>NC_136059.1:293003947-294273447 GCF_964261635.1 Lissotriton helveticus | reverse complement strand
TATTCTAATTCCAGGGTGGTGTAAAAGTAGGGTAAGTGTTGGATAGTGTAGCAGTAATAAATACTATTCTACCTCCAGGGGGTTGTAAAAGTAGGGTAAGTGTTGGATAGTGTAGCAGTAAAAGTTACTATTCTAACTCCAGGGGGGTGTAAAAGTAGGGTAAGTGTTGGATAGTGTAGGAGTAATAAATACTATTCTACCTCCAGGGGGTTGTAAAAGTAGGGTAATTGTTGGATAGTGCAGGAGTAATACTTACTATTCTAACTCCAGGGTGCTGTAAAAGTAGGGTAAGTGTTGGATAGTGTAGGAACAAACATGACTATTCTAACTCCAGGGGAGGTGTAAAAGTAGGGTAAGTGTTGGATAGTGTAGGAGTAATAATAACTATTCTAACTCCAGGGGGAGTAAAAGTAGGGTAAGTGTTGCATAGTGTAGGAGTAAAACTTACTATTCTAACTCCGGTGGGGGTAAAAGTAGGGTAAGAGTTGGATAGTGTAGGAGTACAAACTACTATTCTAACTCCAGGGGAGTGTAAAAGTAGGGTAAATGTTGGATAGTGTAGGAGTACAAATTACTATTCTAACTCCAGGGGAGTGTAAAAGTAGGGTAAGTGTTGGATAGTGTAGGAGTAATAATTACTATTCTAACTCCAGGGGGTGTTAAAGTAGGGTAAGTGTTGGATAGTGTTGGAGTAATAATTACTATTCTAACTCCAGGGTGGTGTAAAAGTAGGGTATGTTTTGGATAGTGTAGGAGTAATAATTACTATTCTAACTCCAGGGGGCTGTAAAAGTAGGGTAAATGTTGGATAGTGTAGGAGTAAAAATTACTTTTCTAACTCCGGGGGTGGGGGGGGGGGTAAAAGTAGGGTAAGTATTGGATAGTGTAGGAGTACAAATTACTATTCTAACTCCAGGGGGGTGTAAAAGTAGGGTAAGTGTTGGATAGTGTAGGAGTAAAAAATACTATTCTAAATCCAGGGGGGTTAAAAGTAGGGTAAGTGTTGGATAGTGTAGGAGTAATAATTAATATTCTAACCCCAGGGGGATGTAAAAGTAGGGTAAGTTTTGGATAGTGCATGAGTAATAATTACTATTCTAACTCCAGGGGGTGTAAAAGTAGGGTAAGTGTTGGGTAGTGTAGCAGGAATTATTACTATTCTAACTCCAGGGGGGTGTCAAAGTAGAGTAAGTGTTGGATAGTGTAGCAGTAATAATTACTATTCTAACTCCAGGTGGGTGGTAAAGTAGGGTAAGAGTTGGATATTGTTGGAGTAATAATTACTATTCTAACACCAAGGGGGTGTAATAGTAAGGTATGTGTTGGATAGTGTTGGAGTAATAATTATTATTCTAAGTCCAGGGGAGGCAAAAGTAGGGTAAATGTTGGATAGTGTAGGAGTAATAATTACTATTCTAACTCCAGGGGGGTGTTAAAGTAGGGTAAGTGTTGGATAGTGTTGGAGTAATATTTACTATTCTAAGTCCAGGGTGCCTTAAAAGTAGGGTGAGTTTTGGATAGTGTAGGAGTAATAATTACTATTCTAACTCCAGGGGGCTGCGAAAGTAGGGTAAATGTTGTATATTGTAGGAGTAAAAATTACTATTCTAACTCCAGAGGGCTGTAAAAGTAGGGTAAATGTTGGATAGTGTAGGAGTACAAATTACTATTCTAACTCCAGGGGGGTGTAAAAGTAGGGTAAGTGTTGGATAGTGTAGGAGTAATAATTACTATTCTAACTCCAGGGTGGTGCAAAAGTAGGGTAAGTGTTGGATAGTGTAGCAGTAAAAATAACTATTCTAACTCCAGGGGGCTGTAAAAGTAGGGTAAGTGTTGGATAGTGTAGAAGTAATAAATACTATTCTACCTCCAGGGGGTTGTAAAAGTAGGGTAAGTGTTGGATAGTGTAGCAGTAAAAGTTACTATTCTAACTCCAGGGGGGTGTAAAAGTAGGGTAAGTGTTGGATAGTGTGGGAGTAATAAATACTATTCTACCTCCAGGGGGTTGTAAAAGTAGGATAAGTGTTGGATAGTGCAGGAGTAATACTTACTATTCTAACTCCAGGGTGCTGTAAAAGTAGGGTAAGTGTTGGATAGTGTAGGAGCAAAAATTAATATTCTAACTCCAGGGGAGGTGTAAAAGTAGGGTAAGTGTTGGATAGATAAAAGATTTTTAATTGCGAATTTAAACCTCTTTTA
This sequence comes from Lissotriton helveticus, assembly GCF_964261635.1. Taxonomy (NCBI): domain Eukaryota; kingdom Metazoa; phylum Chordata; class Amphibia; order Caudata; family Salamandridae; genus Lissotriton; species Lissotriton helveticus. Next base: position 294,271,248 of record NC_136059.1, on the reverse strand, counting down.
TGTGATGGCTGCCAAGCGGCGACATTTAAACTTACGCTAGCCCCTTATTTCACTTTAGCCGGAGTCCTTGTGTATCGGCCTCCGGGGGCAGCATCCAAATGGGTGACAAATATGTCTGCACTTATCGGACCGTTAGCCATGAGAACTGCCAATTTCACAATCTTAGGCGACATAAACTTGCATCTAGAGGATGAGGAATGCTCTTTAGCTAAAGACTTCATAAATGACTTAGCAGCTCTCAATCTAACCTTAAAGAACTCAGGGCCTACACATCGTGCTGGACACCTGCTAGATCCCATCTTTTCCAATCTTAACAATATTGTGACGCATTCTGCCCAGCCTCTGCCCTGGTCCGACCACTATTTGGTTAAATTTGCCCTTCAGGTCGACCCAATAAATAAAGATAATACTCCCCTACCCACCCAGTTTATAAGAAAGTGGAAACAACTTGACATTGACAGTCTCAATACCCTCCTGGAAGAACATAGGCCTTGCACTAAGACCACTGTTCAACAGCTTTCCTCCACAGTACAAAACTGGCTTCTTGCAGCCATTGACTCCACCCTGCCCAAAACAAAGCTTAAACCCAACACCCACCGCTCTCCTGCACCCTGGTTCAACGATATCTTACAAAATGAAAAAACTAGATGTAAAAATCTTGAACGTCAATGGAGGAGGAGTTACTCACCTGTAATCAAGGAAAAATACAAAATTCAGTTAATAGCGTATCAAAAGCAGTGTAGCAAGGCTAAAGCAGAATTCATCTGCACAAAAATCACAAATGCCTTAGACCACTCCAAAACACTTTTTAAACTAGTAAAAGAGCTGTCTGGCTCTAATACGTCTCAACTCCCACCTGAACTTAATAAAACTCAATGTGACCTACTAGCTGCCTTCTTCATCAATAAAGTCGACCAAATTCACCAAGACATTAATCAAGCTTCTAATAAATATAAGTTAACCACTGAAGCTACCCCAAACTGTGCATCACCTACCTCGGGTAATGCTCCAGGCATTCCGGATTGCTCTACTCCGGTTAATGCATCTTCTGTCACACTTGATAGTTGGCCCTTGCTGAACCCTGATATGGTTCAAAGGCTGCTAAAAACTATTAAATCTGGCTCACCTAAAGACCCATTGCCATGCTCAGTCTTAAAGCAACTTAACAGCAACGTCTTGGTTACCATCACTGATCTTCTCAATGCTTCGTTACTGGAACAATTTGTACCCAGTGAATGGAAGCATGCAATGATTCATCCGCTCTTGAAGAAAGCTGGAGCAGACCCCAATTTGCCAGCTAACTTCCGCCCAATATCCTTGCTGCCCACCTTTGCAAAAATATTGGAGAAACATGTACATCGTTGCCTCACTGATTTCATTACCACTCATGACCTATTACCATCCCACCAGTCGGGATTTCGTGCAGGCTTTTCCACAGAAACTACCTTGCTGGGGGTAACCGAAAATATCCGCCGCATGGTGGACAAGGGCGAAACAGTGGCACTTGTGCTGCTTGACCTCAGCGCGGCATTCGACACCGTGTCGCATGCGGTCCTCGCCCAAACACTCCACTCCCTGGGCATCCGTGGGGCAGCTCTCAACTGGATTAGATCATTATTGGAAAACCGCACGTTCCAGGTCTTCTCACAAACTGCCTGCTCCGATACCATGACATTCAAACACGGAGTTCCACAGGGCTCTATTCTTAGCCCGTTGCTTTTCAACGTGTATATGAGCCCCCTGGCCAAAATAGTGGAGGAAACAGGGCTTTTAATGTTTTCCTACGCTGATGATTCCCAGCTGCTTTTTTCTTTATCAGCTGCAGATTCTGATAATTCCTCCACCCTACAACTCGGACTCTGTAAAATCGCCGACTGGATGCAAAAAAACTTCCTAAAACTTAACGGCGAAAAAACTGAGTTAATCGTGTTGGGCAAAAATAAAGAACTTTGGGGACCCCAACATTGGCCAACTGAAATGGGCACCCCCCCTACCCCGGTTACTCATGCTCGCAACCTGGGCGTCATTATTGACGACTCACTCAGTTTACATCAGCAAGCGGTAAAGACTTCAGCCACCTGCTTTGCCATATTAAAATGGCTAAAAAAGATCTGTTGGATGCTGCCTGAAAACACCAAGAAAACAGTTGTCAATGCCCTAATAACATCTAGGCTAGATTATGGCAACGTTTTGTACCTGGGGGCGAACAAAGCTACTGTCCGCAGGTTGCAATCAGTGCAAAATGCAGCAGCCAGACTTCTCTGTAAAATTCCCATCTCTACTCCAACCACTAAATACATCAGGAAGTTACACTGGCTAAAAATTGAAAACCGAGTTAAATTCAAATCTCTATGTTTTATGCACAGGATTTCCACCAACACCGCTCCTAAATATCTGCAAAACCTGGTGCGCCCCTACCGTCCTTCCAGATCTCTTCGGTCTTCCACGGCAAATCATTTTGAAATTCCAAGGACCAGGCTGTCACGCATGGGTGGCAAGTCCTTCTCATTCCTAGGACCTTCGCTCTGGAATTCAATGCCACATACATTGCGGTCTGAGTCGAATTACATCACATTCAGAAAAGCCTTAAAAACATGGCTCTTTAACATCTAGTTTCTGTAACCGCATTGCTATTGGGATCTGCCGCGCCGGGAAACCCTTTGTTGGGTAGCTGTGCGCATTACAAATGTAAACAAATAAATAAATAAAATAGTGTAGGAGTAATATTAACTATTCTAACTCCAGGGGGAGTAAAAGTAGGGTAAGTGTTGCATAGTGTAGGAGTAAAAATGACTAATCTAACTCCAGTGGGGGTAAAAGTAGGGTAAGAGATGGATAGTGTAGGAGTACAAACTACTATTCTAACTCCAGGGGGTGTAAAAGTAGGGTAAATGTTGGATAGTGTAGTAGTACAAATTACTATTCTAACTCCAGGGGAGTGTAAAAGTAGGGTAAGTGTTGGATAGTGTAGGAGTAATAATTACTATTCTAACTCCAGGGGAGTGTAAAAGTAGGGTAAGTGTTGAATAGTGTAGTAGTAATAATTACTATTCTAACTCCAGGGGGGTGTAAAAGTAGGGTAGGTGTTGGATAGTGTAGGAGTAATAATTACTATTCTAACTCCAGGGTGGTGCAAAAGTAGGGTAAGTGTTGGATAGTGTAGGAGTAATAATTAATATTCTAACCCCAGGGGGATGTAAAAGTAGGGTAAGTTTTGGATAGTGCATGAGTAATAATTACTATTCTAACTCCAGGGGGTGTAAAAGTAGGGTAAGTGTTGGGTAGTGTAGCAGGAATTATTACTATTCTAACTCCAGGGGGGTGTCAAAGTAGAGTAAGTGTTGGATAGTGTAGCAGTAATAATTACTATTCTAACTCCAGGTGGGTGGTAAAGTAGGGTAAGAGTTGGATATTGTTGGAGTAATAATTACTATTCTAACACCAAGGGGGTGTAATAGTAAGGTATGTGTTGGATAGTGTTGGAGTAATAATTATTATTCTAAGTCCAGGGGAGGCAAAAGTAGGGTAAATGTTGGATAGTGTAGGAGTAATAATTACTATTCTAACTCCAGGGGGGTGTTAAAGTAGGGTAAGTGTTGGATAGTGTTGGAGTAATATTTCTATTCTAAGTCCAGGGTGCCTTAAAAGTAGGGTGAGTTTTGGATAGTGTAGGAGTAATAATTACTATTCTAACTCCAGGGGGGTGTTAAAGTAGGGTAAGTGTTGGATAGTGTTGGAGTAATAATTACTATTCTAAGTCCAGGGTGCCTTAAAAGTAGGGTGAGTTTTGGATAGTGTAGGAGTAATAATTACTATTCTACCTCCAGGGGGCTGTGAAAGTAGGGTAAATGTTGTATATTGTAGGAGTAAAAATTACTATTCTAACTCCAGGGGGCTGTAAAAGTAGGGTAAATGTTGGATAGTGTAGGAGTACAAATTACTATTCTAACTCCAGGGGGTGTAAAAGTAGGATAAGTGTTGGATAATGTAGGAGTACAAATTACTATTCTAATTCCAGGGGGGTTTAAAAGTAGGGTAAGTGTTGGATAGTGTAGGAGTAATAATTACTATTCTAACTCCAGGGGGTGTAAAAGTAGGGTAAGTGTTGGAGAGTGTAGGAGTAATAATTACTATTCTAACACCAAGGAGGTGTAAAAGTAAGGTAAGTGTTGATAGTGTAGGAGTACAAACTACTATTCTAACTCCAGGGGAGTGTAAAAGTAGGGTAAATGTTGGATAGTGTAGGAGTACAAATTACTATTCTAACTCCAGGGGAGTGTAAAAGTAGGGTAAGTGTTGGATAGTGTAGGAGTAATAATTACTATTCTAACTCCAGGGGGGTGTTAAAGTAGGGTAAGTGTTGGATAGTGTTGGAGTAATAATTACTATTCTAAGTCCAGGGTGCCTTAAAAGTAGGGTGAGTTTTGGATAGCGTAGGAGTAATAATTACTATCCTAACTCCAGGGGGCTGTAAAAGTAGGGTAAATTTTGGATAGTGTAGGAGTACAAATTACTATTCTAACTGCCGGGGGGTGTAAAAGTAGGGTAAGTGTTGGATAATGTAGGAGTACAAATTACTATTCTAATTCCAGGGGGGTTTAAAAGTAGGGTAAGTATTGGATAGTGTAGGAGTAATAATTACTATTCTAACTCCAGGGGGTGTAAAAGTAGGGTAAGTGTTGGAGAGTGTAGGAGTAATATTTACTATTCTAACACCAAGGTGGTGTAAAAGTAAGGTAAGTGTTGATAGTGTTGGAGTAATAATTACTAATCTAAGTCCAGGGGGGTAAAAGTAGGGTAAGTGATGGGTAGTGTAGGGATAAAGATTACTATTATAACTACTGGGGGGGTGTAATAGTAGAATTATGTTTTTAAAAATTAAAATAAAATAAAATTAATTTAATTTAAAAATAATTTTTAAAAATTAAATAAAATTAAAATAAAATACTTTACAAATTAAGATTATTTTAAATACTTACCCATACTTACATAGCATCCGTTGTATAAAGCATCTGCATTGTAATAGCATGCGTTGTAATAGCATGCGTTGTAAAGGATCTTGCGTTGTAAAAGTTTCGTTATAATGGTAGTGCGTTGTAAACGTTGCGTAGTAATGGTTGTTTCCCGTGAAGTCATATCACCTTACTGAATATGCCCATATAGTTTCAATTTATGGTATGAGACATGTTTACGCACCGACCCCCAAAGAAACAGACCCTCTTACAGACTATTTGAGACTATGGGGTTCACATATTGGTGTTTTAAATCTTACTTGGCACGCTTGTTTTCACCTGACAGGCCCCTCCTAGATTTTGAGTCTAGGTGACTTGCAATGATTACTCTGGCACCGGCAATGGTACTATTTAAGATCTCATTACTATATACAATATTGACAGATTCTTTCACTTTTTGAAATGCGGTTCTAGCATTTGCTACATGTTAGTGTAGTGTGGGTCGTAATAACTTCAAGAGATCGTTGCGTGCTAGTAAGATGTCTATTGCAGGAAACATCCACAACAGGAAACAGGTATGTCCAGTCCCGCAGCGGTAAACGTAGTGCTCATGGAACTCGTACACCAAGGCCCTCATTAGGATGACGGGCGGACTTTGTCAGCCCGCCATCCCATCGGAAAAAGGGACCGCCCGCCATAAGGGCGGGGGTCCCAATGGTGGCATTAGGATGCTCCCGCCACAGTGGCTGGCGCATCCTGTATTTTTACTATTTTGGCGGGCAGTCCCAAGCACACAAGGGGTTAATATATAAGTTGTGTACATTTAATTCATTTACAATGTTGGGCATGTTTCCAATCACAGAATATTCTAAATACGCTTATAAGTGGAATCATAAGCCATTTGTCTCCGAGCCATGCAGTTTCTTTCATCTGCACTTCTCCTCCCTTTTTCTAACCATTTCTGAATTTATTTACATGAACATAACATTTAGGTTTAAATTCTATGACAGTATGCCCCACGATTTTTATAAACATTATAGAAGACAGACGATTGATTGATATTCTATTCCGCAGTGGTGTGAGCACATCATTTATTACACTAAAGCCCCGTTCACATTCAGCCGTGGAGGTATAAAAGGTGATTATAATGTGCACTAATGGTTTCAGGCTTTCAGGGATGCATTTTTTATTTTGTTTGTACTCTCTGAAGCCAAGGATATACTGCCTAGTATCAAATACATGCAAACTGCTACAAAGGTTTTGTAATTCTCCCTCACCGTATAAGATGTCTACTGGATCTGGCCAATAAATTGGTTGTAGGAGTTTCATTGTATGTACTATCTCTTTGTATTCTATTTTGTCATTGTTTGTGGTTGTGCATCTAGAAACATTTCATAAGTCACTGTCATACTTTTTCGCAGGTTATTTGCTAAGCTCCTAAAGAACTGTGCTCTATTGATGATACAACAGCCTTTGTTCTGTTGCAGTCCTACACCAGCAAACTGCATCCGTTCAGTAGCATTTAATGCAGTTGTAGCATAGGGCCCAGGTGAATCAGCCATTGATTCAAACACTAAAATCTGCATCTGTATTGAACAATCAGCCTCATATATGGTCATATCACGCCCCTGCAGCCTTCTGGATAGGTAACCCAGTTCTGGGAGAGCATCATATAATATGCCCATATTTTCAACAAACACCAGGTAGGTTAATAAACGGTTTAAACCAACATATTTCTTCTGCTCAATGTCACTCCTTGTTGAGTCTTTGGAAGATTCCATGAAATGTTTACTAAGTGCTTTGTAGTTATTCTAAACAGCTCTCACAGATCTTTCACTTGAGGACACCCAACGTACATCTAGCACCTTTCCAATTACCAGAAGTCTTACTTTTATCTCCAAAGCACATTCCCAAAGCTCTCTCTGATTTTTCGTAGAGGCATGGAAGGTGGTGTATATTTTATCCCAAAAAACTTTGAGCTGATTAAAGCCTGTGACTTCTTTACAAACATCACCCACGGCAAGCTCCGGCTTGTGGTTAGCACAGTGCCATACACTCAACCGTGGATATTTCAGTTTCAGAAGAGTTTCCAAACCGGATTTCCTACCTAGCATATTGGAAGTACCATCTGTTGCAAGCTGAACCAAATGCCTTTTTAAATACTCATCAGTAAAACTGTGTCACTGTAAGCATGCAAGTAATGTATCTAAGATGATATCTGCTGCAGTGCTTGGCAGCTCAACAAGGTCTAAGAAAAAGTGTCTCATCGTGTTTATCAATACATGCTCTTTCACAGAAAATTAGTGTGGTCAATTTACTAATTGTGGTAGATTCATCTATCATGAGGCTTATTTTTGATTCATTCGGCAAGATACAATCAATCAACCTTGACCTCATTGTAGCAGCAATACGGTCTATTATGTCAGCACAGCTGTGATTAGAATGCAAGACTCTGACCAAGTCTGCACCATTCCTCTTCTGAACATCAATATCCAACTGCATATCAGAAAAAGGGCACTCATGTTTGCCTATTTTCTATGCAGTTCTGAATACACGGCATGTCTCTCCCTGTATTTTCATTTGCATTTTCAAATTGTACTGTGGAATACTTTCACGGGCCCTCTGTTCTAAAATAGCTAGTGTCTTAAGATGACAGGATCTATTTCTTATGACAAAATATTTATTTATGCAGAGAAATTTGCTTCTTATGCCATAGGTAATAACCAAGCAATCTACGCATTCCATGGAAAAAAGCACACCTTGACTTGTTTCTGTTTTAAGATTTACCTTCCTGCACACTTTACATCCAAGTTTACCTTTGGAAAATAAGAGCCATGGATACTCTGTACGTTTCATTTCAAGTTGATCCCAAAACCAGCAGGCTGGGGGATCAATTTGATCCACACTCTCCACCATATTTCCTTGGAGAAGTATGTGGCTCGTTAGTGCCACAGCCATCTAACAATGCTTCATCTTCGGAATCGACTCTTCTCCTCTTCTCTGGCATCCTGCCACTTTCACTTGTTTGCCTTTCAAAACCCTGATTTGCATTTGCCATTGGTCCTTCTGATCTGGAGCCTGGGGACTTGTGTGTTTCGCCAGATGTGGCTGGAGCGTTTATCTTTTGCAGCGACTGAAGCTTCTACATAAATAATTGTGCAAATACATACATTTTAAAATAAGCACTGTACCAAAACTCATGATTTATTTTAAATGCTGGCTCTCGGTACAAATTGGGATTTTCCACAAGACAATTTAAGAAAGAGTCCATGTCTCTTTTTAATACCACAGTAAACACTATATTGAATATTAGCCGTTTGACAATGAAAACTAAGGTGTAAATGAAGATGTGTTAGCCCACACTTAAGGCATTTACTTGAAAATATTCTTACATGCATTTATGCAATGTAATAATATGGGAATTAAATGCTACATTATTTATATCAATGAGCAGGTCCCAATAAATGTGAGGGAATACATTGGATAGTCTCAGAACCTGGCTGAGGCTCTTTACCTCTTTAAAACTTGACTTTGATTTGATTGAAGAAAGTCGAATACTGCGAAGCTTCTGGGTTAGCAATTTATGTGGCAGGCGAAAGAGATTTAGGAAACACTCCTACTTCCAAGATTCTGTGACAACTGTGCTTTGCGGCCTATGCAGTGACACTGATTTGCCTCTAATCTAGCAGTGAACCTGATCCCTCTCTGGCCATGCATTACAGTGGTTTGATGATGACTCGTCTTTCTGGTTTGAGAACAGAAACATCCTCCTGCGGTTTCTGGTGAGTGGCTGCAACAGCACGATCTGAGAAATCTTTCAAATAAAGAAGGGAACGTTAAATGAAAGTTAACATGAATTTGCTAGAAAATACTGATCATTTTGCACTGTTATCTACAGAATGGGAACTGATCAATTTTAAATTGTTCCATAACTAAGTTCAGGGACAAAAAAAACTGCAAGACACCAGTAAATCCTGGTTTAAAGACCACTGTTCTCACTATTGAGCTCTGCTGCCCATTCCTGCACCGTCTAATAAAGTAGGGGTACTTGAATGGCCAAGTCAACCACCTAGATGTCTTACTGCAGTACACAGCTTATAGCAGCTGGTAAACCAGACATTGAACATAACAAGTTGATAAGTTCTGGCATAAACCATTTTAGTTAGCTGAGGCAGGTGTGCCTAATAGTTACATTTAATTAACGCTTGTACCTCACTGTCCATGTGTTCTGTTTTGAGAGCACTGTTAATTACGTAATTCTGTGACACTCGAGCAAAGTAAAGTTGTAGTCCTATGTTTTTTTATGTGCTTCACGGAGCATGCACGATGCCAGCATTAGATGTTCAAACATGAATGGTAAAATATCCTAGTTTGCAGATGTTTTCCACATAATTATAGCTCTACCATATTTTTCCACATAATACATCTGCTGCATAATCTGAAGGTTTTAACAAAAAAAATGTTTGTAGCTCAAACGGATCAAAAGTTACTAAACATTGCATTGGAAGGGCAGACACGTCCACCAGGTCAGGAGACAGTGGGGAGAGTAACAAGATCCAAAAAGAGGGGGAACCAGCAGCAGTAGTTGGTACAGACACCAATTCCCAATCTAGATCAATTGTTGTGAACCTGTCCAAGAGGGATTTAGATACTCAAGAAATTTCGGTCCTTAGTAAGGGTCTGGGCTTCTGTCCTAACCAAACAGGAGGGGATGTGGATTTATTTGTTGATTTGATGAAGTTTTGCAGATTGTTAAAATTGAAGGATCATTTCTCACGTAATCCAACCATGAATGTTAATTTGAATGTTGCTAAAAATGTCTCGGACTATACTGTAAATGAAATAAACACTATACAAGCAATGATGTCTGTGGAGTTTGATACACCCATTAACATTGAAACCGTAAGAGATGAACTAAATATAATGGAAGATGTATATATTGAAAGTGGATTGAAACCAAGGTCTAAATTCATCCCAACAGGCACTCATCCTAACATAGAGATTTTCCGTGACAAGGTTAGCAAAGCATTTTACCAAATGCTCGAAAATCCGAAACAAACCACTCCCCCTAAATATAACCTGACCCGGTCTGAGTCTGAGGCCCTAAAAAAACTACAGTCAGATACAAATATCGTCATCCGGGAAGCGGATAAGGGTGGGAATGTGATTGTTATGGATAAAGAGGATTACATGAATGAAATTGTCCGACAGCTATCCGATTCCACATGCTATACCAGAATCAGCAATAACCCTACCGAGGCCCTTGCATCCCATATAAACATGAGACTGGCTGAATGGTGCGAGACAGGCTTACTCAGCGCTGAGGAATGTAGGTACCTTACAGTCACAACTCCATCGTATCCATGTATTTACATACTCCCGAAAATTCACAAGGGGGGCCCCTTTCCACCGGGCCGCCCCATTATATCCGGAGTTAATTCACCTACAGAGAAACTGTCGGAGTATGTAGATACATTTATCCAGCCTATGGTACAGAATCTCCCGGCATACTTAAGGGACACTAAGGACATTCTTGCTAAATTGGAGGGTTTCGTGTGGACAGACACTCTCCAGTTTGTCACACTTGACGTGGTTGGGCTCTATACTTGTATAAAGAAGGAGTTCGGGTTGAGAGCACTAGAATCGTTTTTGGAGAAGAGAACAGCAGACCATTTGTTGCATAATGGTGTTCTCCTCGAAATGACTGAAATTATACTATCAAAAAACTTTTTCCTCCACGATTCCAAATGGTACCACCAAATACAAGGGACTGCGATGGGTTCCAAGTTTGCTCCCGCTTACGCCGGCCTTTTCATGGGTTGGTTTGAGCGGGAGCATGCTTGGGGTCGTCACTCGGCAAAATGGATGAATAATATCATTTTCTGGGGTAGGTACATCGATGATGTGATAATGATCTGGGATGGACCTACCCCGGATTTAATGGATTACTTCGGTTATCTTAATGATAATCCATTTAATGTCCGCTTTACCATGATACACAGTCAGGATGCTGTTGATTTTTTGGATGTTAAGCTGTTCATAGAAGATAATAAGATCCAAAGCAGTACTCACCGAAAGGCTACTGCCTGCAACAGTATCTTGCACTATGAAAGCGCACACCCCGACATGTAATCGAAAATATCCCCTATGGTGAAATGATACGTATGCGCCGAAATTGCAGCACGGAGGAGTTGTTTAAGAAAAATATTCAAGAAACAGAACAAAGGTTCCTTGCAAGAGGTTATCCAAAGGTTACCCTTGGGAAAGCGAACAAAAAAGTCCTCAAAACAACCAGGCAGAGCACGCTAGCAACTAAAATCAAATGCACGGACCACAGTAGACCCCCCGCGTTTAGCACGCAGTATTCAGACCAAAGTGGTAGAATCTTTAACATACTTAAGAAAAATTGGCACTATATAGCTGTTATACCAAGCTTAGAAGGACTGATATCTGGGACACCCAAAATATGCTACAGGAGAGGTAAAAACCTCCGTAATTTATTGTGTCCAAGCTATATAGAATCCAACAAACGGCCAAATTGGCTGTCGCCCTCCACAAAGGGTTTCTTTACATGCAGCGACTGCAATATGTGCGCTCTGGGGAGAAATAGGACTAAGGATTTTTGCTTTAATAGCAACAAAAACGACACAATAAATTCCCTGATCAATTGCAACACCAAATATGTAGTTTACATATTGGGATGTGGTTGCAATAAAATATATGTCGGTAGTACCAAGAGAGCTCTTAAAATCCGGATTCAGGAACATGTCCGTGCAAGACGAAATGGGGATATGAGACACCCCATGACTTTCCATATGCAGCAAAATCATAAGGATACAGAGGACATGTGGTTCATAGGCATTGATCACCAACCCGCCTATCCAAGGGGAGGTGATAGGGAACTAGCCCTGAGAAAACGAGAAGCAGGCTGGATATGTAGACTACGCTGTATTGAACTCGGTCACAATACCGAGGATGAGTTACACCACTTCCTAGCATAAGTCTGTGCTTCGGTTTCTGGACCCCCCTTTAATATACACTACACTACTGTATATCCAACTGTATATCCAACTGTATGTTATATTAGTGAGGTCCACCGTGGGGGATGTTCTCTGCAAAATAACTTTCCTTGTTTGGAAGGGACAATGTACGGTATTAGACTCTGATAATGAGACTGGACAAAAATAGTCCATCAATCTATATAGAGATGTACTAAAGTAATAACAATCCGGGCAGGTGTTGTAGACAGGTGTAATCCCTCACACCTATTTACACACACACTGGTTTCTTAATCTTATACATTCTTATTCGTTTCTGATGTTTTCTTTTCTTTTTCTTCTTCAGCTTCTTAAACTTTATAAGGATCAATATGGCACAATGGGTCATATACATCTAAGGTGGTGGAGACTTCGGGTCCTTTCCTTTAATTATTTGTACAAAGATATAGGCAAATTGACTGCTGCTTTATGGCTTCGATGTCGCCCTCCGCCCTTCGGCTTGGGGCTCCTCCCCTTAAATTACACCATGTTTTTAAAAAAAATTTAGCTTACTCGGTGCCCTTAGTAACATTATTCCTTGGAATGTCAAAACGGCATAATCAATAACACAGGGTCTTAAGATGGACCGAAATTACATTTGGACGGCATTTCGAGGTATTCATTTCTCTGTTGCTCGACCTCGATATATTCAGTCGGAGCATAGAAATTAATTGTAACAATTATAATATAATGGGGGTATAGTTAGGAGGAAGGACAGACGATATGGCAGCTGTATTGTTAAAGTAACCTGAAGTTTACAGCCATTTGTAACATACTGAAAGATGGCCGTCGCTTCTATGTTGGGGGGCCATAACTTATTGGCTCCGTTTTATATGTGGTATTCAGGTCAAATTTAATAGGGGTTGTTGGTCTAAACAATAACATGTACACTGGTGTACTATCTTCGTTTACCGAACGAATGTCTTTGAGTAAACGTCCACCAATCTAATACATGTTACTACAGGTTTCGGACGCTTTCTTCATATCAACACGCCAAAAAAAATGGGCTAAGATGGCCGCCGCTTTGGCCACACTTATGGCATACTCCACCTTATACCGCGGTTTTGCGGGTGTTATTTAGGTTATATTTTATAATTGTTATCGGTTCATAATAAACAATGTATACTGGCATAATAACATTGTTTACCGTTATGAAACCGACATAAACCTCTAGGTTTACGTTTTTTCCTATATCATCTTGTTTAAAAATACCCTAGGCTAAGATGGCCGCCGCTTCTATTACATGTTCGGCATACTCTGCCTTACATCTCGGGACTCCGCCTCCTTAAATACATCGCGTTTGGGAAAACCTACTTTATTGTGTGCATATACTACTTTTTATCGTTGTCTCGTACATATAGTAAAACCAATAACACAGGGGCCCTTAGTATTCTTTCCTGTTTTTAATCACCACCTTCTATGAAAATCGACTAAATTTCCGATTTTCGTTCTTCGATCTAAATCTATTTAGGCTCAAGTGTGTGAAGGGTTAGGGTTATGTTATAAATAGCGAATCCATTATTAGGGGTGATGAGCTCACACCTGTAGTACATGTTGTACAGTTAATCTAGGTTCTCATTCCAATTTGAGACACACTACAAGATGGCCGCCGGTCTTCTGTTGGGAGGCATATGCTTTTTTTCTGGCGGGAACTTCACAGCTGTGAGCATTTCAAACAAATCAGTACCGGTATATATACCGGTGCAGCTATGAGAAGGATTAAACACAACAATCTCACGGGTGTTTCGGCGGGACGGAGGACTGGTGGATGGGCGCCGGCTGCTTCTAATACAAACGGTAAGACTGATAGGTTAAGAAAGGTAGTTTTTTGTCTTCTATTCAGCCTTGGAAAAACGTGGAGTAAAAAATGTTTTTGTGTCCACTTTGCTTAAATAATATCACTAGACTTAAACACTGCTAGTGGGCTTATATTGCAGTAAGGAGTAAGGTGTAGTATTACTCAGATATAAACCCTATACTCTGGGCCAAAATCTAATGCTGGGAGAAATGCCCTTTGGGGTCCATACTTCTAAACACCTACTTATGCAATTTACTTATTGCTCAATGGATAAGGACATGTCCACATCAGCCTATGAGGACGGACATATAGTACACTCCTTGTCCATACAATTAAGTTTCCACACATGTAAAATTGGGAACTTGTTTGTGTGTATGGGTAGGGTTACTTAAGTAAATAGAGATAGTCCTAGTATAGTGATACCCTAAGAAGTTACAGGATCACAACAAATATTTTCTACACTTATTTTTCACTTGGCAGGCCTACTGGAATACAGTGCCCACCTCCTTCTCCTGGGGACTCATAGGATTTGCTTGTCCTTGGTTTCCTTGATAATCATTACAGGTAATTTTTCTTGTGACGGTTTCTCTGTCTTTATATCTTAAATCTAGTCCCTAGTTCTTTTTTTGCCATTTATTCATTTATCTATTTTGCTTACATGTTTTTCAGAACATGCATAAGATGTTCAAACACATGAATTCCTGAGGTGTTCTTACTCCTTAAACTCAGGACTCCTACTTGACCTAGTCCCGACCTAATAAATAGATACATAGTAAGTTAAGTCAGATCCATAATTAGAGTTGTTTAAGCATAGGAGTCCCCTATCCTGTTTTTCATCTCGTGTCTTGCCCAATCTGATTACATTTCTTTTCCTATTCTATGTCACTTGGAGGTACAACCTGGTTTGTTCCATACCGAATGAGAAAAGGAAACATCAGATTTTCCATACATCAACTTATACATAATGGATGACTGAAACCGTGAATACGTGGCCAAGGCATTTCAACCTCGTCATATTCTCACTCCTTATGGGACAGCACACATTTACAAAAGGTAATTAGATAAAATGCATAGACTTGCTGGTGTGAGACAGGTTTGTGATATGACTAAACCTGACCTTATGTTGATCCAGGCTGAGAGCTTCTCCCATTGCGGTTCTCTTAAAAACGGTAGATCTCAGACATAATTTTACCTTGGTCTGCTTCTTGAGCCCTGTATGATTTCTTGGGGGGGCCAGTTTCAAAGAAGGAAGAGAGGGAGGGGCAGATAGGGGGGAGGGGGTTGCCCACTCCTCTCAGCCCCCACATACCATGTAGGACCTGGTCAGACATGAGGGATTTTTTGTTATTATGAATATTTATTAAGTTGTGTTTTCCCCATCAGCAGGTAATTCACTATATTCGGTGACCTTCACCACAATTTGTACATATTGGATATAGATTTGTTTGTACAGAATAGTTTATTCATATATATGATTATGTATCTGTCATTTTTTATACTTACGTATAATCACCTACATTCGATGACCATCACCACAAACTGTTTTTTATTGTACATAGATTTATTTGTACAGAATAGTCCATTCATTTATGAACATTCTTTTGTCACTTTACCGGTAGGCATTCTCCCTTTGCCTAACTAAACAACGTTTAAATTTTGTATATATACCCTCCATTGTACATAGTTGTTGATATCCAAGACGGAAGCCGCTTTCTCATTATGTTGTTTGAGGACTGAGGCTATCTTTTTGTACAAGCTCCTAGGTCCGTGTTTTAACATGTGTTGTTTTTTAAAAAATTGTTTTGTAAAATTGTGTTGTTGTTGAATTGCTTATCACTTAATGTAGTTAGTATAGTAATCACTTGTTTATATGTTTTTACCGACAGCCCTGAAGAAGTCCCAGCTTGGGACGAAACGCGTCGGCTGTACATTGTTGTTTTGAATGCACTGAAAATAAAGATCATTTGAAGATTAACAACATCCTGTCAATGCAAAACGTTCTTATTTCATGTTTATTAATAGCATTGTAATTCGCTCAAAGTCTTGTTGTGGTGCACCTTTGCAGTGGTTTAACTTGTATACAATTCCGTTAGGAATCAGCACAGTAACGATGGGTGCTAATCAGTGTGCACACACTTCCCTCTAGTTATCCTGGGGTTATTTATCAATTGGGGGCGAACAATAGCCAGGTGCTGACATTAGGAAGGGTCCGTCGTTGAACTTTTGGTATTTATCAGAAACGTCCACCTGTTTGCGTTGTTTAGGAAGAGAAGGCACATTTTATCATACAGTGTGGGAAAGTTCCAAGATTCAACTGTACTGGACAGCTCTGTTAGGGGGAGATGGAGAGTGTTTTGGGGAAGCTGATTCCACTCAGCCCCTCGTTGGTTTTGCTGGGAATATCCACGGACACTGACCTCCCTAAACCCAAGCTGGTATTGCAGCAGCTAGGACTAGTGGTAGCGAAACAAGACCTGGCTAGAGCATGGGGGCAGCAGCAAGTCAGTCTCTTGTCCAATGGAGAAAGAGCATGGACATGTACATGTTTGGAGAAAAGACGACATATAAAGCACGGGGCAGCCCTAAATAGGTTTGGAAAATATGGAAGCCATGGCTTGTATACTATGGACTCTCGCTCTCTAATTCACAATGATTATAGATGACTGGGTGTATGGTTGGGAGGGAAGGGTGGGACTCGAAATAATGTTCTGGTGTATAATGTTATTATTTGACTCTCCTTTGATGCCATTTGGATATGTCGCTGCCACCTATTTGAATATGTTTACATACCCTACTGATAACCGTCGTTGTCTTGTAATTGAAGAAATGTCAATAAAAATATTTATTTAAAAAAAAAAGTTACTAAACAACGTGAATTGTGTTGCTGTGAAGTGGAAAGCTGTGTGCAAAGGTTGACTGGTCACCTTCCTCACTGCTGCATTTGCATGTTACACTTGAATTAATGAGGGAAAAGACTGTTAGTATGTATAAAAATGTACTACATAACACTGCAGTCTTTTTTGCTGCATAATTTAGTCAACACTGCAACATAATTTTGTCCTCCATTGCTGTAGAATTGCAGTGGCCCCAAAGCAGGCAGCACATGCTAAAAGTGCTTGTGTATGAAGCAGAGAGACAATGACATTTGTGAGCTTAGGGACATTTATGAGAATGGTGGTGCAGGGCCGCACAGCAAGTTACTTTGCTGCACTGTCCTGTATCACAGGGAAAGGGCAAGAATTCCCAGTATTTATCCAGTATGGTGCATTCCTATCTTTTCCCCCTGCGCTGGCGCCATCACGACAGCCTAGCGTCAATGCAGGCACACTTGCCCCATGGTGCAAGGGTCCCTCCGTTGCATGCAGGATTGTTTTTGTGCAGGAAGGGGCACCTTGCTGTACAAAAACAATCTTCCTCTTTCTGTGTGTGCTGCAGAATAAAGCACACTTTGAAAGAGGAAAAAACAAGGAAAAATAAAGATATTTCTCCTAGTTATGCCTCCCCTGGGGTGGTGGAAGATTGTGACGCATTCCCAGGATTACAAGTCCTTGTAAATCTGTGAATGTATCAAAAACTGTGGGAGTTGTGTGGGAGACTTTTATTGTTGCAGAAAAACTACTGGGTTTACAAGGAACTCAGTGCAGTGATTTATGCATTTTTAAGAGTGAGTCATTATGCGGCACAGTTCTGCTGGTTTTGTTACTGGGGGATGATTTTGCAGCATTGCTGCAAAACCAATCCCCAGTTACAAAACCAGTCTCCCATGCAACACCTACTGCAACACCTCTCTTGCACACAGTAAGGCAATGCAGCAGTTTGTGCTGCGTGGCAGGAGGCTCAAGCATCCTTTGATTCTGGGCAAATCACTTCTCCTCGTACCTAAAAAAGCAAGTATTTGCAATGCAATAGGCCTCACATTCTCGAAGGTTTGAGCTTTTGGTTTTGCATTATTATTTGCAACGCCAATAGGTCAAATTTTCAGTAATGCGAGAACTATTGCATTGCAAATGCTTGTTTTAAAAGACCACATCCCTAAACACAGCCAAAGCAGCGGTACACATTAAAAAAATAACATTAAAAAACAGCAGATAAGACATTCGCCATTTTCCTGCAAAATGCACCAGGTATTTTATTTTCCCAACTTACTTGATGTTTGTGGAGTTCGGAGGCAGTCCAGGCTCCTTTTGCAATCCCTGGTACAGAGAAAAAAGCAGAGCTGTAAAGGAGGGACCGGGGACCTCTGGGCTGTCACGGAGAAAAATTTCCAGGAGAGGCTGGGTCAGCTGAGGACCTCTTCTACAGCAGCCGCCGTCTCCCTATTTTTCAGTTCTGGCTGGGTGGAGAGCAGATTTACAGCAAGTCACAAAGTCCTCAGTGAAGCCCTTTTCTTCTTTTCCAGGGGGCGTCTGTCAGTCTGCATGAGCGCGATAATAAAGGGCATGGGAGGTCAAGGGCGGGGACACCAAAGTATCCTGATGGGACCATTGTATTGGTCACAGTGGGCACAGGCAAGTAGCGTCCTCACTAAATGAGGTGTGAATCACAGGCTCACGGGCAGCAGCAGGGCCAACAGAGGTAGCCGTTTTCACACTATGCCAAGACTGATGGCCCTTTCAGTGTCACTTTGCAGGCCCGTAGACACAGAGGGGAAGGGGAGGAGTTCGGGGGCACTACAGAGGCCTTCTCCAATGTGCACGGGTCACCACACAGGCAAAAAAATAAAGTTGCAATTTTAAAGTAGGGCTCTTCCTGCAGTCCTGGTATGCTTTTTTGAAACAAAGAAGTAGGGAGACGGACTGAAATCATTTTTTAAAGTAGGGGCACGCCGTGCCCTTCCGATCCCACCCACTTCTAACACTGCTCAGAATATGCAAACACAACAGTTTGGCATGGGATCAGTGCTTGCCTGTCCTGTCAATGTATGACAAAATATATTCAATATGTACACAAAGGTATTTTTCTGTCCCTTCACTCTGACAGCAGGTGAAGGACTTCTATGTACTGCACTGGCACCGTATATTCACACAATAATATTTTGTTTGTGTAAATGTATACGTGCCATTTAGTAATTCTCTGACTAACATAGGGAGACTTAATTTCTTTCTCAAGAGAAAAAGGATAGGATTCACAGTCCACCTAAAAGTTGAATTGAGTGAAGGATCATCAGCCTTATTGCACCCAGTGTGGGACATTTTGGATATAAGGCATTTGGTTTATTGGTATTTTGAAAGTGGATTACCATGGAGACAGACCCAGAGCATTAAGTAGACATTTGGGCAGTTTGTTTCTTTGTGTAAATGGATATATATGTATATATAAGGACAGTGTATGATATTTGCTTTTAATTTGTTTCTTTGTGAAATGGATATATATGTATATATACGGACAGTGTATGATATTTGCTTACAATATATAATGTTTTTCAAATGAGTCAATATAATCATTAAATAATGGTGATAAAGTCATACCCTGGCAGTATTTGAAATGACTAATATGATGAAAGATGAGTGATGTATAAATGATATAATGATCTAATAATAGTTCAAGTATAATTGTTGATACAAAAATAATTTTAATTCATCCCTCATAAGTCAGTACTTTTCTTTGTAGGATGGCCCATCAAGACACACCTAAGCTCCCATTGTGTTTGTCTGTCTAGGGGGAATACACAAAGCCGAACTGTGACACACCCAGGCATGATCAGAGACGGGCAGCAGGCACCAAATAGCGATAGTAAGAAAATGCCAAATTTCTAAAAGTTCCATTTTCAGAATTGTAATTTAAAATCTGGCTTTACTATAAGTTAGGATTTTAAATTCGGATTCAAGAGACACCAGACTTTGGGGTCTTATCTTTTCCCAACTGGAAATTACACTTATAAAATTTAAAGAGGTAATCCCAAAGTAGAGAGAGGCCTTGCTGTAGTGAAAAATGACTGGGATTGTTTCATTACCAGGACATGTAAAAATTAAAAGTACATACCTTGCCTTTTTAAATACATAGCACCCTGCCCTCTGTGTTGCCCGGGGTCAAGGCTGATTTGCACATGGCCATGTCTGAACTGGGGTGGTGTGGAGTGCAGAAAAACGATGGATTTAGGCCCAGATCTCTGTACTGGGGTGAATGTATGACATTGTTCTGGATTCTGTCCATCAACTGTTGGTTTTGCATTTGTCACCCCGAGTGGGATGGGTATGCTCAGACGTGAGTCCCATGCTCTCCACACCACTGGAGTCAAGCTATCCTGGCTGAAGATGGCTGATAGCCAGAAACCGGTCCTAGGATGCTTGATTCCGGTCCAGGAAAGACATGGCTTGGCAGTTCGGGCTGGACTGTTCCCATGAGGCACAGGGTCAAGGTTGATTTGCATATGGCCATGTCTGAACTGGGGTGGTGTGGAGTGAAAAAAAATTATGGATTTAGGCCCAGATCTCTGTACTGGGGTGAATGTATGACATTGTTCTGCATTCTGTCCATCAACTGTTGGTTTTGCATTTGTCACCCCGAGTGGGATGGGTATGCTCAGACGTGAGTCCCATGCTCTCCACACCACTGGAGTCAAGCTATCCTGGCTGAAGACGGCTGATAGCCAGAAACCGGTCCTAGGATGCTTGATTCCGGTCCAGGAAAGACATGGCTTGGCAGTTCGGGCTGGACTGTTCCCATGAGGCACAGGGTCAAGGCTGATTTGCATATGTCCATGTCTGCACTGGGGTGGTGTGGAGTGGAAAAAAACGATGGATTTAGGCCCAGATCTCTGTACTGGGGTGAATGTATGATATTTTTCTGCATTTTGTCCATCAACTGTTGGTTTTGCATTTGTCACCCCGAGTGACATGGGTATGCTCAGACGTGAGTCCCATGCTCTCCACACCACTGGAGTCAAGCTATCCTCGCTGAAGACGGCTGATAGCCAGAAACCGGTCCTAGGATGCTTGATTCCGGTCCAGGAAAGACATGGCTTTGCAGTTCGGGCTGGACTGTTCCCATGAGGCACAGGGTCAAGGCTGATTTGCATATGGCCATGTCTGAACTGGGGTGGTGTGGAGTGCAAAAAAACGATGGATTTAGGCCCAGATCTCTGTATTGGGGTGAATGTATGACATTGTTCTGCATTCTGTCCATCAACTGTTGGTTTTGCATTTGTCACCCCGAGTGGGATAGGTATGCTCAGATGTGAGTCCCATGCTCTCCACACCACTGGAGTCAAGCTATCTGGCTGAAGACGGCTGATAGCCAGAAACCGGTCCTAGGATGCTTGATTCCGGTCCAGGAAAGACATGGCTTGGCAGTTTGGGCTGGACTCTTCCCATGAGGCACAGGGTCAAGGCTGATTTGCATATGGCCATGTCTGAACTGGGGTGGTGTGGAGTGCAAAAAAAACGATGGATTTAGGCCCAGATCTCTGTACTGGGGTGAATGTATGACATTGTACTGCATTCTGTCGATCAACTGTTGGTTTTGCACATATCCTGAATACAGCACCGTCTAAATCAGTGCCTAAGTCAAGTTTCCTTCCCTTACTGCCAAGTGAATGTATTTGATTTAAATAATTTGTGTTTTAGGGTGATGCCAGGAAGTAAAGTGGTATTAAGTGTCTGTGATTCTGTGTTTTGCCGTTGGGATGCTTAGTTCCCATACAGTCCCCTTCAAACTGGCTCCATCAACTGCACAAGCTAGCGCACTTAGGCCTTACAATGACACACCTCGAGGCTTGCATGTAGCATTTGGAGACCCTTGTAGAGCATGTCCTCTACTAGCTATTTTTTTTAAAAAAAATTCAGTGGGAGGGAATTGTGAGTGGAGAGGTAAATTTGGGCAGGGCATTTTTGGACTATTTGGACAAGTTTTATATTTATATTGGACATTTGTTTGGGATGGGGAAAGAATGTGTGAGAGGGGTGGGCCTGCTTTGGTTAGAGAGGGTGGGTAAGGGGAAATCTTTTATAATCCACTTTATGTCTCAAAGGTTTGTTTGTGTTTTCTTCAAATTTGCACTGATGTCATTTTGTGCAGCCTGACATCTGTTTCCCAAAGTGTATGCTAGTTAGGTGGATATTATGCCATTCCCTAAATAAACAATTACTTATCTCATCTCCAGTACAAGTTAGTTACGTACTAAGTAAGGTAGCTCATTTTACCCCATATTTCTATGACCTGATTAGATGAAGTGATGGTTGCTCCCTCTGTCAATCTTCCAACATCTTACTTGAGTTTGTCCCAAGGTACCTTCTTTATGGTAGTGCGCCAACAGGAAAGGCATCACAGTAAGGTCCCACTCCCACCTAGGTGATCTCCAAATGCAGGCTAATTAAAAGGATCACAGGCAAATAAATTGAAAGAAAAATACAAGGGTCAGTACGTTAAACATATACATAACCTCCTGTCCCTACCTGGCCTTCATCACAAGTGAGGCTCCGCCTCCTTCCCAGACCTACCCCCAGCCCATAAAAACTCTGCCCGCCCCCACCTCCACCTCAACCTGTTTTTTTCTGACACCCTAGTGAGACTTACCTTTGCAGTTCCTCCCTGTGGCGGTGTCGGGGAGTCTCCGGTCTGGGTCTCTGCGGTGGCGGTGACCTCAGCAGCGTTCTCTCGGCAAGGCTTCCACTCCTCGTGCCCCTCGCGGTTGCACAGGAAGCTGTGATGGTGTTCGGCGGTCCTCCTGTGGCTGGGGCTGAGCTTCCAGGTTGGGTTTGCAAGGCAGCCTCTGCTCCTGGTGCTGCATACGTCGTGGAGACCTGGTAGGTCGGGTTTGTGCCCGGTCTATTATTTCTTCTGTCATTTTGGTGTTTTTTTTCCGGTTGGAGGTTATTTATGGCGGCTGGCTTGGCAAGGTTGTTTCTCCATTCTTCTACAACCATGGGTCACAAGAGGTTGTTTAAAAGGAATTACCTGGTGTCTTATTCCGCCTCTTCCTCTCCTGATGGTTCTTCCCTTCGCCCTAAATGCCCTAAGAGCCAGGGCCTTTCCGGGGATGACGTGCCTCTCATGTCCAAGGAGGAGGTGCGGGACATGATTGAGGCTTTGTCTTTGTCTGGAGCTCTTCTGGCTTTTCCGGTGCCTTCTGGTCGCCCTCTTGCTTTGGATACTGTGGGTGATTTATTCCTGTTGGATGGTGAGGGTCCATCTACTACTTCGGCGGCAAGTAAGTCTCTAAGGAGGAGATGTGGGATGTTCTGGCTTCTGTACGAGACAATTTGGGGTTCCCTCCGTTCCAGCTGGGTGATGCCGGTGGGTCTCTTCTTCCTCAGTATACTACACCCTCCTGGTTGGGCATACCTGTGAAGGAAATCATGCTGAGGGAATGGAGTGAGGAGGACAAGTTGCAGGTCCCTCGCTTCCTCCAGAAACTTTACTTTTTGGAGGGGGAGGATCCCTTGCCTCACAATGTTAAGTTGGACTCTATCCTGGCCACGCTGATTGGCAAGTCCGCTATTCAGCCTGAGGATTGTACCCCAACTTCTGCTACAGATAACAAGGTGGACTCTGGCCTTAAGAAGTCTTTTGCGGCTGGGAATTTGGTGCTGGGGGCTAGCCTTTTCTCTGCATATTCTGCACACTTTTTGTGCAGGACTTTGAGAAGTAGGCGGCCGCTGTTCAGGAGGGCTCTGAGTGCTCTGACCTTCTGACTGCAATGGAGCAGCAGGTTAAGCTGTTGATTGACATTTCCTCTGATGTTATTGAATCATCTGCTATGTCCATTGAGGCCTTGGTTATAGCGTTGTTCCCTTTGGCTCCGGAATTGGAAGGCGGATCCTGGGGAGAAGGCGGCTTTGTGAAGTTGCCCTTTGATATCCGGGCTCTGTTTGGGGACCAGTTGCCAGCCATGATCTCTAAGGCTTTCAAGCAACAGAAGCATGCTTTGCCCTATAAATGTGGTACGGCTCCCTCAAAAAAAACTTGGAATAGGGCCCCTCGGTCGTCCTCGAAGCAGGAGTCTCGTCAGTCTTTCCAGCGGGGGCGGTTTCAGCCCCGCTTTTCTCCCAAACACGCTGCCTCCTCTCCTAAAGGCTCGGCCAAGAAGGGTCCCTGGCAACTACGGTGTGGACGATTTGCTGCCGGTTGGAGGTCGTCCCCAGCATTTTTTTCCACTGTGGCAGCTGGACGTTTTGGATGGCGGGGTCCTGAGCACTGTGGCTCATAGTTACGTGATTGATTTTGGCAGGTTCCTCCGGATACTGGGGTGCGGCTGACTCCAGTGCCTGTCTCTGGTCCACGCAGTAGGCTCTGCTGGACGGGGTGGCCAGTTCGCTTGCCAAGAGGGCCATCTTCTGGGTTCCGGTCGCAGACATGGGCACCAGGATCTACTCCATTCTGTTCCTGGTGCAGAAGGTGTCTGGCAGTTTTTGGCCCGTTCTAGATCTGAAGTGGGTCAACTCCTGGGTTCGGACTGTTCACTTCCGTATGTTGACCCTTCAGGCGATCATTTCGCTGGTTTGGCCTTGCGAGTTTTTGGCCACCATGGGTCTCGAGGACACCTGTCTCCACGTCCCAGTCGCTGCTTCGTGTCAGTGTTCCCTGCGGTTCACTGTGAGAGATGCCCATTTTCAGTTTTGCGTTCTTCCCTTTGGTCTCAAGTCCGGCCCAGGGTCTTCACAGTTGTCCTGGCACCACTCATGGCTCTCCTTCATGCAGAAGGGTTTTTCATTCATCCGTATCTGGATGACCTCTTACTTCATGCTGCTGGGGAGTTGATCTTAGTCGCTCAGGTCGGGAGGGCCTTGGAGGTTCTTCAGGGACACTTTTTTTTGATAAACTGGGGAAAATCATCTTTGGACCCCTCTCGGGACATGGTGTTCATCGGTTTTAAACTTTGCTCGGCCATGTTACTCTGTCCGACAGGCTCCTGCTCTCTCTTCAGTCACAGGTGCAGGCCTTAATGCCCTGGGAGGCTCCTCCGGTGGTGCAGTGGCTGAGGGTGCAGGGGCATTAGGCTTCTATGGTGTTTCTGGTTCCCTGGGCTCGTTTTACCTTCTTCGCATGGCCAACTGGACCCTGTTGTATTGGTCTCCGGGGTCTCAGAGTCTGGGGTTTCCACTGCCAATGATGGTCCGGATCCGGGAGGATCTCTCCTGGCGGCTCTGCTGGCATCACCTTCTGGCCGGGAGTTCCTTGGCTCCTCCGGCTGCGCTTGTTGTGACTTCGGATGCCAGCCAGTCCGGGTGGGGGTCTTGGCTGGGGTCGAAGCAGGTTCCGGGGTTCTGGTCACTACTGGAATCCCGGAGGGCTTTGAACTGGCGAGAGTTGCAGGCGATTTCGCTGGCCCTGGTTCACTTTCAGGACTCTCTGTGGGGTTGTTGGGTGTTGGTTCATATGGACAATCTGGTGGCAAAGCCCTATGTCAACAGGCAGGGGGGACCAGGTCCAGGTCCTTGAACCTTATTGCCAGCCGATATCTTTCTGTGGGCTCAGGCCTGGGTGCTGGGTCTGTCTGCTTTCTATATTCGAGGGGTGGACAACGTGCGGGCAGATCGATTTAGCAGGGAAATTCCCTCGCCGAAGGATTTCTCAATCCTTCCCAGTTTGTTTCACCAGTTGGTGAGTCGGTGGGGCCTCCCTGTGGTGGATCTGTTTGCAGACCCAGGGTATGACAAGGTGGCCCTGTTCTGTTCTCTGGGACGGCTTGACCTCGCCTTCGCCTCGGGGTCTTCTGTATGCCTTCCCTCCCTTTCCGCTTATCCGGGCCTTTCTGGTGGAGTCCGGAGGGACTGTCCTCAGGTGTTGTTGGTTGCACCCCGTTGGCCTTGGGCGAATTGCTTTCCTCTCCTGACCGGGTTGTGTTGCAACCGGGAGTGGGTCCTTCCAGTGGTTCCGTCCCCTTTGGTGTTTCTGGCCCTTCCCCTGTGCTCCGTGCAGAGGTTACACTTGACAGCCTGACAGTTGAGCGGCATAGCTTAGCTGGGTTAGGGGTTCCTGACCATTTGGCTGTTAATTTGCAGGCTTCCCGTAGGTCCTCCACTCTGCTGTCCTATACTAGGCATTGGCTGGCCTTTTTGGCCTGGTGTGCTGCTAAGGATGTTGATCCCACAGTAACTGACCACTTTTTGGTGATGCAGTTTCTTCAGGATGGGGCTCATCTCGGGTTGTTGGTGGCTTCTCTGTGGGTGCAGTGGGCAGCTATTCAGGCTTTTCAGAGCTCCTGGCATAATTTGAGGGATGTGTGATGCCTAGTGTTTTTCAGGGTCTGTTGAATTTGTTTCCTCAATCAATCAATCAGAACATCTGTAAAGCGCACCACTCACCCGTAAGGGTCTCAAGGCACGGGGGGCAGGGGTGCTGCTGCTGCTCGGATAGCCAGGTCTTGAGGATTTTTCTGAAGGTTAGCAGGTCCTCGCCTCGTCAGGTTCATTCCTTCATGGACTTTGCAGCTGGTGT
This sequence comes from Lissotriton helveticus, assembly GCF_964261635.1. Classification (NCBI taxonomy): domain Eukaryota; kingdom Metazoa; phylum Chordata; class Amphibia; order Caudata; family Salamandridae; genus Lissotriton; species Lissotriton helveticus. The sequence continues at coordinate 294,245,083 of NC_136059.1, read as the reverse complement.
TGGATGTCCTATCCGATCCTCCCTTTGAGCCCCTTGAGGTTCTCGAGATGAGATTCTTGACTTTTAAAACTTGTTTTGTGGTAGCCATCACCTTAGCACAACACTTGGGTGAGTTGGGGGCTTTGTCTTGTAAATATCCTTTCTGCAAGATCTTTTCGGATCGGGTGGTTTTGGTGCCGATCCCGTCCTTTGTCCCTAAGGTCAATTCGGCGTTTCATCTCAGTCAGGAGGTGATTTTGCCTTAATTCTGTCCTGCTCCTTCCTTGGCTGAGGAATCTTGTTTACATTGTCTGGAGTACGGCATGCTTTACTGTGGTACCTGCAGGTTGTGTGGTCCTTCAGGAAGGGGAACGCTTTGTTTGTTAACTTTGGTCCTGCTAAAAAGGGGGTTAAGCCTTCCACGGCTACGCTGAGTTGTTGGATTCTGTCCACAGTCTTGATGGCTTACCAATTTAAAGGGGTGGATCCTCCTGTAGGGGTTCAGGGGTGTTCTTCTTGCAGTATGGCGGCTACAGTTGCTGATTCGCAGGGTACCTCTATGGTAGAGATCTGTAGGGCTGCGACCTGGTCTTCTCCCTCTACATTTGTCCGTCACTATCGGATTGCTAGTCTGGAACGTTTGGATAATGTTCTGGGCCACAGGGTCTTGTCCGCTATGAGGGACCAGGGATGTTGTTCTGCTGTGTTCGGGGCAAGTTATTAAATGTTGGTGTTCTTTATCACTCAGTTGTCCATCTCTGTTTTCTTCTGCTTGCTATGTCCTCACTTGTGATGAAGGAAGGCTAGGGAGGGACGGGAGGTAATACGTCCATTACTATTGATAATGGCATTCCTCCTAGTCCTACTCCCTCGCCTTCCTTCCAGGGCCCTTACTCCTTGTGCGCTGCATCTGAGTGCTAGCTTGGCTTGTTTACGTACAGGTGGAGGTGGGGGAGGGCAGAGTTTTTATGGGCTTGGTGGTAGGTCTAGGTGGGAGACGGAGACGCACTTGTGATGAAGGAAGGCAAGGGAGTAGGACTAGGAGTAACGCCATTATCAATAGTAATGGACACATTTATATTATAGCTTTGGAAAGACTGACGATAGACTACTACCACCATAACTCATCAAAGAAAAGAATACCACATATAACAAAAACTAGCAATGGTAAAATATTCTGAGCAATGGTGAGCATGTAATTTGAAAAGCAAAGTTATAAAATACTCAAGTTAGGGAAAATTTACTCAACGTTTGTACTCTGTAGTTGACAAGTTTATGAGTTTTATTTCTACATAACAAAGGCCTGAAATATAAGGTGGCCGTTGAGGAATGATGTTCTTCTTGCTTGGGTTAGTGGGACTGGTGTGGGCTATTGCTCAGGTAATAGAAGATCCCGAAGTGAGTTTGTGTCACATTTAACCACATCCGTCCCACCAAGTGTGTGATCTATTTGATGTATATTAAGACACACTTCCCCAAAAAAAACACAGCCCGGGGAAAGTGGCCTAGGAGTTTGATGAACAGATCAGAAAGGGGATTGAGGAAAGCTGTGACAAACACAACACAAGAACACTATTCATGAGGGTGATGAGCAGCACATCATCATCATTATCATTCTGTTGTGGAAGGAAGCAAAGGAATGAGTATGACACAGTAAAGTTAGATACATTGCAGACACCCCTTCTGCCATAGAGACCCACGTTATCAGATATCTAAATGTTCTCTCTATTAGGTTTGAAAAGCTGTTTAACTCAGCTTTTGCCTTTCGTTCATACAGCAGAAGAGAAGGCTTGTGAATGGTAAAACAGAAACTGTACTATCGAATCAAGGAGAAGGATAGAAGGAAAGTATGTTTCATGAGGAATGTATAAAGAAAACTCAGAGGCCGAGCAAAAAAATAAGAGGCCTCCATCATGGTTTACTTTTGAAGTTTTCAACTTCCTTCATCTAGCTATTGTTGAGGTTGGCCTGCCCTGAGTCCTTCCATTCTCCTACTGACTCAGAGTAACTCTCTCCTAGTCCCGACATGAGCCAGATAGACATGTAGTGCGCTGATGTTGAAGAGCAAATAGAGAAAATGAATTGCAGTAATTTGTATAGGATTTTGTTTGTCAACTAAACCTACTGGTGTGGTCTCTGAAGAACCAGAAAAAAGGAGTGGACCCTGCAAGGAAAGCTCCCCATCTGTGAAAGGGGCAATTACCTGCAGAAAAAATGATCACCCATCAGGACCCAAACTTTGCAAATTATCGAAATCAAGTTTACAAATTAGTTGTACTTCCCCCTTCACTGTATGCCACCACGTGAATCATCAATCCTGACTCACAATCGCTCATTAATATTTCAATCATTGGTGCAATAGTTACCTGTTCAAATCCAAGCACAGTAGTAGATACACAATTGTGTCTCATCCTTGATGCAAGCAACACATTGGAATTTGGCAGTCTTGTAAATCAAATAATCTTTTGGGGCAGACTTCTACATGATGGAAAAAAGGAGGCTAAGAGTGGACAGCACAGGTACATTTTCACTAAGTAAGTTGGTAAAGGCCAATCACCTTCAGGAAAAATGATCACCCATCAGGCACCAAACATTGCAATTCATCAAAATCAAGTTTACTATTAATTGAGCGCACTCCCTCTCTATCTGTCACTACATAAATCATTACTCACAATCACTCACACATTGTTGTAATAGTTGTTACCTCTTCCAATCCAAGCATGGGTAGTTTGGGTAGTAGGCACACAATTGTATCTTTGCTGTAGGCAACACATTTGAATTTAGTATTGACACTCTTGTAAATCAACGATCTTCTGGGGCAACCCTGCTGAGTGATGCAAAAAATGGCGGGGTAGCATAAATCTAACACAGACATGATGTTCCACTAGCTACTTTTTTTTGTTATGAAGAGAGAATTTCAACAAGAAATAATTAAAAAGTTCCATGGTTGCACAGGGATACTCAGTCCGGTAAGTAGAGTTTGTCCTCAAACTCTGGTGGCTCACCCAGAAGTTGGTCAGCTAACACACTTGATTCTGACTAATCATTTCTGACATATCATCCTCCTCCTCCTGTGCTGTTTCAGGAATGGTGTAATTGTGTGCTATTAAATGTTGGTTTATTTTGGTCATGGTCAATCTCTCTACATTTTGTGGCGAGAGACTGTAACAACTGCACCAGCGGCACTGAACACACGCTCAGCAAACACACTGGCTAAAGGAGCAGCCAGACACTTTATTGCCAGCCAACTGAGCTATGCCCATTGGTGCATCTTCCCATACCAATACAGCAATGGTTTTTGGATCCACAAAGACCTCTTTTGGATCATCCATATACTCCTGGAATATCATCTGAATGGTCATTGGTGCTGCCACTTGCTCGACCTCTTATGCCTTTGCCTCTGCTCTGGATTTAAGACCTGATACTTCAAACCAAGCCAATGCAGAGGTTGAGTTTGATTCTTCTGTTGTTGCCATTTATTGTGTTATGGGTGCTGGTGTTGGCTGCTGTTGGACAATACTGCCCTCTTTGTATGTTGAAGGCTACACCCCAGAACTGCTGAGTGGCAATGCCAATGTCTGAAAAAGAACTGGAGGTAGGTGGGTGTGTATTCAATTGACCTCTCTGCAGTACATACATCTACTGAGGTAGGGCTGGTGCAGGTCTTAGCTGGGGCTTTGCAAACATGGGAGCAGGCGATGCTACCTGTGCCAAATCCCTTGGAGCAGGTTGAGTAGTAATGACGGACTCCTCTGGGTCACTATCCACAATGACCAGCTCTTTGTGGTCACCCTTCTCATCATCCCCTTCCATAATTCTAAAGCTTTCAGGCACCTTCCTTTTCCCTTGCCTCTCCTGGCGTCTCCCGAACTCTGCTGCAGTCCACTCCATGTCCCTATCATCATCACCACAAGTGGTGCTTGGAGAAGGTGGCGGAGTAGTGCCCTTCCTTTTCCTTGCTGGAGATTTGGGAGCCAACAATGCTAAAATATGAGTTCTTGCTCGGCAGAAAGCTTGACCTCCTGTTCTGTTCCAACATGAGAAAGAAGTACTATTGCTAGCTGTGCCTGCTGCCTACTTTGCTCTGTTTCCTGAAACAATTGGGTACTACTTTGCGAAAGGGACAAATCTAATTCAGCATCACTGCTCGTCAGCATGGCCATGTTTGCAGTGGCTGCCTCACTGACAGACATGGTCTTGGGCTTAGGTTGGGGTGGTGCTGTTGATGCAGAGAGCTGCTCCCAGGTTCCTTCCCGGATTCTGGTCTGGCAGGCACACGTCTCCTGAAAAAAGTTGTGGTCAGCATGCCACTGGTGGAAAGATGCTTCTTCTCACTGACCACTTTCTTGCGAGCAGATTTCTTTGGGCCACTTTAAAGCTCTCAGTTGGCACCAAGCTGCACAAGCTGAAGAGGACTGATGTCACTGTACAGGCCTTCTGTTTGGCAGCACTGCAGGTGATGTCTCTTCTTCTCTTTCTTCATCTAAAAGCAAACAAGCAAGAAAAACATTTGGTGAAACAGCTTATTGTTGCAGTTTAAATTAGTACACACGAAGGCAATCTTGGTGTGGTTGGTAGCTTAGGCCTGATTACGAGTTTGGTAGTATGGAAGCAGGCCATCATGCCACTGCCCTGCTCCCACACTGCAATCTTGTCTGCACATCGCCTGACGGCTCAAGGGTTAATTTGTGGTCTGGTGGGTGGGGCTTTGGTGGTCTCATGGCGGTGCCTGTTAGAAAGGCACCGCAATGGCAGCGCCAAAGCAAGTTCTTAAACAGCATAGACTGTGAAGTCCATGCCATGCAGGAAACTGGGGGGGCATGCAAACACGGGGGCACACCATGTGCCCCTCTGCATGAATCCCCTGGCCTAGAGGCAACATATACAGGGCCCCCTTAGTTACCTCACTACCAAAGTTTTCATGGCAGGCTCACTGCCATTAAAACTGTGGCTGTGAGAAACCTCATAATATGGTTGGTGGTGCCGCAGCGGCACCGGCAGCATATTACTGGGTCACTCTGCCGTGCCACTGCCATGGGATCGTGGATCCCCAGTGGTTGTGATGGCCGTGTAGCAGTGGGTCTGCCTCACTTGTAATGTGGTGGTCAGACCGCAAGTGCCACCGCGAATTTGGCAGTCTGGTAGACTGACAACTCGTAATTAGCCCCTTAGGTAATAGTAAATCAGCCACTTTAAAGTCAAATAACACCACCATACCATAAAATGTAATTTCAAATCAGGATAATCCACACTTTCAATATCGGAGCTACATGATATACATTTGCTCGTTACTTTGAATGATGAAGAGGTGGTGGGTGTTATAGTCCAGCTTGCGAGTGATTTAGACATACAGGAAGAAGTAACTGTTAATAGTGGACTGCAACATAAATCAAAATACATGCCACCTTACACACAAAACACAATGATAGATTACTTTTATGACAAGGTAACACATGATCTTTACCACTTAGAGGATAAGCATATAGATACTAACCAATGTAAACACTCGTCAAACTTGACTAAAAAAGATAGGGAACTCCTGAACCTATTGAGAGATGATAGTAACCTTGTAATCAGGGAGGCGGACAAGGGTGGAAACATTGTTCTTATGGACCTCCCTGATCACCTAAGGGAGATTGAAAGACAACTGAGTGACATTGTATGCTATGAAAGTTAAAGATTCATCCAATAGCCAGGATTGAAAAAACACATCAATGCTGGACTGGCATGAGTAATGTCTGGTAACAAATTTAGAATATAGGTATTTGCAGGCACACCATTCTAGTTACTCATGCATTTACATCCTTCCCAAAATCCATAAAGGGGGCCTTTTTCCACCAGGCAGGTTGATACTTTCTGGCACTTGGTGGTCCCACTGGTCCCACTGGACACATTGCAGAACATGCGGAGAGCTTTTTACAGCCTTTTGTCGAAAACCTTCTGTCATACTTGAAAGACAGAAGGGATCTGCAGTGTAAATTAAAAGACTTCAAATGGGACAGTGATGAGTTGACCTTTGTCACAATGGATGTGGAGAACCTTTACACATGCATCCAAATTGAATATGGTTTAAAGGCTCTAAAATATTTACTATTCATGTGCAATGCACAGCATTTGGAACACACTTTTATGCTATTGGAAATGTCTGGGATAAATCTAACGCAAAATGTGTTCCTGCACAATGGTTCTTGGTACTTACAAAAGCAGGGGACAGCAATGGGCTCCAGGTTCGCTCCATCTTATGCAAACCTCTTCATGGGTTTGTATGAGGTGGACTCCTGAGGCGTCAAGCACTCTGAAATACTTGATGAATAAAGTAAACGAAATCTTCTCAAAGTGGAAATCAAGTTTTAATTCTATTAATTGCAAACATCATATTGCATCATATGATCAAGTGTCCAAGGTAGATCAATTCAATTTTGTATCCCTATGCATTTCGAGCATTGCTCTTCTTCAGGGGAAATTCTACGACAAAACAAACAAAGCAAGCATGTAATGCTATCCCGTAGGAGGCTAGAATGCAAAAATATAGTATGTATATTGCACAAATAAAGTGTAGATCCAGTGTATATGCTAAAGAAACGCAATGTGAAAAGAGGATGAAAAGAGCAAAAGCCAGGCTACCCGAGGTTGAACTGGAAAGTAACGGGATCTAGAAAAATGCTAGTTAGAAATAGAGAACGTGACTGGTGTGGAAAAACAGATAAGCGTACGTGCAGGAAATGAAAACAAAAACGCGGGGCAGCTAGAGTGCCAGGGTCGTTCTTAGTGCATTATCCCGTGAAACAGACACGTATCTATTAGTGCTGGTTTAAGTGTCTCAATATAAACACCAGTGAACCTGTGCGCTTACCTTCTCGTAACTAGGTAAACGTATATCCAAAGTGTGGGCGAGTAAGCTCCGTGGAGTAAGCTCCGTGGTAACAGAGGTTAGCGTGTACACGGAAGACGCGGGTTGAAATAACGCACAAGTTAGTAAAGCGGGGCGGGTGCTAGAAGTAGAAAGAGGACTGTGCCCAACCCGAAGTGAAAAAACTATTGAATAGTGATAAACCTCAGGATTTGCAAATATTTCTTATGGAATTGATGCAGTTCACACTCCATCGCAGTTATTTCAGATACTCGGAGAAAAAATTCTATATTCAGCTTTCGGGAGTAGCTATGGGCAATTGCGCCGCTCCGGCGTATGCAAACCTTTTCATGCACCAATACGAAATGGACCACATCCTCTCTAATCCAGATTGGCAAGAACATCTAAGTGCCTATTACCGTTACATAGATGACATTTTTCTGGTGTGGAAAGGTTCCGAAGTACAATTCCTCACAGCCATCGATCATCTTAACAAAATTGAAGAGAGGATCCATTTTACCCACTCTATGAGTAAATCTGAGATATCTCTTTTAGACGTCAACATCAAGTTTATTGATAATCAGTTAGTAACATCCATCTACACTAAGCCTACCGATCGTAATAACTATCTTAATTTCAGAAGTTTCCATCAAATGATTCTGAAAAAACACTTGCCATATTCTCAACTTCTCCGAGCCAAGAGAATTGCATCTACGGAAGACTTATTCACACAAAATTGTTCCAAGATCATAGACAAATTTCATCAAAGAGGGTATCCCAGATACATCACCCAAGCGGCAGAGAACAGAGTTAAAACCAAAGAGCGTTCACAACTGCTATTACCCAAGAGTCCCAAAGAAATCACAGAAACACGCTCTGTGTTTGTTTCTAAGTTTTCTGTACACAGTTTGAAGATCAAGCAATCAATTCGTAAACATTGGCCGCTTTTACAACTTGAACAGGGTTTTCATAATATTTTTCAAGATCCTCCCATATTTGCCTACCAACGTTCAAAAAACATTCAACAACTCTTGAAAACACGCAAAAGCACCACAAACATAATATATAAAAGGACAATTCCATGCCACAATTGTGGCCACTGTAACAGCATTATAAAAGGTACCACTATACCGCATCTGACCCAAGGAACGCCAATTAAACTCAGAGTTAATGCTACTTGTGACACCACCAATGTGGTTTACCTTCTGAAATGCCCATGCGGCCTACCGTATGTGGGCAAAACAGAACATAAGGTGAAAACCAGACTGACGGAACATCGCAGCAATATCCGAACTAGAAATTTGAAATCTTGCGTGTCAGCACATTATGTCAATCACTCACACAATGCCAGCCGGATGTGGTTCTTGATTTTGGAGGTTGTTAACAGAACAGAAGGCCGAGATAATAACAAGTTCTTGTTACAAAGAGAATTATACTGGATGCACAAACTGAAAGTCCTACATCCGAGAGGGCTCAATGAGAGACTGGAGTATAGTTGTTTTCTGTAATTCATTTGTACAGTCGCAACCCTGTTATTTGTTTCTCTCTACTGCAACTTGGTTACTTTGTTTTTTATATACATTTTTTCCACACTTTTCTTTTTCATTTTCTTTTCCTATATACTTGTCACGTTAATCTCTCATTTTTCCTCTTCCTTGTTATGCTTGGGTTTGCGTTCATAGTTCTTATCTTTAGATTCCACTATTCTCACTTCAAGCATCTTATTTATGTCTGCCAGTACTTCTGAACTTTCTGTTGAGATTTCTTGTTTCCTTGTCTCTATATTTTCACTTCCCTGTAATGTTTGTAGTTCTGCACATTTAGCTCATTCCATTTTCTTTTATCAGGCTCCTTCCTTTCTTCCTTCTTTTACCTTTGTCCATTCGTTTCTCGACCCAGTGGTTTTGTTCTACTGTATTCATCATACATGTTTTGTTCTGCAGTATCCATCGTACATGTAATTTGCCTTTATTTATCCCCGCTTTTTCCGTTCCCTATTTCTCCCAAGTTCGTGTTTCATTAGTTATTTGCTGCACCCACAGTTTTTCATTTTATTTCATTTTATTTTATCGCTTTTTAGCTTATCCTCACTATATTTCATTTTATTTTATGAATTCTAGCTTACGTTCCTCTCTCTGTTTCATTTTTTCACTTCGGGTTGGGCACAGTCCGCTTTCTACTTCTAGCACCCGCCCGCTTTACTAACTTGCACGTTATTTCAACCCGCTTCTTCTGGGTACACGCTAACCTCTGTTAACACGGAGCTTACTCGCCCACACTTTGGATATACATTTACCTAGTTACGAGAAGGTAAGCACACAGGTTCACTGGTGTTTATATTGAGGCACTTAAACCAGCACTAATAGATGCGTGTCTGTTTCACGACTAAGAACGACCCTCATCACGCTCTCAGATGTGTCCCTGGCACTCTAGCTGCACCACGTTTTTGTTTTCGTTTCCAGCACGTACGCTTATCTGGTTTTCCCCACCAGTCATGTTCTCTATTTCTAACAAGTATTTTTCTAGATCCCGGTACTATCCAGTTCAACCTCGGGTAGTCTAGCTTTTGCTCTTTTCATCCTCTTTACAAATTGCGTTTCTTTAGCATTTTACACTGGATCTACACTTTATTTGTGCAATATACATACTATATTTTTGCATTCTAGCCTCCTACAGGATAGCATTACATGCTTGCTTTGTTTGTTTTTTCGTAGAATTTCGCTCCGAAGAAGAGCTATGCTTGAAATGCATAGGGGATACAGTTTACTTACGTAACTTACGTGACTACGATGATTAATGGAATACAACCATTCTATATGCTATCAAAATTGAATTGATCTACCATGGACGCTTAATCATATGATGCAATATGATGTTTGCTATTAATAGAATTAAAATTTGATTTCCACTTTGAGAAGATTTTGTTTACTTTATTCATCAAGTGTTTCAGAGCGTTGGTGCCTCAGGAGTGCACGAGGTTTAAACCTTATACTGGGTAAGGTCTTCCAGATATTTCATACCGGCACCTCTTGGATTAGGAGGTGATCACCTCGAGCACCCATACCATGAGTAATTTGTTTAACTTAATTTAGAAAGGATTAACAGAGAGTGCAGCGGTTTCCATTTCTTTTTCTTTTTGTATGAGGTGGAACATGCCTGAGGTTCTGGTGCCCAGCCATGTAGTGATAACATAATATTCTATGGACGATACATAGACAATATAATAATGATTTGGAATGGGGACACTGAGGACTTGTTTAGGTATCATGAATACTTGAATAATAACAGATTTAATGTGAAACTGACCATAAAACAAACAAAAAAGAAATTGAGTTTCTTGATTTACGACTATATGTTAATAAAAATGCCATACAGAGTGACATTCACAGAAAACAGACTTTCTCGAACAGTGTCCTGCATGTGACTAGCAAACCCCCTACATCCACATTAAGTGCAATTCACTATGGAGAAATGGTTAGGGCTAGGTGCAATTGTAGCCAAGATTCAGAATTCATGCAAAACATCCAGAAGATGAAGCGTGACTTTAGCAACAGGGGTTATGAGACTACCTGCTTGACATTAGCTGAGAATAGAATAAAAGAATAAAATAATTAGACAGGAAAAAGACACTAATATCTAACTCTAAGCAGAAGTCCAAAAAACAGAGCAGGCAGAGAATTTAATGCATACAGTATTCATATGTTTAACATTCTTAGAAAAAATTGGCATTTGTTAAACTCAAACTGCATCCCTGATGGTATTATACCGAAAAAACCCAGAGTGGCATATCGTAGGGGCAATACTGTAAAAACATTCTATGCCCCAGTTACATTAAAAACACATGCAGCAAAAATAAGACCTGGTTACATGAGAAACCGAATCATACATGTGGGACAAGTTGTGTGCGTACTCTGGGACTCAACAAACAAAGGGTATTCAAATATAATCAGTCCAGAGAGTATACCACCAATTCCTTTATAAATTGCAACACTATTTTTGTTGTGTATGTTATTGGGTGTTCTTTCAAAAAAATATATATGTTGGAAGTAGCATACAGAGTCTTAAACTCCAGATACAGGAACATGTGAGGGCTATTAAAAAAATGATGTAAAATATCCAGTGGCCGTACACATACTCAAGGATCACCCGGATAATTCGAAAATCTGGTTCCAATCTATAGAGCACATTGATATTCATTAGAGGGGAGGGGACAGAGAGGTAGCCCTTAGACAGGCAGAAGCAAGATGGAAATGCCAACTTCAAACAGTAATATTTGGATTGAATGCCAACAACGAGTTCCATCATTTCTTATAAAATCGTTACAATTCACATTGTGATCATAACTGTTCCAAGATGGTGGCTATAATATTTCAGTCTCATATGGCAATATATATGCAATACTATGATAACAATGGATTGCAACTGTAAGGAATTTTCATCTCCTGCTTCTGTCCAGCAAAACCTCAATTTAATTTCTCGTTTGGGGTAAGATGTGCCTGTTATTCCATACTCGGCACGTATGTGTGTTGTTCCCTGAACTAAAATGCTATGGTCATGAAATGTTTGAACTACTTGACATTCTTGTCTAACACCAACCAGTGATTATTTTAACATCCTACACCTGTCGACAGTTTAAACTGTGCATGAACTGTACCAAGATGGCAGCGACAATATGTTCAGTCTCATATGGCGAACACAAGTGTTGTAGTTACGTATCATTTATGGTACTAATAATTATGACCATGAAACGTAATAGGTTACTCGATCTCTCCTCCAGCAGTACAAGTAATATACTTCAAATATAGTACCAGTTAGTATTTTTTCTAGGTTGTACACACTGTTTCTTTGAATTTCCATTCCAAACGAAGAAGCCCACGCCCTACTTCGAACTTATGAACAACAGGTTTCGAGAAAGGGAGAGATTATCGAAACTGTACCTATTGACCCTAATAGAACGTCCCGAAAGAATGATAGGAAAGCAATCCACCACAACCTACAACATATCCAGGTAAATACAACCGTAACAGAAAATGGAAACAGTGTCAACTCACAGAAAACACTGAACTGCCTACTACTTAACTGTCGTTCGGCAAATAAACATGCATCAGACATAGCCGCCCTAATCCTCAATAAAGAAATCGACCTGGCCATCCTCACGGAAACATGGCTTAACGAATCATCCTCCCCTACCATGGATCTTCTAGTACCACCACAATATAACATTGTCAGGTTAGACAGACCAAGGAAAGTGGGAGGAGGTATAGCTTGCATTCACCGCTCAGAGATAGAGGTCAACCAATTCCAATCTGACCCTATAGAATCTTGTGAATACCTTGGTCTTAACATAAGATCACCAAATAATCAGAACTACAACCTTCATGCGTTCTACCACCCACCTGGAGACAACGCTAAGTTCACAGAGCATCTTATGGAGATCATAACTGCTAACTCTAACCCTGATGCTAACAACATATTCCTAGGTGACTTTAACCTACATTGGGACGACGACAAGGACAAAATGGTTAAATCGATCAAAGACTTCCTCAAGGAGCTAAACCTCATTCAAATATGCACCCAGCCCACTCACTCACAAGGAGCGACATTAGACTGGATAATTTCTAGAAACAAAGAGATCTCAATCACCGCTATAGACCCGTGTGATTGGTCTGATCATCACGCTATAACATTCGCGATACCTACAATGAAAAAGGGCAGGAACATGCAACCGCGCAAGGTCAAAAAACTGATACGAGACACAAAAGAAGCTAATATTGAACTATTGGTTGAAAGATGTGAGAAAGACCTGAAGCCTTGTGACAACATGCAGAATGTAAATGAGATGACTGACCACTACTTAACCTCCATCGGTAATATAGTCAATGACACCTTGCCTCAAAAACTGAAAAGAGTCACGGAAAAACCCAAAAATCCTTGGTTTAATGAGGCTTTGAACGAGGACAGGCGAAAACTAAGAATGGCTGAAAGGAAATGGAGGCAACACCCCTCCTCCACCGAACTGAAGGCCCTCAGAAAAACCAGAAAACAATATAACTTAAAGATAACCAACGCCAAAAAAGAATTTATAAGGGATGAACTGGACAATGCCACAAACAGACCTCGAAAACTCTTCGAGATCCTTAAACAACAGTCAAATAAACTAACCAAAACGGCCCAAGAGAACCCAAAAAATCCCATAAGTTGTGAGAAATTCTCCTTATTCTTTACTGATAAAAGTAAACTGCTAGAAACTGAGCTCACGAATTCAGCAGCTAACCTCACGACCCTTCCCTCGTCAAAAAAGGAGGCGAATACGACAACGGAAGATCTTCTAACAAAAAATAAGGCAAGCTGGGACACATTTGAACTATACAACCAGGAAAAGATCGCCAAAACGCTTGAGAAACTTAGACCCAACAACCACTACCAAGATCCGCTACCGGCAAAATGTGTAAGAGAAATCAGCCACACTCTAGTTCCGATCTGGACAGAGATAATAAACGCTTCACTAGCACAAGGGACCCTCCCTGACTGCCTAAAAACGGGGCAGGTAGTTCCAATCATCAAAAAACCGACAGCGGATGCAACAGATCCGAATAACTATCGACCAGTGACCAACATCCCTTTACTGGCCAAACTTATTGAGAAATGTGTGCAAGGCCAACTGAGCCAACACATTGCTAAGTTCTCACTACTAGATGATTGCCAATCAGGTTTCAGAACTGGACACAGTACTGAAACTGCAATATTACATATTGTTGATGACGCTTTACAAGCTCTTGACCAAAATCATGCGTGCCTACTGATTCTGCTAGACCTGTCATCAGCATTTGACACGGTAAATCATGAGATACTGATGACCAGACTACAAGACAGGATGGGTTTATCTGGAAACGTACTGAAGTGGTTTAACTCCTTCCTGCAGAACAGGACTCAGCTATTCCTGGTCAATCAAGCAATCTCCTCGCCGTGCCCTAACACAATAGGGGTCCCTCAAGGCTCAACGTTATCCCCAGATCTATTCAACTTGTATGTAGAACCTCTCACAGAGATTCTTCGGAAATCACAGATCTTCTACCACATGTACGCAGACGACACACAAATATATATGAAGATTGCCTGCAGTGATGACATTGACCTTATGAACGAAACCCTAAAGAGAGCGTTGCATTGGCTAACAGCCAATCACCTGAAACTGAATGCCAATAAAACAGAATTCCTGTTAATCGCACCGACAAGGAGTCACACAGAGGCAAAGGAATGGGTGAAATTGGTGACTGCGCTTAACTGCACTCCGACCCTAGTTAATTCAGCCAAATCACTAGGAATTACACTAGACGAGAACCTAGACATGAAAGAACACATCAACTCAATGGCCAAGAGCGCCCGCTTCCACTTGAACTATCTAAGAAAACTGAAACCCTTTATCTCAGAAGCAGATCTAAAACTAGCTATCCAATCGCTAGTTATCTCGAGGATCGAATATGGATGCACTACGTTAGCTGGCCTACCGAAAACATCCACTGCACCACTAAAAGCCTGTCTCAACGCAGCGGCAAGACTCATCACAGGAACGAGGAAATTCGACCACATTTCTCCCCACCTGAAATCACTAAAATGGTTACCCTATGATGCCAGAATTAAAATGAAGATGGCCTGTATCACACATAAAGCGGTCCATTACAACATGCCGAGATATCTAGCCAAGAAAATTAAGCTATCGGGAGGTAACAGATCAACTAGAAGCGCTAAAGAGTTGCTATTGCGGCCTGCCTTCTTCCAGAAAAAAAAGACCTATGACCGAGCTTTTTCGGGAGCCGCCCCCAGAGTCTGGAATTCACTCCCTCCTTACATCAGGAAGATTCAAAATACTGCAGCTTTTAAAAGGGAACTGAAAAACCACATGATGAGTAAATACCCTACATAGAGATGCCAACAGACCAATGATATGAACATTTCTGCCAAAGAGGACTGGAGTCAGCATGATCTGTTGGAAGACATATAAGACAAATGACCGATTCCAATCAAGACCCGGCTTTACAATCTATTGCTACCTCATTATTAGATGTGTCTGCACTATGTCTCTCACCGATGATATTACCCCCACCTTAACCTGTTAATATTTATGATCGTTGCATCCAGCTATTTCCATGCTACTCCTATTGCTAACTACTAGGATATGGAACTGATAACAATATACAATCCTACCTCATCGAACTTGACTGTTTGACTATAACACAACCTAAACTATATACTAATTGCTCAGGCGATAGGAATATATTTATCTAATCTCACTAGATAGCATATTACCTCCTACCTCCATATCTGTTTACTGCTATAACTGCTACTATAATTTCAATGTTGTTTTTTAATCTTCTATGGTAATATGTAATCCTCTATCCTATCACCCTAGATAGCATACCATCTTCTACCTCCATATATGTTTTGCTGCTATAACTGCTACTATAATTGTCAATCTGTAATCACATATGTTAAGCGCTCTGATACCCACGGGTCTTGTCCGCGCTATATAAAACACTATAAATAAATAAATAAATAAATAAATTATATAGTATCTGGTTATGAAGGTAACAACTTCAAAATGGCACTCATAGTATTCTGACATAAACAAAGTCACTCGTAGATTACAGTTGAGCATGATTTCTGCACGCTCCAATGACAAATTCCATTTGTTAATTACCAAACATTAGTTGTAATGATTTACGGATGAACGTTGAGAACTTAGACTCTCGGCTAATGATATTTGCACATGAGAAATATAAATAATTTTTATAAGGTAATATTTTGAATAAGTTGGTGCCCTTATCTCATATTTTTAAATATGCAATGGAACATATGCTTTTAAAATGACTGGATAATAGTTTAAGTTTGTACTTAAATTTGTGTAGTTCCCCAGTAACTCTCTAACACCATGTATAATACCATTCCAAGATGTCGCTAATGTTACACTTCTGTAATGCTTTTTAAAGCAACATCATCTATTTTGACACTGTGTTCTCATGTGTTTGACATTAAGAAAGACTATATATTGGTACAAAAAATTTCGCTCCGGCTCATTATTGGAAGCAGGCGCCGCAAGTGCCTATGCCTAGAGAAACGTATCTCGTAAGTTGAACATCTGTGCATGCAGTTTTTGACCTTAGCTAGAATGTTTCTAATACTATCCGGTTTAACTAAATGTGTGGTATTCGATTTCCATAACAGTCTAGAATTTTGTATGTCCTTAAAATTACTAAGCAGCACAAGATGTTGCTCACTTTAGAGACCAGATTACGTGAGTCCAACACTGGACTCTTTCTCCTCATGTGCAGACTAGACCGCTGAATGCGGCTTGCCTGGACACAACTGCAAGTCATTCATTTTGATACCAAAATACGTTTTCCCTTAAATTTAATTTTGATTAATGGCGATTGATGATGTGGCTAGTGAATATCTAGCCATTAACAAGTCCAAGATTCTGTTCATGCTACTGTGTGGTTTACGATAATATAGCACGTGACTCCAACATTTTCTGTGTAAACTAGTCCACAGGCTTAATTAAAACTGACTCAAATAGTTAATAGTGTGTAATAACTTTTCTGTTGTGGGGCATGCTCGGCAGTACACCGATTAATGTTATATGGTTTGCCGAATCACACTTCTGTAATGGATATGCGCAAGTGAGTACATAGGTATAAATAATGTCACATGTCTAAAATGTGTTGTTATAATGGACAAAGCAGTGCAAGAAAATACCGCTTATCTATATATGTGGTTGCCAACTTACACTTTGCATATGACTATGTGGATTTATAATGTTTGCCACTCTGGGAAAACATGTAAAGATAATGTCACATGATGACAATCGGATAGTACAATGGACAAAGCAGTGCATGAAATAACGCTCTTGTGAAATTTGTAATAAGTTCGTGTTGATGCTTTTTGTAATCCTCTCTCTTATAGCTAAGATATGTATAGCCAACAGATATGTTCATATTACACTCAGTTGGTCTTTTCAGAACTATTGTGTTACATGTGTTGACAAAACTTGAATGACTCTACTACCAGTAGACAATAAGGAACTGGTGATGTTTATTCATATTTTGGTGGTATGTCTACTTGAATGCTTGCATAAGCAAACTGGTGCTGAATTTGTAATACTTGTATTTTCGGCTCATAAAGATCAAACAAAGATATTCTACTTTTGAGTTTGTAATTACAATATTCTGTTAATAAGGTGCCTTACACAGCTTGGTCCAGAGTTACTCATAGAACCACAAGATTAAGGATGCCTGACGTTATTTGTTTTTTTGTGTTGGTTTAGTAAGATAAATAATGCGCACTTGATCTTATTGCCATACTGACAGTTGATATAAAAGTGCAACCATTCATATGTGATTATATATATATATATATATATATATATATATATATATATATATATATATATATCGAACAGCACAATATCCTTCAAATCTTCAAAGAAAAATGCCGAGCCCCAATTTTGATGAAGCGATTTATTTATTCAAAAAGCAGTGGCAAAACAACGCCCGACGCGCTTCGGAACCAGCCGGTTCCTTGGTCACGGGTCCTTTGAAGATTTGAAGGATATTGTGCTGTTCGATTGGAAGGTTCGCAACCTGTCCGGAAGCCCGCCGTCACAAGGAGGCAGAGTAAACTTCTGCGAAGAGATTTGGTAATATATATATATATATATGGATGTGACCAAGGGCTCTCGGGCCCGAAACGCGTCATGGCGGACAAGAGGGTGCACAGAATAAATTAAGCTCTTAAAATCAACCTACAAGGGTCCGTTTCGTTTGTTTGGTTTCCGGATTTTCTTGGAGCGAATGACGAAGTTCTATTCATATATATATATATATATATATATATATATATATATATATATATATATATATATATATATATATATATATATTCACTGAAAAAACCACAGGTTTCATACAGGTTATAGTTAGGAATTATCATTTAAAAAACCTTAGAAATTCACTGAAAAAAACATACGTTTCAGACAGTTTATAGTTAGGAATTAGCATTTTAAAAAACCGTAGAAATTCATTGAAAAAACCATAGGTTTCAGGGGTGTTATAGTTAGCTGGACATTTCACTCATACAAAACCATTGAAATTCCTCCATTATAGTTAGTTGTACTAAGTGTAACTTGCACGCCCGCAATCCACTGCTGATGATGTCACATATTACATCATTCATGACATGGTCATTACCATCACTGATGACATCATCCAGTGAATGTGGTTTGGTTTGTTATTTAAATATATATTATATATATATAGCAATCTGCATTTAAGAATCAGTGAATATATACCTATCTTGAGGGAGGATTTAGTAGCAGTGTGATTGACTGTTTACTTGACTAATTTGTAGTGTCTCACTAAATATATTGGATAGTGACTAAACTGTGTGAATATCTGTATTACTTTGTCAGTTGTTGTGTAAACTGCTGCACCTGTTGGTTACTAGCTACATGAAAGTCTATATTAGTTATTGATTAGTTAACTGAATATTTGTATGGGGAGTGAATCTGTGTGTGTTTCGGTAGGGGGTGTGTGACTGCCCAAAGATGTGTGAATATTTGATTCAGCAGGAATATGAGGTTAAGACGACATGTTATAACAGTTGTTTGGTTGACTGAATATCCTTATGGGTGTGGTGATGAGCAAATATATTTCTCAATGGTACATGTCCAACAAACTAGAAAAATAAAAGGCAGTGTATGTGACAATTGTTGTATATAAATAAGTATACATAAGACTCAGTCATTGTATGAGTGACTGTATGGATATGTGTATACTTGTAATAGTGATTTTATAACACACTAAATATGAGTTACTATCTATATGAATAAATGAAGTGGTGTTTGTATGAGTGTGTAGCTGGGTAAATATGATTATGATCCATTGCTTGCATAAGTGAGTAGGATGACTGCATAAGTGAATAGGATGTGTGCTGGTGTGTAATGTTAATATAGGTGTATAAGTATATTTGATAGTGTTCTATTGATCATTGACAACATGTATGAGTGAATCTATAGGTAAGTGATTAGATGTGTGTGTAGATCTAGGAATCACTGAGTGGGTTTTTAGAAACTTGTATTGCTGTGTCAATGAATTCAAATATGGTACTCTATATTTTACAGTGAGTGATGAAAGGCTATACTAGTGTATGATGAGGAGTATCTGATTGTCACATGGATGATGTCACCAGTGATGTCATCAGTGATGTCATTTGAGATGTCATCAGTGATGTTATCAGCGATGTCACTGACCATGTCATGAATGATGTAATATGTGACATCATCAGCAGTGGATTGCGGGCGCGTGAGTTACAGTTAGTACAACTAACTATAACGGAGGAATTTCAATGGTTTTGTACGAGTGAAATGTCCAGCTAACTATAACACCCCTGAAACCTATGTTGTTTTTTTCAATGAATTTATAAGGTTTTTTAAATGCTACTTCCTAACTATAACCTGTCTGAAACCTATGGTTTTTTCAGTGAATTTCTAAGGTTTGTTAAATGATAATTCCTAACTATAACCTGTTTGAAACCTATGGTTTTTTCAGTGAATTTCAAATGTTTTTTCAATGACAATTTTTAAATGTATTAATTGTCATATTTATTTATTTGGTACTGATTTACTACTTTTTTTTAATCTATTTATTTTTAGATATCTTATTTTTTACATTACATAACACATTTTTAATATTTCTTACATGTTTATAATATTTTCTTTTTTTTACAATTTTTTGAGCAGTCCCACACCCAAAGCTCACCTCTCTCGATTACTGCGTGGAACGTAGCCGTCATTTTACAATTGTTCTGTAGGATCCGCGTAGGGTGTGCGATGGGTGCGTATTTTCATACGCAATCGCTATGTGACCCGTATGCGACTTCAAGCGCATACGTGACATAAACGTATCACGCCACGCTCACGTGTTTCCGCATGACGTCATCTACGTCTTCAACGCGGCGGGCGCGTGACTTCCGCAAAATTTTTCGATACACAAAAAGATATATATATATGTTTTTAATATAAATATTAAGGAAAAAAAATATTCTTTTAGTTGTAATAAACTTATATTACTTTTAACTGTAATTTCGCAGGGTCGCGCTAGGTGCGTGTTGCATGAGCCAATTGACAAAAAAAAGAGATTTGATTGGTTTATAACACGTACTGGTCTAACTATTGAAGAACCCCCCATTTTTATTACTCTTCTTAGACCTTCCTTAGGAGAAGACCTGTTCTGAGAAGAACCTCACTTTTTCCTAGTTGGAAATCGGAATTTCATTTTGGGAGAAAAAAATGGCTACACTGCTGGAACAATCATCTGATTCCGATGATTTTGTTGTTGAACAATTTCTACCAGAACCTCCCCCTCCCGAAAGGTACACATACATTGTATGGAAATTTTTTACTTTTCCGGAGGGGCAAAATAAATGTAATGCCACGAAGGTGACATGCAAGATTTGCCAGGCAGTGCTGTCCAGAGGAGATCCTAATAAAAAATCTCTTGTGGCACTGCTAGTATGCGCAAGCACCTCAAATCCCTGCATCCTGTGAACTATGCTAACGAAGAATGTAGAAGATTGCACCAAAATGCACCTCCACCATCGGCAATACCAAGTACCTCTGGGGCATCACCTTCAACATCACCACCAGACATACGTCCCCAATTTGTGAAAGTTAGAATGCACTCCGTTAAGTGCAATCGTTTAATTTGTTATGGGGAGCAGTCAGTAGACCTAGTTTGCAGAGCAATTGATAACCATCAATGCTAGTTTTTTTTTTTTATTCCTTCAAAGTTCATGGTTTTGTTCGTCCTGTTGACTTTTTTTCTTCTTTTTTTTAAAAACAAAAAAAGGAAGAAAACGTTTAAAAAATCAAAAAACATATGTAAACTTTTAAATTTCACTCACCCCCACGCCTCTTCCTGACCCAGCTACTGTTTGTTGTCACGCCCATTCAACAGCCAATCAGCGCTAAGGGGCGGAGCTAAGGCTGCCACCGGCTACTTCAAGCCGGTCGCAGCACGGGAGCGGGATTCAGGTTGCTATCTCCTTGCTTGGCTGAGCTTGTTGACAGAACCGCTTGTTTTTCTTTTAATGATGCTGTTATTTTGCTTGGGAATTCTTTGTTTGGGAATTTTTCACTTTTAAATTTCACTCACCCGCACGCATCGTCCTGGCCCAGCTTCTGTTGGTTGTCACGCCCACTCGACAGCCAATCAGCGAGAGAGGGGGCGGAGCTAAGGCTGCCACCGGCTAATTCAAGCCGGTCGCAGTGCAGGAGCGGGATTCTGGTTGCTATCTCCTCGCTTGGCTGAGCTTGTTGACAGAACCGCTTGTTTTTCTTTAAATGACGCTGTTATTTTTCTTGGGAATTCTTTGTTTGGGAATTCCGCACTTTTAAAGTTCACTCACCCGCACGCATCTTACTGGCCCAGCTGCTGTTGGTTGTCATGCCCACTCGACAGCCAATCAGCACGAAGGGGGGCGGAGCTAAGGCTGCCACCGGCTACTTCATGCTGGCTGAAGAGCCGAAGGCACGCCGAAGGCGGGAGCGGATTCTGGTTGCTATCTCCTCGCTCGGCTGAGCTTGTTGACAGAACCGCTTGCTTTTCTTTAATGACACTGTTATTTTGCTTGGGAATTCTTTGCTTGGGAATTCTGCACTTTTAAATTTCACTCACCCGCACGCTTCTTCCTGGCCCAGCTGCTGTTGGTTGTCACACCCACTTGACAGCCAATCAGCACGAAGTGGGGCGGAGCTAAGGCTGCCACCGGCTACTTTATGCCAGTCGCAGCGCGGGAGCGCCGAAGGAACGCGCCAAAGGCAAGCCCGTCCGCGCCCTTCTGGGACCCGGGGCCCACCACCATGCTCACAAAATTATCTACACTAGTAGTGAGCTGCTGGCACTTCACGCAGCCTCTACTAAGCCTAATTCCCTTACTTACCCTAGCATGGTGAAACAAGGGATCCTGGGCCCTAGAACCTCTTTCCTGTAATGGTGCCCAGACTAAAGGCCCACCCGAGCTTCCACACAGCCATGCTCACAGCGAACGGGAGCTCTCTGTTATATATCTGAATACCCATTCGCTGGTCAGACATCAAATGGATATCTTTCTACTGCTGAAAGTTGAACAGCCTGATCTCCTTCTGCTTACTGAGACTTGGCTATCCCAGGAATCATCTCCTGATATTCTTGCGGCATTACCCTCCGACTATCACATTACTCAGGCAAACCGCAACTAGGGGAAAACCGGCGGAGGGGTAGCGATCATTACGCGACATGATTGCAATTATACGGTTCTAACCCCGCTAAACTTACCCTTGATGGATAACCTGGTGATCAAATTTGAATTTAAATCAGATATTGCTCCTTTGGTTTGTATCCTTATTTACAGACCTCCGCAAAGGATGCCTCTCTTTCCCCACACCACAGGTGAACAGTTAGGTCACTTGGTAACTGATCAGGGGAATGTTCTGCTGATTGGTGATTTTAACTACTGGGCCAATGATATTCTTGGCAGCCCACAATCAGCAGAACTGACAAGCTCCTTTCCGGACTGAATCTAACTCAACAGATATCCACGGCCACGCATATAAAGGGGCACATTCTTGATCAGGTCTGGACTCTTAATCTTTCTATGTCTTTCATTTTAGTAGTACCTTGTACCTGGTCCGACCATTATATTATCAAATTTAATGTTCAAATTAATCTTGTGACTAGCCATCCTAGCCTGGCTGGGCGCACTCACAGGAAATGGAAAAAGATTGAGAAACCTTCATTCCTTGCTTCCTTTGCCAGTTCACTCCCCTCATGCAACTACTCAATCAACCTGGCTGATACTCAGTTGACCAGTTGGTTACTGACCGCCAGTGGGAGGTTTGCTCCTCTTAGGAAGGCTCACACTCCTCACCGCCATGATGCCCAGAAATGGTTTTCTAACAAGCTGAAACATCAAAAACTCGCCTTAGGGCAATTGGAAAGAAAGTGGTGTAGCAACTATACACCTGAAGATAAACAAGCCTATTTAGATTTTTTGAAAGCTTATAAAAAATCTATTGTAAAGGCTAAAGCGGCGCACTTTTCATCTAAAATTTTGGCAGCAACTAATCGGTCAAAGAGATCTTTCACATTGTGAATGAGCTCTCTAATCCAGAGTGTAAACCCCCCCTCACAAACCTTCTGCAATGCCCTGAATCTTTTTTATTGATAAAATTCACAAAATCAAATCCATTATTCCGGTTTGTCAAACCCCGGACCTTAGTCCTCATCCCACTTCTAACCTTAGCACTTTCTCGCACTTACCTGCTATATGTGAGCACACTTTCAGAAATCTTCTTTCTAAAGCAAAATTTGGGTCTCCCACCGATTGTTGCCCCACTTGTATTCTGAAGGAAATCTTCACTACCTTTCTTAGTCCTGCTCTCAATCTTCTAAATAAGTCTCTGTCTCAGGGCAACGTTCTGGCAACCTTCAAAGAGGCAATCGTTATCCCCCTCTTAAAGAAGGGGGGATCTGTTCCACTTACTCTGACTAATGATCGCCCCATTTCCCTTCTCCCCTTTCTAGCAAAGATTTTGGAAGCCTATGTCACAGGCTGTCTCACAGACTTCTTGGAGGAATCTGAAATCCTTGATCCCCATCAGACGGGCTTCCGCCCAGCACATTCTACTGAGGCAGTTATCCTCACAGTTCTCGACACCTTGGGCAGGGATGTTGATAGGGGCTTCCCACAGGCCCTTGTTTTGCTCGACCTCTCCACCGCCTTCGACACGGTCGACCAGTCCCTTTTGGTCGGCCGTGTGAGGGAGGAGGGAATCAATGGCCTTGCCTTAAGTTGAATTAGTTCCTTTCTGGAGAACCGCTCTCAAGCGGTTTGTACTGCCCAGTTTACTGCTCCTAGTTATTTAATGTGGAGTCCCCCAGGGCTCCTCTCTCTCTCTCCCCTGTTGTTCAATCTTTACCTCCTCCCTCGTGTCTGAGCTTTGAAGGAACGCAACGTCTGCACTTTCAATTATGCAGACGATTTCCAACGTATTTTTTCCATCAGTGACTCCCCGGAATCGACTCATACTTTTCAATCCACCATGCTGTACATCAGTGAATGGATGAACAAGAATCATCTAAAACTTAATCCGGGCAAGACGGAGCTGGTTTCAACTGGTGGCATTAATAGGAGCCCATGGGGACCTCACTTTTGGCCTAGGGAGTTGGGCCCTTCTAGTTCGGCCAAAAGCCTCGGAGTGGTTATCAATCAGGACCTCACTCTGAAGTCTCAGATCAACTCAGTGATCTCCACTTCTTTTTCTCAACTTCGTATAATAAAAAGGATTTGTAGATTCCTCACTCATGATGCCCGTATTCAGGTGATCATGGCCATGGTTAAGTCCCATGTTGACTATGCCAATTCCTTATACTTTGGCATCCCTCTCTATCTTTCCAAATGGCAACAAATAATACAAAATCAGGCTGCCTGATTGTTCATCTTCCAAGGCGTCAGCATATCACCCCTCTTCTGAAGAACTTACACTGGCTTCCGGTTGCCCATCGGTGAGCTTTTAAGATTGATTGCCTTATTTTTAAGGCACTACACGGCAGGAGCCCGAAGTTTGTTATCAACATAAAGTGGTGTGTATGATGAAGTCGTATTTACATGGAAAAGAAAAGGTACACAGATTGCCTTTTCCTCTCCTTGTAAATATGAAAGATTTTTTTACGCTATCACTATTTTACAAAAAGTGAAATATTGTTGGCATAGGATGCTTTCTATACATATCTGTTGGGTTAGTTGGTTCCCAGTGACACTCTAGGGCAGATGTACAAGCTCTCTGCGCCACCAGTACATCACTTTTCGTGACGTACTGGTGGCGCAGGGGGCTCCTCCATATTTACAAGGAGAAGAAAAGTCACCCTGCGTGACTTTTCCTTTCCTTGTAAATACGGCCCCTTCACAAGCAGCACTTTGTGGTGATTGCGCATTTCATGAGTGTTGCTGTGGGTGTTCCCACGCAACACCCATGGAACAAGACACATCTCCAGATTTACAAGAAATCGTCAATCTGGAGATGTGTCTGAATGCTACGCCACCCTAGAGGTGGGGTAGGGAGGCGCAACGAGAAGAAATGTTTTCATTTCTCCTCGTTTTTTCCTCTTTCAATGCGTGCTATATTCTATAGCACGCATTGAAAGAGGAAAAAAGCTTTTAGTGATTGTTTTTGTGCAGGAAGGTGCCCCTCCGTTTTATTGAAATTTTGCAACAGTAATCATATTAATACATATTATTAAATTCATCAGAGGCTGAATTTTGTTCCTAAAACTTTGGCTTTAAAAATATTAGGTAGGAATTAGGTAATTTGTTTGGCAACCATTGTTTAAAAACGAACTGAGCATCATTACAAAGTGTCCAGCCTTTGTCACATTTTAGATAGGTAGGGTAATGCCCAGATGTTGTGGAAGGACCATCATGGAAAATTATTGCTACTGCTACAGAAGTCCTTCCTGATATTGATAGTTGACTTGCTACAAAATGTTTTATTAAAGTTTCTAATTTTCTTCCATCAGCTGTACAACGTTGCATAATTATAATTATATATTGTTCATATCTTTGTATAAATAATGTAGATAACATTTCTGATTTGCATTGGCTGCACTCCATGTTCTGATTTGCTGCTTTAACTAGTTTATTGAAAGACACTAATTTACAGTCTGGCAATGTCAAATATTTAAATCTTTCAGTGACTATGTTAGTGCTACATCTATACATACAGTTTTCACAATTTTGTTCCCATTTATAACAAAGGCCAAAAAGGTTTTCAGTTTCTATACCTTCATTTTCCAATACGGTTAGCATATACATTAGAAATTCCTGAGCATCTTGTTGGATATTTTGCGTAAATTGTGTAGAACCAGAACATACGTCCAAAAGATTAGGAATATCACAAACACTTTGTATTTTACTTTTATCAGTTCTCAATTTTTCATAAAAGCAATGCAACAATGAACAAAATCTTTCTTCCCGATTCTCTATCATTTGCTGTTGCAAACCTTCAAGAAAAAAACAAGATTGACCACTACATTAGCATAGCAGTTGACACCTGAACTATTTTCACACTGATAACCAACAATCTCTTCAACAGTGTCCTTTTTCTTTTTGCTTGCAATCACAACATTATCTTGTTTTTTTCCCTTCTCTATACCTTCACTACAGATGTTCTCATATCTTCTTGTTCTTCCTACTACACGCTTTTCAAATACAGTACATTGACCTAAATTAGGAGCATAAACTCTTCTTAACCGATTATACTCTTTTGCACAGTTTGCATCTGCAGTAACCTTGTGTCATCAAAATCAATCAAAAACAAACCAGATAAAGTTTTGACTCGCGACAAAGCAACATAAGCCATACCCTCTTTAAACACAGTATTTCCAATGTTCACCAAAGCACTTTCTACATTTAAACCTTGAGATTTATGAATAGTCACTGCATATGCCAGAGACACTGGAAACTGTCTTCTACGGACATATAAATCTTTAACAAGCAAAAAGCGAACTGAACAACAACCAATTTGTTTAACTTCTTCAATCTGATCAAATTACATTTTTAAAAATACAATACCATCTTTATTAGGATAATTAACAAAATCCACAACTTTGCCCATTGCTCTATAAACTAAACCTTTTTCTACATCCAAATTACGCCTTAAAATTACCCGACAGTTTCTACATGCATATAAATTCTTTTCCAAACCAGCAGTTTTATATATCGATTTTTCTAAAGAATCCAATTTTGTTTTCAACTTTTCTGTCAAAACAATAGTGATTCCTTCATGCTCAATTTTATCAATGGCTTCCATTCTTATTATTTCTCCAATTTCCAGCTTCAAAAGTTGTCTGTTGAATATAGAACACTCATGCAGAGTTGGCATTAAGCAGATTACAGATTTGTTTTCTGCAATTTTCATATATATTTTCTCAGGAACTACATTTTCATTTGGAAACATATCGGAAAGTAATCGACTCTGTAAAGCTTCTCTGCCAGGTTCTGTCAGTACACCAATTCTTATATCTTGAAGAATAGTTCCATAATTAACATCATTTGCCTGTTGCATATTTGTAATGAGTTCCTTGTATTCAAAGTTTGACCAAATGTTTACATTTCCAACACTACTCAGAGACTTTCTGGTGTTTTCATGCGCAAGTGTTTTAAATACTGGTTGTCCTTTTACGGGAGTAAGTTACAGTAGATCTCCAAAAACTAGGACATGTTTTCCTCCAAATAACACGTCATACTCTGTTTTAAGAATTTGCTGCATTCTTAAATGCACAAAAGCAAGCATTAAGTTTGAGACCATGCTTACCTCATCAATAATCAGAATTTTCATTTTCTTCAGCAATCTTGAAACTTCAAAACAAGCTTCTCCAGATAGCTTGTGATATTCAAATTTGTTTTCATGCTCCACAGGTAGCATCAGTAAACGATGTAATGTAATTCCTTTAACGCTGTGTGCTGCTAACCCAGTTGGAGCAGTTACAACACAAGCCAAATGTGACTCAGTTGTTTTCTGTAGATAACTGGTGATTACTTTAATTAAGAAACTTTTTCCTGTTCCAGCTTGTCCACTCACATACATCTGGATAGGTTGAAAAGATGAGCTTGTACATTCTTTCTTTCCATGAAGAAATCCATGATCAATCTGTTGTCTCACTTGCTGATATATTTCTTTCATTTAGTTGTTCTTCCAAGTTTGCTAAGTCCGTTACATCTTCTTGAGCTTGATGCATTACTGTTTCCACCTCATTCATGGCGATTGCTGCTTCATTTTCAACAATTGGTTGTCCTAGTGGAACTTGACTCAGCGCAGCAGAACTTTGATTGTCTTGAGAACTGTCTTTAGCAATCGCAGCTGCAATAGTAGCTTCTTGATCAATTTCATCGTTCAACATTTTCACATAATTTGCAAAAGCAGTACATTGTATGTTATCTTTACAAGCATTGAAGGAATCTTCATAGCTCTGAAAATCTCCAAGTAATTCCAATTCTGAACGCCACGGTTTGAACAATTGCTAAAGAGCTAAATAGTAAAATTCCCTTTTGTCAGCAGTGTCGCAACTCAGCTTCCTGTGATTAATCAAATTTCCTTTTGTTTGTTTTACCAAACATCCTTCGGATCCAATCCCTCCATATTTTCCATCATTGATGTTCTCAGTAGTATTCGGTTTAAAAGTATAGTTTTGCAGCACTTCATAGAGACACATGTTCTCAAGATGATGACTACTGTTTGGGTAATATGTGTCCAACATATTCATTTTCATAATATCTGTACTTTCTGGATCTTTTTCTGCTAAATTTTCAATTTCTTGCACAGATTTCAGTACCCGATTTCGCATTGCAGCAAGACCTACACTCACCCAAATAATTCTTCTAGATTTGGAGTATAGACTTGCAGATGATAACCGATCTGAACATTCATATGCCCCAATTTCTCGATGGGATAACATATTCAAACTGAAACAGTATAATTTCTTACTTAGACTTTTTTTGTGAGAAATCTCTTCCCACATTTCTTTCAATTCCGTCTTTTCTGATTTTGTAATGTAGGACATTGCATATCGAGCGACAGGAATGGAATTGTCCGTAACGTACTGAATATCCATGTTAGCATTCCACATGGACAGAATAACCAGATTGTAGTCATTTATGTATTTTGACTCTTTGCTTCTTCTTAAATTGTAGGTATTTTTTGGAGACTTTCTTGTGATGACATGTCACATAGCTGACATAAAACTGTTCACTCTTCCTTTGGATATTACAGGACGTGGAAAGGCAAAACAACATTTGGTATAGAACTTATCCTTAGACTTATACTTTCGTCTGCAGTATTTTCCACATCGATGGCTTTGGAATCGTAAGACTTGTTGTCTTAAGTTGTTTGCTTCTGTACTTTTGGGTACAACACATGTGGGATATTCTTCATTAAAAGACAAAACAGTCTCATCTGAATCTGTTCCGAATTTGGGGACATCCTTGATCCATAATAGCATATGTATATGAGGAGCACCTCTTGCTTGATGCTTCTTTCTCCAAAAGAAATCCACAACTTCTCCAAGAGGAGGATTTTTTTATTGCAGATAAAAGACATCATAGCTTCAAATCTATGATTAAAATACCTGCATACATTAACAGGATCCAAAGAGCACAGTTCTCCAGGTGTCTTGTATTCAATATTTTTTATATTGGAATTTGCCTCTCGAAGAAATTCAAGTAAATCATCCCAAGCGTACTCAGCACAGCTTAGGGTAAGGAACCATGTAGGAGTTCCTAAGTTCCGTAGCATACATTTCAGTTCTCCATCACGACGGTACCAATAATCATTAGTGCCAATCTGGCATGCCATCAGATTAATCTGCTGAGATTCTAAATGATCATCCCCCTGGTGCACTTTATCCATGAAATCCTTTGCAGAAGCATTTTGCAGATGTACTTGTGTTTTCAATATGTGATTGACTGCATATGAAAGTCCAAACAAGTCTCTTTCAAACAAAAGATGAAATACATAAGGGATACATGGTCTAAATCTTGGATCTTCTGCATATAATCTTGTTGTCCGATATTCAGATGCAGGAATTTGCACGGGTCGTTCATCATATTGTCCTTTTCCTGTTGGAAACAACTGCAGAAAACAACGAGCTTCCAAGCTCTCTTCCCATACACTCTTGGGACTTCCCTTTGCTTTTTTTATTTGAAACAACTCAATAGTGTTCCCCTTCACTTCTTTTGAATGAAGTGGATGTATACTGTAATGTTCATAAATGTCTTCACTGCTTGACATATCCACTTTTTCAATTTGTCCACTTGACGTTTCAATATCTTCTGCTAAAATTATTTATTCTTCTCCGATATACACATATTTATAGTACTCATTGTTTTTTATTAAATACAAAGTCATCTTCTGCACTTTTCTAACATCCACTAACTCCTGACAGATTTTCTTACTCTTAGCAGGAACGACATTAACTAGAATCACTAGTGGTTCATTTTCTACGCACTCTACACCAATATTTTCAACATTTTTCTTTCAATCTAATGGTAAATATACAACTCTTCCTTTTAATCCTCTCTGTAAATCTGAAGGAGGCAATTTACCTGTTTTAGGCTCCATAAGAACAATAGCCTGAAGCGGGTTCACACATTGAATGAGAATAGACTCATAGGTATTTAAATCTATCAATTCTGGAGGAATAGCAACCAACTCTAGATTATTAGGGACACCTCTAGCGGGTATTTCATTCTCATCTAATTTGTTATAACAATATTTGCAAATACGCTGGTCAGAACTCAAATCAAAACAATTCTCTACCAACAAATAAGTTGCAAATTCCTTCCCCTTATCATTATTTTCTCTTTCACTTTTTAAATACAGATCAACACGCCTAGTCTGCAAGAGTAATTTGGCCTTTCACCTGAAATCACCTTAAACTATGGTATTTCACCTTCAAACTTTTTTGTACAACTGTGTTCAACATTCTCTTCAAAATTTTCTTCTATTAATGTCTGAGTTTCTTCACTCTCTTGTTCAGGACCAAAGTAACAAAACTCAATATCATCACAAATCTTTTTCACCTCTGAAACTGACCCACGCAAAAGAGCACTGTTCAACTCATTTAACTTTAGTGCTGGACTTTTTGCATAATACAATCTTCTGACTACTTCCGCATTTGAGTATGATGTACCGCCAACATCCTGAAATGATGAAAAACGCTTTGACATACTTTTCTAGAAAGACAAGCCAGAGAATGACCTTGCAAACCAGTATTTATTCTCACTCTGCAAGGGTCTAGTCCTTGTAACATCTTAATCTTTTGTTTAACACTTTTTTTTACTATATTCTCATAAGAAATTACATAAAAGATCAATAGATTCTTGTCGTACACTACAAATACTACTGCAGTCCCACGTGTACACTGGGGCTTTAGCACGTCTGCCTAGAACTTCATCAGCTATCATTTCTTCTGTATTTCTGGGAACCATTTTCTCTTTCTCAATAAGACAACCATTTCTAACCTCATGAGCTCCACCACTGGTGTCAACTGCATGCAACAAATCATTGGTCTGAAAATAACTCTCTTCATTAAAGGAAGGCTCTGAACTTAAACTGTGTTTCCATTCATCCAAAAAAAATCCCAAAATTAGTTCTGTTAATTGCTCTTTTCCTCTTACTTTTGGCCTTCCTTGAATGGATTGGTTTATCTAGTGATCGAATTCGGTTTAATACTAAAATAAATAGTTTTCTTTTTACTTCAAAAGCCTTTTCAACAATGGATTCAATATGCTTCTTCTTTTTATAAAATAGTGATCTCTTTTTATATTTCTTCAAATCTTTCAGCGAATTATGTACTACTCTATTATAAAATATTTTCTTTCGAATCTCTTTATACTAAATTTCTCTTTTACCAAAAGTCGATTTTTTTGATTCTACATTTGCTTTTTTTCCTTTCCTATTATTTCAATTTTTTTTTCTCGTTGGAGCGTCATCACTGCTCTCAAGATTTTTAACCTTATTTTTCCATCTAAAAACATTTTTAATAAACTTCTTAGTAATCTTACCAGAAGATTTTCTCTTTTTGGCCACATTATGTTGCTCATCCAATACATGTCGTTGAGTTTTCTTCAAGTAAATATCTTTTAGCTCTATTTTTCTTTTTCAACCTTTTTTAGGCATGATAACGTTATTTTAATGATGATAAACAATATCTGTAAAAAATAAACATAAATAAAAGTATATTACTAATCTTATATATTATACTTTTCTAGTACTATGCGAACACATTCTATATAGATACTGACAGAGAAATTGTATACTTTAAATACAAATGTGAAAGTGGTTACACTACACCACATGCATAGTGCATAGGAGTTTGAAGCACTCTGTGCCCTAAAGCCTGGCTCACTATATGAGTACATGCATACTAACTGAATGATTAGAATAGTACAAGAAAAGACACTAAGTAAATTTATAACTAGTTGAATTTTGCTTTACTGAATGGATTACAACATAGTACTGAAAGATTCACTATGGCATTGCAAAAGCAGTGACAGGGTGTTTGCTGTAGTGCAGGTATACTGACTAGAGAATTGTAGGCCTGAAACACAACTGTAAAGGTGATTAGACCAGTACATGCATAGTGTATAGGAGTTTAAAACAGTCCATGTCCTAAAGCATGTTTTTATTTTTTTAAACTGAGAAATGTGCGCAGGGGGCATGGATCCGCTATAAAAAAAATAAAAACGAAATACGAGCTCCTGAGCTTGTTTAAAAATTAGCTACCTGGGGAGGGCCAGATCCTGGGGTCTAAAATATTACATTTCACCCCTCATTTTTTCTTTACAGCAGATGGAGGTCTCGGTGTTCAACTACGCCGACGACCTCCAACTTATCTTCAACCTTTCCTGCCCCCTCACTTCTGCCCCGAATTTCCAGAGGGTTATGCTCTTCATCCAAGGGTGGATGAACTGCAACCACCTCAAACTAAACCCCGACAAAACCGAGCTGGTTTTGACGGGTGGTGGTTGCAGCCCCTGGTCCCCCGCCTTTTGACCCCACTCCCTCGGCCCCCCTCCCCTCCCAGTCCCCAAGGTTAAAACCCTGGGCATCTTCATCAATCCCCTGCTCACTCTTCATACACAGATTAACTCAGTGGTGTCGGCTTGTTTTTTTTCCCTCCGCACCATCCGCAAGGTCTCCCGGTTCTTCTCTGTCGCGACACTCAAGCTCATCCTGATGGCCATGGTGCTATCGCGCCTTGACTATGGGAACGTGATTTACAATGGCGCCCAAGCCTACCTGATCCGTCGGCTCCAACTGATACAAAATCAGGCGGCTCGCCTGATTTATGGTCTCTCTAAATCCAACCATGTGACCCCTTTGTTGCAGTCTCTGCACTGGTTACCGGTAAGGGAGAGGGCCCTCTTTAAACTGGGCTGCATCACGTATCAGGCTAGAGCCGGGACTGCCCCCGCTTTCCTTTGTGAAGCCATCTTGCCCTATCTTCCGACTAGAGAGCTCCGATCCACTCACCAGGCTCTCTTATCAGTCCCCCGTTTTAGGAAGCAGAAGTCCGGGGGGGCCAGATTCACGGTGCAAGCTCCATTGTTCTGGAACTCGCTCCCTCTTGCACTCAGGACCTCAACCTCCTACCCGGAATTCCGCAAACTACTTAAGACTGTCCTGTTTTCCAGATCCGTAGCAACCTAGCTTCCTTCCTGGCCTCCACTGATACACTGCTGTCCAGCGCCATGAAACCGTTCCGGTATAAGCGCGCTTAAGAAATATTTTAAAAATTCAAATTCAAATTTCATTGGGGTTCAAAGGGGCCCTGTAGCCCGGGGACCGCCATTCCTCGGTGCTACAAAATAAATGGGGAAGAGGTGTGCCACCGCTGCCAGGGCGACTAATGCTGGACGTTGTGGATCACGGTTAGATCCCCGGCTCCGGCAGCAGGGGTCTGCTCAACACCATGCGACTTTGGGCAATAGCTTGCTTAATCTTCCCAACGGCCCCCAGTGCTGAGATACGCCTTTGGGGATGATTCGTGCACTATACAAGTACTGGATATACATTTAAATTTACAAATATGTGGGGAGACTCAAAGGTACACCCCAGAAAAATACTTAGGTAGGACAGCCTTAAAGACCCCATCCAGCTCTGGGAACCGCTACTCTTTGAGGCTTTGAAAAACAATGGGTCGGAGGGCTCAAAGGTCCCTCTAAGCCCCGCTGATCACCACACTCTGGGGCTTTTTATATTGTAGGAGAGAGACAGCGTGGACCCCATTCTGGAGCAGTCGAAAGCCTTGGAGAACACCACCCCCCAGGACCGGCTCCTGCTGTATCTCGGGGTGTCTACCCCCGGGACACTGGCACAGCTGTTTGCTATGGCAAGGTGGAGTTGAGGTTTCGCTCTGTCATGGCAAACTTGAGGGCATATTAACAAGTGCCATTTTGCCGCAATTTAAAAAAAGAAGCCAAAAATGTGGTGAAAATTATATTGCCCTATTTACTAGGTGAGGATAAGATGCATTAACGCATGTTAGCAGCCGGTTTGGTAACAACTCGCATCGTATCTCCAATGAGTGGCAATGTAGGCGTTCCCAGAGGCAAGGTACGGTTTCCTATGACAATAGAACATGGAAGAGGAGACTACGACAATAGCATTGTATTTACAAGGTAACCCTGCACTTGAGGAATGATACCAAAACTCTCGCTAATTGAGGTTTATGCAGGATCCTAACAGCAGGCACACTTGTAATTCTAGACAAGCAACAGTACTACCTGGCCTTTACCGGGAAAATACATTAATTATATTAAAAATAAAAACCCCACATAAACCTCTTCACAAATTACTAATTTACCATTCAAATTGATTTGCAGATTAAGAAGAATCTCAGTAACACACCAGATTTTCTTATACAGAATCTCTGTACTGCACTACTTAGCAAAACCAACAAATTTCCCTCTCATTCTGCACACATATACAAGTAAATATCAAATCATATTGCTTCCCACATTAATTCAAATTCTAGCACACATTTCTATTGTTTACACATTTCAGCCCTTTCCAATTGACATAAGTTTGAACACTACCCCCAATCTGCTTACTGCCTGTTACCATGGTAACAGTACATGCAACACGGAACTAAGCACACAGGTCACAAGTTCAGCACACAATGTTGCTAATGCAAACAGCAAGTGTGCTGGACTTTTCAAAATATCACCTAATCTAATGTAATGTTCCATTCAAACAGTTTTTCTTAACCAATAAGAAATATGCTTTTAAAAACAGAAAAATGCACCCTACTTTTCAGACTACAATGTTTTTAAACAGCCAATCATTTTTATTGTTCTTTTTTAAAACTACACCTAATCCACCATTTTAGAAAAATCTTACTTTTCGAACTGCAATTTCATTTACAGAGACCATCTCAGTGCATCCAGACCTCCTTGCAAGATGCTTACAGTATGGATTGTGGGACACAGCTATATTTTCTGGAGCCAAAGGTACGCAGAAAATTGAGCCATTGACAAAGACCTAGGTTTACCAAATGTAGACATTAAATGGATTGGACAGAGAGGATTAAAGTGGCACCAATTAATGCCATTGGTTAAATCCTTTTTGCATCTCCAACACCCTGACCTCATAATTGTGCACTTTGATGGCAATGACCTAGTCACTTTGACTGGGGTAGGTCTGGAAAATGCTTATGAAGGACACCTTTGGAGAAACTGCCTTTGTGTATTCTAACATATGCCAAAGGCAGAACTAGAACTGGTCCAATACATTTTGTCCACAGATTGAAAAAGCTAGGACACATGTCAATAAATCTGTTTCTGCTTTTCTCCGAGAATATAGAATGGGGTCCATTTACCACAACAAACGGTGTTTCAATATGGATGGCATCTATAGGACAGATTGTGTACATTTTACAGATGAGGGTAACAGAGTCTTCCTCTTGAAATTCAGACTCTGCATACATTACCATCACGGGACGAGAAGCAGCCTGTTACTTGAATAAAGTGTTGTCACTTACCTGTCTTTGGAGTGCGGCCTCATCTCTGGGGAAACAAGTGAAAATATATATACATATATATATATTATATATGTATATACACACACACACACACACACACACACACACACACATATATATATATATATATATTCCAAATGCAAAACACCCAAGATTGAGGAGCCGCACACGAGCGTGTCAGAAGCCTTCTTTATTGATGAACTGCAGGGAGGAACAGCAGCGCTCCCACAGCGCTTCTCAAACCAAACATGTTTCGGGCTTCCTAGCCCTTGATCACTGGTAATTCGGAGTCTCAGCTGCATCGATTTTGCGCCGCACTCGCAGTGCTCAATTATAGTTCCGCCCTGTGGGCGTGCCCTGCAGATGGCATTGTGGTCTTCGTAGTGTGCAGTTTATAAATCCATAATGGTATGCTGCAATGACTTCACCAAAAGTATCTTCCCTATAGTAGGTTGCATGTGAAGAACGTGGCTAAGTCCCTGCTCATATTTTCCATCAATACGACCACGCTGTTCCATAGACGCGGTAACCTTTACCCGCGTGCAGCAGCTGTATGTTTAGCAGCGGGGCTCCTCGCGACTCAGGCAGGCCGCCATATATTCCAAATGCAAAACACCCAAGATTGAGGAGCCACACATGAGCGTGTCAGAAGCCTTCTTTATTGATGAACTGCAGGGAGGAACAGCAGCGCTACCACAGTGCTTCTCAAACCAAACATGTTTCGGGCTTCTAAGCCCTTGATCTCTGGTAATTCGGAGTCTCAGCTGCATTGATTTTGCGCCGCACTCGCAGCGCTCAATTATAGTTCCGCCCTGTGGGCGTGCCCTGCAGATGGCATTGTGGTCTTCGTAGTGTGCAGGTTTATAAATCCATAATGGTGTGCTGCAATGACTTCACCAAAAGTATCTTCCCTATGGTAGGTTGCATGTGAAGAACGTGGCTGAGTCCCTGCTCATATTTTCCATCAATACGGCCACGCTGTTCCATTTGGTATATATATATATATATATATATATATATATATATATTTGCGAGGCTCGTCACTCAGAAGACAGGGAACTACCGGATACGAAGTGACAAAGAGTCGACCCAAATGGTGCTGGTGCAAAGGTGATTTATTTAGGTGAAGGCAGCGCTGCCGCCATGACGCGCTTCGCCTTCGAAAAGGCTTGATCACATGACAAACTGCTCGTCATTGAGCAGAGCATTCAAAGTGACAGTGCATAAGAATGAATCATAAAAATGGTAGAAATACTATACATTTGA
Organism: Lissotriton helveticus; assembly: GCF_964261635.1. Classification (NCBI taxonomy): domain Eukaryota; kingdom Metazoa; phylum Chordata; class Amphibia; order Caudata; family Salamandridae; genus Lissotriton; species Lissotriton helveticus. Next base: position 294,208,357 of record NC_136059.1, on the reverse strand, counting down.
ACGCTGAGATTGTGCAATCAATGAAAGAAAGCCCTGATGAAACACCTAGAATTTTCTCAAAAATGTTTCACATTCAATAAAACCAATTATATAGTTTAAAAATAAAATAAACAAGCATATTAGTAATACATAAACTGATGGAAAAGATATCCGTACACGACAAATAATTTTATCTATGTACAAGAGCGTTGGCCCATTGCATGTAAGTAATCTAAGTTTTCAGTTTGTGCAAGAAATCAAATAACATGCTCATATTCAATACTGATTCCGGTCTGGGAAAGATATGGCTGTTGTAGTTCGGACTGGACTGTTCCCATGGGGCAACAGGGTCAGAGCTGATTTGCATAAAGCCATTATCTGACCCAGGGTGGTGTGGAGTGCAAAAAAACGATGGATTTGGGCCCAGATCTTTTGACTGGGGGAGTGTGTGACATTGATCCACATTCAGTCCATCACTTGTTTTTTGCAATTGCCGCCCTAAGTGCGCTGGGGATGCCCAGACGTGGGTCCCAGGCACTCCACACCACTTGGAGTCAAGCTAGCCGGGCTGAAGAGAGGTGTTACCTCGAAACCGGTCCGGTCCTCGGATGCTTGATTCCGGTCTGGGAAAGATATGGCTGTTGTAGTTCGGACTGGACTGTTCCCATGGGGCAACAGGGTCAGAGCTGATTTGCATAAAGCCATTATCTGACCCAGGGTGGTGTGGAGTGCAAAAAAACGATGGATTTGGGCCCAGATCTTTTGACTGGGGGAGTGTGTGACATTGATCCACATTCAGTCCATCACTTGTTGTTTTTTGCAATTGCCGCCCTAAGTGCGCTGGGGATGCCCAGACGTGGGTCCCAGGCACTCCACACCACTTGGAGTCAAGCTAGCCGGGCTGAAGAGAGGTGTTACCTCGAAACCGGTCCGGTCCTCGGATGCTTGATTCCGGTCTGGGAAAGATATGGCTGTTGTAGTTCGGACTGGACTGTTCCCATGGGGCAACAGGGTCAGAGCTGATTTGCATAAAGCCATTATCTGACCCAGGGTGGTGTGGAGTGCAAAAAAACGATGGATTTGGGCCCAGATCTTTTGACTGGGGGAGTGTGTGACATTGATCCACATTCAGTCCATCACTTGTTGTTTTTTGCAATTGCCGCCCTAAGTGCGCTGGGGATGCCCAGACGTGGGTCCCAGGCACTCCACACCACTTGGAGTCAAGCTAGCCGGGCTGAAGAGAGGTGTTACCTCGAAACCGGTCCGGTCCTCGGATGCTTGATTCCGGTCTGGGAAAGATATGGCTGTTGTAGTTCGGACTGGACTGTTCCCATGGGGCAACAGGGTCAGAGCTGATTTGCATAAAGCCATTATCTGACCCAGGGTGGTGTGGAGTGCAAAAAAACGATGGATTTGGGCCCAGATCTTTTGACTGGGGGAGTGTGTGACATTGATCCACATTCAGTCCATCACTTGTTGTTTTTTGCAATTGCCGCCCTAAGTGCGCTGGGGATGCCCAGACGTGGGTCCCAGGCACTCCACACCACTTGGAGTCAAGCTAGCCGGGCTGAAGAGAGGTGTTACCTCGAAACCGGTCCGGTCCTCAGATGCTTGATTCCGGTCTGGGAAAGATATGGCTGTTGTAGTTCGGACTGGACTGTTCCCATGGGGCAACAGGGTCAGAGCTGATTTGCATAAAGCCATTATCTGACCCAGGGTGGTGTGGAGTGCAAAAAAACGATGGATTTGGGCCCAGATCTTTTGACTGGGGGAGTGTGTGACATTGATCCACATTCAGTCCATCACTTGTTGTTTTTTGCAATTGCCGCCCTAAGTGCGCTGGGGATGCCCAGACGTGGGTCCCAGGCACTCCACACCACTTGGAGTCAAGCTAGCCGGGCTGAAGAGAGGTGTTACCTCGAAACCGGTCCGGTCCTCGGATGCTTGATTCCGGTCTGGGAAAGATATGGCTGTTGTAGTTCGGACTGGACTGTTCCCATGGGGCAACAGGGTCAGAGCTGATTTGCATAAAGCCATTATCTGACCCAGGGTGGTGTGGAGTGCAAAAAAACGATGGATTTGGGCCCAGATCTTTTGACTGGGGGAGTGTGTGACATTGATCCACATTCAGTCCATCACTTGTTGTTTTTTGCAATTGCCGCCCTAAGTGCGCTGGGGATGCCCAGACGTGGGTCCCAGGCACTCCACACCACTTGGAGTCAAGCTAGCCGGGCTGAAGAGAGGTGTTACCTCGAAACCGGTCCGGTCCTCGGATGCTTGATTCCGGTCTGGGAAAGATATGGCTGTTGTAGTTCGGACTGGACTGTTCCCATGGGGCAACAGGGTCAGAGCTGATTTGCATAAAGCCATTATCTGACCCAGGGTGGTGTGGAGTGCAAAAAAACGATGGATTTGGGCCCAGATCTTTTGACTGGGGGAGTGTGTGACATTGATCCACATTCAGTCCATCACTTGTTGTTTTTTGCAATTGCCGCCCTAAGTGCGCTGGGGATGCCCAGACGTGGGTCCCAGGCACTCCACACCACTTGGAGTCAAGCTAGCCGGGCTGAAGAGAGGTGTTACCTCGAAACCGGTCCGGTCCTCGGATGCTTGATTCCGGTCTGGGAAAGATATGGCTGTTGTAGTTCGGACTGGACTGTTCCCATGGGGCAACAGGGTCAGAGCTGATTTGCATAAAGCCATTATCTGACCCAGGGTGGTGTGGAGTGCAAAAAAACGATGGATTTGGGCCCAGATCTTTTGACTGGGGGAGTGTGTGACATTGATCCTCATTCAGTCCATCACTTGTTGTTTTTTGCAATTGCCGCCCTAAGTGCGCTGGGGATGCCCAGACGTGGGTCCCAGGCACTCCACACCACTTGGAGTCAAGCTAGCCGGGCTGAAGAGAGGTGTTACCTCGAAACCGGTCCGGTCCTCGGATGCTTGATTCCGGTCTGGGAAAGATATGGCTGTTGTAGTTCGGACTGGACTGTTCCCATGGGGCAACAGGGTCAGAGCTGATTTGCATAAAGCCATTATCTGACCCAGGGTGGTGTGGAGTGCAAAAAAACGATGGATTTGGGCCCAGATCTTTTGACTGGGGGAGTGTGTGACATTGATCCACATTCAGTCCATCACTTGTTGTTTTTTGCAATTGCCGCCCTAAGTGCGCTGGGGATGCCCAGACGTGGGTCCCAGGCACTCCACACCACTTGGAGTCAAGCTAGCCGGGCTGAAGAGAGGTGTTACCTCGAAACCGGTCCGGTCCTCGGATGCTTGATTCCGGTCTGGGAAAGATATGGCTGTTGTAGTTCGGACTGGACTGTTCCCATGGGGCAACAGGGTCAGAGCTGATTTGCATAAAGCCATTATCTGACCCAGGGTGGTGTGGAGTGCAAAAAAACGATGGATTTGGGCCCAGATCTTTTGACTGGGGGAGTGTGTGACATTGATCCACATTCAGTCCATCACTTGTTGTTTTTTGCAATTGCCGCCCTAAGTGCGCTGGGGATGCCCAGACGTGGGTCCCAGGCACTCCACACCACTTGGAGTCAAGCTAGCCGGGCTGAAGAGAGGTGTTACCTCGAAACCGGTCCGGTCCTCGGATGCTTGATTCCGGTCTGGGAAAGATATGGCTGTTGTAGTTCGGACTGGACTGTTCCCATGGGGCAACAGGGTCAGAGCTGATTTGCATAAAGCCATTATCTGACCCAGGGTGGTGTGGAGTGCAAAAAAACGATGGATTTGGGCCCAGATCTTTTGACTGGGGGAGTGTGTGACATTGATCCACATTCAGTCCATCACTTGTTGTTTTTTGCAATTGCCGCCCTAAGTGCGCTGGGGATGCCCAGACGTGGGTCCCAGGCACTCCACACCACTTGGAGTCAAGCTAGCCGGGCTGAAGAGAGGTGTTACCTCGAAACCGGTCCGGTCCTCGGATGCTTGATTCCGGTCTGGGAAAGATATGGCTGTTGTAGTTCGGACTGGACTGTTCCCATGGGGCAACAGGGTCAGAGCTGATTTGCATAAAGCCATTATCTGACCCAGGGTGGTGTGGAGTGCAAAAAAACGATGGATTTGGGCCCAGATCTTTTGACTGGGGGAGTGTGTGACATTGATCCACATTCAGTCCATCACTTGTTGTTTTTTGCAATTGCCGCCCTAAGTGCGCTGGGGATGCCCAGACGTGGGTCCCAGGCACTCCACACCACTTGGAGTCAAGCTAGCCGGGCTGAAGAGAGGTGTTACCTCGAAACCGGTCCGGTCCTCGGATGCTTGATTCCGGTCTGGGAAAGATATGGCTGTTGTAGTTCGGACTGGACTGTTCCCATGGGGCAACAGGGTCAGAGCTGATTTTCATAAAGCCATTATCTGACCCAGGGTGGTGTGGAGTGCAAAAAAACGATGGATTTGGGCCCAGATCTTTTGACTGGGGGAGTGTGTGACATTGATCCACATTCAGTCCATCACTTGTTGTTTTTTGCAATTGCCGCCCTAAGTGCGCTGGGGATGCCCAGACGTGGGTCCCAGGCACTCCACACCACTTGGAGTCAAGCTAGCCGGGCTGAAGAGAGGTGTTACCTCGAAACCGGTCCGGTCCTCGGATGCTTGATTCCGGTCTGGGAAAGATATGGCTGTTGTAGTTCGGACTGGACTGTTCCCATGGGGCAACAGGGTCAGAGCTGATTTGCATAAAGCCATTATCTGACCCAGGGTGGTGTGGAGTGCAAAAAAACGATGGATTTGGGCCCAGATCTTTTGACTGGGGGAGTGTGTGACATTGATCCACATTCAGTCCATCACTTGTTGTTTTTTGCAATTGCCGCCCTAAGTGCGCTGGGGATGCCCAGACGTGGGTCCCAGGCACTCCACACCACTTGGAGTCAAGCTAGCCGGGCTGAAGAGAGGTGTTACCTCGAAACCGGTCCGGTCCTCGGATGCTTGATTCCGGTCTGGGAAAGATATGGCTGTTGTAGTTCGGACTGGACTGTTCCCATGGGGCAACAGGGTCAGAGCTGATTTGCATAAAGCCATTATCTGACCCAGGGTGGTGTGGAGTGCAAAAAAACGATGGATTTGGGCCCAGATCTTTTGACTGGGGGAGTGTGTGACATTGATCCACATTCAGTCCATCACTTGTTGTTTTTTGCAATTGCCGCCCTAAGTGCGCTGGGGATGCCCAGACGTGGGTCCCAGGCACTCCACACCACTTGGAGTCAAGCTAGCCGGGCTGAAGAGAGGTGTTACCTCGAAACCGGTCCGGTCCTCGGATGCTTGATTCCGGTCTGGGAAAGATATGGCTGTTGTAGTTCGGACTGGACTGTTCCCATGGGGCAACAGGGTCAGAGCTGATTTGCATAAAGCCATTATCTGACCCAGGGTGGTGTGGAGTGCAAAAAAACGATGGATTTGGGCCCAGATCTTTTGACTGGGGGAGTGTGTGACATTGATCCACATTCAGTCCATCACTTGTTGTTTTTTGCATATTCAATACAACAGCGTTAGTCCAAATTCATGAGACAAAAAGTAGAACAAATTCTAAATAGAGCCCAAGTGGGCCTGTCACAATGCCTGCTAGAAACATCATAAGTGCAAAAGTGATTGTGCAAAATAGCAATAAAGTGCAACTGTTACAACAGATAATTCTTAAGATATAGTCATAGAAAAGTTTCTAAAAAATTCATTTTTCTATAGTTAAAAAACTTATTATGTACAAAAAGAGTTACCACATTGGGAACAGAAATTGTATTTTTTGAATCTGGACAGGTCTTATGGGCATACTGATTAATTCTAAATACAAGTATAAAGATCTTCCCTATCATTCAGTCCATTAGGATTTTTCGTATTAAGCTCCAAAATGTACCTCGTCTCAAGGAGACGGAGTTTGGCCTCACGGTCCCCTCCCCTCCTTGAAACTTCGACACAATCAATCAAGAAGAATTGGAGCTTATCAGGTATGCCTAGATGTTTTTCTTGAAAGTGCCTGGCAACCGGATAATTTTGATCGTGCCCAGATATTGCACGTATGTGTTGGAGTATCCGTTTGTGGGCGGGCAGTTTAGTACTGCCCACATACTGGAGTCCACACGGACACTCCAACACATAAATGGCATAATCAGTCTTGCAGGTAAGCCACTTGGAAATAGCAATAGGGTGTTCATGAAATGGGCTTTTAAAGTGGGTCCTATTGCTGCCAAATCGGCAGGCTTTACATTGTGGACATGCCTTAAACCCTTCTTAAGTGTTGACCAAGTGGTGGAGGCTCTTGGCTCCAAGGTGTTACTGACTAAGACCTTTGACATGGAGGGAGATCTCGGAATGTGAGTTCTGGTTTGGTGTCTACTTTGTGACCAATCACTGGATCACTTTGAACCAGATTCCAGTTTTTATACAAGATTTTCCGAAGGGCCCCATGTTGTCGGTTATACGTCAGGATAACTCGTGGGGAACTCGTTTTAACCTCCCCTACCAAGGAGACATCCGGATGGATGTTTCTTGCTTTGGGAATCAGAGCCTCCTGTCTGCTGACTGAATTTGAACGCTTGATCGCTTTGGTGAGATTGTCATTTGAATAGCCCCTGGCCAGGAAACGTAACCTGCATGCCTCCTGTGCAGCCGCAGACTCGACATCGGTGCTGCAGAGTCTCTTGATTCGGAGCATTTCCCCGAAAGGAATGCTCCGAATCAAGTGGGCCGGATGTTGGCTATTAGAATGTAATATAGTGTTCCCTGCTCTAGGCTTTCTATATAGTCTTGTATTTAAGGTGTTACCTTCTACAAATACCTCAACATCCAAAAAACAAATAGATTTTGAACTCATTTTTGTAGTAAAATTTAGATTAATGGTGTTTATGTTAATCAGATCTACAAAAGCCTTGGCACTATTAGTGCTACCCCTCCAAATAAGAAAAACATCATCAATGTAACGCAAATACAAAGCAATATTGTTGGAAATAAAATTGTGGTGTTGGCCGACTAGTACCTGTTCCTCCCATAGCCCCACGTGTAAACACGCGTAGCTAGGTGAGAAACAGGCCCCCATCGCCACACCTCTGACCTGGTGGTAGATTACGCCATTGAAGTTGAAAAAGTTTTGTTCTAGGCACATTCTGGTCATGTCCAATAGCATTTTATTATGTGCCGTCGAATGAGGGGAGACTTTGTTCAAATAGTAGTCCAAAGCTTTGAGTCCATCACAGTGTTTTATTGAGGTATAGAGGGATGAAACATCCAAAGTCATTAATACCATATCTTCTTCCCAAATAAAATGTTCAATCTTGCTTAGGAAGTCGAAGGAATCCTTGACATAAGAGTTAAGAGTCTTGACATGACTTTGCAAAAAAAAGTCTATATATTTGGAAACATGTTCCAAAGAGCTGTCAATAGCCGAAATAATGGGGCGGCCCGGTGGTATATCAATGTCCTTGTGAATCTTTGGGATCAAATAAAATGAGGGAATAACCGGATGATCTTTCCTTAAATATCTGAACTCCTCATGTGTAAGAAGTCCAGCACTTCTCCATGCTTGTAATTTTTGATGCTGTTCAACCCACATAGTTTTTACGACCTGGATATTGCTTCTGCGATAACAGGAGATGTCATTAAGTTTTGATTCCGCCTGTTGGAGATACATATCTTTAGGCCATAGGACAACGTTACCGCCCTTATCGGCCTGCTTCACGATGATGTTGTGATCTTTCTGAAGTTTCGTGATTAATTGTTTGTAACACTGATTCTGTTTAGATATGTGAAACTTCTTTTTATTTATCGTGGTGTACAGTTGTTTCATATCTCGTACCACACTCTCCTGAAATGTATCCAAGTTGTCATGGACCATGATGGGTTGAAAGGTAGATTTGGCCTTGAAAGGAGTGATCTGTTGCCCTGTTGGATTAAGTGGCATTTCCCTTATATTCTCTATAGTTGACTCATTTTGTAGATCCCAAAGGGTGTTGAAGGTGGCCTGGCTCTGACTGCTGGTCATGATGGGACTTGATGCCGTCTCGGGGGGAATATTCTTTTTTGGATGTTGTTCGAAAAACTTTTTAAGTTTCAATTTCCGTGTAAATCTATATATGTCCATGCGGGTGTCAGCATAATTCATGTTACACGGCGGACAATATGATAGTCCCAAATTGAGCACGGCTGTCTCCGCAGATGTGAGTTTTAGACTTGAGAGGTTGACTACTGATTTTGCTTTGTTTTCCTTGTTTTCTTTTGGTAGCATTTCCAGTGACCCTGTTTGGTCGGATTGTTGCCGCTTGAGGTTCCGGGCGCGACATTTCCTCCGCTGCCAGCGTTTGTAGTTTGCCCGCTGTTTTTTGGTGCGCGGGTCTTGTGAGATCTCAGGGTTTCGCGTCGGTCCTGGCATAAACAGTCGACTTCCTGAGCCAGGGAAAGTTTGGTAAACCCCAAGTTGGCCTCGCGGCTTGGCTCTAATTCTGGATCGCTTTCCACAGCAGAACTTAGACTAGAGAATGAAGTTGCTGGTAATAGCGCATCTTCTCTTGTCTGTTGAGTCATCATATTGGACCGTGCTTTCGCTTTCACAGCTTCATACCTTTTAGCGAAAGCGAAAACTTGACCATTTAAATAGTCAATTCGATCCCTCTCAAATTTGTAAGCTTTTCTTTTCTTAATAGTTTCCTCCTCCTTAGTTAGACGGGTCATCATGTCGGCTCTCATTTTGATGATGGAATCTGTGACTTCTATTTTGGATATTTCTTCCTCCAAGGTGTCAATCTCAATTTGTAATTTAATACGATCACTTTCAGCGTATTTTACCAATATGCGCAAGTACACACTAGAGCAATTGAGGTTCCCTTTGGCCCATTCCGCTAACATAGCCGGATCTGGGTTTTCATAACTCGGAGCGATGGTACTTCTCAACCCCCTTGGCACTCGTCCCACCTCTAAGTAACGGGAAAGAGATCAATGTTCCCACCACTTTGATTGTTCTGCACGCATGGCGCGCTCTAATTTTTTGAATAGATCCTTAGTGGTTATGGTTCCCGTTTCCTGCGTAGAGGGTGTGGTGCTCGAAGATCCCCCGGCCGGGGAATCCAAAAACATGGAATCTGCTGCCTGAGCTCGACTGCGCAGTCTGTCGGCGGCCATAGTTAAAAGCGCTTGAAAGTTGTGGCTGATGTTTGTAATGCACTTGAAACGACAAACTGATAAATCGGAATGAATGTCCTACCAGTTGTCGTGCACATTTCCAACTGCCGTTTTCAAAGTGTTCTCCGGGGTTCAAAACTCAGATACCGGCTCCGTGATGTCGAAGACAAAGGGCTCTGGTTGCCGTCCCACCGAAACACATTAACGGTAAAGCAGGGGCTTTGGGGCTTTCTCCTCGCCGGAGATAGTAATTCTTAATCCCGGACAAGATCCGGAACAACAGCTTCCTGCCGCGTTGCCCTTAGTTGGGAAGGGGTCCTACTCGTACCTGGAGAGCGTAGGTACCTTGGTATTTGCGAGGTTCGTCACTCAGAAGACAGGGAACTGCCGGATACGAAGTGACAAAGAGTCGACCCAAATGGTGCTGGTGCAAAGGTGATTTATTTAGGTGAAGCCAGCGCTGCCGCCATGACGCGTTTCGCCTTCGAAAAGGCTTGATCATATGACAAACTGCTTGTCATTGAGCAGAGCATTTAAAGTGACAGTGCATAAGAATGAATCATACAAATGGTAGAAATACTATACATTTTAACGCTGAGATTGTGCAATCAATGAAAGAAAGCCCTGATGAAACACCTAGAATTTTCTCAAAAATGTTTCACATTCAATAAAACCAATTATATAGTTTAAAAATAAAATAAACAAGCATATTAGTAATACATAAACTGATGGAAAAGATATCCGTACACGACAAATAATTTTATCTATGCACAAGAGCGTTGGCCCATTGCATGTAAGTAATCTAACTTTTCAGTTTGTGCAAGAAATCAAATAACATGCTCATATTCAATACAACAGCGTTAGTCCAAATTCATGAGACAAAAAGTAGAAAAAATTCTAAATAGAGCCCAAGTGGGCCTGTCACAATGCCTGCTAGAAACATCATAAGTGCAAAAGTGATTGTGCAAAAATAGCAATAAAGTGCAACTGTTACAACAGATAATTCTTAAGATATAGTCATAGAATAGTTTCTAAAAAATTCTTATTTCTATAGTTAAAAAATTATTATGTACAAAAAGAGTCACCACATTGGGAACAGAAATTGTATTTTTTGAATCTGGACAGGTCTTATGGGCATACTGATTAATCCTAAATACAAGTATAAAGATCTTCCCTATCATTCAGTCCATTAGGATTTTTCGTATTAAGCTCCAAAGTGTACCTCGTCTCAAGGAGATGGAGTTTGGCCTCACGGTCCCCTCCCCTCCTTGAAACTTCGACACAATCAATCAAAAAGAATTTGAGCTAATCAGGTAAGCCTAGATGTTTTTCTTGAAAGTGCCTGGCAACCGGATAATTTTGATCGTGCCCAGATATTGCACCTATGTGTTGGAGTATCCGTTTTTGGGCGGGCAGTTTAGTACTGCCCACATACTGGAGTCCACACGGACACTCCAACACATAAATGGCATAATCAGTCTTGCAGGTAAGCCACTTGGAAATAGCAATAGGGTGTTCATGAAATGGGCTTTTAAAGTGGGTCCTATTGCTGCCAAATCGGCAGGCTTTACATTGTGGACATGCCTTAAAACCCTTCTTAAGTGTATATATATATATATATATATATATATATATATATATATATATATATATATTCGGTACGTGGACGTCCTTCAGCAACCAATCGATCGGTCAAGAACGAGGCAAACCCAGAATCTGGTGCGTGTAAATTTATTTAAAACCCAACACCACTGCTGCCATGACGCGTTTCGGCCTGGCGAGGCCTTGATCACATGACAACGTTAGTGGGACGGACTAGCAAATTTAAAGTGCACAGTGCAGTAAATAGACATAGACATAAAGAAAATACTAAAAGACATAATGTCTAAACATCAAATAGTCTTGCTTGGCAAATGTTGTAATCAAATTGACTCGCCATTGTTGATTGCACATACTGAGTAATGTGTAAGGTTAAAGTAATTATCTGGATGCAATTTTAAGAATAATAATACAACTCAATGAGTGACTCTCATATAAGTTCTAAAATGTAAATATTCATAAATTATTGCAAACGATAAAAAAGACTTAGCTACCCTAAAACCATGGTAAAATGTGTATAAACAAACGGTTAATCAAGATAAAATATCAGTTTATCCAACCAATTTAAAACACATATTTACAGGGATGCTAAAAACCCCCAATCCGTCACTAATCCAACAGTGCCCGGAGGGTTAATTGAGCCCAAGTGGGCTAACCTTACATTGTGTGCAAAGCAGCGCAAACTATAAAAAATATATATATCAAAATATGTCTATTAGCAATAGCATAAAAGGATGACATAAAATTCATTTATATGCAATAGGTTAAAAGAGTGCTACCTGTGAAATATCAAAATACAAATTGTGTGCTAAAAACAAATATGGAAGGCATCATTTCATAGTATAAAGGCATGTAAAAGAGAGTTAAAGGATTGCAATGCCAAATGCATACACATTTGCTCCTATTTGGTTACCTTGTTCATAAATAAGTGTAACAATCCTCACTAGTATTGAGACCGTTTGGTATTTTAGTGTCAAGCAGAATGATGTGTCTCGTCTCAAGTTTGCGTAGCTGGGCCTCACGGTCCCCACCCCTTCTCTGGGGTGGTACTGTGTCTATTACAAAGTACCTAAGTCCGCTGGCATTCTTAGCATGACACTCCTCAAAGTGCCGCGCAACAGGATATGCTGCGTCAGCATTGGTGATAGCTCTGAGGTGTTGTAGAATCCGTTTGTACACCTGCGGCCTGGTACTTCCCACATATCGAAGGCCACAGGGACACTCCAGAATATAAACGGCATATTCTGTTCTACAGTTCAACTTGTGTCGAATTTGGATAGGGTCATTGCTAAAAGGGGTCGTGTATTCTTTCTTGCTAATGCCATTTTTGCAGGCTTTGCAGGCAAAGCATTTCAGAAAACCCCTGCTGCTATCGAGCCAAGGTGTTTTAGCTCTGATTTCCGGGCTACTAGAGACAAGACTGTCCTGCATGGATCTGGCTTTTCTGTAGGTGATGTTTGGAGTACTTCTCATTAGGTGGCCAACAACCGGATCACTAGTTACGAGTGACCAGTTGTTTTTCACAATCCTGTGAATGGCCTTATGTTGAGTACTAAAGCCAAAAATGATGCGTGTCTCACTGTCACTTACTAGGGTTGGAGTGTTATCCACATTAGGAAATAGTATTTGCTGCCTTGTTTTGGAGTTCGCTCTGTTGATGGCTCTGGACAGAGTTTCTTTATCATAACCTCTGGCTAGAAACCTGATCTGACTCTCTCTTTGGGCTTTGTAGCATTCAGAGTCACTGCTACATATTCTCCTAATACGGAGCATCTCCCCATAAGGAATGCTCCGTATTAGGTGTGCCGGGTGCTGGCTGGCAGCATGTAGCACGGAATTCCCTGCAGTGGGTTTCCTAAAGAGTTTGGTCTCTAGTCTGCCATCTACTACAGCTATTTCAACATCCAGGAAATTGACTGACTCTGCACTGATGTTACTAGTGAACTGTAAATTCAGATTGTTTACATTGAGGTGTTCAATGAATTCAACGACTTCACTTGAGGACCCATCCCAAATAAAGAGGAGGTCATCAATATACCTTAACCACCTCTTTATTTTGGTGTTCACAATGGGACCGTAGTCTATGGCCAGGACCTGCTCCTCCCAATACCCCATGTGAAGGCAGGCATAGCTTGGGGAAAAGCAAGCCCCCATTGCTACACCCCTGGTTTGTTGGAAAAGCTGATTAGAAAATAGGAAAACATTGTTGTTAAGACAAAGGTTAATCATATCAATGATCATTTTAGAGTGTTCATTTTGAGAGTTAGGTCTCTTGTTCAAGTAAAATTGAATGGCTCTAGTGCCATCCCTGTGAAAAATACTCGTATACAGGGATGTTACATCCATTGAAACCAATAAGTAACCAGGTTTCCATTTGAAAGTTGACAGCTTCTTGAGTAAGTCTCCAGTGTCTAATATAAAGGACGCTAGGTTTTTCACATTTTCTTGTAAGTAGTAGTCAACATATTTGCTTACATTTTCAAGAATACTGTTCCTTGCTGAGATGATCGGCCTGCCAGGTGGTTGCAGTTTGTTTTTGTGCACTTTCGGGATGAAGTAAATCACTGGCATGGTAGGTTTATCATTCTTTAGAAACTTGTATTCATCCATGCTTAGCAATCCCTTGCTCCTCCAGGCCATCAGTTTTGAATAGATGTCATTGTGTGCCATTTGAACCTCATTAAGATTTGTCCTTTTGTAACACTCACGGTCGTTCAATTGACCAAGGGCCACCTCCGTGTACATTGTGCGTGGCCACAAGACCACGTTGCCGCCCTTGTCAGATTGTCTCACTACAATGTTGACATTGGTTCTTATTTTCTTGATTAGTTTGTGATACTCCATATCTTTATAGTTTCTACGTTTGGCAGCATTTGAAACTCTTAAGTGCAATGATTTAAGTTCAGATCCAACTTTATCGTGGAAAACGTCGAGATTGTCCTTAATCATAAGTGGACAGAATTTGGACTTTGGCTTAAAGATAGTGGGGGTCACAGCTGTTACTAGATCCCCGTCGGGAACTGGTGTGGTTGGCATTTCCTGTCTTTGTAGATCAAATAGTTCCTGCGTGAGGGCCACACCCATCTCAGGATCAGGATTATTGGCATTGTAGGGCACATTGGCATCCGACTTCTTGTGCAAACAGTGGTACTTCTTTAATTTAATTTTACGGACATATTTAAACAAATCGATTTTGGTACTGGCATAGTCAAAGTTGCTGCGTGCGCTGTAAGATAGACCTAAGGCAAGTGTAGCAGTTTCACTGGGTGTCAGCATTATGTCCGTGAGATTAACCACTGTATTGTTGTCTTTTACTGCTTGGTCTGGTTCTGATGCCAGACGCCGCGTTTCTTCCTTTGTTTTCTTACGGTGTTTGTTTTTGCGGGCTTTCCTTCTTGCTGCCCGTTTGAAGTTGTCGATTTGCCTGCGTCGGCATTTACACCCCTGGCACTGGAACGGAGAGTTTGTTTTCTGTCCTGTTGCATAATTTCTAGCTCTTGTGCCGGAGTCAGCCTGCGAAACCCCACCCGGTGGCCTCTAATTTGCTCGCTGTCAGGTTCGCTGTCAATTGCCGAGCTCTCTCACGAGATAGACGATGTATCTATTTGGGCTTCACCCACTGGTTTCGTTTGTATGCTAGTATTGGCTGTGGATTGATGATTGGTTTTTAATTTATCGTATTTTTTAGCGAATGTGAAGATTTGACCACATTCGTAGTCGAGCCTGTCCCTCTGGAATTTGTAGGCTTTCCGCTTTTTGATAATATCCTCCTCCCGTCTTAATCTCGCAGCCATATCCTCACGGAGTTTATCAATTAGGGAAGAGCTAGGTAGTTTTTCAATTTCTGTATTTAACCTATCGATTTCAGCAAGCAATTTAATTCTGTCGCTTTCAGCATATTGTACTAAAATCTCCATTTGGCGGCGCAACGAGTCCAGATTGCACTGAGCCCAGTCTTTTAGCATATTGGGGTCTGGGTCTTCATATGATGGCATCACCATGTTACGTAAGCCCCTAGGCACTCTCCCCACTTCCAAGTATCCTGTGAGAGAGCTGTGCTCCCACCATTTAGCCTGTTCCCGTTTACTGTATTTCTCCAAGGTTCTGAACAAATCCTTTGCACTTTTGGTTTGCTCCTGCTGTGGACTCGGTGTAATTGTCAATGCTGATTCCCCAGCCGGGGAATCGGTAAACATGCCTTTGGATGCCTCCATTCGCCCCCTTAACGTGTCAGCAGACATGGTGAGTTTGGGTAAGATAAACAAAGTCCGTGACTGTAGTCCCAAATAAATCAAGGACACACAGTCACTCGCACACCCCACACGGGACTTACTG
Source organism: Lissotriton helveticus (assembly GCF_964261635.1). Lineage (NCBI taxonomy): Eukaryota > Metazoa > Chordata > Amphibia > Caudata > Salamandridae > Lissotriton > Lissotriton helveticus. The sequence goes on along the minus strand of NC_136059.1, from coordinate 294,193,327 downwards.
CGGTCGCCAGTAGGTATATATAGTTAGGATTTTTTCTCTATGGGATTTTTGAAAATTCTATGTCTAATAACTTTGGCGTTTGTGGACGGAATTGGCTGAAATTTTCAGGAAAATGGCACATTTTGTTTCTGAGCAGCCCCTGAAAATTTTGGGGGGGTTCGTCAAGGGGGGGCCGAGAAAAAAGGGGGGTCCCAAAACACGTTTTTCCCATGTTAATTTCCATAGGGCGGTTGGCCTCACTTTTAGCCCGAACGGCTGAATGGATTTGCACGAAACTTGGCAAAATTGTAGGGACTGGTAGCCCGATGTGCCTTTTGTAGGTCTCAATATATGTGGATTTTGAGAAATTAACGTTTAAAAAAAGATATATATCTGTAACAGCGGACCTGGCAGCGTCCCAGGACGCGTACTTTTCGCGCAACGGAGCTTTGTGAAGCGAAGCTGATTGGTTCTCCGGCGTCTGTCAACATTCCAAACAGTCCGTAGCGGCCGCCATCTTGTCTCTCGGTAGGATCGAGAGACAAGAGGAGGCGAAAGCGAAGGGGCAAATGACCATAAGGGGGAATAGTAGATCCTCGCTGACCCCCTAGGTGTGGAGGTTTTAAAAGGGCCCCGCAGGGCAAAAAAAAATAAAATAATAATAATCGAACGGCTGAATGGATTTGCACGAAACTTGGCAAAATTGTAGGGACTGGTAGCCCGATGTGCCTTTGCTAGGTCTCAATATATGTGCTCCAGTGGATTTTGAAAAATTAACGTTCAAAAAAAGATATATATCTGTAACAGCGCTCCGCTTCGCGTACTTTTCGCGTTACGGAGGTTTGCGAAGCTGATTGGTTTTTCGGCGTCTGTAAACATTCCAAACAGTCCGTAGCGGCCGCCATCTTGTCTCTCGGTAGGATCGAGAGACAAGAGGAGGCCAAAGCGAAGGGGCAAATGACCATAAGGGGGCATAGTAGATCGTCCCTGACCCCCTAGGTTTGATGTGGAGGCTTTGAAGGGGTCTCGCAGGGCAAAAAAAAATATACCGTTTTTTTAGTTTTTTTGCGTGGAGTGCGCCCGGTTCGCGAACCGGGAAGCGTTCTGGGGAGCGTACTTTCTTGAAAATTAGTGAAAAAAGTTAGAGTAAAATAATAATTGCGAGTGATCAGATGTAGGGTAGCTCTGAGAAGAGCTTTTGGGTTTATGGCACATTTAGGTACTTATAAGTAGGTACCAATGCACATTCTTAAATTCAGAGTGAAAACTCTGTTGCCCTCATCTGAGAAGTGAACTCCATCTCCTCTGTAGATATCTTGCATGTAGTAACGCAAGTTATTGTTGTACAGGGAGCCCATTCCATGGTCTCTCATGTAAGCTGAAACAGATTTGTTTACATGCTTCCTCGACTTCTCAATTTGTGGACAAAATTGGTTCGACCACCTCCATTTCTGTCTTTGGCATATATTTGAATATACCAAGGCAGTCTGAGGAAAAAGTGCCATCAATTGCTCAAAGGTGTCCTTTAAAAGCATTTCCAGACCTACCCCAGTCAAAGTGCCCAAATCATTACCTCCACAGTGCACAATTAACAGGTCAGGTTTTGGCAAATGCATAAAGGTTTTCACCAATGGTATCAATTGGTAACATTTTAATCCTCTGTGGCCAAACCACTTAATTTCCACATCTTGTAAATTGAGGTTAGGTAAATTCCTGTTTTCAGCGTACGTTTGAGCCCAATAGATGTAACTATGTCCAACAATCCAGACAGAAAACATGGTGAGAGAAGGTTCTGCTGCAGTCAGATGAAGTGTGGCAATGAAATGGCAGTTGAAAAAATGAGAGTGTAAAATGAAAAAAACTGAGGAGTTTCTGTGTTAATGAAGCAGTAAGAGTGATTGGTGGATTTTGATTGCTGAAAACAGAAAGTTAGTGTGCATGGATGAGTTCGTTGAAAGATGTATTTTGAGTGGCGAAGAAAAAATCATTAAATGAAAGAATGCTCTGGTATGCAGGTGCACTGAGAGTTCAGAGTTCAATTGCAACATTGTTGTGTGAGAGGTCTTGCAAGAGGTGGTTGCTATGCAGAAAAAGCAGAGAGGGGGCAGAGGGGGGAAGGGTTTTGCTTTGAAAAAAAGTGAGGGAAGAGTTTTGATTGGGTGACATGAGAGATATGTGTGAGGAATTACAGCATTTCTGTGCTTTTGATAGCTGCAGACTCTGGAGTGCATACCTTTTGCTCTGCTGAAGACAAATTGGTGTGTTTCTGAGACTGTTTTGAAACTCAAAGTATTTGCTAAGGTGAGAAAAGATTTCTTTAATTTAGATAGAAAATAGTGTGCTTTAAGGAGAAAATTATGAAGAAAGTTGTGTTTTTCAAATGTTGCTTTGTCTCAAGTGTTTCACAAATAGATTTTGTTTCTTTGAGAAATTGTAATTGGAGAAAATGTGAAGTATTAGTACTGACAGGGCTTTTATGTGCATAGGAGCTGTGGAGTGTTTTCAAATTATGACTTGTAAATCGTTTTTGAGAAAAAGCAATGGTTTTAATATTGATGAGAAGGACATAATGGTGTCTGCTTCTTTATAAGGTAATTGAGAGTCTCTGATGTTATTTTTCCCATTTCAATGTAAGAAGTTTGTCTGTGGAGCAAATTGCTTGTAAATATGCTCCCACCTGTGCATGGCAAATTTAGATTTTGAATGTTTCCGTTACATAGGCATGTTAAAGGTGACTGAAACATGCTGCAAAGGCAATCAAAAAATGCTTTTATGTGTCTTAAGGACATTTTAAGTCATTTCCCCATGTGCAGTGTTTTCAAATTATGAGTTGAAAATCGTTTTTGAGGTAAAGGAATGTTTTCAAAATTTATGTGCGCCATATGACCCCAAATTTCTTTTTCAGGGGTGCAGCAGGGTGTTCTTGAGACACCCCTGCACCGTCGGAAAAATTCGTAATTTGCAATGAGGTAATTGCTAATCGCAAATTGCACCTTCATTCCTATGGGCCTCCTGCTGCATGGAAATGAATGGGTAATTTGTAATTAGCAAATAGGTCATCGCAAACTAGGAATGGTAAAGAATCGCTATTTATTCCTTAAAGTTCGCTATTTAGGAAATGCAAAAAACTTTGATGATACATATGGCGGTTTATCTCTAACAAGATAAGAAGCATAGGGATAGATTTATGATGACTGGCGCATCACCAGGGATGTGTTAGTCATTCTGTGCCGCTGTTCCGTCACCTATGGTGTGCTGCATTTACAATGCGGCGCATCATGGGGCAAAAACAGCACAGATGCGTGACGTATTTGTGCCGTAAAGTTGGCGCATTGCTGGAGTTGTATCGCAAGTGTGATGAAGCTCCAGTAAGGTTGAGGGGTGCCCCTGTCGCAGGGTTTCTGTTCTGACACAGAACTGTGGACAGAGGATTGGAACCTCGGCGAATTAGGGTGTCCCAAAACTCACCTTAGTAATCAAAACCCCTTAGCAAGCTAGGTACAGTGTCACATTGGATATAACAAACTCTCAATGTTTAGACAATCCAGAATATGAACTTATAGTACCTCAGGATACGTGGAACTCATGAACAGTCGGTCGTTATATATTTCTTAGAAACGAGAACATGGAGTTAAGAAGAACACATGTGTATTTGAAATGTTTATTTACTAATGCCGTCTTCTCAGGCGTAGTATCTTAGATTATACAAGTACACATATTATCAGTAGCAAAATTACCAGCATAGTCAATAGTACATAAAAAGCGAATGGTGACAGTATGTTAACATGCTGTAAATGAATAAGAGTTAGCAACACTTATAAGCAGCCGCGGGCCGTGGAGGGAGTTACGGTGGGCAGGGAGGCGGGGAGGGGGAGGGGCAGGGTGGAGAGGGCTCCACCCTGCCCCTCCCCCTCCCCGCATCCCTGCCCCACCGTAACTCCCTCCACGGCCCGCGGCTGCTTATATCTCACCCTCCCTAATACACATAATATATTATTTGCTAAGAAGGTCTCTTTGTGTTGGTTTAGGGCGTGCCGATACTTTAGTGTCTTAGATTTGAAGGAATCACATCAGCATAGAAAAGATAATCCATATGCCGTGCTTAATATCGCCAACGGCATTGTGCCATAATATTCTAGCATGCGATTGCGGAACAGTGTCAGCAGCTGCAGGGCGGGAGCTTGCACAGGAGGGACATCCATATTTAAAAATGTAAAAAAGCACAAGAGCGTCCGCTGGTAATGCAAGTAAAAATGGGAATCCACGAAGCAGAGTGGAAAAAATAGAATGTAAGAAAGCAGGGATGACTCCAAAGATTTTCTCAAATGAAGTCACGAGACCACTGGTAACAATTTTAAAAAAGTGCGCCAGGCCCTTTGTGGAGGACGCGTTAGAGATAGTCCGAACCATCTTGCTGAAATGGAAAGGCGAATCTGTATTTAAAAGGGTCTGCACCTCTGTACGGGTGTTCGCTGTGTGAAGCACGAAAGTTTCACGGGCCGAACTCAAGGCCACCTCTCTCTGAGACAAAATAGCTCTTATTCTTGCCATGCCGTTGAAATGTGCTGCCAAGGTTGGTATTTGTGGCTAGATTGAAAACTCCCTATGTTCATGTGTGGGAGGAAATAGAACATTTCTGCAGCAAATAACCCGTTCATTTACTGTTACGATAAAATGAATACTTTTAATTAACCCAGAACAATCTTCATTATTGAGCATCAAATAACTACCATTTTCCAAGAACTTGAACGTGGGGATGATAGCAGGAACTGGTGTGCCTTGCAACACGCAAGCCATATTTGGTCGGTGTTTGTTGCATGAACCGTGTAACTGTATGTGCCTACACATTAGTGAATGATCTGGCGTCTCAGTGCATTCCTCTCCATTCAGATAAAGTTCTTGATCATCTTTGAAAATCTGTATGTGTATGGAAGCGACCAGACTTCATGAAGAAAACCACTACCTAAAGGTTAATAACGACCTATTGGTATATATTTCATACAATTTGAAAACTTATATAAAGCAAAAGGCAGCGTTATTAAACCGTGGATATGGCACGTTGCCAAAGCAGTCAACCTTTTGGATTTATACTGGAAATGTTAAAGGAAGAATTACGGAGTAGGGCCTGTAAATCTTTAATAGACAACGAGTAAAATTACTCCAACCATCATATTCCTCTAACTCCGGGATAGTAGGGGTGTTTAATTTTTTAGAAGTAGCCAATCCAAAGCATTTGGTCTGGGAAATTGTTTCATTCACAAACCACATATGTTTTGGGATGAGACATGCACGGTGGAAAGCCTCAGTGCCTTGTACCTGCCAGGTTCGTGAACCCCAAACTGATGTAGATCCTGGATATTTTTACTCTGTATTACGTTAGCATGGTCTCATTACTGGTTTAAACGCCATTTTTCCTTTTTTGTAACTTCTGCACACGACACTTAGTTGTTGCTTTAGCTTTCAGCCTAACTGCGTCAAGATCTATGCCTGCTTCAAGCAGGCGCAGGGTTTTGATGTAGCTTTGTCCTATCTGATTGTAAATGCGGCACACCGTGGGTGGCAGAGCAGCGGTGCACGTTAACTGGTGCATCCCTGGGGATGTGCTAGTTAATATAAATCTGCCCCTTTACATTTAATTATGTGCAGGGGACACAGAGTAGGTGAGGTTTATCCAAGGTTAAGAAGAGATGAGTCCTGTTCAGTGAAAAATTGGAGATAGGCTTCAGTATATTATATACTTAAGTAGTGTGTTAAGTTTTTGATGACTGTTATTAATTTACTGTTGGGTAATAGTGATTAATAACATTTTTTATTATATTTTACCACAGATTCAACTGCAGATTATTTCAAGATTTTAGGATGCCTAGCTAAGAAAGAGTAAGAAAGGCTGCAAAACGTCAAAGACAGCAGGACCATGGAATAATGCAGCAGTCCTCTAACAAAAAGATTTGTCAAGTCACCAAGAAAGCACCGGGTAAGAGTCGAAAAACAGTCATAAGAAATATGTGTAGTAAAAAAAATATTACTACAGAAAATGTTTCAGTCCAGAAAAGGAGAAAGAATTCAAATGGTAAGGAAAGGCCAATGAGAAATGTTACTGCTAGAGTAAGAGATAACTCTATGCATGAAAGTAGAAGGAAACAACAGTTTAGGGATATTCGTAAACGAATGTTCCGCAACAGGATAATTGGGAATTTGTTAAAAAATATTAAGAAAGGTCAGCAGAAAGTGTTTTTTTATAAGAGAAAAAAAATAGTTGAGAAAGTTATTGATCAGGCATTTGAAATTAAACGTAAGTTATTTATTTTGACAATCAATAGAATTAGGAAGCTAAACAAGGTAATTTATGATTTCAAAAGAAATAGTAGATGGAAGAGAATAGTTAATCGTAGTAATTTTTGTGAAGTTTTTTCTGGAGAATGGATGCATAGTTCAAGCTCTGAGGCATTTTTTAATGAGGAGAGTTATTTCCAGGATAATGATTTGGTGCATGCAGTTGACACCAGTGGTCGAGCTTATGAAGTGAAAGATGGTTGTCCAGTTGAAAAAGAAAATCTTGTGAGAACAGAGATAGAAGAGGTGTTAGGTAATGAGGTTTTAGGGAGACGTCCTAAGGGTCCTGTGTACACCTGGAAGTGTAGTAGTATTTGCAGTGTACGACAGGATTCCATCAATTTGCTTTGTGATTTTATACGGTCATTTAGTAAGAAAAGTTTGAAGCAGAAAATGAAGTTGTTGCAAGAATTAGATCCTTGCAGAGTGAGAGAAGTGATAGGTTTGCATGGTCATTCACTGGATTGTCTTTCCAGGAGAGTATGCCAGAGTGTTTTTCATCATTTCAGGATGCTAGCAGTGCATCATAATAAAGTGAGGAAATTAGTTAGAATGTTGTATTATGCTAAGAGTCCAGCAATTATGCTTAAACAATTATGCGCTGCTCTTTTGCATGGTTCTGAAATAGATGTGAAGAATATATGTGAAGAAATTGAGTTTTGTTACTTTGGAAGTAAAGAGGAGAATGTTGAAATTGACCAAGAAGAAGAGAGTAATGTGGAAGATAGTGTACAGGTTTCCAGTACAGATAATTTCCAGAGGGAAATTGCGACGTTTGAGGTGAAATCAAGTGAGAGGCCAAATTTCACTTGTGTGTGTTGTCGACGCACTTATTATAAGAATCAGACTAAGTTAGTGGATTTATATGGAAAAAGTGAAAGGGAAAATAATAGTGAATGGAAGGATTTTACAACATACTTGATGGTAGAAAATTGTTTTGATTTGGGATTGGATCAACGTGTGTGTACTTATTGTTGTAACAAATTAAATCAAAACCAGATGCCTGCTAGAGCAGTTCATAATAATCTGGAATTGGTTGAGATTCCTTCTGAATTGAAGGATTTAAATACTTATGAATCTATTTTGATTCAAAGTATCCATCCCTTTCAGGCTATTGTAAGAATGGAGCCAAAGACAGGGAAATTGCCTCCATCAGATTTACAGAGAGGATTAAAGGGAAGAGTTGTTTATTTGCCTCTAGATTTGAAGAAAAACATTAACACAATTGGAGTAGAAAAAGTGGAAGAGGAACCTCTTGTTATCTTAGTTAATGGGGTTCCGACAAAGAATAAGAAAATATGGCAAGATTTAGTAGATGTTAGGAAAGTCAAAAGGGCAACATTGTATTTGAAAAAATATAATAAATACTATAAAAATGTATATGTTGCAGAAGAGGAAGTAAGTGAGGAAGAGGATAGCGATTTGTGTGCTGGTCAAATTGAGAAAGTAGAACCCTGTACTAGTGAAGAAATATATGAACATTAGAGTGTTCATCCTTTGCATTCCAAGGAAGTCATGGGGAATGCTATTGAGTTGTTTCAAATGAAACAAGCGAAAGGGAGTCCCATTAGTGTTTGGGAGGAAAGTTTGGAAGCTCGGTGTTTCCCACAGCTTTTTCCAACAGGTCAGGGAGGAAGATATGATGAGCGACCTCATCAAATTCCTGCTTCTGAATACCGGACTTTGCGATTGTATGCAGGAGATCCTAGGTTTCGACAATGCATTCCTTATTTGTTTCATCTCCTGTTTGAAAGCGATCTGTCTGGACTGTCATATGCAGTGAACCACATCTTGAAAAGTGGTATACACATGCAAAACATCTCGGCAAGTGACTTTATGGATAAAGTCAATGTCCAAGACAGTATTTTGGATTCTCACCTGATTAATCTCATGGCGTGTCAGCGTGGTACTAATGAGTACTGGTACCGTCGTCATGGTGATTTAAAATGTATGCTGAGGAACTTAGGAACTCCCACATGGTTCCTCACTTTGAGCTGTGCTGAGTATGGCTGGGAAGACTTACTTGAATTTCTACGAGAGGCAAATGCTAACGTAGAAAACATCGAATTCAAGACACCCGGAGAACTGTGCTCTTTGGATCCAGTCAATGTATGTAGGTACTTCAATCATAGATTTGAAGGTATGATGTCTTTCATCATGAATAAGAAGAATCCACCTCTTGGAGAGGTGTTGGATTTCTTCTGGAGGAAGGAGTACCAAGCAAGAGGTGCTCCTCATATACATATGTTGCTGTGGATCAAGGATGCACCTAAATTTGGAACGGATGCAGACGACTCAGTGATGAGTTTCATAGAACAGTATTCTACGTGTGCTGTTCCAAACGCAAAGGAGAAAAAAAGCCTAAGAGAAAAAGTTCTACGTTTCCAAAGCCATCGATGTGGAAAGTACTGTCGTCGTAAATTCCGGAACAAAGACAAGTTCTACACCAAATGTCGTTTCGGCTTTCCACGATCGGTGATTTCTAAAGGAAGAGTGAACAGTTTGATGTCTTCGCTGCGACATAATGTGATGAAGAAATCACCTAAAAACACATACAATTTGAATTTGAATTTGAACTTGAATTTAAAAACATTTATTCAGCGCACTTCTACCGAGCGGTTTCATGGCGCTATTGCGATAACAGAGGATGTCAGCAGTGGGAGGGATTTAAACAGAATAGGCTTTAATGAAAAGAAAAGTTTTAAGATCCTTCCGGAACTGGGTATAGGAGGGCACGGTGCGGAGGGCAACAGGAAGGGAGTTCCAAAAAGTAGGGGCCAGGACAGCGAACCTTGCGCCGCCAGCCCTCAGTTTCTTAAATCGAGGGATGGCTAAGAGGGCTGCGTGGGAAGAGCGGAGCTCTCTGCAGGGGAGATAGGGGATGACAGCGGAACAAAGAAATTTAGGGGCGGTCCCTGCTCTTGCCTGGAAAGTGAGGCAGCCGAGCTTGAAGAGGGCACGCTCCCGCACCGGCAGCCAGTGTAGAGCCTTTAATAGTGGGCTGGCCCGATGGTATTTGGGAAGGCCATGAATCAGGCGCGCAGCCTGGTTCATTACCAGCTGCAAGCGATGAATCGCGTAAGCGGGAGCCCCGTTGTAGATTACGTTGCCGTAATCAATACGGGACAATACCAAGGCTAGCACAATGATTTTCAAGGCGGGGAGAGAAAAGAAACGGGAAACCTTCCTAATTGTTCTCAGAGAAAAAAAACAAGAGGAGACGACTGAGCTAACGTGTGAATGAATAGAGAGTTGTGAATCCAGAAAAATCCCAAGGGTTTTAGCTTTAGGCACAGGAGAAGGAGGGACACCAAGTGAGGGGGGCCAGAAGGAAGGGGACCAAGGACTGCAACCACCTCCAGTCAGGACCAGCTCGGTTTTGTCTGGATTGAGTTTGAGGTGATTGCAGTTCATCCAGTCCTGGATGAATCTCATCACTGACTGGACGTTCTGGGCAGATGAGGGGGAGTGGGAGAGGTTGAAAATTAGTTGGAGGTCATCGGCGTAATTGAACACCGTGACCTCCAGCTGCTGTAACATAAAAATGAGGGGGAAGATGTACAAATTAAATAAAAGGGGGGAAAGTGACGAGCCCTGGGGGACCCCACACTCAACCCTACGGGAGGCCGCGGAAAAACCGGTAAGATGAACCGCCTGGGTTCTCCCGGCTAAAAATGACTCAAGCCACGAGAAGGCCAAGCCCTCAATACCCGCCGCCCTGACACGGCAGAGAAGAATGGAATGATCCACCGTGTCAAAAGCGGCGGATAGGTCTAAAAGTATCAGGGCTTGAGGTGTCTTGATGTCAATGCCTTCCCGTAGCCTGTCCATCACCGAGATCACCACTTTCTCCGTAGAGTGCAGGGGTCTGAACCCGGCTTGATGGGAGGAGAGGCAGTCATTGGCTTCTACATGAGCACTCAGAGAGGTCGTAACATGAGTCTCAAGGACTTTTGCTAGGTAGGGCAGGAGGGAGATGGGGCGGTAATTGACAGGGGAAGTTGGGTCAGCACCCGATTTTTTTATAATTGGGACAACCACAGCTGATTTGTGAAAACTGGGAACAGAGCCCAGTAGAAGTGAGTCGTTGAGGAGGGTCAGGGCCGGTGTGGGACACGCTACATAGATTTCCCTAAGGATGTAGGCTGGGGCGAAGTCCAAGGGGGAGCCAGACTTGACTCGGACCAACAGCGGAGGGAGAGAATCAATGGTTAACGGAGGGAAGGTAGTCAATTTGGGACCCGTGTGGGGAGGGGAAGGGTTGACAAATGTGAGGGAGGGAGGGGGAATGTTGAGTTTAATTTTAACGACCTTGTCAATAAAAAACTCATTGAGTGAGTCACAGAGGGACTGGGATGGAGGGATGGTAGGCGCGGTTCTGCCAGATGAAGCCAGTTCGTGAATCGTAGCAAATATTTCCTTTGGTTGAGACTCTGCTGCCATCACCCTGTTCGTATAGAACTCAGTTTTAGCTTCGAGAATGCCCTTTTTGTAAACCTGTAGCACGGACAAGTAGACTATCTTCTGCTCGGGGCTATAAGATCTTCTCCAGACTCGCTCAGCCCTCCGTGCGGCCAACTTCAGTTTTTTTAGTTCCGGGGTGAACCAGCGGTTGGCGGCATGGGCTCGCTTGACCGTAAGACGCTTTAGAGGGGCAAATTCGTCACCTGCCACGGTCAGCCAGTTGTCAATGGCGGCCAGCTGCGAGGTGGCTGTAAGGGCCGATAACTCTGGACTGGTGTTTGCCAAAGTCGAGCAGAGAGAAGGCATGTCGGCTTTGCCCCATTTCCTGACCCAGGTATTTTTGGGAAGTTGAGGTTTAGTCATCGGGGCTAGGGCAAGAGAGAAGGCGATGATGAAATGATCTGACCAGGGACAGGGAACTATTGCGGGGGATGTTGACGGGATGTTTAGTACCCAGATTTGATCTAACGTGTGGCCGTGAGTATGAGTCGGGCCATGAACTATTGGTGTGAAGTTAAGACTAAGCATGAGGTTGGTGAAGTCCCTGGACTGAGGGCTCTCAGCAGGGTCATTTGGCCAAAAATTGAGATCTCCCAAAACTAATACTGAGGAGTTATTGATCACCAGTGTGGCAAGAAGGGACTGAATGTCAGAAAGAAAAGAGGGGGTAGACTGAGGGGGACGATAGATTAGAGCAAAGGTGAAAGGAACCAGGTGCGAGGTCGAACGAGCTAATAGGTAGTCCACGTCAGGAATTGGGGGGGAGGGGAGAAGCTGGAAGTTGAAAGTTGTTCGAGCTATTAGAGCCACTCCACCGCCTCGCCTGCCCTCAGGGCGATCCGCTCGGATAGCCGAATAAGTAGATGGTAGGGCAGTTAGCAGGTTGGGGAGGGAATCGTCCTTGAACCAGGTTTCTGTCAAAAAAAAAAGGTCTGGTGCATGTGAGTCAATATAGTCAAAGAGCTCATACTGGTGGGTGACCGCAGAGCGAGTATTTAGAAGTGTAGCAGAAGTGCTAGGTGCAGGGAAAGTGGGGGCAAGGGGCGAGGTGGGTACAGGAGGTGTTGTGGTGAAGGGTAGGACTAAGGAGGTTACCATCGCAGGAGGTAGCCGGGGTGGAAGGGTGAGCAGGCCTAGCTGCTTCAAGCGACCGGTGGTATGGCCGCCGATGGTCCCGGGGGCCCAGAAGGAGCAGAGCTGGGAGGGCGAGTATGTGTGGGGGCGGGCAGCGTCTGAGGCCCCTAGCCCCGACCGGCCGCGGACGGGCGCAGACGGGCTTGACTCTGGCGCAACTCCGGCGCGAAGCCGGCGCGCCCGCTGCGCTCGTCCGCTGCGCTGACGCATGTGAAGCGTTAAGTAGGCGGATGCGAGGGGATGGGCGGGGTCAACAGGGCGGGTTGGGAGGTGGGTTAAAATGCTAACACAAGGCAGCCGCTCGTAATCAGCGGGATGAGGGACAGGGGACTGCTTGCCTTTAGCAGTAGATCAGGAATAAGGTAAAGTTTTAAAATGAATGCGCTCGCAGCCTCGCGCTAGCCCTCTGCCACCGGGCTTGTTCGCAACGCTGAGGCGAGAGAGAGGAACGCCTAAGTAGGCGGATGCGAGGGGGTGGGCGGGGTCAACAGGGCGGGTTGGGAGGTGGGTTAAAATGCTAACACAAGGCAGCCGCTCGTAATCAGCGGGATGAGGGACAGGGGACTGCTTGCCTTCAGCAGTAGATCAGGAATAAGGTAAAGTTTTAAAATGAATGCGCTCGCAGCCTCGCGCTAGCCCTCTGCCACCGGGCTTGTTCGCAACGCTGAGGCGAGAGAGAGGAACGCCTAAGTAGGCGGATGCGAGGGGGTGGGCGGGGTCAACAGGGCGGGTTGGGAGGTGGGTTAAAATGCTAACACAAGGCAGCCGCTCGTAATCAGCGGGATGAGGGACAGGGGACTGCTTGCCTTCAGCAGTAGATCAGGAATAAGGTAAAGTTTTAAAATGAATGCGCTCGCAGCCTCGCGCTAGCCCTCTGCCACCGGGCTTGTTCGCAACGCTGAGGCGAGAGAGAGGAACGCCTAAGTAGGCGGATGCGAGGGGGTGGGCGGGGTCAACAGGGCGGGTTGGGAGGTGGGTTAAAATGCTAACACAAGGCAGCCGCTCGTAATCAGCGGGATGAGGGACAGGGGACTGCTTGCCTTCAGCAGTAGATCAGGAATAAGGTAAAGTTTTAAAATGAATGCGCTCGCAGCCTCGCGCTAGCCCTCTGCCACCGGGCTTGTTTGAAGAGGAACGAAGAGTCTAAGTACATCAACGACTACAACCCGGTGATTTTGTCCATGTGGAATGCTAACATGGATATACAGTTTGTGGCTGATAACTGTATGGCTGTGGCTCGGTATGTGACATCTTACATCACCAAAAAAGAGAAGACAGAATTGAAGGATATGTGGGAGGACATTTCCCATGAAAAGAGCCTCAGCAAGAAGTTGTACAGTTTCAGTCTGAAGATGTTGTCGCATCGAGAAATCGGAGCTTACGAATGTTCTGACCGGTTGTCTTCAGCAAGTCTCTATGCCAAGTCCAGGAGTATCGTTTGGGCGAGTGTTGGTCTTGCTGCAACGCGTAATCGAGTTCTGAAACCTGTGCGGGAAATTGAGTATTTGGCGGAAAAGGAGCCAAACAGTACCGACATTTTGAAGAGCAACATGTTGGATACATATTATCCAAATCGAAGCAGTCACCTCGAGAATGTTTGTCTGTATGAGGTTCTGCAAAATTACATATGCAAGAGGAACATCAAAGAAGATACTGAGAAAGGAGTGTATGCTGTAATAGGAAGTGAGGGATGTCTGGTCAAGCAAAGAAAATGCCACTTGATAAACCATCGAAAATTGAGTGGTGAATCTCCTGAAAAAAAAGAGTTTTTCTATTTAGCACTTTTGCAACTTTTTAAGCCTTGGCGTGCAGAAGAGGAACTGCTTGGAGATTTCCTTTGTTACGAAGACTCATTCAATGCTGCCAAGGAGACCATAGAATGTCCTGCTTTTCCCAAATATGTAGAAATGTTGAATGTGGAAATTGAGCAGGAAGCAACGATTGCAGCCGAGATTGCCAGAGACAGTTCTCAGGACAGTCAGAGTTCTGCTTCATTGAGTCAGGATCCACTAGGAGGACCTCTTATCGAAAATGAAGCTGCCACTGCTATGAATGAAGTGGAAAGAGCCATGGCACATGCTCAGGAGGATGTGGTTAACTTAGAAGAGTTGGAAAGACAACTCAACGTTGAGCAGAGGAAAATATATGACGAACTTACCATGCAAATTGATCATGGATTAAGTCATGACAAGAAAGAGTGCTCATGTACGTCGTTGAAGCCTGTCCGACTGTACGTGAGTGGAGAAGCGGGAACTGGAAAAAGTTTCCTTATTAAAGCAATTTCATGTTATTTGCAGGAAAGGACAGAGTCATCGCTGTCTTGTGTTGTCACCGCTCCAACTGGACTGGCAGCACATAACATTAAAGGGATTACTTTACATCGTTTACTGATGCTGCCAGTGGAGCATGACAACAAATTAGAATATCACAAGCTATCTGGAGATGCTTGTTTTGAAGTTTCAAGAGTCTTGAGGAAAATGAAACTTCTTATCATTGACGAAGTAAGCATGGTTTCCAATGTCATGCTTGCCTTTGTGCATTTGAGAATGCAAGAAGTTCTCAAAACAGAGTATGATGTGTTATTTGGTGGCAAACACATCATTGTTTTCGGAGATCTTCTGCAGCTGACACCAGTGAAAGGGCAACCTGTGTTCAAAATGCTCACGCATGAAGATACCAGGAAGTGCTTAGGGAGTATTGGCAACGTCAATATATGGTTAAACTTCAATTATGCTGAACTGCATGAAAATATGCGTCAGGCAAAGGATGAAGTTTACAAGACTATTCTACAAGATGTTAGAATTGGAAAAGTGACCGAGCATGGGAAAGAAGCTTTACATGCACGATTACTGACAAATTTATATCCAGACGAAGATGTTGTGCCTGAGAATATTTTTCAGAAAGTTACTGAGAAAAAATCTGGAATATGTTTGATGCCAACTCTTGCAGAATGTGCCAAATTCAACAACAAAATGTTGCATTTAGAAAAGCAAGAGATTGTGAAATTGGAAGCTATTGACAGAGTAGAGCATATGGGATCAACAATTATTTTGTCTGAGAATCTGAAAACAAAATTGGATTCATTAGAGAAGAGTATATCTAAAACTGCGGGTTTTGAAAAGACTCTGAATGTGTGCTTGAACTGCCGTATAATTTTAAGAAGGAATTTACATGTTGAAAGAGGTCTGGTAAATGGATCAATGGGTAATGTTGTTGATTTTGTGAAATACAGAAATAGAGATGGAATTGAATTTTTAAAAATTAAATTTGATGGCATTGAGGAAGTACAGCTAATTGCTCGTTGTTCTGCTAGATTTTTGCTTGTAAAAGACTTATATGTTCGTCGTAAGCAGTTTCCTGTTTGCTTGGCATATGCGGTGACAATCCATAAATCGCAAGGTTTAAGTGTAGACTGTGCATTGGTGAATATTGGCAGTTCTGTGTTCAAGGAGGGTATGGCATATGTGGCATTGTCACGAGTTAGGACTTTATCGGGATTGTACTTGATTGAGTGTGATGTCACAAACATTTGTGCGGATCTAGATTGTGTTAAGGAATACAATAGGTTGAGAAGAGAGTATGCGCCACATTTGCCTCAGTATCCTTTGTTTGAGAAACGTGTGGTAGGCCGGAAACGAAGAAATGTGACCAATACTGGGGAGGTTGTAGCAAAAAGACGAAAAGTCGATGAACCTGAAATTATAAGCAGAAACAAAAAGGATTCTGTTGAAGATGTTGTTGGTTTTCAATTTGAAAACAGTTCTGGTGTCAACTGCTATGCTAATGTAGTGGTTAATGTTTTGTTTTCTCTACAAAATGTAAAAGAAGAGATTGTGGTCAATTCTGATCAAAGAGTTTGCAGTTTGTTAAATTCTGTGTTAGAGAAATGTAGCACTGATAGAACAAACATAGAAAGTGTGTCTGAAATTCGAAATCTGTTAGACAGATGTTCAGGCCAAACACAATTCTCTCAAAATAGTCAGCAAGATTGTCAGGAGTTTTTAATGTATATGCTTGATGTATTGTATGCTGAAGGTGTAGATGTAGATCATCTGTTTGGGCTTTCTTATCAATGGCAGCATGACTGTGAGAACTGTAGGGTATCAAGTAGTACTAGTGTAGACTCAGAAAGATTTATATATTTAACTTTGCCAGACAGTAAATCAGTCTCTTTTAATAAGCTAGTAAAAGCAGCTGATCACAATATGGAGTGTAGGCAATGTAAATCTGAAATGATGTCCACATTATTTATACGAACATATGGCCAGTATGTCATTTTAATGTTCCAACGATGTAGGCCTGATGGAACAAAATTGACAACTTTAATTAAAAATGTTGTGGCTTCACAGTTGTCAATATCAGGAAGGACTTTTGTAACTGTAGCAATTATATATCATGATGGTTCTTCAATAACATCAGGACATTATACAGCTTATTTAAAGTGTAGAAATGGCTGGTCATTCTGCAATGATTCTGTTTTAATTTTCAAAAAAAAATTGCCATATGACCTTAAAAACTGTTACCTGGTGTTTTTAAAACCAAAATTTTAGGGAAAGAATCTCGGGATGTGCTCTGAGGAATTTCAAGAAGTTCTCATGGCTCCTACACTATTTGGCCTTGAAGATAAGTGTAGTACAGAGACATAACTTTTTACCATAACACTGGACGTTATTGAGAAATACGTGCACTTTGAATGAGTTCAGAAAAACTATTTCTTTTTATAAGCTAATTGAAGCAGCGAATCAAAACATGGAGTAGAGGGAATGTAAGTCTGCAATGCTGTCTACTGTTTTACATTGCTTTGTGATTAAAAGTGATGTAGAGAATTAAATAATTGTACTAGTCATAAAGGTAGTGTAAGTCTGCTTCATAGTAAGCAGTATCAGTGTGATAGGAAATGTAGAACATGATTGAGCAAGAAGGGGAAGATATTACTAGTCCAGGATTGTGTAAATGATCTTCAACATTTTAATTCTGAAAGTTGCGGAAATGCGAAAAGACGGGATTGGCTAACAAGAATTCCAAGAGTTATACATGGCTCTGACAAGATTTGGCCTTGTGGAATCTTGTGGTAGAGAGCAAGAAGTCATTTATTGTATGTAACATGTTTTTGAAAACGATGGAGGTTTTCTTTCAGAAAGTGGCGGGTTGAAAGTAATAACAGCACAACAGAGTGTAAGCTGTTCATAGGACATCCTTGGCCGTCATGGAAAGTAAGTTAACTTTAAGGAGTTCTGAATTCTGATTTGTAATGTTGTATGGGTTTTTTAAACACAATCATTTTGATTGTGTTTTTTTTTCCCCGCTGTTATATGATGAATACCTTCAAGTCACTGTTTTAGTGAAATTTGATACATTCTGAGAACAGCAAAAATAAACCATTTAACATGTATAATTAATTCTGTTCTGTTTGCATTTATGATGTACATGTAGAACTGTGTAGGAGGCATGGAGAAGGTGAGGCTTCTGTAAGTGTCAAAGTTGTTGCATACAGTGCTCATATTCTACGTAGTCTTTTATATTTCATTACTTTCACTGTTTCTGACTGATCTAAAAAATTTTTTTTTAAAACAACAGTAAGTATAAGGGAAGGAAACAGACAGTTATGTTAAAAGAAACACAGCTATAGGGAATAAACTAGGGATACTGTTACCCGCAATCCTCTGCTGATGATGTCACTGAGCATGTCATGAATGATGTAATATGTGACATCATCAGCAGTGGATTACGGGTAATAGTATCTCTAGTTTACTCCCCTATAGCTGTCTTTCTTTTAACATAACTGTCTGTTTCCTTCCCTTATACTTACTGTTCTTTTTTAAAAAAAATCAATTTTTGGTTCGCTTCCGGTTCGCGTACCGGGGAGCGAACTGGGAAGCGAACTAAGAGAAATAGAGGTTGGCACAGTTGCAAATATTGTACCAATTTTTTAATAACGGGGAGGTAGTTCTGAAAAGAACTTTTTTTTAAATTGTTTTTGTTGTTTTATATTTTTTTTATTATTTTTCTGAACATTTTTTTACTTTTTTTGAATTTTTCTGAACAGTTTTATATTTTTTTTGTTTTTTTTTCGGAGGGGGCAACGAAAACGATTCATTGTAAAGGGCTCAACAGGAGCAAGAAAACAAAAAAAAAGAATTTATTGTTTGGGGAGTTTCGGACAAACATGAGCATGATTGTCAATAGCTCTGTTGATCAGAGTGATGCTACTTTCTCCGTAGCAAATGAATCCACTGCAATGTACGCAGACTTGTTTTACTTCACGAAATCTCGTTTGTATATTTGGCACCATCTCCCTGCCCTCTGGTCCCGTTACTTCCGGTACAACAGATCTTCTGGCCATAATAGGGAGATTATCTAGGTCGTCCTGTTCCTCTTCTTCCTCTTCTTGCTGAATTATAACTTTAGCAGGTGGTCCACTCTTCCTTGGATGTGGTGGAGGTGGTGGGGAAGCACCAGCTGAAGCTAGTAAAGAAGCCATTGCTCACTGGTAACAAAGGGTCTTTCTCTCACAATGATGAAAGTCAGAGTGAGGAAAGAAGGAGGGATTTTCACCATTTGGGAAAAAAAATAGTTCTCAACCAATGAAAAGTGTTCATTTTAGATCATATGACCTAGTCTTACATCATTAGGAAACCGAAAGTGAAATGAACCAATGAAAAGTGTTATTACCAAGTCACATGACCTGCTGTGTTTACGTTACGCGCTTTGCAGGGCCTCCCGGTTTGCTTCCAGAAACCTGTGCTTTGCGACTCGGTAAGCGTACGAGTTCGCTAACGTAGCACGTCATATGACGTATCACGCGACAACGCGAAACGTCATGCGGACGGGACGCGTCACGATGTTGTTTTCTAACGCGGCAGTTGCGGTAAAGAAACGTTTACCGGCTCGCGGTCTATTTCGCGGCATCAAGGTCAGCTAACGGGAAGCTTCCCGATTCGCGAAGCGGGAACGAAGAAAAAAAAATATTAAAAAAAAAAGTTATTAATAAACATATAAAATATATTTTTGGATTTAAAGAAGAATACATTTTACAGCTACAGATATTAGCTGTTAAAAAACCAATGAAATTCACTGAAAAAACCATAGGTTATAGACCATATATAGTTAGGAATTAGCATTTACAAAACCTTGAAAATTCACTGAAAAAACCATAGGTTATAGACCATATATAGTTAGGAATTAGCATTTAAAAAACCTTATTTTACTCACACAAAACCATTGAAATTCCATATATAGTTAGTTGCACTAACTATATATCGCGCACCCGCAATCCACTGCTGATGATGTCACATATTACATCATTCATGACATGGTCAGTGACATCCTGATGACATCACTGATGACATCTCAAATGACATCACTGATGACATCTTACTTGACATCAATGATCACATCACTGATGATATCATTCATGTGATAATACAATGCATCTCCTCACACTCTAATATAACCTCCGTTACACCCAGTGTTAAATAGAGAGTATCATTTTTGAAACCATTGACACACCAATACTAGTTACTACATACGCACTCACTGATTCCTATGTCTACACACACATTCACTCATACAATCATTCATACATACAATCACTCATCTTTACAACACTATCATATGCACTCATACACCTATACAGACACTCACACTCTGCCACTCATCCATGGAGTTACTCACACACCTAGTCAGTCCTGAAAAGAATCAATCACACTTCCATTTTCTCATCTATACAGTTAAACACAGAACACCTTACATTTTTGAAACATATACTAACACATAGTTACTCTCTTATAGAATCACTGATACAAGTACACATTGATCTGCACAGAGTCACACACCTCCCAGCCAGCCATACACACACTCAGTCTCCCATACAAATACTTGTGCAACCAATCAATAACCCATATAGCTACTTATATAGCTACTGATCAACACATGCAGCAGCTTGCACAACAACAGACATACTGATGCACACTTTTAGACAGTTTAGTCACTAACCCGTGCATTCAGTAAGACGCATTTAATCACTCACTCATACAGTCAATCACGCACCTACTAAAACCTTCATTCAGACACTTATACATCCACTCATTCTTCAATATGTAAAACATATTTAAACTTTACAGAAACACATAATCACTGGATGTTGTCATCAGTGATGTCATCAGTGATGTCACTGACCATGTCATGAATGATGTAATATGTGACATCATCAGCAGTGGATTGCGGGTGCGCGATATATAGTTAGTGCAACTAACTATATATGGAATTTCAATGGTTTTGTGTGAGTAAAATAAGGTTTTTTAAATGCTAATTCCTAACTATATATGGTCTATAACCTATGGTTTTTTCAGTGAATATATATATATATATGCAGAAACAGAATCCAGGTAAATGAATCCAAACAAGCCCGTAGTGCATCCGAAAAGATCTTTCATTCGGCAAAAACAAACGTCGAGGGATCACGCGTTTCGATCAACAAGTTGTTCTTGGTCACATGACCCGCGTTCATCTCAACCCACTATTTAAAGGTGTAGTCACATAATGTCATGAACATAAAAAACATAGAAAACATTTCTCGTTGTACATTCGATAATATTTGAGAAGCGTACTGGCTTCATTATCAGTTATTGACACTGACAAAATTTGTGCAATATATACATAGGTGATTGTTGTGAAAAAAAAACATTATTCAAAAAGAAAAGTGCCTAGTAACACAACCAGCTCTTTGTTTCAAAGACAGTCTGTTCAGCAGTGAGGTTTAACAGCAGTCCTTAATCTGGGTATAGTACCCTTATAGAACTCATTATGCTTTTTCCATAGACAATTATTGGTGTAGTACCCTATACCCGTTTTGTGCAACTGAATGTACGTATTCATATGCATTTCGTTTAGAATAATGTAGATTTCTAGTTTGAAAGACATGAATTTCACATGTGTAGATGAAAATCAGAACTGGTATCTTCTTCTTCACAACCTAGAAAAAGAAGAGGAAAGAGTATATTGGTTCATATTGTGCACCCAGATCGTCTACAGAGTTCATAATAGTACTTTCAGGACCTAATTAAATATCATAATGATTAAACCTCATGTTTACTATTTATTAGTAAAGCTGGTGTAAGTTTACAAAAATGAAAAAAACGAGGGGAAGTGGAAAGATGTGCGGGAAGGGTATATTAAAAAGGGTTTTTATAATCAGGTGAGAATTCAGTTATCCTATTTTTCATATTGGTCTGCTATTTCTTTCAGAGATGGGAGTGTAACTCTTCATCCATATTTAAACCATCAGGGAAACGGGTGCCTGCCAGAAGAATCAATCTTGATTCTAATTTGCGTAGTGCCCCCAACCTGTCTCCACCTCGGATGCTGCTTTTAATGGTTGCAAGGCCTATGTAGCTTGCTTTTGATGCATCGCTCTGATGGAATCGGCTAAAATGCCTGCCTGTGCTGTATGAGAAGTCCTGGTTAGTAACTGCACGCAAGTGCTCAAGAATACATTTTTTACAGGTGCTGTAGTTGACCCAATGTACCACAAGTTGCAGGGGCAATGAATTAGGTACACAACGTACTCCGTATTGCATGTAATCAAGGTGTTAATCTTCCATTTCATTTTTGTTTTAGGTAGGAGGATCTCTTTATGTATATATATCCACATTACAACAAAGTTGCCCTTGTGAAGACGCCAAACACACTGGGGAGCTTGAACCCCTCTTTGTTAAGGATCGCAGGTAAGTTGCAAGTGCTTCCTCACACCACAAGAAAGCCTGACGCGTTTCAAACGGGAATCGTTCTTTTTCAAAGGCACCATTGTCCTTTCACCTGCAAGCGTGTTGTTAAATGTCCACATCACAGCATGGACCCCGCCCCAGTTGGCGTCGGCATAGCAAGTTCCGCTGGTACTTGCAGTTTTATCACTAATCCTCTCTAGTGAGTGCTGCAGGATAAGGCAATGCAAAAGTATTACCCATGTGTGTTTAGGATGAGGCAACACGAAGCAGCTTTTTGCTTTTACAAGTCCTTAACTTCGGACTCCCCTGTTCCATTAACGTAACCCTGGTGAGTCACTGCTGGATTCACTGTGACAATGGGGCGTCTTCGCGACTGGGCCGGCCGCCAAAAATTCACATTACAACAAAGTTGCCCTTGTGAAGACGCCAAACACACTGGGGAGTTTGAACCCTTCTTTATTAAGGATCGCAGGTAAGTTGCAAGTGCTTCCTCACACCACAAGAAAGCATGACGCGCTTCGAACGGGAATCGTTCTTTTTCAAAGGCACCATTGTCCTTTCACCTGCAAGTGTGTTGTTAAATGTCCGCATCACAGCATGGACCCCGCCCCAGTGGGCGTCGGCACAGCAAGTGCCGCTGGTATTTGCAGTTTTATCACTAATCTTCTCCAGTGAGTGCCGCAGGAAAAGGCAATATATATATAATTAAAAGATAAATGAAGAGCTGGCAAAATTGGAACCAAATGACTATATTGCAAAAACACGCAAGGAGATTAAAGATAGGTTGCTGAAACAAGAAGAGAAAATCAAACAGCGCAAAGTATATAAATTCGCCCGTGACCTGGCAGACTATGAACAAGGCAGAATCTATACATTTGCTAAAAAATTTGATGTGGCAAAAAAACTGAAAGCAGACTCAAAAAAGACCACAGGGCATGAAGCGAGTGAACAAGCAACTTGCTCAAATCAACTAGCCCCTGATAACAACGATGTTGTAAGTGAACAAAGTGATAATAGTTCAGTCTATAGTGTCAGTGGAACTAACAGCACGGACGATGAGGATACTACTCCCAGAACCCTAAACCTCGGTGAAGAAATTGAATTTTTAATCGAGGACAGATTAAAAACACTGAGGCCACGGAAGCAACAACAGTCACAGCCACTGGTGACACAAAAACCAGAAATGCCAAAAGGAGGGAAAGGCGCAACAAAACCAAAAGGAAGAGGGAAAAGAAACTATTGGCGCAATCAACAGCAACCAACATAATAGACAAAACAATCATCAATATGACATCTTTAACATTGGACGACAGAGAAGAACAAATCTTAAAATTGGGATTGTCATACTGTCCTCCAAGAAATTTCAATTTTGCACAGACCCGTATAGATATCTTCAGTTATATCAGAAAATTAAAACTGCTTAAATTCTATAAAATCAAAAGTGGACTAGCTAAAAAATCAACTACGGAACAATCAACCTCTGACATTAGACTAATGGTTACTGATGTTGAAGGAATAGTGGCAGCCAGAACTCTAGAAGAAAACATCGACGAGGCAATCGAAAGCAACATGTCTACCCAAGAACATTTACAAGCAGCTTCAATAGCTCAACTGGGGGCTGGCAAGAGCCCATTTAAGCCAAAATCAGTCTTTGTACCCATCATGCCCAAAGATGCAATCGATATTTTCAACGATAGGGTAACAGAGGATATAAAAAATCTACACTATCAAGTGAGTCATCATTCCAAGAAACTAAGTCAAAACGACCTGGAATATAATCGATTAATGACTAAATTAGGTACCAACACTGAGATCATCATAAAAGCTTCGGATAAAGGCGGCAATATAGTACTGTGGCCTAAGCAAGACTATATAAGAGAAGCTAATCGACAGCTGTCAGATACCCTGTGTTATGTGGAAACAACTAATAAAGAATACACAAGGGCTTTGGAAACTTTGCGGAAACATCTACTTCAATGCAAGAGAGATAGTATGATCTCTAAAGAGGAATATAATTTTCTATGCAATGACTCACCTGTTTTGCCATCTATATACTTTCTCCCGAAAACTCATAAGGAGAGAACCCCGGTCCCGGGACGCCCAATAATATCGGCGATTGAAAGTGCAAGTGAGCACCTATCACAATACATTGATTTCTTCTTACAAGATTTGGTCAGGGATTTACCTTCCTATGTTAAGGATACGGGTGATTTTTTAACAAAAATCAGTAACATCAAATGGGAAGACAATATGAGAATGTTAACATTAGACATTGAATCCTTATACACTTGTATAGATCACCAAGTAGGATTGGATGCTATCAAACATTTCTTGTCTTCAAGACCTATCGAATATTACGAACATAACAAAGTAATTATGAGAAGTATTGACTGGTGCCTAAACAATAACTTTTTTGCATTTTCTAAAAAAATATACAGACAGTGCAGGGGCGTGGCAATGGGGTCTTGCTTCTCCCCCAGCTATGCCTGTTTAGTGGTTGGCTGGTGGGAGGAGCATATATTGAGGAAAGAATTATCGTCAAAATATGGTAACAATATAACAATTTGGTTACGTTATATAGACGATGTCTTTTTGTTGTGGAGAGGGGACAATGAAAGTGCAAATGCTTTTTTACAGGATATCAATGTAAACAAAATGAATCTGAATTTTACTTCAAACATGAGTTGTACTGAGGTTGAATTCTTGGACACAAAGGTTTATGTAGAAAATGGTGAATTACATACAACATTGCATAGAAAACCTACAGCAGGTAACTCTACGTTACATGCCTCTAGTGCCCACCCCAGACACCTAATTGACAGCATTCCCTACGGTGAGCTTCTTAGAATAAAACGCATATGTAGTGATGAGAAACAACAAACTATATGTATGCAAGAGGCTGTGGAGAGATTCCGTAGGAGAGGCTACACGGCAAAAACTCTACAAAGGGCTTTGGACAAAGCCAATAGTAGATCTAGGGTATCACTATTACCAAATGTAGAAGAAAATGCCTTGCAAGAAAATGAGGATACCTCTAAGATACCCAGGCTGATACTAACCTACAATAACCAGCACCGTCAAATTCGCTCAATAATTAATCAAAATTGGGCGATAGTGCAGACAGATGCAGTCATAACATCAGAATTGCCTCAAAAACCCACAATAACCTTTCGGAGAGGCATTTCAATGAGAAATAAAATAGCCAAAAGCATCCCAGACCTGGGTACCAAGAAGAAGAGCAGTCTTTGGTTACCAGAAAAACAGGGTTTCTTTAAATGTTCATCCTGCCGGGCATGTAAATTTGGAATAACTACCAAAAAGTACACTACACCTTTCAGCCCGAGGGAATTTAAAATTCAGGGATGCTATGACTGCAAGACGGAATATGCAGTTTATATTCTGACGTGTACCTGCGGGCTCAGATATGTGGGTAGCACCAAGCAGCAGGTACACGTCAGAATTTTGCAACATCTCCGTGCTATCGTGAACAACGACAGTACGTATCCTGTTGCAAGACACTTTAAGGCAGTCCACCAAAACAACTTGGCAGATTTAAAATATTTTGTCATCGGAGCAGTAAATGAGAATCCGTGTGGTGGTAACAGAGAAAAAAGCCTTAGACAGCTGGAATCAAAATTTATTGTAGAACTAGATAGTAGACAGCCTAATGGTTTGAATAATACAGAGGATTTACATAATTTCCTCTAAGATAATATCTATATATATTTTTTGAGGTTAGGACATGTCCGTTTAAGTCTTTCTCAGACTCTTAGGTTACTGAAAACTAGTCTAAAAACCATACTGCGGCCCTAGTTACGTTTCCACACTCTTTTCTAAAAAATACTTTTTCAATTTTGGTTTTAGTTTTTCACGTTATAAGTATAATTATTTTTATCTTATAAATTTTAAAAAAAACATCTCACAAAGCTTGTAAATATCAAGTTTTCCTTTTTCTCTTTTAAAAGGAAACAACACTATTATGGAATGGGAAAAAATCACTGTAATCTTTGCACTTTAACCGAAGAAATACTTTTATGCTACTATAAAACATTATATGCACTTTATTTGTGGGTTTGCACATGAGCTCTATTTTGCACAACTCTCCATGTTGCCTAGATCAACATTGATGTAGTCAGGTCCTTACTATTTGGGAATTCATTCCGGTATTTGTGTATAGCCATAAAATTGAGGTATCAATATTTTATAATATATTTCTATTTTTATATTGTATATAGAATGCATATTTATATTTTTATATATATAGATATATTTTTTCATATCATATGAGGGAAATGGTTTTTATATATATATTTTTATATGCTGCAGATACACTCATGAAAAATTATGGAGCTATACAAATAAGTGACCATAACTGCAAATTAGGATATGTTCTGTGTCAAGATATCAAATATATCGGTGCACCATGTTTTATTTACTATTTTGTTATGACTGAGCATTTATGCTGTTAGGTTGTTTTGACATGAAATACAACTATATTGGGTAAATTGGTTCTAGAGCAAAAAACTACAAAACCCAGCATACATTCGTATATAGTATTTTTTCTATGTTTAACACTGAGATGAGGTGAAAGCATCACACCAAAAATATATAAAAATAAAAAGCGGACCATTTGTTTGTTACATTGAGAAAGAATACGGAGGTATTCGAAACGCGTCTGGCTATACTTGAATAATAAAAGACCTGCTGATCCACGAAAATTGGAGTCTGTAATCCGTTCCTTTGGTTTTGTCCCGGCTGGGCTCTGCAGAGGGGAAACGGAGATATAACTATATATATATATTTATATATATATCCACTGGCTGCGATGTGCTCCGGCGCATCTTACCTTGTCTCCGAGGCTTCGGATTGGATCAAGCCCATCAGCGCATCTGGGAGGAAGAAACACGGTGGCGGAGTCACTGCACTCTACTTCGGGCCTGGCGCACTGTTGCACGGGTCCCCGTGAATCGACGCACCTGGATGAGTTGGTTGTGCGGTCTTTGGGGGGCGCGAGGAGTCCTTTTCCTGTGGCAGGCAACGCGGGACATCAGACACAGCGCTTTCTTCCAGCCCTGCCATTCCCCGCCAAGACACGACGAACCCAGCAGAACACTGCATGCTGGGATTTGCAGTTCCTATCCACTTGGATTACCTCAGCAGGTGACACTGATCATGGCTAGGGGGAGTAGCTGGACTTTGTACTTACTTTAAAAGGTGGGGCAGAACTGTGAGAGGCGTTTCCTGTTTCCATGCTGGGCGCTGAGGAGGCCACACACGGCCGAAATGCATATGCCCGCCCGCTTTCTTATGCCTGTGCTGCATTAAAGGTTCTCCGTTGTTCCCCCCAAGCGGCCTCAGACTCTTCTTTGTTGAAGACTCTTGTACATATATATATATATATATATGCCAAGAATGTCCCCTCGTGGTAAAGAAGACGCGGGGACACGGCGGGGCTTATTCAGGAACCATTTACTTCAAACACTTGGCATCACGCGTTTCGGCGTGAACCTTTGTCAAATGCCGCTGGTGCTGCGGGTTCCCTGGTTTCACTGCTGTTAGGTTTCCTGCTCCTGAAGTAAGGCAGGTCACACCTGAGCCGCATTCAATTGGAGTCCATTCAGCTGTTTTTTTAGGGTTA
Organism: Lissotriton helveticus; assembly: GCF_964261635.1. Classification (NCBI taxonomy): domain Eukaryota; kingdom Metazoa; phylum Chordata; class Amphibia; order Caudata; family Salamandridae; genus Lissotriton; species Lissotriton helveticus. Next base: position 294,166,054 of record NC_136059.1, on the reverse strand, counting down.
GTACTGCAATTCCCAGCATGCAGTTGGTCCTGAGTTTATTGCTGGGACTTCGCTGAATGTCTCTGTCAGCTTAGTGATTGTTAGCCTGAAGTAAGCAACTGACTTGAAGGGTGCAGGCTGAAATTCGTAGCGCGTTGCAGGGCTGTAAGTGGTTCCTGTGCCCTCACTTCCAACCACACAGGCTCGGCGATTTTCAGATTCTGGGATGGCGCTTAAGGTAACGGCATCTCTCCATAAAGTATGGACTGCCAATCGGCAGCAAAACTTCTACGTCGTCGGGAAGGGTGGCAGTTCCGGGCAGTACCAATGACCCGTGAACATTTCTGGAAGGGTCCCCACTGCGTGTCATTGGGTACACGCCAATTATTCCAAGAATGTCCACTCGTGGTAAAGGAGACGCGGGGACACGGCGGGGCTTATTCAGGAACCATTTACTTCAAACACTTGGCATCACGCGTTTCGGCGTGAACCTTTGTCAAATGCCGCTGGTGCTGCGGGTTCCCTGGTTTCACTGCTGTTAGGTTTCCTGCTCCTGAAGTAAGGCAGGTCACACCTGAGCCGCATTCAATTGGAGTCCATTCAGCTGTTTTTTTAGGGTTAGTACTGCAATTCCCAGCATGCAGTTGGTCCTGAGTTTATTGCTGGGACTTCGCTGAATGTCTCTGTCAGCTTAGTGATTGTTAGCCTGAAGTAAGCAACTGACTTGAAGGGTGCAGGCTGAAATTCGTAGCGCGTTGCAGGGCTGTAAGTGGTTCCTGTGCCCTCACTTCCAACCACACAGGCTCGGCGATTTGCAGATTCCGGGATGGCGCTTAAGGTAACGGCATCTCTCCATAAAGTATAGACTGCCAATCAGCAGCAAAACTTCTGCGTCGTCTGGAAGGGTGGCAGTTCATATATATATGCAAAAAAGAAGCACCTAAGCTTGAGAACTCTGGGTAGTTCTCAAGTTTAGGTGGAAAGCAGCTCCTGTATAGAGTACTCTTAACACCAGCGACACTCTAGATTTGCTCACCTCAAATGTCTGCTTTTCTATCAAAGTCTTTAAGCATGGGATTAGCACAGTGCTGTCCTTGCTGAGCTGTAAAATGACAAAAGTCATTTATCACTCAGGGCACAGTATTACAGCTTTAAATAAAAGCAGCCCCTTTTATTCATTCCAGGTTGGCTTGGATGGTATTTTACCAATACATAGGTGTAATACTACAGCTACTACCAAATATTGAATCTATATATATATATATTTATTTTTTTATTTCAAAGGTCCACGCTTCCAGAAGGCATACTGCAGCATTCTCATTCCTCGGTGATGCGGTGTTGCGATCATCAGCCCTACGCGTTTCGAGGCCGTCCGCCTCTCATCAGGGGCTCGTTACTCTGTTCTGGCGTTTCAGATGTTTCTCGGATGCATGCATTCAATTAGTCAGCGTTTAGTACGTCATAGGTTTCTTTGCATGCTGGGTTTTGTAGTCCCTTGGAGAAAATAATTGTTTACCCATAGTGGGCTCGTTGCGCCAAAGTTCAATTTGAGCTGTTTAATGTTTCCCTCATGCACCGGGACATTTTCCTATAGTAGTTGGGAATTGCTGCTGCCATTCGATCGGGCTCAGTTCCCATCTCGGCCCCTGTAATTTCTCAGACTGTGCTCTTCTGCACGGCTGGACAGCCGTGTAATTAATTTTATTTCAAAGGTCCACGCTTCCAGAAGGCACACTGCAGCATTCTCATTCCTCGGTGATGCGGTGTTGCGATCATCAGCCCTACGCGTTTCGAGGCCGTCCGCCTCTCATCAGGGGCTCGTTACTCTGTTCTGGCGTTTCAGATGTTTCTCGGATGCATTCATTCAATTAGTCAGCGTTTAGTACGTCATAGGTTTCTTTGCATGCTGGGTTTTGTAGTCCCTTGGAGAAAATAATTGTTTACCCATAGTGGGCTCGTTGCGCCAAAGTTCAATTTGAGCTGTTTAATGTTTCCCTCATGCACCGGGACATTTTCCTATAGTAGTTGGGAATTGCTGCTGCCATTCGATCGGGCTCAGTTCCCATCTCGGCCCCTGTAATTTCTCAGACGGTGCTCTTCTGCACGGCTGGACAGCCGTGTAATTAATTTTATTTCAAAGGTCCACGCTTCCAGAAGGCACACTGCAGCATTCTCATTCCTCGGTGATGCGGTGTTGCGATCATCAGCCCTGTCCAGCCGTGCAGAAGAGCACCGTCTGAGAAATTACAGGGGCCGAGATGGGAACTGAGCCCGATCGAATGGCAGCAGCAATTCCCAACTACTATAGGAAAATGTCCCGGTGCATGAGGGAAACATTAAACAGCTCAAATTGAACTTTGGCGCAACGAGCCCACTATGGGTAAACAATTATTTTCTCCAAGGGACTACAAAACCCAGCATGCAAAGAAACCTATGACGTACTAAACGCTGACTAATTGAATGCATGCATCCGAGAAACATTTGAAACGCCAGAACAGAGTAACGAGCCCCTGATGAGAGGCGGACGGCCTCGAAACGCGTAGGGCTGATGATCGCAACACCGCATCACCGAGGAATGAGAATGCTGCAGTGTGCCTTCTGGAAGCGTGGACCTTTGAAATAAAAAAAAAAATATATATATATATATATATATATATATATATATATATATATATGTGTGTGTGTGTGTGTGTTAATTGAAACTATGGTGTCTTTTGGAGTCTGTTCCATCATCTGTATCATTTTTAAAAATAGAAATGTTTGAAGAGTATTAATTACACAGATGCAAACTGTTTTAACTGTATGTAAATAATGTAAATATTTATTTATGAGTTGTATATATCGTTTGTAGCCCTGAAGAAGTCCCTGTTGGGTGAAACAAATTGGCTACTATTTTTCTTGATAAAGAACTACTGATAAGAAGAAAATAAATAAAGATTGATGGCACAAAGAAAATGTTGTCATATGCATTAATTATATGCTGTTGCACTATGAACAGTACTGTCAAGTATGGAATGAAAATAAATCTATGTAGAGTTACAAATGGTACTGTGATACAACTATAATATTTGAGTGCTAAACCATTCATAATCATTTGTTTGGCAATTGTTTTCCATTTAAAGCATAGAGAGGCTGTGCTTCAGCTGCACCATTGAAAATATACTTTGCTCAATTCTGTTGTTGGCTAGTGCGGTTGTATCATTACCTCAACCCCTCATTTTCCTCACAGGATCACACAATATATACATATTATGTCCATCTATTCTAAAAGAGACACCTGTGGCACTCTGGGAACTGCATGGGTAAATGGAATAATAATCGTATCAAAAATGAAAGTTAGTGTGTGGCTATTGTGGGTAATGTGGGTCAGGGGGAAATGGAATAATCATTTAAAACAAATGAAAGATGCTGATCTGTCTGCAGTGCACCGCAGCCAGGGTGTCCCGGAGGAAATGGAATAATACAGAAAAAAACAATACTGTTGTGCGGCAGTGTGCCAATGGTAGGTGGGTGGGTGGATGGACGGATCGATGCAAAATGCAAAAAAAGTACAAAAAATAAATTAAAAAACAACATTTAACAAATGTTATTACAAAAATAAAAATGCATGAAAAATACAAAATAGCAATTACAATTAAAAAACAAAGTAAATATTCAAATTAAAAAGTATTGCAACTTAAATGAAAAAATCAAAATAAAAGATTAAGGTAAAAAATGTAAATAAAAAGATCAATGATTGCTTATGTTTATATGGGAGGATGAGACAAAACCTATTGTGAGGCAAGGAGGTGCAAAATAAAAAAATGCATGTCCTACATAAGCACAGTTAATCAAATCATATTCTTAATATACATATACTACAATGATCCTCAAGCATATTATTAAACTGATATCACATCCATCCATGCATGCCTCTAGCAACGTCACACTGGCTGGATGCACAAAATGGCTGCCAGCCTCATGGTCAAACGAACAACAACGAGCAAGGAGGCATGAGGAGCAAAGAACACATGCAAGCCGAATGCAAAAGCACCCAGGCTGAATGCACAAAATAGCTGCCAGCCTCATGGTTAAACAACAACAACAAGCAAGGAGGCATGGGGAGCAAAGAACACATGCAAGCCAATTGGAAAAGCACCCTGGCTGAATGCACAAAATAGCTGCCAGCCCCATGGTCAAACAACAACAGCTAGCAAGGAGGCCTGGGGAACAACAGACACATGCAAGCCAATGACAAAGGTATACTGGCCAGATGCCAGACACATTGTCTTATATTGTTATTGTCTTTATATAGTACGTTTACTACCCCCTGACGCCACGTCAAATTGCTTTTTGGCAAGTAGCATGCTACTTCGTGACCTAAAAAGAATTAGTGGTGGATTAGTTTAGTGAAATCTGAGCCAATTTAAGGGATGGACATGTGAGTCTGTTAGTTGGATTGAAAAGGACAATGTGGGGGATAGAAGAGGGATGAGTCTAGAAAGTGTTTCTTGTGAGATCACAGAAGTAAGATGATTTTTGGGATTAGTATAAGGAGAGATGGAGAACGGAAGAATCTCTAGAAAGGGATTAGGGAGATTATAGTTGTAAAATGAGTTTTGGGATGAGTCAAAGGAGGGATAGGCGAGGGAAAAATTCTTAAGAGTTGTTTGGGAGATCATAGTATTGAAAAGAGGTTTGATGTAATCCAAGGAGTGATAGAGGAGTGTAGAGTCTTGAAAGGGTTATTTTGGAGATCAGCGTAGAATGCGGTTTGAGATGAGTCAGAGTGTAGGTAGAGGATATATTGAGAGAGTTATAGAGTGAAATATAGGTTAATGCATTGGAGAGAGTGAACATTTTATTTTTTTACAGTAAGAGTAAAGTAATAAATATATAGATACAAAAGTACATATTATACATATTTATATCAAGAAATACACATACCTAGATACATGCATATAATCAAATTAAATGTTTATATACACAGGGATATGCTGTTCATTTGAGTTTCACTTTGGTGGTTATGTAGGAAAGAGACAACTCTTGAGTAATCTTGTGAAGATAAAATAGTTATCTGTGGATCTTATGTTTGGGGGTAATGAATTCCATAGTTTGGCTGCTTGAGCATAGAAAGGTGCACCACCTATGCTTTTTCTTGTATGGTGGGATTTGAGGCGAGGTACCAATCTGGAGCAGAGATTTCCTTGTTGACTGTAGTTGGTGATTAATTCCTGAGGTAACCAATGCAGGGCCCTCAATGCAGGGGAGATGTAGGCTTGTGGCTTTAAATGTAGGAGTACATGTAAAACCACAAGCCTACGGATTCAGAGTCTGGCAGCAGAGTTCTGAATCTGTTGTTGTCTTTTCATAGTTGATAAAGATTATTTGAGGTAGAGGCTATGTCGTAATCAAGTTCAGACAGTATAAGAGAGAAAGTGGCTTGGACCTTGTGTTGAAATCCTAGGTGGGGGAAGATGCTTTGCAGAGTTTTCATAGTAATGAACCTTGATCTTGCTAATTTGTTCACTTGGGCATTCATTGATAACTTTAAGTCAATATTAATTCCAAGGTTTCTTACATCCTTAGATGGTCAAACAACAACAGCAAGCCTATGGCAAAGGCACACTGACTGGATACACAAAATGGCCATCAGCCACATGGTCAAACAATAAGCAAGGAGGCATGGACACCACAAAGAACACAAGCAGGCTCATGGCAAATGCACACTGACTGGTTACACAAAATCGGCCATGTGGTCAAACAACTAGCAAGGAGGCAAGGGGGCCAAAGAACACATGCAAGGCCATGGCAAGGAAACACTAGCTGGATGCACAAAATGGCTGCCAGCCACATCGTCAAACAACAACAGTGAGCAAGAAGGCTTGGGGAACAAAGAGAGCACATTCAGGCCTATGGACACCGATTCCACAAAATGACCCCTGCCACATGGCCTGTAGAACAAAGACAAATGGTGTTGCTCAATGGACAGACAAAGGCGGTATGGTAATACTGAAGGAAACACTACCATTGATTCAGCAATGCCAAAAATGAAAATCAATCGAGTTGTAAAAAAATGTACAACAAAACACATCCTCCCAAGGCATCAAGTATTAACCCACATATACACTTTTTGTACACAAAAAAAGTGAAATACAAAAACAAATTTTTAATGTAATCCAATTCCACCCCAACCCTAAATGTTTTGAAAGAACATTTACCATGGACACAATTGTTTCATGCACCCATGACTAGTTCGGGCCTGGGCCTACTGGCAGGAAGGTCCATTGGCAGACTAGGCCACATAGTAAAATAAATACATATTGCAAATTTAACAAACATGGAGAAAATGTACTGAACTGTGCAACATTGTTCCTTTAGAAAAGAAGAAAAATTAAATGCAATACTATAATTAGGCCCCTATTGAAACTGCAGGCCACCCACCACAATAAGTTTAAAAATTTGAATAAAAGTACAAATAAATACTGGTGCATGCCCTCCAGGAAACAAACAACACAACACCTTTATACAAGAGTTTTTTAACTAACTTGTGAAATATAAAATACAAAGTCTTTAAAGCCAATGGTATATATGCAGCAGACAAAGAGAGTGATCCTTCCAGCTCCAATTCCAAATGAAAAGTGACCAAGAGATAAACAAAGCACTGGGAGGAGCCTGCTGGACAGGAACAGGAAGTTGGAGTGTATGAGGCACTTCCTTCCTATTGGTAACTTGAAGTAAAAAAGAAAAAGTCTTTTCACACTAAACAACAACTCTAATGGCCCGTTGGAGAAGCAAATCCACTTCGAAACTTCTTTTTGTAGAATTAGCTGCTTTACAAGCACAAGAGCTACTCAAGTGTTCCGGATGCGAAGTATCGTTCATACTTGCTCGCGGCCCGAGAATATACTAGTGCTTGTGAGCCAGTGCCAAAACAAAACTCGAGCGCAAACGGAAACAAAAACTCTGCTTCGCGCCCAGAAGGGGGAATTTAGGAACTCCTCACTCTGGCGCGGCGCTCAGAGTGCCCTGATTCCAAAAGCTCTGCTAACATAGCAGAGTTTTCCACCCGGGCCTCGTTTAGAGGAAAGAGCCCATGCATTTTTGCACTGGGTAGCAGAGGTAAAGTTCTCAGAGTCTTGAGGTCATTGAAAACGAGGCTAGAAAAAGTGGAGGAAGTAAGCAGTAGGTTTGGGGTCACTCTGCAGCAAGGGTCATTTTAATGTGATGTGATGTGATAGGCATTTATATAGCGCACTACCACTCCAAGGAGCATCTTGGCGCTTAGACTCATATGCAAAAGATGGGCGGAAAAAAGAGTTCTCAGTCAGGGTGATTAGACCAACAATTTGCAGACTGAGTCTGCCAAACTATATATCCATGTCTTGAGGTATTTCTTAAACTTTTTTTCGGGTGTGATGGTACGCAATTGAGGAGGCAGCGTGTTCCATGCCTTAGCGCCTAATACTGCCAAGGACTTTCCTCCCTTTTTCATCAGTTTGAATTTTGGGACACTCATTAAGTTGGCTGTGGCGGATCTAAGTTCTCGAGTGGGGTGATATCTATTAAAATGTTTAGAAAGGTATAAAGGGCCATGCTTATGAAAAGCCCTAAAGGCAATCGTCAACACCTTAAACAGGATGCGTTTCTGTATAGGAAGCCAATGAAGCTCCTTCAGTGCAGCAGAGGCCGAAGATTTCCTTGGCCATCTGAGCACCAGTCTTGCTGTAGCGTGTTGAACCATCTGCAATTTATGCAGGGCAGATTTATTAACCCCTGCATACAGGCTGTTGCAGTAATCAAGTCTGGATGTAATCAATTTAGAAGAAATGAAAGTGTCCCCAAAGTCTACTCCTGATGTGGAAATAGTGTGAAGGGAATTGGTACCCACTGCAAGTATTTAATGGCACAACCACCACCCATACATGTATATATAGAGGAAACCTCAATTGAGTAAGAGTGTGCAATAGTATTTCGACCAGTGACAGCATAAAAAAGTGCTACAGCAAATACATTTTTTTCAAAAAACTGTAATATAAAATTAAACATGAATTTACTTAATGCACTTAATAGGTATTTAAAAACATACAATTATTGTACATACAAGATGATTATGAAAAATACAATGTTACACAGTGATTAAAAAATGTTCTTGAGACTTTTGTTCAATTCCACCGCATTGCCTTCTTCAAAACTTCCATCGACCGAATATATCGTACAGCACTGTTTATTTCCCCTATTTATGTTGTTATGTGAATATTTGTAATGTATGCAATTGAATGTAATCTATGTAAACAATATATTTTCATTACAAAAAATAGTCAAAAAAAGAGAAAAAATATAGAAGGAGAAAAAATTATAAATAAAATGGTCTCCAGATTTTGATACATCATTTTGTCTCAGCCAAAATTTATTCAAGGTCGCTTGACATTATGAGTTTAAGTATTAGGGCGGTACAACTATAATTAGTTTGCTATTTAGTTCCTTTTCCTACAGGGTCGCCCAGTGTCTCACGTCCGCTCGGAGACGTTCCAGGGGAGGCCTCAGGTTTTTGTCAAAGAAGTCTAGGGCGTTATCGGTGATGTGGATGCCCAGGTACTTAAAGGAGCCCGATGTCAGCGTGAGCAGGCAGTCTGGTGCTAACACAGGCCCCGGCCCCTTCAACACATAGATCACTGACTTTGACCAGTTCAATGTATAACCCGACGTCTTCCCGTGTGTGTCACAGAGCGCTAAAAGCGCCGGGATGCCCTTTTTGGGCTTCGTTAAGTAAATCAGCATGTCATCAGCATAGAGGGACACGCGGTCCTCCCCGCCTTCCGTCCACCCAATTCCTCTCAGCAATGGTGTCGTTCTGATCAATGTTGCTAGTGGCTCCAATAGAAAGGCAAAGAGCAAGGGGGTCAGGGGGCAGCCCTGCCGAGTTCCCCGTGCCAGCGGGAATGTCTGCGAGATGTGGCAGTTTGCGGTAACCTGAGCAATAGGATTAGTATGCAGGAGTCGGACCCAAGAAATGTATTTAGGGCCAAAGCCCATATGGGCCATGACTGCGAATAAGTATTCCCTCTCCACCAGATCAAACGCCATCTTGGCATCCAGGGAAAGGATCACTGCCACCTCCGACAGAGAGTGGGCTCGCGCTATTACCCCGTGTACCCGTCTAAGATTAAGGGCCGTGCTCCTATGGGGCATGAATCCCGATTGATCCGGATGGATCAACAGTTGCAGGTGGTTTATCAGTCTGTTAGCCAGTAGTTTTGCTAGAATTTTTGCTTCCACGTTAAGGAGGGATATGGGGCGATATGAGGAGCATTCCGCCGGTGGTTTGCCCGGCTTCGGTATAGCCACGATCGTCGCGGTACGTTGGTCTATTGGGAGTTCCGCTCTCGCCAGGCTCTCTTCGTACATTGCCAATAGGGTCTTACTAAGGTCATCAGACATTATTTTATACCATTCTACGGGTATCCCGTTGGGGCCCAGAGCCTTCCCGGATTGGATCGCCTGGATTGCTCGTTGTATTTCGTCTCCTGGCAGATCTGTCTCAAGTTCCTGTACAGCCTCCTGCGGAAGCGTGGGGATGTCTATGCTATTTAGGGAGGCCATCGCCTCCCGTGCCGTGACTTCCTTTTCTTGAGTATACACTTCCTGGAAATGCCTCGCTAGGGTGTGTACTATATCCTCGGGGTGTGACTGTAGCTGCCTCTCTCTGTTATGTAGGTGTTGTATGCTTCTATTACCCCCTCCTCTCCTGTCCAGCCATGCCAGCATTTTTCCTGCCTTGTCCCCGATGTCATAGATCCAATGCGCTGTGTTAGATATACTGTATACGACCTGCGACTTGAGGTGATCCTGGTATTGCTGCTGGCGCAGTTTCAGCGTGTGTGCAGTTTCCGTCGTGGGATTAGACATGTGCGCTATGTTTGCCTCTTGGAGCGTTAGCTCCAGCTCCGAGAGATCTTGCCGAGATATTTGCTTGTGTCCCGAGATCGATGCAATTGCTCGTCCCCGCAGGACCGCCTTATATGCCTCCCACAGGACCGAGGGAGACGATACTGATGTTGTGTTTTCTGCAAAATAATACTTGGTCGTAGATTTAAGGTATTTTTTGATTTTGGGGATCGTCAGATAATTGGGATATATGGGATATATTCTTGCGCGTTTCTTCTCCTTAGTGGAGAGGGATAGTAACACTGGAGAGTGGTCAGAAATTCCTCTTGGCAGTATGTCTATGGTATCTACGTCCCTCATCCCATCACCTAGTAGCAGAAAGTAATCTATGCGGGACAGACTATTATGCACCGGAGAGTGAAACGTGTATTGTTTTGTTGTGGGGTGGACTTGGCGCTAGGCATCTGTCAGTCCCAATGCCTCCATGAAACCCGGGAAGGCAGAGGAGCCCAACGCGCGTGTCCTAACTGGAAACGTGTCCAGTGCTGGGTCTGTAATGGCGTTGAAGTACCCCCCAATGATTGTGTCCCCCGTCGGGAGATTCAGAAGAAACTCCCCCAGCGCAGGCAACGCCACGGAGTGGAGTGCTGGAGGAATATAGACGGACACCACATTTAGAAGTTTACCCTCCCATTGCCCATGTACAGCCGCAAAGCGGCCTTGATCATCCACCTTGTGTTGCAAAACAATAAAGGGGGAGTTTTTTTCACCAGGACACCCGTCCCCCGCGATCCCGCAGTGAACTCAGCGTGTGCCGCCATTTTATAGCCTCGTCTATTGAGTGCACGACATGCTGTCCCTGTGAGGTGTGTCTCCTGTAATAACACTAGCGCGGGGCTCTGGCGTTTAATTGCTTGTAGGACCAACCCTCTCTTTATTTTGTCCCCCATCCCCCTAACATTCCATGTGAGTAGTCTAAGGGGGGGGCACCGCCATGTGGCGCGCCTTGTCCTCAGCTACCGCTGTGTGGGGTAGTTGAGCCATCATGTGGTCTTAGGAGCGTTTCTTTTTGTCTTATCAATTGTGGTGACATGTGTTTGTCGCCACCCATGGATCTGCATGATTGAGTCGTGACAGGGTGTGTCATAGCGTGTGAATCTTGAATCAAAACCAACAAAATGAAAACTCCCCCCCTCCCTGCTTCCCTGCTCCACGGACATAACACCGCCCGCTTCCCCAACATCGCAGAGTGCTTATCCCCAACCCAAACCATCTTACTTGCTCGTGGGGGTAAAGAGTCTCGTAATGGCATTGGCTCTGCCCACCTTACTCAGCTTCCCCCAGGCTTGAGTCTCAGGGTCGTCTTCCCGGCATCGAAGATGTTCTTTCTGGACGCTGTGGAGCAATGGATTGTCAGGAGTCCGGTGGAGTCCCTTCATCCCCCAATCCCACCTCGGATTTCCTGACTTGAGTTGTCGGTTCTTCCACCCAAGCGTCCGCGTGGGATCCTGTATGTTGACCTCGATGTCCCCTGTTGGAGCGGCGAGGCACCTCTACTTGTCTCCATCCGTCGAGCCAGTCTTGTGCTATATCAGGCGTATCGAAGAACCAAGTCTTCCCGACGGCCACAACACGCAATTTCGCTGGAAATAACATTGAGTACGGCAGCTCCTTCGCCATCAGAGCCTTCTTTACCTCGGAGAAAGTTTTACGGCGCCGGCCCACCTCTGCTGTGTAGCCCGGGAAGAAGGCCAGAGTTGAGTTCTAGAGTTTGATAGGCGGCGACACTCTCGCTGCTTCCAGTATTACATCTCTGTCTCTAAAGTTGAACAATCGAGCCAGAACCGGCCGTGGTGCAGCACCCGGCTTTGGTGGCCCGCCGGGTACTCTGTGCGCTCTCTCTATCGAAAAGAACTGTGACAGGCCTTTGGGCTGTAGTTTAGTTTTAATGAGGTCTTCGATGTAGAGGTCCATCGCCCTTTTCCCTTCTGTTTCCGGAACGCCCAGGATTCTCACATTGTTCCGTCGTGAACGCCCTTCTTGATCATCCAGCTTCGCTTGCAGTTGTTTGGTCATAGCCTCCATGCGTTCCATTGCTATCTGCAGTTCTGAAGTGTCTTCAACGAGCGATTTTGTGACCACTTCCACCTGCGCCACTCGCTCCGACATTTTATGGAGATCTGCACGCAGTAGGTTGACATCAGTGGAGATGGAACCCACCGTGGCCTGGACATTGGAACGAGTTTTCATGATGTCTTCCAGTGTTACTTTTTTTGCCTCCTTCTGTTTCCTGACCTTTACCCGTGGAGGTGCGCCCCTCTGAGTGCGGCGGATTGTGTTTCTCGTAGGCGTACTTATCAAGCTTAGCCCGTGCTGACATGTTTTTGGGCCCTCTGCCCGCCATGATGTGCGATGTTACTTGGTCGTGGTGTGAGGCGACTGGCACGTCAGTGGCTGTGTCGGGGGTTATGCCGTTTGTTTCGAGGCGAGGCGGGTAGTTCCGTGCGAGGCAGGTTCTTGTGTGGGTATGGCACTTCTGAAAATATTTGCCGCTATTAAACTTGGCGACCCTGGAGGCGCTCCGGACCGCTGTTGGCAGGAGCTATGTCTAGTCTATGTTCACTGACCGGGTTCCCCTTTATAACACAGGCTGGTCTGGAGGTCATACAATCACACCTACTAGGGTGCTGGTCACTCTGCCTCTTACGGAGTGCTCCGTGCTGCAGTGCTCTACCCCCCGACTAGTGCCTCCGGGTCTCCACTCCGCTGTGGGTGTCAGCGCATCTGTTTGGTCATCTATGGCATTGACTGACCGATCAGCGCGGGCGGGGGTTTCATACCGCGTCTCCTCTGTGTACCTTCAACTGCCATCTCCCTGCCGATTCCACCTGCAGCGTTCACTGGCGTGCTGCGCACCCGCCCACCACGTGTAGATTGGAGGGGGGGAGGGAGAGACCTCTGTCAGGCTGTGTCGTTTTGACTCGTTCCCAACCTCTGCTGCAGCCCGTCCTGTAGTCTCCTCAGCAGTCCGTCAGGTCATTCATGCCGCGTCTCGAGCGGTGTTGGGCCGTACCCCCGCCCCGTAGCAACGCGCTGTTCTGCTGCCCTCTGTACTGCCGCTGTGGCGTCAGTGGCCCCTAAGTCCAGCTGCTATGATCTTCGCCTTTTTTCACCTATTAAGTCGGCGCGCTCATACCCGTCTCTGCCAGTGGCTCCCAGGCCGATCGCCGGATGGCCTTGCCCGCGCCTCCCTGCGGGTTTTTGTTCGCTGGCACACCCGATAAGCCGTCCGCATCGCAACCACCTCTGCTGCCGGTCCGCCGGGTTGCAGCAGCCGTTCCATCGCCGGGGACCCGCCTCCAAGCCTTTTCGTCCTTCTGGGCTTACACACCTTTATTTCTGTGCAGTGATGGTGGCAGGGTCTCAGTAGGCCGCAGTACCGCGGCGTCTGCAGACTGAGGTAGTACCTGACGAAAACCCCCGCTCCGCAAGCCCTACGGTGTCTGGATCTTTTCTCGGGCCGCTACAGGTGTGGCTTCTGAAAGTCTGTTGGTACCGGTCACTCCTCCGGAGATCCGGCCACATGCGGACGCCCGCTGCCGGCCAGGTCGCTCTTCCGCCGGGGCTAGTATTAACTTCAGGCCGGTGTTGCGACAGTGTCAGTAGCCTCACTCGGGGTGTGTACGGCTGGGCCGGTTCCCGCCCCCGATTTTTACCGGGGTCGGGCCAAATGCTGCCGGTTGTTCCTGGAACTTGGGATCCGCTTCTTCAGGAGGGCTTAGTACGGATAATTAGTGCGGATTGATGAAAAGAGCCACGATGCCTCAAAGAGCTCCTTTGCTACGCAGTCGCCATGTTGGCCGCTAGCCACGCCCCCCCCTTTGCAACATTATTGCACAAGATTCTGCCAGAGACTATCTCACCTACTGCCAGTCCACTTCAAAGATGCCACATCTTGCCTCATACTGATAAAGCCAAGTCCCAGAGGAAGGCCTCTAATACAGTGCATTTACCCTTCACAGGAAACACTGCCTTCATGCCTCTGGTGATAACAGCTCTTGCTTACATCAAGGAATGCAGTGTGTTCCTTCTCCTTAAGAAACTCTAGACTGCAAGTTGTTCTATTGTTCAAGCTCTCTTTGTGTAGCGCATAGAAATGCATTTTAGGTGACAACTTAACCATGTTAGAAATGTTAATTTTATTCTTGTTGTGTGCAACATGCCTTATTGCTGTTTTTATGTTATCCGGTGTAATTGTTTTAGATGTGCTGAGAAACCAGTTTGTCCTGTTGTAACAAATGCTTTTAGTTAAAAGTGTCTATTCTTAGTGCAATGTGTGTGTGATATTGTGAGTTATCAGAAAGGTTTCTTTGTGTTAACATGGTGCCCCTGATCCCGTTGCTGGATTGCTAGTAACCTAAAAGCAATAACTCTGCATTGGCTAGGGTTCTGCGGTGCAACAATAGCATGTCTTTCACATTCAATGTTGGTGAATTGAACCAAGTTAACCTGCGTCACCTGTGGGTGAGAAAGCAAGTTTTGTAGAACTACACCAACGTAGTTTACACAACACATGGTTATCTGCTCTCTCACTGCAATCCAGCATGGTGCCAACCTTGACATTGTGTTGCCATTGAAGTTCTTGCGTTTGATGATACTTTGTGTGTCATATGCATAGTTTTAATAAGATGCAGGGACAGCATGAGTCAGTCAAAGTCTGGGGTAGATGTTAAAAAAAGTTCAAAGATGGGTGACCGCTGGGGACTGATGATAGCTGTATAGAAGGATTGTGACATGACAAATTGTGGTGAGAGGATGTTGCCCCAACTGGATGCAAAGGAAGCAATCCAATCCAAAGCTTTTCCTTGTGCCGGGCCTGTAGTGGTGGGCGGTGGACCATGCGGAAGGTAGCAGATGATAGGTCTAGTAGAGTAAGGCCATTGCTCCTTTAGCACTTATCTGTGTTTTATTTTGCCCATTGTAGCCATTAGGATTGGTGTTGCCCTCTGGTGGTGGGATGGAAGCTGTTCTGTGCATCTAAGTGAGAGTTGTGTTTTTCAGTGAATTCTCATATTTGTATGCGGCCTTTCCGTTAGTTTAGTCATTGGCATCGGTTTGCTTTTGGTCTCTAGTTTTCATGGTTATTTGCATATAACCCAGGTTTCTATAGAAGAAGTTTGATTGAGGTCATTTGCGCTCTTCCAGTATGATACCCATCATAACTGACATTCTAATCTGTTGTGAGGCTTTCGCGTATAGGATTTCCTTGCAGCTAGCCTGGGGCACTGGTCAGTTGGTGATCCACTTTAGAAGAATTATTTGATAACTAGGAGAATGGACTGCAAACACTCCTGATTTTGGGTGCATGTTGTGATCAAAGTACTGTTTCTGCCAGCTGCATTAATGTGATTTTTCAAACATACTTTAATAATTTGAAGAGATGAAAAATCCTATTGTTGTGTTCAGTTAACATAATATTACTCTACTGCTGCATTACTCATTTTTATATGTAATATTTTTATACCTAAAGGCTGTTAAAGACTTTTGCAGTCTCGCCCTATTTCATAAAACGTTTTCCCACCTTGTTTTGGACCACAAACACATTTTCTTCAAGTAGAGATCTGATATATACAGCATCAAAGTTAAAAACACAATTCATATATTTCTCTAAATAGTTTTACTATAAAAATACAGAGATATCACAAAAAGAATCTAACGTTTTCAACTTTGTATTTGTACTTTTATTATGCTCCAATTTAAATAAATTAGACATGTTTAACTTATAACGATGTTTAGTGTGTAGATTATGGAGTGAATGTAGCTGAGGACACCTACAGCATGTATGAGAGTGAAAGGATTCATCCTACTAATGCATTATTAAACTAAGTGACACAATATTGACATTCTTTTGTTTTGGCTGTTCCTATTGTTTCAAAGGTGAGAAGGTTGCCATTTAGAGTAAAAGATGCAGTGAGAAATGAACTGGATAAATTGTGTGATATGGGTGATTGAACCAGTAGAGGCGACGGAATGGCTTGCTTCAAATGTAGTTGCCCAAAACGCTGACAGAAAAATCAGTTTGTGTGCAGACCCGCGAACTTTAAACAAGGAAGTTACAACAGACACATTTCCTCTACCTAATATCACTGAGACGTTAGAGGTACTTGCTTGGCTCAAATTTTCTCTTCCCTAGACTTGGTTTCAGCCTATCACCAAATTAAGCAGCACCCTTAACCCCATGGATTTGCAGCATTCTCCACGCCCATGGGAGTATGCATGTATAAGGAAATGCCTTTTGGTCTGGTAGCGGCAGCCTCTGATTCTAGAGAAGCATGTCCTCAATTCTAAAAAGTATACCAAGCGTTTTTTTTTTTATCATGATGATGTGTATGTGGGCCTGCACAACTTGACCATGATGAGATGAGAATTTTTAAAAAAGGTAAAGAATATGGTTTGACTGTCAAATCTGGGAAGTATAAGTTTGGATGTGAAAAAATGAACTATTTAGTGAACAAAGTGACAGCAGGAAGAACACAACCAAGGAAAGAAATTATAGACACCATATTGAAGCTAGTTGCCCCAAAGAATAAAGATGAGTTGCGATTATTGTTAAGGATGGAGGAATTCTACATTAAGTTTATCAACAATCTGGTAAAGAGAATATACAATCTGAGAAGGTTAATGAAACATAATGTGACTTTTGAATGGGATATTACATGTAGTGATGAGTTAAAAGATATAAGGAAATGTTTGACAAGTGCACCCAAGTTGAAGTCATTGACACCTGGGCGTATAGTTATCAATACTACAGACGCTAGTGCCAAAGGTTATGGAGGATTGCTTTTACAAGAAGGTGTGACTAAAGAAGAAACCATAATTTTCCCTGTCGATGCCAGCCACCACTGTCTTTTACTTATGCTTTGCTATGATGCTAAAGATATATTATCTTTAGAATCCCTCTGCAATCTAGAGAGGTGTATTCTACAGCTACCGCCGGACCGGCGAGGGCGATCCACCCACCATCCTAATGGGGCCCAAAGTTTCCACATCCCCATCATATGAATTGTGTTGTGGGTCAATCAGCTTCAGAGTCATGCCTGCTGTGATCAACATTTTTCATGAGAAAGGAAAAAAGAGAAAAGTGTCCACTTCAAAAGAAGCAGAACCCAACATAAAACTTCAAAGACAAAAGAAAATCACATTTGCTGCCTAGAAAATGAAACTACTATAAGAAGGGGAGGTTGAGCCCCCAAAACAGAAGGAGAGAAGCATCCACTTTAAAAGAAGCTGACCCACAATACTGGCCCTGGTAGTTGAGTAGAACATGTCTATCACCTCACACTTCTCCCAGTTCATCCTGTAGCTTTAGAATTCTGAAAAAGAACCAATCAAGGCCAAAAGGCAGAGAAGAGGCTGGATGAGTCAGACACCCCAAGACATTGCGAGTGGACTACAAAGTTTAGAGGCACCAAAATGGACATTTTTTGCCATGCCTTGGGATTTTTGGTGCTATTCTAGTCGCATGTTATTTTATTGCCATCTCTTTTTGCATAGTTTTGTGAGTTATGTTTATTAGTAGCAAAGGAGGTACTAGTCCCGGAGTGTTAATTTCTGGGTGTTGCATTGGAGACTGTAAAGAAGATGGGGGACGGCCAAGACGCTCAGCTTTGTAATGAGCAGGCTTGTTTACTAATATGTCACAGCAGAGAGACATAAACATGTTACTTAGAAATTGCGACCCAGCTGGACCTCAGAAGGGGATGAGCAGAGTGCACTGAAATCCACCACCTATGCTGTGAATAGACTAACATTGTTAAAGGAATGATTGCACCAGTGAACAAGGATCAGGTTGAAAAACAATACACATAGCTCAAGACCCTTTCCCGATTGGCCTGGGGACACAGATGATTTTTTTGGCTTAATTAGAGATATGCATATTTACGAGATTACCGGGTGACTCCATGCCATTAAATGCCCCATTTTCCAGTCATGGCCTTTCATTTGGAAATCCTAATGCAATCTGGGAGTTGTATTCTAGGTACTCAGGCTGCATGGGTCACGTTTAATCAAGATACTGCTTTAAACCATAAACCCTTTCAGTTCCTAAATCACGTTAAAAAACAAGCATTGGCAAATCCAATAGGTCTCTCCTTTGGGACCAGTTGGCTATGCCAATGGTTTTTAAAGAAGCTGTATAGCATTCCTGGTTCTGTACAAAATAGCTAAAGAAAAGTAAGAAAGAAAAGCCTGTGACACGGCAGCCCCTGTAGTTTTGTGTGCTTACAAATGACGCAGGTGTTTTATTTATTTTTATTTACTGATCAGAGTTGGATCATGGGCGGGTGTATGTTCTCGGTAAGCCCCCAACATGTCTTTCGCACCTAAAGACAATAAGTTTCACAATTTAAATTTAAAAAAAAACTAGCTTCAAAATAACTAGGAGGTTTCCTTTCCCAGAAAAAACTTCACACACTAATCGGGGCACTCACTGCGATATAGCCTTGTGTTATATCGCCACGGCTTATCTTGTGGTATGCGGCACAGTTAAAGACAAAAAAAAGAAATACATATGCCCATTGTCACAACAGGGATGGTGGGGAGAGGGTCGGAAATAACACCTTTGCTTTTCATTCTGTGGCAGACCCTTATGGTTGCCACCTGGCAGGATTTATACTGCTTTGACCAGTATTGTAATGTCCCGGCTGTTACAAAAATTAAGAAAATCTCCTAAAGCTGGCATGTTTATCCCGTATCAGTACGTGCTTTAAACAGTACATATGAGAACACAGCACTGTAAAATGTGTTCTAGAGCTGCCATAATGATCCCTGACAGATTATTAAAGTATTCATAAAGGCATGTTAAAAAAGAAAACGCTCGCACGATTCTAAGGGCCATATGTATCATCAAACTATTTTGCATTTCCTAAATAGCGAATTTTAAGGAATCGCTATTTAGGAAATGCAAAACGGTATGTATGTACAAAATCGCTTTTCAATAGCGATTCCTTAGCATTCCTAATTTGCGATTAGCAAATTGCTAATCGCAAATTACCCATTCATTTCCATGGGCCAGGAGGCCCATAGGAATGAAAGTGCAATTTGCGATTAGCAATTTGCTAATCGCAAATTAGGAATTTTTTCAAGGGTGCAGGGGTGTCTCAAGAACACCCTGCTGCACCCCTGAAAAAGACATTTGGGGGCATATGGCGCACATACATGCCCTAAGTGCAGGTATGGGCGTCATATGGCACCTGTGTTCTTTTGTAAAAAAGCTTTTTGAAAAGAATTTGCAACTTACCACCAACTAGAAGTTGGTGGTAATTTGCGAATCCTTAATGGCAATTTTAGAATATTTCTTGTTTGATACATTGCATTTAAGGAATCGCAAAAGTTGCGATTCCTTAAGTGCAATCGCAAAATAAGGAATAGCAAATTTTGCAATTCCTTATTTTGCCTCAAACATGTTTGATACATACCATTTATCTAATTAGCATTCGCAAAGGCCGAAATTAGCAGAATTTCGGCCTTTGCGAATGCTAATTAGCTTGATACATATGGCCCTAAAGTTCTATTTATGTCTCATGCCTGAGCCTTTACAGAACCTAAAACATGAACACATGTTCGTTACATGTCTGCGGGAAAGGTGGCAACACTAGTGGCAGCCCCCCACTCACTCAGGGAGATAGTTCACAGCAGAGCAAACTGACACTACTCTGTACGGCATAAAAAGAAAAAATGAAACATTTTCTGTGTGAGTTTCCTGTTTTTTAAGATTTTACTCTTGTCTTTACATTTTTTACTTGAACATGGGCAGAGCCAAAAGACAAGCAGGATTTTCAAGAAACAAGAAAAGAAAACAAACATCGAGGGGAGACAGTTTATTTTTTTGGGGTAGATTTTGTGGAAACTGCAGGCTTTGCGTGCCTTTGGCACCTAATTAGCGATTTGCAAAATTGCTAAAAGCTGAATAGTCAGATTAGTAACTGTCATAAGAATGTCATCAACATACTGGAGTGATTTTATTCTGCAGCACTAGTGAAGATCCCTTGGACTTCAGCCATGGTCCTGATGGCTATTGCCCATAGTTCAAACAGTGGTGGCCGCCACAAACAAAAGGTAGTGGAGGGGCGTGGGAGGCGGAGTGCAGGGGTGTTTAATCATAATTCTTTTTTTAAAGGGGCTTACCTGAAGCTGCTGGCCGCCTCCCTCATCGCACCGTGCCTCGACGTTCTTCCTTGTTCCAGCAGGCAGTGGGGCAACATCACAGACTCCGTGTGCAATCCCCCTCTACTCTCATGCTATGAGAGCTGTGCAGGAATTGGGCTGAGTGGGCTTGTTTGACGCTACGCTCAGACACAGGAATCCGTGCTGTTTCTCCAGCCCTGCTCTTCAATACAGCCCAGTTGTAGAAATCTAAGGGCACATGTGCGTCCTAAGACGGCCAACCAAACACACAGGCGCACTTAGAAGTGCACAAACCAGTCCTCCTCCCATGGCCCTGGGATCATCTGTCCCTTAGCACGCTGGCTCAGCCAGCAGGTGAAACATAAAACAATGATAGAATCTTGTTTTATTTTTCACCTGCTGACTCTGAGCCAGTGGGGCGACGCTCCTCCGCAATTGTAGAGGATCCGCCGCTGGGTTCAAATGCCAGGAGGAACAGAAGAAGGGACAGCAAGCAACCCTGCATAGTACCCTTTTTGCTCTCAAAAGGGTGGGTCAAGAATCCTCCTCAGTTACTGTGCCCTGAGGGACAATAGTACAGCCAATGGAGTTATAGCCTTGACCTAAACTGAAGATACCCGGTGTTCTAAAGAGGTAACCCCATTCTACAAGATAAGATGCCTTTTCAGCATCAAACGAAATAGCTACCGTCTGGTATTGTAGGTGTGTAGATTTTATAGCAGGTAAGACAGGGTTTTCAGATGGTTTCTTTTAAAAGAACAGGGGACAGAGCCCACTTGAGAGTGGTGGATCAGAGAAGGGATGATTCTATGCAACTTGGAAGATAACATTTTGTTTAAAACTCAGGGACATAGTATGTTCTGCCTCCCTAAAACATCATGTAACATGGTTTCCAGTTGGACATTGCAAGCTTTGAAGAATTCCATGCGGAAGTCGTCTTGACCCATGAATTCACATCTTGGTAACCCTAAAATGGCATCATTCTTCTTCTTGAGAGTTATCTCTTCTTCTAATAAAGCCTATCCATCTTCAATGAGAGATGGCAGATGTAGAGCTGCCAAAGATCTTTCTTCAGTGACCGATGCTCCCTCCCGGTGGATTTGTGTAGATTTTCAGTAAAGTAGGACACCAAAGAAGAGCGGTGGGAGTCGTCATGTTTTGAGATCTCAGGGGGTGTAATATTGTGTTCCAGTCTAAGTTTTTCAATGGCGGCCTTCTTCCTGGCTATAGCGGAGTCCCTCATAAGCAGTCCTCTCAAAGTCCCTTTGGCTACTGCCAAAACCACTTGTAATTATGAGACTGAGGGGCATATTCACAAGGAGCTATCGTGGAATTAACTGCACTTTATTGCAGCCAAAGCCATGATAAAGTTACCCCTCCATTCACAAGCTGGTGCTAATCATCGCCACAGAGGACCCCCGCAACTATTGCTAATAAGAGGCAGAGTAGGGGTTCCTGTGCCAAAAGCCCCGACAACACCACACCTCAACATTCCCAACGACCAGCCAGATTGGCGATAAGAACACAAAACACGCGATAAGGCGCGTTAGCAGCAGGATTTCTACACCTGCTCTGACCTGGTGTAAAGTTGGACCACAGCATGCACCACAAAAGGGTGCACAGCCCAGGGTGTCATCAGAAGGGCAACAGATGCCATGGAGCAGCTGATTATGCAGGCCGGACACCCAAGAGGGCCACAACACCCACTGTCACCACCCCCAGGACCACCCCTGGGCCACCCCCCGGCAAAGACATGCCTCATCAGCTAAACCTAAAAATGTACGAAAAAATTCCGCCTGATGTTGCACAATCACAACTGGTGAGATGCATGTGTTGTCAGAGAAATGAGCATCACACATTCACTTTCGAAAGAAACAATGAAACTTTATTGAAACAACACAGAAATTAAATGAAGACACATGGCGGCTCCCCTCAACACAATCTGTAGGTCACAGCCTGCAAGACAAAAAACGTGATTAGAAGGTGTGTCCTATGCACATCAAAGGACAGCGAGAGAGAGAAGAAGAGAGGGGGAGAGAGAGAGAGAATTAGGAGAGGAAGAGAGAGAGAAGAAGACAGGGGGAGAGAGAGAGAAGAAGAGAGGGGGAGAGAGAGAGAGAGAGAAGAAAAGAGGGGGAGAGAGAAGAAGAGGGGGAGGGGGAGAGAGAAGAAGAGGGGGAGAGGGAGAGAAGAGAGGGGGAGAGATGGAGAGAAGAAGAGAGGGGAAGAGAGAGAGAGAAGAAGAGTGGGGGAGAGAGAGAGAGACAGAAGAAGAAGAGAGGGGGGAGAGAGAGAGAGACAACCAGCGCACCCAGGCCACACTGTTCACCTGCTGCCACTGGTGTGTCTCCAACCACTTGCCGGTACGTACAGCTGCACACCAGGTCACACACCTGAGACAGAGCCGTCATCTGAAACAAAGTCCAGGGACATGATTGGCACAGTACACACACTTGCATAAGACAATGTCGCCCGCCCACCCATGCACACACAGACAGAGGCATCCCAGGCCTCCCACCGCCCACCGGAGCATGCCCGCCCATGCACACCCAGACAACACTGCTCACCTTCCGCCACCAGCATGTAGACTGCAGGTCCCAGCACATGCCTCTGCAAGCCACAAGCCCGGGGTCCGTAGACATGGCACCCTCCACACCATCCATCCAGTTTGTGCAGGCCACCAGGTCACACGTCTGGTACTGGGACTTGATCACTGGGGCCCGCAGACATGGCACACTCCACACCATGCATCCACATTGTGCAGGCCACCAGATCACACGTCTGGTGCTGAAACTTGATCACACAATGGCATTGGACATAACAGGGCACCCGGCAACATCGCAGTCTCCACAGCCGCTCAGCCCAATGGGTGCCACTAACTTTGTGACCCTGGAAGCGGGGCCATGTGGCGGTAGGCCCGCGCAGGCCACTGGTGCAGCCTACACTGCGGTCCAGCAAGGCACACAAATCCTGAGCAGTCCGACCGCCAGGACGGGCCATCATCGCAGGATGCACACCCGCTCAGCAGCTCAAGGTGCCAATGACTCAGTGCACCTTACGTCACCGTCCCGTGACGGTAGGCCCGTGCCGGCATCAAGGGCTCGGGTCCGTCATCCAGTCCCCAGCGGCAGAGGGGTATGTGATGTTGTCGGCCCCTTATATTTGCAGGGTCACATGGCCTGTGCCGGGTGGGTGTGGTGTGCCTGCAAACCTGGCCTCAGGGAGTGGCTGTGACATGCTGACAACTAGACAAGTGACCTGCACACCACCAGCGAGTACGCCTGCGACGTGTAGCAATGAGGCCCCCCTGGGAGCGTGAGCGGAGTGCTCTGGCCTGTCGTACGCCGGAACAGGGCAGGGCTTGCAAAAATTACTTGTGGGCACTGGGCGAGGTTCAGTCCATGTCCGGAAAAGAAAGTGGCTCAAGCGTGGGTCCTTGTTGTGGTGTCCACGGAACCCGTGACCCAATTCGACATGTAGCACCCACTGACTGGCATGATACATCGATGATATCTTCCTAATTTGGAAGGGAAATGTCGAACTACTGATGCAATTTCACACTTTTTTTTTTGTCCTTTTTTTTTTGTCCTCATACATGCCACCAGATGTAAACAAAACGCTAGATGGGAACCCCATATGCCTTTCACATTGCCGATAGTGCGGGCGCCCAGGACTCAATGTGCAGCAAACAGGGGTCTCCCAGAGGTAGGCTGTTTCCTTGTCCAACTTCCATACCCTTTGATGGAATACCTCGAGCCCAGGGAGGACAGGACCGACAAGACCTCTGGCATAATCATTGGACCGTTACCTCTTCGACCAGGCCACCAATGCAGACCATACATTGTCAGAGCTCTCTTCTTGACAGGCCATATCTAGTTTACTTACTGCCATGATATTCCGTAAATAATCAGAGAACCTGGGTGGGGCGGCAGATTTCCATTCTCTGCATATCTCCCTCCTAGCTATAACCACAACATAAAATATAAATTGTGATGAAATATTATTAATCTTATATCCAGCTGGTAAACCAAAAAAGACTAACCTAGGAGAGCATATATCAGTAATTGATAAAACCTTTTCCAAGAAATCCACAATCGCCTTCCAGTACTCAACAATCTCTGGGCATTCTAGAAACATATGTCTGTCATCAGCTTCCGGGAGTTTACAACGGGGGCAACAATAATTGGCTTGATTGACCTTGGATAATTTAGCAGGAGTCCAGTACACCCGATAGGCAGTGAACAGATGATTCCTCCTCAGATTAGCAGGTTTTATTAAATTCTGGGACATGGAGAAAGAATCGGTCCAAACCTTATGGGTCTCCTCCGGGTTATCTGATATCACATTACCCCATACGCTAGTCAATTCACCATTTAACACTCCTGTTACCCTGGTTAATGCCCCATACCAAAACGAGACCTCCCGTTTCCACCCTCCTTGCCTACAGACAGAGTCAAGAACCCCTGTGTCCCCTCCCAGATTCAAAGCTTGCCCAGCCCACCAGGCAGAGAGTTGATAAAACTTAAACCTTGTTAGGGATCCATTCGTTAAGAATACAAGCGTGTCCCAATCCACAAAACCAGAATTAACCCAAAGGTCCCCCCATCTCATCAGCCCTGCAGCTTTTAACGGCAGGGATAATTGGTCTTGAAGACACTCCGGAGTGCCCGGGGAATCCCAAATTGGGGCGTGAGAATTGTAATATGCAATTCCCAGGGTGCTCCGGACAAAAGCCCAGTTTTTGAGTGCCGTCTGCAGGATCTTAAGTCGGACCTTTTAAAAAAAATTCTTGTCCCCAAATTTGAATAGGAAATACTCCAGGCCCAGTGGTTGGTCGTGCAAAAGTGCCTGAAATAAACGGCCCTGTGAGGTAGCGTCCAATTTATTGGCCAATAACCTGAAATTTTTAAAATGAAAGGCATGACAATAAATGAGTGAATCCGGAAGAGCCAAACCACCTATTTTTAACCCCCTTCTTAATTTCTTACATGCTATTCTGGGGGATTTACAAGCCCAGATGAAGGAGCCAATCTTTCCTTGGAGGCTCATGATCTCTTTTAGGGGAAAAGTCAACGGAATAGCATTATAGAGGAACGTTAATTTAGGGAGTATTGACATTTTAATAAGATTAACACGTCCATATATGTTTAGTGGCAGATTGCCCCATCTTGATAATGTTTTAATGATTTCTTTCGCAACTATCTGCCAACTAATGTTCGGGATACCATCTAAGTCTTAAGTCAAATGTATTCCCAAGTACCTCATTCTATGTTTAGCCCCCTGAATAGGTATAACGTTGTTCCACCCCATTATTTCGGTCTTTTCCCTATTTATTTGATACCCCGAGAGCCTTCCAAATTCCTCAGCTAAATAAAATAGCCTGGGTATAGCTTCCACATGATTGGATGTGTAGAGGAGAAGGTCATCTGCATACAACGCGGTTTTAAGCTCAAGGTCTGCTATATTGAAAGAATGGATTACGTGATCTGCCCTAATAGCACAAACAAAAGGTTCAATATAAATGTCAAACAATAGGGGAGACAGGGGACAACCTTGCCTAGTGCCACGGGAAATATTAAACCAGTCAGACAAGCCACCATTGACCAGCACTTTAGCCCGTGGATACTGATATAATGACTTAATGGCCTCAATAAAAACTAAAGGAAACCCAAACCCGGCCATAGCGGCCCATAGGTATTGCCAGTTTACCTGGTCAAAAGCTTTGGCTGCATCTATCGCAATTAAGGCTAGCGGTAACCCACTGGCCTCAGCAAAATCGATTGCTCCGATCGCCTGAAAGGTTAACTCGTTCAGCTGCCTTCCAGGGATAAACCCTCTTTGGTCAGGATGGATAATAGATTTTATTATTTTAGCAAGTCGAGTTGCCAGGATCCCCGAGTACAGCTTTAGGTCCGAATTTAGAAGAGAAATAGGCCTATAAGATTCTATTTTTTTTAAATCTTTATTAGGCTTAGCTATAAGAGTGATCGTGGCTTCAAACCATGTAGGGGGGATCCTTTGGCCCTGAATCAGTAGGTGATTAAATAATGTAGTAAGAACAAGTATCAAATACTCAGAGTGATCCATATAAACCTCAATTGGTAACCCATCTGGGCCGGCAGCCTTACCCCGGCTCAAAGTTGTAGCATTACCTCCCCTTCCGTAATCTCACTCTCCAGATACTTCCTATCAGATTCTGATAATTGGGGTAGATTTTTCTGAGCCAACCAGATCTGGGCCTCCACTGGCTCAAAACTCATAACCTCCTTATATAAACCTTGCATGAAGTCCCTGGCTTCCTCCCTAATCGCTCCATCTTCCATAATTAAAGTACCCGTCTCCCTCTGTATTAATACTTTAATGTTATTCCTAGTTCTTTCTTCCCTTGATTTCCAAGCCAAAAGGGCCCCACACTTCTCTCCATACTCAAAATTTTTCAGTTTACTAATGTCCCATCTTTCCTTAATAATCTTTTCTTCGCTTACTTTAAGAGAAAGTTGTAAATCTAAAAGCTCCTTCTCCAACTCTGGGATCCTCCCTCTGTCTGAGATGAGTGCCTGCTGCAGTTCAGAGTCTTTATCTGTTATTGTCTTCAAATCTTCTAATTTTTTTTGTTTAATAGATTTCCTCTTATGGATCATTAAGGAACTTAACACCCCGCGTAAGAAAGCCTTATAGGATTCCCACACCATCTGCGCAGTAGAGGACCCGATGTTTATACCGAAAAATTCTTTGACACTTTCTTTCACCTCAAATTTTACTCTCACATCCAAAAGCAAGGTCCTTTCTAGTGTCCATCTAATATCCGAGGGTCCGGAACTTAATAAAAAAACTAATTCTACAACCGAATGGTCTGAAATCCCCACCGGTGTATTGGAAATAGACGAGATGTCCGTGAGCATATGCTGGTCCACCAGAAAGTAGTCTATTCTCGAGTAGTTCTTGTATTTTTTGCTGTAAAACGAATAGGCTCTTGTAGAACCATATTTAGATCTCCAGACATCCAAAAGATTAAAATCTTTCATCATAGATCCCAGGGCTGAAATAGATTTAGTAGGAGGATTATATTTCGCCTTAGAGGTCCTGTCAATTTCATAATCAAAAACCATATTAAAATCACCCCCCAGGATCACTGGAGCCGAGGTTTCAAGTAGACCTGCAGCCAACTTCAAAAGAGGGCCAGGGTTATCCTAGTTGGGGCCGTAATATACGGCATAAGTAAAGCACATACTATAGATCGAGAGGACTACCACAAGCCACCTGCCTGTCTGATCTGTGTCACTTCTTAACAATCTTATCCCCCTGTTTGCCCTGATGATTATCGCAACACCCCTGGTAGCACCTTTCTGTCTGGAACACACTATTTCCTGTACCCATCTTAGTCTACCAAACAGCGATTTACAGGCATTCGACTCCAGGTGAGTCTCTTGTAATAGCATGATATGAGCGTCAGAGTCTCTTAAATACTTGCAGACCCTTAATTGTTTTCTCCCTTCACCCATTCCATTCACGTTCCAGGAGAGGGTTTTAATACTTATTGACCTACTCATATTTGAACTGTAACTCCCCACCCATCCAGAGCATAAGTGCACAATATCTTTTTTCTGCGTATGAGGACATTTTTTCCTTTTCCCCCACAACCCAAAACCCCACCCGCCACCCACCCCTGAGGAACCCTCCCAACATACCTGGCGATGAAACCCGCCTTTTAGGGCACCAGGAGAACTGCCTGTGACTGAATTAACATCTTCAACATTCGATCAACGGGATACTAACATGGCTTCCGAAGTGTGTGAAAATTATACAATAATGAAAGAATAATACCTTAAATGAAATGGAATCTACATATTTATAAATGTTTACACAGCATGCCCTCTCGCTCCCCACTTATTTATTTATTTATTTATTTTTATTTTTATTTATTTTTTCTCGTTTTCCGGGAACCATCCTGTGCTGCCCAAGTGCCAATAACCTACTCTACCCCCAAGTCCACCCCCCCTCAGCACACCACCAAGTCCTTTCATTTCTGTCTCATCTGAACAAGGAGTTCGTCCACATCCTCCAGCTGGCTACAATTGTACATCTTATTCTTCCACATGATTTTTAGTAGAGCGGGGAACTTCATTTGCACTTGAGCTCCAAATGATCTTAGCTCCGGCATTCTAGAGCCGAGCTCCCACTGCCTCTGGGCTGCTCTCCCCCCTATATCCGATCTGATAAGGTATGGGATTGCCCGACGGTGGAGGACAGACTTAGAAAGACACCGCCCCAAAATCAGCTCCTTGATACTAAATGACTGAAAGTTCACGAGAATCTTCCTAGATGCTTTCCTGTCTGCATGTAATTTGAAGGGGTCCCTGTGCACTCTTTGTATTTCTGCCTCCAAGTTAATGTCAGGACGGTCTTTCAGAAC
The DNA here is from genome assembly GCF_964261635.1 of Lissotriton helveticus. Taxonomy (NCBI): domain Eukaryota; kingdom Metazoa; phylum Chordata; class Amphibia; order Caudata; family Salamandridae; genus Lissotriton; species Lissotriton helveticus. The sequence continues at coordinate 294,137,610 of NC_136059.1, read as the reverse complement.
CCCATCCCTTAGAAGCTTACACACAAACCCCTTAATGTCGTCTAGCTCCTCCCCCTCCGGTATCTTTAGAATTCTCAAATTGTTCCTTCTAGCCTGGGTTTCCAACCTCTCCAGGTCCATAGCCAAGGATCTATTCTGTTGTTTTAAAGTTGCAATATCCTTCGAGTTCACTTGGACCGATTCTGATAAAGCAGCGACTTCCACTTCCAAGTTCCCAGTTCGAGTAATGACTTCATCTAACTTGGACTCCAATAAATCAAATCTATCGTGGATCGCCTTTTGGTTGCTCTCTGAAATCTCAAATTTGGTCATCAGGTCCCCCCTTAAAGACTTAAATAGAAAGCCCAACCTGTCTCCATCTGAGCACTCTAATTCTCTTTGACCTCCCTGTGCCTGATCCAGATCGGGTTCTGAGATTAAAACCATGTCATGTGGCAGGGGAATGGCTGATTTCAACGAGGCATGAGACCCCTGTTGATCAGAGACATCCAAAGTACAAGAATTATGGGAATGGGAAGGAGAAGACGGGTGGGGAGAATGAAGGGGAGCGAGGACCCCGGACACTGGCTGCTCCGTTTGGGGCTCTAGAGCTGGATCCCTAAACTCGTTCTCGAGTAAATCAGGCTGTACTCCGCTCTCAATGTCAGTGTCTGGCAACCCCAGCAAAGGTGTGTAACAGTTTTCCAAGGGGAGCATCGGAACCCCAGTTTCCAAAGTAGAGGGGGCCATCTCTGGCTGTACTTTGCCGACAGTCTGCGCCATTTGGTTAAAGTAAGTTTTAAGGGAGGGGGTATTTTTTGGGGGCAATAACACTGTTTTAGGACCCTTAGCTCTTTTTATACTGCCTGCCTTCTTTCTTCCCTTACAGGGAGTCAATGGTGTAGGACGCTCCCTTTCTGGTAGATCTGAGACACCAGCTGTATTAAGCTCCTGTTGAGATCTAAGCTGGTATCTATTCCGGCGTCTCTTGGGAGGGGAAAATAATGTAGCATGTGACTGGGCTGTTTCCTTCAGGGAAATAAGCTTCGAAGTGACTAAGGATAAGTCAGTTTTCACACTTGCCCTCTGCTTCGGTATGAACAACTCTCGGCGCTGCTCTGACTTGCCCCCACCTAAAGTTTTCCCTGAAACAGCAACCTCTGATTCCAGCTCCATATAACCGCACTTCTGCGCAGTCCCCACTTCCCGGCACCTTACCGTCGAAGAGAAATCTAATAGTCTGCCGGAGAATATGGGATGGCAGGCTCCCTTACAGACCGGACCCCGAAGCTGCAATTGTGCCAGAACAAGCCGAGCCCGAACCCACAAGCTCCTCCGACGCTCGTCCAGGCGTCCCTCCTCCGACTCCCTTTTGCTGTTCATGCGTGTTTTTTTTGGGGAAGAAATGTGAGAGAAAAGAACAGGGTCCCGATAGGTCCTAGCACCGCTGCCGCCGCCGCTGTCTCTGCAGTCACAGCAACCGGAGTGCCTCAAAAACAAAGCGAGACGGGAGGCGAAATTACTTCAGCTGAAGTCCTCTACGCGTCGCATCATCTCGCACTAGCTCTTACCGTTTGCCATATATAAGTCCTGCTGTAAGCGACCCGTTATCGCCGAATTTTCACAGTCATCCAACAGTCCCCCGGAGCCTCAGCGACCAGCTCTTAGCCTGCCGCCATGTTCCTCGAGACTCCGCCTACATTTAGCGATGCAATTTCACACATGGTTAAATGAGAGAAATCCTCATCTAAAATTCACATTAGAAAGTAGCAACAGTGAGATGATTTTTTTAGATATTACCATCAAAGTAGATGAAGATAAAACCTTATACACAACTCTCTTTACCAAGCCGAAAGCTAGGAACACTTTACTTAAATACAGCAGCCATCATCCTAAGTTCCTACAGGATGGTCTGCCCTTTGGGCAATTTCTTCGTCTCCGAAGAAATTGTAAAAGACGCACCGACTATTTCCTGGAGGCAAAAAAACTCAAGGCCAAACTTGCAGTCAGGGGTTATCCAAAAAAACTTCTTAAACAGTCGCTCAAAAGAGCATGGTATAATAACCCGGAGGACCTCCTAGAAATCAAACAAAAAAATGAACAAAGACCGCTGGTATGTATTACCACCTTTGGCACCATGACTCAACAGATAAAGAAAACAGTGACAAAACACTGGCCCCTTCTAGCAGCTCTACCAGAACTGAAAGCTAAACCAATGTTTGTTTTCAAACGAGGCAAGAATTTAAGAGACCGGCTGGTCCGTGCTTACGAGCCACAAGACACCAACATCGTGGACAATATGAAACAACTTCTTCCAGTAACAGGACATTTCAGATGCAATAACTGCACTGCATGTACTACAACCAACAATATAAAAAGTTTTGAATTGAATGGGCAAGTAACTACAATTAAACATTTCTCAAATTGTAGGACCACAAATGTGGTCTATTGCATAAAATGCCCGTGTGGCTTGCCCTACATAGGGAAGACCACACAATTAGTCAAACAGCGTATACTACAACATCAATCACGCATACCTTGTAAGGTTGAAAACGCACCACTAGTAGAACATTACCTAAATCTAAAACATACTGAGAAACAGATGCAATGGTGGGTAATAAACCTGGTTAAACCAACCATCAGACAGAAAAATGTGGAGAAGGCCCTAACTCTTAAAGAGAACCGTTGGATTGATACTGTTAACAGTATCAAAAATGGATTAAACTCAGCTACAGAGTGGCATGCTTTGGCAAGCCTGACTTGAGTTATAGTCCAGTACAATCCTGTATGACAAACTTAAATCACTGGATCTATGAAAGAAAAAATAAAAGTATCAATATATGTAGTAGTCATTAAATTATGTCCAGTAGATATCGCTTGCAGGAATAGAGTGTTGTATATATAGTCCTACTGAGTAGCAATGGGTATAGACTCTACACACCAACAATTTAAATCAGATTGTGATAACATCTATAAGTGACAGTAAAGATTTGAGATGACTTGTTAAAGTTATGTTGTAAAGGAATACTAAATCATGAATCAATTAAGTTTGTCAATCAGTTAAACATAGAGCCAAAACAGCGATGATCTGTATTGATGTAGAAATGAATTGTCATTTGACATAATGACAATAAAATTTTGCGATGACTTGATAAAGTTATTTTGCAAATGAATAAAGAACTGTGGAAATACTAGACTAAGACAGTGAAGAATTGATAAAGTTTGCCAACAGGTTAAGTATTGAGTCAAAACATCGATGAATTGACAAAGTTTTTTGCATTGATATATAGATTAATTGTCCTTTTACATAGTTTATTCTCCAGCCAAGTAAGATGAAAAGCTGTGGGTCTAACACCAGTTACTGTTTTATCAGAAATATGATATAAATCTTTGTGTATAGTGATTTTAGTCACGGAATCTGCCCAACAAGCTCATGTGCTATAAGCTTAATGACCATCTATGCTCGATACCTGTAAATAATGTTGTAAGTAATTTACAATGTGAGCGCTATACTAAAGCGACAGTGAGAAAAAGTAAAACAATGCAAGAGCTTTAATAGGATGAAATACAGGGATAGACGATATATGTTGCATCGTATGTTTCCCTAAAATCTCTTCCTTTTAATATAGGGCGGCATGTACGTCCATCATAATCTCAAAAAGGCAAAAGTGCAATAATGGCTCTCTCATAATTCATGCGTGAGCCAGAAATATGCAGTAAAAGTTATCTGTAATAAGGCTTTTAGTCATCCTCAGATGGCCTCCCTCGATACATCGTTTCTGAGGGAATCATTTTCCTAATGTTGCTATAAATAGCTCACAAATAGAAAGGGCACGTTTGATCTCGCGAGACCACGTCAGGTTCGAGAGAGTTGCTTTGCTGAGAGTTGAGAAACAGCAAGTAAGTAACCGTAAAACCCTGTGAATGACTTGTAAATGTTAGACAACCGTGCTCTTAACAACAAGCTGCATAAAATTAAACAAGACTTATCCCTGACAAACAGTAAGATTCCACTTCCTTCTATAAAACAAGACGCTGTATTTATCTTTTCAATGACATGAGATTCTACCTTCGTCATTGGTCGACAGCGCTTATCTTTGGATTTTTTAAAACGCCTAGCGTCATTGCCGAATCAACAAAACTTTAGGATTGATTCAATGTGTTTACAATTTGAATACTTTGCCTTTTTGTGACAATTCTAAATAATAGCGGTTAGCTCTATTTACGATTAAAACGAGACAAAGGTTCCAACAAAACAATGTGTTTATAATTAAAAAAAAGTCACCATTTGTAAGCTATTGGCAGATGCATATGATTGACAGCCTCTAAACAAGAAAAGGTTTCTTGTTTTGCAGAAACATCGTTGTTTTCCTGTTATAACATCTCTGCTTACAAACTCATAGAAGTAAGCTATAGTTATCTTTATCAGCACTCTCAATATTGTTTCTGCAGGTACACGACGTCAACGAGATACGTCTATGTGAAATCGTCACTCAGGTCTTAAGAAATTCAATAGACCACAAAAGGTATTATAACTCTTGTACGGAAATTTGAACACAAGACAGAACAAAGTAATAGAAGCTTCCCCCCCTTTTTTTAACATGTAAGGAAAAGGGCTGATTCATTTGAGTAATGTTCCCTAATCATTGCCTTTTAGCTCCATAAGTACCGTGAAGACAGAGGCAGACTCACGAGTAACCCCATAGAAAATTAACCAGGTAACACTCTGAGAGACCAGAGTTAAATCTTTAATGATGACAGAAACTTTTAGACCACTTTTTCAAATAATGGGTTAATAAACAAATAAGATAAAGATAGAATTGAAGTCTGTATAAAACGATATAGGTCTCTTGTGAGATCGTAAAATTACTTCTGAACCAAATAAGATGTGAATAAGACTCCACTATACACTATGGTTTTGTTGCAGTTGATAGATATTTATCTTTAGCTATGTTTCATTTGATACTTTAAGACTCATTAATAGTCATATTTTTGTTTTGCACACGGGTTATGATCATAACATTTTGATGTATACATTATTATGTAAAGGATAACAATGTAACTCATTGTATATTTTTCAGGGGGTCACAATTTTATGTAATTATTGATTGTCCTGAAGATGGTCTTAAGGAGTCAACAACTATAAGACCGAAACGTCGACCACATTGTCCAGATCTTTTTCAGCTTGATTGAATTCATGCAACGTCATCCCCTATTCTGTAATAAAGGATTTGTTGTTTAGAATTTTTGTTGGACTGGACTGTAATTCAGATGGATTAATGGAGTGATTGATTTAATTCCTGTTCATTTGAAATTCTTTGTATCACACAATTTTAATTATTTAACTGTACCCTTCATAAAATATATAAAAAGAATCAACTTTTTTTTAAAATCAACTTCCCGTGTAGCAATTTTATTTCATTGTTTCACTTACTTGATTTGTTTCTCTGTTTCGATAAGTGAAAGTTAAATAACAGTAAAACAGATACCATTTGGGTTGGCTAGACTAGAAGAATTGATTAACTTAAATGTCTACAATCTGTGATTGATTCTGTTAAAACAAATTCCCTTGCTGGCACTTTTTCCTATAACGAATCCCTCAGGATGAGCATCATTGATGCAAGGGAAATCCCTATCCCTAAATTCATCCACACATATATACATGAATGATGAAAGACATGACACAGCAGTGCGTCACTGGATGTTTATTGCACATCCAGTGCTGTTCCTTAACTGGAGTGGTACAGGGCACTGCCGAATACACAACACTATAGGGGCCCGTGGCGGGCCAGCCAGAGTCCATCCGTGGAAGACAAGAGGAGGGGTGCAGTCTGCAGTCTGGTAGTCGTGTCATTGGTCATCAAACAAGATGTGGTTGTCCATATCGCTGTCCAAGGTGAGTGCATCTGAGTGGATCAGGGGTCAGTGGAAGGTCATGTGCGGGACCAGGCAGAAACAGGCCAGGTGGCGGGAATGAATGCTACTGAGCCCTTCCGATCACAGGCCCATCCACGTCCTCGTCCCCGGATATGTGCCCTGCCCCACCTGTGGGTTTTGCTGTACCGGCGGCGGCACTGTGTGGCTCTGTCACATCAGGTGCCAGAGGTGGATCGTCTACCACACTGTGTGGCACTGACACCTCAAGTGCAGGAGGTGGTCTATCTGCCCCACTGTGTGGCACTGTCACCTCAGGTGCTGGAGTGGTTAGGCCTGCCGCACAGGGAGGCATAGCCACATCAGGGGGTGGAGATGTGGATGGTGTGGGGGCAGCAGCATTCAACATCGCCACGCCTTGAGGCAGCAATTCCATGATGAGGATCTGCAGGGCATGGTAGATCCCTGCTACATTCCGCTAATGTTCAGCGGTGGCTGCCATCCTTTCCGCATCTATCCGCACTCTGTTCTCCATGAGCCTCTGCATGTGTGCCAGCTCTCGGCTGGTATCGCTGGAGCCACTCTGAGCGGGCAGGTGTTCTTCTCTCCACGTCATGACTCCGGCGATATCAGTCAGGGCTCGCTGGAGACCATGGAGTGGGGCTACACACCCAAGGAGGGCGTCAAGTTTGGTAGCCATGAGGTGGAACCCCATCCGCACCTGCTCTGCGGTCTCCATCAGGGCCTCTGTTCTCATTGATAATGCTACTGCATATTGTGCAAAAAATGTGCCAACAAAAAGTATAAGAATACAAAAGTGAGTACAAACCAGTAACAGCAAAGGATATATTTTCCGTTGTCTGTTAATTCTCCTCGGTGACACCTTGTGTGTTTGCTACATCCAGTATGCCCAGAGGCAACGACGGACAGAGCGGGGTCTCACAGTTCCTGAGCCAGGTCCAGGAGAGGTGAGGTCTGGTCCCCGGGCATACTGGATGTAGCAAACACACCAGGTGTCACCGAGGAGAATTAACAGACGACGGAAAATATATCCTTTGCTGTTACTGGTTTATACTCACTTTTGTATTATTATACTTTTTGTTGGCACATTTTTTGCACTATATGCAGTAGCATTATCAATGAGAACAGAGGCCCTGAAGAAAGCCTAGGGTCCTTTTCCCACAAGGCTGAAACATATTGGCCCCCATGCAGGTATTTGGTTAAACTGCTAGGTATATATAATTTTGCGCTGTTCTTGGTTTTAACAGGAAGAGGCCTTTTCTAATAAAAAGTTCCTATTTTGGTTCTCTATCCTATTTTAACTCACCACTTTTAAATTTTTTGCACTGCACTTGATCCCATCAGATCAACACCATATGGTCCAACAGTGATTGTGGGTCGTAACCCTAATCCACCAAAGGGTACGCTCAATGTCTCAATGATCCAGAGACACACGACCCTAAGGATGACCAAATGATAGTATTGATCACTACAAGACTTTGATGGGAATCCTACAAGAGTTTGATCTACAATCACAGGTGGCCCACTGCTAAACATTTCTTGTCCTTTGTCAGAACTATTTAGTCTTGACGTTATTTTGATGTACTATACTAGACATCAGGATATTTAATAAGGAATCTCCAAGATATTTCCTGCAGAGACCCCTAGGTTTCCTTGTTGTTTAAACTGGGGAAAACACAACGTTTTAACCTCTACCTCGCAATTTGTATGCAGCTCTTTGAGGGTACTGTGATATATTAGGATTGTAACGTTTGAACTGCAAGTAATAAAAGGATCTCTGTAACAAAATCAGTACAGCACTGAGCTAGTCACATAAAATACAGTTCTGTGATCTACATAGTACATGTTCTTTGCAGCAAGCATATGAATCCGTGCGACTACTTTATGATGAGCCAAAACTGCCACCAGACAAAACTCCGATCTCTCTCCAGCAGGGACATTAATCACCAGTGTTATCTTGACACTTTTATTGCTGCCTGAAAACTGCTGGACCCACAAGGAAGTCTGCAGCAGGTGCTTCTAAACCTATGTTATTTAAAAACACCATAATTTCTCCCCCTCATACTCCCACCCTGACCCCCCCAGCACAGTGGTTGCACCAGTCACACCACCCTAACACCAGGCATGTATTTTTATATACATCATTGGAAACTTTGAAGCAAAAATGTTGGAAGGCTTCCTTGAAAGGGCAAGTGTCACACACTGCTACTGAAGCCTCATTGACACAACACTTGAGGATGTCCCTGATTTGAATGATTTAAATGGGGTAACTACAGTTGTATATTTGAGGCCCCAGTAGGCCCCACCACAAAGCAGCAAACCATCAAACATGTCACACCAGAACAATCCCTCAAGCAACACATTCAACACTGCCTACCACATTACAACACCAAGCAACATCACTCCACACCCAGGACCATATAGTGCACAATGTGCAAAGTACATCTCTTTGTATAGTGCTAACTTTCCAACATACCAAACATCTGCATCACAAGACTTGATTCACTGCAATAGCACACCATTGCACACCATACGAAATGACACAATCTATAATACAACACACCAAAACGGAAAGTTGACCCTACACTACGCTCTCACCTCACTAGGCCACTCCTTTGGCCAGTTATAAGTCTACACAAGCCCCAAAGGGAAAGTGTTGTGTGCAGCGACATTGTCATGGGTGGTTCAGTGTGGCCCCGCCACCAATCTGCAGTGACCACCAGTTGCACTGCATTATACGGGTATCAGACAAAATATCCCAAAAATAATCCCCATACCAAAATACAGAGTCGAGAATATCGTGATGTGGAAATATCATCAGCAAGAATATCGGTCAAGAATATCGATTTTATGGGAAGTAACATCGATTTTTAAAATATCGAAGTGATTAATATTGTTTGCAAAAATATAGTTATTTAAAACATTGCTTTTTAATTATTGTTATGTATTTTAGTACATATTTTAAATGTATATGATGTAATATTTTAGTTTAAATATTCTTTATGTTTTTTAATATATGTGTTAGATTTTTAGTAGTTATTAAATGTAATTATATTTTGTGTTTTTTAGTTCCGTAGCAGGTTGTAGGTTTATAGGAGAATAGGATGGGAAGTAATTTAATTATAATACATTAGTGATTATTTTTTATTTAATGTTACTTAATTGATATTTAATTTTGCTAATTGTGCTTTTAATTTATAGGGGGTAAATGTTATGTGTGGGTTATGGGGTTTATAGGAGTAAAGGGTGGGAAGTAATTTATTTTTAATGAATTACTAATTAGTTGTTAATATTAATTAATTGATAATTAATTATGTTAATTGTGTATTTTTTTAGTTGTGGGTTGGGAGTTATAGGGGTTAAGGGTGGGAAGTAATTTATTTTTTAATTAATAATTAGTTAAGTATATTAGTTAATTAATTGGTAATTAATTGTTTATTGTGTAATTCTTTTTTTAGGTGTGGGTTGTGGGTTTTATAGGGGTAAAGGGTGGGAAGCAATTAATTTTGAATCAATTAATAATCATTTTTAATTTATATTAATTACTTAATTGAGAACTAATTGGTAATTGTTTAATTCATTTTTTTAGATGCGTGTTATGGGGTTTGGGGTAAAGGGAGGGGTAAATTCATTTGAATTAATTTATAATTAGTTGTTGAATACTTTTAGTTAGTTAATTGAACATTAATTATTATTTTTTCTGTAATTCATATTTTGTAAGTTTCATTTTAAGTGCGGGTTGCGGGGCATACAGGGGTAAAGGGTGGGAAGTTAATTAATTGCAATAAATTAATATTTAGTTTTTAATTAATAATATTTGTTTAATTGATCATTAATGTTGCTAATTGTGCAATTACATTTATTTGTTTTAGATTTTAGATGTGGGTTTTGGGTTTTGTATGGGTAATGGGTGTGAAGTATATCAATTTTAAGCTAATAATAATAATTGTTTGAGTTAATATTAATTACAAATTTAATAATTAATTATGTTAATTGTATATATAATTGTTTGTTAAATTTGATGAGTGTTGTGGGGGTATATTGTGGGAAGTACATAAATTCATATTTAATTAATGATAATTCGTTTGTTGATAAATAGTTATATTAATAGTGTAAATATTTTTTTTTCAAGTTAAGTTTTCGGTGCAGGTTGTGCGTTTTGTGGTGTTATAAGGTGGGAAGTAACTACATTACATTTATGTAATAAATGATGCTTTTGTTAATACATAATTTCTAAATAAAATTATTTATCTGTATGAAAATTAATTTTGTATTTTATTTATAATAATATGTGTAGATATTTGTGATACGTATTTACCATTGTAATAGGTTTTTAATTTTTAATATTAAATATATTTGTAATTTATTTTGTAACCTATTTAAAAACGAATTTACTTTGTTTAAAAATAATTTTATTTTGTTGTTTGTTTATATTTTGTTTGTTTTTGATGTTGAACTGACTGAGTATGAATAGTAAATTTTGCCCCTCCGCTATCCAACACATTCCCTACTGTTGCATTTATTGGACGGGTAATAGTTACTTTTACCACTCCCAATCCAACACTTTCCTTACTGTTGTACTGACTAGAGTGGGAATAGTAAATTGTACCCCTCCGGTATCCAACACTTCCCTACTGCTGTACTGACTGGGTTGGAAAAGTACATTTTGCCCCTCTACTATCCAACACTTTCCCTCCTGTTGCACTTATTGGAGTTGGAATAGTATATTTTACTCCTCCGCTACCTAAAACTTTCCCAAATGTTGTGCTGATTGGAGTGTGAATAGTAATATTTTACCCCTACGCAAGCCAACATTTCCCCTAATGTTACAGTCATTGGAGTGGGAATAGTAAATGTTACCCCTCTGCTATCCAACACTTTACTTACTTTTGTACATACTGGAGTGGGAATAGTAAAGTTTACTCGCTGCAATCCAACACTTTCCCTACTGTTGCACTGATCGGAGTGGGAATATTACATTTTACCCCTCCAGAATACAACACATTCCCAACTTTTCTACTGCCTGGAGTGGGAACAGTACATTTTACCCCTCCGCTCTCCAACAATCACCCTACTGCTGTGCTGACTAGAGTGGGAATAGTGAATTTTACTGCTCCACAATCCAACACTTTCTCTATTGTTACACTCATTGGAGTGGGAATATTAAAATGTACCCCTCTAGAATCCAACCCTTTCTCTGATTTTGTACTGCCTGGAGTAGGTATAGAAAATGTTACCCTTCCGCTATCTAACAATCTCCCTACTGTTGTACTGGCTGGAGTGGGAATAATACATTTTACCCCTCCGCAATCCAACACTTTCCCTACTGTTACACTGATTGGGGTGGGAATAGTACATTTTAATCCTCTGATATCCAAGACTTTCCCCACTGTTGTAGTGATTGCAGTGGGAATAGTTCATTTTACTCTTCAGCACTCCAACAGATTCCATACTGTTGTACAGGCTGGAATGGGTACAGTAAATATTACCTATCCACAATTCAACATTTTTACTACTGTTGCATTTATTGGATGGAGATTTGTAAATTGTAACCATTTTTTTTATTTTTGCGTTGCGTAAAGTGGGAGTAGTACATTTTATATTGTTATAATTTATATTCTTATGATTTTGTTTATCATTTTTAATTATTACATTTTTAATGTGTAAATAATTTTTACATTTTTTTAGTTGTTTAATTTTTTTGTTCAGTCAGAATGTTTAAAAAAATATTTTGTTTTAATGGTATATGTATATACATATATCTATTTATTTTATATTTATATTATTCTTAAATTATAAAATAAATTAAAAGTATTAGTTTAATAACTGTTTTTTAAGTAGCTCTATGTAAGTATATATTATTTATTATAGATATATTTGTTATATTTGTTAAAATATATATTCAATCTTTTTCAATTTTTAAAAATAATGTTACTATTTAATATATTTAATATTTAAGTTTATTTTAGATATATTTAAAAAACGATATTTAATACATCTATATTAATGGCATCGATATTTTTGTTACCGATATTTTTGCACTTACCATTATAAGTATAGGATGATGATATTTTTGACATCGATATTTTGGTCACGATATTCTGGTATGGGGATATTTTGGGGGTAGCTATTTTGTCAGTGAACCTCCCTGGACATCTGCCTGCTCTGAGCAAGGGGCTATCCCAGCCACCTCACTGGTCACTTGGGCTGCTGCATAATGGAGCTCATAATTAGGGGCACCAAGTCCACCCTCATGCTTTGGCCGATATAGCTCAGTTCCACCAATAACTTGTTTAAGTCTGCAAAAATGCAGGCGGGAAGTGCAAGAGGTAAAGGCCACGAAAAATACAATAACCTTGGGAGCATGAGCATCTTGGGGATTGCTACCTGGCCCTCAGGTGAGAGTGGGAGGGACATCCAGAATGGCAAGGATCAACTCAATGCCCTGCACACATTCCCCTCCATGAGATCGCCATCTGAGTGAAAGATTTGTATGCTCAAATACTTGAATGTATCAAATTGCTACAAGAGCCTAGAAGGAGGCAATGCTCCACTGTCCTTCTCTGGTATTGAAGGGGGAACAGGCAGGACTTGAACCAATTCACCTTGAACCAGGAGGAAGGCTCCGATGTCACACAAGTATACCAGGACCTCATTGGAGTATAAGGAAACCATGTGGTGGGTGCCATGTAACTCGACCCCCCACTGATAGGCCTGCAATCACAGCTTACAAGCCAGTGGCTCCATGGCAAAGGCAACCCTTCCGGGTGTCCCCTTGTATATCAACACTGTCAGAAATCAACTGCCCTGTTTAAACTCATGTCAATGGCTCCCTATATAGGTCTCGGAGCCACCAGAGATACCCCGGGCTAAAGTGCACCTCCTCTAGTGTCAAAAATAGGAACCCCTACCCCAGGGTATCAAAGGCTTTTTATATGTCGAGTGATACCGCCACCTGTACCCCTGTGCCAACTGAGGTGCCCCTTAAAAAGAAGAAAATGTGACATGTGTTGAGAAATGTGCTACGTCCCGATTGAACCCGTTCTGGGCAGAGTGCCCCAAAGCACCAATAATGGGGAGCAGTCTATTTGCCAGAACCTTCCCTAGAATCTTGTAGCCTAGGTTCAATAGCGACAGCAGCTGGTAGAAACAAACATCCAGTGAGTCCCAGCCCGGCTAGTGTAGCACTACTATCAGGGCCTCTTGAAGCGAGTCTGGGAACTGCCCCTCTCCCATATCTCATTGTAGATCTCCAGCAGCTTGGGGATATGGATGCACTGAAGGTGGCTTAGTATTCTATGGGGAGGCCATACATGCCAGAGACTTTATTACAAGCTTTTTGAGTTATGGCCAAGCGGATCTCCTACACTTGGTAGGAGAGTCCAATTCTACCCACTGAAGCGGATCCAGCAGGGGAAGGGGATGCCCCTGTAAGAATCCATGCAGTCTATCCACGAAGTGGCCCGCCACCTCAGCATACAGGGCTCGATAGTAGGCTACAAAAGCGCCCTTTATTGCTTGAGTCTTGAGGATGTCCCTGTCTTCCATTTGTATCGCCTCCATGGGGGAGCATGTCCGGTCCTCTAGGTCTAACAACCAAGCTCCCCTATCCCTCTCACTATGGAGTCGGGCAAGGTACAGAGTATTGTGGTAAATAAATAAATAATACCTCTCTTTTTGACTAGACATATATCATAACAGATAGCTCAATAAATAAGAGTCAAGATTCGAGGTAGTAGGAGTTTTGCAGGTTTAATACAGCATAAGGACAGGAACAGGACAACCTGCATAGGAATAGGATGACAGGGCCCAGCAGCTGCTGGGGCTGGATCTGGGATGAGCGCGCTGACTTTTAATAACAATACATGAGCATATATACATAACGCAGACACATAGCATTACATTGCAGTAGGCGTAGCAGTGGGTGGAGCAGAAGGCGTGACGCGTAGCAGTCGCGAAAGATAAGGGTGAATAGAGGTGTAACAGGGCGTATACATAGACATGTGATGCAAACGTAACAGAATATGTCATGAATGGGGCGGAAACCATGGAGGGGGCTACCTAAGGAGCCGGGACCTCTAACCTGATGGTGCGCGCAAACTAGCAATGACGTATCACTAGGAGAAACTGGGGGCTATGAACTCTGTGCTAGGAGCAGAGACTGAAGTCTGGAGAGTCAGGGCGACATGTACCTAAACAGTATCTAGTATCTGATGTTTAGAGAACATGTTGATATAAACTAGAAGTTAGGAGGGGAAAGGCTAACTTGATTCTAAGACTGGACCATGCATTATTCTACATGTAGTGCGTGATGAAGAATATTAAATGACCATTAAATGCAGTATTTCTCTAATCGTGGAGACGTGAAGGCTAGACAATGACGGAAACTATTGATGCAGTTCAGTAGTTTAGGAATGCAGAGAAGGAGGACTGAACTGATAACTGGAATCATAACATACTTTTGGCAGACTCAGAGGCAGAGCCAGCTGAACCGGGCACTGCGAGGCAGGAAGTAAGTGAAGGGTCGAGGATACAGGTGGGGGCTGTATCGCTCCTCAGCGAGGCTTCAGGAGACAGGAGCTGAATCTGGTGTCCAGGCCCTTTTGAGGCCTAGAAACGGAGACTTTATAATAGAATAATGTGCATACTGAGAAACGTGGCAACGTAGCTTTACATAGGCCTGATATTCGTAGTATTCACGAGAACTGGAAACTGGCATACTAGAAGTGGACACAACTGTAATTGCGTCTTTAATCAAACGTGGGGAATAACATATGCATATTTATCATGCACACATAACATATGATGGATGACACGTAGGGACACAGAACATGGCAAAATTTACTTTTCCACATTCCCTCCTTGTCACTACGTTTCCATCAGGAAACATCAATTTTCATGATACCGTCTATTATTTCATACAGTATCATTTGCTCGTCTCGAATTATCCTGGAACGGGATTTAGAACGGGGCTTGGGACTAGGAATACAAGAGGTAGCACAAATGCCGCAAATCGCAGGGCCACATTGTATACAGAGGCAGCAGCTGAATATGATCGCTACTGCAATACCTAGGAAGGACAATATTTTCCATCCCCATGCGGAAATTATATTCCAGAACCAACCGGACCATGTCCAGGTGCCTGGATCTTGGTGTATCAGATGGGCAATTTTATGGAGTCTGGTTATAGCTGAATAAACAGACGGCGCGTTATTTGGAATGAAAATGCAGCAACTAGATCCGATGACTCTACAGGCCCCGCCCCTATCGGCCAGTATGACGTCAAGGACGAGACGATTCTGTAAAACGACAAATCTCATAGCAGATTGCTCTTCGGTTAAGTTACCTAGAGCAGAGGCAGTCTCATTTACTACAGCTTCGAGGGTTCTGGTTAACCTACGGATCAGTTTACTATTCTGGATAGGTCCTATAAAGAAGAAGAACCCTCTGTTGAAATCTGTATACTGTTCTAGAGCAGTTTCAGTATAATCGACAATTGGGGACTCCCTTCTATGTCTAATGTGTACTAGATGTGTATTTCTATGATAATCAGGTGGGGCTAGAAAAACAGGTGGCAGTAGGAAGGCAATGTAACAGGTTCCCTCCCAATCGAGGGGCAAACGAACATATGCGGTTTGACCACAAATAAAATAAGAATGACGTGAAGCTTTGAAAATAGATTTCCCACTGTCACTATACTTGACAATAGTAGTACAATCACTATGTCCTACAGGTACGGAACCATAATTACGGACACATAATTCGCCTTTGACTGGTAGTACTGAAATAGCAGGTAAGTCTGGAGTAGTATCAGACTGAACATTCAGGACCATAAAATTCGAAGAATAATTACCTAAATTATACACTTCATTTTCTAGATCTAAACCTGTTCGGTGAGGGGGACCTTGCTTGTCTGGGAAACATGTACTGTTAAGAAAAGACATATCTGTTAAGGATGACGTTAACGTGGACCATGCTCCACACGAACCATTATGTGAGAATGGATAAGGAAAAAGTGGCAGAACTCCCTTCGGGGTCTGGAAAGGGGGAAGTCGACCACACACCCAACAATTAGTAGCATTGCTGGTCTGGTGTGAGTAATGTAACATGCGGATAAATGAGTTATTTCGCATAGCGAGGCGGTAAGAGAGTTCATGAGGAGGCAGATCACTAAACGTGTGCTCTACTGTAGCATTAGCAGACTTATTTACATGAAGAACTGGGAAATACAGGAAAAATGCATAACTGGTGCAGGAAATCATAAGGCTGAAAAACAATATGAAACATAGAAAAACGATACATCGGATTGAGTTTTGACTAACTCTCTCACTATGGGGGTCTATTTTATACATGTCAGAAACAGTCTAACCGTTTCACCTAGGGGAGGACTTAGACAATCAAACTGACTGACTTATTTTACTAGACCGGAGTTTTAGCTTGTACTCCTGTTGCGGAGTTTTCTCTAACAGGGGAGGGGTTGTAACAATGTCTTTTGCGGGACAGTCCTTGAGAACAATATTTTGGCAATCCTTCAAATCCTGGGAAATGTTCTTTAAGACGGGTTTCAGTCCATTAAAAAGTTTAATATGAGAAAGGTGCACCCAGCCTTTGCGTCCTTCCAACTTCACGGCTGTACGGGTGGTGAGGAGGACCTGTCGGGGCTCTTTCCAACGGGGCTCCAGCGGACTTGATCTGTCAAAGTTGCGGACCATCACCATGGATCCTGGAACGATTTCGTGCGGTGCCACCTCGGTATTGTCTGGAAATGCGGCAGCAACCTGTGAACGACATGAGTTGAGGGCAGACATCAAGGAAGCTAGGTAATCTGTCAGCATATTACTTGAAACATCGGTAATACTTCGGGGTCTAGGAGTACCCCACATGTTAGGGGGGCGGCCGAATACGACCTCGTACGGGGACAGACCTGATCTGGAATGTGCGACCATGCGCATATAAAATAAAGCGACTGGCAGAGCTACTAGCCAGTCCACACCTTTTTCTTTACACACTTTGGCAATTCGGATTTTCAGGGTCTGGTTATGTCTCTCTACGAGACCGGCTGCTTCAGGATGGCGTACACAATGGAACTTCCACTGGTACCCTAACAAAAGGGAAACATGCTTCATGAGTTCAGATGAGAATGGCTGGCCGTTATCAGAATATACGACTCTAGGGAGTCCATAACGAGGGAAGAACTCACGAACCAACTGCTTGGCAGTGGTCGCGGCTGTGTAATCTGGGACTGGATATGCTTCTGTCCACCTGGACAAAGCGCATACAACTACAAGGACATACTTGAAACCTCGACATCGCTCCATCTGAATATAATCCATCTGGAGGACTTCAAAAGGGTGGTCAGGGGGCTGGAAACCACCTTGTTCCACCGGGACACTTTTACCTGGATTAAACTGACAACATATCATACAGGTACGGACTTTCTGCTTAGCTGCAGCTCGTAAGTGCTTGTTGAACCAAATGTTCTGGATACTATCTAACATAGCTTTTTCCCCTAAATGTGCTGGACTATGTGCGGTATTGATAATGACTTGAACCATAGAGTCGGGGAGAAACCATGTGGCTCTACCCTTCGTTAACCATCCTTGATCTGTCTGGACCCCTCCTTGTTCGGACCATTTCTTGATTTCTTCAGGAGTAGCATGTAACTGTATGTCTATGACATCTTGTGTAGGGTCCTTAACTGTCATACATGTAGTCGGATCTGGAGTATGTGTCATGTTAACTGGAATATCTAGAGTCTGTGCTGTAAGCTTGGCTGTGCGATCTGCTAAATCGTTACCTTGAGAAATAATGTCAGTAACTTTCGTATGTGCTTTACACTTCATGATAGCAATAGATGTCGGTAAGTGTATGGCACCTAACAGAGCTTGAATAAGGAGACCATGCTGAATCTTGGTTCCATGAGAAGTCATGAAACCTCTCTCCTGCCAGAGCACTCCGAAGTCGTGTACAACTCCAAATGCGTAACGTGAATCTGTGTAAACATTAACTTTCAAGTTCTTGGCGTGTATACAGGCTTGTGTCAGAGCAACTAGCTCTGCTGCTTGAGCGGACAGAGTATCAATACGGTGTGTTTCAATAACTTCAGTGTCAGTAGTCACTGCATACGCGGCGACTAGTTCTCCTGTACTAGTTCTCATACATGAACCATCCACATAAAGTGTCAGGTCGGGGTCTGGTAACGGAACATCTGTCAGATCTTGTCTTGGCTTTGTCGTAATGTTAATTACTTCCACGCAATCATGTGTGGCAGAATTTGAATTAACTGATGGTAACAGTGTAGCAGGATTTAGGATGTTGCAGCGTCTGATTTCTATGTGTGGCTGGAACAGTGTCAATTCATAACCTGTTAAACGTGCAATTGTCAAGTGCTGAGTTTGTGTTCGATTCAGAAGAACTTCCACAGAATGTGGAACTTGTACTGTCAGAGAGTGTCCTAAAACTATGGAATCACTTTGTCTGATAGCTAGTGCTGTGGCTGCAACTGACTTGAGGCACGCAGGCAGAGCCTGGGCTACAGGATCTAATGTGCTCGAAAAATAAGCACAGGGCTTGTATTGTCCTGCTTGATCTTGTGTGAGAACAGATAATGCTGTACCTTCGCGTTCAGTAACGAAAAGTGTAAAAGGCTTACTGTAGTTCAGTGTCGCTAGAACTGGAGCTTGGCATAGGGCTTTCTTTAACTCATTGAAACTAAGTGTATGTTCAGATGTCCAAGGGAGAACAGTCGATACGGCTGCCTCCTGTGTCGTTAACTGTATCAGTGGCTTGGCTAGAAATGCATACTGAGGAATCCATTGTCTGCAGTAAGAAGTAAGGCCGATAAAGGCACGTACCTCCTTCTGGGTCTTGGGCTGAGGAAGACTCGCTATTAACTGGATACGGTCTGGTGTCAACTGCCTACCCCTCTTGGACAGTAAGTGTCCTAAGTATACCACTTGCTGGACACAGAATTGAAGCTTCGAAGGGGACACCTTGTGCCCCATCTCGGCCAGAAAATACAAGACTGTAAGGGACGCTTGCTCGCAAGCACGTTCAGAACGGGCTGTGATCAGTAGATCATCGACATACTGGAGCAGGGCAGTGTCAGTTGGCATGTGAATGTTGTCTAGTTGTCTCTTGAGTGCTTGACTGTAAATACTAGGACTTTCTGTGAAACCTTGAGGAGCTCGTGTAAACATATAGCTCCTTCCATTTAAACAAAATCCGAAAAGGAACTGGCTGTCTGGATGAATAGGAACACTGAAAAATGCGTTCTTGAGGTCTATGACAGTGAAGAACGTGGCTTCGGAATCAATGGCCGTTAATAGGGAAGAGATGTCTGGGACAACTGGGTACTGCGGAATAATACATTTATTAAGCTCTCGTAGGTCAATCACTAATCGATATACTGGGGGTGCATTTGGATCAGTACGTTTCATGACTGGAATGATCGGAGAATTACATACATTGGAGTCAGTTTCTACAACCACTCCTTGAGCCATGAGCTCGTCAATAATTTTGGATAAGGCTGCTACAGCCTCAGGTGGCAATCTGTACTGTCTGATTCGTGGTAACACTACACCTGGCTTGAGAGTCACACGATAGGGTGTGATTTGCATATAACCTACATCAGTTGGACCTTGCGCCCATAAATGCTGCGGAACATTAGACAGTCTTGAATCAAAATCTCGTAATACATAGTGACCCTTGAAGTCACGTAGGAACAATCGTATTCCCTCTGGGGAACAGCATATAACTGCACCTAACTCTTTCAGTGTCTTAATGCCTAATTCATTTTCTGGACATGACTTAGTAAGTAACAGATCAGTAGTGCGGGACAATGGACCTACTTCTAGAGTAACTGGCTTTGAAATCTCATTTACGATAGGTTTTCCTGAAAATCCAAGGGAAACATTTCTTGAGCCTGAGAGCGGAGCCCCTGGAACTTCGGCGTGACTAATTGTGGTCCTACTTGCCCCTGTATCAATCAAAAACTTTCTGTCTTTCCCTAATACTTGACTGTGAACATAGGGACCCTCTTGATCTACAGGTATCTCGATGAGAGGCAAGCCTACCTCCCTCTCTAGGCTGTTTCATGAATACTGTTGGTACTCTGGATACTCAGACTGTGCATACTGGTACATCTGCGATGTAACATGCTGTGTTGCAGCAATAGGCTGCGGTGCTGTAACTGTCTGTGGTGCATTCTGTGGCTGAGGAATCTGGGAAACTTGTTCTTGTCTAGGCGGACGTGGTCTTTCTTTAGTCTTACCAGTAGCTATGTTGTGTTTCAGAACTGCACACTCATTTATAAAATGACCTGGCTGTTTACAATAATTGCAATTCCCTTTAACGGGAGCTGCAGGATGACTGGCTTGATTTGGACCCCTCTTCTGACTGTCTTGAGGAACAGATTGTGCAACTAGTACTTTCATTTTCGTGTCTTTCATACGTTTTCTCTCGTGTTCTTGTTCTTCTCTGATTCTATTCTGGTGGTATTGAAGCATCTGCAACATCTGGGACGGGGTATTAGCTTGCCAGGTACTTTCGACTTTCAAAACTCGATTTTTAATTTGTGGGCTTGAATTCTCGACTAATTTAGTAACAAAAAGGTGAGGGTATGACTCACTACTTGTCTTGAGGCCACTGTTGATACTAAAACATTTTTCAAATCTAGAATAAAAATCACTAATATCTTCGTCTTGCTTTTGTTTACAGGCTGAGATTGCATCCCAGTCTTCTTTTCTCGTTGTCAATAATCTGGGTAAAACTTGTATTAATAATTCTGGTAATTCTTTACATTTATCTCCAAGACCGGTACCTGGTACTCGTGCCTTGTCTTCAGCTTCTAGGACTGCCCAATCGATCTTTTTCTCTCCCACCTCCCATTCTTTTTCCTTGAGCTTTTCATACACCCCTGCGGGCAGCAGAACCTTTAACATTTTAATTATATCTGGATATGTGTATTCTCCCATACGGAGCATGTCTTTTAATTCTCTATGGAACCCTGCTGGATCTTTGTCATGACAGGGAATTAATTTCTTCATCTCGAGGAGTTCCATCTTTGTAATTGGAGTGTAAACAAACACTCGTTCTAGTTCGCCACCCGTTCCTTTAACTGGGTGGACTTCTCGTAACGGATTCTGTCTCTCCATGTAAAAGGGTTTACTTTCTGGGGGTGAGTCATGAACAAAATGCGGGTTCAGAAACGTTCTATATTTGTGACGTTGTTCTAGAATGACACTAATTAAGTCGGTACCTAGACCTTTCCATCTATACTGGAGTAACTCGTTCAGGATATCATGTAACGGACCTGGATCAGAGTGTTGACCCTCATACAATGTAATGAGGTGCTGAATCATATACATACCCGCCAGTCGTTGCTCGGCTGGGGGCAGTTTCAGAAACATTTGTGCCACTATTTCGTCTGGAAAAGTGGTAGAATCAGTAATCCATCGGACTGCTGATCGGGCTAGTTCTTGTTCATGCATGGTACTTAACTGACTGTAACCGATTCGTGATTTCAGAATGTGATCGGTAGCTTGAAACACTTGTTCTAGTGAACCTTGTTCTGGTGCTGGAGAATGAAAAATAGACTTGTGTTCTAGGCGTAAATGGCGATCTGGAAATCTAGATTTTCCTACATACGCTATTCTGGCGGGATTCTCGTCCTCTACCTCTTCAGTATCAGAGTTACTTTCTTTCTCGCTTACTTGTGCTGCTTTACGTTGTTCGTGTATCTTTATTATTTCTCTACGGATTTTCTTGTACATACTCTCCATAGCACCGACGGTCTTGTGCTTACCCTCGGCTATATTATCACTCCACCTTGTCAGGGTTCTCATTTCGGCTTGATCTTGAGACGGGTAATCTTGTTCTCTTATTAGACAATTGATCAGAAACTTTAATATCATGAGCTGGATCTCGGCTTTCCTTTGAGACATGGCCTCGCTAATACTTTCTGGATCATCCCCTGTACGGATGAAACGATATATTCTGTCTAGATCTTCTTTCATATTCGGTAAGGTGACTAGATACTCGGCCACCTTTCTTACGCGGAATGAATATAAAACCATATTATCCTCGCCTGGGACTGGATCATAGCCGCATTCGGCAAGGGATTTTCTTATTTCTGCTACAGTCTGATGTCTGGGCGTACGCTGTGACGCTTGTGCATGTAATTCGGCTGTCGTTAAACGCTTGTGTGGCGGCGGGGTTTGAGGAGTACCTCCTCCTGCGGCCCCTAAACTGGAGTCTAGGTCTACTGAGGCTCTTCGTCCTGGCATAATGGGAAATGGAAATGCAGGCTGGACTTGTATGGCGGGCTGGACCGGGGGTACCGTAACAGGTACTCCGGTGTCTGGAGGAGCGGGAAGTGCCTGATTTACAGGGACTGGCGGAGCGCGAACAGGATTTGCATATTCTGGGACTGTGTCGTCCAAATAGGACGAAATAAAAATATCAGCTGCGGTCTGTTTGTGACGTAGCTTGGTCGGAACTAATGGTGGCGGGAAATTACTGGATGCCTCTGGGGTCGCTTTTGGCAAGCCCTCGGCAAGGAGAGGATACATACCCCTATTAAGGGCATGCCTCTGTCTGTCTGACTGTTCGGCTTTGACTTGTTCACCAATCTCGATTAGTTCTTTTTCTTGGGCTCGTTCCAAGGATTCTCTACTTAATTCTGACTTTCTGATTTCTTTTTCGGTTCTTTTATGAGATTCTTTACGCCATAACTCGATGGCATCTTTCTGTGACTGTCTGGCTTTCTTTTTCCATAATGCTTCTTCTACTCGCATGATGCACTCGGCATCCCATGTACCCGATACGGGCCATCTATACTTTTCTTCTAACTGTTTGGTATACTCTACCCATAAATCTAGATACAATATGGCGCTTATGCCATGCTTCTGATACATAAAGTGACCTGGACTGTCCCTCGGCGGAACAGGAACTGCTTCTTCTAACAAACCCTTTCTAGTTTTTAGCTGACGTAATCTCGAAAGGAGAGACATTGTAAACTTGAATCGGAACACAATACAATACACGAGAAACAATAACAATTTGGAGAACAATTCAGGCATACCACGACATTGGAAATACATTGAACAACATCATAACAGAACAGTTCGGACAGAATATTACCTGGAATACTGAGAACAGAAACACAAGAATTTCTCGAGAACGGAACAGACTAGAGTTTCCTGGATGCACTGCTGAAACAGTACGGAACATACCGGTCCCATAAAGGGACGCATCAAGACCCGTATCCACCTAGGTGAACACTTCGTTTGTGAGTCTGTGTACCACCAACCCACGGACCAGAGTCAATTTAGATTGACCCTGTCTAGATACTACCCCAGTAATGGTACTCACCGGGCAGCAAGAACGGAAAGCCTCGGACTGGACTGGACTGCTACGACGACGGACGACGAACTTCGGACTTCTGTTACGGGTGGGCCTCCGGATACCTCGGACCTTGAACTCTTGGCTTGGGCTCTGGTCGGGACTCGCCGCGTTCCTCCACCGTCTCGTTTGGATGCTGGACCGCCTCCTCCGTCTCCTCCGTGGGCCTGAGGGATACTTGAAGCAGAAATATCTGCCGGTGCACAGAAGAGTTCCGTCACGACTGCAGAGGGTCAGGGGGTCGGCGTGGCTTCACCAACGCGTGGGGAAAGGGCAAGTCCCTATTCGGGCGCCATTATGTGGTAAATAAATAAATAATACCTCTCTTTTTGACTAGACATATATCATAACAGATAGCTCAATAAATAAGAGTCAAGATTCGAGGTAGTAGGAGTTTTGCAGGTTTAATACAGCATAAGGACAGGAACAGGACAACCTGCATAGGAATAGGATGACAGGGCCCAGCAGCTGCTGGGGCTGGATCTGGGATGAGCGCGCTGACTTTTAATAACAATACATGAGCATATATACATAACGCAGACACATAGCATTACATTGCAGTAGGCGTAGCAGTGGGTGGAGCAGAAGGCGTGACGCGTAGCAGTCGCGAAAGATAAGGGTGAATAGAGGTGTAACAGGGCGTATACATAGACATGTGATGCAAACGTAACAGAATATGTCATGAATGGGGCGGAAACCATGGAGGGGGCTACCTAAGGAGCCGGGACCTCTAACCTGATGGTGCGCGCAAACTAGCAATGACGTATCACTAGGAGAAACTGGGGGCTATGAACTCTGTGCTAGGAGCAGAGACTGAAGTCTGGAGAGTCAGGGCGACATGTACCTAAACAGTATCTAGTATCTGATGTTTAGAGAACATGTTGATATAAACTAGAAGTTAGGAGGGGAAAGGCTAACTTGATTCTAAGACTGGACCATGCATTATTCTACATGTAGTGCGTGATGAAGAATATTAAATGACCATTAAATGCAGTATTTCTCTAATCGTGGAGACGTGAAGGCTAGACAATGACGGAAACTATTGATGCAGTTCAGTAGTTTAGGAATGCAGAGAAGGAGGACTGAACTGATAACTGGAATCATAACATACTTTTGGCAGACTCAGAGGCAGAGCCAGCTGAACCGGGCACTGCGAGGCAGGAAGTAAGTGAAGGGTCGAGGATACAGGTGGGGGCTGTATCGCTCCTCAGCGAGGCTTCAGGAGACAGGAGCTGAATCTGGTGTCCAGGCCCTTTTGAGGCCTAGAAACGGAGACTTTATAATAGAATAACGTGCATACTGAGAAACGTGGCAACGTAGCTTTACATAGGCCTGATATTCGTAGTATTCACGAGAACTGGAAACTGGCATACTAGAAGTGGACACAACTGTAATTGTGTCTTTAATCAAACGTGGGGAATAACATATGCATATTTATCATGCACACATAACATATGATGGATGACACGTAGGGACACAGAACATGGCAAAATTTACTTTTCCACAGTATAATCGAGCTTCCCCAAGCGTGCCGTGGTCAGTCAACCATAACACTCAAACACACCACTTATCTTCATACCACATAACAGCCATAAGAGCACCATCATACAACCATTCTTAGAAGACAACACATATGCCAATACCACACAACACCATAAATAGAACACATCCCAACAACAGCACTTACACAACACCATTTTACACTGCTTCAACCACAGCTCATCAATCAGTTCATACTATTATACACTGCAAAAAGCCAACCTGTACAACTATAAGTTGGCATCTAAGCATTATATTAAATATAAAATCCTATTAAACGTAAAGGGCAGTGCCACCACAAAAAGAAATCCATAGGTACTAGAATACCTTCCCATAAACATATGCCATCACACAAGAGTGAACTTTTTTTTGGAGGCGATTAACAACAGCAACAATCCCACTAAATGCATATTCTCCTTACTTAAGGATCTTAAAACCTCTGGGCAACCTGTTTCATCCCTCTCACTTCTAATGAGCATTGTGAGATCCTTGCTGCCTCTTTCATTAAAAAGGTGGACGATGTCTGTAAAACGTTTCCTCACGCAGTACCCCCAGTAGGTTGGCCTATCCCCTCAGCCGTCGCCGGCCCATCACTTTCTGCATTTCCTGTGCTCTCCCAGGAAGCCATGCTGCTTATCTGTAACAGATGCTCTTTCGTCAAACAAAAAGAAACGCCCTGTCACTAGAGGCTGCTGCCGCGAAATTATCACAGCAACTACTTGGCCCAAGTCTAACTCCCATGCTGAAAGTAATGAAGGCGAGGATAATCAACTCTCTGTCGTATGGGCAAGAAATCATGAAGGGGACAACTAGTTCATTATTAAACAAATTAACAACCAAAATCTTTAAACGTGCCTTCCGCCTACCAAAATCGAGTTCACCATCGCAGGTTCGTCTTGAACTGGGCCTATTGGATCATCACGGCATCGAGGCCGGAGCATTTATAAAGTTCTGTAATAGACTGCGCCATTCAATGGAGGGCTCCCTGGAGGCAAAACTTTGGCGAGAAATAGCAAAAAGCCAGTCCAGCCTGAATCATTGTCATCACCTGGATAAAAGTTTAAAACTGCTAGCAGTCAAAGAATTCTGGGAAACAAACCCTTCCCAGCAGGTGCTTCAGGCTGTTATTAAGAAGAGCGTCCGACTGTGGTCATTTCAATCAGACAGGGCAATTCTGTCAAAAAGGAATCACGCCTGGGCAGTAATCACAAATTTCAAACCAGGAGTCGAGTCGCCTCACTTATCCAGCTCTTTTTCATTTTACTTGAAACAAAAGTTCTTAGCTCTAAGGATGGGTGACTGGCCATTCTTAAAGAACCTGTCAGACTGGCGTCGTCCAGATAACAAAATCGAATGCAGGTTGTGTGGCTATCACTCTGAGACACTGGAACACATAGCTTGTGCATGCCCCGCTATGCTCACAGACAGACGGCTAATACTGCGAGGCGAATGGATCAGGCTAGGAGTTCAAACCTGCCGTCAGGACATAATAGCAGCCCTCAATCCTGAAAACTCCAAGCTGAACATTGGGCTCACTAAATTAGTCCACAAAGCGTCAAAGCAGCTGGAAGAAATAAGCGATGCCACATCTGGGAGCCAGCCTGCCGGATTAACAACAGAACCTCAAATTGCTAACATCAGCTGTACTGTTCCCGGTCCTCCAGTCGAAGACAATCTGCCCACAATGCACTCAAACGTTTTAAATAACTTATAACTTCTGCATTCTATTTTAGAAAAAAATATATATATTTTTATATGCTGACTATCATTTATTGACAATGCTCTAGTGGGTTTCTAATGTTAATGTTAATGTTATGGGTGTCTTATATAGCTCTCGGCTACTCCATGGAGTGTCCCGGCGCTTAAAGCTACTCAGCGGTCCTTTTTACAATGAACTGATCAAGTTTTAATTTCTAATGGTTTTAACCAAACAATAAAGAATACATTACCTGTAACAAACTTAAATCTGGATCTCCCACTGATCCCCTTAAACCCGCCCGATGTAAGATTTTTTTAACGCAGCTTTCACCTGTGTTTTGTGATCTCAGAAATGTATACCTATCCTCTGCTGTGGTCCCCATTGCATGGAAACATGCTAAAGTGATCCCACTCCTCAAGAAACCCACACTGGATGACTCCAAGCCAGCAAATTTCCATCCCATCTCCCTCCTTCCTTTGACAGCCAGATCACCGAAGCCCACATTAACTCTATCCTCTCCAGCTATATTGACATTAACAACTTGCTAGACCCCTCTCAGAATGGTTTACGTCCACGTCAGTTCTGAATCTGCCCTTCTGGCGGTCACGGAATATCCCGTGTAATTTTCTGGATTCTGAAGGAACTTCTGATCCTATTGGACTTAAGTGCTGCATTTGACACTGTGGGGCATATTTCCAAGCAATAGCGATAATTATCGCTATTGCTTGGTTAGAGACAAAATTTTACCGCTGAGCTGCGGCGATTTTTATCGCAGATAAACCTTGGTATTACCAAGGTTTATAGCAAATGCGATAAAAAACGGCCGTAATGCATGAATATCGCTGAAAAGTCAGCGATATTCATGCATTACCGAGCTAATGCTCTTAGCCATGTTATCCACCTCCCATTGGATAACATGGCTAAGAACTGCTCAGGGCAGGTGTTAGCTTTTGGAGATAGCGATGTTAGCGACTGTTTCCAGTCGCTAACATCTTGGCACACCCACTTTGCATGTCATTAGTGATAAATATCACTGACATGCAAAGTGGGGACCAAGATGGTCGCTATCTCCTACTAGCTGTCGCTAACTGGTGTTAGCGACAGCTAGGTAATAGGGAGATAATTTTATCTCCGCTTTCTTGGCTTTTAAAGCCAAAAAAGCGGAGATAAACCCCCTTGATAATATGCCCCTGTGTTCCACCACATTCTTTTGCATCGCCTAGAGGACATTGGCATCGGGGGCCTGGCCTTGGGGTGGCTTTCTTCGTTTCTCTCAAAAAGAACCTTTCAAGTCATCACCCCCCCCTTCTTGCTCTCAGATGCACAGTGTGCACCAAGGGGTTCCGCAGGGCTCTGCCCTAAGCCCCACCCTTTGTAACATCTACATTCGACCTATGGCAGCTGTGGCAAAGAATAGTTGGGCTGACAGTGATCTCCTATGCGGATGATACACAGTTAGTGATCGCCCTATCCGACAATCCCGCATGGGATGCCTCTAAGATGAAAGAAGATTTAACAGCGGTCATGGACTGGATGACATTAAACTGCCTCCAACTAAATGCCACCAAATAGGAAACCCTGCTGGTGGGGAAAAACACTCATCTGTGGAGTGATCAATGGTGGCCGTCCGCCCTTGGTTCTCCACCTTTACTGAAGCATGCGGTCAAAAATCTGGGCATACGAACCAAGTCTGTGGCTGGAGTCTGTTTTGGGCTCCTATGTGGTCTCAAACCTCTGTTGGGCTTCTTTGAGGCTAATAACCGGCAGGCTATCATCCAGGCCACCATACTATCTAGGCTGGATTACGCCAGTGCTCTGTACTTAGGGGTAAACAGAGCAGAGACACAGCGCCCCCCCGAGAATACAGAATGCAGCCGTCCGACTACTGCTTGGGCTCCCCAGGACCTGCCACACCTTGGAGTTCATCAATAGACATCATTGGCTCCCAGTGAAGAAGCAAGTTCTTTTCAAGGTACTTTGCATTGCCCACCGCATTCTTAACGCCCAATCCCCTGAAATTCTCACAGACCATTCATACTGTATACGCCCACTTGTCTCCTGCGCTCCTTCAACCAGCATCTGGCGGCCATTCTGCGAGTTAAGAGAGCCAGAGCCGGAGGACGCTTTTTCCGAGATTTAGCTCCCAAACTCTGGAACTCCCTTCTGGTGAACATCAGAAGAATTCATAATCATACTGCTTTCCACAAGGCCATATAAACTCATCTGTTCACTAAATAATTGGTTGTGGGGTTCTGCGGTGCTGTGCGCTCTATAAATTTTATAACATCATTTCTCGGGCCATCTTCCAGGATATTAAATAATGCTTGGTCAAGCTTATTCATTGGAGCTAGGATTAATAGCACGTAAATGATATACAACCAAAGGGAGAAGAATGGAAAGGGAAGATGGCAGAGAGAAGTACCCAAGATGGAATGGAATGCACAGCAGCTGTAATTAGGCCTTTGACTGGTACCTGATATTACACAACAAGGAAAGGTAGTCGTAACCAACTCAGTGGGTCCAAAAGTGCATGTACTGTGTAGGTGAAACTCAGGAGCAGTGGAAGCTCAATCCATGGAAACACTGTTAAGCAACCAGTGATAAATGAATATGGACCAGTAGAAGGTCAAGCCCTGGAAGCCAATAAAGCAACTAGGGAGTAAACTGTATACAGTCCACCCAGCAGCATCAGAGGTTACATGTCTTTAAGCAATGTAAGCAATGACAGAGTCCTATCTGGAGTCCATTCAAGAGCCTTGCCAGGAACACTAGCGGCCCAATACATTGAAGCATTACTATGCAACCGGTGAGTCAACTATAACATAGAGAAAAGACAGTAGCCATGCAAATTGTGTGTGCGCATCCATTACTTGAGTCTCAGTCTGTTTCAATCAAAGATCGTGTTTGTAGGTTGCAAAGCACAAAGTCGCCTGCTGCTGCAAATGCTACTGGGAAACTGGAAGCTCCTCAGAACAAATAAGAGCCCCAAATTTCCTGGATTATATATCAATTATATATCAATTTCAGTGTAGCCCAACAAAATTAGTAGATTCTTCTCATCAGATAAAAGTTAGTCTATAAAACAGCTTCTTGTAGCATATCTCTCACAATAACACAGTGTAACTCAGCTAATAGTTTTTTATCAAGGCATACCCTAAGGACAGAAACAATCACAAAATATCAAAGTCCATCACAGCTTACTAATACAGAGGCATGCAGAAAGAGTGGTGCCTAGACAATTCTTAGGAGGGGAGTATTTTGTTTATCTGGTCCCTATGTGGTTGTGCGCACTGTCATGTAGTCATGGTGCCCCTGTCAATAGGAGTGAAGATGTAATTAGATGTAAGTCAGAATACCATCAGAGTGCTTTAAACAGATTTTACCCTGCAGCAGCGTCAAACATGTTCAATGTGCAAGTTATGTGTCACCAGATGACAACTCTTACATAACGGGTTGTGATTATATGCTTTTTAGGTTTTGCCTGCACAGCACTTGCACTGTACTTGAGAAAGCTATGGTTTTTAATAAAAACGTAAAAGGGACTCCTTTACTGGCTTCTCATTGGTTCCTGTGCCTGCCAAATACCTTTCCACCATTTCCTTTGGCTATAGCATATTTTCCTGCATTTACCAATGCTTGACCCTCATATGCTTCTCTTATCAGTTCCCTGCTGCCGAAATACTGTTAACATCTGCTATGTGGGGACTGTGGGCCTTCTTATGATGTCAGGCGGACCGCCCTTCACCGTCGCAGAAACAGGACCGACCACCTAATTATAATACAACAGCACATGGTGTGGTCACATTTTCCCATTTCTCAATGGGAGCTTGTGTCATAAACTGACCGTAACACAAGCTACCATTGAGAAATGGGAGTCTGTGTTCATACCTGCACCCCATTGCAGGCACCTCAAGGTGCCTGCCACAAGGTGTAGGGATCAACAGGTGGGCACCATAGGTGGCCCCTCGGCCCCCAACCGGAGGCCGAATACAGAAGGGGCCCTTCTAGGGGCCCTCAGACACGCTTTCTGTCAGGGTTTCCATGTCGGAAAGGCCTGCATGAAAACCATGTTGGAAACTGTGCATTGTAATCCAGAAGGCAGAAACGCCTTCCATTTAGATTAGGGCCGGTCTCCGACTCGCAGATGGGCTCTTGGAGCCTGTTGGAAGCCAGCCGGAATGACCGGCCAGTTTCAATTCTGACAGGCTGTATCATAATCAGCTGGTCAGAATTGAAACCGACGATGTCGGTCGTAAGACCTCTGATATAAGCTTGGAGGCCTTATGACAGACATCGTAATAAGCCCCTATATTTTTATAACGTTTTGTATTTTACTATTGCAGCATATTTATATAACAATTTATCACCCGTAGAAATGATGTGAATTGCATAGAATCACAGGATGTTGCGCGGCACCACCTAGACTCGAACCGGGATCCCCCAGCTCTCGAGTCAACATCCTCTCCACATCCTCTCCACTCCCGTGTGACCTGCCAGGAAGCTCTTTCCTTCTCCCAGACGATGATTGATGAAACCAGCTCTTTATTAATCACGTAGGCGAAACCATTGCATTACCAATCCTTGTTTTATTTAACGTGATCAAGTGATGTTTCAGTGACTTGGGAAGTATCCCAGGGTTTCATTCTCATTGCTTGTCATTGACTTCTCTAATATTTAGTCGCCAGGAACCAACCCTCTGTGGCAAAAGCAACATCGAAAAACCCTTTTTTCCACTAGATTAGCATTTTATAATCTGCCTTTTCCGACCTCACTGAGTTTGTGTGCGTGTGGTGATCCGTTCTAAAAGAATATATATTTATATATGCATCATTTCTCTGGTGATGCTGAAGTTTGGCTTTTGTGGCTGGAAGTAGGGAGCCAGGTGTTCTATGGCCACATTGATGAGAAGATCCATCATCAAGACCACACTCATGTACATTAGCTCGCACTCACCATGAGAAGTTTAAAATACGACGGAGCTGAAAGAGACATTATCCCAACCTGAAAAGATGCATGATGGGATTTGCAGTACATGAGGAGGAGCTGCAAGAATGCTCTTTCAACGAACTATGGTCCGCTGCGCTCCCACCAATGAGAACGAAGGAGCACATTTCAAAGGTGAACAGTACAACCTCAAGTGTAAGGCATTGGAGAAAGGCGTACCGCCTAAACGCGTCATGCTGTTTGGAAAATAAAGGAGTTTCTTGGTAACCCTGCTGTGTCCCCTTGTCTACCTCACAGAGAAGTGATCGTGGTGATATATATATATTACACTTTATTTTTATGCTCATTGACTATTGAAAAATTGGGGTTTTCTATTGCTGCTCAATTTCTGTTACAAAAATGTATTTTGCTACTAGTACTGTGATTGTATTTTTATCGGAGATTCTATGGATTTTATCAACAGCGTGTGTTTCTTAACTTATTTTATTTGGTTTATTGTTCCAAATATAAGAGGATTCTCTTTGCACTTGCACTTTGAGAATTCAGCACTAGCACTTCAAAAATTCAGCATTGTACTGTGATATTTATCCTTTAACCATTGTTGCCACATTGTCATTTATAGTTGAATACGGATGGTCTCTGACGAACACCAATCATGTTGTAAAATTGTAGAACATTATTTACACAATTAGGGGCCTATTAGCAAGGCGGGCGGATCACCACCGCCTTATCAGCGGTGGAGAGCCACCCGCCAAAACACCCTGCCAGATGGCCATTTACCCCCGCCACATTAGCATGGCGGGGGGTACTGCAGCAGACGGAAAGACCTCCCGACGCTTTTCCACCGGCAGGCAATCGTCACAACTGCCTGCCGGGCGGAAATGGCCCATAATATGGGCCATCCAGATTATGATGTGTGCGGTGAAATGCCTTTCCATGGCAGAGACTCCGTCATGGAAAGGCATGCAGAGTTTACTTTGGGGCCCCGTTGCGGGCCTTCGGAGTGTGGGGATGGGGGCTGCACTTGGGCGGTACCCATGGTACCCCCCTACATTGCCATTCCGAAGGTGGCAGGCACAGCGCTGTGCCTGTCACATTGTGCATGCCAATGCACAACATGCATTTTCAACATTGTGGCGGGGGCCCGCCACAATGTTGAATATGCAGGATGCGACCGCCAGGGTGGCGGTTGCATCCTAATGGGCGGTTGGTCCCGTTTACCGTTACAGTGGCGGGCGAACATCGTAATGGGCCCCTAATTGTTTCATATTGTATGTTTGATTTATTTTGTCATGCTTTCGTGACTATGATATTCCTATTTGTGCCTATCAACTCCATAGTCTTTTCATTATGTCTATGAGCGTTATTGGCAGGGTTGCACTTGGGTTGTTGTTTATTTTCACTATTTAAATGATGCCATTTTGGCGGCATGTCATGTGATCAAGACTGCGCTCTGATGGTCGAAACACGTCATGGTAGGCACTAGCCAGAAATATACTATGTGCCGTTATATTATTAAAGCACTTATTTGTATTTCCAAACTCTCTCTCTCTCTCTCTCTCTCTCTATCTCTCTATCTCTCTATCTCTCTATCTCTCTCTATATATATATATATATATATATATATATATATATATATATATATATACACACTTGGAGAGAGAGAGAGAGAGAGTGGGAGACTGACTCTCTTTGTTTATTTTGAGATCTCGGTAGATGCTGGCCTGACAACCTTTCCTCTAGTCTTTTAAAATCTGTATTTCTCTTGAAGCTTAAGGGTTAAGTGAAACGTTGCCAGGCAATTTAAACTTTGCATATTTTTTCACTGTACTAAAGGACTGGTGGAATTTATATCTGGCTGAGTAAAAAGAAAACGCTAAGGACATGTGCGGGCATTTTAATAATAATTCCACATTTGTAAAGTGCGCACTTATCAACCCTAAGGGTATCCAGGCAATGGGGGCGGTCAGGGAAATTAAGTGAGCTATTGCCCAGAGTCACATGATGCTGAGCTGCTGCTGGCGATCGAACCATGTGCCCCGTACTCAGGGGTATAGGTTGTGCTGGTAAATGTCTGAAAGCATTGTTTGATTTATGAAGTTGTCCATAGCCTTTTAGAAAAGTAGCTTGATTAGAATTGTAGGTGATAGATCTTGAGTTTGGTAAATGAATGACAAAATAGGTTCTATGAGGATTCCAAACACTGGAAAAAATTAGGTAGCATTGTTGATGGCATCGCAGGAAGTGACATAACATGGTCTCTGGCAGGAAGTGAGGTGACATACACATTAAATGTAATTACATTAGAGGAAGTGACCTACTCAATGTAGTAATCACGGAAAGTGATATGAATAAAATGTATTAAGAATGCCCATAATAAATTGTGTTACCCCAATTTTGCACCACCAGTCTCATATAAAGATGGATTTCACACAATTATTTTCTTGGTTGTTTTGCTCAGACATAATCTTCCTGTCACCCTGCTTTGTTCCGTCACCATTGGCCCATTCTTCTACCTCAGTTTTTATCCCTGTTTCCTCCCCAGAGACTATTTGGGCACCCCTCTCTTCAACCACCTTGCACGTCTGTATACTGTTTGCGTTCCTTCGTCCTTCCCCACTGCAGCAGAATGGCTTACTATAAGGTGCACACTTAAAGGAGTGATGCACCTTGCACTGATACATGCAACCCTTACAGTGATGTTAGTGGTCTTTGATAACTTAAGGCACCCAAAGTGGTAGCTGTGGAGAGCAGCCTTCAGGCTTATCTTGAAAGAGTGTAAAACAACTTGTTACCACCATTTATCAATATTGTAGATTAGATGAAAAGGAACCAACTAGTGTTTATCAAAAATAAGGATATTTATTATACAACACAATCACTATCACATTGGTATGTCTCGTAGCTGGTGGTATCAACACTACACATGAAAATACTTCATAGAAATCGATTAAGTAGCACGAATATACACTGGTCTCTAGAGGGAGACCAAACCATATACTAAAGCAGTGGAATCCGAACTACAAGGAAGAAAAGGACTTGGACCAAAGGAGTCAGAGGAGCTGGGTGAACCAGGAACCACCCAAGATAAGTACCCAGGAACACCACGGAGGCTATGTGAAGAGTGGAAACACAGCTGCTTG
Organism: Lissotriton helveticus; assembly: GCF_964261635.1. Classification (NCBI taxonomy): domain Eukaryota; kingdom Metazoa; phylum Chordata; class Amphibia; order Caudata; family Salamandridae; genus Lissotriton; species Lissotriton helveticus. The sequence goes on along the minus strand of NC_136059.1, from coordinate 294,103,008 downwards.
CCCAATTGAAGTCAATGGAGAAGTTGCGGTTGCAGTTTTAAAGAAAAAGGACCCTTCTCAGAGGACACCGAAGAAACCCTTTGGATGATGGAAGGTTGGAGAGCCATCCCACCTGTGCCCCAAGAACCAGGTTAGCTGCACCAGGGAAGTCGGTGCATAAGGGCGTCAAAACCTCCTGTAGATGACAATGGGTGACTTGGGCATAAAGGCCTCTGACGAAGTCTCTGAAGATGTCCGGTGGAATCCAAGGGTGGATTCTCGAACAGCTGAACCCACAAGCAGAGGGGACTGAGTCTATGTCACTCAGAGGTGACCAGGAGGCGCAGAAGCACAACTGGCAGGGAGATCAGGAGAGTTGTTGAAGACCATGCTGCTGCAGCTGTGGGGAACAGGCAATGCTGAGGAAGACCAGGAGCTCTACACAAGCTGTCCAACGTCTGATGTCAGTGTCTAGGTGTTCGGTGTCTGGCAGGAGCAACAACAAGCCTTAACCGCAACTGGCGTGGAAGACGACAAGATGCAATTGTTCGGACCAGCAAGGTCCAAGGAACTCACCAAGTGCAGAAGAGTTGGAGCAGGCCCAAGCAAGCAGGGGGGCCACAAAAGCAGGAGAAGACCCTCGAAAGGATCCCCAGGCCAAAGACACAGGAGTCGCAAGTGGACCTCAGGCAGTTCACCAAAGATGGAGGCCCACGGTGCAAGGGATGCAGTGAGGATGCTGCTCTTTGAGGGATGAGGTACTGGAGGCTGGAGCTTCTTGTAGCCCAAATATTTCTGGAGTGCATAGCCAACACGCCGCGGCAATGACAAGTCGACCTGGTGCATAGGTATTTGATCCCTGCGGCTCTGATGAGGGAAGTGTCCTCCAAATTGCAGGGAAGACAGGTCAGGCCTCTGGAGAGCCACAGAACCACCACCCTTGTTGCTGGACCTCGGGAAGTCCGTTGGACAACAGAAGCAACAGACTGGTTAGCTTTGTTGCGGTCCTTGATGCCCACAGGCCTTATAGAGAACCTGAATGAAGCACAGCTGAGGCAGAGGACTTGCAGAACAGTGAGACCAGGAGCAGCAGGAGTCTTCCTTGATGCAGTCTCAGTTCCAGGCCAAGTCCAATGAAACCCAACTGTCCAGAAGGTCGAAGAGTGCCTCGGTTTCAGAGGTGAGTCTTGTTCCACGATTAATCTGAAGACCTACCCGTGGGGAAGCCCTTAAATACCCAAATAATGGGTTGGAACAACTTGGGGGTCCCTCCATGAGGAGGGGCTGGACAGAGTAGAGGATACTCTCCTGTCCTTTGTCTGGTTTCACGCCAGAGCAGGACCCAAGGGTTACTGAACTGGCTCAAACAGGTGTATGCAAGGAGGGCACCAAATATGCCCTTTAATGGAGTCTGGAAAACACCCCCACCACAGCACAATACACTAAGTCCTGTCTAGGAGGTAGTCACACCTCCCTGTGACAGGAACTCTATTGTTCTACCTTCCCCTGCTTGAGCTCAGCTTAGCAGCAGGAGGGCAGAACAGTGTCTGTGGTCGGCAGCATCACTAGCTTGTTGGCTGACCCTGAAAGGCTGTAACTGAGAGTACAGGGGGCTCCCCTAAGGGGGCCCCAAGTACATGGGATCATTCTGTCATGAGAGGTTCAAGCATCAACTCACACAGGCTGCAATGGCAGGCCTGTAGTCTGAGTTTACGTTGACTTGCATGGGTGGCACAATATGTGCTGCAGCTCATGGGAGATCCCTGGTATACCTGTACTCTGGGTACCTCACTACCATATACTAGGGACTTATAAGGGTACACCTATAGCCTGTGGTGGAGATACAAAAGTACTTACCAAATCCAGTTTGGAAGAGAGAACACAGATGCTGGGGTCCTGGTTAAAAGGATCCCAGCAAACTAGTAAGAACATACTGACACCAGGCAAAAACTGGGTGTAACCATGAAAGCAGATTTATCTTTCCTACACCCGCTGCCCTCTTTATACTCTAGGAATTATAATTCTTTCTCATCTTAACCGGATTCCTTCTCTCTCTTCCTGCATCAGGGCTTTGCTTTCATCTGGGCCCTTTTGCACTTCTTCTCCCCTCAGACTGTCTAAACCTTCCTCTCAGCCCATTCTGCCCCATGCTCCTTAACCCAGATTTGCATGACAGTTATTCTTATTTCCTGTATCCATCTCTAGCCTTCATGTCCCCTCAACATTGTCTGTCTTAACATTCTCCTTATCCAGCCCTTCCACTTTGATCCCCTAAGTCATACCTGCAACATTCAGCTGATACACTTTACCTGTAGCTGACACATGTCAATCCCATCATGACTTCTGATGAACCATCGTAGGAATCCACAGGCTCAATAACGTCTCCTAAGCCGACGACACCCAGCTCATCCTCACCAAAGAACCCAACATCACCAGGCACAACTTCCAAGAAGGGATGAAAGCTGTCGCCACCTGGATGAAGAAGAGCTGCCTGAAACTCAACTCAGAGAAAACAGAAGTCCCCATCCTTGGCACCCCCCCTCCGCATGGGATGACACCTGGTGGCCCCTTGCCCTCGGAAACCCCGCCACGGACCACGCACAAAGCCTTGGCATCATACTACACTCATCACTCAAGGGTGAACTGCCAGATCATCGTCGTGTCCTCTGCCTGCTTCAACACCCTCCGCATACTCTGAAAGACCTTCAGATGGATCCCACCCGAATTTAGAAAAACAGTCATGCATGCCCTGATCAGTAGCAGACTGGACTACGGCAACATTCTCTACACCGGAATCAGCATGAAACTACTTTGCAAACTCCAGACTGTCCAAAACATCGCATCCAGGCTGGACAACCCCCGTCACAACCACATCACCCAACACCTCAGCGATCTCAACTGACTCCCTATCGAAAGAAGAATAACCTTCAAGCTCCTCACTCATGCATACATGGCCCTTCACAACATCGGACCAGCATACCTAAACAACTGCCTCTCCTTCCACACACCCAATAGTCACCTGCGATCAGCTGACCTCTCTCTGGCCACCGTCCCACTCATCTTCAAAACCAGCACAGGAGGAAAGTCTTACTCCCACCTTGCAGCCAAGGCCTGGAATGACCTCCCCCTCCACCTCCGGCAAGTCCCCACACTGCTCCAGTTCAGGAAGGACCTCAAGACCTGGCTCTTCGGATGACCCCCAGCACTGAACGGAGCCACCCTCCTGCACCCCCGCTCCTTAAAAACCTCGCAGGTGAGTAGCTGCGCTTTACCAACCCCTGATTGATTGATTGATTGATGTTGCTATGCTATTAAACGTTTAGGATAGCGTCCTTAGAGATTGGAGTCACTTTACGGGTAGTTGATCCGAAAGTTCCTTCAATGACATTATGGTAGATTTAGGGTGGTTGGACTATGGAGGTTATCATGTAAGATTTGAAATAGTAGTTTGCTTGCCTTTTGCTTCTAGTATGCATTTTGTATTTCGTGTAATGGGCTCCCATTTGGTGTCTGGTTGATGTTTTAGTATTTTTCATTTTTAGTGCCAGAGATAGCATTTTGTTTTTTCTTGCTGGCTGTATAGAAGGTGTTGGAACTGGGGTCACCAGTTCCCCGAGGGTAGCATGGCACGAGCGGGTAGGCATCCCAAAGCTTATGTGTAAAGCGACTATACATCACACACAACCACTGAGACCGTAAAAATGGGCACATAATGAGTGACGCCACTCCAGTTAGTTTGTATAAAAATTAGATAACTTTTCTAAAGAGCAGTCAGGGAAATCAAGAATTACAGTATCAATATCTCATTAGTTTTCCTTAAGAATACATAGGTTTCAACACTTTGTAATAAATACTCAGATGAATAAATATTAAATATCAGATAAATATTGAATATTAGATGATATTAAGTATAAATAACCACAGGCCTGACCTTAGCCTTGCTCCTTGTCAGCACCTGAAAGAAATACATTAAGGAGACAACCAAATGACATTGCATCTCATTGGTTCTGCAGGCATTTTACCCACCTCTCACCAAACAAGGGTGAGCGTTCCACAGCATTAAACATGTAAAAAATTACTGTAGGCTTCCAGTAAATGCAGCACTAAAGGGGGAAACATTTCATTAAGATTAAACATCCCCTTGTGCAGGTTTAACCATCTCCTTAATCAGGAATAACCACTTTAGGAATCACTCCCAGTAGGAATAAGCATTTCCTAGATTAGGGCTACGTATTTCATTACTTATAATACATTTCTATAGGCCAGAAAGAACATTCTCCTTGAGCAGATTTCGAACTTCCTATGAAGCCAACGTAAAACATTTCATTAGGCCAGAATTATGTATCTCATCAGGTAAGAGTAAACATTTCTTTTAATCAGGGTAGCCTTTCTTCAGGTAAAAAAAGAATAAACAGTTCCTTTGGCAGAAGTTAGAACATTTCATCAAGAATCAGACCACCTTTATGGAAAACAGTAACAGACCCCTATGCAGGCCTAAACATTTCAACAGGTAAGCCTGAGCTTAGAGGACTTGGCTTACGCATGTAAAACCTTTCCTTATGAAAATAGAAACATCTCCTTTTGCAGGAGCACGAACATCCCATTAGGCCAGAAAACACATTTCATTTAGCAAGAATGAGCATTTCAGCAGGCAATAACAAACCCTTAATCAGGCAAGGATGACCATGTCTCTAAGCAGGAGTGAACCCGTTGCCTGAGGTCGAAATCAACATTTCATTTAACTGTTGCCAATCATGGCTGGGGACCTCAGTGCAATCATTAGATCAGGGGCCTAGACGACCCCCTAAAAACAGTTCTGCATCAGTGTTCACCACTCCCCTAGTCAGGGGTTAACTTTTTATGGATTGAGGCCTATAACTGTGGCCTTGGGACCTGTAGAACAGTCCAATACCAGAGTAACCATTTCCTGCAGTGAAGATAAGCAGTTCCACAACACATTTCCTTGGGGTAGAGTAAAGTGAACATTTCATTTTGTAAGAATGAGCATGGTAAAGAGAAGCCAGGCCTCAGGCAACAAGAAGTATAGCATTAATCAGGGCCTGGCTTTGAAATGAGCATTCAGGGGTTAACTTCTACCAACAGGGTAGTCCCTGCGTCCTCTTCGAGGGTTCCTCAGTCAACACAGTGCTCCTTCTCAGTTTCCAAAGCCCTGCAGACACAAAGGGGCCAACGGGGCCCAACAACTGTCTCCCACTTGGGGGGTGGGAGGGGGGGTCGCGATCTCAGAGCCTCCCTCGGGGATTTGCCTTTCTCTTCAGCCCTCCCGGGCCCTTGCGTAGGCTTCTGGTGTGCTGGCAGAGGGAGGGGGTTCACGCGGACTTCAGAGCCCCCCCCCTCGCCGGTTCTCCTAGCCTGGGCGGTGTGCAGGCCGATGCGGAGTGACACATGCGCTCTAGCGCTCTTCTCAGGGGTCTCGCCGGCTGGGGGAAAGGCCCGGCTTCTCTCAGGGCCCTCCGGTGAATGTGGTGGTAGGTAGGGGCTCCCGGGCTCATCTGGAGCCCCCGCGCAGGTTTCTCCCTGGGTCCCGGGCCTTCTTCGGCCTCCGGGGCCCTGGGCCAATCACAAGCGGCTGTGGGGAGGCGCGCCCGCGGCCGCCAATAGCAGTGCGGCCTGCGGCGGGGTGGGACAGCCTCTTCTCCAGTCGCTGGGCAACGAATGCTGGGGCGCGGCCGATGACGCGGTGCCCCCCGTCACGTGATGCGGGCGTTCTGGCTTCGGGGCCTACCACGGCCTGAGGTAATTTCGCGGCGGCCCTCTCCAGGCACTGAGGGCCGCCGAGGGGGCAATGAAAGTGGCACCGGCGCCACCGAGAGGGCGCCGGGCCGTGACGGCAAGCACAAGGCCCAGAATACCCGCGGCTGCGGCGGTGATATCGGCCCTCAACGATGCGGCGGCGGCCCCCTCCTGGTCCCGGGGGCTGCTGAGGCTGAGAGGACTCCCGCACTCTAGCGGTAGGTCGGGCGGTGCTTTGGGAGCCCAGCGCTCACGGGCCTAAGCGCCGGGGCACAGATAGGAGCAGCGCCTGGCAGTGATAGCACTTTGAGGGGGCAGCGCTCCCGAACACATAAGTAGCGCTGGGCAGATATAGCGCTTAGGGCAGTGAGCTGGATACAGCGCTTCACAGGCCACAGCAGGGGAGCGCTGAGCAGCAGCGCAGTTTGGCTCAGTCTCAGTCAGGTTAGCAATTCAGGCAGATATAGCGCTTCAGGGTTACTATAGCCTCAAGTATCACAGCGCACTCTGGTAGCATCAGCAGGCTCAGTGCTTCTCACAGGGACACAGTAGATAAGCGCTTGAGGGGCAATATAGCGCTTAGCCAGCAGACAGTTTATTTAAGTTGGAAGCAGGTCAGCAGGACCAACAGGACAGGCTACACACCCATGTCAAACCAGCAAAAGGGATCCCAGGTGGCGTCAGGGAGGGCGGGGAGCGACACAGCGCCAATACCTGGTTGATTTCTCCATAGTCCTGTGGTTATTTAGTTTCTTCTCGGCGCTTTATGTTTCTTGCGCCCTTGTAAATAGCAGTCTCTGGGTTCCTTGAAGGGGGGGGTGTTGGAGTTGATGGCTGGTGTCAAATCTCCTCAGCCGGTCTCCTTCAGGTGGACTCTGGGTTCCCCTCCCGCCGGGCTAGATCAGGGGGTAAGTTCAGGATTCCTCAACACTTGGAAGGCAACACCTAAGCCCTGTCACTCCCAGTATCATAAGTCCCTGACTAGGCCCCACTGCCTAAAACTCCTGCGTAGGTTCTTCCCCAGGTCTGTGCTCCCTCAATCTGACAGGAAAGTTTCCCTCCCTTTCCTTATATACTGCCAGTTGACAGTTGGCAGTGGCAGTTGGTGTCACCTCACCTGTTCCAGAAGGTTCCAGGAGGTTCTACCATTCTGGCTATGGGCAGGCTGGCAGGCTAGTATTGATACATTGTTTGGAGGGTTCCAGCCAGCTCCTGACCACTAGAATGCGTCCACAAAGACCACACTGCAGTAGCAATGGGGGACATCCTAAATTAAAGGAATAAAAAGCGAAAAATTTCTGGGGAAAGGGCCAAGTCCTACAGAAGGACACCCCTTTTATGCTTTAGTGAGCCACTTGTTCAGCATTTCTTAATTTTCACACAATAGATATCTTAAGCAGTATGGTAAAGGATTCTTGGAATCCTGTGCTGCAATCTGAGGTGATTGTCAGAATCTATGCTTTTAACATTCTCACGGAGTGTGGGAGCAAAATAATAAAAAATCCTGCTTGATGAGTTTCAGAGCAGTCCTGTGAAGAGCCGCTTTTAACTATGACTAAGTCAACCTTGAGAAAAAGATAGCTAGAGAATGCCTTTTTAGGTCAGGCATTCTAGACCTCTTGTATATACTTTAGCATAAACAACAAACAAACTTAGAGGTCTAAATCAGAAACCTGATCTGAATATCTTTCAAAATACCTTCATGTCTAAAAAGTACAACAAGATAAAGAAGTGGCTAACAGTTATGAACAACAGACCAGAGCGCCAAGAAAAGGGCCACCTGTAATTGCTAATCAAAACCCATTATGGATTCCCATCAATAACTTGTATGGATCAATGTTTTCATTTGGTAATCCTGCCAGGGTATTCTGTCTCTTGATCATTGAGACATACGGCATACCCCCATCTTTGGCATGGGGTAATGACCTACAATTACTAGATTAGACCAAATGATGATGATCTGATGGGAAGTGCAGTGCAAAAAAATGAAGATGAATGTGCTAGTTAAAACAGGATAGGGAGCTTTAACAAAAATTACTTTATTGGGCATAAGCCCCTTCCTTGTTAAAAACAAGAACAGTGCAACAACATAAACGCAGTTTAAACAAATAGCTGCGAGAGGACCAACATGTTTCAGCCTATTATGGGAGGAAACCCAAGGCTTTCGTCAGGGTCTCTGTTCTCAAAGAATGCTACTGCCAAATTAATGAGAAACGTGTGAAAAAATTATAATAAAAAACACACAAGTGAACTAATAACAGTAAAGGATATATTTCTCCTATATCTGTTTCAATTCCTCCTTGGCACCTGGTGTGATCTACAACAACAAAAACATATGTGGACCCTTATTAGGTTCAAAGGTCTGTTACAAACGGTAATCTATTCATTAGTGTTCAAGATTTTCAAGTACTCACCCAGTGTGTCCGGGGAAAGGACCTCACCTCTTCCTGGACCTGGCTCAGGTAAATGTGAGACCCCGCTCTGTAAGGACAAGACAACCCCTACACTTAGTATAGATAGAGCGGGCCCTTTTTACCCTGCTCTGTCTATTAATAATGCTTGGGGTGCACCAATGTGTCTTGCACATAGAGCCTGACTTCCTGGTATAAACTTATCACCCAAGACAGTCCTCGCACCCACATACAACTCTCTAGCTAGACTTTACAAAAAATATTTTAGCATATGTAGTTTAAATAAACTCAAAAAATGATTGCCAATACAGCAAAAAGACCTTTTGTCCCCTATTCAAGGCTGACAGATAAAAGGGGCCAAACTTTTAATGAGACAACCATGAGGTAGTTGGCTTGTTTATCACTATTTAATGTTAACCAAGTCCTCATAAAACGAGTGCCAGAAAACAGCCCAGGCTGATTCTAGAGCCTACCTGTCCGTCGTTGTCCCAAACGATGACTGAGTCAGGGGGAGGCATTGGGCTGCTCGAAAGAGCCTCTATTTCATACGTTGAGACCAGCTTAACTCGCGTACTCTCGCGAGATTTTGATGGACTACAGAATGATGTCACCAGACCAGGAAGGAGTAGTTTTAACCAACCGCAGCCTGATTGTATTTAAACATAGTGTTGGAAATTGCAAACAGAAAAGGGAAACATTTCGTAAACTCTACAGGATGATGTCACCAAACCAGGAAGGAATAGTTCAAAGCAACCCCAGCTTAACTCGCGTAATCTCGCGAGATTTTGACGGACTACAAAATGATGTCACCAGACCAGGAAGGAGTACATAGATTCAGTTACAAACTTCCATCGGTGGCTGAATAATCACAACGATTTCTTACACTTTACCATCGAAACAAGCAAAGAGAAGGTTTCTTTTCTGGACCTCTCCATCTACACGACGGAGACTGGTCTCGAAAGTGAATTGTATCGAAAACCGATGGCAAGAAATTCGGTACTTCTATACGAGAGTAAGCACCCCAAATCCCTATGCGATAATTTGCCTTTTGGGCAATTCCTCCGAGTTCGACAGAATTGTTCAACTCCAGAAACTTTTGCACATCATGCAGAGGAATTATCGGAACAGCTAACCAGTAGACATTATCCTAGGAAACTCATCAAACAATTGTTGAAACGTGCAGCCAACAATCATCGTGAGGCACTTCTTGAACCGAAAGGAGAGAAGACCAAACTGGATCGCCTGACTCTGGTTACTACCTATAATACAAAATCTAATTGTATCCAGAAAATCATTAGGCGTCGTTGGCGCATACTAAACAGTAGCAATGATAAGATTGAGTTTCCCCTTTTTGCATTTAAGAGGTCGGGCAATTTAAGGGACCGCCTGATACACACCCGTCCTCGAGAAACTTCTACCAGAGAGGTGGGCACCTTGTGGGACTTGCCTCCCGTAATGGGACACCATCCATGTGGGGGATGTTCGGTCTGTCCTTTAACGACCAAGACAACAAGCATCGACATAGGCACCGACCACCCTTGGCAGTTGAGACACTTTACTAACTGTAACAGCACTAACCTGATCTACCAAATCACATGCCCGTGTAATTTACGCTATATAGGCATGACCACCAGGAAGGTGCGAGCGAGGATGCAAGAACATAAAAGCATGTTTCGTTGCAGAAAAGATGTCTCAAGATTAACTAAACATTTTTTACAACACAACCACAGTAAAACAGATTTTATGTGGGTTGTTCTTGAGAAACCGTTTATTCCATCACATATAAGTGATATATCAAAATTCCTATTTTATAAGGAACAGAAATGGGTCTTCAAATTACGCACTGACAGGATTGGGCTCAACGATGATATTCCATGGTTCAATTTACAATGATCATGACCACCCTGTCAGTAAGATGTGATTCCACTCCATGTTGTTCTTAACAGTTGGAGTTATTTTATAACTATAACGTGTTTGCAGCATTCTATGATACCTATAAGACTACCATACTAAGTGTCTTTATAGCTTTCAGAAGATGCAAGAGACGATAGTTGTTGAGTGCATATAGCTGAGCTTATTTTCTGCTTAACTACAGCTGTTATTTGAGGGACATTACTCTGTAGTTTGTTCCTATTTCATAAAATCTGGGGTTTGTACCATTCTTGATACTGTGGTTGGTTGGAACTACTCCTTCCTGGTTTGGTGACATCACCCTGTAGTCCGTCTAAAATCCCGTGAGAGTACGCGAGTTAAGCTGGGGTTGCTTTAGAACTACTCCTTCCCGTTTTGGTGACATCATCCTGTAGTCCGTTTGAAATCTCGCGAGAGCACGCGATTAAAGATGTTATCGGTATACACTGTTTGCTTTAACAACTATATCCCGGTATACGCAATCTGTTTTTCCTACCCCTTCCTGTAGAGCTTAGGAAATGTTTCCCTCTTTTTTGTTTGCTATTTCCAACACAATGTTTAAATACAACCAGGCTGTGGTTGGTTAAAACTACTCCTTCCTGGTCTGGTGACATCATTTTGTAGTCCGTCAAAATCTCGCGAGATTACGCGAGTTAAGCTGGGGTTGCTTTGAACTATTCCTTCCTGGTTTGGTGACATCATCCTGTAGAGTTTACGAAATGTTTCCCTTTTCTGTTTGCTATTTCCAACACTATGTTTAAATACAATCAGGCTGCGGTTGGTTAAAACTACTACTTCCTGGTCTGGTGACATCATTCTGTAGTCCATCAAAATCTCGCGACAGTACGCGAGTTAAGCTGGTCTCAACGTATGAAATAGAGGCTCTTTCGAGCAGCCCAATGCCTCCCCCTGACTCAGTCATCGTTTGGGACAACGACGGACAGGTAGGCTCTAGAATCAGTCTGGGCTGTTTTTTTGCACTTGTTTTATGAGGACTTGGTTAACATTAAATAGTGATAAACAAGCCAACTACCTCATGGTTGTCTCATTAAAAGTTTGGCCCCTTTTATCTGTCAGCCTTGAATAGGGGACAAAATGTCTTTTTGCTGTATTGGCAATCATTTTTTGAGTTTATTTAAACTACATATGCTAAAATATTTTTTGTAAAATCTAGCTAGAGAGTTGTATGTGGGTGCGAGCACTCTCTTGGGTGATAAGTTTATACCAGGAAGTCAGGCTCTATGTGCAAGACACATTGGTGCACCCCAAGCATTATTAATAGACAGAGCAGGGTAAAAAGGGCTCGCTCTATCTATACTAAGTGTAGGGGTTGTCTTGTCCTTACAGAGCGGGGTCTCACATTTACCTGAGCCAGGTCCAGGAAGAGGCGAGGTCCTTTCCCCGGGCACACTGGGTGAGTACTTGAAAATCTTGAACACTAATGAATAGATTACCGTTTGTGACAGACCTTTGAACCTAATAAGGGTCCACATATGTTTTTGTTGTTGTAGATCACACCAGGTGCCAAGGAGGAATTGAAACAGATATAGGAGAAATATATCCTTTACTGTTATTAGTTCACTTGTGTGTTTTTTATTATAATTTTTTCACACGTTTCTCACTAATTTGGCAGTAGCATTCTTTGAGAACAGAGACCCTGACGAAAGCCTTGGGTTTCCTCCCATAATAGGCTGAAACATGTTGGTCCTCTCGCAGCTATTTGTTTAAACTGCGTTTATGATGTTGCACTGTTCTTGTTTTTAACAAGGAAGGGGCTTATGCCCAATAAAGTAATTTTTGTTAAAGCTCCCTATCCTGTTTTAACTAGCACATTCATCTTCATTTTTTTGCACTGCACTTCCCATCAGATCATCATCATTTGGTCTAATCTAGTAATTGTAGGTCATTACCCCATGCCAAAGATGGGGGTATGCCGTATGTCTCAATGATCAAGAGACAGAATACCCTGGCAGGATTACCAAATGAAAACATTGATCCATACGAGTTATTGATGGGAATCCATAATGGGTTTTGATTAGCAATTACAGGCGGCCCTTTTCTTGGCGATCTGGTCTGTTGTTCATAACTGTTAGCCACTTCTTTATCTTGTTGTACTTTTTAGACATGAAGGTATTTTGAAAGATATTCAGATTCGGTTTCTGATTTAGACCTCTAAGTTTGTTTGTTGTTCATGTTGTTCCTTCAAGGGGATAGAACTTAGACGGGTCTTTAAATGTCCCTTTAGCCCTCCGATACCGTTTTGTTAGTTATATACTTTAGCATATACGTATATGTGTTTGTACTTTGTGGGCTCTAGAGATAAGCCCTAGGACTGGTCTGCTTCTGCTTAGGGACTCTTTAACTGTATTGATAGAAAACGACCAGTAGAGGTCAGTAAAATACCAGAATTACTTTCTGCTGAGGGACTTTTTTAAATTGAAATTTTCTGGCAACTGCCTCTATTTAACTTTCTTGATAGAAAACGACAAGCAGAGGTCAGTAAAATACCAGAATCACTTTAGCATTCTCTAGATTCCAGTCCATAGAAATTGTCGTCCACGAGCACCCGTAGACAATAATATTTTTTTCAAATCTTGTATTTTCAGTGATATGACCACCGAAGGCCCTGTTTTTATATTAAAACAGAGCGTTGGACAATACCATTCCCCCTGAAAGGCAATATTTCTCTCCATGCGTTCCCATACCTGGTGTGTCACGCAGTTTGGTGCTTACTTTCCCTCCATGTTAAAGAACATTAGATGTTTCAGCACCCAGGCTAATGTGCTGCATAGCTAAATACAGATAAGATCCCAAAGGCGAGACCGATTGCATTCCAAATGCTTGTTACTTGTAGCTGTTTAAACAGAATGGATCCAGATTACGCTCTATACTAACTAAATAGATTTAACCCTGTTAAACTGTTAGCATATTTTTATTCTGAGACCAGGTAGGTCATGTAGATGATAAAACTGATATCATGCTTGATTGAAAGCAGGGGCTATCTTGAGCTTTGTTTTGAGTAAGCAATGACCTCCATGCTCTCAGGGGGAGCTGCTCACAGTGGGCGGCCGAGCCCTTCCCATCGCTGCTGCTAGGCTCTGAAATGAGCTCACTTCACAGTTAAGCATATTTGCTTCTGAAGTTCAGAAAAGTATTGCCAACGCCCCTCATCATAATTGGTGCAAATACTCTCTGGCTTGACACTTATGTTTCTTTCCTTTAGGCCCCCTGGGCACAGAGGTTTCATTTGGGGTGTTTGATTTGCGCTTTAGAAATATAAATACAAATACTGTTAGAGGGAGAAGGGAACAGATTAAAAATGATAGGATGAGGTGATGATGCCTGGCTAAGGATGAAACAAGGAATAGACAAGGCAGCACAGCAGTGTTGGTCAAAGAAGCATGAGAAATGGTAGGTAGTAGCCCAGAGAACCCCAAAATGGATGAGTGCAGAAAGAAACTTAGACTGAGGGTAGGCTACTACTGAAATGTTCTTCCGGAGTTTTTGGATATCACCCTGCTGTGCAGCTTAGAATTCTATTCTGTGAATAGGAACAGTTTTTAAGGGCCTTCTGGGTGATGTAGACTAGACTATTCCGTCTACCATTTCCGTTCCTTCATCCTTCCCCCTGTCCTCTTTATACTCCAGCCATTATAATTTTTTCTCATCTTAACCTGATTACTCATTTTCATTTCTCATCAAATGTGATGCTTTTGTACACCTGTGTGCTACATCTGCAGTGAGAGCTGGGGTGAGGGCTTACCAGAGCTTACACATGTTCAGAGGGCTCCTTGCTTTGCCAGATTGAAGTTGCTGGTTAATCGTCCTCACCACTTAGACTGCACAGGGGGTTTCCATAACATAACGTGAAGGAACATGTTCACCCAAGGTTATCTTGGTGCTGAATAACAGATGTCTATTGTTACGCAACTCAATGGTGCTCTTTTTATCCACCCCAGAAGAATGACACGCTAAGTGGACCCGCCGGGATTGGAACCTGTGACCATACGGTTGAACACACGCCCTTACGAAGCAAGCTTTAGTCCACTAAGCCACCAGACCCGGCTACCATTCTCATTGTTACCCAGAGGGATGCTTTTAATGATTTGCGTGGGATTTCAGGTATGAGTGGAAAAGATGGATTCAGCACTGGGAAAAATATGTAAAACATGGACTGCTTCTTCATGTGCCAAATGAATGCAATGTTTTACCAAAGGGGCGTGGACAAGCCTGATAAACTGCTCTTTCCAAGGTGATGATCTGTCCATACAATGATATCCTACGTCCCAAATTTTAGGGGAAGTAGAGTTTTTCCTGTGGTGTTAGTTTCAGTTTGAATCCTACCTAAGGAGGCATTTCCAAAGATATGGGTCATGCAGTCAAGTTACCTGCCACATCTCACCCAAAATACTGCATTACTGCCAACTGGCCCCAAATCGTCAGATTGCCTTACAGTCAGTAACAGTACGTCACACAATCTCTTGAACCTCATTTACTATGAGACCGTAATATTTTGCAAATTTGCAGCATTGAAACACCATATCTCACGAGGAATAAGACAATCCCAAAATGTTATAAAAATAATGTGTCGATGTCAAAATCACACATCAAGTTCGATAAATCTTGCTGTACACCTCCCTTAATTTTATAAATACTGGACATTCATAAGTCATATGTATCGAATCAGCACTGACATGATTTCTAAATTTAAATTTCGTGGAAGTCTTCTGTCTACACCTCTCAGGCATGACGTTAAAAGCCCTCCCAACTCGGCTTGAAGTGCGGTGCCATTTCCTTTTAACCATATCTGAAAGTGCTTGCAAATAGGGCTGAGTCTTGTCCATCCAGTCAATATTAGCTCCAGTTTTTCAACAGAAAGCACTAAACATGCTGGGGCTCGTAGGCCCGGACTTGTAATAGGAAAAGTAAAACTAGAGGCCCCATAGCAGCAAAGTTTTACAGGTCGATGCACAACTAGATGGTTCAGCCTCGTTTTTTCCTGAGAATTCTGGAATTTGTAGTTCTAGTTTTATGCTGGGTTATTTAAGACTACAAACCCCAGAATTCTAAGAAAAGAAACACATGGCTGTCCTGAGTAGTCAAGTATGGACCTGGGAAATTTGAAACCTATTAGTTATGTTGCACTGCTGTTTGGTGAAGCAAATTATATCTAGTCACCAAAAGGTGAACATTAAGCATGTTATTTCTATTTTGTCAGAGAAAGTTACTCTACCATACATTTGTGAGGCTCCCATTCTATAAGACTAGCAGTTTCCCTTTCCATTTAATGCCTTATTCTGAGTACCAAGACGCAACGCCTGTTATTCTGTGACTTAATGTGTGCCACCCCTCGAACTCCCACCGAAGTTCACTTCTAGGGACACCAATGATAGTCTTGCTAGTGATAGTTCAAACGTCGCATATAATAAAACGCATAGAGAACATAATGCTGATGTATTTTAATGGCCCACACAGGCATGGGTAATATGGGTAATTGCTTTTTTGAGTAATACACAGCACCACTGGAATTATGCAAATCTGTGGCAGCATTGTTTTCCACATTTTTATCCATTTGCTACATAACTCGTCATCTGCTGCATACGTTACAGATTTTAGCAAAAAAAAGTGTTTCTAGCTCAAACAGATCAAAAGTTATTAAAATCTAAATGACGTGTTGCCGTGTAGTAGAAGGTCCTGTGCAAAAGTTGCTTTTTACTATATTTGTAATGTATGTGAAACTGGTACACATGAGGTCAACCACTGGTACCTATTAGGTCAACCTTTTGCCCAGGCAGTGTTAACTTGTTAAAAAATGACAAAATTATGAAGTAATACTATCAGAAAATGTGCGACAATATATCGCATAATTTGCCTTTGCCTTTGCCTTTGCTGGTCAAATACTTTACATACCTCTGCCACATAATTTGGCCCTTCCATGCTGCATAATCATAATGGCCCTGGAAAAAAAAAATACTTGTTGAGGGGTTCACATTTAGTGTAAGAGAACTTTTCAAAGCATGTCATTGGATTAAATACATCACATGTTCCTAGTGAACTCCTTAGTTTATTGCATATGCAGGGACATCATTCCAACTTTTAACTATGTCAAACAGGGCTACCAAGTTAAGGTCATCTTATGTGTGACATTTCATTGTTTACAGCAGCTAAAGTGTGACATGTTCAGTCCTCAAGTGTGATTCTCTGACTGACAACTTAGGGAGAACTTTGTCTTTGACCCAAGTAGATCATTTTTATGTACACATAGCAGGAATTTTCCCTGATGCTGGTAACTTACCCTCATTATTTCAGGAATTTTACCTAGTGATACACATTAACTTAATTTGAACCTCTCACAATATCATGACTCCCCTTTCATCAATAATTACCTTGTAGCTGCCTGCCACTATCATTACCTGCCCAAGAAAATCATGTGCTTGGTCCCCTTCATCGCAGACCTTTAGACATTTCATTGGTATCACTGACTGCTTTGTTATACATGAGGAAAGGATATCATTTTGCAAAATAAAATAATCAATGCTGGTGTACATTGTTGCTATAGTAGCTACCAGTATAAAAACACAAACTTAATTTACGAAAATAATGAAGGTAAAAGCTTCCACACTTCGTATGTGTACAAGAAATTATAAATTAGACCTTACATAGTGATCTCACATTTTTCCATTTCAGCTTTGAGTAGTTAATGCATTGCATTCTGGTACCTGTAATCCTGTCTATAATGGGAAAAGCAAGATAACAACAGCCTGGTTTAAAAAACAAGATACAACAGACAAGAGAGGTTGAGATCTCTGGCTTAGAATTCTATAACTTAATGTGCTTATTTAAATATTGAATTCACTGGATTTTGTTTATGTAATGCAGGGGCTTTACTTTGGTTTAAAGAAAAATATATGAAGCATTTGTAATTATTTCAGTAAAGCTGGCCACTTTCATATTTCAGTGCAGTGCTTTTATTGGTTTATATTTGTCATTTGTTTTAAACTATATGTATTGTATATTGCTCTTAACTTTGGCCTGGCACATTATTCAAAGTTATTCAAAGCATGCCTTAGGGAAATAAGAAATGAGGGTTCCCATCAGAGCCGTTAATGGCAATGTTGTCAAATCCCCTGCAGTGACTAGCATTTATTGTCCCGGCCTTATGTTTTTTCCCTGTATCAGTACATACTTTAAACAGAAGAAGAAAACACTTTAGAATGTGTTCAACAGCAGTCCCAATGACCCCTGACTGATAAAGTAAGTAAACAAAGACATCAAGGCAATGCTAAAATGAATACAGAATATTTCGGACAAAGTTTTACTTAACAATTGTGTGTAGACTTTTGCAGAATCTTAAAATGTGAAGAGCGGCCTGGCATCTTTTCCTGAGAAAGTGGCAACCCTGCCTCTCCTCCAGTGAGATCTGTGCTGCATCTTCCCTCCAAAACGGGTAGTGCTCTGTGGAGGACGTTCTGTGTCAGGGGCCCCTGACTCCCTCCTGTAAGGTACCTGACAGGCTCGGACTGAAAAGAAACAAATACGTTTTTTGGTTTCTCGCAGTGCTGTGTCAGCATAAAGCAGGCAGCACACTGCATCTGCTTTAGAGAGACACACTGTAGGGATAAGCTGAGGGGGAGGCCTTCTTCCTGTAGAGAAGAACCCCCACTCTCCCGCCACCCCCACCATGGGGCTGTTGGTTACGCCTCTCATCGTAACATACTGAGGGGCAGATTTACAAGCCCCTTGCACCTCTTTTACGCCGTCGTTGCGTCACTTTTGTGACGCAGCAGCGGCGCATAAGATGCACCATGGTGTGGGGTATGTACAATGTGACTCATCTGGGAGATGCATCACGTTGTAAAGCCCTGCACCAGAAGAAGGCGTTCCTGCGCAGGGGGGGGCGTTCCGGTGCAGGAACGCCTCCTAAAAGTGGCTGAGTGAAATCTACAAGATTTCACTCAGTCACTTTGAGGCCCATGCTGCGTCAAAACCCTGCGCCTGCTTGAAACAGGCATAAGGATTGACACAGCGTTGTGAAGATAGGGCCCCCCAGAGCATTGCTGGAGCTGCGTCGCACTTGTAACGCAACTCCAGCAATGCGCCGCCTTTACGGCACAGATGTATGACGCGTCTGTGCCGTTTTTGCCCCATGGTGCGCCGCATTGTAAATGCGGTGCATCCATGGTGGCGGAGGCATGGCGCACAATAAGTAGCGCATCTCTGCTGATATGCTGGATGCGCCACTTATTGTAAATCTGCCTCGAAGTTTGTCAATAGATTTGTCCGCCAGGCTTCTTTTTGCGATGTTTATTGCTGATAAAAATTGGAGAGGGGGGAGGTGGGGAATTGCATTCAATATACCTTGGATGTCAGCTGTGTCACCAGTGGCTTTGCTGTGTGACTGATTCTGCATGATTTTTACCTGCTGTGTTAAAGGGAACGGTGAATTCGGACACATTATTTTCTGTATATTACATTTTCAAACAGAAAAGGGATTTTATAGTTGTAATCTCAAATAAAAGCACTAGATGGCAGCAGAAGTCTTCTTCATGTGCAACAGTTTCATTTTGTTGTTTTAGTTTTAGCTTTAGACGCTGAGTGCAGGGAGCTTTATTTTGAACAACCTTGCAAAGAGTAGTGCAAACGAGCTTAAGTTAACAATCGTATAACCTAAATCTAATTCCATATGAACCTAAATGAGACAAGCAGACGAGATTCTAGAGTTTGGGGACGCACTGAAAAAAGACGGTAGAGATGTTATTGTGCAAGTGGGTTCAGAATATCTTTCAAGTTTTGAGATTGCATTTGTGTGACATTTCCATATTTTGATCTGGTTATGTGTGACACTTCAGTGCTTTATGTGTGACACTTTGAGTGATGCTTTCTTCAATCCTGAATCTCAAATTTTCTCAACTAACAAAGCAGTGGGCTACAGGGTGGAGGGGTGAGATGACCAAGGTTCGGTCGGGATGGACTGTTTCTAAGAGGAACAGGATTAGTACTGATTTGCAGTAGTTGGGCTCATGTCTGGAGG
Organism: Lissotriton helveticus; assembly: GCF_964261635.1. Classification (NCBI taxonomy): domain Eukaryota; kingdom Metazoa; phylum Chordata; class Amphibia; order Caudata; family Salamandridae; genus Lissotriton; species Lissotriton helveticus. Next base: position 294,083,922 of record NC_136059.1, on the reverse strand, counting down.
GATACAGTGGGTGAAAAAAGATGGGCCATGAATGCTATCCTGAGCGATTGCCCCTGGTTAGACTATCCGCCAGCATTCGTCCCATTGTCTTTTGTTTGATTACCAGTAGTATACCTGGAAAATTAAAAAAATATTTGGATGTCTTGAAATTCAAAATATGCATATTTCTTTGACATGCAGAAGCATTTCACCTTGGTACATCATGAAACTGCTTGGTAGGTGATTCTATAGGGTATTGGCGCTTCTGGACAATACGCATGTAGGTATACTCTAGTAATGAGTGAGGATTGTGGTGCATAAGGGTAGGGAGAGCCACCATCCTCCCCAACATGTGGATAAGACAGAACAGAACAAACAGAACAACAGTCCCCTGCACACCCTAATAGAATAACAATTATATCAATAACAGTGTGACAAAAGCTTAAGTCTTTGCTGGAACATGTGCTTCAGTTTATTCACAACAGCCTTAGCAAACGTGTTTCGTCGAGCTTACGGTTGTGTGCAGCGACTTCTTCAGGGCTATACTCAATACCTGAAGATCCTTAAATTTGGTTGTATTTCCGTTCCGAATGGGATTCAATAGGGTCCAATGTTAGGCGCACAGTTAAGACTGCACATATCTTGTGTCAAGAAAAAATCCCTCCTATTCACCGTATAGATTTATCCTGGAAATGTTTCCCAGTGAGGAGTCCCTTAAATGATGATTTAGTGGTAGCGCAAGTTTATTCAGGCATGAATAAATGAAAGCCGTGGTACATTGCACCCTCTCGATGCAGGTATTGTTAAAGAAAATAACCGGCAGCCATATCCTTGCCGGTATTAATACAAGACCTTTTCCTCTGTGATAAACAGAGCTCCTTCCTGCATCAAGGGGGTGCAATGTACCACGGATTTTATCCTAAATAACCACAACTTCTGCGGGTTACGGGCAGGCATTCCATATATAGTGACGGTTTCCGAAAAAGTTACTTGTTGCAGCAATGTTCTTTTCCCACCCCTGCTTCGGATGATAGATAGCTCCCTGTGTCCTCCCATTCCCACTTCGAAAACAGACTTCAATAAACTAAGCAGACTCAAAGCGCTAATGTTTCTACAAGAAGTTGCTCTCACTTCTGCTCGAAAGATCTTCGAATTGCAGGTGGCTAGAACATCTAGTGAGATTCAGTCACTGCTGAATACGAATCTCCCACAACATTTTGGAGAACTGATTTATCAAATCTTTAATGAGTCTGATACTGAAGGTCTTGCACATTTTTTAAACTTGTAGTTTCTGGCCTTGTTTCTTCTTTTCAGACGATTTTTGGAGTAATACCGGCCTTTATTTATTCTATTTTTTCCAGCGCCTTCGGAGGTTTTCCACTTATCTTCTTGCTGGCATGTGGAGTGCTGGCACATCTTCTCCTGTTACGCAATCGAGGCCCATCCTGTGGTTCTGCACAGACCAGGCCCATGGCGAATATACCGTGAATGAATGCAGCAGCTTTTTGGATGATTGTCACTGGCAATGCTGAGTGTGAGCTATAGGCTTACCTTTCGCTTCACCTACTTCACTTGCGCGCAACCTGTGTTCCATTGCCGACAGTGCCCTTTCCATTAGTCCTTGGATGTCTGCCTCTCCACAACATCAGGCACTGACCCGGATTATGATCTGTTGGTGAGTCCCTTGCTGGCCCATGACCAAGACTGTTTTGGTGATACCCGTGTGTGGCTGTACTTGGAGTATTGGATTGTTGGCATACATGAAAGGCTGCCATGCGCCTCTTACAGGAGAGTTTAATTGAACATCACGCAAGTTGCCCTATTCTGCTATTTGATGATCTGGATTTCGAAGAACACGAATGTTTATTCACTCTGTTGAATTGGACGGCATCCCTCTTTTTTATGAACGACAATGATGCCTTTACGGAACAACTTGCATTCCACGGTGCACGTGATCGTTTGAATTTTTCTAACTAGCATGTATAAGTATATATCCAAATATTATATATATATATATATATATATATATATATATATATATATATATATATATTGAGGCTCAATCCCTCCCCGATCCCGGGTAGGAATAGGGACTGCACACACGGGATTAGTTTTCCAAACAGCAACTTTACTCGCACAGACGCGTTTCGGAAGCTGTGCTTCCTTCTTCAATGTGGTTACAACGTTCCGCGCTTGTAGGCGCCATTTTATTACCCAAGAGTACACAGATGAAATTCAGGGTCATAAAGAGAGGACTATCGTGCAGACGCCATATTACTAGTACCAAAGAAAAAATTCAAAAGTACTAGTGCGTTGTGCACAAATTAAAACCAAATAGCAGATCTACAATAGAGCATGCATATTTAGAAAACAAAGAGAATAATCATTCTCGAATTATGCCGTGAATCGGCAATTGTCCTCCCATTGTTTGAATCATGGGCCAGAAACAAAAAATCTTGCCGTGGATCGGCTTTTGGCAACCTCGTGCGGTTCCCGTGCCCATTATGCAAAGATGTCCCCCTCAAAAGTACTCATTAGTTCATCATAGGGATAATACTATACATTGTCTTCAATGTTACCAAAAATTTCATATAAAATCCTCAAATCTACGTACATTAAGCCTAATGTCCAATTCATGGAAAGAAAACATGATTATTCATTATACATTTCTACAGTGTTCAAAAAGCAAGAGCCAATTTGCTGATTTACATAAATTCATACAGATTAACTACCCAGATGCACCGCCAGTTCCTCCCCACAATTTAATCCATCCGGATTTTTTGTTTGACAGTCTATTATGTGACGTGACTCCAATCTTCGTAATTTTTGTAATTTATCTCCCCCCCTGATGTTATCGGGTATGGCATCCATACAAAAATACTGTAGGAGATTCCTGTCACTATTGTGTTTAATGGAGAAATGTCTGGCGACTGGATATGAGAAGTCCCTGTTAGATATGGCCCTCATATGTTCCAGAATACGCAATTTAACTGGATTGATGGTGCTCCCTATGTACTTCAACCCACAGGGGCATTTCAAACAGTAAACAGCGAAGGGTGTGCTACATGTTAGAAACTTATTAATCTTCTTTTGCCTATGCCTTGTGATGTCATACGAATAGACCCTTTTACTATTGGCACATGCCTTGCACCGTCCACAAGGAAAGAATCCTTTAGCATCTTTCAACTGTCCAGTCTTAGGTGGAATCGGTGACAAATGGCTATGTACCAAAGTGTCTCTCAAAGAGCGCGCCCTTTTAAAGGTAATGAGTGGATTCTCAGGTATGTCTCCTCCTATAATGTTATCTAGTCTCAGGATATGCCAATGCTTTTTCAGAATAATTCTGAGTTGATGACTATCCTGAGAATAGGGTGTTATCATCCTGAATTTTTCTTTATCGCTCTTGGGTTTATGTTTTTTACAAAACAAGGTATTCCTTGGAGGTATCCTAACCCTATCCAGGGTATTCTTAAGAAGTGTTTTATTATACCCCCTTGCCTCAAATCTCTCAATGCTCTCCTCAGCAGCTAACTCAAAATCCTCATTTGTAGAGCAATTGCGTTTTAGCCGCAAAAGCTCACCATAAGGTATTGACTGAATAAGTTTACGGGGATGATTGCTAGACGCATGAAGCGTGCTATTTCCCGCTGTCGGCTTCCTATATAGGGAAGTCATAACTTTGTTGTTTTTTATTTCAATTTTCAGATCAAGATATACCGCTGCACAGGTGCTGACCTGGCCTGTGAAAATCAAGTTATGGGTGTTATCATTCAGTATTGCAATATACTGCTGTGCTGACTCCACTGAGCCATTCCATACAATACACAAATCGTCTATATAACGATACCATGTGACGATGTTTTGGGACCATTCTGCATTTTTTGGTGACCACGCCTCCTGCTCCTCCCACCAGCCCACGAATAAATTCGCGTAGCTGGGGGCGAAGCAGGAACCCATGGCCGTACCAGAGAGCTGTCTAAATAATGCATCCTGAAACAAAAAGATGTTATTGTTTAAACAAAATGCAATTAGCTCCATCAGCATATCATTGTGTAGGGCATATTTCAAGGATCTTTTTCCCAGAAAGTAAGCAATCGCCCTCAGTCCTTGTACATGTTCGATGCTCGTATAGAGACTTGTGATATCAAGCGTTATTATACAGTAGCTCAAATGCCAAGGAGGGGTGGTCGGAAGAGGAAGAGGAAGGGGCAAAGTGGCAACAGCGGAGGCCCCAGCCCGCAAGACAAGGGGCAGAAGAGGAGCGAAATGGTAGGGTCAGCTGAATCCCCTGATCACCTTACCATCGTCAACCTATCCACTAGACATCTCTCGCTTGAGGAAGAATCTGTTCTCAAATTAGGATTAACTTTCTGCCCGGACAACGGCCTAGAGTATACTCAGACTAGAATCGACCTGTTTCAGTTTATTCGAAGACTTCGTCTACATAAATACTTTAAAACCAAACCCACCTCGGAGGAGGCAAGATTAATCCGATCACGCTTCAAAGACACAGACCTCCTGAAAGTCAATGACTTAACATCTCTGGAACTTTTGGAAGAGCTAAGACATGAGGGGGCAGCCATGATAACACCAGTTCCAATGGAAACTCTATCGCAAAGACTAAGGGTGGTAGATGTGGAACAAGAGGCTCCAAATAGTGGTCTGAAATTGAAATCTAAATTCGTACCGCCAACACAAACGGATACGATTGACACATTTTCGGAGTTAGTGATCAAGGATTTAAGGCAACTGCGCATGAAAGACAACAGATATGGCAGGCACAGAAATCTAAGTGTAGAACAACACGCAGCATTGAAAACTCTGGCTGCGGATACCACCATTATCCTTAAACCCTCAGATAAGGGTGGGAACGTTGTAATACTGAATCGCAAGGGTTATGTGGAAGAAGCCATGCGCCAACTGTTAGATAAAACCTGCTATGAACCAACCACCAGACAAAGATATCAATCCAGTGTCGATGAGCTATATGAACTGCTAAAGAAATGGCGTGATAAACAAATGTTGGAAACTGACGAATATCTCTTTTTGAAAACTTTACATCCAATTACACCCACCTTTTATTACTTACCCAAAGTACATAAGAGGATGGAGAAGCCACCGGGCCGCCCAATTATTTCATCCATGGGCAGCCTCACGGAAAATCTTTCAAAATTCCTGGATCACTTTCTCTTTGAAATAGTGTTGAACCTGAAATCATACATTCGTGACACTACAGACTTTATCGAGAAGATTGAATCCATTGACTGGCATTTGAGCTACTGTATAATAACGCTTGATATCACAAGTCTCTATACGAGCATCGAACATGTACAAGGACTGAGGGCGATTGCTTACTTTCTGGGAAAAAGATCCTTGAAATATGCCCTACACAATGATATGCTGATGGAGCTAATTGCATTTTGTTTAAACAATAACATCTTTTTGTTTCAGGATGCATTATTTAGACAGCTCTCTGGTACGGCCATGGGTTCCTGCTTCGCCCCCAGCTACGCGAATTTATTCGTGGGCTGGTGGGAGGAGCAGGAGGCGTGGTCACCAAAAAATGCAGAATGGTCCCAAAACATCGTCACATGGTATCGTTATATAGACGATTTGTGTATTGTATGGAATGGCTCAGTGGAGTCAGCACAGCAGTATATTGCAATACTGAATGATAACACCCATAACTTGATTTTCACAGGCCAGGTCAGCACCTGTGCAGCGGTATATCTTGATCTGAAAATTGAAATAAAAAACAACAAAGTTATGACTTCCCTATATAGGAAGCCGACAGCGGGAAATAGCACGCTTCATGCGTCTAGCAATCATCCCCGTAAACTTATTCAGTCAATACCTTATGGTGAGCTTTTGCGGCTAAAACGCAATTGCTCTACAAATGAGGATTTTGAGTTAGCTGCTGAGGAGAGCATTGAGAGATTTGAGGCAAGGGGGTATAATAAAACACTTCTTAAGAATACCCTGGATAGGGTTAGGATACCTCCAAGGAATACCTTGTTTTGTAAAAAACATAAACCCAAGAGCGATAAAGAAAAATTCAGGATGATAACACCCTATTCTCAGGATAGTCATCAACTCAGAATTATTCTGAAAAAGCATTGGCATATCCTGAGACTAGATAACATTATAGGAGGAGACATACCTGAGAATCCACTCATTACCTTTAAAAGGGCGCGCTCTTTGAGAGACACTTTGGTACATAGCCATTTGTCACCGATTCCACCTAAGACTGGACAGTTGAAAGATGCTAAAGGATTCTTTCCTTGTGGACGGTGTAAGGCATGTGCCAATAGTAAAAGGGTCTATTCGTATGACATCACAAGGCATAGGCAAAAGAAGATTAATAAGTTTCTAACATGTAGCACACCCTTCGCTGTTTACTGTTTGAAATGCCCCTGTGGGTTGAAGTACATAGGGAGCACCATCAATCCAGTTAAATTGCGTATTCTGGAACATATGAGGGCCATATCTAACAGGGACTTCTCATATCCAGTCGCCAGACATTTCTCCATTAAACACAATAGTGACAGGAATCTCCTACAGTATTTTTGTATGGATGCCATACCCGATAACATCAGGGGGGGAGATAAATTACAATAATTACGAAGATTGGAGTCACGTCACATAATAGACTGTCAAACAAAAAATCCGGATGGATTAAATTGTGGGGAGGAACTGGCGGTGCATCTGGGTAGTTAATCTGTATGAATTTATGTAAATCAGCAAATTGGCTCTTGCTTTTTGAACACTGTAGAAATGTATAATGAATAATCATGTTTTCTTTCCATGAATTGGACATTAGGCTTAATGTACGTAGATTTGAGGATTTTATATGAAATTTTTGGTAACATTTAAGACAATGTATAGTATTATCCCTATGATGAACTAATGAGTACTTTTGAGGGGGACATCTTTGCATAATGGGCACGGGAACTTTAAAATTTGGCAACCGCACGAGGTTGCCAAAAGCCGATCCACGGCAAGATTTTTTGTTTCTGGCCCATGATTCAAACAATGGGAGGACAATTGCCGATTCACGGCATAATTCGAGAATGATTATTCTCTTTGTTTTCTAAATATGCATGCTCTATTGTAGATCTGCTATTTGGTTTTAATTTGTGCACAACGCACTAGTACTTTTGAATTTTTTCTTTGGTACTAGTAATATGGCGTCTGCACGATAGTCCTCTCTTTATGACCCTGAATTTCATCTGTGTACTCTTGGGTAATAAAATGGCGCCTACAAGCGCGGAACGTTGTAACCACATTGAAGAAGGAAGCACAGCTTCCGAAACGCGTCTGTGCGAGTAAAGTTGCTGTTTGGAAAACTAATCCCGTGTGTGCAGTCCTTATTCCTACCCGGGATCGGGGAGGGATTGAGCGTCAATTTGTTAAGCGCGAGGCTCAGACGCGCATGGACCGCACCTGCCCACCAGTAGTGCCGCGCCTTTGGGGCAGAGAGCGAACATATATATATATATATATATATATATATTGCCCAAAGGCTCTGCAGCAAAAGGATCACTCGGGAGCAGGTTGGTTACAAACCATAATTTATTGCATGTGCAGGAAGAGTCAGGTGCCGTTTATTGATTCTTGCAATCCCGACGCGTTTCTGTGCTGTCCGCACTTTCTTCTGGGGAAAAGAATGTACATGTGGCATTTCAAGGCAGTTTCCGCTTTCTTTTGTAGTAAAGCTTCGTTGTTGCTTTGTAGCACGTGATCCCTCCTACTGGTTTCTGGGATTTGTAGTCTTGACTGCCATTATTTGTCTCCCAATAGTGGGTCCCGCATGTGCATTTGATTGAGCAAGTTCGTAGTGGCTGTAGTGGCCCCACCACGTTGTTAAGGCACATCAGTGTGCCCCGTTCTCTGATGCTTCCTTCATTAATGCTGCAGCCTGCTCCCGCCGTTACTCCGCGGTGAAGGTCACAGCGAGACAGCCCCTTTCTCTCCAACAACTCCCTCCAATATCAAGGCGGTGCTCCTTTCCACGACGAAGCTGTCGTGTGTAATTTTTATTGTCCAAAGGCTCTGCAGCAAAAGGATCACTCGGGAGCAGGTTGGTTACAAACCATCATTTATTGCATGTGCAGGAAGAGTCAGGTCCCGTTTATTGATTCTTGCAATCCCGACGCGTTTCAGTGCTGTCCGCACTTTCTTCTGGGGAAAAGAATGTACATGTGGCATTTCAAGGCAGTTTCCGCTTTCTTTTGTAGTAAAGCTTCGTTGTTGCTTTGTAGCACGTGATCCCTCCTACTGGTTTCTGGGATTTGTAGTCTTGACTGCCATTATTTGTCTCCCAATAGTAGGTCCCGCATGTGCATTTGATTGAGCAAGTTCGTAGTGGCTGTAGTGGCCCCACCACGTTGTTAAGGCACATCAGTGTGCCCCGTTCTCTGATGCTTCCTTCATTAATGCTGCAGCCTGCTCCCGCCGTTACTCCGCGGTGAAGGTCACAGCGAGACGGCCCCTTTCTCTCCAACAACTCCCTCCAATATCAAGGCGGTGCTCCTTTCCACGACGAAGCTGTCGTGTGTAATTTTTATTGTCCAAAGGCTCTGCAGCAAAAGGATCACTCAGGAGCAGGTTGGTTACAAACCATCATTTATTGCATGTGCAGGAAGAGTCAGGTCCCGTTTATTGATTCTTGCAATCCCAACGCGTTTCAGTGCTGTCCGCACTTTCTTCTGGGGAAAAGAATGTACATGTGGCATTTCAAGGCAGTTTCCACTTTCTTTTGTAGTAAAGCTTCGTTGTTGCTTTGTAGCACGTGATCCCTCCTACTGGTTTCTGGGATTTGTAGTCTTGACTGCCATTATTTGTCTCCCAATAGTGGGTCCCGCATGTGCATTTGATTGAGCAAGTTCGTAGTGGCTGTAGTGGCCCCACCACGTTGTTAAGGCACATCAGTGTGCCCCGTTCTCTGAAGCTGTCGTGTATTTCTATAGGTTCTGAATCAGTCCCCCTATTCCTGACCCTATTCTGGTTAAACTAACTATCAAGTTAACTAACAGTCAGCCCATGAGGCAAGAAAACCCCAATGATGCAGATACCGTTATCTGACGCAGTCACACTACGGCACAGGAACGTGTTATCTGATTAGGTCATAACGCTTGAGATCTAATTAGACAAGCGACATTCCTCCAGCCCCTGATAAGGCATACGACGTTCTCATAACAAATCAAACCTATGACAACCTGGAAAATCCGTGCGGCCATTGTTTTGATTTCACAGAGAACTTTAGTAAAGAATGTGCTAACGAGCAAGTCGTATGACATCTTTATTGACGTATCTATGTCCATCCTTACGTCAATCTCGGCACCTTTAAGGTATAAATATTGCCGACCTTGCCCTATGCAAAGACACGCGTGGTGACGAGACGGAGCAGCCATACTTGCCGAAGCCGAGAGCAGAAGCAGACCCCGCTGGCGCAGCCCCGCCTTCCTGACGCGCTGAGAGACGTGCTGCTATCTCAAGCCGAGAGACCCAGCACCGGCGTTTCTGGGCAGCCCTCGCAGGCAGCCTGGAATATCGAGAGCAGAGAAAGAGATACCATTCCTCATTCATCCTAACTTCCAGGTACAGAACTGAATAACCCCTCACAGAGAATTCTTTAGTTATTCACTTGGCAAAAACAAACTTAACTTAAACTGTAACTTTCTATTCCCGCCCACGCATTAGACTTAGGTCAGGTACACGGGGTAGGCGTATTTAGAAACACCAGTTGAGTAAGTTTAGTCAAATGTATATGTGTATGTAAATATATTTTAATCATTTTAAACATCATATGGCTCAGAAACCATATCAATGTTTTTACAGTATTATTTTATACTATTGCTTTTAATGTATGCACTTTACTTAACTATAAGTATTGCAATAATATCGATCCATTTCTCATGTATGAGAAAAGAGACTGATCAATAAATAACATCTTTTATTGAACACGCCCGTCTCTTCCTTTTCTCTACATTCTGATGAGACTAAGAATGCACGTACTGACTGAGTAAAATAATTGCCTTGTGCTCACACGACTCTCTAGATTGACTCTTGATTAGGGGAGAGCAAAGTTGTCATGTTCTATGGTTGTCAGAAACTAAATCCCTTCTTGTCTAATCAGGGGAGTTAATTCCTTCCTTGAACATTCGAGAAAGTTTCTAGCGAACTCTGAGCTTAGCTGGCAAACCCAAAAATTAAGTCTAGTATCGACAGTAGTAAATGTAAATGTAAATGTAAATGTAAATGTAGTATACTTGTAAAGCGCACAGCTGCCCCAGCAACGGGGCGTCCCGGCGCTGTATAACTCTGGGGAACCCGTCCTGGCTTTCCCTGTGGGATGGTCCCTTGCTGGGAGTCCCCAAGGTGGAGCCAGGCATCCCCGGAATTGGTGGGGCCGTTGTGGAGATTAGGCAAGCTAATGCCCAGAGTTGCCGAGTGGAACCCCTGATTAGAGTAAGCACCGAAGCGAGAATTATCAAGTCCGCTGACCAAGGTCCACGTAGACCTAGTTAACGTCTGGCCTAGGCCTTTACTGCTGTAGGTACTATTCCAATGCGCAGAGCCTATTGGGAAAATAGGAGCTACACTACAATGCTTCCTTCATTAATGCTGCAGCCTGCTCCCGCCGTTACTCCGCGGTGAAGGTCACAGCGAGACGGCCCCTTTCTCTCCAACAACTCCCTCCAATATCAAGGCGGTGCTCCTTTCCACGACGAAGCTGTCGTGTGTAATTTTTATTGTCCAAAGGCTCTGCAGCAAAAGGATCACTCGGGAGCAGGTTGGTTACAAACCATCATTTATTGCATGTGCAGGAAGAGTCAGGTCCCGTTTATTGATTCTTGCAACCCCAACGCGTTTCAGTGCTGTCCGCACTTTCTTCTGGGGAAAAGAATGTACATGTGGCATTTCAAGGCAGTTTCCGCTTTCTTTTGTAGTAAAGCTTCGTTGTTGCTTTGTAGCACGTGATCCCTCCTACTGGTTTCTGGGATTTGTAGTCTTGACTGCCATTATTTGTCTCCCAATAGTGGGTCCCGCATGTGCATTTGATTGAGCAAGTTCGTAGTGGCTGTAGTGGCCCCACCACGTTGTTAAGGCACATCAGTGTGCCCCGATCTCTGATGCTTCCTTCATTAATGCTGCACCCTGCTCCCGCCGTTACTCCGCGGTGAAGGTCACAGCGAGACGGCCCCTTTCTCTCCAACAACTCCCTCCAATATCAAGGCGGTGCTCCTTTCCACGACGAAGCTGTCGTGTGTAATTTTTATTGTCCAAAGGCTCTGCAGCAAAAGGATCACTCGGGAGCAGGTTGGTTACAAACCATCATTTATTGCATGTTCAGGAAGAGTCAGGTCCCGTTTATTGATTCTTGCAATCCCGACGCGTTTCAGTGCTGTCCGCATTTTCTTCTGGGGAAAAGAATGTACATGTGGCATTTCAAGGCAGTTTCCGCTTTCTTTTGTAGTAAAGGTTCGTTGTTGCTTTGTAGCACGTGATCCCTCCTACTGGTTTCTGGGATTTGTAGTCTTGACTGCCATTATTTGTCTCCCAATAGTGGGTCCCGCATGTGCATTTGATTGAGCAAGTTCGTAGTGGCTGTAGTGGCTCCACCACGTTGTTAAGGCACATCAGTGTGCCCCGTTCTCTGATGCTTCCTTCATTAATGCTGCAGCCTGCTCCCGCCGTTACTCCGCGGTGAAGGTCACAGCGAGACGGCCCCTTTCTCTCCAACAACTCCCTCCAATATCAAGGCGGTGCTCCTTTCCACGACGAAGCTGTCGTGTGTAATTTTTATTGTCCAAAGGCTCTGCAGCAAAAGGATCACTCGGGAGCAGGTTGGTTACAAACCATCATTTATTGCATGTGCAGGAAGAGTCAGGTCCCGTTTATTGATTCTTGCAATCCCAACGCGTTTCAGTGCTGTCCGCACTTTCTTCTGGGGAAAAGAATGTACATGTGGCATTTCAAGGCAGTTTCCGCTTTCTTTTGTAGTAAAGCTTCGTTGTTGCTTTGTAGCACGTGATCCCTCCTACTGGTTTCTGGGATTTGTAGTCTTGACTGCCATTATTTGTCTCCCAATAGTGGGTCCCGCATGTGCATTTGATTGAGCAAGTTCGTAGTGGCTGTAGTGGCCCCACCACGTTGTTAAGGCACATCAGTGTGCCCCGTTCTCTGATGCTTCCTTCATTAATGCTGTAGCCTGCTCCCGCCGTTACTCCGCGGTGAAGGTCACAGCGAGACGGCCCCTTTCTCTCCAACAACTCCCTCCAATATCAAGGCGGTGCTCCTTTCCACGACGAAGCTGTTGTGTGTAATTTTTATTGTCCAAAGGCTCTGCAGCAAAAGGATCACTCGGGAGCAGGTTGGTTACAAACCATCATTTATTGCATGTGCAGGAAGAGTCAGGTCCCGTTTAGCCTCACAGAGTGAATCTAATGCCTCCTTATTTAGCGCAGTTTTCCTTTCTTTAAAAGCCTGGTTATATACTGACCTACATGTTCTTATTTCACCTGGGTCTCTGGGGCTTCTGTGAACTGCATGTTTTAAATTTTTCAGCGCCCTAGTGCATGCATTATTGAACCAGCTCTTAGATCCCTTACCACTACGCTTTGACTCCACCCTTAAGCTACTTTTTATATTTGCCGCAATGATGCCAAAATGCTCAATTATTTGATCACTACTCGCATCGTGTCCCAAACAGGTCAGAAAGCTAGTAGAGCACGCCGCCCAGAGTTTCTTAAAGAACATTACGGGGACCATTTTGCTCCATTATTATTGCTTGCCATTATTTGTCTCCCAATAGTGGGTCCCGCATACAGCCACTACGAACTTGCTCAATCAAATGCACATGCGGGACCCACTATTGGGAGACAAATAATGGCAGTCAAGACTACAAATCCCAGAAACCAGTAGGAGGGATCACGTGCTACAAAGCAACAACGAAGCTTTACTACAAAAGAAAGCGGAAACTGCCTTGAAATGCCACATGTACATTCTTTTCCCCAGAAGAAAGTGCGGACAGCACTGAAACGCGTCGGGATTGCAAGAATCAATAAACGGGACCTGACTCTTCCTGCACATGCAATAAATGATGGTTTGTAACCAACCTGCTCCCGAGTGATCCTTTTGCTGCAGAGCCTTTGGACAATAAAAAAAAAAAATATATATATATATAAATATAGATATTACCTAGTTATAGTTAGGACCTATTTTCCATAGGAAATCCGCAACATTCTATTTGCAATAACTTTGGCGCCGATCGACGAATCTTCGTGAAATTTTCAAAACTTATGGCCAGCTCCAGTCTGCTCCGATCCTGAAAGTCTCGGGGTGATTCGTTAAGCGGGGGCCGAGAAAAAATGTGGTCCCAAAACGTGTTTTCCCCATGCAATTTTCCATAGGGACCTTTAATTGCAGCTACAACCCGAACTGCTGAACGGAATTACACCAAATTTGGCAGAAAGGTAGACCCTGGTTCAGAGTCGTATCTTTTGGTTAAATTGTGTAAATTCGTTCAGTAGTTCCTGAGAAAATCAAATTCAAAATCACATATATATCTATGGCCGCGGTGGATCTTCGCAACCTAAGCGCACCCTGCCGAGCATGAGCTGTATTCTAATTGACTGTCAACACTCCAAATCAGGAAGTGTTGGCAGCCATCTTGTCCCTCAGTAGAACTGAGGCACAAGAAACCTAATAAGAAAACGTGCAAAACACAAAAAGGGGGCAGGGTAGAAAAACCCTGACCCCCTAGGCCTGCTTGGGGGGGTCCCACAAGGACCCCAGGGCCAAAAATGTAAAAAAAAAAAAATTTTAATCTGCAAAATCCACGCAGGTTGTGCGGATCCTGATGATAATAAAAAAAACGAAGCACAGGCTCCCGCGCTTCGATGCTAATTAGCCCCGGGTGGGCGGGGGGGCAAATCCCTTGGACATGTTGAAAAAAACATGTGGTGGGCCCAACCCCCCCCACACTGCCCCAGGGACCGCCACCCCAGGGGCAAAGTATGAATAATTGAGGGGGGGACAAGGCCCGCTACCCCCGGGGCTTAATCATTTAATGTTGGGGGCCTCTAAGCCCCCCTGAGCCCCAGGGACCACCCCACCCGGGGCTCGACTTAATTAACATTGCGGGGGGGCACACTGCTCCTCCGCAGCCCCGGGGACCGCCACCCCTGGGGCATTCAGAAAACAATGGCGGCGAATCACGGCCACTCGCAGCCCGGGGAGACCGGCACCCCCGTGGCTTGATTTAATTTGGATTGCGTGGGGCACACTGCCCCCCACAGCCCCCAGGACCGCCACCCCTGGGGCTTTTAAAAAAAATACCCTGTGTGGGGGGCTCAAGCCACCTCCCCGGGGCTCTAAATATTTAAATTGGGAGGTCCGTGACGGACCCATCAGCCCCGCAGCCCCCCTCCTGGAGCCATTGATGGCCTTGGGGGCCGCCACCCCCCAGGGCCGGCTCCTGCAGTGTCCCGGGGTGTCCACCCCCGGGACACTGCTATTTGCAATGACAGGGCTGGAGCCTCGCGGCTCCCACCCTGTCACTGCAAACTGCTTTGCTTCATTGAAGCAAGAGCAGGGAAACCTGCTCTCGCCTCAATGAAGCAAAGCAGATTGCTTTTCCACATGGGGAGCAGCATGTTAGCTGCTCCCCATGTGGAAAAGCAATTTCGGCTCCCGCAGGAGGCGGTGAGCCGGCTGGGACTGTGGGGGGATTGGGGACCCCCCTAGGTCCCCCGCAAAGAGGTCCAGCCCGATGGATGGGGTCCCCGGGGCTACAAGTGGCCCGGGAGGGGGGCCAGACGGTCCCACTCCCCAAAATGTAAAAAAAAAGTAAAAAAATAAATAAATAGAAAGCCGGCCCCCAGGGATGTGTTTGCAGACATGTCACCTCAGGCCACGCCCCCTTCCTTCACCACTGTGCAAACGCGCCCCGTGGCGCGTTTTAAGGTGGGGAATTAATTCTCTTTCAATACTGAGGGTCCCTGAGGGTCAAATAGCCCAACAGGTATCTCCAGGATGCGCCAGGGAGCTGCGTTGCAGACAGGTGTTCAGAGGCCATGCCCTTTTCACAACCTCTCTGCAACGCAGCTCTGTGGCGCTTATTGGAAGTACCTAGTAGGCTAGTTTGACCCTAGGGACCCTCAGGATTTAAGGGGAAATGTTCTAAAACACGGGAAGCTAAAAACATACCATAAACGATTCTTGGGAGCCCAAGGATTAAGTTGGGTTGTCCTTGTGCTTTTCAAGAGTGGCGTGGGCTGAAGGAAAAAAACAGCAAATGACTTTGTATTAGCTGGCTGCTAAACGCTGTTCTAAGTAAAGTTGTTAGTTGGGTGAATATCTTGATGTGTATCAGATCAGTTTCAGTGGCGGGAGGGCTCAATGTGCTGGCAGGCATTACTGTGGTGTTTCTAAAAATGGCTTCACTGCCTTGTGGCTTTATGTGGATTAAGGTGCTCGTTGTGACTGGGGCTCATGGCACTGTTTTTTCATGAAGCTATTGGTTTGCCCATGCATCTTTGTGTGACCACCAGAGACCTGCATGTAATGGTTCTCAGGCAGGTTCCACAGGAGCGCCAAGGATCCGATGAATATTCCACAGCCTTCCCCTACGGCCTTCCGACTCTATCAAGCACTAGAGTACCGAGAGGCTCGCCAGGGGAAAACAGGGAGACAAAACAAGGAAAGGCGGGGAAAAAATATTCTTCTTGGTATGACGACTTCTGTGTGGTTGTACATGCACCTGGCCTGGACCTCTGATGGTTGTAGGGGCTAAAACCAAAACAGGAATTACTAACCCTCAGAAACATGCACAAAAGAACAGTAGGCACATCTATAGGTTATGTGTACTACATACCAAGAGTAAATAAACTTTGCAGGCATATAACTGTGTATGGGGGACAGGAGTTAGGTTGAGCTAAGGTGGAGGAACAAACAAGAAACACAATAATGAGTACTCGAGGAATACTGTGCACTTGTCTACACTGTTCAGAATTATAGTAGTCTTACTTGGTCATATGTAGAAGACTCTTAAACCAACATCTGTATTGCAGTAGAGCCCACCCGAACCAGACGGTAACATTCACGTAGAATTAACTGGCTGAGATGTAAAACAAACAT
Organism: Lissotriton helveticus; assembly: GCF_964261635.1. Lineage (NCBI taxonomy): Eukaryota > Metazoa > Chordata > Amphibia > Caudata > Salamandridae > Lissotriton > Lissotriton helveticus. The sequence continues at coordinate 294,067,800 of NC_136059.1, read as the reverse complement.
ACATTAATACAAGTATGACTTCATAGAGAATAACATAGAAATAGCGCACTGCGCTGTTACCGTGATTCTGGGAGTAGTGTAGATGAATCATTCACGAGTCCACGCAAGTGCAGAACCCACACACAGCAAGTATGGCCAGGAATGCAGGAAGTGAGGGAAGATGATAAGTACCAAGAAGGAAACAAACTGCGGGTAAGGGAATCACCGGATGGCGGAGACTAAGCCCGGCCGCCGGGTGAGGGAAGGACACAAACACGGCTAAATACCTAAAGGGTCCCCTGCTGGTCAGCGGGGGAAAAGCCCGGCTGAATTGCGGAGCAGTGAATAGGGAAATGACGGGGGAGAAACAGCCCGGCCAGACGACGGAGTAACAAACCCGACCGTCGGGCGGAGCCAAGGAAAAAGGAGGAGAGGTCAGTGATTGCCCGGCCGACGGGCGGAGCAGCAAACCAAGGGGAACACTGACACTCTGCCCGGCTGGACGGCAGAGTCAAACCCGGCCGTCGGGCGGAGCAGTCTATAAACAAACGGGGCTCAAGAACTAGTTCCAGAGCTTGGAACTATAGCAGGAACAAGAAGATAACCTCAAACGCAGAGGAACGGAGGAGAGATTGATCCTCCAGTAAGGAAATCCGGAAATCAGGCAACAGGAAACCAGGACAGGAAACGCTGTAACGGGGGCTTGACGCAAGGACGTAAAGCGTCGCTCCCAGGGCTCTAACAGCTTATGAAGGGGTTTCTTAAAGGGACCGCCCGTTTGCGGACCTCGAGGCATGACAGCACACTCCCCCCACAACTCCCCTCTCCAGGTTTGGGTTTGTCAGGATGACCTTGGTGAAACAAACGAATCAGACGTGGGGCATGGATATTAGTGTCAGGTTCCCATGTACGCTCTTCTATTCCATAACCCTTCCAGTGCACCAGATACTGCAATCCCCTTCCTTTTCTACGGGAATCCAGAATCTCCTCCACTTCATATTCATCCGAATCTTGGAGGTACACAGGAGCAGGTCTTTGGGGCAGTTTGGTACCTGGTTCAACCGGTTTCAACAGGGAAACGTGGAACACGGGGTGAATCCTGAAAGAGGGTGGAAGTTCCAGTTTCATGGCCACCGGATTTATCATCTTCAGCACTTTGTAGGGGCCAATGTATTTAGGGTTGAACTTGCGTGGACCCCTCAATGTTATATGTTTTGTGGAAAGCCATACTCTGTCTCCTGGAGTGTAAATGGGTTCTAATCTCCTGTGTAAGTTAGCACCTTCTGTGTACCGCACCTTCGCCATATCTAGACAGTCGATGGTATTCTTGTGTACCTGTTGAAGTTTCTCTAGTCTGTCAATGGCAGCCGGATTGGATCCATCAGTATGGACTACTGAAGGCAATAGCTTAGGGTGATACCCATAAGAACAAAAGAAAGGGGTTGTGTTGATAGAAGAATGCGGGCTGTTGTTGTATGAAATCTCGGCCAACCATACTAACTCATCCCAATCACTCAATGACTGTAATACTTGATTACGTATGTATTGTTCAAAACATTGATTGACCCTTTCTGTCTGTCCGTCTGTCTGCGGATGGTGACTTGAGGACAGTCGGACATCGATTTGGAGCATGGAACAGAAACTTTTCCAGAAACGTGACACAAATTGGGCACCCCTGTCGGACACTAAGACGGAAGGGACCCCATGGAGTCTGGTTATGTGTTGTAGAAATATGGAAGCCAAGCTAGCTGCTGTCGGTAAGCCCTGTAGAGGTACGAAATGGGCCATTTTCGTAAATAAATCTACCACTACCAGTAGTGTGTTGTTCTTCCTCTTAGTCACAGGCAAATCCACTATAAAGTCAAGTGACACCGTATGCCAAGGGCTAGGAGGAGAAGCCAACGGCATGAGCAGGCCAACTGGGTTAAGGTGAGAAGCCTTAGTTTGGGCACAAACGTGACATGTCTTCACATAGGTCTCTATATCCTTAAGCATACCAGGCCACCAAAACCTCTCCCTCACTGCCTTGGTGGTCTTCTTTATACCTGGGTGTCCTGCCACTGGATGTGAATGATACCACTTCAAAACCTGTTGTTGTAGGTCAGTAGAAGGTATCACCACTCCCCCCTGTACCCAGACTAAACCCTCTTTCAAAATCATGTCTTGGGAACCCACCAACGTTGTCATGTCTACTGCAGCCTGGCTCCTCTGAACCTGTGCTATGAAATCTTCTTCCTCTGAAGTCCCTCCTACAATACTAGTCCTAGGGATGATGTACGGTTGTTCAACTACGTCCGTAGGAACTTCAAACCCTAATCTTGACAGAGCATCGGCCTTTCCATTCTTTCTCCCTGGTCTGTAGTGAACTGTAAAGTTGTATTCGCTAAAGAATTGTGACCAACGTAATTGTCTCATAGAAAGTGCCTTAGCGGAATTGATATATTGTAGGTTGCGATGGTCCGTATATACCACCACGGGATATCTGGCACCCAGTAAATACTGCCTCCATTCTTCGAATGCTTTCTTGATGGCCAGTAATTCTTTGTCTCCCACTGCATAGTTGTATTCAGCAGGGGTGAACTTATGGGAATAATAGGCCACCGGATGACATTCGCCTGACTCCGTGTCTATTTGGGACAATACTCCACCCACTGCCACCAGTGAGGCGTCTACCTCCACCACAAAGGGAAAGGCCGGGTTCGGATGACTCAAAACAGGAGCGCTAGTAAAGGCCTTCTTCAGCAGGCGAAAAGATTCTGCTGCCGCTAGGGACCAAACGAAAGGGATGCCTTTCTTCAACAAAGCAGTGATAGGTGCTACCAGTGTAGAGAAGCCATGAATAAACCTTCTGTAAAAATTGGCCAATCCCAAAAAACTTTGGATCTCTTTTATTGTACGAGGCTCTGCCCAGGACAAGACTGCCTCCACCTTCGCGGGATCCATGCTGAGACCCCAAGGAGACACTATATAACCCAAAAATGGGACTTCTTGTGTATGGAAGTTGCACTTTTCAAGTTTGCAATACAAACGATTCTCAAGTAAACGTTCCAACACGTTGCGTACATGCTGTACATGTTCACCCAAAGATGAAGAAAAAATCAGAAGATCGTCAATATATGCAATGACGTATAGATCCAGCATTTCTTTCAGGACCTCGTTTATAAAAAACTGAAACGCTGCAGGAGCGTTGCAGAGCCCAAAGGGCATCACCAGATACTCATATAGCCCGAATTTAGTACAGAACGCGGTTTTCCATTCGTCTCCCTCCCTGACTCTCACAAGATGATATGCGCCACGCAAGTCCAGCTTGGTAAAAAACTTGGCATTGCGGATTCGGTCAAGGAGGGAATTGATCAGAGGCAATGGATAACGATTCTTGATCGTGACAGTATTCAACTTCCTGTAGTCAATACAGCACCGCAGACCTCCTTCTCGTTTAGGGATGAAAAATAGAGAAGAGGAGGCCGGGGAACGTGAAGACCTTATAAAGCCTTTAGCAAGCATGTCGTCCAAGTAATCGCGTAAATATATATTCTCTTTTTCTGTAAGAGCATATACTCTGCTACATGGGATTCTTGCTCCCGACTCTAGGTCTATGCGGCAGTCATACACCCTGTGTGGCGGGAGGATCTCTGCTTCCTTAGCATCAAAGACCGAGTGCAGATCTTGGTAACACGAGGGTAGTTTAGTCTTGCTCTCATCACTACTGCTACATAAGGAAACCATGTCAACTAATGTACCTCCCACTGGTTCTCCTGGTTTAGGTGGAAACGTTATTGTCGAGGTTTCCCAATTGATGTTAGGGTTTTGGGCTCTGAGCCAGGGTATGCCTAGGAGTACTGGAAATTGCGGAGAACAAATAAGGTCAAAACTTATGTCTTCGTGATGTTCGGGGTCTATAGTCATGTGTAATACAGAGGTATGATGTGTCACAGGGCCTGAGACAAGGGGACTACCGTCAATGGTGGTGACATGACTGGCTATTGTTTTTGGAGTACAAGGTAACATGTTTTCTTTGGCCCATTCTTGGTCCATATAATTTCCTGATGCCCCTGAATCAATCATTACTAGCGCATGTAAACCATGCGCTCCGCTAGACAAAAAGGCAGACACATACATGTGATTCGTTGGGGTGTTTCTATAGTCAGTGGAAGAGACGGTTAATCCTAACCTACCTGGAGTCCTTGTCTCACAGGACTCCAGGCTTCCTAGTTTCCCGAAAACTTAGACTGTGCGGGTTTTATAGGACAATCCTTCAAAAAATGGCCTGCCTTCCCACAATACAGACACAGTCTGAGTGTTCGTCTTCTGTGCCTTTCCTCTTGTGTGAGAGGTCCCCTCACTATGCCTATCTGCATGGGCTCACTCTCGTCAGTGGATTTCTCTACAGTGACCTTCTTTTCACGTAAAGGCAGATACCTTGCTTCAGGTTTACCCTTCTCTTTCTTTCTTTCTTGTTGTCTGTGATCTATCTTTACCACTAAATCAATGAGCTCGTTACATGATGTAGGCAGATCTACGATTTGTGATAAAGCATCCTTCAAGTCATCTCTGAGACCTTTGTAAAACATGGTACCACGTTTCTCCTCTGGCCAGTGGGATTCGACTACAAGTCTACGAAAAGAAGTAATGTAGGACACGAGATCTTGATTGCCCTGTTTCAATGCTAATAATTCTGTATCCGCAGACTGGGTGTATACATGTCTATCAAAAAGTTTACGAAACTCCCTCCTAAAAGCGGGGTAACTGTGTAGCAACGGATCATCCCTGTCAACTAATGGTATGGCCCAATCTGCAGCACCCCCACTAAGGTAGGAAATTACGAAAGCTACCTTAGCCTGGTCAGACGGAAAACATGCAGCCTTACAGGAGAAATGTAGCTGACACTGACTAAGGAAGGCGGCACATCGTGCCCCGTCTCCAGAATACCTTTCAGGTGGTGCTAAAGGTAGAGAAGGGGGTGTGGTTACTTGAACCACCGACGGGTTTCCCCCGGTAGCTCCACTCGACTGTTGTCGCTGTAATACATCCATTCTAGTTATCAATGCTTGGGTCTCTACCTGTAAATTCCCCAACATACTAGCAACATCAGCCAGGGATACTGCATCGAGATCCATGACGCTCGGGCAGAACAAACCACGTGGGCTTTACGTTCTGTAATGGTTCTCAGGCAGGTTCCACAGGAGCGCCAAGGATCCGATGAATATTCCACAGCCTTCCCCTACGGCCTTCCGACTCTATCAAGCACTAGAGTACCGAGAGGCTCGCCAGGGGAAAACAGGGAGACAAAACAAGGAAAGGCGGGGAAAAAATATTCTTCTTGGTATGACGACTTCTGTGTGGTTGTACATGCACCTGGCCTGGACCTCTGATGGTTGTAGGGGCTAAAACCAAAACAGGAATTACTAACCCTCAGAAACATGCACAAAAGAACAGTAGGCACATCTATAGGTTATGTGTACTACATACCAAGAGTAAATAAACTTTGCAGGCATATAACTGTGTATGGGGGACAGGAGTTAGGTTGAGCTAAGGTGGAGGAACAAACAAGAAACACAATAATGAGTACTCGAGGAATACTGTGCACTTGTCTACACTGTTCAGAATTATAGTAGTCTTACTTGGTCATATGTAGAAGACTCTTAAACCAACATCTGTATTGCAGTAGAGCCCACCCGAACCAGACGGTAACATTCACGTAGAATTAACTGGCTGAGATGTAAAACAAACATACATTAATACAAGTATGACTTCATAGAGAATAACATAGAAATAGCGCACTGCGCTGTTACCGTGATTCTGGGAGTAGTGTAGATGAATCATTCACGAGTCCACGCAAGTGCAGAACCCACACACAGCAAGTATGGCCAGGAATGCAGGAAGTGAGGGAAGATGATAAGTACCAAGAAGGAAACAAACTGCGGGTAAGGGAATCACCGGATGGCGGAGACTAAGCCCGGCCGCCGGGTGAGGGAAGGACACAAACACGGCTAAATACCTAAAGGGTCCCCTGCTGGTCAGCGGGGGAAAAGCCCGGCTGAATTGCGGAGCAGTGAATAGGGAAATGACGGGGGAGAAACAGCCCGGCCAGACGACGGAGTAACAAACCCGGCCGTCGGGCGGAGCCAAGGAAAAAGGAGGAGAGGTCAGTGATTGCCCGGCCGACGGGCGGAGCAGCAAACCAAGGGGAACACTGACACTCTGCCCGGCCGGACGGCGGAGTCAAACCCGGCCGTCGGGCGGAGCAGTCTATAAACAAACGGGGCTCAAGAACTAGTTCCAGAGCTTGGAACTATAGCAGGAACAAGAAGATAACCTCAAACGCAGAGGAACGGAGGAGAGATTGATCCTCCAGTAAGGAAATCCGGAAATCAGGCAACAGGAAACCAGGACAGGAAACGCTGTAACGGGGGCTTGACGCAAGGACGTAAAGCGTCGCTCCCAGGGCTCTAACAGCTTATGAAGGGGTTTCTTAAAGGGACCGCCCGTTTGCGGACCTCGAGGCATGACACTGCACCAGTGCTGCATGCAGTTGCGCAGCAAGATTAAACAGAAAGGAATACCTTCTAACGCACGTACTCCCTTGGTGGGTTTTCACCTTTCAGGAACCGCCATCCTACACAGTGGACGGGTCGGAGCTGCAACGTTGGTGTTTCGGTGCAGTCGGTCGCTGTGTTCATCTTCCGTGGTGCCGCTATATATACTGGACCAAAGTAAAATCAGCCGAACTACGAATTCCGATTTACTCACCTGTTATCAGAAGAGACCTCAGTGCTGCATCTTTGGCCCAGTACTTATCCTGAAAAGTAATTCTAACCGTACTTACTAGTAACTTGAATTTCCTTCCATAGGCTAACATTGACTGGTTTCACTTGGAAATGTTTCTAAGTGTCGATTTTTGAAACTTACAAATATTCCTCTAAAATCAGCCGAACTACGAATTCCGATTTACTCACCTGTGATCATGAGCGAACTCAGTGCTGCATCTTTGAGCCCAGTACTGATCCTGAAAAGTAATTCTAACCGCACTTACCATTAACTTGAATTTCCTTCCATAGGATATCATTGCCTGCTATATAAAATATATATAAATATATTTAAAAATATATAACATTCAAAAAAAGCAATATTAGAATTTCAATATTTTTTAAAACATTTTTTTTCAATTTATATTAAAAATATGTAATGTAATTAAAAAAATTAAATATCTAGAAATAAAGTTTAAAAAAATGTAGTAAATCAGTATCAAAAAATAAATATAACAATTAATACATTTAAAAATTGTCATTTACAAAACCTTTGAAATTCACTGAACAAACCATAGGTTTCAGACATGTTATAGTTAGGAATAAGCATTTAAAAAACCTTTGAAAAGCACTGAAAAAACCATAGGTTTCAGACATGTTATAGTTAGGAATTAGCATTTATAAAACCTTAGAAATAAAACCATAGGTTTTAGGGGTGTTATAGGTAGCTGGACGTTTCTCTCGTAAAAAACCATTGAAATTCCTCTGTTATAGTTATTTGTACTAACTATAACTCGCGCAACCGCAACCCACTGCTGACGATGTCACATATTACATAATTCATGACATGGTCAGTGACATCACTGAAGACATCTCAAATGACAACCTATGGTTTTTTCAGTGAATATATATATATATTTAGTAAATATTAGGATTTTTTTATTTCAATTTCGGATATTTTGTTTTTGGGCTCTGCTTATCATTGAATTCTGTTTGTCTATGCACTACAACCTGGCCAAGGGGAGGGTGTCTCGTGGTAGCTAGGGACATTGTCGACATCTTTAAGTTAGCATGAGCCCTGAAGCCATGATGCTGCTTTTGTACACGTTACTATAAGCCTTATGCCTTTTTGCAAGACTCTGTTTATGCCTTTTACATGAGAACTCTCTGCTGTGCTCATTCTCTGCCTGTTACTGGAGTTTAGTCTGAACATTGTGAGCTAGGTCGGTAAACACTGCCCCTTGTTATTCTGTTCTGGCAGGCCCTAGCACCTAGACAAAACATACCAATGCAGCTGTTTTTGATGGAGACTCGTACTTTGTTATTATGGGGATGCATGCTTAGGAAAAACACACTTGGAGAGGGACCTTTCCAGGGGGAAGAGAAACACGCACCTGTGATGTAGAAATATGATCTATGGCCTGAGGTATGGAGTCTGCTGACAAAGCCCAGAGATCTTCTATTATATAGTAACGCTTCTTCTTGCCAAGGGGAGGGAGCATAGGCACTGTAGTCCTTTTTCCATAGTCTTTGTATAATGAAGTCTCCCTTTATGGTATACATGGCCTTATTGCAATGCTAATTATATAGTGTTATGCATCTTTATGTTTATGTGGCACCTATACTGCATTTCAGAGCATGTTAGTTAAAATACATATTTTAAACAATCTTTGTGTCTTATTCGAGATCTTATTGTGGACTATTACGAGAACGTGAGTGAAAAGGTGTGTCTTGTTACCGCGATTCCTGAGAGATCAAGGAGTGTTGTGTTCTGGGGTGTCTAATAATTAGTTTCTCTGTTTGTGAGTAGGACAGCGAGTGAGACACTATAGCTAGTCAATCCTGGGCTCGTGGGTACTAAGGTAGTAGGAAGGCACAGCCCCTATGCACCGAGGTTCCATATTCCTGCGCATAGTTCTGTGTAAGCATGGGCGGATTTTGCGGATCCACGATTCACGAATTTGCGAATTCACGGATCGTGGATCCGCGAAATCCGCGGATTTTGCGGATCGGCGGATTTGGGGGCGGGGCTTCCTCGAGTGTGTGGGCGGGGACAAACGGACGGGGCTTCCATGCGAGCGCACATGCCTCTTGTGTGTATAAAAGGTCAGAGACCGATCAGAGCGGCAGATTAAGAGACAGAAGCTCCTGGTCACAGGAACAGCACGGGGATTGCGCTCGTGAAAGTCAAAGATGCAAATGCCTCTGGCCTGCATCACAGCGGATTTTCGATGGTATATTTGGGAAGAAGGCACACCTGCCCAGCCTCCACAACGCTCACGATTGATTTTGGGCTGATGAATGAGTCACTGAATTTAAGCTTCAACTAGGGCACATGCTTTATTGATATCTGCAAGTGTTTCCTGTTGAGGTTTATTTTTTGTGCCAGGACCGTCGTGCCAGAATGAACCCTGCCCTTCATATTTATTCAAGAAGACACCACCGTTTTTCCCCATCGTAAATAATTTACGATGGCGCCGGCAAGCTGCCAGCGCCATCCTGAAAAAGTTACTTAATTAGCTTCAACAGGAAGCTCCAACTGATAAAATAAAGCAGGCGCTCGAGCCCCTGCTGTATCTTATCTATTAGAGCTTCCTGTTGAAGCTAATTAAGTAACTATTTGAGGATGGCGCTGGCAGCTTGCCGGCGCCATCGTAAATTAGGCTTTGAACTTTTGACCGCGGAATCCGCCGCTCGCGGATTGCGGATTTTCGGTAAATTCGTGAGAGTTCGCGGACCGCGAATTTACCGAAAATCCGCAAAATCCGCGATCGGAGCGGATTTTGCGCTCATGCTTAGTTCTGTGTATGTGCAGAATCTCTGCAACACTACTTTCGACATGTTAAAATGGGAATGGGGTACTCTGTGTCAAGGCTCTAATAATTACCTGAGCCATCCAATAAACATTTGCTGAGAAGTCTTGGAAAGAAATGGGCAACCGCTTCCAAACTTCAAAGAACGCACACTTCTCATACGCAACATGGAAGAAAATGTGACTTTCCCCATTCAAAGTAAAAACCACTCAGGCACTAGCTGAAACTAGATTTTGATCTATACAGAAAACCTATTCGACTCCAGCCAGATTACAAAAGTTAGGTTTGTCCTCTTCAGATGTCTGCTGGAGATGCGAGGATGGCGTAGGTTCTCTAGACCACATGCTCTTCTTCTGTAAATGGTACGACCTCTATGGAGAAAAGTTCACATCTGATATACAAGATCTTTGGGATATCATTCAAAATCGATTTCCTGACAGTGGCAATGGGTTTATCGAAGAGCTCCTCCAAACCAGAACTATCTGAGCAAGACACGATTCTGGTAGACATTCTAATATCAGTGGGCCCCAAGGTGGTTTTGATGGAATGGAAATCAAACTCTGTCACTCCCTTCAAAAAGTGGTGGAATATGCTATGTTCTATTAGAAGTTCAGATAACATAATATTTACGAGGCTTTGCTCCACTTGTGGCTCCAGACACCTATTGGACTCCCTAGATAAATAATTACAGAAAAGCAAACCACCCTAGATGTTACTGAGACACAAATTATACACAAAATTTTGGGCGTCCAGTAGGCGGTGCCCATGCCTGGTTATGGAATGTGGACGGTCCTGCTGACCCTATACATCATAGTGCTCTCTACTTTCCCTCTCTCCCGCTTTATTTCTTTCTATTCCTCTCCTTTGATGACCTCCTTGTCCTCCTATAATATTCCCTTCTGTTTTCCTTTTGTTGCTGTGGTTGTTGTCTCTTTATCACTGCATGGATAAATGCACTTCTATTGAGGGTTATTAGATATCTTACTATCATTGGAGAGAGTGTTTAATCTATCTAGGGAAGTTTATGATACAATGTTATCTGTGTTTTAACCTTACACTTCCACGTCCCTTACACTGAATGTAATCTTTCCCACTTGGGATATTTTGCATTATCCCCCAGTCTGATTGATATATATATATATACTGTTGAATGGCATCAAAACTACCTGCTCCTTGTGATGGACATCACTTTACTCTACACGAGTATACATCACAAAGATGGACTGTTAGCTACAAAATATTTTTTTGACAATAGTGCTATTCATCTACATCAACATGATACTATGATTTAAAAAAGTATTGAATTCTGTCTCAACAACTTCTTTTTCCTTTTTAATAGGGATGTTTACCAACAGCTAAGAGGCGTGGCGATGGGGGAATGCTTCTACCCCAGCGATGCATGTTTGCATGTAGGTTGGTGGAAGGATCAAGCCCTCAGGTGACATAGTGATAATGTCTGGGAAACCCACATAAGACAGTATTGGAGGTACATCGACGATGTCTTCATTGAATGTGAAGGATCTAAAGAATTGGCCCAAGAGTTTGTGACCTCGAACAAGGATAATGACTTGAATTTAAGGTTTACAACTACGATTAGTGAAAGGAGTGTTGAATTCCTAGATGTTGAAGTTTTCATTAAAGAGGGGAGTAATCACACTAGATTACTCCCGCAAAAGCACTGCAGGGAATTCCATTCTTCACGCCTCTGGTGCGCACCCCTGACATCTTATAAGGAGTATACCTTACGGGGAATTCTTGTGAATTCAGCATATATGTAGCTCTAATTAGATTAGATTAGATTATATTATATTGGGTTAACATTTCTAAAGCGCATGGTTACCCGAGGACATCCCTGCGCTGCTAGCGGCGCAATCACAGACTCAGAGCAGTATGTAAGGGAACAGAAAAGTTGTAATTTGTCTTCGAAAGATCAGACGATTTGGCTCAGTACTAATCGGGGGGTATGATTTCAAAGTTTGGCAACATTATATGAGAAGAGACGCTCTCCACTATGTGATCTTCTGATTTTCGGTACGGCTACCAGGTATTTGTTATCTGACCTCATGGCCCTATTAGAACGGTAGGGCCGAATGATGGAACGAATAATGGGCGATCCATGTGTCAAAGTGAGGCAGTGAACCGTTTTGTGGTTTGATGGAATAAACATCATGATGTACAACAAGCCCTTATTAAAGCTAATTCTCAGGCAAGGGACATTTGTTTCATACCAAAAAAAGAGGGGAGTGCTATGCACATATCACAGACAGTAACAATGGATGGCAATATTCAACAGATAAGACTTGTGAACACTTATAGTAAACAAGAGAAAAGAATTTGTAACATCATTTATTCCTAGTGGCCTATTATCTTAACAGATATCACAATGAAATCCATTCTACCTGCTCAGCCCTCCATCACTTTTAGGAGAGCACCATCTATGAGGGATGCATTGGTAAAATCAAGTCCGAGTTTGTTCCAGCACGGAATTGGCTCATTAAACCAGGTTTTATAAATCCATGTCCTGTCATGTGTGCAAATTTTTAGCTAATCTATCTGAGTAGAAGACTGCATTCAGTACCGACACAACACCCATCAAAGAACACCTCACTAGTTGCACTGACCATGCCATATATGTTTTAGAATGCACATGTAGGCTAAAATACATCGGGAGCACCAAGCTTCCTGTGTTTAACCGCATCCTTCAACATCTGCGGGCTATAATCAACTCGGACCCCAATTATCCAGTGGCATGTCATTTGAAATGAAATGAATGAAATGAAAAAGGGTTCTTATAAAGCGCATGGCTACCCGGGAGTGTCCCAGCACTGATCAATCACAAGAAAAAACAGGATTAAAAAATTTAAGGGAAGAGCCAAGTCTTTAAATACTTCCGGAAAACATGATGGTTTGGTTCTCTACGAAGGTGCAGTGGGAGGGCATTCCACAGTTTGGGAGCATTATACGAGAAGAGCCTGCCTCAACTCCTAGCCTTCCTGATGCTGGGAACTATGGCTAGGTGAAGTGAGTCTGAACAAAGGTTTCTAGAAGCTTTATGAGGACGAATCAGGGTTTTCATGATGGAAGGACTATTCCCTACTAGGGATTTGTGGACGATACATAAAACTTTAAAGTGGACTCTTTCTTGGACCGGGAGCCAATGCAGAGCACAAATAGCGGGTTTTGCAGAGCAGCGGTGGCTGATACCAGTCAACAATCTTGCTGCAGCATTCTGGAGAATCTGCAACCTCTTAATCACCAGATTTGGTGACCCCAGATAAAGAGCATTGCTGAAGTCAATCCTGGAAAGGATCAGGGCCTGGACCAGTATCTTTTTCACTGGAAATGGAAGCAAAGGAAATACTTTCCGAATCATTTTCAGCAAGCCAAAGCAAGAAGCCACGTTTTTTCTAGCATGAGTTTTAAAAGAAAGGTCTTGATCTAACCATATGCAGAGACTTTTCATTTCTGGTTTAGGGACTGGGGGGGCCCATGCAAACTGGCCACAGCGAGTTGATGTTAAAACTGTGCTGATTTCCCAGCAACATCAACTCGTTTTTGTTGCCGTTTAGCTTCAGATGGGAAAGGCTCATCCATCTGACCACTTCCTCTAAGCAGGAGTGGAGATCAGTGGGCGATTGATTAGGTTGCTTCAATGCTACGACCAGTTGCGTATCATCGGCATATGATACAATATGAATCCCGAAGGGGGCAACCTATGTCGGCTAAGGGAGACATATAAACATTGAAGTGGGTGGGGCTCAGTGAGGACCCCTGAGGGACACCACACTTCAACGGAATAGGGTCGCAGATGACATCATCCTCGAAAACTTGATAGGATCTTTTTTCCAGAAAGGAATGCAGCCAGGTAAGAGCGCGGCCTGACACACAGACGTTCATAAGACGTTGGATCAAGATTTGATGATTCATCGTGTCGAAGGCCGCGCTGTGGTCAAGGAGAATGATGGCAGCAGTACCTCCTTGATCAAGAATCTTTCTTGATTCCTCTACTACCGCCATTGACGCGGTTTCGGTTCCTTGACTAGGACGGAAACCAATTTGAGATGGGTGGAGCAGGTTGTGGGATTCAAGAAATGTGGGGAGGGAACTGTTGACATATTTTTCTGCAATTTTACTTACTCCAGGAAGGAGCGAGATGGGTCGGTAATTGGTTACGTTCGTGGGATCCAAATGAGGTTTTTTAATAAGTACCCTGACCATCGCTTTTTTCCATTCAGTGGAGACCAAGCCAGACGAGAGAGAGGTGGTGATTATGGCTAGGATTGTAGGGGTGATAGAGGGTGATACAATTTTCAAAATATGAAATGGTGCCGGATCGCGGGGCGATCCACTTTTTACAGCAGCTAGGATGGGTAGAAGGGAATTCAGTGTAAGGGCTATAAAAGCCTCCAGACGGGGTCGTTCTCTGCTGAGCGTGTCTTTTCTACTGATAAAAGAGGATTCATGTCTTTAGCAGGAAAGTGGAGACTTACACCTATGTTTAGGAGAAAATCTGCATGTTAAAACCTGATTTGCTCAAGGAAATTATAATTGAGGTGACAGAGATGGGGCTGGGTAAAATTCTGATACTTAAAGTAACACGATCTTTGAACATTTTCTAAATATAAATGGGGCAACTGATAGCGAATATAGAGATGCTGTCATCCTTTTAGTTGAAGAATGGCTCTGAATTAATTAATATTCTTGCCAAAATGCTTAGCAATAGTTTGCATATGTCTGGACTACTCTTACAAGCTTTCTAGAACTTCCAGCAATCTAATTCAGCATAGCTTCATGGTATGCATGAGTGATGTATGTAGTTTGAAAGATTTTCTATTACCAACCAGGCCTTAAGGTGTCATCAAGTGAATGATGTCAGAATACATTTCAAAACCCCAGTTGACATCATGGAATAAACCAACATTCTAGAATGTCTTTTGTTATTGACTGTTAGAGATGTAGGACAGGTTAAAGGGAGCTGCTTTTAAAGTATAAAGTAATTCAATTTTTATTAAAAGGGTGCTATATCTCTATGTATGCCTGGGAGCAGATGGTGTCCAGGGGGTTGGGGATCCCAGGATACCATAACTGAGCTATCTCCGGGGGATTGGGTCCCCGGGGCTATTGTATGGCTCATGCTCCCCCTTCGCTATATTTAAATTAACGGCCCCCGGAGATGGGGTCCTCCGGGGTTTCTCCTGGCTTTTAAATACACTGCACCATGCCCCGTGGGCTTTCCAGGGCCTACCCTAGGTGTGAATTATATGTATTAAAAGGAAAGTTTGGGCCTAGCAAAAGGTTTCATTTGCCAAGTTAAAATTGTAATTTAAAACTGCACCCACCTGCTGCAATGGCAGGCCTGAGACATGTTTGAAAAGGCAATTTAAGAGCGTGGCACAATCAGTGCTGCAGGCCCACTAATAGCATTTAGTTTACAGGCCCTGGGTACAGGTAGTCTCACTTCCCTAGGGATTTATAAGTAAATTAAATATGCTAATTGGGTGTAAGCCAATTCTACTATGTTTTAAGAAGAGAGCATAAGTGGGGGCGGAGCTTGCCGGCAACCAGGATGGCCACTTGAGCCTAGAGCTCTGCCTCGTCGTCGCCAATATCCTTAATTATCCTGCATCAGTCCCTCATATTGCTGAGATCTAAGCATCCCCCAAGACTGGTAACGGCTGGAGCTCGCTGTGGTAGCCCTGCGGTGGAGATTTGGTGCTGGGGATCTGCAGATAATAGACACGACGGTGCTGCGGCGTGGAAGACCTCGCAGCCGCGACCTGCGGTGAGATGCCTGCCCGCTCTGCGTCACAGTGCGTGCGGCCAGTGTGCGAGGAGAACCCGGGCGCGGTCCGAGCGCTGGACGCGGAGGGCCTGGAGCTGTGCATGCTCTCCGGCGCCCGGTCCCGATTGAGGAGGTGAGTGGCCCTCCGTTGCCCCCCCCCGACCCCTTGCCTACCATCGCGGGGTGGACGTGCAGGCTATCCGCCTCCGCCTGGTGAGCGAGCGGTAGAGACTGCGCCTGATTCTGACACCCAGCGCTCCTGGAACACAGCGCGGAGGTGTCCGGTATTCGGTGATAAGAGCCAGGAGGCCATGGACACTGAGCGGGGGGAGTCGAGTCGGGGCCGTGACTGCTGCTGCTGAGCCACGAGGGAGGCTGGAGGATAGCCGGCGCTGGGCCTACAGCGCGAGACACCCGCTTGGCGTGGCAGCATCGCGCCCTCAGCCCTAGTCCGCCAGCAGATGAGTGAGGTTCTCTCTGGCCTACCTAGTACATACGGGTCGGAGGATACTTCGCGGCCCTCGGTGCTCTGGAACCCCACGATCACCTAGTGAAGTACCTGTGCCCCTCCGTCCGCCCGGCGGTGGTGGTATGGACAGAATTATAGCGGGCGTTTCCCCTGATAGCCAACTATAGAGGAAGCTAAACACGCAGGGGTGTGTTGCGGGTCTGCTGCGGGACTAGGGTCCGACGCCAGGAGTGCAGCGAAGCCCTGGAAGCCTGGAGGCACCGGACCACGGTGCGGGCCACGGGGTGAAATAGTGGACCCTCTCGTGGCGTATGTGCTGGGCTGAGGAGTAGTGGATCACGGCGGCAGCACGCTGGCATCTCTCACCCGGCCTGGTCCTTACATGTAGGAGTGAATTGTCTTTAGCAGGTCACGGCAACTGCAGTGCTTTGCAACTTCTGGCAAGATGGGTAGAGGAGATAAGATGAACAACAAGAAAACCTAGGGGTCTCTGTAGGAAAATACCATGGAAATTCCTATTTATTTAACCGGACGTCTACCTGAGTACATCTGGTTAGAGTCAAGACTCGCAATTTAGAACAAGACACAAAATCTCAAATGGGGGCCACCAGTGATTGTAGATCAGCAAAAGCTTTTTAGGATTCCCATCAAAGACTTGTGAGGATCAATGTTATCATTTGGTCATCCTTCGGGTCGTGTGTCTCTGGATCATTGAGACAAAGATCGTACCCTATGGTGGACAAAGGTTGTGACCCGCGATCACTGTTGGACCATATGATAATGATCTGATGGGTTCTAGTGCAGTGCAGAAACACAAAAAGTGGTGAATTAAAATAGGATAGAGAACCTTAAAGAGAAATTTTATAGGAAAGGTCTCTTCCTGTTGAAAGCAAGAACAGTGCAATAACATAGCAGTTAAACCAAATATCTGCAATGGGGCCAACATGTTTCAGCCTAATGGGAAAAAAGGGGACCTAGGCTTTCTTCAGGGCCTCTGTTCTCAAAAATAATGCTACTGCTTATAGTGTGAATAATGTTACAAATGCAAAACTATCGCAAAATGAACGTGAATAACAGTAAAGGATATATATTTCTCCGACATCTGTTAATTCTCCTCCATGACACCTGGTGTATTAATTACATCCAGATTGTCCGGGGAACAGACCTCACCTCTCCTGGACCTGGCTCAAGACATATGAGACCCCACTCTGTCCGTCGTTGCCTCTGGCCGGTACTGAGTCAGGGGGAGGCGATAAGACGCAGAGCAAGCTGTCCTTTAATCAAAGACGCTCAAAGTCGCAGGAAGCCCTGGGCGAGGACAGAGTGAACACACAAGCGGTGGAAGACTCTACTGCGGGCCTGGACATAAAAACCATGCTTTTGGCCATGGAGAAAGGTCTCCAGAACAGTATGACGTCCCTGGGCACGAAGATTGACGCCCTCACCTACAGAATGGACAGGATGGCGGAGCGTATCGACAAACCTGCTGAATGGCTCGATATGTCCGAAAGAAGGATAACAGAGGTGGAAGAGGCGCAAACGGAGCTAGACACTGATCACAAAAAGATAGAGAAACTTATGTTGGCACTGCAAGAAAAAATGGAGGATTTGGCGGCCCGCTCACGTCGCTGTAACCTATGTATCACAAGCCTTCCAGAAACGACTCAGACGGGCAACATGGAGAAGTTTGTTGAAAAACTCCTGATCACTCTCCTTGGTAAGGGGGTCTTCTCGCCAATGTTTGTAGTGGAGCGTGCGCACCGCTCGTTGGGCCCTCGCCCATGTCCTGGAGCGCCGCCGCGCCCCATCATTGACAAGCTACTCAACTATAGGGACAGAGATGCAGCGTTGCGGCTCGCTAGAGATAAAAAATCACTACAATACGAGGGATCTGAGATTTCTCTATATCCTGATTTCACTGCCAGGGTGCAGGAAGCCCGCATGCACTTTGCCCCGTTTAAAAGACAGCTCAGAGATCTAGGTCTGGATTACGTAATGCTGTATCCTGCAAGACTGCGGGTTAACCGGCAGGGGCACTCCCACCTCTTCACTGACCCAAGAGCCCTGCAGCAGGCGCTGAAGGGTTGGACGAGGGAACATCGCAAGGAAGAGACCAGGCCGTCGGAGGGCGAGAGCGGAAGCAGCTAGCTGGAGCGAATTATCTCATCTTATGTGCCCCTTGAGGACATTGGTGCCACGAGACACTGTAAGCGGTGAGGCCAAACTTTGGGGACATTATCTATGTTGGGTTGTAATTCGGATGTCGGGCAGTGGGGAGCGGGCGGGGGTCCTGGATGCCCAAAGTGCCCATTACAGTGATTGAGACAGAGACATTCCTATAGCAAAGCACAAGGATGGTTGTGATGGTCGAATGCTTGAGGGGCACGAACAGTAGATCTGCGAAAGTTGCTCTCTGCGATGGAACAGGGGGGAGGTATATACAAGTGTAGGGGATGCTTACAGTGAAGCTAGTACTGCATAAAGGCCTGAAAGGCTAAACTTTTACTGATGCATAATATATGGTACAACAAGGGGCTGGAGAAGAGAGCCTTGTAAACCGTGCTTTCGCTCTGCATAAGGGTTGTGTGGTAACCTCGGCCCCCGCGTGCAATGCACCCTTATGACCTCCAGGAGGTAGTGTTGTTTGGGACTTGGGTTGGGGGGAGGGTGGGTGGCGGGGTGTTCTGCAGGGCCAGGTTGGGGGCGGTCTGCTGTGGGTGGGGGGTGGAGGAGTTTCTGGGTTGGGAGCGAATGGGGGGGAGGGGAGGGAGAGTTTTGTTTTCTGAGCACACAGTCCAATGCACACACACACAGTGTCCAAATCCACAGGAAGTTCAGGATCGAGGGCAATGGCGAACGCGGCTGATCCAGGAACGGCTCATCCCACTGCCATGATTAGGGCGCTCACGTGGAATGTCAGGGGGCTCAATTATTTTCGGGAGGTTAGAAAAATGCTGAGCTACTTACAGCGTCAGCACGTCGATGTAGCACTCCTACAGGAGACCCCTCTACCATTACCGAGCAGAATGAGGCATAGTAAAGGACTGGAGAGTAACATCACTGCAGCAGGATTTACGTCTCATGCCAGAGGCGTGATAACCTGGGTAAACCCTAAATCGAAACTCTCACTGGCGCTTCTGAGGGCAGACATGGCAGGCCGTTTTGCTATATCGAGATGCACGAACTAGTGATCACTACACAGCGTGATCACTAGCTTAGAGTTGGAGGATGTGTGGAGGTCGAGGCATGCAGAGCAGGTGGGGTACACACATTATTCGGCCTACTATGACACACACACCAGAATAGATTACTGGTTGGCGTCCTCCTCCATGTTGGGACAGATACGGGACTGTAGGGTTCTTCCACGCACTCTGTCGGACCACTCACCTGTGCTATTGGTACTTGATACTCCTAGGAGGAATATTCCTCAGTTTACATGGCGATTCCTGCCATATTCCCTTCTAGACCCTCTGTTCAGAGGTGAGCTGGCAGAAGCGATAGATGTCTTTTTCGAAGCTAACATAGGCTCTGTCGATAGCTTTCAAGCAGTGTGGGAGGCTTTCAAAGTTTACATACGGGGCATAACGATGTCCAAACATTCCGGGGTTCTCAGGTCCATTAGACAGCGGCTGACTGAGTTGGAGCGACAGCTGGCACAGTTAGAGAAGCGACAGCAGAGACACGCAGACACGGCAGTAGACGAAGAGATCAAGTCGCACCTGACAGAATACCACGAGGAAGTGGATAGGAAAGTCAAACATATAGGAAAGTACGCGATGGCACGAGCGTACGAAGAGGAAGAGAGGCCTGGCTCAGTCCTAGCGAGAGTACTGGAAGGGAGAAAGGGGAGACAACAGGTGACGGAGATAAGAACAGGGGAGGGTGTGGTCCTCACAGACGAGACGGATATAGCCCAGACGTTTAGAAACTTCTACACTGACTTGTACTCCTCCAAGAGCGGAGACCTCGATGAGGAAATTCTTGAATACTTAGAACACATTGAGCTACCCACACTCACCAACACACACAGGGAGTTCCTGATGCTCCCAATAGAAAAGGACGAAATTGTTCAGGCTCTCGTGGGCATGATCGGGCAGTGCCCCCGGGCAGATGGCCTCACGGTGGGTTTTACAAAGCATTTCAGGATAAGCTACTCCCACACCTTTCGACGCTGTTTGATGACATCTGCGTGTAGGGCTGCATGCCTCTCTCCATGAGAGAGGCGCTCTTGGTGACTATTCTAAAGCCGGGAAAGGCACACGACGAGTGCAGCTCGTATAGGCCCCTCTCTCTGTTAAATGTCAACACAAAAATATTTGCCAAAGTATTGGCCAATCGGCTGGCACTCATAGCACCAATGCTGGTTGCACCGGAGCAGGCGGGTTTCATCCCATGTTGGAACCTAACATACAATATTCGCACGGTCCTTGGCACCATGCAACATGTACAGCAAGATCGAAAGGCAATCGCAGTGTTCCTGGATATGGAAAGGCCTTTGACTCGGTGGAGTGGCCTTTTTTGCGACGGGTGCTGCAGCGGATGGGACTGGGTCTACCGTTCCTCCAAATGATAGGCTCCCTATATTTTAAACCAAGAGCCAGATTGCGGCTCGGTAATTTGGTCACGGATTCCTTCCCCATCTGCAGGGGGACTCGACAGGGATGTCCGCTGTCTCCTCTGCTGTACGCCCTGGTAGCAGAACCATTGGCGTGCGTCTTGCGAGAGTACCATAGCAACGAGGGTATAGGCTTCCCCACATATAGGATTGTAGTCTCAATGTACGCTGACGTCACCTTGCTGTATGTCCGCGATCCGGAAAGTAACTTATCATCAATGCTTAGGGAGGTGGTGTCAGAACCAGCTGCTCTTCCCGCTGGCACTCGACACAGGAGCAGAATGACGCTAGCTCCCAATTCCGCAAAAGAACTCCCCAGCCGCTCACTTAAGATATATATGAGTTGCCAGCAGAGCCCTCATGGGGAAAGGGGAATTGGACAGAGAAGAGAATGCACACAAATTTCTTCTTTCTTCTAAGGGAGGATTCTGTGTCTGAATTCTTCTTCCTCTCTGAGAAGTATTCTGTTTCTTCTTCTCTTTGGCTGAATATTGCTGTAAAATAAAAGTCACACTTGCATTGACCTGTTTACAATTCTACTCTCTAATCTTTATATCTATTCTTACACATACCCAGTACTCTGTGTGCCTTTTCCTCTCTTCTTTTATTATATGTATTCTTTGGGCTCTTTCCTGGCTGTAATGACAAATGCAATTTATTTTCTATATGTATTCTTCTCTACTAAAGACTTGTCTCCTTCTCTACTGTATTCTACTCTCACCTATATTTTACCAAGAAGCCTTGGCTGAGGTAAGTCCTTTATTCACCTAAGCTGTAGCTTATTGCTGGAGCTGAACGCTGTTAACTTCACAGCTACCACACTCCTTAACTGGAAAATATTACGTTTTCGTTATCGCTAGTGTCTACTGCGACACTCACACCAAGTATTCTTGTTCTGTCTCTGACTTCTTTATTCACTGAAGTACGCCACAGGTTTGAACTGCGCAAACCCGAGAGAAGCAGAGCTTCTAGGAGCGTGCGCAAACAAGAAGAAATTAGTATAGAGGAAAATACGTAGCACTTTATTTCGAAAGCCTTATTCAGCTTGTTTTCCTCGTCCAAAATTTGCTACTAACTGCGCAGGCTCAAGAGAAGGAATTTCCTCCTAGGAGCATGCGCACAAATGCCAAAACAGAACACGGTAGTTCGTAATTAATTCGGAACAGTCTTACTTATCGGAGATTCTTCAAGTAAATGCTGCAACAAACTCTGGAAACACGCGACGCGATAATTTCCCTGACTATGCGCCGCACAAGGATACACGTCCTGCTACTCCAAAGGCTCAGGTGAAGTGCGTAGTTCCACACACGCTTCACCTGCTTGAGTCCAACTCGGTAAATCAGCTAGAACGCTAACCTTACCAAGCTTAAAGGATCGTTGGCATCCATGTTGCTTCTTGCCTTGTTTCTTATGTAGTTTTTGCAACTGTGTGATTGCTGCTAACACTACCCCTGTGTTCTTATTGCCTCGTTGCGCTATCTTAGGAACACGTCTAGTGGGGGACCTGACAGGTGGTGCGCTTCGGTGCCCTCTCCGGTTTGAAAGTGAATTGGGGAAAGTCTCTGGCCTTTCCCCTCACCCCGGTAACCCAGAAATTTGACAAGGAATACCCGCTGCTGTGGACCACGGACTCAATCAGGTATCTGGGATTCCGGCTTCATTCCGACTCAGAGATCTTGTTCAGTGAAAACTATGGGGTAGCCTTCAGTAAACTGGAGGACAACGTGGAGGCTTTGTGCAGACTCCCGCTTTCGCTCCTAGGTCACATGTCGATCATGAAAATGGTAGTGCTGCCTAGATTCTTGTTTCTGTTTGCCACCATCCCGATGGTGCTGCCTAAGATCTTCTTTCAGAGACTGAAGCAACTTATGATTAAACTGGCATGGGCGGGCAAACAGCCCCAAGCGAAGTGGACACTCCTCACACTGCCATATAGCATGGGGGCCTGGTGCCCCAGACTTGGAGCTTTACTATAGGGTGGCCCAAGCGGCACACTTGCACACTTGGGTACATGATGACAGACATATTCCCCACATCCGCATGGAAAGCGTATTTGCCGACCCACTCATGCTCCCGGCAACGATCTTCAGACCAGCGGACCGCAGGACGGGGATCCTGGACTCCATCACAGCAATAAACCACGCCTGGCATAGCCTTCTGCAGTTCCGAGGTGGGGCGTTACTTTACTCGCCTAGCATGCCGGTGGAATGGGCTCAGTGGTTATCCCCCATTGAAGAGAAGGGTGTGATACAGGCCCTGCACAAGCTTAACATCAAACTCGCGGGGGACTTATTCCAGGATGACAAGGTTAAAACCTGGGATCAGGTGATGGAGAACGGAGGGGAAGTCTCCTTATTACAGTGCTTTTAGTTTTACAGAGTGCGCAGCACCCTCTTTGGACTGCTGGGAGATGATCTGGCAGAGCCGCCGGAAGTCCCTGAACTTACATACATAATAAAGACCGAGATACCCCGCAAACTACTGACCAACCTATATAAACTCGCGATGGCACATAGGGAGCAACAGTTTACGACGGCACAGTTGGCCTGGCAAAGGGACCTGCAGGTTACAATAGATGATGACATGTGGCGCTATTGCTGCGTAAATACTAAGCGTATATCTTTAAATGGTAAGCACAGGCTGATCCACTTCAAATTTCTCAACAGAGTGTACTACACCCCAGAAAGGCTGCATAGGTACGGTCTCCGTGACACGGCTGAAGGTGAAAGGTGCCATGCGCTGGAGGCGGATTTCCTCCACCTGGCGTGGCTGTGCCCGAGTGTGCGGACATACTGGGATAACATCTTTGCTGGGATTAGCAAGATAGTGGAGGTTGAATTGGTCCCCGACCCTGCGCTTGCGCTGCTAGGACACTCTAGGAAACTGCCGGGTGCCGTCGAAGCACTACAGTGAGTTGCTTCCCCCCACGAGCCGCCCCAAAAACTTTTGGGGACTATACCAGACATATATCAGCTGTAGGGCTGAAACCGACACCCCAGCAGAGGGCCGCAGGGCTACGGCAGGATACCCACTCACACTTTGAGAGATGCTGAACTGCTAAGCGGAGGGTTTCCGATAGCACCTTGCGTTGAGATCGACTCAACTGCCTCTCTTCCACTGTAAGTTGTCTCGGGGGGGAGCTCCTGAAATCTGTGTCAGAATCTGTACTAGCAACATGTGGGTTTTGCTGTGATCGCCCAAGACTGGGGCTGTGGGACTGTGTGATGAGGGGGGGGGAGGTTCTCCACACGGGTGGGGGAATGTCATGGGCAGATTGTTTATGCTGACTTGGAGTTGCGTCCGCCTGCCCTGAAACGGGTTGTTGGCTAAATAGCTGTGTAAAGACCTGTGGAGGGGAATGGTAATTGTGGACTGGATTTGGTGCGCTGTGTGTGTTCGTTTGGGGGGAGGGGGATTAATCGACTGTAATGATATTTATATGCGAAAACTCAACACAAAAGTTAAAAATAAAAAAAAAGAGAGCATAAGCACTTTAGCACT
Source organism: Lissotriton helveticus (assembly GCF_964261635.1). NCBI lineage: Eukaryota > Metazoa > Chordata > Amphibia > Caudata > Salamandridae > Lissotriton > Lissotriton helveticus. Next base: position 294,043,895 of record NC_136059.1, on the reverse strand, counting down.
GGTGAGCAGTGGTAATGTGCACAGAGTCCTAAAAGCCAACAAAAATAATATCAGAAAACAGGAGGGGGAAAAAAAAGTTTGAGGACCACCCTGCAGAAGTGGGTGGCCAAGTCTAACATGACCCCCCCTACAGCCAAAAGCCGGGGTAGACTAATCAATACCTTGATGGGCTTCCCTGCTTAGGTGATCGAACATGGACAAAGGCCTTGTTATGCAGGGGCACTTATCAATTCTACACCTCTCTGAACTCAGTTGGATCCCTCAGTCTACACTCTCCTGAACCACTGCCCTAACCCATGGGAAACCCCCTTTTCCTCACTGCTTGACCCCATCTGTGATGCTCCTAACCTTAACTTGCTCACTGATGCATCCCAGTAGGCAGACAGTACCTCCATGGTTAACAAAGTGATAGGGTCCACTTCACCCCTTGGATCAGACTTCTATACTCAACCCAAGGAAGATTCTGCCCATACATACAGCAACCAACACTTTGATGTTCCATTGTCATCTGCATAATGTTTATGTATCATGCTTAAACTGACTAGGCGTCACTAATCCCTCTATACCAAATGTAGCCAATTTGGACATTTGGACTCAGACTTTGGCCTCTTAACTAAGGCCCGGTAATGTACATTGTACTCCAGTGCTAGCACATTATCTTAGCTTCTTATTAGCATTACTGCCAAACAATATACATGATTTTTTAATATTCTTGTTGTGCTCTAATACATGGTATTTTTATGGATAAGTTTTGATTTGTATTCTCCTTATCATATATTGCACACTGCACTGTGTCTTACGTAGCGAAGCCCGGACTCTCCCTGTTCTACTAGACTAGATACTTACCATTCATTTAGTCCAGTTTCCTAATAGAATAAATAAAATCACGTAAATGGGTTTTTCACTATAACTTACTCGACTTCATCCACTCTATTCTATTTTCCCATTACAGTTACGTTTTTTCGCAATCTGCATACTTTCACCTGACTCGAACTCCAGGAAAACGAAAGATCCTCAATTAAAAGGTAATTTGTCATCCGCTCACATTTCTAGTCTAGTTAAGTAATTTTCATCTTCATGTAGATATGCAGAGGCTATTTAAACACCGTTTTCTAATATATAAACAACAGACAAGAGCGTGGTAATTAGACCTTTATTGGACGCTTCTTGTAAATAATTTTTTATTCACAGTTCCGCTGCTAAACATCTATAAAACATCGGCCTGCATTCTATGCCTGCAATATAACAGAACATCACATCTAAGGTAACCAACTTAGTATAGATTATTTATGTGTTTTTTCACATCAAGTAACTAGTTAGTTTTATTGATTATTGCTTTCCTACCCATTTTAAGTTCATCCACAGACAACTAAAGACGATACAGAACCACTGCCTAGCGTCTTTGCCAACTACGCTTACGAGAAAAGAAGGTGCAAGCATCCAGGTACACATAATTTGTGTACATATATGTTGTCACTGTATCCATTTAGAAGGTCATAGGTATAAAATAAAATAAAATTAATATACACTCCAGATCGATAAACAACCCCCGCTCTTTTTCATCATTTCTTTAGATCCTTTTGAGAGATAATTGAATCGCATCTAAATATCATATATGGACTCTCATTAATGTTATATAAACTGCTTGGAGGCTCCTCCATCTATAAAGAGCCATGTATAACTACTCATCAAACTGTCCCACTCTAATCGCTAATATCTAGGCAGAGATCGTCTCAATCCTTCCAGTTTCATAATGGCCCGACCTTTTGAGTGGTATTTAAATATGACACATATATATTTTTCACTCTCAGATATCCGGAAACCTTTATACCTAAGCAACCCCTCTACTCTGCAGCTGTCAGAACTCACTGCTGCCATACATCCAGTCTGGGTCTATCAATTTGTCCTGCTGTAAGTACACTTCATTCTACTATATTCAGCCTAATGATTTTTACACATTATTAGTGGCTCTATCGATCACCCCACTAATTAGCCTAGGAATAATATGAGAAGCCAATAACCATCTATAGGATGAGTTATACCCAGACTCCATATTTTGGTAGTCTAGGTAGGGACACAGCTACTCATTGCCCCTCTAATATCATTTTTCTCTGCTTTGTCTTAAATTCATGAGATGTCTCATCATATAATAGACATAATATCTACTTTCACTGTTATATATATTCACAGAAAAAACCATAGGTTATAGACCATATATAGTTAGGAATTAGCATTTACAAAACCTTGAAAATTCACTGAAAAAACCATAGGTTATAGACCATATATAGTTAGGAATTAGCATTTAGAAAACCTTATTTTACTCACACAAAACCATTGAAATTCCATATATAGTTAGTTGCACTAACTATATATCGCGCACCCGCAATCCACTGCTGATGATGTCACATATTACATCATTCATGACATGGTCAGTGACATCACTGATGACATCACTGATGACATCTCAAATGACATCACTGATGACATCACTGATGACATCTCATTTGACATCATTCTTGTGCTAATACGATAAACCTCTTCAGACTCTAATATAACCTTAGATACACTCAGTGTATACAGACACTCACACACTGTCACTCATCCATGGAGTTACTCACACACCTAGTCAGTCATGCAAAGAAACAATCTCACCTCCATTTCCTCAACTATACAGTTATACACACCTTACTTATTCAAACATATACTAACACATATTTACTCTCTTATACAATCCCTGATACAAGTTCACAATGATCCATACAGCCACTCACACATTCAGTGGCTCTCATGCACAGTTATTTATATATGCCAACTCTCACATGTACTGTGTTTTACATATGTACTTACTATGACATGTAGCATTGAGATATCCATTCACTCATCAATACACTCATGCACACAGTCAACCGCCCATGTAGCTTTTTCCACATGCACTCTTGAACTCATACACCTAGTGAATCAACTGCTCACACATCTATGCACAGAGTCACACACCTCCCAGCCACCCCCACACAAACTCAATCTCCCATAGAAATACTTGGGCAACCAATTAATAACCCATATAGCCTCTCGTATAGCTAATGATCAACACATGCAGCAGTTTACATCACAACAGACATAATGATGCACAAATTAAGACAGTTTAGTCACTAACCCATGCATTCAGTGAGACACATTTAATCACTCACTCATACAGTCAGTCACGCACCTACTAAATCCTTCATCCAGACACTTATACATCCACTCATTCTTCAATATCTAAGACATATTTTAACTTTACAGAAACATACAGTCACTGGATGTTGTCATCAGTGATGTCATTTGAGATGTCATCAGTGATGTCATCAGTGATGTCACTGACCATGTCATGAATGATGTAATATGTGACATCATCAGCAGTGGATTGCGGGTGCGCGATATATAGTTAGTGCAACTAACTATATATGGAATTTCAATGGTTTTGTGTGAGTAAAATAAGGTTTTCTAAATGCTAATTCCTAACTATATATGGTCTATAACCTATGGTTTTTTCAGTGAATTTTCAAGGTTTTGTAAATGCTAATTCCTAACTATATATGGTCTATAACCTATGGTTTTTTCTGTGAATTTCATTGGTTTTTTAACAGCTAATATCTGTAGCTGTAAAATGTATTCTTCTTTAAATCCAAAAATATATTTTATATGTTTATGAATAATTTTTTTTTAAAATATTTTTTTTTCTTCGTTCCCGCTTCGCGAATCGGGAAGCTTCCCGTTAGCTGACCTTGATGCCGCGAAATAGACCGCGAGCCGGTAAACGTTTCTTTACCGCAAGTGCCGCGTTAGAAAACAACATCGTGACGCCTCCCGTCCGCATGACGTTTCACGTTGTCGCGTGATACGTCATATGACGTGCTACGTTAGCGAACTGGTACGCGAAGCGAGTGCCAAAGCGCAGGTTTCTGGAAGCAAACAGGGAGGCCCTGCAAAGCGCTTAACGTAAACACAGCAAGTCATGTGACTTGGTAATAACACTTTTCATTGGTTCATTTCACTTTTGGTTTCCTAATGATGTAAGACTAGGTCATATAATCTAAAATGAACACTTTTGATTGGTTGAGAACTCTTGTTTTTCCCAAATGATGAAAATCCCTCCTTCTTTCCTCACTCTGACTTTCATCATTGTGAGAGAAAGACCCTTTGTGATCACTGAGCAATGGCTTCTTTAGTAGCTTCAGCTGGTGCTTCCCCACCACCTCCACCACATCCAAGGAAGAGTGGACCACCTGCTCAAGTTGTAATTCAACAAGAAGAAGAAGAAGAGGAACAGGAGGACGAGCACGAAGAGAGGCAGTTTTTGCCTGAGCAGCCCAAGACGTCTCACCGGAAAGAAAACTTCATTTGGCAATTTTTTAAAATTCCCAAAGGTCAGAAAAAAGTAAATGCAAGATACGTAACTTGCCTTATATGTCAAGATAGACTGTCCAGAGGGACCGACAAAAAATACAGTTTCGGAAACTACACAATGCATCGCCATATGACTAGGTGGCATCCTAACAACTACAGTGCTGCACAGTTTCGGAACGACCTAGATAATCTCCCTATTATGGCCAGAAGATCTGTTGTACCGGAAGTAACGGGACCAGAGGGCAGGGAGATGGTGCCAAATATACAAATGAGATTTGGTGAAGTAAAACACACCTGCGTATTTTGCGATGGATTCATTTCCTACGGAGAAAGAAGCATCACTCTGATCAACAGAGCTATTGACTATCATATGCAAGTTTGTCCGAAACGCCCAAAATAATAAATACTTCTTTTTTTTGTTTTGTTGCTCCTGTTGAGCCCTTTACAATGAATCGTTTTCATTGCCCCCTCCAAGAAAAACCCAAAAAAATATAAAACTGTTCCGAAAAATTCAAAAACAGTAAAAAAATGTTCAGAAAAATAAAAAAAAAAGTTCTTTTCAGAACTACCTCCCCGTTATTAAAAAATTGGTACAATATTTGGAACTGTGCCAACCTCTATTTCTCTTAGTTCGCTTCCTAGTTCGCTCGCTGGTACGCGAACTGGAAGCGAACCAAAAACAGTAAGTATAAGGGAAGGAAACACACACTTATGTTAAAAGAAAGACAGCTATAGGGGAGTAAACTAGAGATACTATTACCCATAATCCACTGCTGATGATGTCACATATTACATCATTCATGACATGCTCAGTGACATCATCAGCAGAGGATTGCGGGTTTTTTGGCAACATGCCTTATCCACGGTTTAATAACGCTGCCTTCTGCTTTATATAAGTTTTCAAATTGTATGAAATATATACCAATAGGTCTTTATGAACCTTTAGGTAGTGCTTTTGTTCATGAGGTCTGGTCGCTTCCATACACATACAGATGTTTCAAAGATGATCAAGAAGTTTATCTGAATGGAGAGGAATGCACTGAGACGCCAGATCATTCACTAATGTGTAGGCACATACAGTTACACGATTCATGCAACAAACACCGACCAAATATGGCTTGCGTGTTGCAAGGCACACCAGTTCCTGCTATCATCCCCACGTTCAAGTTGTTGGAAAATGGTAGTTATTTGATGCTCAATAATGAAGATTGTTCTGAGTTAATTAAAAGTATTCCTTTTATCGTAACAGTAAGTGAACGGGTTATTTGCTGCAGAAATGTTCTATTTCCTCCCACACATGAACATAGGGAGTTTTCAATCTGGCCACAAATACCAACCTTGGGACACGTTTCAACGGCATGGCAAGAATAAGAGCTCTTTTGTCTCAGAGAGAGGTGGCCTTGAGTTCGGCCCGTGAAACTTTCGTACTTCACATAGCGAACACCCATACACAGGTTTGCCTTTCAATTTCAGCAACATGTTTCCGACTATCTTTAACGCATCCTCCACAAAATCCCTGGCACACTTTTTTAAAGTTGTTACCAGTGGTCTCGTGACTTCATTTGAGAAAATCTTTGGAGTCATCCCTGCTCCCTTTCATTGTATTTTCTGCACTCTGGTTCGTGGATTGGCATTTTTACTTGCATTACCAGCGGACGCTCTTGTGCTTTTTTACATTTTTAAATATGGATGTCCCTCCTATGCAACCTCCGACCCTGCAGCTGCTGACACTGTTCCGCAATCGCATGCTAGAATATTATGGCACAATGCCGTTGGCGATATTAAGCACGGCATATGGATTATCTTTTCGGTTCTCCTACTTCACCTGTGTCCAGCCTGTATTTCACTGCCTGACCTGTGATTTCGATTGGGCCATTGATTTGTGTCTCTGCGGACCGGTTTCTCCTGACGTCGACTTTAATCAGCTGATGACTCCTATCATTACTCACGAGTTGATTTGTCCTGGCGAAAGGATTATGGCTGTGGCATTGATGCATGGACTACTTGGTCCCTGGAATTTACTGGCGGCAGCACAGTCTTTCTTGGAACACAGCTTTCTTGAAAACCCACCGAGCTGTCCTCTGATGGTGATAGAGGATCCGGTGCTGGGAGAGCACGTATGTTCTTTTCCGCTTTTAAATTGGATGGCTGAACTGTTTTCGGATGAAGACGGTGACTTCCTATTGGAGGCTGTTGCAGCTTATTTTGCATACACAGTTATGTCATAGACCTTTTTCATGTTTGATATGCTGAGTACTAGCATTTCATTGACACTTCATTGACTTATTTGTCAAGTTTTTATTATTTACCTTGCCTATTGGCTTAAGACTCGATAAAGTACTTGGCTGTTTTATTTTTCTTTAGCATTGAATTTTCCTAGTTTTTAATGCTTTACCTTGCGGACCGTCCACATATAAACTTGCAATCTGCTCTCATGAGATGGCACTTCTATTATCTTATTCAGTTCGTTTCCGGATCATGAGGAGGTGTCATCTAGGTCCTGGATATCTTTACACCGTGTTAAGTTAGCATGGGCTCATTACCGGTTTAAACGCCATTTTTCCTTTTTTGCAACTTCTGCACACGACACTTAGTTGTTGCTTTAGCTTTCCACCTAGTAGTTCATCGTGGTTTACATGAGAATAATATGTTATTGGTCTACTATCTGCTTTACTTGTTAAACTATATCTGTACAGCGAGTGCTAAAGTTTCAAGAACAACACGATACAGAATTGTTATGAGGTCTGATCTCCACGACTTCATACTCATAACATAAGTGCAACTTCTGCCAATTCTGGGCATGAGGCGGGTTTTATATTGCTTTGCCGAACACACATACACAACAGTTGATGCGGTTCACATGAAGAGAGAGCTGGTGTATGCTGATGTGATTCCTTCAAATCTAAGACACTAAAGTATGGGCACGCCCTAAACCAACACAAAGAGACCTTCTTAGCAAATAATATAATATGTGTATTAGGGAGGGTGAGATATAAGCAGCCGCGGGCCGTGGAGGGAGTTACGATGGGGCAGGGAGGCGGGGAGGGGGAGAAGCAGGGTGGAGCCCTCTCTACCTTGCCCCTCCCCCTCCCCGCCTCCCTGCCCCACCGTAACTCCCTCCACGGCCCGCGGCTGCTTATAAGTGTTGCTAACTCTTATTCATTTACAGCATGTTAACATACTGTCACCATTCGCTTTTTATGTACTAGTAACTATGCTGGTAATTTTGCTACTGATAATATGTGTACTTGTATTCTCCACCCTGCTTCTCCCCCTCCCCGCCTCCCTGCCTCACCGTAACTCCCTCCACGGCCCGCGGCTGCTTATAAGTGTTGCTAACTCTTATTCATTTACAGCATGTTAACATACTATCACCATTCACTTTTTATGTACTAGTAACTATGCTGGTAATTTTGCTACTGATAATATGTGTACTTTTATTATCTAAGGTACTACGCCTGAGAAGACGGCATTAGTAAATAAACATTTCAAATACACATCTGTTCTTCTTAACTCCATGTTCTGGTTTCTAAGAAATCTATAACGACCGACTGTTCATGAGTTCCACGTATCCTGAGGTACTATAAGTTCATATTCTGGATTGTCTAAACATTGAGAGTTTGTTATATCCAATGTGACACTGTACCTAGCTTGCTAAATAGTTTTTGATTACTAACGTGAGTTTTGGGACACCCTAATTCGCCGAGGTTCCAATCCTCTGTCCACAGTTCTGTGTGAGAACAGAAACCCTGCGACAGGGGCACCCCCGACCCTTGCTGGAGCTTCATCACACTTGCGATACAACTCCAGCAATGCGCCACCTTTACGGCACAGATACATCACGCATCTGTGCTGTTTTTGCCCCATGATGCGCCGCATTGTAAATGCAGCACACCATAGGTGACGGAACAGCGGCACAGAATGACTAACACATCCCTGGTGATGCGCCAGTCATCATAAATCTATCCCTATGCTTCTTATCTTGTTAGAGATGAACCGCCATATGTATCATCAAAGTTATTTGCATTTCCTAAATAGCGAACTTTAAGGAATAAATAGCGATTCTTTACCATTCCTAGTTTGCGATGAGCTATTTGCTAATTAGCCGAATGTAGCCCAATGAAGCCCAATGTAGCCCAATGTAGCCCAAAGATGGCCGCCAGACACACAAAAAAACAAATGTAGCCCAAATATCAGCCAGATGTAGCCCAACTATAGCCCAGTGACAGAATGACCAATCAGCTTCGCAAACCTCCGTTACGCGAAGCGGAGCGCTGTTACAGATATATATCTTTTTTTGAACGTTAATTTCTCAAAATCCACTGGAGCACATATATTGAGACCTAGCAAAGGCACATCGGGCTACCAGTCCCTAATATTTTGCCAAGTTTCGTGCAAATCCATTCAGCAGTTCACTTATTATTTTTATTTATTTTTTTTGCCCCGCGGGGCCCTTTTAAAACCTCCACATCAAACCTAGGGGGTCAGCGAGGATCTACTATGCCCCCTTATAGTTATTTCCCCCTTTGTTTTGACCTCCTCTTGTCTCTCGATCCTACCGAGAGACAAGATGGCGGCCGCTACGGACTGTTTGGAATGTTGACAGACGCCGGAGAACCAATCAGCTTCGCTTCACAAAGCTCCGTTGCGCGAAAAGTCCGCGAACCAGAGCGCTGCCTGGTCCGCGCTTACAGATATATATCTTTTTTTAAACGTTAATTTCTCAAAATCCACTGGAGCACATATATTGAGACCTACAAAAGGCACATCGGGCTACCAGTCCCTACAATTTTGCCAAGTTTCGTGCAAATCCATTCAGCCGTTCGGGCTAAAAGTGAGGCCAACCGCCCTATGGAAAACTCAATGTTAAAAACACGTTTTGGGACCCCCCTTTTTTCTCGGCCCCCCCTGGACGAACCCCCCCCCAAATTTTCAAGGGCTGCTCAGAAACAAAATGTGCCATTTTCCTGAAAATTTCAGCCAATTCCGTCCACAAACGCCAAAGTTATTAGACATAGAATTTTCAAAAAACCCATAGAGAAAAAATCCTAACTATATATACCTACTGGCGACCGCCAGTAGGTAATATATATGTGCTGCCTGAATTGTTCACAGGGTTGTCTCACTGTATATACATATTCACTTCATATAGGTTAGAACTACTGTATATAAATTAGCGAAATAAGTCAAATAACACATGTTCTGTTTTTCTTGTCCTACTTTATATAAATTTGTTATATAAGAAAAGTGATGTATGTTTTCTTTCCATACCCTATAGAGCAATAGACGGTCACCTGAAGAAGGCCCAAGAGCCGAAACGCGCGTAGTGTTATCTACCGTATTGCCTTCAACTCATTTGTTGAGTTTTTAAATTTATTGATCATGTCTTCTATCTAATGTGTTCATATATTTTTTTTTTTAAACCTTTTGTGAATTTAGATGAATATGTAAATACACCAGTTTTATGTATAATAATAGTCACTTTATACACTGTATTGTTCTTTATAAACCACTAATCTGCCAAAAAAAAGAATAATATACAAAAAATCAAAAAAAAGATATATAAAGATTTATCATATGTAAAACATATATCATTAATAAAATCTAATATCAAATAAACTATCTTTTTGAAGTGTTTCACTACAGTTGGACGATACTTGTTAATATATCTAAACATTCGGATATTGAAATCAAAAAAAGAATTTCTGCTACTTGGCTATAGACCTCTTCCAAAATGTCTTGTTCTTTCCCTATGTATAGCAAGTAGAACTATATTATATAGGGGTCCCCTTCTTTCAAAATATTTGCAAAACTCATAGCCTGTTCTATGAGGGGATGTGCTAGCGTGTCTATCATATCTAGTGTGTATACATATATATATGTATTTATTTATCTGTTGTATGTCTAAATTCTTAGTACTTGTTTATTTATAGTTTCACCTCTTGAATACAGCACAGACAACCCTGACAGCACTTATATGTAGAACAGTTATACCTATCTAGATAAACCATCATTGTAGTCACTCTCTTGCTTATTAATCACGACTGAAACCATGGCTTCTCTTAAAACATTTGGATTCAGTGATGCTGACTTTATGTCCATGGTAGGTTCGTCAGCCTCATTTGACAACAGAACAACAAATGATAGAGAGGGAAATTCTGAATTAACCAAACTTCTAGCCCTCAAGAAAAAAACTAAACGCATAGAACTCCATGGTGAATACATGCTACATTATTTAAAAGCAGGCGTAATTCCACAAGGACTCCAAGTAAAAAATATACCGGGACTATTCACCCACATTAAAGAGTTTCTAGAAAAATGGTCTCAGATCGCGAATCGCTGCTCAAGAGATCATATGATGCTGATTGTAGAGACAGCAAAACAGCTCATACTAGAATTACTTAAAGAGATAGAAGAGCTAGAATCAAAAATTAAATCCTTACCCTCTCTGGCAGATGCTAAAAAAGCTCTTGATGATATCGATAAAGAATTATGTTCATATAGTGATTATCTGATCAAACGTAAAGCAGATAAGCTACAAAAAGATATACGATTTTTCAGCAAAGAACGGACATACCCATATCTTGCTGATGGTTTTTATGCACAAATAGATGAAAATAGTGATACTTTCTCTAACCAACCCGATTCAACTTACAATAGAAAAGTTACCACATTTTCAAACTCATCCAACTCTGGCAGTGAAGATGGTTCTTTTTCCTCTGATGTTAGAGGACAAGGCTTCATACCCAGACAAAATAGACGTCCTTTTTTAGGGAGGCGCAACAACTACAGGAACAACTGGAGACCCAGATATCAAGGATACAATCAACAACAGTACCAACAAACAATGTTCCAACCACCCATTCAACAACATCAACAACCCATGTTTCAACAACCCATACAATATCAACCACAAGCCCAATATCCCCAACAATACCAGGGACCTCAAAACAACTCCAACCAATATCTGGAGACAAGGAATGCCAAATATTGGAGACCTTAGAGACCGTCCCAATTTTCAATCTAAGTAAGATGACACTAAACGAGTCTACCATGTCTCTACTATCAAAAGGACTGTCTTTTGTTCCCCATGCGGGCATAAATAAATTTGAACTGTTCATTGATCTAATGACTTTTTTCCGTAAAGTGAGACTGAAGTTCTTCTTTCAAAGCAATCAAACTAATACCTATGAAAACAACAAAACAGGATTAGCTCCCAAATCAGTATTCACGCCAGCGCTGGACCAAGTGCCTCCCGAGGTAGGCATATTCGAAAAAGTAGTATATACAAAATTCCTACAAGCGACCAAATATGTACCCAGGACACCATTTAATGTCACGTATGATGAATACCAAGCAATCAATTCCATAAAAAACAACACCACTGTCACTGTAAAATGCTGTGATAAAGGCGGTGGAATAGCCATTCTAGATACAGATAATTATATTGCAAAAATTGAGACCATGTTAAACGACACAAGATTCTACTCCAAAATTTCAAGAAATACAACCAACAACATCAAAAACAAAATCGAACGTCTTACCACCCAAGCATACAATGATGATATCATTTGCCGCAAAGAGTATGAATACCTGAATGTGGAAATTCCCAAACTGGCTTGCATTTACGGCACCCCAAAAGTGCACAAAAATGCCTCGAATCCCCCGCTAAGACCAATTGTAAATACTATTGGCTCAGTCACTGAACCCATCTCAAAATATCTGGACGCTATTTTGTGCCCCTACATACATCTAATACCGGGATACATAAAAGACACCAGCCAAATTATCAATCTCCTGGAAGATACTCCATACAATGCGGACACACAATGGCTAGTCACACTAGATGTGGAGAGTTTATACTCTAACATTCCATACGAAGGGGCCCTCTGTGCAACTGCCTGGTTCATTGAAGCCTACCAAGTCGAATGTAACAGCAAATTCATCATAGACTGCTTGACTATTGTTCTTAAAGAAAATATTTTTGAATTTCAAGGCACTCTCTATAAACAAACAAAAGGAGTCAGCATGGGAGCTTCCTGTGCTCCCACTATAGCAAACATCTATGTGGCTTTCTTCGAACAGCAATTCGTCTTTAAAGAAGAGGCCCCATTCTTTGAAACAGTGTCATTATGGTCACGATACATAGATGACATCATATTTCTATGGAACGATGACCTACAAGTACTGGCAGAGTTTATACAGTGGCTTAACCTTTGTGACGAGAACCTTCATTTCACCTCTCATTACAGCAATGTGGAGATTGAATTTTTGGACATCATGATCAAACATGATGAGAAACAATTATACGTGGATCTGTATACAAAACCAACTGCACGCAATACTATCTTACATCATACCAGTTTCCACCCTCTAACCCAAAGAAATGCTATTCCTTTTGGTCAGTTTTTGGGATTACGTCGCAACTGTACCAGACTTGCGGATTATGATCGCAGAGCAGAAGAAATGAAAATCAAATTTGAAAATCGAGGATATCCACATAGAATCATCAGACATGCGTGTAAGCGAGCTCGCTTTTACGACAGACAACATCTACTCTCTGGAATTGCAAAAACAAAAGATCAGAATCTAGTATTTGTCACAAGACACTCTGTCCTTAATGATAAAATCAGACAGATCATATGTTCCCAGTGGCACTTATTAAACATCAACCAGCAAACCAAAGAGACTGTACCAAAACCTATGTTTGCCTATCGCAAAAACAAAAACCTCAAGGACCTAATAGTAAGATCCCGCATGCCACAAAAGAAACAACCTATACAACGCAACATAACAGACTTACAGCCAGTACATGGTAACTTCAGATGTGGCACATGCAAATCATGTCCTATGGCCAAAGAGAACAGATCGTTTAGCCACAAAAGTATAACGATCGAAAATAAATACATTACAAACTGCAAAAGTAAAAATGTTGTATATATACTACTGTGCCCCTGCGACAAAGCATACGTGGGAGAGACTTCTCGATCTCTACACACAAGGCTCACTGAACACAGATCGGCAATACGCACTCAAAAAACAACTGCACCTCTGGTATGCCATTATTTGGAAAACCAACATTCACCAGACGATATGCGCTGGTACATACTAGAAAAAATCTCCCCCACAGCAGGGCTCTGCTGCAACAAAATAAGGCAAAAACGGGAGGTCTATTACATTTTTATATTCAACACTGTGCATGACGGGTTAAATTTAGAAATTCCCTGGGACCAGGCAATTCTATAATTGTACAACAGAAACATACCGTTAAAACATACTAAACACCTGGCCGTATTTAAGATTCAGAACAGAAATCCTCTTTAAGTATAAACGGTTACTTATAGGGTCTTCCTTCTAACGCCACTAAACAACTTTCTGAGTCTGTTATCCCTTTTCACTTCGCTACATCGTCATACATACACACCTGATCTCTATATAAAAGCGGCGCTTCAAACTGCAGGTCCTTTGAACCCGACTGCCCCGCCTTTAGATAGCCGATGTATCTTCGTGCATGAATACCGGGAGTTCCTCGCCACTAACTGACAACCATCAGGTAAAAGTGCTAACTACGGAGTCTTAGTTTGCGGTCATAAACTCCAGCAGCCTATCTTGAAAGACGCTTTTTTACAGGCTGTATTTGTCTCTTACCATTTAACAGAGCTGACTCTGTCCGCTTAAGTCGGGCAATAGATAAGATTACCGCTAATAATACCGATGGCGAAAACCATGCTTGCTTAAGTATTGAAGCCCTAACCCGAATCAGACTCAGACCGCCCAATTCGGAAAAATATATAGCAACCGCGTATACTACCAACGGCGCATATCATGTTTGTTTACGTAGCGAAGCCCGGACTCTCCCTGTTCTACTAGACTAGATACTTACCATTCATTTAGTCCAGTTTCCTAATAGAATAAATAAAATCACGTAAATGGGTTTTTCACTATAACTTACTCGACTTCATCCACTCTATTCTATTTTCCCATTACAGTTACGTTTTTTCGCAATCTGCATACTTTCACCTGACTCGAACTCCAGGAAAACGAAAGATCCTCAATTAAAAGGTAATTTGTCATCCGCTCACATTTCTAGTCTAGTTAAGTAATTTTCATCTTCATGTAGATATGCAGAGGCTATTTAAACACCGTTTTCTAATATATAAACAACAGACAAGAGCGTGGTAATTAGACCTTTATTGGACGCTTCTTGTAAATAATTTTTTATTCACAGTTCCGCTGCTAAACATCTATAAAACATCGGCCTGCATTCTATGCCTGCAATATAACAGAACATCACATCTAAGGTAACCAACTTAGTATAGATTATTTATGTGTTTTTTCACATCAAGTAACTAGTTAGTTTTATTGATTATTGCTTTCCTACCCATTTTAAGTTCATCCACAGACAACTAAAGACGATACAGAACCACTGCCTAGCGTCTTTGCCAACTACGCTTACGAGAAAAGAAGGTGCAAGCATCCAGGTACACATAATTTGTGTACATATATGTTGTCACTGTATCCATTTAGAAGGTCATAGGTATAAAATAAAATAAAATTAATATACACTCCAGATCGATAAACAACCCCCGCTCTTTTTCATCATTTCTTTAGATCCTTTTGAGAGATAATTGAATCGCATTTAAATATCATATATGGACTCTCATTAATGTTATATAAACTGCTTGGAGGCTCCTCCATCTATAAAGAGCCATGTATAACTACTCATCAAACTGTCCCACTCTAATCGCTAATATCTAGGCAGAGATCGTCTCAATCCTTCCAGTTTCATAATGGCCCGACCTTTTGAGTGGTATTTAAATATGACACATATATATTTTTCACTCTCAGATATCCGGAAACCTTTATACCTAAGCAACCCCTCTACTCTGCAGCTGTCAGAACTCACTGCTGCCATACATCCAGTCTGGGTCTATCAATTTGTCCTGCTGTAAGTACACTTCATTCTACTATATTCAGCCTAATGATTTTTACACATTATTAGTGGCTCTATCGATCACCCCACTAATTAGCCTAGGAATAATATGAGAAGCCAATAACCATCTATAGGATGAGTTATACCCAGACTCCATATTTTGGTAGTCTAGGTAGGGACACAGCTACTCATTGCCCCTCTAATATCATTTTTCTCTGCTTTGTCTTAAATTCATGAGATGTCTCATCATATAATAGACATAATATCTACTTTCACTGTTATATATATATATATATATATGTGCTGCCTGAATTGTTCACAGGGTTGTCTCACTGTATATACATATTCACTTCATATAGGTTAGAACTACTGTATATAAATTAGCGAAATAAGTCAAATAACACATGTTCTGTTTTTCTTGTCCTACTGTATATAAATTTGTTATATAAGAAAAGTGATGTATGTTTTCTTTCCATACCCTATAGAGCAATAGACGGTCACCTGAAGAAGGCCCAAGAGCCGAAACGCGCGTAGTGTTATCTACCGTATTGCCTTCAACTCATTTGTTGAGTTTTTAAATTTATTGATCATGTCTTCTATCTAATGTGTTCATATATATATTTTTTTTAAACCTTTTGTGAATTTAGATGAATATGTAAATACACCAGTTTTATGTATAATAATAGTCACTTTATACACTGTATTGTTCTTTATAAACCACTAATCTGCCAAAAAAAAGAATAATATACAAAAAATCAAAAAAAAGATATATAAAGATTTATCATATGTAAAACATATATCATTAATAAAATCTAATATCAAATAAACTATCTTTTTGAAGTGTTTCACTACAGTTGGACGATACTTGTTAATATATCTAAACATTCAGATATTGAAATCAAAAAAAGAATTTCTGCTACTTGGCTATAGACCTCTTCCAAAATGTCTTGTTCTTTCCCTATGTATAGCAAGTAGAACTATATTATATAGGGGTCCCCTTCTTTCAAAATATTTGCAAAACTCATAGCCTGTTCTATGAGGGGATGTGCTAGCGTGTCTATCATATCTAGTGTGTATACATATATATATGTATTTATTTATCTGTTGTATGTCTAAATTCTTAGTACTTGTTTATTTATAGTTTCACCTCTTGAATACAGCACAGACAACCCTGACAGCACTTATATGTAGAACAGTTATACCTATCTAGATAAACCATCATTGTAGTCACTCTCTTGCTTATTAATCACGACTGAAACCATGGCTTCTCTTAAAACATTTGGATTCAGTGATGCTGACTTTATGTCCATGGTAGGTTCGTCAGCCTCATTTGACAACAGAACAACAAATGATAGAGAGGGAAATTCTGAATTAACCAAACTTCTAGCCCTCAAGAAAAAAACTAAACGCATAGAACTCCATGGTGAATACATGCTACATTATTTAAAAGCAGGCGTAATTCCACAAGGACTCCAAGTAAAAAATATACCGGGACTATTCACCCACATTAAAGAGTTTCTAGAAAAATGGTCTCAGATCGCGAATCGCTGCTCAAGAGATCATATGATGCTGATTGTAGAGACAGCAAAACAGCTCATACTAGAATTACTTAAAGAGATAGAAGAGCTAGAATCAAAAATTAAATCCTTACCCTCTCTGGCAGATGCTAAAAAAGCTCTTGATGATATCGATAAAGAATTATGTTCATATAGTGATTATCTGATCAAACATAAAGCAGATAAGCTACAAAAAGATATACGATTTTTCAGCAAAGAACGGACATACCCATATCTTGCTGATGGTTTTTATGCACAAATAGATGAAAATAGTGATACTTTCTCTAACCAACCCGATTCAACTTACAATAGAAAAGTTACCACATTTTCAAACTCATCCAACTCTGGCAGTGAAGATGGTTCTTTTTCCTCTGATGTTAGAGGACAAGGCTTCATACCCAGACAAAATAGACGTCCTTTTTTAGGGAGGCGCAACAACTACAGGAACAACTGGAGACCCAGATATCAAGGATACAATCAACAACAGTACCAACAAACAATGTTCCAACCACCCATTCAACAACATCAACAACCCATGTTTCAACAACCCATACAATATCAACCACAAGCCCAATATCCCCAACAATACCAGGGACCTCAAAACAACTCCAACCAATATCTGGAGACAAGGAATGCCAAATATTGGAGACCTTAGAGACCGTCCCAATTTTCAATCTAAGTAAGATGACACTAAACGAGTCTACCATGTCTCTACTATCAAAAGGACTGTCTTTTGTTCCCCATGCGGGCATAAATAAATTTGAACTGTTCATTGATCTAATGACTTTTTTCCGTAAAGTGAGACTGAAGTTCTTCTTTCAAAGCAATCAAACTAATACCTATGAAAACAACAAAACAGGATTAGCTCCCAAATCAGTATTCACGCCAGCGCTGGACCAAGTGCCTCCCGAGGTAGGCATATTCGAAAAAGTAGTATATACAAAATTCCTACAAGCGACCAAATATGTACCCAGGACACCATTTAATGTCACGTATGATGAATACCAAGCAATCAATTCCATAAAAAACAACACCACTGTCACTGTAAAATGCTGTGATAAAGGCGGTGGAATAGCCATTCTAGATACAGATAATTATATTGCAAAAATTGAGACCATGTTAAACGACACAAGATTCTACTCCAAAATTTCAAGAAATACAACCAACAACATCAAAAACAAAATCGAACGTCTTACCACCCAAGCATACAATGATGATATCATTTGCCGCAAAGAGTATGAATACCTGAATGTGGAAATTCCCAAACTGGCTTGCATTTACGGCACCCCAAAAGTGCACAAAAATGCCTCGAATCCCCCGCTAAGACCAATTGTAAATACTATTGGCTCAGTCACTGAACCCATCTCAAAATATCTGGACGCTATTTTGTGCCCCTACATACATCTAATACCGGGATACATAAAAGACACCAGCCAAATTATCAATCTCCTGGAAGATACTCCATACAATGCGGACACACAATGGCTAGTCACACTAGATGTGGAGAGTTTATACTCTAACATTCCATACGAAGGGGCCCTCTGTGCAACTGCCTGGTTCATTGAAGCCTACCAAGTCGAATGTAACAGCAAATTCATCATAGACTGCTTGACTATTGTTCTTAAAGAAAATATTTTTGAATTTCAAGGCACTCTCTATAAACAAACAAAAGGAGTCAGCATGGGAGCTTCCTGTGCTCCCACTATAGCAAACATCTATGTGGCTTTCTTCGAACAGCAATTCGTCTTTAAAGAAGAGGCCCCATTCTTTGAAACAGTGTCATTATGGTCACGATACATAGATGACATCATATTTCTATGGAACGATGACCTACAAGTACTGGCAGAGTTTATACAGTGGCTTAACCTTTGTGACGAGAACCTTCATTGCACCTCTCATTACAGCAATGTGGAGATTGAATTTTTGGACATCATGATCAAACATGATGAGAAACAATTATACGTGGATCTGTATACAAAACCAACTGCACGCAATACTATCTTACATCATACCAGTTTCCACCCTCTAACCCAAAGAAATGCTATTCCTTTTGGTCAGTTTTTGCGATTACGTCGCAACTGTACCAGACTTGCGGATTATGATCGCAGAGCAGAAGAAATGAAAATCAAATTTGAAAATCGAGGATATCCACATAGAATCATCAGACATGCGTGTAAGCGAGCTCGCTTTTACGACAGACAACATCTACTCTCTGGAATTGCAAAAACAAAAGATCAGAATCTAGTATTTGTCACAAGACACTCTGTCCTTAATGATAAAATCAGACAGATCATATGTTCCCAGTGGCACTTATTAAACATCAACCAGCAAACCAAAGAGACTGTACCAAAACCTATGTTTGCCTATCGCAAAAACAAAAACCTCAAGGACCTAATAGTAAGATCCCGCATGCCACAAAAGAAACAACCTATACAACGCAACATAACAGACTTACAGCCAGTACATGGTAACTTCAGATGTGGCACATGCAAATCATGTCCTATGGCCATAGAGAACAGATCGTTTAGCCACAAAGGTATAACGATCGAAAATAAATACATTACAAACTGCAAAAGTAAAAATGTTGTATATATACTACTGTGCCCTTGCGACAAAGCATACGTGGGAGAGACTTCTCGATCTCTACACACAAGGCTCACTGAACACAGATCGGCAATACGCACTCAAAAAACAACTGCACCTCTGGTATGCCATTATTTGGAAAACCAACATTCAGCAGACGATATGCGCTGGTACATACTAGAAAAAATCTCCCCCACAGCAGGGCTCTGCTGCAACAAAATAAGGCAAAAACGGGAGGTCTATTACATTTTTATATTCAACACTGTGCATGACGGGTTAAATTTAGAAATTCCCTGGGACCAGGCAATTCTATAATTGTACAACAGAAACATACCGTTAAAACATACTAAACACCTGGCCGTATTTAAGATTCAGAACAGAAATCCTCTTTAAGTATAAACGGTTACTTGGAGGGTCTTCCTTCTATCTCCACTAAACAACTTTCTGAGTCTGTTATCCCTTTTCACTTCGCTACATCGTCATACATACACACCTGATCTCTATATAAAAGCGGCGCTTCAAACTGCAGGTCCTTTGAACCCGACTGCCCCGCCTTTAGATAGCCGATGTATCTTCGTGCATGAATACCGGGAGTTCCTCGCCACTAACTGACAACCATCAGGTAAAAGTGCTAACTACGGAGTCTTAGTTTGCGGTCATAAACTCCAGCAGCCTATCTTGAAAGACGCTTTTTTACAGGCTGTATTTGTCTCTTACCATTTAACAGAGCTGACTCTGTCCGCTTAAGTCGGGCAATAGATAAGATTACCGCTAATAATACCGATGGCGAAAACCATGCTTGCTTAAGTATTGAAGCCCTAACCCGAATCAGACTCAGACCGCCCAATTCGGAAAAATATATAGCAACCGCGTATACTACCAACGGCGCATATCATGTTTGTTTACGTAGCGAAGCCCGGACTCTCCCTGTTCTACTAGACTAGATACTTACCATTCATTTAGTCCAGTTTCCTAATAGAATAAATAAAATCACGTAAATGGGTTTTTCACTATAACTTACTCGACTTCATCCACTCTATTCTATTTTCCCATTACAGTTACGTTTTTTCGCAATCTGCATACTTTCACCTGACTCGAACTCCAGGAAAACGAAAGATCCTCAATTAAAAGGTAATTTGTCATCCGCTCACATTTCTAGTCTAGTTAAGTAATTTTCATCTTCATGTAGATATGCAGAGGCTATTTAAACACCGTTTTCTAATATATAAACAACAGACAAGAGCGTGGTAATTAGACCTTTATTGGACGCTTCTTGTAAATAATTTTTTATTCACAGTTCCGCTGCTAAACATCTATAAAACATCGGCCTGCATTCTATGCCTGCAATATAACAGAACATCACATCTAAGGTAACCAACTTAGTATAGATTATTTATGTGTTTTTTCACATCAAGTAACTAGTTAGTTTTATTGATTATTGCTTTCCTACCCATTTTAAGTTCATCCACAGACAACTAAAGACGATACAGAACCACTGCCTAGCGTCTTTGCCAACTACGCTTACGAGAAAAGAAGGTGCAAGCATTCAGGTACACATAATTTGTGTACATATATGTTGTCACTGTATCCATTTAGAAGGTCATAGGTATAAAATAAAATAAAATTAATATACACTCCAGATCGATAAACAACCCCCGCTCTTTTTCATCATTTCTTTAGATCCTTTTGAGAGATAATTGAATCGCATTTAAATATCATATATGGACTCTCATTAATGTTATATAAACTGCTTGGAGGCTCCTCCATCTATAAAGAGCCATGTATAACTACTCATCAAACTGTCCCACTCTAATCGCTAATATCTAGGCAGAGATCGTCTCAATCCTTCCAGTTTCATAATGGCCCGACCTTTTGAGTGGTATTTAAATATGACACATATATATTTTTCACTCTCAGATATCCGGAAACCTTTATACCTAAGCAACCCCTCTACTCTGCAGCTGTCAGAACTCACTGCTGCCATACATCCAGTCTGGGTCTATCAATTTGTCCTGCTGTAAGTACACTTCATTCTACTATATTCAGCCTAATGATTTTTACACATTATTAGTGGCTCTATCGATCACCCCACTAATTAGCCTAGGAATAATATGAGAAGCCAATAACCATCTATAGGATGAGTTATACCCAGACTCCATATTTTGGTAGTCTAGGTAGGGACACAGCTACTCATTGCCCCTCTAATATCATTTTTCTCTGCTTTGTCTTAAATTCATGAGATGTCTCATCATATAATAGACATAATATCTACTTTCACTGTTATATATATATATATGTGCTGCCTGAATTGTTCACAGGGTTGTCTCACTGTATATACATATTCACTTCATATAGGTTAGAACTACTGTATATAAATTAGCGAAATAAGTCAAATAACACATGTTCTGTTTTTCTTGTCCTACTGTATATAAATTTGTTATATAAGAAAAGTGATGTATGTTTTCTTTCCATACCCTATAGAGCAATAGACGGTCACCTGAAGAAGGCCCAAGAGCCGAAACGCGCGTAATGTTATCTACCGTATTGCCTTCAACTCATTTGTTGAGTTTTTAAATTTATTGATCATGTCTTCTATCTAATGTGTTCATATATTTTTTTTTTAAACCTTTTGTGAATTTAGATGAATATGTAAATACACCAGTTTTATGTATAATAATAGTCACTTTATACACTGTATTGTTCTTTATAAACCACTAATCTGCCAAAAAAAAGAATAATATACAAAAAATCAAAAAAAAGATATATAAAGATTTATCATATGTAAAACATATATCATTAATAAAATCTAATATCAAATAAACTATCTTTTTGAAGTGTTTCACTACAGTTGGACGATACTTGTTAATATATCTAAACATTCAGATATTGAAATCAAAAAAAGAATTTCTGCTACTTGGCTATAGACCTCTTCCAAAATGTCTTGTTCTTTCCCTATGTATAGCAAGTAGAACTATAATATATAGGGGTCCCCTTCTTTCAAAATATTTGTTAAACTCTGACTAGCATCATATCAGCGATTTGAGAATTTATTTGATATACAATATGAGAAAGTGGAAGCCTAACCTAGGGAAAAGTGTGGCCAGAACCCTAGATGCCTTTATATTAAAGGGCAGAATCAGCCCTTATTAAGGAAATAAGCATATTAAAGGGCAGAATCAGCCCTTATTAAGGAAATAAGCATATTAAAGGGCAGAATCAGCCCTTATTAATGAAATAAAGCTTACTGAACGTAGACTATCTCTCGAGCCCCATTCTACGCAAGGAAGACTCTCTAACACCTACCATCTCTGACTCTTTGGTGGTATCTCACCAGGATGTATCACCATCCCAGTTGAGTCAGTCCCCAATTGTTGCCCCAGATTCAGTGGCAAATACTGTCTCTTGCACATCCTTTGAACAAGAACCTAGTCCTGTTAAATATAAAGCCACAACCAGAGGGCAGGAAGCAAAGTCGAAGTTAAATTGTATTAATAAATCCCCGCCTACAAAAAGGAAGAATCGGGGATTATTGAAATCAAATAAACCTGCCCAGGGTGTACCCGGAAGGAAATCACATCATGCCCCTGCAGTTTTTAAAGAGGGTCCCTCTGCAACTACGATCCAGACTGTGAACAACTTGATCTCTTACTCATTTCTAACGCACTAGGCCATTCAAATACCAAAATCAACATCAAACCATCACCATAAGAACATGACTAAATGCACATGGTAGTAAACATTTCTCCAGTACATCCTCCTCCAACAAATACCCACATCTCCAAGAGGAACACTACCACAACTTCCTCCCAGCACTCCTACAGTAAATTCACAATGACCTACACAACAAGTCATTGGGCTCGTCATCAAAGCCTCAATGCACGCTAATAACTAAATATTGTCAGCCAATAGCCATATATACAGCCATGGATAATAACAAGCATCATGATTCTCAAAACTAAAATTAGGTCATGGATATACAAATGGTGCAAAACCAAGACCACAAACCTGTAGAAACATGCCTTAAAGAAACTTTGCACAGCCCTACAAAGCGCTAAATATGTATACGTTCAAACCTCATCATCAGAAACATGCTCCATACAACCCTTTCAGCCCTCAGACCATCAAACTTCTAGTACTCATATCCAGTGGAAACAAAGAGGGGACTTTTGGGCGGTGTATTGCTCATTGAGGCATTTGCCTTTAACTCATTTTAATGCGCATGTACGACGTTCACGCGGTGATGCAGCCCCATGACCAGCAAACAAGTTAGATACGGCCAACGTCATTGTTTTATTCAGTTTGACTTGATTTGAAGGACCTCTAGTGGTACGTTTATAAATTAAGGATGTTTTTTGACTGCCTACAATGTGGCCGCCAGTCCAAACATATTCTATGCTCAATGTGAACCTCATCTGCACAGTATTTACTGAATAGTTACTTTTTGCTACATTTGTAGACTTTGTGAATAGAGGTATTTATTTATTTAATGCAATTTTATATAGCTCAGACTTTACCCAAAGGTGTCAGAGCACTTCACAATAGAACTAAGACCATTATATGAGGAAATTCACATACTTACACGTTACAATACAAACGAGATAGATGAAAAAGTAACATAAAGCAATAGATGGCAGTCATACGAAAATCACACAGGCATAGAATACATATTTACAACATTGTAAGAATTTCCTTGAGGCGCATGGAAAGGGATGCATTAAGTGTCTTTGGAAGAGAAGAGATTAGAGGTCAGCTTTGAAAGTATGGGTAGAGGTGGTGGTACGGAGTGGTGGAGGAAGCGAGTTCCAGATTCTGACTGCATTGCCTGAGAAGGATTGAGCCATTGATCTTTCCCTTTTGACTAATTGTCAGTGAAATTGCTCTGCCACCCTCGCAGTTCAATCAATGAGTGAGGCCCTCCCCGAACCCTGGCACTCTTGAGTGTTGCTGGTGTTTGAGGCCCTCCTCCACCCACAGGATTACCTGCTCCTCATCCCTGGTGGTCCAGTGGACCCCTGTTCTCCTATGCTTCGCTCCGCTCTCCTTTCCATTTTTTTTCACTCCTGTTTTGCTTCTCTCACTTTCTTTTCTGCTCTTCACTTTTTCTGCCTTTTCTAATTTTTCCGTTTATTTCCTTAGCCTCCCTGGTGGTCCATTGGACCTCTGATGTCCTTTGTCTCTCTCCGCTGTCCGCTCTGTTTTTCACCCTGTTTTAGATCGGTTCTGCACTTTCCTGCTTTCTGTGCTTTTCCTGCTTTCTGCCTTATGTCACACTTTTTCAATTTTTCCCCCCTCATTCCTCCTTTCTCGACTGTTTCTCCCCACCGCTGCTACCCCCGCAGCCCCTCCCCCTCAGCACAACCAGTGTGACCAATCCTGTCCCCTCCTCACTCTCGCCTACCAGCTATCCAGCCCTCCCTGACCAATACTTAATGGCAGCCGCTGCGGGGACAGGCCAGCAAGACCACTGACTAATTGTCAGTTAAATTGCTCTCCCACCCTCGCAGCTCCACCATTGAGTGAGGGCCTTCCCGAACCCCGGCACTCTTCAGTGTTGCTGGTGTTCGAGACCCTCCACCACCCGCAAGATCACCTGCGCCTCATCCCTGTGACTCTGACCCTGGTTCAGGGCCGGTCGCTCCACGCACCGCGCGGCTCCCCGTGGGTGTGCCCCTGCTGCCAGTTATCCTGCGCTTCACTTTACTTGTGCTGGTACTTCATTTTCGTTTTTACTGTGCCCTGTGATCCTGTGCCTCTGTTGTTGTTTGCTCTGTTTCTGTTTCTGTTGCCCCTGGTTTCCTGATTGTGTTTTGACCCCTGCCGCCCATTTCAGGACCGTTATTTCCCGCTTTTCGCCCCCCCCCGCCGCTGCTCCCCTGCGGCCCCGCCCCCCCTTTTCTCTTCTGTACCCTCTCCCCTCCCCATTCGCGCCCCACTACCGCCTCCCAGCTGCTCCTCCCTCCCTCCTTGCCACTAGGGCGGAGACCACACGAACGCGCAGCGGTCACGCCCAGCACCAGGACCCCTGGCCCTCAATGCTACCGGCCCACCCGACTGAATTACGACACCGCCACCCTCCACGCACTCAACCCCGGCCGGAAACCCGCAACGCACCCATGGACCCTTCACCTGCCGAACCTGCAAATTCACCTGCCTCCGGACCTGCACAGCACCCGCCAGGTCAGACGCCAGCAACAACCACCTCAAGTGCATCCTGCTCAACACCCGCTCCGTCCACAGTCACGCCGTCGAACTCTGGAAGCTCCTCGACATAACAGCGCCGGACGTCACCTTCCTCACAGAAACCTGGATGAATGCCTCCTCGGCCCCCGACATCGCCATAGCCATCCCGGATGGCTACAAGATCACCCGGAGAGACCGCGTCAACCAAACAGGAGGAGGCATCGCCATCGTCCACAAAAACACCATCCGCATCACGACCAACTCCGACGACACCTTCACTTCCAGATACACACCGACCCCAAGACCACCCTCAGAGGAACTCTCATCTACAGACCCCCGGGACCACGCACACAATTCAGCGAAGCCATCGCAGACTTCATCAGCCCGCACGCCCTCACCTCCCCAGACTACCTCCTCCTAGGGGACCTCAACTTCCACCTGGAAAACAACAACGACAACAACACCACCACCCTGCTGGACAACCTCGCCAACCTTGGACTCAAGCAACTGGTGAACACCCCCACCCACTACGCCGGCCACACGCTTGACCCAGTCTTCTCCTCCAGCAACCACATCTCCTTCAGCCACTCCACCGGACTACACTAGACAGATCACAGCTGCGTCCACTTCAACTTCAGGAGAACCACGACCCACCACCACCCGCAACAGGTTCCCTGAAGATGCTGGAGCAAGATCACCGCTGACCAGCTCACCACCTCCCTGAGCCAGAACCCTCCCATCAACACGACGGACTCCAACGAAGCAGCCCGCAACCTCACACAGTGGCTCACCAACTGCGCCAATGCCCTTGCACCACTGAAGTATCCTCCCAGCAGACCCGGCAGCAAGAAAGCCTCGTGGTTCACCGACGACCTCAAAAACTCCAAGAAAACCTGCCGTACCCTCGAGAAAGCCTGGCGCCACGACCAGTCAACAGAAAATATGACCGCCCTCAAGAACGCCATCCGCAAACACCACCAGCTGATCCACACCACCAAAAGGACAACATTCAGAGAACGACTGAACAACAACACCCACAATAGCAAGGAACTCTTCAGCATCGTTAAAGAGCTCTCCAACTCTCCAACCCCAGCGCCAACAACAACGACAACACACCCTCGCAAGACCTCTGCGACTCACTCGCCTCGTTCTTCCACCGCAAGATCGCCGACATACACAACAGCTTCGACGCCCAGACCACTCACCCAACCACCGAACCAGCACCCCCCACCTCCACCCTCTGCAGCTGGACCTCAGTCAGCACTGAAGACACCACCCGTGTGATGAACACCATCCACTCCGGCTCCCCAGCCGACCCCTGTCCACACCACATCTTTAACAAAGCCAACTCCATCATCGCACCCCAACTCCGGAACATCATCAACAGCTCCTTCGCATCCGCCACCTTCCCGGAGAGTTGGAAACATGCGGAGCTCAGTGCCCTCCTGAAGAAACCCACCGCGGACCCCATGGACCTCAAAAACTTCCGCCCCATCTCGCTCCTCCCTTTTCCTGCCAAAGTAATCGAGAAGACAGGCAACAAGCAACTATCCGCCTTCCTCGAGACAAACGGCTCCCTCGACCCCTCGCAGTCCGGTTACCGTGCAAACCACAGCACCGAGACCGCCCTCATCGCAGCTACCGATGACATCAGGGCCCTGCTCGACAACGGGGAATTGAAGAGGGTTGGGCTGAGTGAAGAGTCTTGAGGAAAGCCGCAGATGATTTTGGTGGCTGCTGAGTGGAAGGGGGGGAGGCGGACTCTCTAAGTTCTGTCAGAGAGGAAGGAGATGATCCATTCTAGACCTTTCCCTCTTTCCTTCAACGTCTACATGAGCCCCCTCGCAGCCATCGCACGCCAACACAACCTAAACATAATCTCCTATGCTGACGACACCCAGCTGATCCTCTCCCTCACCAACGACCCCTCCACCGCCAGAGCTAACCTCCAGGAAGGAATGAAAGACGTCGCGGAATGGATGAAGCTCAGCCGTCTGAAACTGAACTCAGACAAGACGGAAGTCCTCATCCTCGGACCATCCCCCTCCGCCTTGGACAACTCCTGGTGGCCCCCCGCGCTGGGCACCGCCCCCAAGCCCAAGGACCACGCACGCAACCTGGGCTTCATCCTAGACTCCTCCCTCACGATGACCAAACAAGTCAACGCCGTCTCGTCATCTTGCTTCAACACCCTGTGCATGCTCCGAAAGATCTTCCGGTGGATTCCCGCCGAAACCAGAAAGACGGTCACCCAGGCCCTCGTCACCAGCCGACTGGACTACGGGAATGCCCTCTACGCTGGAACCACAGCCAATCTACAGAGAAGACTCCAGCGCATACAGAACGCTTCGGCACGACTCATCCTGGACATCCCCCGCCACAGCCACATCTCTGCCCATCTGAGAGACCTGCACTGGCTCGCAGTCAGCAAGAGGATCAGACTCCTCACCCACGAACACAAGGCTCTCAATGACATGGGCCCCAACTACCTCAACAACCGCCTCACATTCTACACACCAACCCGCCAGCTCCGATCTGCCAGCCTCGCCCTCGCCACCATCCCACGGATCCGCAGAACCACCACCGGAGGAAGATCTTTCTCCTACCTGGCGGCCAAGACATGGAACTCCCTCCCCACCCACCTCCGGCTGACTCAGGACCACCTCTCCTTCAGGAAGCAACTCAAGACCTGGCTCTTCGAGCAGTAGCAGCAACCCCCCCCTCCTCCCAGCGCCTTGAGACCCTAGCAGGTGAGTAACGCGCTCTATAAATGTGTTTGATTGATTGATTGATCCCTGTTCTCCTTTGCTTCGCTCCGCTCTCCTCTCTGTTTTTTTTCACTTGTTTTTTGCTTCTCCCTGTCTTTTCTGTTCTATACTTTTTTTGCCTTTTCTCATTTCTCCACTTACTTCCTTTGCCTCCCTGGTGGTCCAGTGGACCTCTGTTCTCCTTTGTCTCTCTCTGCTGTCCGCTCCATTTTTCACTCATTTTTCACCCTTTTTTAGATCGATTCTGCACTTTCCTGCTTTCTGCTGTATTTCACTATTTTTTCATTTTTTCCCCCCCTTATTCATCCTTTCCTGTCTGTTTCTTCTCGCTGCGGCTGCCCCTGCGGCCCCTCCCCCCCAACACAACCAATCCTGCTCCCCTCCCCGCTCCCGCCTCCCAGCTGTCCAGCCCTCCCCGACCCCTACTTAATGGCAGCCGCGTGCAGTGGATGTGCGCAGCCGGTGCGCCAAAGGCAAGCCCATCTGCGCCCGTCCCCTACCCGACCACGACCAGCGCCGGGAACCCTGGATCTCCGCAATGCCAATGCTACAACCCAGCGGCACTCCACACACTCAACCCAGGTCACAACAACAACTGCAAGCTAGCGTCACCGGCCGACACCCAAGGACCTTTCAGCTGTCACCGCTGCCGGCACACCTGCAGCACCACCAAACCATCTATCCAGCGCAACCCACCCGCAAGAACACAACGGAACCGAAGACCCTGCAATGCATCCTCCTTAACATCTGATCCCTCCACAAACACGCAACCGAAACTCAGGAACTCCTCAACAGCACCATCCTGGGCATAGTGTTCCTCACCGAAACATGGACCAATACCTCCTCGGGTCGGACATCGCCATCGTCATTGCCCAAGGATATAAGATCTCCAGGAAGGATCGCCCCACCAGCCCAGGAGGAGGAATTGCCAACGTCCACAAATCCACGCTCTGCCTGAGCACACTCCCCGACGAGCCCACAGACCTGATGGAACACCTTCACTTTAAGATACTGGCCAGCCCCACCACCACCCTCCGAGGAACCCTCATCTACCAACCCCCTGGACCCCGCGGACCTTTTGCTGAATCCATCACAGACATCATCTCCCACAGGTCATCGCATCCCTGCTGGGAGACCTCAACTTCCACCTTGACAACCAACTGGACCCCAGCACCACATCCCTCCTGGACAACCTTCACAACATTGGACTTCGCCAGATCATGACCGAACCCACGCACTCACGACACTCTCGACCCCCTCTTCACAACAGGAAACTCCATCACCTTCAGCCACACCACCAAACTCCCATGGACCGACCATCGATGCGTCCACTTCAACTTCAGAACACCCACCATCTACAGACACCAGCACCTACTCCCACAAAGAAACTGGACCAGAATCACCAACAACCAGCTAACCTCATCACTAAGCAACTCCACCCCTACCATCGTGGAAAACAACAACCCCAATGCCGCAGCCCGAATCCGGCACAGATGGATCGCGGACAGTGGCAAAACCATAGCCCCCTCAAGAAAAACAAGAACACCCGTGCCAAGAAATCTAGATTGTTTACCACTGAACTTCAAGAGTCCAGCACCTTTTTCCACCACAAAATCAGGAGCATCTACGACAACATCGACGAAGACAACCAACACACTGAACCCTCACCAACCACCCCAACACCACGAACCGAGTGATCGACAACTGGGAAGCCATCTCCACTGAAGACACACTGAACACGATGAATTCAATCCACTCTGGGGCCCCCACAGACCCCTGCCCCACCACATTTTCAACAGTGCTACTGACACCATTGCACCCATGCTCCGCCACACCATCAACCGCTTCCTTGCAACCGCATCGTTCCCCGATGACTGAAAACATGCAGAGATCAACCCCCTCCTCAAGAAACCCTCGGCGGACCCCATCGACCTCATAATTACCGACCCATCTACCTTCTCCCCTTCCCTGCAAAAGTCATTGAGAAAGCCATCAACAGCCAATTCGGCACAGTCATTGAAGTGCACAACATCCTTGACTCCTCCCAATCTGGCTTCAGAAAAAAACACAGCACGGAAACCATCCTCCTCGCCGCAGCAGACGACATCCGTTCCCTACTGAACAAAGGAGAAACAGCAGCCCTCATCCTCCTCGACCTCTCAGCGGCATTCGACACAGTCTCTCACCGTACCCTAATATGCAGACTCCACGATGCAGGAATTCAAGACAAGGCCCTCAACTGGATCCGCCCCTTCCTCTCCGGCAAAACGCAGCGGGTCAGACTCCCCCTTTCCTCTCGGACCCTGCACCAACCACCCGCAGAGTACCGCAAAGTACCCCAGGAGTCATCCCTCAGCCCTACTCTCTTCAAAGTCAACATGGCTCCGCTCGCCCCCATCGTCAGAACCTACGCAGACGACACCCAACTCATCCTCTTGCTATCCAACGAACCCAATACCACCAGACACAACTTTCGAGAAGGCATGGAAGCCGTCGCCAAATGGATAAAAACAGCTGACTCCAAGCTACAGAACGCCGCCGCAAGACTGGTCCTCTACCGTCCAAGACACGGCCACATCTTCCAGCTCCTGCGCACACTCCACTGGCTCCCCATCGAAGCTAGAGTCACCTTCAAGATGCTCACCCACGCTCACAAGGCTCTCCACGACACCGGACCAGCATACCTGGACAGCCGACTCAAATTCCACGCACCCCAAAGGACCCTACAATCAGCCCAGCTCTCCTATGTCATGGTCCCCCGCACGAGAAAGACCAGATCAGGTGGCCGCTCCTTCTCCTTCCGCGTGGCCAGAACTTGGAACGCCCTCCTGCTCCACCTCAGACAGACCACAACACTTTCCATCTTCACAAGAAACCTCAAAAGCTGGTTCTTCGACAGACCCCCGCCTTGATGGACTAGAACCTGCGAAACCCGCCTTTCCCCCAGCGCATTGAGCCCCCTACGGGTGAGTAGTAGCGCTTAACAAACGCGTGATTGATTGATTGATTGAGTGCCCTGCTTCATCTTTCCTCTCTCTTCAACCATTCCCTCACCACAGATACACAAGTCATATGATTTAAACTGGCAGCAGTTCTACCATCTGTAAAAAAAAATCGGCTCATCCCTCGTCTATGGCAAACTAACACCTGGCATTGCAATGTTCCTTCTTTTCAAAGATACTAGAACAACTAGTCTTCAACCACGTCACACTCTACCTCTACTAAAGTAAGCTACTCTCAACCCTTCCATTCAGGTTTTTGAACACTTCAGTCCACAGAAGCACCAATGCTAACATATGTAACTGACCACACGCAACACTCTCTTCCATTCTTGTATTCTTAGACTTTATGCTGCCTTGGACTCATTGTTTATTCCGTGCTACTCTCTTTTTTTACCCACATCTTCCACAACTCCTACCTTTCTTGCTGTTCCTTTATGGTAGCTTGGGATTCAAATACATCTGCATCCATATCACTTCCAGTGTGTGTCCAACAATCATTTGCCTTCTTTTTTCTCACAGAACTACACCTCTTGCCTTGACATAAATTTTTTTTGCTTCTAATATAACCACTACATGGTTAACATTCAAATCTTCGGAGGAGGAGCCAAGATGGCAACCGGGATGGCTGCGTAAACGCTCGGCTCCGTGAGCCTTCTCTCCCCGCTCATACATCCTGACAAATATCCTGGGCCGAAACGACATATTTGCATGGGCGAAGGACGTATTTCACTTACCGCTTGCGCCCGAGACTTCTACTTGCGGCAGACCCGTTGCAGTGTCCCCGAATGTTTTGCGGCCTTCACGGAGCTGGGACCGGGGTCTCGAGTGCTGAGTGTAGCCGACCGCAAATGCACCAACAGCGGCCTCTGGTGGTGGTGAGGAGTCGGCCAGAGGGGACTGAAGACTCTGGGGCCGTCGACGACAGCTCCGACCCTGCCCAACTTGCGGAGAGCCTTGTGGGTCGTGTGATGCAGCTGGGTTGCGTGGAGTGCATGATGCTTGGCCCCCGTTCCAATGCTGTGTCCGGGCACACTACCGAATTCTCCCGGTGTCAGCGGGCGGCCCCCAGGGAACGGCAGAGTTTTTAGCCTTTTGGTGACTCTCCGCTGAGAAACCTGCCTTGCCTCTTGAGACCCCCGTGTGAATCCTGTTCGTCCCTGGTGTGAGGCCCGGTCCCGAGGTGTGGTGGAGAAGGACGAGGCCGGATCAGCTAAGATGGCGGATGGCACCCATCTACGCACACCTCATCCGGGCAGAGAAGCCGTAGTGCAGGAGAGTCCTGGGATCTGGAGACATGAGAGAGAGCCCACGTCCAGAGATATATTGGCTGCGTTAACAACCCTGCATATGACCCTGATCCTGGACGCCCGAGATCTGGAAAGAAGGATGGCCGCCATGGTTGTCCCGCCGCTCCACTTGGACATGGTTCGAACTCAAGGAGGCGCCGATGTGCCCGCTTCTGCATCAGTGATGGATGCTCCGGCTACGCCTACGCTCGTGGAGACACCGAAGGACCCGGTCCGTGATACTGCTTTTGATAGACCTGTTGTATATGTGAATGGCTTGTCTGTGCCCTTCTCTGATCGGCGGCTGGAGAAACAACATCGATCTGTAGTTTGGGCTACCCCGGCGGCGTTTCAACGATTACCGGATTGTGTGACCCTATTTTCCTGGCTGGTGGGACTATGTTCGGACTGGAGGATGTTTCCGGTATTGGTACTGGCGCAGATGGATTTCCGCCATACGTACTCGGCTGGGTCTTGGGGACTACAATCCTGAGGAGTAATCGCGCTGCCCGGTCCGCCCGGATCGGTTGGTCCCTCCGCATTGCTCTGTATGCCGAAGGGTGGGTGGTCGTGTGTGGGCACTATTGATAGGAAGGGCCAGGGGTGAGACCGTCTAGGACAAAGTGGAACACATGGTTGGCTGACGGTGCTTGAGGGGACACTCAACGGGGTTGTTATTGACTGTATTACTAATTATTGCTTACAGTGGCTATTCTGATCTTGCTTTTATGGGGTTTCTTAGCGCGGTGGGTGAGGAGGGAGCCGGGTAGCTAATTCGATGGCCCTTCTCCACGTATTTTCCTTCTTTTTTCTTTTTCTATTCTTCTATATTCCGGGTCTCTTATTTAGGGCGATAGGCACGCTGCTGGGGGGGGGGGGGGGTAGGCCGTAGCCTTCTGCAGGGGTGCAGGGTGGGGGGTAGGGGGATAGGGGTTGTTAATTTGTTCTTTCTTTGTCTCTATGGCCCTTTGTCCTTTCTTCTTTTTGATGTCGTCGTTTTTCATGTTTCCAACAGTATGTTTTGCTTGAGGGCTGGGGGGGCTGTTCGACACGACATGTATGTGTTGTTTACATTTATCCTGATTCGTATACCTTGCCCCCATGTCTTTAACTGTATTCGCACTCTTTGCAGATTCCTGTTTCACGCTTGCTATTTTAGGACCATGTATGATCGTATGGCATTGATTTTGATATTTTTTCTTTTTGTTCTTTATTGAAAACTGAACCTTCTTGACTCCTGAATCTCACGCAATACGCTTGAATGCGAGTTCTATCCTGTGTACTTATCTGGCTCCATTTTCAGGACTACTGTATCTTTCTGTATGGCTTGTTGAACTTCCGGATTGACTAGCGGCCGGCCGGGATGGTTGTAGGCCCATGCTTGTATTTCTTTGCCGTGATAATAAAGGTTCTTAAAAAAAAAAAAAAACATTCAAATCTTCTCCTCCTACTCATTTTCAACACCTACTCCCAGTCACATAACTCTCACTACTTCACAGCGATCTGAGACTGGACAGTTTAATGTTCGCCCATGCGCAGCTCCTCTAAAAGTTATACTTCCGGTACTCCACCATCACATTTTCTCCTGACTCACTGAATTTAGCCTTGTTGTCTAGTAATCTCTGAATTATTTTCAGTCCATTAGTAAGGATTGAAACTTTTATCACCAAATACATCTTTTGAGACCAATACAGCCAACACCACACACTTCACACTGCACACACCAGCTTGCTGATACATTCAGTATAGCCAAAACACTCACTGGTTTTCAATAGACCTGACTACTGTAATAGAGTTTTCGTAAGAACACCCT
Source organism: Lissotriton helveticus (assembly GCF_964261635.1). Classification (NCBI taxonomy): domain Eukaryota; kingdom Metazoa; phylum Chordata; class Amphibia; order Caudata; family Salamandridae; genus Lissotriton; species Lissotriton helveticus. The sequence goes on along the minus strand of NC_136059.1, from coordinate 294,009,388 downwards.
ATTCAGACTATCTATGCACACCCCAACCTCTGCCTAGTAATACTAGGCCAGGGGGGGCTCACTGCCATGAAAAATTTGTATACAAATGATTACATAAAATAGTCAATTCATAAACAACCTGGCCCGAATCTAACTCTTCGTCATTCAGTCATGCATCAACTCTAAACCTTAGATCCGTGAAGAACCACTCTCTGACTACACTTAAACTACCTTGTGCTCCATGCAGGTTCATCCCCTTCTACCTGCTAGGCCCCCTTTAGTGGGACTGCAACCAACCCTATGTCTTAGCCAATTAGTTCATTTATTGGTGCAACCGATCAAGATCTAAACTGATACTTCCACCAACTAGGCAAACAATCTATCATTTTATTTATTTATTTGGGCATTTGTAAAGCGCCTGGTTACGCCACTGGCGTGTCCCCGCGCTGTGATAAGTGAAATTGCTGCCCCCCCCCCCTCCCACAGAAGGCTACCTGCTGAAAAGGTATGTTTTAAGTTTTTTCCTGAACAGGACTTCAGATGGTTCTAGTCGCAGTTCCAAAGGAAGAGCATTCCAGCACCTGGGAGCGAGGTATCTAAAAGATCTGCCTCCCATGCGCGCCTTCGATACTCTGGGGACCTTTAGCAGCCCAGTCTGAGAGGACCGCGGACTGCGTGTGGGCTCATAGTGGGTTACCAGACTCTTGAGCGGAGCAGGCGCTTTACCGCTCAAAATGCGATGGCATGTAGTGAGGGCCTTGAACTCCACTCTCCTCTCAATGGGAAGCCAGTGGAGGGCCCGCAAAGCTGGTTTGGAGGGTGACCTCCTAGGGAGCCTGAGTACAAGCCGCGCTGCAGCATTTTGAAGGACTTGCAGGCGACCCATGGCCTTGCCTGTGGCCCCCAGATAAAGCAAGTTCCCATAGTCAAGTCGTGAGGTGACGAGGGCATGCACCAGCGTCCTTCGAGCAGAAATCGGGAGAAGATCTAACACTTTCCTTAAGGCTCTCAGGACACCGAAGCATACACCCGCCACCCGACTGACCTGGGGACCAAAGGCAAGGTCCTTGTCCAGCCACACGCCAAGGTTCCTGGCCTCACGGCAAGGAACGGGGACTTCACCCAGACAGGGCGGCCACCACGCCGACGACCAGGCAGACGGCCCTCCCCCCACCACGAGCACCTCGGTCTTGCTGCCGTTTAGTTTTTAGCAGTTTGCGGACATCCAGGCAGCAAGATCTTGCATGCAATTCCTGAAGATGTCCGCTGCGAGGCCGGGTGCACGCGACAGGGAGATGACCAACTGCGTTTCGTCGGTGTAGGACACCAGGCGCAGACCGTATCCCTCCACGATGGCCGCCAAGGGGGAGACATAGATATTAAATAGGGTTGGGCTCAGGGACGAGCCCTGAGGCACGCCCTGGCCCAACTCAATCTCCCTCGAGTAGCATTCACCCAGTCTGACTTGAAAACACCTGTCAGACAGGAAGGACCCGATCCAGCCAAGGGCTGCTCCTGTAACCCCGCCTTCATTCAGACACTGTAGCAAGATGGAATGTGCTACAGTGTCGAATGCCGCGCTTAGGTCGAGTAAAATCAATGCCATGGTTTGGCCCTCGTCCACACCTTGTCGTAGCGCTTCAACTGCCACGAGGAGTGCAGATTCCGTCGAGTGACGGGGGCGGAAGCCAAATTGCGAGTCATGGAGTAGCGAAGCCGCCTCCTCGAACTGCATAAGTTGTACATTGGCTATTTTTTCCGCCACTTTTGCCATATAGGGCAGGAGGGAGATTGGGCGAAGGTTGTCGAGTTTTTCAAAACTGACATTGGCTTTCTTCTGCAGGGGGAGTACCACTGCTTGCTTCCAAGCATTAGGGACAACCTGGGATTTAAAGGAGGTATGCAGTAAATGACGCACATAAGGCTCAAGTACTGGCAGGCTGCCCTTCAACCGACTAGGAGTGGTCGGGTCTCTTGGCGAGCCGGATTTTATCGACCCACAAATGCGGAGAAGTTCCTCAGTAGGGGGGGTGACAAAGGTGGTTAAACGTTGTTCCCCTTTGCTTTTAGTAGCTTCCGGGTGTCTAGGACCGTTATCTGTCCTCTGAGGAAAGGAATTGTAGATGTTAATAACCTTGTTTGCAAAGAACTCAGCAATGCGGTCACAACCCTCCGTCGTGCAGAGTTTTTTAGGCACCGCAGCGGGTTTCCCTACCGCAATGGACTTATAGATTGAGAAGAGTTCCTTGGTGGACTGTTCAGCTTCTTCAATCTTGTTGCAGTAGTACAATGATTTACCCTTTCTAATCATTTTGTGGTAATTGCGCCTACAATCTATGTACTCTGTTTTGGCGGGGGTCGAGTAGGCAATTCTCCATTGCCTTTCGGCACGTTTACATGCGGCTTTGGCCGTCCGCATGTCCTCATTGTACCAAGGAGCCGATCTATGTGCTCGTCCCCCCGTTTTTACCACACCAAGTGGTGCCACCAGATCCAGGGCTTCCGTAATTCGCTGGTCCAAGTTAGAATTAATTTCATCTACCCCATCACCCCCAGGATGACCCTTCTCAATTAGCGCCAGATTGAATTTGGCTTGGGAGAACGCCGCCCATCTCCGCCTAGGATGTTTGTCAGCGGGGGGGTCACTGGGGCGTGGTCCCTGCATTCCGATGGTAAATGGGATGAGGAGATGATCAGACCATGGGATGGGGATCGGAGTTTGGGCATCCACTTGGTTCCAGTTTGCAAAAACCGGATCAAGGAGGTGGCCCAGCTTGTGGGTAGGGTGCTGTACCTTCTGTTCAAACTGTAAACCTGCCATTATTTGACAGAAATCACTCGCCACCTTATCCGTAGGGGTATCGAAATGCAAGTTCAGGTCACCTAAGACTAGGTATTTGTCCGTGCATAATGCAGCCTCTGTGACGCTTTCCACTAATTTCTCAACAAAAGCTGCAGTAGAGCCCGGAGGGCGATAAAGCAAAAGGCCCTTCAGGGTAAAGTAGCCGTTTATTGAGATAGAAAACGCACCTGCTTCACTATCATCAATCATAGTGCGTTCTAGCTGACATTGGTAATCTTGTTTAGCAACTATGGCTATGCCACCCCCTCTCCCCCGTATTCTGTCTAGTCTTTGCAGACAATAGCCCTCTGGGATGGCTTCAATTACCTCCGGCATGGAGTCTTGGTCTAGCCAAGTCTCCGTGAGGAAAAGCAGATCCCATTGCTTTCCGCTGAGGAGGTCGTGGATGTCCTGAGAGTGTTTACGTAGGGAGCGTACGTTCAGCAAGCCGCATACCAGGGCGTGTTGGCCTCTGATTAGAGCCTTTCCTGTGTTAAAGGTGAAGTTACAGTGGCTACAGCCCACGTAGTGTCCTGCCTCAATACTGTGTGAACAAGGTCCAGAAAGCTCACTGCGGAGGAGGAAAAGTTCATCTCGACTCCAGCTAGTATGATGTAAAGAAGGGGCAGGGGGACTGGCCCTGGGCCGCAATCGGCCGCGGACGGGCGCAGACGGGCTTAACTCAGGCGCAACTCCGGCGCGCCTTCGTCGCGCCCGCTGCGCTCGTCCGCTGCGCTGCCTACAATACATCCGCCTTATATCCCCCCAGCGTCCCAACAACTAGAGCGCTGCTGGTATCTGCCGGAAGTGTCTGGCTCGGACCCTCCACGCCCTCTGCTCAAACGGTGCTAGTCACCGGCGTCAGAACGAGGCGGGAGGGAGGGGCGAGTCCAGCACTCCGTTGCTAGGCAGCAGCACCTGCTTGTCTGCTTTGAGAGGCTCAGCCGAGCAAAATGCGGAAGTCACAGCAATCACGCAATGCAAAGCGGCTTACACGCGCTGGCTCACCACAGTGCCAGGTGAGGAGAAGAAGCTTTAAAAGTTTAAAATGAGCTCACGCGCTAGGTCAACATGCGAGTGATATGCGCTAGTGCGCTTCTGTAAAAAGCGGTAGGGACACTGCCACTGCCCACTTACCACCATTCATTACGTAGGTACCATCATCGGTACAATGTACAACATTTTGATCAGATGTTTCTATGCTGTGGGGCTGTGACTAACTGCCGATGAAGATGTCCGCTCACTAGCCCTGCTCCTGCCACCTGTCACCTACTCCATCCGGCTGAATATTCGTCATCCACAGCATAAAGTATAAGCTGCCTGCCTTCCGTGGCTGGTGAGGCAGGTAGTGTAAGGCTGCAACACAGCTGACATCATTGAGGACAAGAAAAGGAGGAGTGTCATGAGCAGCGTGGTACGACCCTGGCTTTGAGTGGACTGACGAACCAGTGAGTGACAAGCAGGTATGGACCAACGGTGAAAGGGGCACTGCGGCCTAATTGGTGGAGGAGGTTAGAACAGCCTGACGGGGTCCCGAAATGTTCCCCTCAGCAGCAAAAGGAGATTAACCGTCTCCGGCACATTGAGATCACTGCATTGGTTGCCTATGAGGGCAAGAATCCAGTTTAAAATGCTGTGTTTGGCGTTCAGGATTTTGAGGGGTGGGGGTCCTCAGATTCTTGCGGACCTTCTATCCTGGTATGTGCCTACCCGGTCCTTGAGATCTTTGGGCCAAGCACTTACTGTGATCCCCCGATACAGGTTGTGTCGGGTCGGTGGCCGATCCTTCCGGGTCGGAGCGGCCGAGCTTTGGAATTCTCTCCCAGTAGAGATGCGGCTGCTAGATGATCTTTTAGCTTTCCGTAAAGCTTTAAAAACTTTTTTGTTTTAATAATTTAGCCCTTGTCTCTTCTTCTGTTGTGTTCTCTGTAGGTTTTGCATATTACCTGCCATGCGCCAGGACGCCCCTTAGCTGGGGCAGCTGTGCGCAATACAAAAGTATGTAACATAACATAACATAACATTAAGCGAGTGATGCCCACCTCCACTGGGTCGAGGTGGACCCCGGATGTGTGCGGTGGGTTGGCACGTTTAGCTGCAACTGCTGTGGCCTGGGGATCGCCTGTGATAAAACTGCCACCCGCAGACTCTCAAGAAGGTAAGACTGCTCCTGGCAGAGGACGAACGCGAGGTCCACCTGCCGGGCTATCCCCAACTGGAGACTCTGTGTCACCTGTTGTGAGTGGAGACATCGCCTGAAATTGGAGTGATAGGGCTGACCCCAAAGTGGCCCCCCGTGCGAGGTGGTGGAGGCAAGCAGCCAGTGAAGTGAGAGCGCCTGAGATCCCTTTTCTGCCTGGGAGAAGTCAGCATTGTGCTGCCTCCCAACGCCTGTGGCTGGGGAAGGGTGCAACCTACCCTGTGGCCAGGGAGACAGTGTTGAGCAGTAGCAGCCCCAACCAGGGATGCGGGGTCCTGAATACATGTTCTGGCCTGGAGGCGCCTACTGACTCTTGTGGCTTGGGGTCTAATTGGAAAATACTGTGTTCTTGAGCCAACACTGCCTGGGGCCTGCTGGATGTGAATGAGTTGGGGTCCAGTGGCCCTACAGACTGCACAAAATGACCCTGTGTCATCTCTCTCCTCTCTGCCTACATTACTCCTGAGCAAACTGTACCGCCATCCTGCAAGACCGCTCGGACCCAGGTGAATTAAACTGTTCCTTGAGCTGAGAACCCCATTTGCCTTGACTCTCGGAAGATGGGTTACTTCCTTTGCAGTGAGTGGGGATTATATTTTGCCACCTGGTGAATGCTTTGGTGTTTGGGTCCCTTTGTGAAGAGCTCCTGTCCTCATACATGATCACTTACTCACCTTGCATCTAGCTGCAGCTCCTGTGACCTGCCACAGAGAGGGGCAAGAGACGTTGCCATTGAATCACGTTGCGTAGAGAACAGTTGGAGCGGATGTGGGGAAGGAATGTAGGAACAAATGAGCTCCTAATTGTCACCGGAAATCACCCCACCGAGGTCACTTGGGATGCAGAGCAGAGGGTGGTGCACCATTGGAGATGACTAGAGGCAAAGGCCCCCGCACAGTCCATAAAACCAAACTCGACACGTTCACACAGATGAAAGACACAATGGCTGTGCCACTGAAAGAGGAACAACACCCTTCACAAACCCGGACCTCCCAAGCTGAGGACACCCCCACCTTCGCCGATATAATGGAGGCGATGCAAGGTATATTACCGGCCTTTGAAGCCAAAATAGACTCAGTCTTCACAGATGTTGGTCTGGTGTGAGCTGACTTGCGCAATTTGAAGGTCCGGGTTAATGAGGCGGAGTACTCATCACCACCCTTAAAAGCATAAACTTAGGTTTTTCAGCTCCAAGTTAAAGAGTTGAGTCAGTCTCCCCAGACCCTGGAAGGCAAGCTGGAAGATTTTGAGGGAAGATCTAGTCAGAATAATGTCAGCATAATAGGGCTGCCAGAATGCATAGAAGGACCGGTGGTGCATCTCTTTGTTGAGGACCTTGTGCTTAAACACTTACAACCATGTGGTCTTTCTAAATATTTTTCAGTGGAGTGGGTGCACAGAGTCCCATCATCGCTCGCATTTTCAAGTAGAAAAGTTTGAATTCAATGCTCATTTAATTTCCTGAATCCGACTGTTACACTTGGACCCCCTGCCCAGATGGTGGTAAATGGAGGCAAGTCAACAATATTTCCCCTCCGGCGGGGCACGAGGCAGGGATGTCTACTCTGTCCCCCTCATTTTTGCCTCGATCCTGGAGCCCCGAGCAGCTTGGGTCTAGAGTGATTTCATGATTAGAGGGTTGCAATGGACAGACTGGGAAGACAGAATCTCCTTATATGCGGACAACATTCTGCTCTATGTGCAGACCCCTCCACCATACTCTATAGGATAATGTATATCTTCACACTCTATCATAAATACTCTGGCTACACTATCAGCTGGCATATAATGGCGATGAGTTTTATACCCACAATCTTGAGCCCCCATTATGCACATTAGGAGAGATGTGCAATACTGGAAGACCCTGCTGCTTTCCTTACTGGGAAAAGCAGCATTGCTTAAAATTATGGCTCTTCCTTGATTGCTGTATTCACTCCAAAACACTCCCTATCCAATACTACAGTCTTACTTCCATGCCATAGATGGCATGGCCCATACACTTCTTTGGGACGGATGCCTCCCTCGAATAGCACACCAGAAGCTGATTAGGGGTTGGTGCGATGGGAGAATAGCCTTCCTTGACATACAGAAATATTATTGGGCGTCAAAACTAATTGTTGTCAATCACTGGGTGCCACTCCCAGAGGACAAACTGGCAGACAGGATGGATAGCAGAAAAATGCACCCTGTGGGGTTACTTGCGAACTATCTGTGGGGGTGCAGGTCGAGCATCCCTTTTCAGTTCTATGGCCATCACAACCTTCTTGTGGCACATGGCACTGGTAGCCACTGGTTGGTGGGGAAAGATGATGCAGGTCACCCCCCTTGTGGGCCTCCGCATGACTAGGTACCCCTTGTGGGTTCTCCCCTCTCAAAGATAGACTCCTGTATGACGACCACTATAAAAAAGCAATCTCACTTACATACAAGAAATTGTTAAATAACTCCCCTGACACTATGACTCGGCTGCAGAGGCCTGGGAGAGGGACTTAGCGGGCTAGAGGACGATGAGTGGTCTCAGGCTTTGGCATCCTCCCGTGAGGTGGCTATACACTCGCGCATTCATCTCATATAGCTTATGAACCTTCATAGATGCTACTATGCAACCACAACAGTGGTGAAAATAGCTAAAATGGACGTGGCACACTGTCCCAAGAAGTGTGGACAAGAAGGCATGTTTTATCATATGTTATGGAGCTGCCCAGTGCTCTAGAGGTTTTGGACTGTAGTGGTTAACTGTATTAATAGTGTTTGTGGAGGTGGGATGGAGACTTCAGTGTCTCTTGAACGTTTGGAGCAAAACAGATCACACCCGAATGGACTGCCTCTGGTCTACGTTGGGACTGATGGTGCCCAAATGGAATATAGCCAGGCTTTGGGGGGGCTGATACAGCACTGCAGCTAAATGAATAGAAGAAGGATGTGGACTGGTGTATGCAAGCAGAGAAGGCAGTTTATGAATGTAGGGGTTGTCCGAACAAATCAAATCAAATCAAAGACAGTTGTAGAGTGCACGGCTACCTCCAACATAGGTTTCCGGCGCTAATTCGGATCCTGTGGAAAAGGAGGAGGGGGATGGACTACAGACTAGGAACAGGTGAACAGCCAGGTCTTCAACGCTTTCTGAAATGCTTGTTCAGTCTCTGCCTTATGAAGGTGGTCAGGCATCGAGTTCCACAAGGATGCAGTTCTCACTGAGAACGCTCTACCACCAATCCTGGCTTTAGAAAAATGGGGGATCCTGAGAAGTTGCTGAAGATTGGATCTCAAGGTCCTCGTCTGGTGGTATTTCTGGAGTCTCTGTCTCAGGTACATGGGGCCCCTATCCCTGGAAGCTCTATAGGCGATGGTGAGCGCCTTGAACTCTATTCTGCTTTGGACAGGCAGCCAATGAAGGCTTCGCAGGTGGGGGAGATGCGATGATGAAACAGCACATTTCTAATGAGTCTGGCCGCCGCATTCTGAATAACCTGCAGTCTTTGAGTCAGATAGGCAGGAAGACCCAGGTACAGGCTATTAGAATAGTCCAACCTCGATGTTACCATAGCGTGGACTACAGTCTTCCGACAATCCATTGGAAGAAAATGCAAAAATCTCCGCAAGGCTTTTAATTTCCAGAAACAAGCCGAAGAGCCTTTTCAGATCTGAGCTTTACAAGAGAGGTGCGTATCAAATTTGAAACCAAGATTCCTAGCCGAATCGACTGGATTGGGTGGAGGTTTCAGCGACAAAGGCCACCAGAGATCGGGTGTCGGAGGAGAAGGTTGATTAAAAAACAACACCTCCGTTTTAACAGTATTTAATTTGAGGCAACAACTAGTCATCCAGGGCGAGATGTTGATCTGACAGTTCTTGAAGTTGTCGAAAGCTGCCTCTGAGTGCTCTTTGAAAGTGAACACCAGCTGAGTGTTATCAGCATAGGAGACAGCTTTTACTCCCCATTGCTCAACGAGAGAAGCCAGCGGGGCAAGATAAACATTGAACTAGGTGGGGCTCAGGGCAGAGCCCTGGTACAGCCAACACACAAGGGATTTAGGTCCGGAAACCAAAGTATGGGGGAAATAGAATGCCTATCAAAGGAACCTGTGTTCTCCTGCTGTAAGTGCCTCTCAAAATACTTGAGACCGGGAGAGGGTGGATTTGTTTGCTGTTGAGGAGTTTCTAGGAGTGAGATGGGGAATGGGGAACCATCAAAAATTGACTGTGGACGTACCTTTATGTGCCAATGCATTTCTTTCCATCATGCTTGTACCACGTCACCTGGTTACTTTTTAGTTTACATGCTAATACAAATAATTACAACAAAATTGTTTCTATGCTGCTTACCAATTGAATAAATATTTAAATATATACCCCCACATCAGTTGCGTTTGACTATTTAATCCTTTTGGATGTTCAACAAAGTCTTCACATTTTCATCCTCCTCTAATCCACAGCTCTAACCCTCTACTCTCACCAATCACTACTTTGAGCCTAATCTTTAACTCCACTATACCCATGCCAGCCTGCCTCCTGATCCTCACAGCCGCACCAATTCCCTCTGCCAGCTTCTGGTTCGGATTCTACTTCCTTTATGACGTTCTCTCTCAATGAAGTCCAGCATTTCCTTTAAACAGAGACGTAATCTGGAATTCCTCCAATATAAGTTTATTTATGAGAACTGTGTGTGTCATATATGGAACAGGTCTTGACCCCATTCTCCTTAGGTAACTGGAACTATGAGGTCACCAGTTACTGTCTTCAGCCCCTACCTCACTAGCTCTCTTGAGAGATGTTCCCACATTCCACACCACTCACAGCTTCATGTGATTCGTGATTCATTTGAAATGCTTAAGGAAAAAAGAAACTAAAAAATGCAGCTTCAACTCAGCAGCTGAGCAACATCACAATGTTGCATTTTTAATATGAACTTTTTAATTAGCTCTTAATCACTCAATAGTACCCGGGGATTATAGCAAGAAGTTGAGATAAGCCTCCTGACGCAGCTTTTCATTAATGTCGGTCTCTGAAGGTCACAGAGTGCTAATAAACCAACTAGTGAGTTAACTGCTAACAGACTCTGCCAAGCAGTTGAACACAACAGCTTCGGAGCCCTCCACTTTACCATGACACAGACTGAGTTGGTAGATAGGAAGGCCCTTCTCTGAGCTGCTACAATTTCTAGGTGTAGGAGAGGCTCCAAACGTTCTTGCTCAGTCTAAGGATTTTCCATCTAAATATTTAAAATTATTTCATTTCATCACCATCATCATAACATCTTTATTTCGGCCTGTATGGCCATAAAAGCAAGGATACAAAAAAAGGTACATTACATTCAACTCATGAAAAATAACCATTGCTCTGCGTGAGGCCTCAACACACCAAAAACGAACCCGTAGGTATACGGTCCATAAAATGCATGTGCAATATACAGGCAGCATAATGACCTTTACATTGGTCAGTTGAATTAGATAAAATGCATACGGTGGCCTTTACAGAGAGCCAGCATCACTCAACTGTAAGTATAAAATTCAATAGCGTAATGGCATTTATATTGTTTGAAAAATCAGAGTCAATTAAATGCATATGCGATGCCTAGACAGAAAGAAGAATAATACAATAATCCTGTATTATTCAACTATTCCACAATCCTGGCTCAAGGTGCCATACATTTAATTTCATATAATTGGTTTAATCTCTGCAAACAGTTAAAGATTGGAGTCGGTTTTAAGCACTGTCCACATTGTCAGATTGATGAAGGTATACCTGTAATGCACAAGTGAGGTGACAAAACAAATAGTAGAAACAAATGTACTTCTGGCTGAAAAATAATAATTTGCAGAACAGCATAGATGTCAGGAAGATATTATCCCACAGCAGGTGTGTGCAACACCAACGTTGTGTGAGAAGGTGGTGTCCACGCAGGGAATGGCCCTGGCTATTTGCAGTATTTATTAGTAATTCACATGCACAATGGTAGGATAGTGCAGGGAACAACTTGCCAAGATCATCTTGTATGAAGTGACCTGTGTCGGGCGGAGATGCACTGGACACAATGGTGTTGCCAGCACACGCCGACTTACCTTACACTTCTGGCCAGCCCGCTTCTGAGCTGTCTGAGTTTCAGTGCTCCAGTAACACTTCACATCATAGACAAGCGACAACTTCACTTGGACTAGAGTGGGCAGTGATAGCCCCTATACTTCAACACCAAGAATGTATGTATGCTACAGTTGCTACTGAGTCTGGGGTCAAATACATCATTCTCGCTATGTTAATAAGCCTTTACAACTGTTAGGAGATACTGAGTCTTTAGGATTAAGATAAAACTAACTCCGAGAAAGGCGGGGCCAGCATCGGCCCCGCCGCAAGTATGGCTGGTGCACCGGCCCCCACCCTCTCTCGGTGTTGGGGCAAGCCCGTCGCGTCACAATGGTGCAGCGGGCGTGCCTTACCACTGATTGGACCCCGGGTCTCCCAGTGACCCGGAAGTGATTGAATCACTTCCGGGTCACCAGGGGGCAAAGGCCAGGCTGGTTAGAACCGGCCTGGCAAGCCAGGGGTTAAAAAGACCGAGGAGCGCGGGATACTGCCTCTTTGACTTTGCGCTCCACTGCCTGCCCCTCCAGCCTCTAGGGAGGCTGTAATTCTTTTTTCCAGCCTCGCTAGGAGGCTGTAATTTAATTTCTGTTTGCCTTTTGTCTGTCAGGCTGGATTTCTTGTTGTCGATTTTGGCGGCCGAGGAGATCCACGTCGATTGCTGGTCAATTTCACAATGAAGGGAGGGCGGTGGCTAATTAGCTCCGCTGGAGTGCATTAATCAGTTCCTTCGTTTTTCAGAAAGGAGGGGTGCTTCGTGTCAGTTTCCAAGATTGGGGAGATAGGTGGCGGGCCCAGCCTTCGTGGCCTCACCACTTCGGAAGCTGGCAGCTGCAGGATTTATGTGGTATCGGCTTCAACTTCCATTCCGGCATGCATACAGGGGTTTGTTCCCTCCGGAAATAGCCAGATGGAGCAACCGGCCTAAGGAGACTATGAATTGGCACAGCGCCTCTTATCAAGAGAGGAATGCGTGCGGGGTTCCGGTTAGGCTCCACCGCGGGTGAAGGGTGTCAGGCGATGAAGATTGGAATAATCCCAGTCCGTATTATGCTCCAGCTGTACAGTTTCCTCCTGCTCCTGGGGTGCCAGCGAGCACACGCCTGGCTCGTTTGTTAGACGCTGCATTTTAGCAATTCATCATTTGTCGAGTTTTTCCTGCTCCCACATCATACTAATTTCACTTTGAGGATTGTGACTGTGTAGGTTATCACTTTCAGAGTCCAGCTTCAAAGCACTATGGGGGCCCCCTCTCCTCGGAGGACTTGGACTTTGGTGTCATGCCAAAAGCAGAAGCGCCACGTTGGAAGGCAGCAAATGACTCCAATCCTTAGGCACAGCCAATCGGTTAGCCCCCCCATTCCACTGTAACTTCTATGCAAGCTGGGTATTCGTGAGCGAGACTCAGTGTCGGCTCAGCGTGTTGTAAATGTTGGTGCTGTTTTTAGAGCGGAGAAAGTAGCATCAGGGCTAAAGTAGCGGACTTTGAAGCGGGAGAACAAGGTTTGATTCCCGGCGAGGCTCACCATCTGGCGGCCAGTGGCAGTTTGAATCGTTATCTCCATGCATCAATTTTAAATGGCTTGGCGAATTTTCCTCCTCCACACATCGGTTTAACCCCTTGGCTGCGGGGCCGATTCCCCCGCTGTGCTGGGGGGAGGAGGTGACGCGCACAGCACCCCGGTGCTCATGACGAGCTGAGCTCATCATGAGCCACGTTTCTCGTGTGCTCATGACGAGCTGAGCTCGTCATGACCACGCCCGTTCCTTAGAACGCCCTGCACAGCAGGGGAATTAGCCTCGCACCTGAGCGTTCTAACGGTCATGACGAGCTCAGCTCGTCATGAGCACACGAGAACCGTGGCTCATGACAAGCTGAGCTCGGCATGAGCGTCGGAGGGGTTAATTACACTTTGCGTGAAAAATAATTATAGCATACTTCAAAAAGGAGTACGCTATTCTGGTCTCATATCCTGGTTACTAGTCCGCTGAGGTTCAAACACTATCCTGCTCCCAAAGTAAAGCTCGATAAGACAATGGTGCCATCTAATGGCGACATATAGTGCCGAAATAGATGCCTTGCAATGCACAGTAATGCATCTTTCGTTTGCTGCAAGCGATATGTGCGACAGGAAGACAGTCTAAAGATCCTACCAATCTCTCTGTGCTTTGGTCAGGACGCATGGGGGAATGTAGTTGCTGCGTATATGAGGATCATGACGAGACCATTGAATTTGTAGACTGTTATCAAATGACCAAAACGTATAATGAACTTTATGCGCAGATGATGTGATATGCCCATGGTAGGCATATTTAAATTCTTGGTCTTAGCCGGATTTACAGGAGTAACTGTGGGGTTTGCACGCACATGGCTTATTGCTGGTCCCAGGTGTACCGTGGATACCTCTAATATGTTTCATGGAGGCATAGGCTTGATATAAAGGCAATGACAATACAGCTGGTGTCACTATTAAGATACAATGCCTATTGATCTGTGTTGTCCTTTTCTAGTGGCTCAGACTGCTTTGCCCCTAGAAAGCGGTATTTAAAACTGGTCAAAGGATACACCATAGTAGCATATTTATTTCCCTTACCTCCAGGATATTTCAACATGAAATTACTCGGGGAAGTACTCGTTGCCACATGCTACTTGCACTAACGTGCACTAACCACAGGATAAAGACGTGTGAGGTTGACAGAATGATGGTTTAGGCACAGGATAAACAGAACACACAGTTTGGTGTCTGTGTGTGTGCACAAAGCACCTGAGAATCATGGGTAAAGTCGACAATTGACCATTTATCTTGTAAAACAGGATATGCATAAATCATTGTTATAGTGATTTTATGGGTGTGTGCACTAAGCACAGGATGAACAGTGTCAAGTTTACAGCGTGTATGCCTTGAGTACACCATAAACACACTGCAGTATCTAGTGGTGGGCACTGGTTACGTTATGTTTCTGGTACGTCTGTGTGTGCACTAAGCACAGTTGGCATATGCACTAAACACTCAAGGCGATCACTGCCATGTTTACAGTTTGCGTATGTGTGCACTAAGTCCATGATATACACAATGGCATGTTGCAGTCCGAATGTGTGCAAACAAAGTGCGAGGTATCACCGCATAGAACTGTATGTATATTTAGACCGGTTAAATCAAGACATGAGGCACATACTAACATTTGTATAGTTTGTAGGGTGCACTGAGGATACAGGTGCATACATAGTCTGTGTGTGCACCAGGCATGATACTAAATTACATACTCTGTTTGTGTTACACTGGGGATGAGGGGGAGCACACAGTACCGTGTTTTGTAGTCTACGTATACACTAGGCACGATACATACAGACATACTCCCATGTTTATAGTCGGTATGTGCAATGTTAGTGTCATATCTACAGATTGTGCGTGCAGATTGTGTATGATAAGTTCCATTACACTCTTTAATTAGTAGGGCACACACACACGTGGAGTACACCTTCAGGGGGGCCGGGAACATGGTATGCTGTTAAGTATAAGCCTGTTATGGAACTAAAGTAATGGGTTGCAATCCCCTCGTCGGACACAGGGGGTTGTCCATGGGCATTTCACTTTGTTTGCAACATTTCTCAAACGGGGTCCAAGATGGGAGATGGTACTTGTCCTTTCCTCTTTCAAAGGCTTAATTTATCGGGTCGTATCAATGACATCGACACAGGTGATGCTAGGGAAAGCATTTAATCTCTTGCGGTAATTTATGAAGAGGTCCCCTTGTATACAACTGGGGCGCCCTCACTGTAAGCCTAATTTCAAATGTTCCCCAGGTAATATAACTGATGCTGTGCTAAGCGCTCTCAGTTGACAGTTGGATGGTAATGCAACTAGTGCTATGCTAGACGCTCTCATTGAATGTCGGATTTCAATGATCTTTATCTAATACAACGAATGCTATGCTAGCCTCTCACAATAAACGTTAGGGTAAGGACCATTCACGGTTAAATTGAGTTTGGACCGTATCACAAGAGACGCAAACTATATATTCAGCCTAATACCTACTGGGGGAGTTACGCTTAGCATGTTACAGCAATTGATTACAAGGTTTTGAGGTCAGTCCTGCGATTGTGTTCTGGCATCAGTGAGATCACTCAAGTACATTATCAACACTTATGATGCCAAAGCAGTACACCCCAGGCCTGGTTGGCACACCCTCTAGAGTACCTCCGCACGCATCTGCGGATGCACATATGGATTAGGGGTCTGTGTCAAAAGCATCTAGGTACCAATTATAGTGACATCGTTTTAGGACGAGTTGCACACCTTATTTACAACAAGTTACTCCAAATTTTTAAACTTCGACATTTTACCGTTGCGTGCTCAGTGGTGTCGTGCCCAGCCCAAACTGCACGTGTGAAACTAAACAACAAACATATTTGGGACACCTTTCTGCCCCTAACCATTGGCACAGCCTAAATTGCGTTTGCAATGTATTTCTTCAACTCATGTTCCTCTTTTCCATTCTTCAAAACGTTATTTCATTCCATTGATAATCCGTTTTTACACTTGAAATAATTTTTAGTCTTCATGCAAGGAAAAGCCATTTCCCAAGTTTCTAATGTTCCTGCCGGGCCATCCGAAACTCACTTCAAGAACACGATTAAAGCCAATTTCATCCGTAGCAGTTTATTAAAATCCAATGCATTTCGGGCCTCTGGGTTTCAGAAGGGCGTTATGTCACGCAGTGCTATAACACCGGTCCGCTTAGACCCGTAGACGCAGTATGCCCTCGTGCACATACACGTATGCACATTAATGTATTGTGCCACCCAGTACCTCTGCACCCATGCTTGTGCACCTGTGCAGTGAATGGCCGTGTGGCGTCACACGGTACCGTTGCACCCCCTTTGCTTGTACAAGGAAGCAGTATATGCCTGAGGTTTGTCACGCAGTATTGCTGCACCCTGTGCCTCAAAACTTATATACTGATATGTCCACGTGTGGTCACACACTACAGACGTCCTTGGGCCTGTACGACTAAGCATCCTACTTCTGGGTTGTGTCACACTGTACCTATTCCCCTGGGGACGTGTGCAAATTTGGGCATTTTGATGCCTATGTTGTCAGACAGTACCTTTGAACCATTGGGCACGTACTATTTGGCAAAAGGTACAGGTGGAATCACGCAGTGTCGATGCATCCGTTGGCCGGCACATTAGATGTCTGGGTTGTGTCACAACTGTACCTATGCACCCTAGGCTGGGGGGGTGGGTGAAAAGGGGGGGATACAGTCTCACGAAGTAGGGCTGGATGTGAACTGTTTCTTTCGTCTGTAAGCCAAAAAACACTAATCATTTGTGTTTGATTTTCATTTATGTATGACTTGATCCATGACTGATACCTGGGAAGTGCTCCATATCACAACGACTGCAAGAGGTGAACAGCCGAGGGGGACCGGTAGATCCGAACGTTAGTGGAAAGCGACGGCATCAAGTGTGATGGGAGATCAATCAAGAGCTCAAAAGGCGCCAGCACTATATTGGTTGTGTATAGGTGTGTTAACCATTTGTTGTGCCAGCCGTAGTAATTTAGCAGTACACTGCTTCACAGGTGTATGTCTTGCCAGCGTGACCAAACTCAGGGGTGATGGGCGTATGCAAAACCTCAACACCCCTTGTCGGGGAACAGTATTCTGCCTTTAACGGCGCCTGTGCTCGCAGGTGCCATTGCAGTGCACACTGCGTGGTTGGGATATTTCCGTAGTAGGGGTAGGCATACACAGAGCATATCCCTGGGCATAGTGGTCAGGTGTAGGTTGTTCACGGATTTCATAATATGCTTTTAGGTGATCTAGGGGCTTGTGGTTCTCGGGGAAGCCTTCCAATTGCACTAGCAATGAGTGTCGGTGTCTGGGGCAACATGTCTATCGAGCACAGCGAGATGCCATGAATTGAGCCTATTTAGTGGCCCCAAGAGGGTATGTCCACTTTCCCTGAGTCAGACAGCCCTAACATCTCTATCCCGCACTTGAGAGAGGGGTGAGGGACTGACTGGGTATGCATGGGTGGAAGGGTGGGTCGACATGTCTGTGCCCGGGGTACACCCTGGCCCAGAGACTCCAGAGATTCCAATGGGGGGAAGCGAGTGTGTTAGGGCATTGAGCCAGTCAGAAAATAACTAGTAACAAACTGGTGAGGCTATCTAGGGCTTTACACCTGCAGACTATAGCCCAGGGGCGCAGCTGGGGGGAGTCGTGCTTCTTAAAAAGACTGCATCCATTTGTCCAAATCAGGGAAGGAAATCGTCGCAGAGAATCTTCTGGCCTAGTTAGTTGTGCATAGGGACAGGGCATGACCTTTCAGTTCGTTTTTGGGAGGGGCCTGATAGTCTGGCTAAAAACTATAATGGCTTGGCAAGTGAATTTCAGGACAGGGCATGACCTTTCAGTGTATGAGGGTAGAGGGGCCCAGATAGTCGGTCAACTACGCTGGCCTGTGGCGGTAAGGTCATGATTGGTGAGCAGTAAATTTAAGGTCCTTAGAGGGCGGCGCCATTCTTGAATGGGGTCACCCAAGGGGATGGACAGGTGGTCTCTGCTAGAACTCCAGGGGCAATTACAGCCTGTTGGCTAGATGGGTGCGGGGTGGGGGGAGTAAAGCTTTCTCTAGGCTGGTTGGCCACCCTGCATGTGCACAATGACGCTAGTAAACGGCTCAGAGATGCAAGGGCCCCCTTTAATGGAGTTAATAGATCGTACAGGGGTAACCGGGGGGGGGAAGTACCCTCACAGTGAATGGGCCCTCTGCGCATGCGCACTCCGACTGGAGGGCGTGGTTAAGTGATAAGGATCTGCCACCAGTTAGTGACCTTGCCGTAGGCCCAAATAGGATACGCAGAAAAGTAATTACTGTATGATTATGGTTCATATGTTAGATTCGGATAGGAAATATCTTGTACTAGAATTATGTTAAGGTTAGCCATCTGATATCTGTATATATCAATTGTAATCAATGTCATGGAATGTTTTCTGCGTAATCATATAAATATTGTTTATTTCAATTTTGTTTTATTTGTATGTTTAATAAATACGGCCGGGGGTTGTACTGATGAAGCAAGATTTCGCACATTACGCGACTTGCTGAAGTCAAGAACCTCGATTTATGTATAACTCTGTAATCAAAATTGTACGTTTTACTAATTTCCTTTATTTTACTATATACATGTATCCTAGCGATGCTTGCCTATGTGTTTTACTAATACGATTAATTTGTGTTTCTAAAATGGTCGCCGTTTAGAAGATTGCTTCTGCGCATGCGATAGTCACACTCACGTGACGTGACGTAGTTGTGATTTGGAGGGAAAGGGTGCGCATGCGTAATAGCCCCAAGATGGCTGCTGGTGTAATAATATGGTGAAGCTTGTGCAGATGCTCTCGTGTTATTGTGTATTGCACTAATAAATAATTACATAGTATATTTTTATAGTGATAATTCATAAGTACACAATCATGTTATGTAGTTTATTCATTTATTTCTATGTTTTAATTTGTTTTCGCTTACTTTTCGTGTATCATGGTAAACGGGGGGTTCGAATGGGTCGAGAGCCATCTTGAAGGTCCCTTCCGCGCATGACCGCGCAGCCCAGGGAACAGTAGCCTTGAGCGGTGGAACTCAGCCAGCTGGCAGCCACAGACAAGATGCTCCTGAGAAAGCCACCTCTGACCCAGGAGGATGGAGAAATTGTGTTCCTAACTTGCTACATTGTAAATTCTCTATTGTGTTCTGTGTTACTTGTCTGTGGGAAACCTAAACTGGCTAGGCGGTACCCTAGAATGTAAATTAGGCCTTAGAAAAGTCTGTTCTGATTGGTGTGTTAACCTAGCCTACTTTGGGACCAATCGAAATTGTGGATTCTGACACTTTGCAACATTGGGGGGTGGTACACTGACCCGAAAACAGTATATCTAGCCTAGGTTTAGCTATAGAATTTGTCCGACTTGTCTGAATAGCTGACCTGTCACTGACCCAACGCACTCAATAGGTGACTGAATTTACAGAGCGCTGCGGAGCACTCTGTCCGAATTTGACCATAGACTTTTAAAGGTTTTACTAAACGTTAAGTGCTGGCGGAGCACTTTGCTGGGGAGTTCGCTAACCCAATCGGGGTTCTGACTGATAGCTGCAGAGAGGGTGGAGCGCAGGCGTTGCTTCCGAACTGCGGGTGCTGGTCGTACCTTGGTGGTCCTGTCCTGATCCTAATCTAGGTTTCCTGTCCTGGGGTGTCCATTCTGCACCTGCTGTCCCATTGATGACTGCTATTCCTTGGGGTATTTCCTGTCCTTGACTGATCCGTGGCCAGGGTTGGTTTTCACACCATTCTAGGTAAATATATAGATAGGGCTGAAACTCTATACTGCACCTTTCTATTTTCTGTCTTTGCTTCAATAAAGACATACCTTGCACATGTTATATTTTCCATGCTTTCCGCAGTCTGCCATATGAAAACCTATTGCATTTTATTTTCATAGTATGTTCCTATGTTACCTTACCTTTTAGAGCACAATTCTCTCCATACTGTTTATGAAATTAGATGTGGTTTATATTTTTCTCCTGAATTCTATTTTGAAATAATAATATTAGAATATTAGCGTGTTCCACTTTCCACCCTTTGATAGATGTATAGGATTCCTAATTTCCCACTCATTTTCATGAAGTACGTCCTAATAGTATAATTCCAGTACATGCAAATAGCTTGCTCATTTATAGATGCCTATTCTTGAATTTCAGTTTTAGGTCTACTTAGCGTGTTCCCTGTCGCACTATTTACAAATTTAAATGATTGCCCTTACACTTTTCTTATATGGTTATGTGCTTTTCGTTATCTTGATTATTGATTGCCTTTTAACTGTAAGCCTAATACTCACAGATACTGATTCCTAGATAAAACCTTTAAAACTTTTCAGTTGTCCGTGGTCATTTTATGAATGTCAAAGGTATTTTTAAGTTGGGTTTTGTATTTTTGTCTTCCTTTCTTCACAGCTAGCTCCCTGATCCATTGTGGTCATAGGTACCCGTAACGGTGGATTGGTAAGTCGGGTACACTAGAATACAACAGGAAGGAATCAGGGTGCTGATGGTAGATTGTGAGGTCGCCTGATTAATGTATATGGTGAATTGAAATTTATGGGCCCGAAAACTATATGGTGAAAATTATTGGTCAGGTGACCCCCGATCTCTATCAGTATTTCTGGTAGCAGAGGTAATGGTTAGGGACTAGTTAAAGTTAGGTAGGACTAGATAAGTTAGATAAGTTAGATGCTGCTAAGTAACAAACCTTGTTGCTGCTAAGAGGGTAGGCAGTTCGGGTGAATTGATCGCTCACTTGAAATGTTTGCTTTGAAAAATTATGAACTGTTTTAAAATTGTTATTCTTGTTATTATACTGTTATATGTATTTATCCATTCGTTAGTAAAACGTCTTCAATGTTGTTGGGAATCCCCGGGGAATTGAATAGCGAGTGGTGAAGAGAATCCACTTGCTTTGAGGTCACTTACTCCAGGAAGGTTAGTGCGGGTTAGGTAGAACTGGAAGCACTAACTAGGGATTTTCTGAATGTATGTTTGAATAAATGTTAGCAACGAGGTTCATTGGCAAAATTCCTATTGTGGCATAACCTTGTGAGGGTCACACCGGAAAAGTAGCAGGTTCATCGGAGCTTGGGTGAAAGCAAAGGGGTTCGCTGGTGAAACTTTAGACTTGGATATATCCCGGAAAGGTGGATGAGTCTAGGGAAGTAGCAGGTTCTCCAATGCTTGTGTGAAGGGTAGGCAGAAGAGATCTATCCGTAGTGTGTGAAAAGTAAATGGAAGTAGTTTACTTGTAGTGAAACAAATCTTTCCTGTCTAGACACTTGAGTACAGTGGCGAATGTGTATTCGTTGTTAAATAACCAAGCACTAGCACTTTAGAAAGAAAGAAAGTTTCCGTTACCTTGTGAAGGAGGGAGTCAGTCGCGAAGCTGCTCTGACGTCACTCTGTGCCGCGCTGGGATTGGTAGATGCAGCGGGTGCGTAGCGGAGCTGGAATTGTAAAGGAGGGGTGAGTGCCTAAGCGTGAGAACCTGTCTTGCGAAAGGCCGCGCACCCATTGGTCGAGAATATTTGAATTCGTGCATTTCATTGGTCGCACGAAAATAAGAGACGCACTAGGATTGGGAGCGACTTGTAAACAAAGCCGCTCGCACAAAATCGTATGTGGCATTCGTACAGACCGCATACTAGACCTGATCCTCGGTATATGGGATTTGAGAACGATCAGTGGAAAGGTGTTAAAAACGACATTATGTACGGAAATAAAAGAAAAGTGTCCCTCGTAAAGAAAGTAAAGAATTACTTCAAAAAGGACAAACCGATTAGAACCAGAGAAGGTGTTGTCATTCCGCCACCAAATACTCCCGCATCTTTCATGCTGTTTGACAAAGGGTACCATACCTGCGTATGGTTGGAAAATTGGGTGGAGTACACCAAGGATGACGGAGTATTGGCTTTTCCGTTAGACGGTACATTTAATGGCAGAATTTAATTTAATTTGAGAACCCGAATGAATGACTTACATCCCAGACCTAGATTAACGCAGTATGAAGCATTAGAATTGTGGGAAATTGAAGCTTTTGAAAGGGATAAGCCACGAATGGATAAAGGGTTAACTAAATTTTATCCGAAACTGAAACAAGAGACCCGTGACAAAAAGATGAAGCAGTGGAGACAGAATATGATTGTAGAAGGACTGTTTCCAATGATGCCAGTGGGTGGTCCTCCTGCAGGGGAAAAGAAGACCGAAAAGTGTAAGCATTGGGTGCCTATTGGAGAGTCGGATGATGAATTGTTAGATGACCTGTTTTTAAGAAGTCCACCTCCTTATAATGAAGGACACCGACCTTCTAGTGAGGGGGATAATTCTCGAAGACCTCCGCCCCAGGAAGAGGCCCGATCTACCAGTGTGGGAGGGGGTTGCTTTATGCCTCCCTATACCGAGAGTTTAGGTCCCGTAGATGCAAGGGATATTTATCCAAGAATGCCAGCTAGTGGGGATGCAAGATACTCCCGGGAAAGAGACTTTTGCTCTAGATCTCCCTATGAAGGTGAGGCGAGACCATCCGGTTCAGGAATACCGTTCCAAAACCCTCCATATGAGGAGGACCCCAGATCCCTAGGTACAGGTACTTTGCACCCTAGACCTAGTTATGGTGAAAGACCCAGAGAGACACCTCCCACTGCCCCGAGTTGTGCTCCAACTTCAACCCCACAAGTATTACATGACAATTCCGTCGAAAGGATATTGGAGGACAGAGAACGAGAAGCACTAGCTAAGCAGAGAGCTGAAATAGTTCAGAGGATTTCTCAGTTAAATGCAAGTCCTGAGTCTTTAACAATTCTGGTCACTATTGGACCAGTGGTTCCCTTGTATGGGGACCGACAAGGAAGTCCAAGAACTCCAGTTATTACCCCAGTTATAGCCCAACCAAGATCAGAGCCCTTAATTGTAGACGACTTAACAAGTGAATGTGAATCTGAAGTTTCACTAATAGATATATATTTTTATAATTTTTTTTATAAAAAATTATAAAAAAATATAATTTATAATATATAATTGGAGAGGTGTGGCTCACTGGTTAGATGCGGCAGACCTGTAAGCAGATACGGCCCGGGACCAGGGTTCAATTCCCGACGCGGCAGGGTCTTGGACCAGGGTCAACGGACTCAATAATTCTCACCTCAGTGCCTACTCTAACCAGGGAACACACTCGGTAACTCTGGGCATTAAGCTTGCCTCATCTCTACAACGGCCCCCCACAGACGCCGGGGATGCCTGGTTTCACCCTGGAGGTACCCAGAAAGGGAGCATCTCACAGGGAAAACCAGGACGGGTTCCCCAGCGGTCTACAGCGCCAGGACACTCGGGTAGAGGAACAGTGCGCTTTACAAGTATCCCACATTTACAGATCTGCCCAGTAGGGAACCAGGGAAAAGGATGCAGAAAAGACATAATCCTTTCAATGTGAGGGAGATTCAAATGGAATCAACTTCAGGTACTAAGAGTGTCACGGTAGTAACTCCTGAAGAAATTGAAAGATGGAGTCGAGAATTAGAAAAACAAACTCTTCAGTCAAAACCTCTAGATCTCTACAAACTGAGAGTAGAAATAGAAGAACTTATGGCAGGAAATGTAGGATTAGATCGATTAAATACCTACACAGAAGAAGAGCTGTTGTTTATCTGCAAGAGCCTCACTCGAAATGCCAGGGTACTCCATGAAAATCTAACTGACACTGCAGCTAGTATGGGAATAGATATCTCAAAATCAAAGCCTTTGCAAAAGCTGTACAGAGCATATTTCTCAGACAAAGATCTGGAAAACCTGAACATATCAGGGAAGAAGGCACAGGTCAAGGAGTTATTGACAGTATTACAAAAATGGGGAAATGTGGACAGATGGAAAGCCAGGTGGGCCAAAAAGAAAGATGAGGCTAGATCTAAACAAGTGACTCCTCAGTTCGTTCTGAAAGAAGCTGATAAACCAGAGCAGTTGTGTCCTATGCGTGAAGTGCCAGGGGGAAAATACGTACATGTCCCATGGTCCAGACAGGATATTGTGTCTTTTACAAATGATTTCCCAAAATTACGAGAGAAGCCTGTGGACTGGTACAGGCAGGTGGAAAGGTTTGTAAAGGTTCAAAAATGCCTGTGGAAAGATTTGGATGGGTTCTTTGATATCGTAGTTCCGGTAGACTTATGGACCGAGTGTAAAATAGCCATAGCTTGGCCTAGTGAGGAGTACCCGAGGGACTCTAGAACAGGGGAACCCTCTAAAGAAGTGATGAGAAAATATGATCAAGTAATTCAACATTTGAAGCTAAAGGTGCCCGCAAAGGAAACTGATTGGACAAAAATAGATAGAACCACGCAGGAAAGGGACGAGACTGTGCACTCCTTTTATGAAAAACTGTTACAGGTGTTTAAAACATACAGTGGTATAGATAACATCGAGATGAAGGACATGACCCACTTCATTTACAGGTTTGTAAACGGTTTAAGACCCGAAATTTGTCAGTGGATCAAAGATAACAAAATCTGTTGGCAGTTCAAGAAAATAGACGAGGTCCTACGGTATGCAAAATACTGTGAGGACGAGATGGCAGATAAGAAAAAGGTCCTCAAGGAAAAAGTGATGTGGGCACAGGTAAAGCTCGCAGAACAACAGGAAAAGCAATTCAGTAAATTGAGTAAAAGTACCCAAAATCAAGGCCCTGGGGGTGGGGGAAAGCCAAAAGTAAAAATGAGCAGAGAAGAAGCTAAAAAGAAATTCCCCTGCCACCAGTGCGGGGAAATTGGACATTGGCGAGACGAGTGTCCGTATTTACAGCATGATAATACCCAAACCCCTGATTTAATTCCACAGACGCAGAATGAAAGACCAAGAAAGACACAGCAGCAGGTAAAAACAATCCAAGTGCCCCGAGCGCCAAAACCTAATTTTAAGGGAAAATCACCGCAGGGTGACGACATAGAAATCTGGGGAGGTAATGAGAACAGAAATGCAGCAACTTCGCAGTATTTGTTAAATGATACTTTTCTCTGTGACGACGAGTACTGACGGGGCCTGAGAGGGGAGGACAAGGAGTGTGTACTTGGCGCCTCCTTGCCGGTAGACCAGTCAGGGCCATACATTGAAGGAAAGGTTGATGGAAATGATGTCACCTTTCTGTTGGACACTGGTGCTACCCGTTCTACTGTGAGAACAGCGGACGTTCCAAACCTACCCCTCTCGGGAGAAGCAATCCAGGTAGTAGGTGTATCTAATCAATTGATTAGTACCCCAGTTACTGAGCCATGGAGATTACAATAGGGAACTTTAAGGAAATGCATAGATTTGTCGTTTGTGACACTAGTCCAGTAAACTTACTGGGACGTGATTTGTTGTGCAAAATGAACTGTACTATCTTTTGCACACCAAAGGGCGTCGAAATTCAGACCCCTGACGAAGATGGCATCTATAAGTTAATGTTAATCAGGCCTGACTCAGAAATTAAACGAATGACTGTACAAGACTTACCCGAAGAACTTCAAAAGACAGTGAAATCAGAAGTGTGGGACTTTACTGGAAAAGATGTAGGTTTAATGGCAAATGTAGATCCCATACAAATAGCCATGAAAGACAAGGCAGTTTACCCCAATACCAAGCCTTACAGAATGAGTGCTGAAGTGAGAGCAGGAGTTGCCATTGAAATACAGAAATTACTAGAAGCAAACATCATACAAGAAGTAATGAGCAGCCCTTGTATTTCTCCCATAATTGGAATCAAGAAACCTAGTGGCAAGTACAGAGTAGTGCAGGACCTGAGAAAGGTAAACAAGATCGTTGTTCCTTGCTGTCATATTGTCCCGAACCCCGCAGTAATCCTGTATCAGATTCCTTGGGATGCTGAGTGGTTCACCGTGATTGACCTATGTCATGCATTCTTTTCGATCCCATTGCATCCAGATAGCAAATTTATTTTCTCATTTGCTTTCAATAGTCACGTGTATGTTTGGAATCGTGTCCCCCAAGGGTACACAGAAAGCCCCTCTATCTTTAATCAGATCCTGAAAAAATGCCTTGAATCCCTAGTCTTACCTGGACAGTCTGTTTTGGTACAATATATAGATGACCTTTTGGTGGCGTCTAAAAGTCATAGGGATTGTGTGATTGACACCATTGCCTTGCTGAATCACCTAGGTGAAAAGGGACATAAAGTGGCCCCTGAGAAATTGCAGTTCTGTTCCAAATCAGTGAAATATCTGGGGCACCAGATAGAAAAAGGCATCAGAAAAGTCACTTCGAGAGAGTCAGTATAATTCAAAAGATGCAATTACCCCGTACTCAGAAAGAGATCAGAATGTTCCTGGGGGTTGTAGGTTACTGCAGGCAATGGATTGTGGGATTCGCAGTCCTAGCAAAGCCCTTGATAAACATGACCAAAAAGGGAGCGAAGGACCCAGTTGAATGGGATGATGAAAGCCTAACAGCATTCACTAAATTACGAGACTGCCTGTGTACAGCTCCTGCTTTAGGAATGCCTGACTATTCTAAGGAGTTTGCCCTGTTCTGTGACACACGAGACAATTGTGCATTGTCAGTCTTAACCCAGGAGCATGGGTTGATTAGACGCCTAGTGGCATATTTTTCTGCCACTTTGGATCCAGTGGCTGCTGGATTACCTGGATGTCTGAAAGCAGTAGCTGCCACCTGCACAAGCTTAGAGCAGAGTGAATCCATTGTAATGGGACATCCTGTAACTGTGTATGTCCCACATGCAGTTGTAATTTTACTGACCCGAACCAAGACTCAGTATCTCACCCCTAGTCGCTGACTAAATACGAGAGGATTCTCGTGGGTGCTGCAAATGTAGTTATTACTCAGTGTAATATACTGAACCCAGCCACCCTACTTCCTGACTCAATGGTTGTAGAAGACCAAGGAGAGAACGAGCATGACTGCATTGACCTGACAGAATTCAGTACTAAACCCCACCCAGACATTAAGGAAACCCCTTTGCCTGTACATGATGAGCAATGGTTTGTGGATGGCTCATGTATGAGACACGAACTTGTAGGCCTAAGCGCTGCTTATGCTGTAGTCTCTTTAGACAGCTTTAAAGAAGCATCATGTTTATTTGGAGTAAAGTCTGCACAAGTAGCCGAATTGATAGCATTGATAAGAGCTTGCAAATTGGGAAAAGACAAAAAAATAACAGTGTATACTGACAGTCAGTACTGTTACGGGGTTGTGCATGACTTTGGCCAATTATGGCTACAAAGGGAATTCCTGACTTCATCAGGTACCCCCATTCGGAATGGAAGGATTGTACAAAATTTACTGGAAGCAATCCAATTACCAAAAGAATTGGCAGTAGTCAAATATGTTGCCCATAAAAGAGGCCTTGACGCTGTATCTTTGGGAAATGATTTTGCTGATCGAGTGGCAAAACAATGTGCTATGGATCGCATGTCAATAAATATCAAACTGGGAGGGACTGGAAACAGCTGCCAACTTATGGTGTTTGAAGAAGTGCCTACCTGGGATGAAGTGAGAGAATGGCAGCATGCTGTGCCTTGGGAAGAGAAAGAGAAGTGGAAGGAACTTGGTTGTCGACCAAGGAGTGAGGATGGTGTCATTGTGGGCCCAAAAGGTATGCCTGTGTTACCTAGACACCTGCTCTCCTCTATGGCAAGATTGATACATGGAAGTTCACACACTGGCAGGGATGCCATGGTTCTGGTGTTTCAGCAGACTTGGTATAACCCGAAGTTCAGGAAGGTAGCAGAATCACTCTGCCAGAGGTGCCTGACATGCCAACAGTTCAACGCTGGTAAAAGAACCGTAGTTGAACTGGGGAAAATTGGAAGATCAGGGGGTCCCTTTGTAAGAATTCAGATTGACTTCATCACCATGCCTCGTTGTGAGGGAAAAAGGTATGTCCTTGTCATTGTCTGCCTGTTTTCAAAATGGGTGGAAGCTTACCCTGCCACACAGAATGATGCCATAACAGTAGCCAAACTGTTACTGAAAGAATTGATACCTAGGTTCGGGGTTCCAGTCATGATTGAATCAGATAGAGGCGGACATTTCCAGAATGAGATAATGGCTCAGCTCTGTAAAGCATTTGGAATTACACAAAAGCTGCACTGTGCACATCGTCCAGAGGCTTCTGGAGTAGTCGAGCAAATAAATGGCACTATAAAATCGAGATTAGCAAAAATGTGTGATTCTACTGGCATGAATTGGATTACTGCCTTGCCTCTTGTTCTGATGGGACTCAGAAGTATTCCAGATCGGAAAACAGGCCTGAGACCCCATGAAATCCTGATGGGAAGAGTGATGAGACAAGCATGGGTACCAGGATACAAACTGTTAAGCATTTCTGATGATTTGGTACTTGAATACTGCAAGCAACTGGGTGACCAAGTGCGTTCTATCTCTCGCCAGATTGGGGAAGACGCCGTCGCCAACCCGACAACTCCAGTTCACAAATTGGTTTCTGGTGACTGGGTTAGAATCAAGAAGCATACTCGTTCGAGTTGCCTGGAACCGAGGTGGGGAGAAAAACGCCAAATAATACTGGTGACCACGACAGCAGTGAAGTGTGCAGGCGTTCCTAAGTGGATCCATGCCAGCCATACACAGAAAGTAGCCCCAGACAAGGAACCTGGAGCTGAAGGTTGTCCAGCTGAGGGGTCTGAAGACGCCGGTCCTGAAGTAGCTGATGACGAACAACCGAACACCAGCCAAGATGATTGGATACCCATAATCGACCTAACGGCGGACCCAATCAGAACAAGAGAGCGGAACCAAGCAGATAGAGAGTGGAATAGAGAGGAAGAGATAGGCACAGGCGAAGACCCTCAGATCATTGAGATTCACATCAAATCTGAGGACGAAGAGGGAGGTCAGACAGGGACAGAACAAGTGATCGATACTCCTCCACTGACTCCTGAAATTGAAAAGGGACAGACTAGAACTAGTACAAAAGTTCGAGCAGAAGAAAATCAAGAGATCGAAGTGCTTGAACAGGATCAGATAGAATTAGAAGAACGTGTTCAGGACACAGAAACAGAGACATTCGAAAGCCAAAATCAAAATTCACCTGAACCAGGCCAGCTTAGTAACCAGGCAGAAGAAATAGATCCAAGACCTGGGATTAGTCAGATAGGAAGGGAAGAGACAGAGACAGAAGTGCCACAAACAAACAAAAATAAAAGAGTATTAGAAGAAAGCCAAATCGCAGTGCCAGCTAAAAGACTCAAGAAAAAGAAAAATATTGAACCAGGATTTATTAAGAAACTGAGACTGAGAATAAAAACAGTAGAAGAAAAACTTGCAGAAAGAAGAAAAAGTCCTCGAATTGCAGAACAAGCTGGAGAAAGCTCCAAAAGAAGGAGTGATCGAATAAAAAGACTGAACGAGAAATACCAAGATCCTGAATGGACCTTTTTAATTTTGGAAGATTTTGAGGATCTTGATTTAACTGACGAAAGTGACGGAGAACCGATTGCTGATCAGTATACAGAAGAGGAAGACGAATTAACCTGAAATTGCACAAAGTAAGCTAACTGTGCAAAGTTACAGAGAGGGGTTGAGAAATCTTCTTCTGAACGAAAATGTCTGATTAAAACGTGAATGGAAGGCCTAGACGCAGTTGTTGCAAAACATGCTGCAAAGTATGTATATGTAGTATAGCTATAGTGATAATAATTTGGATAGGACTAACAGTTTTCATTCCTTTTATGGTAAGCAAAAATACTAATATTGACCCTACTCAGACTGTGACTACTGACACTGAAGAACTGACAACACGAAGTGTAGAAAGACGTGAAAAAGCATTCAGACAAACAAAACGAGACTTAGAAGCATCAGATGAGGAAGGACTACATTACCACAGAGTTAGAAACCAGACACAATTAAATGTTTTCGCTAATCTTTTAGTGCACTATGTAGAAACTACGGAAATAGAAGACTGCTATGTCTGCATGAGGCTACCTACTTCTGTAGCTGAAGGCGTGACTTATCATCACCTACCTTTGACCTATGGAATTTCCCGTAGCATTTTAGCAAGCTTATTTTACAAAAGAGGACCATTACAGTATAACTATTCTAATTCAGACGTGATATTTTCTGAACTTCCTATACGTGGAAATCTGAATCCTGTACATACTAAAAGTGACGTTACACGTTATATGGGAGAATACTTTCTGACTATAGGTACCATAGACTTAAATGAAGCACACAGAGACAACTTGACCTGTTCTTTACATGAACCAGAAAAAATATTTTTGAACATGGCAGAGAAAAGAAGGGAGAGTTTCCAAAGAAAGGGAAATGACAAGAGACAGAAAACTCCTAAATGGGCTGAAAATATGGAAGGCACCTCAAATGGTGGGAGTGGTCCTGCTTTGTTGCTGGATTTCGAAAGGAAAGGGAAACTTTGTCTTCATCGCGAGAAGACTAGTTATTACAATAACATTTTCATTGGTTCCAGTCAATGTGAACACAATTACAAGGTAATTGGAGGTTGGGGTTTCAAAAATGGGTCAGAACCTGTGTTTCCCGGAATTTATTATATATGTGGAAACAAGGCTTATTTCAAATTGCCGGATCACTGGTATGGAAGCTGCTACTTTGGCATTGTTTTCCCGAAAATATACCATGTGAAAGAAATTGCTGGAAGCAATGAAAACACTAATGGCTTAGTGCGTAGTAGAAGAGAAAGTGTAGGTGAAATAATGGGTAGTATTTTTAGTGCACTGATACCTGGAGTGGGAGTGGTTCTGAACACTCACAGAATTTGCAAATTATCCACAATAGTGGATGTGTTGTCTACTGACACAGCTCATGGATTCCTGCTGGTCAATACCGAAATGGTTGCGATCAGATCAATGGTTTTGCAGAACAGACTTGCGCTAGATACCTTATTAGCAAAAGAGGGCGGAGTCTGCCGGATGCTGAAGGCGCAACATTGTTGCACTTACATACCGGAAAAAAGTGTACAGATTAAAAAATATGTGAAAAACATTACTAATTTGGAAAAATAACTCAAACCACTGGAGGTTGACAGTGCCTGGAAGAGACTTGTCGATGGTCTCTCCAATGTAGGTCATTGGTTTGCTAATTTAGGTAGAAGTTTATTGTTTAAGGTACTGATGCCAATTGGAGTGATAGGTCTCCTCATACTCCTCATATTCATCTGTTGCAAATGTCGCAAACACACAAAGAAGTACACGGTGGATAGAAGGGGTGTGAAACGGAATATGGATGAGCTTGAATTGGAAGAAATGAATAATCAGATTTACAAAAAGGTGAAAAATTCTCACCCTGATAAAGATGTGAAAGAGAAATTGAATCGCTTGTTGGAAGAGATTGAGATGCATAAAGTGTGAAAAGTTGGCATCTGATTCCATTTGTATTTGTGATGATAGTAAATATCATCAAAGAGGGGATTGATGAAGCAATATTTCGCACATTACGCGACTTGCTGAAGTCAAGAACCTCGATTTATGTATAACTCTGTAATCAAAATTGTACGTTTTACTAATTTCCTTTATTTTACTATATACATGTATCCTAGCGATGCTTGCCTATGTGTTTTACTAATACGATTAATTTGTGTTTCTAAAATGGTCGCCGTTTAGAAGATTGCTTCTGCGCATGCGTTAGTCACCCTCACGTGACGTGACGTAGTTGTGATTTGGAGGGAAAGGGTGCGCATGCGTAATAGCCCCAAGATGGCTGCTGGTGTAATAATATGGTGAAGCTTGTGCAGATGCTCTCGTGTTATTGTGTATTGCACTAATAAATAATTACATAGTATATTTTTATAGTGATAACTCATAAGTACACAATCATGTTATGTAGTTTATTCATTTATTTCTATGTTTTAATTTGTTTTCGCTTACTTTTCATGTATCATGGTAAACGGGGGGTCCGAATGGGTCGAGAGCCATCTTGAAGGTCCCTTCCGCGCATGACCGCGCAGCCCAGGGAACAGTAGCCTTGAGCGGTGGAACTCAGCCAGCTGGCAGCCACAGACAAGATGCTCCTGAGAAAGCCACCTCTGACCCAGGAGGATGGAGAAATTGTGTTCCTAACTTGCTACATTGTAAATTCTCTATTGTGTTCTGTGTTACTTGTCTGTGGGAAACCTAAACTGGCTAGGCGGTACCCTAGAATGTAAATTAGGCCTTAGAAAAGTCTGTTCTGATTGGTGTGTTAACCTAGCCTACTTTGGGACCAATCGAAATTGTGGATTCTGACACTTTGCAACATTGGGGGGTGGTACACTGACCCGAAAACAGTATATCTAGCCTAGGTTTAGCTATAGAATTTGTCCGACTTGTCTGAATAGCTGACCTGTCACTGACCCAACGCACTCAATAGGTGACTGAATTTACAGAGCGCTGCGGAGCACTCTGTCCGAATTTGACCATAGACTTTTAAAGGTTTTACTAAACCTTAAGTGCTGGCGGAGCACTTGGCTGGGGAGTTCTCTAACCCAATCTGTGGTTCTGACTGATAGCTGCAGAGAGGGTGGAGCGCAGGCGTTGCTTCCGAACTGCGGGTGCTGGTCGTGCCTTGGTGGTCCTGTCCTGATCCTAATCTGGGTTTCCTGTCCTGTCCTGGGGTGTCCATTCTGCACCTGCTGTCCCATTGATGACTGCTATTCCTTGGGGTATTTCCTGTCCTTGACTGATCCGTGGCCAGGGTTGGTTTTCACACCATTCTAGGTAAATATATAGATAGGGCTGAAACTCTATACTGCACCTTTCTATTTTCTGTCTTTGCTTCAATAAAGACATACCTTGCACATGTTATATTTTCCATGCTTTCCGCAGTCTGCCATATGAAAACCTATTGCATTTTATTTTCATAGTATGTTCCTATGTTACCTTACCTTTTAGAGCACAATTCTCTCCATACTGTTTATGAAATTAGATGTGGTTTATATTTTTCTCCTGAATTCTATTTTGAAATAATAATATTAGAATATTAGCGTGTTCCACTTTTCACCCTTTGATAGATGTATAGGATTCCTAATTTCCCACTCATTTTCATGAAGTACGTCCCAATAGTATAATTCCAGTACATGCAAATAGCTTGCTCATTTATAGATGTCTATTCTTGAATTTCAGTTTTAAGTCTACTTAGCGTGTTCCCTGTCGCACTATTTACAAATTTAAATGATTGCCCTTACACTTTTCTTATATGGTTATGTGCTTTTCGTTATCTTGATTATTGATTGCCTTTTAACTGTAAGCCTAATACTCACAGATACTGATTACTAGATAAAACCTTTAAAACTTTTCAGTTGTCCGTAGTCATTTTATGAATGTCAAAGGTATTTTTAAGTTGGGTTTTGTATTTTTGTCTGCCTTTCTTCACAGCTAGCTCCCTGATCCATTGTGGTCATAGGTACCCGTAACGGTGGATTGGTAAGTCGGGTACACTAGAATACAACAGGAAGGAATCAGGGTGCTGATGGTAGATTGTGAGGTCGCCTGATTAATGTATATGGTGAATTGAAATTTATGGGCCCGAAAACTATATGGTGAAAATTATTGGTCAGGTGACCCCCGATCTCTATCAGTACAACCCCGCCTCCAAAGAAATCCTTCTCATGTTGTATTAATAATGTTTGATTAAGGAAGGGGGGGGGGTTTCCAGCAGTCCCTGGCCATAGAGAAAGGCGGGGACTCCATCGGCCCGCCATAATTATGGCGGAAGCACCGACCCCCACCCTCTCTCGGTGTTGGGGCAAGCCCTGTGTCGTCACAATGACGCGGCGCGCGCGCCTTACCACTGCTTGGACCCCGGGTCTCCCAGTGACTCGAAAGTGATTGAATCACTTCCGGGTCACCAGGGGGCAAAGGCCAGGCCAAGCGAGGGGTTAAAAAGACCGGGGAGCGCGGGAGTCTGCCTCTTTGACTCCGCGCTCCACGGCCTGCCCATCCTTTAGGGAGGCTGTAATTATTTTTCCCCACCCACCATCCCCTGAAGCAGATGATTGGTATTGTGTTTTATGAAGGTTTTGTTTTGTTGTCTTTCACAGATTTGTTCCAAATGTAAATAGAGAACAAGTGTTTTGTACTAATATGTTTTTGTTCCTTAGAACTTTATCCCGTTTACAGGTCATCAATCGTCGTAATTATTGCTATTCCTTGGTCAGGCGGTAAGGTCATGATTGGTGAGCAGTAAATTTAAGGTCCTTAGAGGGTGGCGCCATTCTTGAATGGGGTCGCCCAAGTGGAGGGACAAGTGGTCTCTCCTAGAACTCCAGGGGCAGTTACAGCCTGTTTATTTATTTATTTATTTATTTGAGTGTTTTACAGAGCGCGAACTTGACCCGTAAGGGTATCAGAGCGCTTTACAAGGTTTACAGAAGAGAACAAAAAGGCATACAAAATGGCATATCAGTACAGCAGCATACAAAAAATAAATAAAATGGAGAGGTGCAGTGGTGCTGGACCCATGTGGAGTAAAAGAAACACACATGGATTGTTGCGTTAACAGTTAGAGACCATAAAAACCCCACCAAATCTTGGGAGTGCGAATAGGTGAACTGCGGCAAAGGCGGCAGTCTTAGTATAGTCAGGCACAACTGAAGTGGTCGACGGAGGAGTTTAGATGAGGAATTTACCCATGAGGAAAGTTTTGGCCTCCTTTTTGAAGCGTGGCAAAGAGGGGATTCTTCTGATGGCGGGTCGGGAGTGCGGGTAACGGGAGGGTCACGCTTTCTCTAGGCTGGTTGGCTACCCCGCACGTGCACAATGACGCCAGTAAACGGCGCAGAGATGCAAGGGCCCCCTTTTATGGAGTTAATAGAGCGTACGGGGGTAACCGGGGGGGGGAAGTACCCTCACGTTAAACGGGCCCTCTGCGCATGCGCACGCCGCCGGGTGGTCATGGTTAATAGAGCATACGGGGGAACCAGGGGGGTAAGTACCCTCACGGTAAACGGGCACTCTGCGCATGCGCACTCCGACTGGAGGGCGTGGTTAAGTGATAAGAATCTGACACCAGTTAGTGACCTTGCGTAGGCCCAAATAGGATACGCAGAAAAGTAATTACTGTATGATTATGGTTCATATGTTAGATTCGGATAGGAAATATCTTGAATTATGTTAAGGTTAGCCATCTGATATCTGTATATATCTATTGTAATCAATGTCATAGAAGGTTTTCTGCGTAATCATGTAAATATTGTTTATTTCAATTTTGTTTTATTTGTATGTTTAATAAATATGGCCGGGGTTGTATGACCCCCGCCTCCAAAGAAATCCCTTTCATGTTGTATTAATAATGTTTGATTAAAGAAGGGGGGAGGGTTTCCGGCAGTCCCTTGCCATATTCAACAAACAAATGTTTTCCAATGACTAGGGCACCCAACAGGAACCCAAGTGCTCTCCACCTATCAGGTAAGTAGAGCCATTCCACTAGTGGTGGGAAAGTGTGAAGACCTTGGATTGTCTCTCAGTGGCATAACAAATGTCCACGCAGCCCCCCTCCAACAAAGGGGGGCTGGGTTGAGCTGCAGGGGGCCCCCTCCGGCACTGTGCACAGGCAGCAGGCTACATACCTGAAAGCTCCTGACTGGAGCTGGAGAGTGGCGGCCCCCCTCCATCTGTTTTGCACGGAGCCCCCTCAAGTTTCGTTACGCCACTGTTGCCTCTCTCTGAGTTCTGTTTTGTCGGACGTCAGTCAGCAGTTGGCCCCCATGAGGTGAATGCCTCACTCGCCGGCATTCTCTGTTGGTTTTCTAGCATGCCTCAGTGAGCTAAGCGCTCTGGCCTTAAGTGGAACACATGTACACATGCTGCCTAGTCTCTATATATGTGCTGAGGGGCACTAGACGTGCCTGCACATTCTGAAGTCTGTCCTCTAGCACTGTTAATGTTTGTGGAGAGACCAATGAAGATTTGTAGCTGCTGTGGGAAAAGCACTCTCTCAGCACCAGTGTTTAATTTGTAAAATAATAAGTGCTGGAAATGACCAGGAGGCTACTGCAGCTTGCACCACCCATTTACCCTGTCATCGCTGTCAATGGCAGTACAGAAAGAACTACTAACCATCTCTCTCACCTGCAAGTGTGACAGTTAAGATTGTTCCAGGTCCTCAAAGCTCTAATGGAATGGCTGCGGGGGCAGGTATGAGTAATTTTCTTTATATATATTGCATTCATAAACAACCGTTGTTCTGCTCCTCACTAAATTACATGAGCAGCGCCAGCATTTGCCAGAGTGTCATAAATGTGATGTTGACAATTAAGTGTCGGTGCTGAGCACTGGAAAATAATTAAGTGCCGGTGCCGAACACTACAAAACAATTAAGTGCTGGTGCTGGCAACCGGAAACCACTGGCTCAAATTAAGCACTGGTCAGCCCCACTATCAAGAGAGAGGGTCTGAGCCCAGCACTTATCTATCAATGCCTCTCTATCAAGCTACCCAGAGCCACCCAGTGCAGCAGTGCAGAATGTACTGCATATGGAGCACAGCACCTGCAAACGGCTAGAAATCAGAGAGGAACTGTGGACGAGGTGAACTGCTTCGGGTGCACCCACACCTCCTGCGCGGTACAGGCCAGCGGTCAGAACTGAAGGGGATCCACAGAATGGATAGTTTGGCCCTTCAGTCATAAAAACTGCTGATAATGCCATGAATGCCAATTAAAGACCAGAAGGCACTGATGCTTATTATTGCCTAGGTCCAGCAATGCATGCCAGTGCCTCGTACTCCTGCTGCTTTATACTGCCCAGCCAGCTGCACTGATGACTAATACTGTACGAGCACATTGATGCAAATTAGTGTCTGAAGCAGTAAATGATTATCAGCTCAATAGTGGGCATTGAGGCATGTTACTGTCTGAGGACATTCATGCGTATAATCACATAATGCATGTACCTGAAGTCTTAGCTGCAACCCTGGGCTGATACATTTTCATTGAGCACAATGTAAGAGTCAGTAGTCGAGAGTGGCTGTCATCCATTGCACCGCATCTGTCCTTGCTGTATTCATTCTATGTGCACAGGGAAGCTTGCATTACAACTGCACAGACTTTAATTCTTTTGTGTGAGGAATGTGGGCCTCACAACAGGACACAATGCTTGAAATGTGCAGGAGCAGCAGCACACTTGCCTCAATACTTTGCGATGTTGATGGATTCCTGCCTTCCACCTTACACTTGCACCCACGTTTTCCAACATCCCGGGGTTTCTAAAAGTACGCAGGTTTGTGGATTCAACTGGAGAAGACAGGGAAAATAGGCAAAATATTGCTACATTTTGAGGTTTTTGTTAATAATTAGAAAAAAAGTGCTCCGGATGAAAAGTGTCTGGTTTTTTTCCCAACAAATTGCATCAATGAACAGTTTTCTGTGCCAAAGTCACCATCTTCCTAGCTCTCAGGAACATACAGAGCAGAATAAAAAAAAAATGTTTTTTTTTAACCACAGTTTTGGCATTTTTCAAAAGAGGTAGTCCTTTTCCCCATTCTTTGTGCTCTCAACCTGCTTCCAGTTTGTGGTAGAACTCAGTGTGAAACCCATGGGTGATTAAGGAAGGCTTTAGATTTCTGAAAAGTAGAGAAAAGTCTGAATTCAGCAAGGGGTCATATAGACCCCTAAAGGTTTTCCCATAGAAACTAAGGGGGTCATTAGTATGGCAGGCGAACCCCTGGGAAACGGGACCACCCGCTGAGGGTGCAGCGGTCCCGCACTCCCAATAACGATGCGCCCGCCACACTGGCGGGCGCATGGCGCATTTGTGACATTGTCAGCCCTGCCCGCCGCAATGCCACAAAGACAGGTTGTGCCTTTCAATGCTCAATGTGACAGGCACTGCACGGTGCCTGCCATGTTGTACATTGTAATGCAGGGGGGTACCATAGGTACCCCCCATGTGCACCCCCCACCCCCAGAGTCTGGGGGCCCGCAATGGGCCCCGCATGCAAACTCCGCATGCCGTGCCGCCACGGAAAGACATGTTCCCGCCCACATTGTAATATGGCTGGCGGTGTCTAACAGACACCGCCACCATATTGAACCCTTTTACGCCCGGTCAACTTGTCGACCGGGCGGAAAAGCGGCGGACAGTCTTTCCGTCTCCCGCGGACTCCCCAGCCATCCTAATATGGCGGGGGGTCTTTGCTGCACGGATGGCGGTGGATCGCCTCCGCCGGGCCGGCAGTGACTACCGCTGGCCCGGCGGGGGCGAAATGTCCGCCATCCTAATGGGGACCTAACTGGTAAAATAAAGACATATTGAAAACAAATAGGAAAAAAAGCCATTTGGAACAACATTTTCATCTGTAAATTTGTGTCACAGATAGGCGATGTACAAAAGCAATCTGCTGGACCCTTTTGGTTGAGGGTTTATATAGTGTTTGTGGGTTCTCCAATAACATAAGTGTAGTAAATACGGTCCACACGTGGTAGAATTCAGGAACCTTTATTCAGTTCAATTTAACACAAGGTGCTCCCAGCTTGACAGGATCGTTCACAAGAACATTCTACTGCTGCCTTCAAATGACAGCACGGGCCATACCAAGTGGGAGAGAAGCGGGAGGGGGTGACAAGGGGGAAGAGGGCGGAACCAAGTGCAAAGTTACAACACATCATCCTCCCTAGGGAGACAAGGAGGGAACAGACAGGGGGCAGCTGAGAAGGGGAGCGGAGTGGGGAGGAGGAAGGGGTGGAGAAAAGAGAGAGATGACGGGAGAAGATAGGAGAGAGGAAAACGATGGAGCATGGAGGGAAAAGATAACTGCAACTGCGCTAACAGGAAACGCAGAGGGTCCTAGACAAAAGTCCAAAGTCCCGGTGGGAACCTGGGACATAAAGAAGAAAGAACCCCCAGGGCCTCTACCAAGCTGGCAGAGGACCATTGTAAACGAGATAAACTGTCTCTGTACGGGCGGGGCGGAGAAATACAGGAACAAGAGTGTGGTGACCTGAAACTATAAAAGTCCCCTTAATCCCCCGGTTGTATCAGACAAAGGAGAGTAAAGCAAGGGCTAGACTCCTCAACTTCCCGTCCACCCTGGACCCCTAAATACTTATACAGAGACTAAGAGACGTCATGCTCCTAATTATACGAGTGTCAGGGCTCAGGGAAATAATGTAGACACTGGTAAGAAATCACTATCCCCTAGTCATGGCCTACGGGGCCAACACTACAGACTTATAATTCTACAAAGTAAAATGTCTCATGTGGTATAACTGTACACAAGGGTTATTAGTTCTGTGATGACCCACCCATTGTCCGGGCCTTAATCCAACTTGGAAGCACGGACTGCCCAGGCGGACACTGCAGGGTAAAATATTCCTAGCACTCCTGCTTTTCCGCTATGCCAGTCATCCACAAGTCAGTCCCAAGGTTTAGTTCTCTTGTGCTCCAGACTTCACTCCCTCGTATCATCACCTCCATCTCGGTGAGTATTAATAACTTTAAGTCCTTTTCCTTGGGTAGTTTCCTGGACCAGACCGCACTACGTCTCCGCCTTGTAACACCATGGCCCTCATACCCCTTTTCATCTTGGTTGTCTGGTCTAGGCCATGCTCCCACTTCAGACCTCTTTCCGTACTCAGCGCCTGAACTTCTGGATATGGGTTCATTCCTTGTAGCTTCATGCCATTCTCTCCCTAATTTGTGTCGAATGGGATTACCCTTTTCCTCCTTTCCACCTTTAGTGGGAGTTACCTTATATTTTCCTTTACTAACAAATTCATTTTCTTTTTTTCTAGCTTCTTCACCTTTTTCCTTCACAGATTCCTTGCTTATATTCCTTCTCCTTTCAAGTCCTTTATATATACCATGTTTTACTTTGAGTTTGTCCATAACCATTTTTTTTTTCCATCCTTCTCTCCAAACAGTTCCTTTCCATGCCACCTGTCCCTTATATGGTGGTTCCCTTTCTTTTAACCACTCAAACCAGGCCATTGGTGTAGTGTTGATTCCCACCTGGTCACTCCTGTGTTCATTGCTTTCTAGGAACCTTATCAATCTTAATTTCTTTTGTTCCACCCCTCTCAGATCGGAGGGTTCATTTACTGTGATGTAAATCGTTTTCCTAGTACATCTTTCCTTGTATATCAATTCCAACTCTTTCCCCCCTGATCGGTTATTGTCGTCACCCATGTACGTTTTAAGGGATATATTAGTCTCTTTGAGTCCAAGTCCAAAAGCTTCAGCTAACTTGCTTTTCCTCAAACTCGTGCTCACCATAGAATCATATGACACAAAATCTGCGACAATATCAATTTCACTTCCTCCCAAGTTGATAGTACCCCCAGGGTTAAGTTTACTCAAGTTCATCCCCATTTTGTCGTTCTTTTCATCCCTGATACCTTCGTACCTTTGTGCATCACAAGACCTCACTTGCATATAATGATCCTCTGTATCATCCACAACCTCTTCCCCGACATTCCTTTCGGCTCCCTCTTGGACCATTTTTCCAATGTTAATGTAGACTTCTTCCCCGCCTGCACTTACTCTATTCCACAATATTTCCACCTTATCATTGGGAAGTAATGGTTGTTCCTCATTTTCTATCATAGCTACCATATTACTTAAATGTTCCTTCCACTCTTCCATAGTCTTTGTGGTAACACCATTCCTTTCAAAAAATGGCTCCGGTGGCGATAAGTTATACCTTTTGTTTATTTCCACGTTCATGTTGCTATTCACCAGGTTAATATAACACAACCAGTAAGTATTTCTCGGTACTATGTAACTAGCGTTGCACCCAACAGGTGAAAACTGCAGGTAAGCTAAATTCACTTAATTTCACCCAGCACGATGACGTGGTTGCTCCGGAGCACAGTTATCATTCACTTAAAATAGCTCCAAGTTCCAAATCCTTGAATTATTCCCCTTTTTTTTTTTTGAAGTTTGAAAACCAATGCTTGTTTTCAGTAATTCCTACGTTTTATTTTTTCCTTGATTTTTTTCAAATCTCCTCACGCAGCTTCACGCGCTAACTCAGTTCCGTTTTCCACACGGTAGCAGGGGTTTACTGCACTCCCTGTTCCTCTCAAATCTCCTCACGCAGCTTCAACGCGCTGCCTCAGTTCTGTTTCACTCTCGGTAGCAGGGGTTAACTGCACTCCCTGTTCCTCTCAAATTTCCACACGCAGCTTCAACGCGCTGCCTCGGTTAATCATCAAACACGGTACCAGAGGTTCGCTACACTCTCTGTTCCTCTAAATCTCCTCACGCAGCTTCAACCCGCTGCCTCAGATCAGTTTCGGACGACTGTACCCTCTGCTCTGCTCCCCGCACCTCACACTGTTTCAAAGATTCACCACGATTCAGCGTTATACAACTTGGGTCCAGCCTTCTGGTAATCAATGTCTCGCTCTTGTTCAGTTAAAGTCTCAGGAGGAAAAAACGTCAGCTATGATACTAATTATGCGCAGTCTTTTAATGTAAATATTCAATGAGCCTCGCCCTCGCGCTGCGCCTTGTAATGTTGAATACCCACAGTCTCTTTACACCCCCATATGTTTTGATACCAATTATGCACCTTTTTTATTGTAATTTTCCCATGAGCATTGACCTCACGCTGCTTGTAACTGTTGAAAACTCCAAGGCTCTTTATCACCACACACTCTACTATGCGCCTGGCTGCTTCTGTTATTGTCTATTTTCCAATAAAATCAGCCTCAGAAATCTTTAAGTTCACCCTAGGGTAGCTCCCTCTCGCGCTCAGCTGTGCCTCACCAAAATTCAAGATGCCGTTTCCGAGCTCCCTGCTCGGCTCACTTCACCTCCTCCCAGCCACTATGACTCACCAATAAGCCTTTAGTAGATACACGAGTGCGTGAGATCTCGGTCTTCTCCTTCCCTTCAAACGACACTCTAAGACGCTGCTTTGCTGCTATGGCGTAGTTGAATTCCTACACACCGCACTGAGGAGAGTTACATATCTTTCCTTCCGGCATTTTACACCACCAAGGGAAACCGCCACTGAATTGTGCCTCACTTCCCCTTAACCCGGTTGAAATGATCTGCGCTGAACTGTTCTCACTGGAGATTTTCACATGCTCCTATGCTTAAAATGGCCACAAGGTGGCAGTGCCTCTCCTAATATGAATCCGGTTAGCGCTGTAGATTTGAGGTGGTTTTAATCAAATGTGACGGAGCTTTGACAGCACTCAGAACAACTGAGGAGATTTACAATTCACACGATGATCGCGCTGATTCTCCTCAATGACACTTGCGGGGACAAGGAACCTTGGAACGCTTGCCTCGCTCACTTTTCAACTCAGTCTCCAAGGCTTAACTTATATAGTTCAAACACGACGTCCACGATTCCAAATGCGTTCCCCGCTCCGCTCAGCTCTCCTCACTGAGCTGAAACTGCTCACCTCACGAACTCTCGCCTCTTCCAGCGCTCATATACTTGGGTCTTTCTCTTCTCAACATTTCATATTCTCACATACTGCCCAAGTTAAATCATCAATTTATTTCATCATGTTTTCTTATTCCTCAACAGAGATTAAAATTCGTTCCCTGTTCTTCTTTATTCTCTTCACTCAGATTAAAGTGCTCACCTCACCGACTTGCGCTTCATTCAATGTTCCTCAACGTGGGTCTTACTTCACTTGAATTTCCCCATTCCTTAGAACGCCCAAGATACATCATTAATTCGTTTCCTCATATTTTCCTTGTCCAAGCTCATATCACTCCAGGGGAGAGACACCCAACTGACCCTGGCTCAGCTCCGTTTCCTTCGTCGCCAAAATTGTAGTAAATACGGTCCACACGTGGTAGAATTCAGGAACCTTTATTCAGTTCAATTTAACACAAGGTGCTCCCAGCTTGACAGGATCGTTCACAAGAACATTCTACTGCTGCCTTCAAATGACAGCACGGGCCATACCAAGTGGGAGAGAAGCGGGAGGGGGTGACAAGGGGGAAGAGGGCGGAACCAAGTGCAAAGTTACAACAATAAGGTACCCAGACCACCAACTGTTCGGTACTGTACAATGGTTTTTATTTGTGTACCGGGTATAGACCAATTCCTATGGCAAAATATGTAAAGTGAAGAATGGGTATCAAGGAAACCTAT
Organism: Lissotriton helveticus; assembly: GCF_964261635.1. Taxonomy (NCBI): domain Eukaryota; kingdom Metazoa; phylum Chordata; class Amphibia; order Caudata; family Salamandridae; genus Lissotriton; species Lissotriton helveticus. Next base: position 293,966,658 of record NC_136059.1, on the reverse strand, counting down.
GTATTTCTGAAAAGGGCGAAAGATATGGAGTTTAGGGGCAGTGGGTATTTGTACATCTCTGAAATTGTGGGTACCCATACTAGCATATGATTTAGAGGGTATTTTTCAAAATGTTTTCTTTCGTACATACTGGCTCACATTTGGATGGCACAAATGAAATAAACTGTGACAAAAAAACCGTTTTCCTCTCACTTTTGTGATGGAAAGTTGTGGGATTTGCAGGGAGTCACAAACTTCCTTCCATAAAGCATTCCCCCAAGTCTCCCGACAAAAATGATACCTCACTTGTGTGGGTAGGCCTAGTGCCCGCTAGAGGAAACGGACCAAAATTCAACATGGACACATGACATTTTACTACTGAAAACTAACCTTTTTTTGCAAAGTGGGGAGCTCTAGGGTTTGGGCTGTAGCTCAGTAAGCACCTAGGGAAACCCAGCAAAATTGCAATTTTTTTTAAAGCTAGACACCTGGGGTAATCCAGGGTGGGGTGACTTGCGTGGCTCTCACTAGATTTTGTTTTTTACACGGAATCCCTTGCAAACTTCAAACTTTGACTAAAAGAACACATTTCCTTCGCATTTCTGTGATGAAAAGTTCTGGAATATGTATATATGTATACAGTATTCACTGAAAAAAACAAAAGTTAAAGGAACATTATAGTTAAGTGAATATATTAGTGACAAAATTAATGTTTTGAACAAAAAAAAACATAGAATTTTACCAGTTATAGTTTGCAGAGCTAACTATCACTTGAGTCTCCACCATGCACTGCTTATGACCTCACATATTGCATCACTCATTACATGTTCTATGACATCATTTATGACATAACTGATGACATCTGAAAAGACATCATTGATGGCATCACTGATGATCTCATCCAATGAGTTTGTTAGTTTGTTCTATAGTTTAAATAGTGACCAGTAGTTACCATATTACTTTTCTACCTAATATTCTACAACCTGTGTCCAGCTAGTGGGTGTAGGTGTTTTAAAAACGCATATGCTTCGAATACATCATAAGTGTGTGGAGGTATTGAACATGTAATAAATCTTTGTATTGAAGAGTAAGTCTGTGTGGTTGACAATTTACGACTTCGGTCCAGTATGTTCTACACAATTATTCTGGTACCGCAGAAAAAGTTTCCAACATGGCAAACATTCTGGGTAGTAGATACTAGGGGGCCCATTAGGATGTCGGGCGGATTGCCTCCGCCAGGGTAGCTGTGGCCACCGCCACCCTGGCGGAGGCAATCCGCCCGACATCCTTTCCTGCATTCCCCCCGCCATATTACGATGGCGGAGGGGACTGCAGCGGTGGGAAACACCGCCCACCTGTTTTCCACCCCGGTCGCCTTGCGGCCGGGGCGGAAAAGGGATAACATGGTGGTGGTGTCTATCAGACACCGCCAGCCATATTAGCATGGGCATTTTGCAATGCCTTTCCGTGGTGGCAATGCCGCCACGGAAAGGCAGGCGGGCTTCACTCTGGGGACCCCCTGCGGGCCCCCAGAGTGAAGCACAGTAGGGGGGTGCACACGGGGGGTACCTATGGTACCCCCCTGCATTTGCATAATGAAAGCGGCAGGCACCGCACGGTGCCTGCAGCTTTCATCATGCAAATGCTGCAATGCATTTTCAGCATTGTGGCGGGCGGTACAGAGAGCACCGCCCGCCACAATGCTGAAAATACAGGATATGCCCGCCACTGTGGCGGGCACATCCTAATGGCACTCCCGGGACCACCGCCCTTAAGGCGGGCGGTCCCGTTTTCCGATAGGGTGGCGGGCGGGCAAAGCCCCCCGCCATCCTAATGTGCCCCTAGGTATTGTAAGCAGCCTATTAGGCAGAATAGTCTCAGCATGAAAATTTCTACATAACATAGAAAACTGTGCACTAAGTACTACACTCTGTACATGTGCTATTTTTGCTTCAGAAGATGGCTATCTGTAAAGGTTTCACTACAGTATGAAATCTGCAAGTAGTATGAACTCTGGCACCTTTAGACCTGTGTTTAAATGAATAGTGTCTTTTTTGATAAGTGTTGCATAGAGTGTTCACTGTCCTTTGTAGATAATTTTTAAAACTCTGTGGTGTATTTTTCATGAGAGCTCCACTTTCTGCAAATAGTGTGGGACAGAGTAAACTCGCTCCCTAGTGTAAACAGTGCCACAGTACCCACCTTTATACCCAAATCAACTTCATTTCTCAATGTAGGTTCAGTGCCTGTGAGGGGTTGAATACAGATAAAAGCTGTCCATAGTAGGGCATTAATTTTGGAACAAACATTCAGTATTTTGAGGTACTTGTCTTTCTCTGAACAGTTGTATACATATTGAACACTGTGTGCAATGAGGGTTTACCATATATCTGTGGTTTATCGCTAATGTGACGTTTAGCACCTTTAGGCCTTGGGATTTTTTAATTACTAGTTTCTCTTTAACCCCTCCCCTGCTGGTGACGGAACCACTCCGTCATCAGCTGCGGTCGCGCTGTACTGATGACGGAGCGATTCCGTCACGGCCTGCTCGGCGCGCCTGCGCGGCGCGAATTCCACGCCTGCGCTGGACGTTCCATTAAGCGGGCGGGCCGTGACGGAACCGCTCCGTCATGAGCACAGCTCAACCGCGGCTGGTGACGGAGCGGCTCCGTCACCAGCATGCGGCCGCCCCGCCCCTTTAGCACTGCGGCAGAATAGCCGCCGCAGTGAAGGAGTTAAACATGTTTTGCATAGAGTGAACACTGTTCTTAGTTGATACTTTTTAAAACTAGGACGTGTATTTCTGCTTAAAGTTTCACTGTCTGCAAACAGTGTGGTACCAATAAAACTCTCTCCATAGAGTAAACACTGTTTACACTACCCACTTTTCTACTCATATCCACTTCATTTCTCACTGTACGTTCAGCAACCGTGAAGGATCTGATACATGTAAAGGCTTCCCACAATAGGGCATTCGTTATTTAACATAGGTTGAGTACGTGGTTTTGTCTGAACAGTTAATTACATATTGAACCCCATGTGCAGTAGAGGTTACTCTTCTATCTGTGGCTTACTGTTAATAAGAGGTCACCTAAAAGTGAAGTAGATGGTATAGTGCGGATGCTGTACATAACACGAGCTTGCTTCAGATAAGGGAGTTGTATGTGTGATGGTATTAATGATGCTTCATATTAATCTCAGCTATTTTGCACTTACTTTTAGATCTCCAATGCCATAGAGTAATGCATACAAAATAAGCTTTGATGATGTTATCTGTGATGTCATCAGTGTTCCAATCAATGATGTCATTTGAGATGTCATCAGAGATACCATTAATGATGTCATAGAGGATGTCATGAGTGATGTATTATGTGAGGTCATAGGCACTGCATGGTGGGGGCGCAAGTTATAGTTTTTGGCTTGCTGTAGAACTATGCTTTAACATTTTTTAAATAACTGATTTTATGTGGGAGTTGGAACCTCTTTTTCAATTGCACTTGAACTTTTCTGAAGCTAAGAGTTTAAGTTCAATTGCCCGCTTTGAGTGACTTGGAAGCCATTTATTGGTGCCACCAGGTAGTGTTGGGTAGCGCTCCAGTCTTGCGTGCCCAGCACAATTTAGTGTTGCTGTGGTGCAGACGCGCACCACGGCATGCTGAAGGCACGCATATGGCAAGCCCGTTTGTGCGCGACGGTGCCCAGGGCCAAGGACCCCTGGTTGTTTGGGGATGGATAGACTATTATATGGCTCGGGTTTATGATGGCACTTCAACCTACCTGTTTGCAAGGCTGCCAAATTACTTCAGACCCAATGGTAAGCACACTTTGCTACTCCCACTGTTCTTTCTTAGCTAATCTAGCCAACGTGAACCACTTAGAAACAAGTGAATACATCAGTTCTAGTCACACAGCTATTTCAGGTAGGGATATTATTAGGGAAATATTCTGCTTTCAGCTTTAATTACTGGTCCCTACCAATATATCAGCAGCACTTGTATGATTTCTTGGAGGAGACGTCCCTGGAGGCTGTATTTCTCATGGAGACATGGCCTAATGAGCCCTCTGCACCGGATTTAATTGCTACGCTACCCCTTGGCTACTTGATTGTACAAAGAGACAGACTGCATGAAATGGGAGGTGGAATTGCTATTATTTTAGGGCCAATTTATTTATTTAATATTTTATTGAGTAAGAAAAAAGACAGGTTCTCCCCCGCCCCATATATTTTGATACAACCTGTTGGACTCACCCTCCCCCACCCTTCCCTTCATTTTCATACATCACAAACATGTCATAGGAAATGTGGGTTTCTGCTACACAGCTGAAAAGTTTAACTTATTTCCCATTCATTTCTTGACAGTAAAGTCAAATATGCAATATTGCGGTGTACAAATAGCAAACTTTTCAGTAATAGTATAGCAAATCACCATCCAAAATAGAACACACTGTGGTTTCTAATTACATAGCTAAAACGTTTAACTAAAAAAGAGTTGTCTCTTATAACATTTCATCTTTTAGCAGCAGATTCAAAGTGTCATAGTGCAAAAAGTGCAAACCTCCACAAAGTGCAAGTGCATATTCACATCCCAGGTATTCAGTCATTTGAGTTCAAAATATTTTATTGAAATTTTTAGTTAAAGTCAAATAATAAAGACATTACAAAAAATAGTATCATTTGGTAAAGCAATACCTATATAACAAAGTATAAATCAGTCATCAATAATAAAAAGTACAATAGATAATTGGATAAAATACATATGTACATGTATTTATATAGCGCAAATCACCGACACGGTATCTAAGCGCTTGCTTAGGGAACCCGTCCTGGTATTCCCCTGTGAGATTCCCCGGCAGGGTATCCACAAGGTGAAAGCCAGGCATCCCGCCGCGAGGGGCCGTAGTGGAGATTAAGCAAGCTATTGCCTAGAGTCGCAGAGTGTGACCCCGTGAGTCGAGTAGGCACCGGGGCGAGAATTTTCGAGTCCGTGGAATTTTAGAGCCCGAGACCCGCCGAGGTGGGGAATCGAACCCTGGTCCACGGCCGATCTCAGCTTCCGGGTCTGCCGCCTCTAACCACTGAGCCACACTTCTCCATATATATGGGACAAAAAGGAGGGAATGGAAGGGAAGGGAGAAAAGGATAAATATAACAATTAATCATCAAACATACAGAGAGCTACTATAATATACAGTAAGAATAAAAAATGTTTGATTAATAATCATAAATAAAGTAATAAATACAACTTTAAGAGGATAAATATAGATCTACTGGTGATCAAAAAGACTGATAAGAAATTGAGTTATGAGTAATCCCATTCATGGATAATTGAGCACCTCTTCTGGTAAAAATAACCCACGACCACCAAGCATGAACGGATAATGTAGATATATCCTTCCAACAAAAAGTAATGGATTTTAACGTGCTGAGATCATGAAATTGAAAAGTTTGCAATCGAAATCTTGTAAATGCAGTGAAATAAGAATGGATTTATATATTATTAATTGATAAGAGATGTCAATGTGTAGGTCGAAAATCTTTTTTATAACGTGCCAGACTTCCGACCAAAATTTACGAACTAAGGGGCAATCAAAAAGCTTATGTTGCAATGTACCTGTATGTAATTTAAAATGCCAACAGTCTGCAGAGGGAAGAAGTTTTGCCTTATATAAACGTGATGGTGTCCATAAACGATTTTATAGGATATATCAATAGATAAAGAAAGTGAAAGTTCAGTATTTCCAAAATTTGAAATCATTTCTAAATTGCTACCTAAAGTATCAGATATTTTTTTATATAGATTAGAAACCCCATGAGATGAAACAGAGATTGTTTGAATATAAACTGGTAAATTGGCTTTAACATTAGAGTGAATATCATTGGGAAAGGAATTTACGATTGAATTACATAAATATTGGTATTTAATAAAATCAGATTTACATAAACCAAATTTTGCCAGTAACTATTCAAAAGAAATAAAGGTATTGTTGAAATAAACATATTTATCCACGAAAACCAGAAAGTAATATTTCTATTCAGTTTTATAACGCTACTATACCAAAGAGATAATTCATCAGTATTATTCATGGGAACAAGAAAAATTAAATCAAGATCGTTATATAACATATTTGTGGATATTATAATAACAGATTTTGGGAAAAATGAGGCATTATTAGACATGGACACCAGAGTAGGTAGAGGGAACGGATATACTATTGACCTCTCAATACATCACCACGCAGGAGGATTATGTAAAGAAGAGTGATTAAACCATAATGAACTTTGTTTTAAAATAAAAGCTTTATGATGAAGGAAAAAATCTGGGATACCAAAACCCACATTACGCTTAGGCACATTTAATTTTTTATTACTAATACGAGGAGATTTGTTGTTCCATAAAAACTTTGACAAAAATTTATCAATATCTTTATAAAACTTTAATGGAAATTGAGTAGGGATCATATCGAGAGTATAAAAGATTTTGGGAGCAATAGTCATTTTTATAGAATCCATTCTGCCCCACCATGTAAGGTGCAATGACGCCCCTATAGACGTCTTGTTTTTAATATAATTTAAAATAAAATCACAATTTAAATTAATTGTTGATTTGATAGAAGAAAATAAGATTCCAAGATATTTTAACTTATTTTTTTGCCAAATAATTTCACGCATGGGAAGCATATCAGGAATGCAATAGACATTTAAGGGAAAAAAATCTGTTTTGTTGGTATTTAAAGTATAACCAGAAACTTTAGAATAACTCTTTATAATATTCATTAAAGATGGGAATGAAACTAAAGGATCACTTACACATAGAAGCACATCATCCGCATAAGCAAGGGTTTTTACAATAACATCCCTAAGGTTCGATTCCAATCAAAAATAACAGAAGAGAAAGAGGACATCCCTGTTGTGTACCTCTAAAAAGTGAAAATTGATTAGACACTTGGCCATTAATAAATAAATGGGCCGTAGGGGCAAAATATAAAGCTGAAATCATGCGTACAAAAGTATCTCCAAAATTAAATGATGATAATGTAGAAAATAAAAATTGCCAATGAATTTTATCAAACGCCTTTTCAGCGTCCAAAGCTAAAATTCCAGAGGGTAAGGGAAGGGTAGAGCTTTTTCAATAATATGCAAAAGAGTTCTAGTATTATTAGCACAGTATCTATTCTTCATAAATCCAGATTGGTCAGGATGTATAATAGAATCTAATATGGGGGCTAGTCTAGAAGCAAGTATTTTAGCATATAATTTGCAATCTTGATTAATTAAAGAAAAAGGACGATAATTAATCACAAGAGTGGAATCTTTATCTGGTTTCAAAAGTACTATAATTAAAGCTTCTGTAAATGATCCAGAGATAGTACCTGTAGAGCCAAAAAACGTAAAACGTTCGTATAAAAAAGGCAAAAGGTGTGACTGAAATTCTTTGTAGAATTCTGCTGGAATACCATCAGTACCAGGAGATTTATTCTTTTTAAGGTATTTTATAGTCAGTAGTATTTCGTCTTTTGTAATAAGAGCATCTAACCCATTTTTATCATTTTGTGAAATATTGGGCAACTTACTTGTGGTTAAGAAGGAATCAATTTATTTATTTTATTTGTTAGATTTGTATTGCGCATGGCTGCCCCAGCGACGGGGCGTCCCAGCGCAGACCATAAACTCCCAGACAAGAACCCGATATGAGAAGCATTAAGCCGGAAAAAGCCAGGTCTTAATGGCCTTCCGGAACGCAAAATGATTCTGGATCACTCTGATGGACACAGGAAGCAAGTTCCAGAGTTGCGCTGCCAGGCTGCGGAAAGAGCGGCCACCCGCTCTGGCTTTCCAAACACGTGGGGTGCATACCAGAGCTAAGGCGGCAGATCTTAAAGGACATCGTGGCGCATAGAACTCTAGCAGCCCCATCAGTCCCGCCGGTGCCTGAGGTGATAGGATCTTATGCACCAAACAAAGCGCCTTAAATTGGATGCGCTTTTCTATCAGCAACCAGTGAAGTTTCTGAAGTACATGGGAGACCGAGCAAGTGTACGGGAGGGCCATCAACATGCGGGTAGCAGCATTCTGTGCCCTCTGTAGACGCTTGACGCTAGCCTTGTTCGTGCCCAAGTATAGGCAGTTCCCATAATCCAATCTAGATAGGATTGTCGCCTGAAGGATGATTTGGCGGACTTTCGGGGGGAAAAAACCCAACAACGGTTTCAAGCCCCTCAGAATACCAAAACAAGCCCCAGCCACTGCTTTGGATTGGGCGTCGAATGTTAGGCCATTGTCGAACCAAATGCCTAGATTTTTCACTGTCTCCTTGGGCAAGGGGGCAGGTTTCAAACGGTCAGGCCAATAACTCTCAGACCACAGCCCCCAATCTTTCCCAAACAGCAGGATCTCGGACTTGCTAGCATTAAGCTGTAAGCAGTTCATTGCCATCCAGTCCGCAATCACAGAGAGGTCCTGCTTAAACTTAATCAAGTTGGTACCGCTTCTTTTGGAAAAGGCGATCACTAGCTGGTGTCATCAGCATATGATAACAGTGCCAAGCCCCTTTCCTTCGCCAACACAGCCAGAGGCTGGACGTAGATGTTAAACAATAAGGGGCTTAACACTGAACCCTGCGGTACGCCCTGGTGCAAGGCGAGCTCTTGAGAATGGAAAGGGGGAACATGAACTTGGAAAGACCTACCTTCCAAAAAAGACCGTAGCCACTCCAGAGCCATGTCTCTGAAGCCAATTTCGTGCAGGTGTTTTAAGAGTATCGCATGGGAGACAGTGTCAAAAGTGACACTTAGGTCCAAAAGGACCAAGGCGCTGAGTCTCCAACATCCAGGTTCACACGAATGGCCTCCTTGACAACCAATAATGCAGACTCAGTGCTGTGGCAGGCACGGAAGCCAAGTTGGGATGGGTCAAAGATGTCATTCAGCTCCGTGTGTTTCCAGGCCCTAGGGACAGACGCTGAGGTCAAAGAGAGGTTGACCAGGTTGAGAAACAGCTTATAAAGAAGCGAATGGAACTGGCGAAAGTGAGCAGGCGTCAGTGGATCCGCTGGTGAACCAGATTTAATCTTTGAGCAGAGTACCTCAAACTCCAACTGAGTCAGCGGAGAAAAAGAGGACCGGGTGTTAGCCCCCATGAAACCCAAAGTCCCCGGGTCTCCCCCCCGCCTGGGGCGAAATGGGGGTGGGTAAACCCTGCTAGATCTTATCGACTTTGTTCACAAAGTGCATGGCCAACTCAGTGCACTGTTGATTCTAAGAGATCGCAGAGGTCCCCGTGAATTAAAGAATTATCCTGAAAATCGTGTTTATTATATAATGTAGAATAGAAATTCAAAAATTCATTAACAATGTCAATTTGAGAAAGAGCAATGTTACCATTGGGACAATGAAGGGATGTGATTTGAGTTTTATCGTTTTTTATACGCAAATAATTAGCTAATGGTTTTCCAGATCTGTTGGCATTAAAACTAAATCTGGCCTTAGCATTCGAAATTTGGACCCCAGCTCTTTTAGTAAGCAGAGAACTAAATTCATATCATAATTTTTGTAACTTAAATATATATCGCGGATTTTTGGATGTAATAAAAAGTTGCTCAAATTTCGCAATCTATCTCTGTAATAATTTAGTCTTTGCATGAAAGGTTTTATTTTCTTGGTCCATAATAGATATAGTAACACCCCTAATATAAGCTTTGAAAGCATCCCATCTAGTGATCATAGATGTAGAACCTTCAGGGTTGAGTATAAAATATTCATGAATGGCTGATAACAGTTTAGGTTTATTATATTCATTTAAAATCATACCAGTATTCATTCTCCATCTAGATTGTTTAATACAATTTGAGTCCGAATTCAAAACCAAAGAAATCATAGCATGATCTGATATATCAATGTTACCATTAGTAGGAGTAGTTATTGAACTGATGAGTTGCCTGGAAACCAAGAAGCAATCAATTCTAGAATGGGAATTGTGAGGATTTGAGAAAACGTAAAACCTTTTGCCGTAGGAAAATGTAACCTCCAAAAATCAGCTAACTTGGTGGCTTGAATAAATGACGTGAAAGCAAAATAAACTTTGGAAGGGTGAAACATAGTCTTAGATAATCTATCCAGTAAAGGGTCAAAAATAACATTAAAGTCTCCTCCAACAAACAAAGGGGCATTACCAATCTTTAGAACCTCTGTAGTAAGATTAGTCCAAGAAACTGGGTCATCTGCTGTAGGACCATAAATAGTCATGAATGTGTCATGAACTTTAATTTTAACGATAACATATCTACCATCCTTATCAGAAGTAGTACTTGAATTTGACAATGCAATTTTTTTGCAAATAAAATGGCTAAACCATTTTTCTTACCATTCGCAGGAGAAGAGACAATCGCATCTACCTATTTCTTCTTCATATAATCTAAAATTGTATCATCTATATGAGTCTCTTGCATAAAAGAAACATCCGCTTTGCGACAATGGAGATAATCAAGAATTTTGGTACGTTTAATTGGATGGCGTAAACCTTCAACATTTAATGAATCTACTTTAATATTGTGTAAATTAGCCATAACAGAGGAAAGAAGAAAAGAAATCAAGAAGAGGAAAGTAAAGGTGGATCAAGAGAATGAGAAAAAGGTAGCTCCAAAGATGAAAAAAGGAAAGGATAAAGAAAAAAGTAAGGAAAAAACGACAAACAAAACACATAAATGTGAAGTGTGAAACACGCACACGCTTTACAAGCATGACCAGAGCCGCTGGAGCCCTTTCTAAAGAATAATCAGAATTGTGTCAGAAAAAACATAACTGGTAAAAGTCACGTAGCAGAGTCATTGGTATCCATGGAGTGTTGTGTCTGCTGATCCAAAAATTGTCTCAAATCTTCTGGACGATGAAAAAATTTAGAAAAGTTATCTTTCCATATGCGCATCGTTTACGGACCATATTTGTAGCCTAAACTCCGCAATTGAGGACGAATAGCAGTGAGTTCTTTGTGAATGGAAACAGTTTCCTTGGCAAAGTCTTGATGAATGAAAATGTAGTTTCCATTTACCATCAGTGAAGGTATTTCTCCTGATGCTTTTCTGATTAGCACTAAATGGTGGTGTCGGAGAACTTTAAAAATCATTTGTCGTGGTTTGGTGTGCATAGGGTTCCTGTGAGAGGGAATCCTGAGAGCCTTGTCAATCTCGAATTTTTCTGGAAATTTTATTTGTAAAAGACTAGGCAATAAGTTCTCCAAATATAATCTGCAGTTATTTCCATCAAAACATTCTCCGGCAAATTAAATATGCGTAAATTATATTGTCTGTTACGATTTTCCAGGTCCAATAATGCTGAACTCATAGGTGAAATTTTGCCCACAAGTGGGGAAAAAGTGTCAAGTTTGACCTTATTATCCTGTATTTTAATGGAGTTATCAAAAATTTTCATTGACTGGCTAGCCATTTCTTTACGCACATTTTTGATTTCTGAAGCAATGGTATCTGTACTGACTCGAAGAGCCTGAATTTCTTCTAAAATTAAAGATAATGAGGGCTCCGACGACTCTACTACTAGATTTAGCCGGAGAAGGAGTGTGGCTCACTGGTTAGAGGCGGCAGGCCTGAGAGCAGAAGTCAGCCTGGGACCAGGGTTCAATTCCCGACGCGGCAGGGTCGTGGACCTTGGTCAGCGGACTCGATAATTCTCGCTTCGGTGCTTACTCTAATCAGGGGTTCCACTCGGCAACTCTGGGCATTAGCTTGCCTAATCTCCACAACGGCCCCACCAATTCCGGGGATTCCTGGCTCCACCTTGGGGACTCCAGCAAGGGACCATCCCACAGGGAAAGCCAGGACGGGTTCCCCAGAGTTATACAGCGCCAGGACGCCCCGTTGCTGGGGCAGCTGTGCGCTTTACAAGTATACTACATTTACATTTATTTACTTGTTGTCGTCTTTTATTATTAATGGCACTTTTATTTTCCATTATGAAGTAAAAAGATCCAAGATTATAATTGCAGCAGTAAAGAATTTGAGAAGACAAGCAAAAGCTGTGGAAAAAGCCCAAAAAAATGACTGGTGCAGCTGATCCAGCGCTCTCACCAAAATATTGCACAAATGACACTATTTACTACCACAAAACTTACACTACAACACTAGGCCCATAACAACAATAGAGCGCTTGAATCATGAGGCGATAAGATCTAAATATAGTTGTTTAAACCATCTGCAATAATCAAGACCAGCTTGTCATTTTAGAAAGTTTATTTTAACACATCTAGAAAAACTTAGGTTTTGGTATTTTATTAAACAAGCATTAGAAAAATTTCATAAAGAAAGATTTATTTAGTATTAATAAAAAGAGCATAAATCAAGAATTATTATTCATTAGCAGGAATAAGTAAAATTAAGCATTTCCAAAATCCTAACTATATCTCTGTCTCTACCCTCATCACCTAGTAATAAAGTAATTAATAAAAACTCCTGTCCTCACGTGTAAAGTCCATGAGCATAACATCGTCCTCCAGAATTTCTCGAGCGTAAGCCAACTATGTGTTCTCTGAACCTATTCTTATACCCTAATTTAAGCTGAGCTAACTATTTTTCACATTCCAGCAGACGAATTCTAGTTCTCCATTGGCTGAGCCACCTCGTACCACAGTAAACTGTGACACCTCCTTCTTACATGCCCGGGCAAATTCACTAGTCCATTGTTCATTTAGAAGTCTTGGCAGCTTCTCCTTAGGCTGCTACATTTTGTAGCGACAGCTTCCTTTTAACCTTGAGCCAGTCAGCTCTGAACTCCCGTGGCACGTTAGCAAACGTTAGCAAATTTCTCCAAAAAGTCATCTTTTTAGCAGTTCAATTCAAAACCTTTCAAAATAAAAGCTCAGAGGCCTTTTCCATCCTTCTTGGAATTATTTTCACTTGAGCCATTTTCATCATTAGGCCTCTTTTCAAAGAGCGTCAATTTTCTGCGCCACTGTCCCTGCGCCACTTTTAAAAGGGTACTATTTTCCTGCAGCCATCTCTAAGCTTCACTTGTAAAACTATTATATAAACAAACACAAAGAATAATTAATGAAAGAAATACAGTTTGTTCTGTTGCCTCCCATCATTGCTAATAATTGACCCATTAGTCTAAATTACCTAGCAGTAAAGCACAAATAAAGCAGCATTTTATATCTACCAGTCTTCATGAATCCAGCAGGGTTCTTTATGCACCTATAAAGAATATAGTGACACTACATAGACAAGGGAAGCAAAATAAGCACATGCCATTATTTTAAAAACAGCTGCTATTATTTATAACATGACAATAGACAAGATTAATTTATTATTTTCCACATACATGAGAATGCAACATAATGCACATTTATGAGCACACATGTTAGTTTCCCGCGTGTTCTGTGAAAATGCAACTTTAAACTAGGTTGAATTATTATACACACAGCACAAGTTGTTAGCATTATTAATTTGTTTATGGAAGTGTGACTTCACGGGTTTAAACAGATTTCTGTTTTCTATCCCGCTCCATCAACTCCCTCATCTGGTGATTAACAAATCACCACACCACCACCCAATATTTTAGCAAAGATTTTATCTAAGATGAACACGATTCAATTTCACCTGTTAGTATTTCTAAAGAATTATCTCATCAGTTTATCTACAATTCTCATATTGAGTTTTAAGAAACCCCTCTAGTTCTATTTCTTTCTCTTGTGTAACATACGACTAAGCTTCAATAAAAGTTTTGCAAAAACTATAACTAATAAAATGTCAGTATCTTGCTTGTCATATTGACCTTAAACTTCTCCTTGTTAATTTCTAAAAGAACAATAACCTAAATTAACCAAAGCAGAATTATATTTTCATTAAGCTTGCAAAGAAAAATAAAACAAAAATTTTAAAAATTTTACCTAAATTTTCTAAAAATTTCTAACACCCCCCTTTTTCAAATTTTTTTTTTTTTTTTTTATACTCTTTAAACCTTCTAACAGTTTTTCTTCGACCTAATGTCACAAATTAATTTTTCAGCTAACAGAATTTCTTCGACCTTGTGTCATCTAACAACATTTCTTCAGCCTTATGCCAAAAACAGAGAACCTAAAAAATTCAACAGGTATGTACTTCAATCATTGTCACTTTTGTTTTCAATCTCTTTCTGACTGTGACTATTTACCTCCATTACAGGTATCACTTCTATTTTCTTTCCTGCCTCAACCTGTTTCTTTACAGAATCTCCTTGACTTGATATCTCATCAATCTGTTTCTTTGATCTGTATCTCAATTTGAATTTTAGGCCTTCATTTTCTTCTGACCAGTTATCACTTTTTCTTAGTAATTTCTTCTTTTGCTTGGTCACATTACATTCTGTTCTCCAAGCTCCTTTTCTGAATTTTCTTATTTGAGAATCTTCATCACTCTCATCAGTTTCAGTGTCAGAAATTTCAACTTCAGACTCAGGCACTTCTTTACTCGGCAGCTTCACTCCGTTAGGAACATCATCTTTGTAGCTGGTACTTGGCAATTCATTTTCTTCTTCAATTACCTTCAACTTCCCAGTTTCAGAATTCTTGTTCCTGCTTTCAGAGCTACTTTTCTGCTTTTCAATACTCTCCTGGTCTTGAATCACAATCTGATCACATTCTTCTTCTGCTTCTTTTTCTAGCAGATCTCCATCATTTTCTGAGTCTTCAGTCACAACTTTCAAGTCTTCTTCATTCAAGGCTTGTTTTCTATTCTTGTTCACCAGATGTCGACCAACTTGTCGATCTTCAAGATCTGGATTCTCTTCAGGCTCTTCTTCAGAATCTGAATCATCAATTGTGACACTATCCTCATCAGGATTTTCAGGTGTAGATACACGAAAAGTATGGCCAGTGTCAATCCACCTCTTCAGTCTTTTGCACTTCTCTGCATTTGTTATGACAAGACTGACTAGCCTCCTTTTCTGCCACCTTGGCACTAGAGAATTTCTTTTTAGACGAACCTTTTTCCTGATCCTTTTTCCTGGTAACAGATCAAGTACTTGCTCTTTTTCTCTTGTTTGCACTTCAGTTTCATCTTCATCAAACACAGAAATCATTTCATCTGATAAATTCCTGCAGTTCTCCAAATTGATGCTATCATTGATAGTCATCATTTTCTTCTCTGGTATGAATGTCTGTCTCATGACCTTGTCCATCATAATCTCACGTGGACTTAAATCTGTCTTTTTATCAATAGTACTTCTCAGAAACATCAAAACAAGTGGAAGGACATCTGTCCACTTTGTACCTGCAGCTAGACACAATTTTGCATCTCTGTCTTTTATAGTACCGTTCTCTTGCTCCTCAACACCTGAAATTTCTCTTCTATCTGTACAATGGAGCAATCTGTTTTCAATATGTCTTTTGCCTTCTGATAGCTTTGCAACAGTAATTTCATCATCATGTCGCATCTGAAATGTTTCAACCCATTTTGTAATCAAACAGAAAATTACAAAAATGTAGCACAGTTTTCCATGCAGTGACATCTGAAAGAAATCCATTTGTAATCTGGTCAATGAACCACTCTCCTGTAATTCTGTTCCCAATCTCACAATTGTTCTCTTAATTGTGTTCACTTGCTGATATGTCAGACACCTCTGGTAAAGAAATTCTACAAATCTATGGTACATACTGTCCATGTCAGTAATCATGCTATTTAGCAAAACTACTCTGTCATCTCTGTGTAACCAAATCTCATCCTCATCTCGCTGTCTAAAATCTGTACTCAACCATGTGTTTCTCAACCATGTGTTTTTCTCCTCATGAGTTGCTTCATCTTGTAAGTCTTTGACCACCTGCCATGTTTCAACTACAGATGTTAGTATTAGTGAACTCAAAGCATGTTCATCATTCATTTTGTATGCTGCACATATCACGACAGCAAACCTTTCTGCCAATTGAATATTAATATCAATCAACCTTTTAATTAAATTTGCATTTCTGTTAAGTGAACCTGCAGAAGTCAATGTTTTAATCTGTTGATCAATTGTATCCTTTACCTTGATGTCTTCACTCAAAAGACCTTCATTTTCATTCCAAAATTCTGGAAGTATTTTTATTCTTTGTGGTCTGTTTTCCTGTTCTATTTTTAATCCTGTATCTGTTTTCTCTGACTGTTCATTAACAAAAATTTGCAATGGCAATGAAGCCATGTCAATCTGTTGAACCATTACCTGTCACTGTATTTGTAGCTGTTCATTCAGCTCATTTATCTCAATCTCCTTTTTCTTTGAACATAATTTTGACTCATCAGGCTGTATCAATTTAATCAGATCAGTATCAGACTTCTCACTTACCAGAACTGAAGTCATCTCTGTTTCTCGCTGAGTTTTAATCCCTACTAGTTCAATCTCAAGTACAATGGAATAAACCTTTTCAGTTAATGGGACCTTTAAAATTGCAGAATTAATTTCATCTTTTTCCAGTGTAGGCACTATCTCTGTTTCCATAATTTTCATGGACTCCTTTAAATCATTTGATGAATTTACATGATCAGGAATATTAATTCCAGATGTACCAAGCATCTCATCATGTTTTTTGGTTGCATTATTTTTAAAAGAAATCTGAGCTGACATTATATCAATCTGATCTTGGACTTTTGACGTTGCATCAATCTGTTCTGAGAATCTGCTCAAATTCCTGTCCTGATCTGTATTTACAACATCATTTTTAGACTGATTAATATTTTCTACTCTGACACTTTTATTCTTTACATTCACTAATTTTGGAATCTTTAATTTGCTCTCGCATTTGGCTACAACCTTTTTCAATTTCTTGTACAAGGAAGACATTTTCTTTAATTAATTTGGTAAATATACTCTTTAAATTTGCCTTGCAGCGCTTATTGATCAATTAATTAATTAATTTAACACTATCAGGTGTAGAAAACCTTATAACTTGGTCAATTTAAAATTTCTCCTAATTTACCTGTATCACTAATTATAATTAACCTGTAAAGAAAAATATTAATTTGCAAAAACAGTAGCAACGCAAAATATTTATTTATAACAATAATACTAATATAAAATCACATGTGTTTTAAATGTATTTATTTTTCACTTACACACCTTCTGCAACGTATACCTGTGGAAAAAGAAAACTTGTCCTGTTTTGCCTTAATTTAAATAAAAATGTTTTGCTTGTAAATAACCTTTAGACTCCTTTATCTATAACATTTTTAATTCAAACCAGCTTTCTTCTGACCCACACACCCTTTAAGGAAATCTTTAAATCTTTTATTTCAATTACAGTCAATACTGTTGTTGCATTTAGTTGTTACTGGCTACTTCTCTTAATTTTAAGAAACTGCAGTCTTCCTTTCTAATGCTTAGCCAAGCCTTATTCTATTTCTAACGCAATCACAGCGTTTAAAATTCCCTTCGATAATGTAATTCCTTAGCAGGCAACTCCTCAGCAGTCTCAAAATCCAAAACAAAGTGAACAGCCAATCACAGTGTTCACCCGAGTCACGGCCAATCAGAATACAGCAAGCCTCTCCTCGAGGTATAATCAAATCAATCTTCAACTTAAGGCAGATACTCTACAAAGTGTAGCGTTATTCCGCTATGTAGCGCTCACCAACACTCCCTCTGTAATAAGAAAAGGAAGTCTTAATTATATAGAGCTCTGACCAATCAGGTCACAGCTCATGACAGGACACATCGCAGCCAGCTCTAGCGCTGTTGACACACAACACAACAGCTCTGCCAATATGTATGTTGCTGCTGCTGCAGTCTCTCGCCCCTCGCTTTGGGAAGTATTTTTAAATAGCGCGCAGTCTCTGGGCATGTAATACACTTTTTCCCTCACCGATTCAATCAGAGCAAGCCATAGCTATATAACAAATGGTAGAGCCTCGCCCAATCAGAGCGGGGCTCACGGAGCCTCGCCCAATCAGAGCGCGGCTCTGTCTATGACGCGACGGCGTCTAGACCAATCAGGGAGCGGCCCTGCTATGACGCTGCGCGTCAATATCCAATGGGTGCGCGGCCTTGCGATGACGCGACGGGCCGTTTTAGCCAATTACAGCGCGGCTGCTGACGTAGGGAGCCGCTGCAGGCAGCTCTCTCTCCCACTCGCTCCTTAACAGCCCCCCTCCTTCACAAAATATGATTGCAACGCAGTGCGCTATGCTTATGGCACGCATTAATCTTTAGAAATAACAGTGTGATTCTAACTAAGAAAACCAAAACGGACGCCTAGCCAATTACAGCATCACAGTAACGCTTCAGTCAATCAGGGAACACTTTTACTGTAATGCTCCAAATACACTTCTCCTTTCTACAACAGCGCCTCCAACAAGGAAACTAAACGGGGACTTATTACTATATTTGTGTGTGTACTATAAACTTGGGGACACTTAGAAAATGTACATAAAATGTTCGGCAGGCAACCACTAAAAACACAGGAGCGCCGACAGCGAATCACAACGCAGCCTTTCACTTTGCCTCAGCCAATAAGAGCACTGCTTTGCTTTATCATTCCAGACATATTAACCAATCAGAGCGCGGCAGGGCGATGACGTATGCAGCAGCTGCAGCTGCAGTCTCTCCCCACACGCTCTCACTCGCAAAATCAGCCCCTCCCTTACAATTTTCGATCGGGGCACGTTTTAATGATTTTAAACTACGGAGAACGATTTATTATTATAATTAAAGTGTGGAATGTTTATAAAATGAATATTAATCGCTTTTTACTTATTTAAAAATGTTTAACAACGTGGAATACCTAAATTATAGCCTAATTAACACAGAACATTCTAAAATGTTCTTGAATGTTTTAAATTAGCACAGTTCACCTTTTTATACTTTTCAACTATGCTGAACACTTTTGAATTGAATTTTATTAGCGTGCAGAGCTTTTAAATGTATTTAAACACTGCACAACATCATAAAAGTCTTAGAATGGTACAGACTTTACCTAAACTTTCCTAAGTACCTTAGAATTACTTTTGGTACATTTTAGTGAATACATAAAAACGAAACTCATCTGTCTGCTTCTCTAATTAGGATAGTTTACATACATTCAAGTATCCACACTTCGGAATAGTCGGCGCTATTCACACTAAGGATAATTTCCATTTGCCAGTAGAGCAACTCTTACCCTACCCTTCTAACACGTAAGAATATGAACTCATTTTCCTCTGAACGCACCGCGAAGTGACAGTATCTAAGAGTTCCACTTGAACATACCTTACAAAACAATCACGCACTTTCACACTGAAAATTCCCTAACTTCAGTCACACATGAAATCCGTACAGGACTCTGTTTATAGAAATCATGCACCGTTAGCAAAATAACACCGTTATCCGTACAGGGCTCTCACCTGTTTATAGATATAAAACATGTACCCGTACAGGACTCTAACCTGTTTATAGATAATCATGCACCGACATTACTCTACCCTTCACTCAAGCTCGAATATAACTAATACTCTTATCACAGTGAGTTTTATGGAAGGCGCTTTGTCCCTATTCTCATGCTGCTCTAATTTCTTAGAAAACCCTCACTATTACAAGATTCACACCTAGCCCTAAAACTGTGTTGCACGGCGACAACACTGTATTGCACGGCGACAATACTTCTGGTACACGGCGATACCAACAGTGATACTCGGCGATATCACAGAAACAGATCAGATATTCTGCATGACTACCTTCTCATCACACAGTTTTTGTACCGGTACACACATAGCACAAAATAAACAAACTCAACATGTGTTAAAACTTAATCCTATGAATTTACCAACATATATGTATCATGCATGTAACATGTATGTCAAAAACAACATATATAAACCGTCCGATGGCTACCAGAAATTGATCCAGCGCTCTCACCAAAATATTGCACAAATGACACTATTTACTACCACAAAACTTACACTACAACACTAGGCCCATAACAACAATAGAGCGCTTGAATCATGAGGCGATAAGATCTAAATATAGTTGTTTAAACCATCTGCAATAATCAAGACCAGCTTGTCATTTTAGAAAGTTTATTTTAACACATCTAGAAAAACTTAGGTTTTGGTATTTTATTAAACAAGCATTAGAAAAATTTCATAAAGAAAGATTTATTTAGTATTAATAAAAAGAGCATAAATCAAGAATTATTATTCATTAGCAGGAATAAGTAAAATTAAGCATTTCCAAAATCCTAACTATATCTCTGTCTCTACCCTCATCACCTAGTAATAAAGTAATTAATAAAAACTCCTGTCCTCACGTGTAAAGTCCATCAGCATAACATCGTCCTCCAGAATTTCTCGAGCGTAAGCCAACTATGTGTTCTCTGAACCTATTCTTATACCCTAATTTAAGCTGAGCTAACTATTTTTCACATTCCAGCAGACGAATTCTAGTTCTCCATTGGCTGAGCCACCTCGTACCACAGTAAACTGTGACACCTCCTTCTTACATGCCCGGGCAAATTCACTAGTCCATTGTTCATTTAGAAGTCTTGGCAGCTTCTCCTTAGGCTGCTACATTTTGTAGCGACAGCTTCCTTTTAACCTTGAGCCAGTCAGCTCTGAACTCCCGTGGCACGTTAGCAAACGTTAGCAAATTTCTCCAAAAAGTCATCTTTTTAGCAGTTCAATTCAAAACCTTTCAAAATAAAAGCTCAGAGGCCTTTTCCATCCTTCTTGGAATTATTTTCACTTGAGCCATTTTCATCATTAGGCCTCTTTTCAAAGAGCGTCAATTTTCTGCGCCACTGTCCCTGCGCCACTTTTAAAAGGGTACTATTTTCCTGCAGCCATCTCTAAGCTTCACTTGTAAAACTATTATATAAACAAACACAAAGAATAATTAATGAAAGAAATACAGTTTGTTCTGTTGCCTCCCATCATTGCTAATAATTGACCCATTAGTCTAAATTACCTAGCAGTAAAGCACAAATAAAGCAGCATTTTATATCTACCAGTCTTCATGAATCCAGCAGGGTTCTTTATGCACCTATAAAGAATATAGTGACACTACATAGACAAGGGAAGCAAAATAAGCACATGCCATTATTTTAAAAACAGCTGCTATTATTTATAACATGACAATAGACAAGATTAATTTATTATTTTCCACATACATGAGAATGCAACATAATGCACATTTATGAGCACACATGTTAGTTTCCCGCGTGTTCTGTGAAAATGCAACTTTAAACTAGGTTGAATTATTATACACACAGCACAAGTTGTTAGCATTATTAATTTGTTTATGGAAGTGTGACTTCACGGGTTTAAACAGATTTCTGTTTTCTATCCCGCTCCATCACAGCAGCTAAAATGGGCTGGGGGAGTGGCTAGGCCCAATCCAGGCCCTTTCCTGACAAATCCCCCCTCCCCTTGACTGACTTCCTGGCTGTACCTTAGAGTTGTGCTGGGAGCAGGAACCAAAGGACGAAGAAACTCACTTCCGCTGCGCAGAAAGCTGAAAAAACGCTCCACAGGTGAGGAAATATGTGTAGTATTGCAGCGACCTCCTTAAATAAAGTTTCCTGACTAAAAATCGTTGTTAAATAATATGAAACAGGCCGAAAACGCACAGAGACTCTTATGGGGCGGCCATCTTGAATCGTGCACTCGGTCGAATTCCCCCGGTATTCAGTCCTGATCAATGTCCAATCCTAATAAAAGCAAATTCAGAGTGCAAATTCAAGGTGCAATAGCACAGTATATATAACCGCTACAATGTCGATAAAACTTGGTCCTTTATTCTAACTCCATCCTCTATTTAGAAAGCAGCTTAAAATATTCATAAAGTATAGATGCGGTTTAAAGGTCCGATTGTTCTACCCAGTTGGCAAAGTATTGCTAGATTTCAGCCCCCTTTCTTTTTTGCTCTATGCCCCTTTTGCATATATATATATTTTTCTCTAGATTACAGGTCACCAATAATCAAGCCAGCCATTGTTGAAACGAGGGAGGAAAAGGGTCCAGCCAATCTGAGGCTATACATAATCCAAATACTGCCATTACTATGCTGACAAGGTCTCCTCCACCCTTGGCTTCCAGATTAGTTATACCCAACATTATTAGCAGGGGGTTACATTGACCTGTAGTAATAATGTCCTCCTTAAAAAGTCATCAATCTCTTTGATTAGTGACCCAAGCTCTTTACCTGTGGCGAACATATGGATTAAATCTGACTTATGCAGCGCACAACGAGGGCAAAGCACACCTTTCCCCTCATCCCAATTGGCAATCCAATACGGTGTGTAATATAATTCAAAACAAGTTTTATAATACTGTGTTTGAAGGTTAGCAGGCATTAAAGTCATTAGGGTGTTTGAAAAAGCACGTTAAAAAGCTGTGTCTGTAGTACCTATAGTCCCTTGCCACTTGATGGAGCATTGTTCCAAATCGTCTTTCATTTATTTATTAAAAAGCTTATACAAAACCCCAATGCTGGGTGGGACACGCTGTATTATTTTTCCCATAAATTTACACCTCTCTTTTTTCTGTATGTACGATTGAGACAGGCAATAGGGGAATACGTGCCATCGTACCCCATGGAGCCTCCCACAGGTGCCCCATTGCATCACATGTTGCGCACTACTGATACTTCACATCTCGTATCTACCTTGTACCATAGCCTTTACACGGAAATGGAATACCCTCCTAGTCCCGCGCGCGCCAAGTGGAGCATTGAACTGAGACATGATATTACGGACCAGCAGTGGGACATTTGCTGTAAACAGCCTGAACTCGCCTCCTCGAATAGTAGGCTGCACACCACACATTACACATTTTTAGACTGTCTCCATTACACCCCACCCGGTTGCATCAGTATGGGCTACGTGACAGTGCTCGATGCAACAGGTGTGGGACAGACAACGCTGACTGTCTCCATCTGGCATGGGACTGTAGCGCAGTGCATTAATATTGGCAACAGGTATTTGCGGCACTGGAGCTCATAACCATCCTAGAACTTCCACGTTCCCCACTGCTGGCATTGCTTGGATATGCTGAGGCGATACCAGCGGCAACGCGTAAATTTGTCACAATTAGTATACTACTGGCCAGACGGAGGGCGGCTTGCAGATGGGGCAGGAGCAGGATGCTGAAATTTACCGCTTTGGCTGCCATAACTGTGGCAGGGTATGCTCAGACGTGAGTCCCTTGCTCACTTTGCCACTGGATTCAAGCAAGCCAGGCTGAAGACGGCTGTAATGCCAGAAACCGGTCGTCGGAAGCTTGTTTCCGGTCCAGGGAAGGCATGGCTTGGCAGTTCGGGCTGGACTGTTCCCATGAGGCACAGGGTCAGACTGATTTGCATATGGCCATGTCTGAACTGGGGTGGCAGAGTGGGCTAAAGAACGGTGATGGATTAAACCCAGATCTTTTGACTGGGTGTGAGTGTTTGATTGGTTCAGATGCTCTGTCCATCACCACCCCCTTTTGTACCGCTTTGGCCGCCATAAGTGTGGCAGGGTATGCTCAGACGTGAGTCCCTTGCTCACTTTGCCACTGGATTCAAGCAAGCCGGGCTGAAGATGGCTGTAATGCCAGAAACCGGTCCTCGGAAGCTTGTTTCCGGTCCAGGGAAGGCATGGCTTGGCAGTTCGGGCTGGACTGTTCCCATGAGGCACAGGGTCAGACTGATTTGCATATGGCCATGTCTGAACTGGGGTGGCAGAGTGGGCTAAAGAACGGTGATGGATTAAACTGAGATCTTTTGACTGGGTGTGAGTGTTTGATTGGTTCAGATGCTCCGTCCATCACCACCCCCTTTTGTACCGCTTTGGCCTCCATAAGTGTGGCAGGGTATGCTCAGACGTGAATCCCTTGCTCACTTTGCCACTGGATTCAAGCAAGCCGGGCTGAAGACGGCTGTAATGCCAGAAACTGGTCCTCGGAAGCTTGTTTCCGGTCCAAGGGAAGGCATGGCTTGGCAGTTCGGGTTGGACTGTTTCCATGAGGCACAGGGTCAGACTGATTTGAATATGGCCATGTCTGAACTGGGGTGGCAGAGTGGGCTAAAGAACGGTGATGGATTAAACCCAGATCTTTTGACTGGGTGTGAGTATTTGATTGGTTCAGATGCTCCGTCCATCACCACCCCCTTTTGTACCGAAATTTAAGGAATGGCTGGGCGATATGATTCTGTGGCGGGAACAAATACATACCTACTCTGAACTACTCCAATTGCCGACCTGACCTCGAGACATATGGGACACCCTCACTATGTACCTCATTGAACAGCCACATGCAACCAATGTAGACTCAAGCTTGCGGCCTCATTAAGTTGAAGCACATTAGGTAAAATGTACTCGGATTATTGCTATTTTTATGTCAAAAGCGTGCTGTTTGTGACTTGTAATATGTCCTCATGTATGGGAGTGGGAATATGTCTTGATGCTGATGTCTTTGCCACGTTTATATGCCTCTAATGCTATTATTATCTGGGAAATTCTTCTACATACTGTGTATGATCATGCTCTGTTGTATTTCATGTACTGGAACCACTTGTTGATATTGTTTGTATAAATGATAAAACAATATTTAAAAAATCACACTTCTCTAATCTTTCTGCCCCACCCCCCTTCCTCTGCAGGTAATCTCTTATCTGAAGATGTTAAAAAGAATTCTATTAGTAAGACCAAATTAATTTCTCAAATCATTGTATGTTATTATCTGTATGGTGAAAAAACCAAACCTATGTACATAACTGCCACCTTTATCCAGTTATTAAAATAAGGGTCACTAAAAATATCAGGCTGGTTCCTATTTTGTAAAAGTGGAGTAGAAAGTTTCAACCTCCCAAACTCTAGCAGGCGACGTACCGAGGTTCATACTTTAAAAGCAGTGAGCAGTGTATTAAAGCGCACTCTTTTACAGTAGCCATAATCAAATTGGCAGCATAGACACACCAATGCTTCAGGGCCAACCAACAATTCGAAGGGGGAAGGATAATTTAACTGCCCTATATTAATGTCTACCCTCAGAAGTGTTGTAAATTGCACCATTGAGGCCCCCCACTAGTATAGTTTAAGATTCAGAAGGGCCAATCCGCCACGTTTCGTGGGAAATGATAAGTATTTAATCGATCTTCTTGGTCTAGAATATGCCCAGATAAATTGTGCAAATCTGCTTTGAAATTTCTTTAACCAAAACTTCGAGAAAAAGAGAGAATTGCTCTTAGAAAGTACAATATTTTAGGAAAAAATACCATTTTGATTATGTATCCTCTGCTGATCAGTGTTAGATGTGGAGAGGTGTGGCTCACTGGTTAGAGGCGGCAGACCTGTAAGCAGCGAACAGCCCGGGACCAGGGTTCAATTCCCGACGCGGCAGGGTCTTGGACCAGGGTCAACGGACTCGATAATTCTTGCCTCAGTGCCTACTCTAACCAGGGAACACACTCGGTAACTCTGGGCATTAAGCTTGCCTCATCTCTACAACGGCCCCCCAACGGCCGGGGATGCCTGGTTTCACCCTGGAGATACCCAGAAAAGGACCATCTCACAGGGAAAACCAGGACGGGTTCCCCAGCGATCTACAGCGCCAGGACACTCGGGTAGAGTAACAGTGCGCTTTACAAGTATCCCACATTTTTTTACAAGTATCCCACAGAGATGTAAATTATCCACCCTTTTTAGCGCTTTTTGTTCTCCTCTGCACGTGGCCCCAGATCTTCCTTTACCACCTCATCTAACTCAGAGGCTATTGTGACCACTAGATATGTTTTTTTATTACCCTGTAATTAGTAAAAGATGCAAATTCATTAATATTTATCTGTGTTTTATCCCTGTTCAGGGCATATCCTGACAAAGCACCATATCTCTGAGCTTCTTCTTCAATTGCCCTTATAGCGCGTTCAGGATGGGAAGTGACCAGAGCTATGTCGTTGGCATAAGCCAACACCTTACTTTCCTGTTCAAACATAATTTAGGGGGAATTTCTACAGCCAGTTGTAACTGCTTCAGGAAAGGATCGATGCGGACGCACGCAGCAGGCGCGCTGCTGGTGCGCTGAAGAAACGTTCCAAATACTAACAGCACTTAGCCACAAAACTGAACCCAAACCAGCTTTTGCGACCGTAGACTGCAACGCATTCCAGTCCTTTTTCTCTCAAAAAATTAAGGACATCATTTCAGGGGTCAATAACACCCCTATCTCCCATAGCCCCCCAGTGCAGCATCAGGACCCCCCAGCACCGGAAGCAACTCACCAACTTCCCTTATCTGGACTCAGTTACCCTAACCTTATTAATGAATCGCACCAAATCAGGCTCACCTGCAGACCCCTGCCCCCCAAGGATCTTTCGAATGGCCCTCCCAGGGATGGAAAGCCAGATTCTCAAAGAATTGAACCACTCCCTAGAGACAGGCTATCTATCATCCATTTTAAAAGAGGCCAGAGTAACCCTCCTGCTGAAAAAACCAGGAGCTGATGACACCAATCTAAAGAACTATAGACCTATCTCCCAACTACCATTCCTTGCAAAGGTCATTGAACAACACGTTCTGAAAACTCTCGCGACATTCCTGGAGGACAACCAGCTACTCCAAGCACAAGAGGCGGGTTTCTGAGCTCACTACAGCACAGAGTTAGTGATGCTGTCTGTACTCGACGACCTTTGAATTATGGCCGACAATAAAACTCAGAGTGCCCTGATTTTGTTAGACCTCTCAGCGGCATTCAACACGATCATCCATTAACAAATACTGTCCCGTATCTTAAACCTGGGCAGAGGTGGAGGAGCGCACAAATGGCCAGAATCATTCCTGTCAGGTCGGTCACACTGGACGCAGCTGAGGGAGCAGATATCAGAGAGGGGCTTTTGTAGTGTAGTTCCTATCTTCCCAATAGGCTCTGCGCATTGGAATAATACCTACAGCAGTAAAGGCCTAGGCCAGACGTTAACTAGGTCTACTACTGTCGATACTAGACTTAAAGTTTTGGGTTTGCCAGCGTAGCTCAGAGTTCACTAGAAACTTTCTCGAATGTTCAAGGAGGAATTAACTTCCCTGATTAGACAAGAAGGGATTTAGTTTCTGACAACCATAGAACATGACAACTTTGCTCTCCCCTAATCAAGAGTCAATCTCGAGAGTCGTGTGAACAAAAGGCAAATTATTTTACTCAGTCAGTACGTGCATTCTTAGTCTCATCAGAATGTAGAGAAAAGGAAGAGACGGGCGTGTTCAATAAAAAGGTGTTATTTATTGATCAGTCTCTTTTCTCATACAAGAGAAATGGATCGATATTATTGCAATACTTATAGTTAAGTAAAGTGCATACATTAAAAGCAATAGTATAAAATAATACTGTAAAAACATTGATATGGTTTCTAAGCCATAAGATGTTTTAAAATGAATAAAATATATTATATACACATATACATTTGACTAAACGTACTCAACTGGTGTTTCTAGATACGCCTACCCCGTG
The DNA here is from genome assembly GCF_964261635.1 of Lissotriton helveticus. NCBI lineage: Eukaryota > Metazoa > Chordata > Amphibia > Caudata > Salamandridae > Lissotriton > Lissotriton helveticus. Next base: position 293,939,278 of record NC_136059.1, on the reverse strand, counting down.
TACCTGACCTAAGTCTAATACGTGGGCGGGAATAGATAGTTACAGTTTAAGTTAAGTTTGTTTTTGCCAAGTGAATAACTAAAGAATTCTCTGTGAGGGGTTATTCAGTTCTGTACCTGGAATTTAGGATGAATGAGGAATGGTATCTCTCTCTCTGGTCTCGATATTCCAGGCTGCCTGCGAGGGCTACCCGGAAACGCCGGTGCTGGATTCTCGGCAGGAGAAAGCAGCGCGTCTCTCAGCGCGTCAGAAAGGCGGGGCTGCGCCAGCGGGGTCTGCTCTGCTCTTCGCTTCGGCAAGTATGGCTGCTCCGTCTCGTCACCACGCGTGTGTTTGCATATGGCAAGATCGGTAATATTTATACCTTTAAGGTGCCGAGATTGACGTAAGGATGGACATAGATACGTCAATAAAGATGTCATACGACTTGCTCGTTAGCACATTCTTTTACTAAAGTTCTCGGTGAAATCAAAACAATGGCCGCAGGGTTTTGCCCAGGTTGTCATAGGTTTGATTTGTTATGAGAACTCCGTATGCCTTATCAGGGGCTGGAGGAATATCGCTTGTCTAATTAGATCGCAAGTGTTATGACCTAATCAGATAACACGTTCCTGTGCCGTAGTGTGACTGCGTCAGATAACGGTATCTGCATCATGGGGGTTTTCTGCCTCATGGGCTGACTGCTAGTTAACTTGTTGGTTTGTTTAACTAGAATAGGGTCAGGAATAGGGGGATCGATTCAGGACCTATAGGAATACATGACACCCACTCCACGCTAACTATGGACATATTTACTAATCTAGGCATAGTATAACATAGTACAACATACTATAGAGTAGTGTGTATACCTTACCACCCCAAAATACATAAATGCATTTTGAAATTTTCAAATATACTGAAAAAAATTGCAGACATATATATATGGTATGCACTCAAGCTGTAGAAAAATGCCAAAGTAATCGCATTTGTATACATTATTGCTTATTTGGTATATGAGAATTACACATGAAATGGTTTCTTACAGAAAAAAGTTTCGAGACCATTCCATCACAGAATAAAATATCTTTATGAACATGCCAGCGGGCAGCTAATGTCTATAAGCTATCTAAAATTTAGAAACCTTAGTTCTCTAAGAATAGTTCTTACTTTAAGCAGAAGATAGTGTCCCGAAAAATATGCAAAAATATTTGGGGCTGCTGGAAAAACTGCTGTCCGTGAACTGGAGCGAAAATGTTCATGTGACTTTATTTTTAAAGTTGAAGGCCGAATTCAGGGAACGCCGTGTGCGAGCTTGCTCAAAAGTCTCTATTTCTGTTCGGGTGAGAAAATCATATCATTTAGGCTTTCGAAAAAACTGTCAACAGCTTCCTGGGAAAGTTCCACTAACTCGGAAATAGGTGTAATCATGCATTCTTGCGCATGATTGTCTCCATTGACATTCTGATTTGCATTACTGACAGAAGGTCGTACCTGTTCGATGCTGCTTTCATCTTGAACTTCACTACCCATCAATCGTAGTGGTGAAGCTTCCACGAATGCCGTCATCAGGATTGGTAGCCTTTGAGGGCAGCACAAAGCATGAACCTTGATCTGGCTCAACAATGTTTCTGCATCCATCGGCGCATCCGATTGTAGCGTCAGACAGGTGTCTAACACGCATTCTTCTCCGCATAGCAGACACCTCAATACAGGTAAAACACATCTTTGCCACATTGGTCGAAATGATAGAAACCAAGTCATGTTCAGGTCTCTAAGCCGGGAGAGTCCCAGGATTTTTGATATCCGGTCCCGGTATCCAATGGCTAGGATTGTTTCTTCCCTTGTCACAAGAGAGTTTTGTCTGTGACATGGGTTGCCATAACGAAAAATAAGGACTAAGAATAGGATTCCTGCAATTAGTCCCAGGATCAGGGGAAGTCCGCCAAAAATCGAATGGACGAAATCTGGAAAAATACCCAGTATGGCTTTGAATGGTGTTAATGCCATCGAAAATACTGTCTTAAATACCTTTGAGACCCCATTGGTATCAGAAATATTTAAGATTTCATTCAGGATTTCCGCGAAATGTACGGGGGAATTAGTTGATAATAATGTATGTATCTCTGCAGTCGTCCTTGCGACTTGTAGATCATACGTTTCTTTTGATGACGAGAGCCTGGTAGGCGTCTGAAGAAGGACTGTTTTCATTCTGCTTAAAGTATCTATTCGAATAGAAGTAATTTTCAAATCGGGCCATGCCCTTGCCTCCCTGTCTGGGAAGGAGCTGGGGAACAATGTGCGTCCACAGCACTTGACCTTCGCAGTAGTAGTTACTAGATAAGGAGTCCCGGGCATAAGACTACAACATCTGCGGTCTACAATAAGAATGTAACTCCCATTATAGAGTCTTTGAAAGAATGGTTCTATTTCTGTTGCAGGTGCGCCTTGCTGGTGACATGAAAGGTTGTATGAATTCCCTTCACAGGCTCCATGCAAACTAATTCCGTTACACAGAAGTGTGCCACTCAGTGACATCGCACAATTGTTGCCACTAAGAAACACTTTCTGTCCTTTATTACTGACACATGCATGTGAATAGGGCAGGTTCCATGTTGTTTTAAGGTACCCCTTTCCCAATTTCTCGTACATGCCAGCCTGTATATATTTTTGGCAGTATTGAAACCTGAAGGTTGAGATTGGAATATTTATTATCCCATGTATTATCCATTCATTGACAGGTCGTTCTGACATTGTCATTGGTAATCTTTCTAGTTTTTCAATGCTCAAGATTGTATAATCAGCACCCTTTTGCGCCATACTGATTTGTCTATCAGTAAGGTTAAAGATTTGGAATAGTGACGTTGTGTTGATTAAACGCCAAGGCACATAGCCTGAACGCAGATTTTGTAACGTCCAGCCAAGCTGTACAATAGAACGCAATTGTGACTGACCGTGTTGTAATAGCAGTAAGTCTTGCGATAATATATCGATTGCTGACGACACAATGCTGTCCAAAGAAAAAATTCTGGAGGACAGAGTCATTAACCCATTGTCCACTACAGAAAGTGATTTTTCCAAATTAATACGGTCAATTTCCAGTATTCTCTCTGCTGTTTCAATTTGAGTAACCTTCCAGGCCTCATTGTATGCTGCATATACAGAGGCTGCTATGAAACGCTTTTGACGCTGTTTGCGTGGTCCCAAAGTGAAATCACGCAAGTCAGCACCATCAGTAAGTAAAGTTAGGTGTTGCTTAATTTCTGCCAGTGTGGAAGTTTGTAGCCATTGAAGGCATAATTTGCCCACACTGTAGGTGGTTATTATCCCTGGGTGATGTCTTTGAGGATATCTAGGGTCTGGCCTGGTCATTTTGAACCCCTGTGTTTTGTTCAGGAATCTGTCTTGACAGTTATTAGTATCTGTGGGCCAGATCAACCACTGTTTCCAATCAGGATGTGTTCTGTTTTGGTTTAATATATGGTTTACGTCTATCTCTTCATCTGTATCAGAGTTATTGCTAAACATTATTGGCTTTGGAATAGACGGTTTATTTAAATCTTTGATTTTGGCTAAGCCAAGACAGGTGGTCTGTTGAACAGTGTCATTTAAAAATATCATTTGTTCTGGGATCATGCAGGCTCTAAACAAAGCTTCTATACCCTGTACTTGCCATTCTTTTATACCCCAAACACTTTTCAATTCAACATTTTTGTCCCAATAATCAAATCCAAAAGTATTCATTTGTTCAAAAAATGAGTCTGAATATAACAATTTTGTGTTGGTTATCATGGTTTTGGTTCCTGTCTTGTTCGACAATTTAAAATAAAATGTTTCAGCATTACTTGTGTTAAAACCTGAAAAATATGAATATTTGTCGTAAACGGTTCTTGAGCTCCCTTTTGGAGGTGTTGCACAATGTTCCCATTGATTATAATTTAAAACGTTTCTAGGTTGTGCAGATCTATGTAAAAAGTGGTTACCATAGTGGTTATAGCAATACATACTGTCATAATTTGTAGAACCCTGCAAATAATCATGTTTGGTAAATTTAGCAGACATTACTAAGTCAGACATCATATTATTGATGCTTTCGAAGTCCCAATCATCAGCAAATGAGTTTGGTTTTGCAAAGTCACTCAATGAGATCTTAATTTGGTGTGGATATTTCAGGATCTCGACCGGACCATAAATTTCATAGTCAGTGTTGTCCCAGGCTACCCCACCAGGTATCGGATTGGCTGTGAAGTTGGCTGAAGAAAGTTCTCTTTTCTCGACGTGTGAAGATGTGTGTGGTTTGAGGATCAAGTTGATTTTCTGACTTGCTGTGTCCATTTTAGCATATTTTCCCTCAATGAAGCGTCCCAAAGTAAGTACCATGATGAGCCAAAGTATGAGGATAAATGCACCAAAACCCACCCAAAATTCAATCCATGGAGAAATCAGATATGTTTCTTTCAGTTGTCTCAAAAGTTCCTTAGCTTTGTCTTTAAAGGTTTTTGATGATGGCTGTGTCTTTGATTCGCTGAAGCCCTCAGAGGAATCATTGAAGTTAATGAAGTAGCCGGATGCAGTTCTGTCAATTGTTCCCATTGGTTCAGGATTTCTGTTTCTTGCATTTTCACTTGGTACTTCATTATAGATTGGTGTGTCTCTGCTAAATGTTTTTATTTGGGTATTCAGAGGTCTTAGTTCTATTGCATTGTTGCATAGTCCTTGTTGTTCTTCTGTAGGCGTTTCGAATGTGATGAGCCTCTTCGTTAGGACCTCTGTACTGGTAGCAAACCTTAGTGTTCTGCTACTTATTGGGAGTCCACTTGGCCTACTGTTTGTTATCGGCCACATGTTGTGGTTTTACCAGGTCGATGGATACAACTCGGTTCTCCTTTTTACCAGCAAGTGGCGGTAGTACAACTGATCTTGTCCCGTTGACAGACAAGACAGGAACTGCTTTTCTGTAAGAAGGCCCAAATTCCTTCTTTACCGCGATCTTTTCCCTGACTAGATCCCCGACTTTTGGAATCCAGACAGGTCTTGCTGGGACAGGTGGTGGTTCTTCAGTGGTTGTTGGCTGTTGTTTCAACTTTATGTTGCTCAGGTCTTTTCTTGTTTTGTTTAAGTCCTGCAAAATAGCCAAACGGTCTTTGATATCAAAGGTTTTTTCTTTCACCACTGAAGTCTGACTATCAATGTCAGAGATCATCATCCTAGTTCCAAATAATAATTCGTACGCACTGAATCCCTTCAGAGAATTTCTTGGCAAGTTATTGAGACTACGTTGGACACTTATTAGATGTTTGACCCACCCAGCTCCCGAACCTAATATCCTTTCCGCTATAGATTGCTTTATGCCTTGGTTTTTTCTTTACACCATCCCGTACCCTCAGGAAGGAAGTGAGAAGATTCCCGCTGGGCTATGCTCATTTGGTCATGTTTCCCCTCAGGCTTGAGGGCTAGAGTGGAGACAATGGTCAAACGTAGCATGCTCTTAGCGTATATGCCATTTAGACTCGCAAATCTTTGTATAACAGTCCGGACGTCAGCCGAGTGCTGGTGATCTACATTATAAGTGGAACTAGCCTGTATATGTTAATCGCAACCCTTCCTTTTTACTCCTGATTTTTTCTGGAGTAGAACGACGAGGTATTAAACTGTTTCTTTCCCCACTGCGATCTCTGTTGCAGTTTGGGCAGTTTTTTACAAACATGGTATGACGCAGGCTCATGCCTGGCCACCAGTACCTTGATTGTAATTCTTCCAGAGAATCTTTTAGTTTAAGGTGTCTGAGACCCTCGCCCATATGTGCGTCTGCGATTAACAAGTTTCTCCTGTCCATGTTTGGAATCACCCTATCCCCCACTCCAGGGATTCGAGCAAAAGGGACGGAGTTTGCATCGATTATGTATGTATAATTGAGTGGATAGTTGATCGGTAACGCTGAGCAGTCGCCTTTTGATGACGTTTTCACCGCCAGCACTGTTTCACCGTCAATGTATTTTAATGTACGCTTTTTTCGAACTACGGGAGCCGATTTAGTGGCTGCCGCTGCGGCTGTTTCAGCCAATGAATTCCCTACAACGTGAACGCCATCACGCTGATGACTCAGTGAGTGAGTCACGTGAGTCTTTGGTAGTTCTTTTTGTAAAAAGCTATTTGTTCCCAGAGCAGTTTCTGCTTTATTGGTGCATCTGTGTCATCTTTGTAACCTTTTTGAATCCATGTCTGCAAATCGCTGTTATATGATTTGACGCAGTAATATGAATCTGACACTATAAGTGTCGGGAATTCGCGATCCGCATTATCTAGCGCCATTTTTAAAGCTAATATTTCAGTTTGTTGTTCTGAATTACTTTCTACTGAGTGTGTCTTTGTTAATAGAGGTTTTAGTTTACCTCCGCGCCACACTTCTTTTGTAATCTCACATGTGGGGTTGTATGCTTGTTCTCCCCAAACGGAGGGTTGAGCATGTCCGTCTGCATAGATTACACAGGCGTAATGTCGTAAAGGCAGAATGTCGATTGGCAGAGGATATGTTTCTTCATATACTAGATTTTTCAATTCTTCTAGTTCTGGATCAAAGTAGTAGTATACTTTGTCCGTTGTGATAGAATTCACCCATTGTATCCATTCCGGATTCAATGCTGTTGTTGGTAAATTCCACGGTGTTGTTAGTGCCTCAAAGGCTGATTTTGCTGTTCTGACTGTGATATGTCTACCGTCCGCTTGATCTTTCTCTCTAGCTATTGCGGTTTGAACTGCATGAACAATTTTTTCTTTGTTGCTGAATTTCTGTTCAGCTTCTGTGTACAAGTGTGATTTGAATGCAATTGGTACCTTTTCCCCTTCATTAGAGGTCAGGTATGTGAATCCGCATCTCCCTGGGATGACTCGAATCACAAGATTGCGTGTGTTATCACGTGTTTCTAATTTTGTTTTAATTAGCATGTCTGTTTGTAAGGATCTCAGAATTTCTGTGTGTATTTGAGTCCAATTGGATTTTTTAAAATCTGCTTTGATTAGATCATAAAGGGGTTTGACCCTTTCTGCGTAATTTGCAATGTATATTCTTCCGAAATTTAGGAAGCCTAGAATCGACTGTAGGTTTTTTAGTGTTCTAGGTGCTTGGAGTACGGCACATTTCTCTAGGAAATTGTCAGCCAGGCTTTTGCCTTCGCTTGATAATTCATATCCTAAGAACAGGACTGTCAGATGGGCAATTCTGGATTTTTTAAAGTTGAATTTGTAACCCTCTGCAGCGAACCCAAGTATTATGGTGTTCACTCTTTTCAAGTGAGTCTCCAAGTCATCATCTGTTAAGTAAATGTCATCGACATAAGATAATGCTTCATCATCATATAGTTGTAGTAATTCTGTTACTCTCGCTGAGAATACCCCCGGACTGTTCTTGTACCCCTGGGCTAACCGACAGAATTGTTTTTGAGTGCCATTTACTGAGAATGCAGTTAAATATCTGCTCTCTGGTGCTATGTTTTGACAAAAGAATCCATTAGAGATGTCTAAGGCTGTTTTGTATTTTTTGCGCACTATGTTATTCATTAGTGCAGCACTGTGTGAGTTTTGCACTGCAAAAGTTTTGCAACATGTGTTAAGGTGTCGGTAATCCAAAACTAGACGATGTGAATTGTCTGGTTTGGAGACCGGAAACAAAGGATTGTTCATTTGTGAGGTGCAAGTTTCAATCACCCCCTGGTATTCTAGCTGATCAAGTATTTCATTTACCTGTTTTTTAGCTTCTTGCTTAATTGGGTACTGCCTTTGTGCAGTAGGTTGTGATTTTAGCTGGATTTTGTGAGGAGGAGAATCCTCATCCCATCCTACATGATTTTTATATAAAGCAGGTGCTAGAGCCACTGCCCACTTTCTAGCAAGTGTGTATTTTTTATGAATTGGAATTTGATTTGAGAAGGCAGGCATAATTACTTCTTCGCCATGAGGGCACTCCCTGACAAACTCTGGTGGCCAGTCTTTTTCAGCTAGAAGGATGTCATAACCCTTGGAGAGGTTATCCCAAAATAGTCCCCTTATTTTCCTAGTCTTATCTCCCTCTATACGTAATGTTATCTCGTATATCTTGTGAGGTTTGCTAACCCTGGTGTCTGCAGTTTCCACTTGAAGATATTCATTCGTGTCCACTGTCTCCAGATGATTCATAAGGACTTTGCGAGCTATGCTCACTTCTGCTGCGCTGTCTAGCATTGTCTGAGCCCACTCTCCGTTTTTCAGTTGTGTCCTCAGTATTCTCGGCATTGTTAACTACCTTGATACTGGCTACCTTCTTTTTTGGAAATTGTAATTTCTTTTTTAGTTGAGCAGGTTCCTTGTCTTTGGACTTGGCGTGCTCTTCTCTTTGTTATGATCGTCCTCTTCTTTCCGATTTCTGCGAGGAAGTCTGAAAAGATTGAGAGGGACGCGTATCAATGTCTTGATATCTATCAGGTTTTTTATATTATCCCTATTTCTAAGGTTATATCTTTTCCCAGAGGGGTCACTCTGGGGTGACCTGTGTCTTTGGTTCGGAGATTTCTCTCTTCGCCTAGGAGACCTTCCTCTGGACTGGAATTTCTTTTCTTTAGGATTGGATTGTTTGTTTCCATCCCAGTTCTTTTTTGGTGAATTATTATTAAAAAATATTTTTTCTGGACTTTCAGTCAGTTGCGGTTTTACTGGTATTCCACCTAAACTATCTCTACCTAGTTCCTCATAGGATTTTTCTATGATTCTGGCAATTTCAGCTGGTTGGTCTGCTATATCTGTCTCTTTTAACCTCTGGCGGATCGCCACGTTGGCTGCTTCACCTTTTATGTTGGCTAATAATATAGCCGAGACCTGCTTGAAGTCTTTCAGTAATTTCATACCAAGAGTTAAAGCGGGTTCTGGACCGTATTCGTCTTGAATTTGTTTTAGCACATCTGGTATCACCGAAATGGATGGAACACCGTGCGTTTTTGTGTAGATGGAAGCAAAGACTGTACCCCAAGTGTCACAGTCCTCTATGTGTGGTGCGATTCCCATTGGGAGACAGATAGTCAGAATCCTGTGTTTTTCTAGCGGGGTGGTGTCAGGAAACACCGCCTCTATTTGGGTAATTTTCTGTGCCAACCAGAATGGTATTTGTTCCCGTTTAGCCGGTACTTTACCTAGGCAGGATTGGATGTTCTGTGGTGTAATTTTATTTGTGTTCCCCTGGTGAGGGGTCAGCTGTGGAAGTTTAATCGCTGGCTGAATTGTTGAAGTCCGCATCACATACTGAACTAATTGTCTATGAATTTTTATTAATTGTTTTAGCTGTGTTAACAGCTCTGCTGCAGACATCCCATTGATGTCTGGATGTGGTGTGTATCCGGCTAGGACCGGCCACGTTGCTCCTGGTCTACCTAAAGGACCGAGCCTGGTGATGTGATTATTATGTTTTAGGGCGCCATCAAATAAGAGCAAATGCTCTTGGAATTTGAGTGGTACTTCCACCTCCTCGAAAGGAGTGTACTCATTAGGAGGTTCCTCTATTTTGTAATAGTGGAAGTACTTTGTTACAGCATTTGCTGCTGGAAAATGTATCCATGAATAATATACCTCTGTCTGCCGATATTCGTGTGCCTCAATTACGAATATGACTGTGCCACCTCTAGGTGTCAGTCCATTTTCTATAAGTTTCAAGGTTATAGATTTTCTTTTAATGACCGGGATGAGTATTATATCCGGGTCTGCATTTTGTAGTGCAGTATCAGCTTCTGCTATGTCAGCTGCTAATCTAACTGCCTCTCTTTCTTCATCACTGTCTGTCATTTTACTGACAGGATGGTTATTTTGTTTGTTTGCAGATCAGGTTTCTTATGGAAACAAAGATTAGATGCACAATATTTTGGAACAGTGTATCCTTCAACGTTGACTATACCAAGAACCATACATAGGAGTTCGTTCCTGCGAGGTCTGGCGGATATAACCTTTCACCCACTCCAGACGTCTTTGGAGTATTTGGGAAAAGGGGTCTGAGTGAGAAAGCATGACTGAGTTACTCTAAATGTCTTACGTTAGTTTTATCGCCCTTTCCAAACGCGTTGGGCGCCATGTAGTGTAGTTCCTATCTTCCCAATAGGCTCTGCGCATTGGAATAATACCTACAGCAGTAAAGGCCTAGGCCAGACGTTAACTAGGTCTACTACTGTCGATACTAGACTTAAAGTTTTGGGTTTGCCAGCGTAGCTCAGAGTTCACTAGAAACTTTCTCGAATGTTCAAGGAGGAATTAACTTCCCTGATTAGACAAGAAGGGATTTAGTTTCTGACAACCATAGAACATGACAACTTTGCTCTCCCCTAATCAAGAGTCAATCTCGAGAGTCGTGTGAACAAAAGGCAAATTATTTTACTCAGTCAGTACGTGCATTCTTAGTCTCATCAGAATGTAGAGAAAAGGAAGAGACGGGCGTGGTCAATAAAAAGGTGTTATTTATTGATCAGTCTCTTTTCTCATACAAGAGAAATGGATCGATATTATTGCAATACTTATAGTTAAGTAAAGTGCATACATTAAAAGCAATAGTATAAAATAAAACTGTAAAAACATTGATATGGTTTCTAAGCCATAAGATGTTTTAAAATGAATAAAATATATTATATACACATATACATTTGACTAAACGTACTCAACTGGTGTTTCTAGATACGCCTACCCCGTGTACCTGACCTAAGTCTAATACGTGGGCGGGAATAGATAGTTACAGTTTAAGTTAAGTTTGTTTTTGCCAAGTGAATAACTAAAGAATTCTCTGTGAGGGGTTATTCAGTTCTGTACCTGGAATTTAGGATGAATGAGGAATGGTATCTCTCTCTCTGGTCTCGATATTCCAGGCTGCCTGCGAGGGCTACCCGGAAACGCCGGTGCTGGATTCTCGGCAGGAGAAAGCAGCGCGTCTCTCAGCGCGTCAGAAAGGCGGGGCTGCGCCAGCGGGGTCTGCTCTGCTCTTCGCTTCGGCAAGTATGGCTGCTCCGTCTCGTCACCACGCGTGTGTTTGCATATGGCAAGATCGGTAATATTTATACCTTTAAGGTGCCGAGATTGACGTAAGGATGGACATAGATACGTCAATAAAGATGTCATACGACTTGCTCGTTAGCACATTCTTTTACTAAAGTTCTCGGTGAAATCAAAACAATGGCCGCAGGGTTTTGCCCAGGTTGTCATAGGTTTGATTTGTTATGAGAACTCCGTATGCCTTATCAGGGGCTGGAGGAATATCGCTTGTCTAATTAGATCGCAAGTGTTATGACCTAATCAGATAACACGTTCCTGTGCCGTAGTGTGACTGCGTCAGATAACGGTATCTGCATCATGGGGGTTTTCTGCCTCATGGGCTGACTGCTAGTTAACTTGTTGGTTTGTTTAACTAGAATAGGGTCAGGAATAGGGGGATCGATTCAGGACCTATAGGAATACATGACACTTTCTCACCTGCGGAGTCCCCCAGGGCTCTGCATTATCCTCTCTCCTCTTTAACATCTACCTACAGCCCCTGGTAGAAGCCCTAGCCCACATGGCCTGCCATATCTTCAATTACGCGGATGACACACAACTCATCTTTAGAATTGACAACTTCACCCACTCCCAGGAGCTGGCGCAAACCATACTAAGATTTATAGTGAACTGGATGACTACTAACTCACTAAAAATCAACCCAGACAAAACTGAAATCCTGGTGATTCAAACAAAAAATAACCCCTGGAATGATCTCTTCTGGCCCCAAGACTTGGGCAATACCCCCACACCAGCACTAGTCTTAAAAAGTCTGGGCATTAAAATAGACTGCTGAGCGCCTCGTTTGAGACGCTGTCCGGGGGGTAGGTGCAACGGCTTGGACCGTGGGCCGCCGAAGGTACCATACCCTTTTTCCCACCGGTTCATCGGAAGCAGACTGAGAAGCACTTCAGGGAACCGCCTGGGGTCTAGAAACTTGAGCAGGACCAATCGGCCTGCACCTCGGTATTACCGCCCACAGAAGGTTGTATACCATATTGCAAGTTTCCAACTTTTATCACTTCTTTAATTAATATCTTTTCACTGTGTGGTACACTACACCATTACGGCAAGAAACATGTCGACCATACAAGAGGGTAGTAGCTAACTTGCTAGGATAGCTCTAGGGCATTTAGCTCCCTTCCCACCCCCTTTTAACCAAGGAAATCTACCACAAGAATAAAATATGTTGTGGACTGATTTACCTTTTTTAACTTTACCATTCACTTCACGACCACACTCCCCCACCCTCTCACACGCATGCACCATATGGCCGGGACAAAAGATCTCCGATAAAGAGCCCCGGTTTCGGGAGCCCGTCAGACATTGCAGCGCCAGTCTGACGAGGAGCAGAACCCATATGATGAAGCATGACATCTAGCTTGCTGGGTGTGTGAGGGTTCTAGTCCCAACTAGGGGATTCCCCCCACTTCCTAGCACACACACCTCTACTCCTACACTCTTCCCAGGGAACTTTGTACTCTCTTTGCATTACCATTAAAATAGACTCCCAACTATCTATGGCCAACCAAGCCACCACAGTAGTCTGTACCTGTATAGGGCTTATGAGAATGCTGTGAAAGCGTGTCCCTATCCTTTCTACAACATCTCTTCAGATGATTATATCAGCCACAATTGTCTCCTGCCTGGACTATGGGAATGCCCTCTACATCGGCCTCCCCCAAACCTCATCTATAAGCTACACGTGGTGCTGAATGACGCAGCCAGGAATACTTTCAGACTCCCCAGAAGTGCTCACGCCACCCCCCTCCTGTGTAGACTACACTGGCTCCCTTTCAAACAAAGAAAATTTAAAGCCCTCTGTATTGCCCATAAGGCAATCTACGGAAATGCCCCTACATATATTAAAGACCGACTCAAGAATTACATCCCAGGCCGGACATTGAGATCATCACAGGCCTGCCGCCTTTATACCCCGGCTGCAAAACTGCATCTAAAGGGGGCAGAGCGTTCTCTGTCCTTCTTCCACAGCTTTGGAATCAGCTGCCGGATTACCTTTGTATGGAACCTGCACTCCTCTCTTTCAGAAAGCAACTCAAGACTATCCTCTTTAAGGAGGCTTTGAATACTGTCTAACTATCCCCTTTCTCCACTGCCCTCGATGCATTAGCCTACGGGCCCAGCCTCTCCCTCTCTAGCAGCACTTAGAGACCTGCTGGTGATTTAGCGCTATACAAAAATAAACTAATATAACATAACATATATAACGCAAAAGGAGGGGTGAACAGCGACACCCTTGTCGCATTCTTCTTGTTATTTTTAATGCTTCAGTCAGTTCCCCATTTATATAGACTCCAGCCTCAGGTTCTTTATATAGGGCTTTAACTGCCCCGATAAAGTTATTCCCTATCCTTTTCTATGCAATGATGCCCAGAGAAACTGCCAGGGGACCCTATTGAATGCCTTTTCAGCATCTAACAAAATTGCAGCCATAGTGTCTCCTGTCACCTGCCTGGCATCAAAAAGAGTGATAATCCTTCTCATATGTTGTATGGTGCCTCTACCAGGGATAAAACCATGCTGTTCAGTAGAGACAACACTAGGAATGACCTGTGATAGGCGATAAGCTAAGGTTTTTGAGATTATATTCACATCCCCATTTATTAGGGTTAGTGGACAATAGGACCCCAATTCGTCTATAGGTTTTTTTTTCTTTGGAAAAACTATGGGGCATATTATCAAGGAACAGCATTAAAATTAGCGCCGCTTTAGCGGCAGGAAACTGACGCTAAAACGGCGATAATGGGCTTGATAATATCTAGACAGGATTGTCGCCTGAAGGATGATTTGGCGGACTTTCGGGGTGAAAAAACCCAACAACGGTTTCAAGCCCCTCAGAATACCAAAACAAGCCCCAGCCACTGCTTTGGATTGGGCGTCGAATGTTAGGCCATTGTCGAACCAAATGCCTAGATTTTTCACTGTCTCCTTGGGCAAGGGGGCAGGTTTCAAACGGTCAGGCCAATAACTCTCAGACCACAGCCCCCAATCTTTCCCAAACAGCAAGATCTCGGACTTGCTAGCATTAAGCTGTAAGCAGTTTATTGCCATCCAGTCCGCAATCACAGAGAGGTCCTGCTTAAACTTAATCAAGTTGGTACCGCTTTTTTTGGAAAAGGCGATCACTAGCTGGTGTCATCAGCATATGATAACAGTGCCAAGCCCCTTTCCTTCGCCAACACAGCCAGAGGCTGGACGTAGATGTTAAACAATAAGGGGCTTAACACTGAACCCTGCGGTACGCCCTGGTGCAAGGCGAGCTCTTGAGAATGGAAAGGGGAAACATGAACTTGGAAAGACCTACCTTCCAAAAAAGACCGTAGCCCCTCCAGAGCCATGTCTCTGAAGCCAATTTCCTGCAGGTGTTTTAAGAGTATCGCATGGGAGACAGTGTCAAAAGTGGCCCTTAGGTCCAAAAGGACCAAGGCGCTGAGTCTCCAACATCCAGGTTCGCACGAATGGCCTCCGTGACAACCAATAATGCAGACTCAGTGCTGTGGCGGGCACGGAAGCCATGTTGGGATGGGTCAAAGATGTCATTCAGCTCCGTAAACATGGATAAAATGGAATTCACATGCGATTCTGTTACCTTAGCCAGGAATGGCAGTTGGGAAATCGGGCGATAGTAGCTGGCTCTGCGGGGTCCAACAAGGGTTTTTTAATCAAAGGAATAACCTTGGTGTGTTTCCAGGCCCTAGGGACAGACGCTGAGGTCAAAGAGAGGTTAACCAGGTTGAGATTCAGCTTATAAAGAAGCGAATAGAACTGGCGAAAGTGAGCAGGCGTCAGTGGATCCGCTGGTGAACCAGATTTAATCTTTGAGCAGAGTACCTCAAACTCCAACTGAGTCAGCGGAGAAAAAGAGGACAGGGTGTTAGCCCCCATGAAACCCAAAGTCCCCGGGTCTCCCCCCCGCCTGGGGCGAAATGGGGGTGGGTAAACCCTGCTAGATCTTATCGACTTTGTTCACAAAGTGCATGGCCAACTCAGTGCACTGTTGATTCTAAGAGATCGCAGAGGTCCCCGTGAATTAAAGAATTATCCTGAAAATCGTGTTTATTATATAATGTAGAATAGAAATTCAAAAATTCATTAACAATGTCAATTTGAGAAAGAGCAATGTTACCATTGGGACAGTGAAGGGATGTGATTTGAGTTTTATCTTTTTTTATACGCAAATAATTAGCTAATAGTTTTCCAGATCTGTTGGCATTAAAACTAAATCTGGCCTTAGCATTCGAAATTTGGACCCCAGCTCTTTTACTAAGCAGAGAACTAAATTCATATCATAATTTTTGTAACTTAAATATATATTGAGGATTTTTGGATGTAATAAAAAGTTGCTAAAATTTCGCAATCTGTCTCTGTAATAATTTAGTCTTTGCATGAAAGGTTTTATTTTCTTGGTCCATACTAGATATAGTAACACCCCTAATATAAGCTTTGAAAGCATCCCATCTAGTGATCATAGATGTAGAACCTTCAGGGTTGAGTATAAAATATTCATGAATGGCTGATAACAGTTTAGGTTTATTATATTCATTTAAAATGGTACCAGTGTTCATTCTCCATCTAGATTGTTTAATAAAATTTGAGTCCGAATTCAAAACCAAAGAAATCATAGCATGATCTGATATATCAATGTTACCAATAGTAGGAGTAGTTATTGAACTGATGAGTTGTCTGGAAACCAAGAAGCAATCAATTCTAGAATGGGAATTGTGAGGATTTGAGAAAACGTAAAACCTTTTGCCGTAGGAAAATGTAACCTCCAAAAATCAGCTAACTTGGTGGCTTGAATAAATGAGCGTGAAAGCAAAATAAACTTTGGAAGGGTGAAACATAGTCTTAGATAATCTATCCAGTGAAGGGTCAAAAATAACATTAAAGTCTCCTCCAACAAACAAAGGGGCATTACCAATCTTTAGAACCTCTGTAGTAGGATTAGTCCAAAAAACTGGGTCATCTGCTGTAGGACCATAAATATTTAATAAAAATAGACATGTGTCATGAACTTTAATTTTAACGATAACATATCTACCATCCTTATCAGAAGTAGTACTTGAATTTGACAATGCAATTTTTTTGCAAATAAAATGGCTAAACCATTTTTCTTACCATTCGCAGGAAAAGAGACAATCGCATCTACCTATTTCTTCTTCATATAATCTAAAATTGTATCATCTATATGAGTCTCTTGCATAAAAGAAACATCCGCTTTGCGACAATGGAGATAATCAAGAATTTTGGTACGTTTAATTGGATGGCGTAAACCTTCAACATTTAATGAATCTACTTTAATATTGTGTAAATTAGCCATAACAGAGGAAAGAAGAAAAGAAATCAAGAAGAGGAAAGTAAAGGTGGATCAAGAGAATGAGAAAAAGGTAGCTCCAAAGATGAAAAAAGGAAAGGATAAAGAAAAAAGTAAGGAAAAAACGACAAACAAAACACATAAATGTGAAGTGTGAAACGCGCACACGCTTTACAAGCATGACCAGAGCCGCTGGAGCCCTTTCTAAAGAATAATCAGAATTGTGTCAGAAAAAACATAACTGGTAAAAGTCACGTAGCAGAGTCATTGGTATCCATGGAGTGTTGTGTCTGCTGATCCAAAAAATGTCTCAAATCTTCTGGACGATGAAAAAATTTAGAAAAGTTATCTTTCCATATGCGCATCGTTACGGACCATATTTGTAGCCTAAACTCCGCAATTGAGGACGAATAGCAGTGAGTTCTTTGTGAATGGAAACAGTTTCCTTGGCAAAGTCTTGATGAATGAAAATGTAGTTTCCATTTACCATCAGTGAAGGTATTTCTCTAGATGCACTAAATGGTGGTGTCGGAGAACTTTAAAAATCATTTGTCGTGGTTTGGTGTGCATAGGGTTCCTGTGAGAGGGAATCCTGAGAGCCTTGTCAATCTCGAATTTTTCTGGAAATTTTATTTGTAAAAGACTAGGCAATAAGTTCTCCAAATATAATCTGCAGTTATTTCCATCAAAACATTCTCCGGCAAATTAAATATGTGTAAATTATATTGTCTGTTACGATTTTCCAGGTCCAATAATGCTGAACTCATAGGTGAAATTTTGCCCACAAGTGGGGAAAAAGTGTCAAGTTTGACCTTATTATCCTGTATTTTAATGGAGTTATCAAAAATTTTCATTGACTGGCTAGCCATTTCTTTATGCACATTTTTGATTTCTGAAGCAATGGTATCTGTACTGACTCGAAGAGCCTGAATTTCTTCTAAAATTAAAGATAATGAGGGCTCCGACGACTCTACTACTAGATTTAGCAGGAGGAGGAGAGACTTGTTGTCGTCTTTTATTATTAATGGCACTTTTATTTTCCATTATGAAGTAAAAATATCCAAGATTATAATTGCAGCAGTAAAGAATTTTAGAAGACAAGCAAAAGCTGTGGAAAAAGCCCAAAAAAATGACTAGTGCAGCAGCCAAAATGGACTGGGGGAGTGGCTAGGCCCAATCCAGGCCCTTTCCTGACAAATCCCCCCTCCCCCTTGACTGACTTCCTGGCTGTACCTTAGAGTTGTGCTGGGAGCAGGAACCAAAGGACGAAGAAACTCACTTCCGCTGCGCAGAAAGCTGAAAAAACGCTCCACAGGTGAGGAAATATGTGTAGTCTTGCAGCGACCTCCTTAAATAAAGTTTCCTGACTAAAAATCGTTGTTAAATAATATGAAACAGGCCGAAAACGCACAGAGACTCTTATGCGGCGGCCATCTTGAATCGTGCACTCGGTCGAATTCCCCCGGTATTCAGTCCTGATCAATGTCCAATCCTATTAAAAGCAAATTCAGAGTGCAAATTCAAGGTGCAATAGCGCAGTATTTATAACCGCTACAATGTCGATAAAACTTGGTCCTTTATTCTAACTCCATCCTCTAGTTAGAAAGCATCTTAAAATATTCATAAAGTATAGATGCGGTTTAAAGGTCCGATTGTTCTACCCAGTTGGCAAAGTATTGCTAGATTTCAGCCCCCTTTCTTTTTTGCTCTATGCCCCTTTTGCATATATATATATTTTTCTCTAGATTACAGGTCACCAATAATCGAGCCAGCCATTGTTGAAACGAGGGAGGAAAAGGGTCCAGCCAATCTGAGGCTATACATAATCCAAATACTGCCATTACTATGCTGACAAGGTCTCCTCCACCCTTGGCTTCCAGATTAGTTATACCCAACATTATTAGCAGGGGGTTACATTGACCTGTAGTAATAATGTCCTCCTTAAAAAGTCATCAATCTCTTTGATTAGGGACCCAAGCTCTTTACCTGTGGCGAACATATGGATTAAATCTGACTTATGCAGCGCACAACGAGGGCAAAGCACACCTTTCCCCTCACCCCATTTGGCAATCCAATACGGTGTGTAATATAATTCAAAACAAGTTTTATAATACTGTGTTTGAAGGTTAGCAGGCATTAAAGTCATTAGGGTGTTTGAAAAAGCACATTAAAAAGCTGTGTCTGTAGTACCTATAGTCCCTTGCCACTTGATGGAGCATTGTTCCAAATCGTCTTTCATTTATTTATTAAAAAGCTTATACAAAACCCCAATGCTGGGTGGGACACGCTGTATTATTTCTCCCATAAATTTACACCTCTCTTTTTTCTGTATGTACGATTGAGACAGGCAATAGGGGAATACGTGCCATCGTACCCCATGGAGCCTCCCACAGGTGCCCCATTGCATCACTTGTTGCGCACTACTGATACTTCACATCTCGTATCTACCTTGTACCATAGCCTTTACACGGAAATGGAATACCCTCCTAGGCCTTGCGCGCGCCAAGTGGAGCATTGAACTGAGACATGATATTACGGACCAGCAGTGGGACATTTGCTGTAAACAGCCTGAACTCGCCTCCTCGAATAGTAGGCTGCACACCACACATTACAAATTTTTACACTGTCTCCATTACACCCCACCCGGTTGCATCAGTATGGGCTACGTGACAGTGCTCGATGCAACAGGTGTGGGACAGACAACGCTGACTTTCTCCATCTGGCATGGGACTGTAGCGCAGTGCATTAATATTGGCAACAGGTATTTGCGGCACTGGAGCTCATAACCATCCTAGAACTTCCACGTTCCCCACTGCTGGCATTGCTTGGATATGCTGAGGCGATACCAGCGGCAAAGCGTAAATTTGTCACAATTAGTATACTACTGGCCAGACGGAGGGCGGCTTGCAGATGGGGCAGGAGCAGGATGCCGAAATTTACCGCTTTGGCTGCCATAAGTGTGGCAGGGTATGCTGGACTGTTCCCATGAGGCACAGGGTCAGACTGATTTGCATATGGCCATGTCTGAACTGGGGTGGCAGAGTGGGCTAAAGAACGGTGATGGATTAAACCCAGATCTTTTGACGGTGTGAGTGTTTGATTGGTTCAGATGCTCCGTCCATCACCACCTCCTTTTGTACCGCTTTGGCCGCCATAAGTGTGGCAGGGTATGCTCAGACGTGAGTCCCTTGCTCACTTTGCCACTGGATTCAAGCAAGCCGGGCTGAAGACGGCTGTAATGCCAGAAACCGGTCGTCGGAAGCTTGTTTTCGGTCCAGGGAAGTCATGGCTTGGCAGTTCGGGCTGGACTGTTCCCATGAGGCACAGGGTCAGACTGATTTGCATATGGCCATGTCTGAACTGGGGTGGCAGAGTGGGCTAAAGAACAGTGATGGATTAAACCCAGATCTTTTGACTGGGTGTGAGTGTTTGATTGGTTCAGATGCTCCGTCCATCACCACCCCCTTTTGTACCGCTTTGGCCGCCATAAGTGTGGCAGGGTATGCTCAGACGTGAATCCCTTGCTCACTTTGCCACTGGATTCAAGCAAGCCGGGCTGAAGATGGCTGTAATGCCAGAAACCGGTCCTCGGAAGCTTGTTTCCGGTCCAGGGAAGGCATGGCTTGGCAGTTTGGGCTGGGCTGGACTGTTCCCATGAGGCACAGGGTCAGACTGATTTGCATATGGCCATGTCTGAACTGGGGTGGCAGAGTGGGCTAAAGAACGGTGATGGATTAAACTGAGATCTTTTGACTGGGTGTGAGTGTTTGATTGGTTCAGATGCTCCGTCCATCACCACCCCCTTTTGTACCGCTTTGGCTGCCATAAGTGTGGCAGGGTATGCTCAGACGTGAATCCCTTGCTCACTTTGCCACTGGATTCAAGCAAGCCGGGCTGAAGACGGCTGTAATGCCAGAAACTGGTCCTCGGAAGCTTGTTTCTGGTCCAGGGAAGGCATGGCTTGGCAGTTCGGGCTGGACTGTTTCCATGAGGCACAGGGTCAGACTGATTTGCATATGACCATGTCTGAACTGGGGTAGCAGAGTGGGCTAAAGAACGGTGATGGATTAAAACCAGATCTTTTGACTGGGTGTGAGTATTTGATTGGTTCAGATGCTCCGTCCATCACCACCCCCTTTTGTACCGAAATTTAAGGAATGGCTGGGCGATATGATTCTGTGGCGGGAACAAATACATACCTACTCTGAACTACTCCAATTGCCGACCTGACCTCGAGACATATGGGACACCCTCACTATGTACCTCATTGAACATCCACATGCAACCAATGTAGACTCAAGCTCGCGGCCTCATTAAGTTGAAGCACATTAGGTAAAATGTACTCGGATTATTGCTATTTTTATGTCAAAAGCGTGCTGTTTGTGACTTGTAATATGTCCTCATGTATCGGAGTGGGAGTATGTCTTGATGCTGATGTCTTTGCCACGTTTATATGCCTCTAATGCTATTATTATCTGGGAAATTCTTCTACATACTGTGTATGATCATGCTCTGTTGTATTTCATGTACTGGAACCACTTGTTGATATTGTTTGTATAAATGATAAAACAATATTTAAAAAATCACACTTCTCTAATCTTTCTGCCCCACCCCCCTTCCTCTGCAGGTAATCTCTTATCTGAAGATGTTAAAAAAAATTCTATTAGTAAGACCAAATTAAATTCTCAAATCATCGTATGTTATTATCTGTATGGTGAAAACACCAAACCTATGTACATAACTGCCACCTTTATCCAGTTATTAAAATAAGGGTCACTAAAAATATCAGGCTGGTTCCTATTTTGTAAAAGTGGAGTAGAAAGATTCAACCTCCCAAACTCTAGCAGGCGACGTACCGAGGTTCATACTTTAAAAGCAGTGAGCAGTGTATTAAAGCGCACTCTTTTACAGTAGCCATAATCAAATTGGCACCATAGACACACCAATGCTTCAGGGCCAACCAACAATTCGAAGGGGGAAGGATAATTTAACTGCCCTATATTAATGTCTACCCTCAGAAGTGTTGTAAATTGCACCATTGAGGCCCCCCACTAGCATAGTTTAAGATTCAGAAGGGCCAATCCGCCACGTTCCGTGGGAAATGATAAGTATTTAATCGATCTTCTTGGTCTAGAATATGCCCAGATAAATTGTGCAAATCTGCTTTAAAATTTCTTTAACCAAAACTTCGAGAAAATGAGAATTGCTCTTAGAAAGTACAATATTTTAGGAAAAAATACCATTTTGATTATGTATCCTCTGCTGATCAGTGTTAGATGTGGAGAGGTGTGGCTCACTGGTTAGAGGCGGCAGACCTGTAAGCAGAGAACGGCCCGGGACCAGGGTTCAATTCCCGAAGCGGCAGGGTCTTGGACCAGGGTCAACGGACTCGATAATTCTCGCCTCAGTGCCTACTCTAACCAGGGAACACACTCGGTAACTCTGGGCATTAAGCTTGCCTCATCTCTACAACGGCCCCCCAACGGCCGGGGATGCCTGGTTTCACCCTGGAGATACCCAGAAAAGGACCATCTCACAGGGAAAACCAGGACGGGTTCCCCAGCGATCTACAGCGCCAGGACACTCGGGTAGAGTAACAGTGCGCTTTACAAGTATCCCACATTTTTTTACAAGTATCCCACAGAGATGTAAATTATCCACCCTTTTTAGCGCTTTTTGTTCTCCTCTGCACGTGGCCCCAGATCTTCCTTTACCACCTCATCTAACTCAGAGGCTATTGTGACCACTAGATATGTTTTTTATTACCCTGTAATTAGTAAAAGATGCAAATTAATTAATAATTATCTGTGTTTTATCCCTGTTCAGGGCATATCCTGACAATGCACCATATCTCTGAGCTTCTTCTTCAATTGCCCTTATAGCGCGTTCAGGATGGGAAGTGACCAGAGCTATGTCGTTGGCATAAGCCAACACCTTACTTTCCTGTTCAAACATAATTTAGGGGGAATTTCTACAGCCAGTTGTAACTGCTTCAGGAAAGGATCGATGCGGACGCACGCAGCAGGCGCGCTGCTGGCGCGCTGAAGAAACGTTCCAAATACTAACAGCACTTAG
Organism: Lissotriton helveticus; assembly: GCF_964261635.1. Classification (NCBI taxonomy): domain Eukaryota; kingdom Metazoa; phylum Chordata; class Amphibia; order Caudata; family Salamandridae; genus Lissotriton; species Lissotriton helveticus. The sequence continues at coordinate 293,916,861 of NC_136059.1, read as the reverse complement.
CCACAAAACTGAACCCAAACCAGCTTTTGCGACCGTAGACTGCAACGCATTCCAGTCCTTTTTCTCTCAAAAAATTAAGGACATCATTTCAGGGGTCAATAACACCCCTATCTCCCACAGCCCCCCAGTGCAGCATCAGGATCCCCCAGCACCGGAAGCAACTCACCAACTTCCCTTATCTGGACTCAGTTCCTCTAACCTTATTAATGAATCGCACCAAATCAGGCTCACCTGCAGACCCCTGCCCCCCAAGGATCTTTCGAATGGCCCTCCCAGGGATGGAAAGCCAGATTCTCAAAGAATTGAACCACTCCCTAGAGACAGGCTATCTACCATCCATTTGAAAAGAGGCCAGAGTAACCCTCCTGCTGAAAAAACCAGGAGCTGATGACACCAATCTAAAGAACTATAGACCTATCTCCCAACTACCATTCCTTGCAAAGGTCATTGAACAACACGTTCTGAAAACTCTCGCGACATTCCTGGAGGACAACCAGCTACTCCAAGCACAAGAGGCGGGTTTCTGAGCTCACTACAGCACGGAGTTAGTGATGCTGTCAGTACTCGACGACCTTTGAATTATGTCCGACAATGACTCCGAGTGCCCTGATTTTGTTAGACCTCTCAGCGGCATTCAACACGATCATCCATTAACAAATACTGTCCCGTATCTTAAACCTGGGCATAGGTGGAGGAGCGCACAAATGGCCAGAATCATTCCTGTCAGGTCGGTCACACTGGACGCAGCTGAGGGAGCAGATATCAGAGAGGGGCTTTCTCACCTGCGGAGTCCCCCAGGGCTCTGCATTATCCCCTCTCCTCTTTAACATCTACCTACAGCCCCTGGTAGAAGCCCTAGCCCACATGGCCTGCCATATCTTCAATTACGCGGATGACACACAACTCATCCTTAGAATTGACAACTTCACCCACTCCCAGGAGCTGGCGCAAACCATCCTAAGATTTATAGTGAACTGGATGACTACTAACTCACTAAAAATCAACCCAGACAAAACTGAAATCCTGGTGATTCAAACAAAAAATAACCCCTGGAATGATCTCTTCTGGCCCCAAGACTTGGGCAATACCCCCACACCAGCACTAGTCTTAAAAAGTCTGGGCATTAAAATAGACTGCTGAGCGCCTCGATCGAGACGCTGTCCGGGGGGTAGGTGCAACGGCTTGGACCGTGGGCCGCCGAAGGTACCATACCCTTTTTCCCACCGGTTCATCGGAAGCAGACTGAGAAGCACTTCAGGGAACCGCCTGGGGTCTAGAAACTTGAGCAGGACCAATCGGCCTGCACCTCGGTATTACCGCCCACAGAAGGTTGTATACCATATTGCAAGTTTCCAACTTTTATCACTTCTTTAATTAATATCTTTTCACTGTGTGGTACACTACACCGAGGTCCTGAGGAATTGCCATTACGGAGAGAAACATGTCGACCATACAAGAGGGTAGTGGCTAACTTGCTAGGATAGCTCCAGGGCATTTAGCTCCCTTCCCACCCCCTTTTAACCAAGGATATCTACCACAAGAATAAAATATGTTGTGGACTGATTTACCTTTTTTAACTTTACCATTCACTTCACGACCACATTCCCCCACCCTATCACACGCATGCACCATATGGCCGGGACACAAGATCTCCGATAAAAAGCCCCGGTTTCGGGAGCCCGTCAGACATTGCAGCGCCAGTCTGACGAGGAGCAGAACCCATATGATGAAGCATGACATCTAGCTTGCTGGGTGTGTGAGGGTTCTAGTCCCAACTAGGGGATTCCCCCCACTTCCTAGCACACACACCTCTACTCCTACACTCTTCCCGGGGAACTTTGTACTCTCTTTGCATTACCATTAAAATAGACTCCCAACTATCTATGGCCAACCAAGCCACCACAGTAGTCTGTACCTGTATAGGGCTTATGAGAATGCTGTGAAAGCTTGTCCCTATCCTTTCTACAACATCTCTTCAGATGATTATATCAGCCACAATTGTCTCCTGCCTGGACTACGGGAATGCCCTCTACATCGGCCTCCCCCAAACCTCATCTATAAGCTACACGTGGTGCTGAATGACGCAGCCAGGAATACTTTCAGACTCCCCAGAAGTGCTCACGCCACCCCCCTCCTGTGTAGACTACACTGGCTCCCTATCAAACAAAGAGTGAAATTTAAAGCCCTCTGTATTGCCCATAAGGCAATCTACGGAAATGCCCCTACATATATTAAAGACCAACTCAAGAATTACATCCCAGGCCGGACATTGAGATCATCACAGGCCTGCCGCCTTTATACCCCCGCTGCAAAACTGCATCTAAAGGGGGCAGAGCGTTCTCTGTCCTTCTTCCACAGCTTTGGAATCAGCTGCCGGATTACCTTTGTATGGAACCTGCACTCCTCTCTTTCAGGAAGCAACTCAAGACTATCCTCTTTAAGGAGGCTTTGAATACTGTCTAACTATCCCCTTTCTCCACTGCCCTCGATGCATTAGCCTACGGGCCCGGCCTCTCCCTCTCTAGCAGCACTTAGAGACCTGCTGGTGATTTAGCGCTATACAAAAATAAACTAATATAACATAACATATATAACGCAAAAGGAGCGGTGAACAGCGACACCCTTGTCGCATTCTTCTTGTTATTTTTAATGCTTCAGTCAGTTCCCCATTTATATAGACTCCAGCCTCAGGTTCTTTATATAGGGCTTTAACTGCCCCGATAAAGTTATTCCCTATCCTTTTCTATGCAATGATGCCCAGAGAAACTGCCAGGGGACCCTATTGAATGCCTTTTCAGCATCTAACAAAATTGCAGCCATAGTGTCTCCTGTCACCTACCTGGCATCAAAAAGAGTGATAATCCTTCTGATATGTTGTATGGTGCCTCTACCAGGGATAAAACCATGCTGTTCAGTAGAGACAACACTAGGAATGACCTGTGATAGGCGATAAGCTAAGGTTTTTGAGATTATATTCACATCCCCATTTATTAGGGTTAGTGGACAATAGGACCCCAATTCGTCTATAGGTTTTTTTTTCTTTGGAAAAACTATGGGGCATATTATCAAGGAACAGCATTAAAATTATCGCCGCTTTAGCGGCAGGAAACTGACGCTAAAACGGCGATAATGGGCTTAATAATATGCCATAGAGAATTCCAATAGAAGCTCATGTTACACCAGAACATGGGCTTCTATTGGAATTCTCTTTTTTTTTTTAAACTCTTTATTGGCGACTGCACAGTGTATCACAATATACGTTTAGGCTTGCATAACAGGATACAGTCTTTTAATTTTTCACCCCCAGCTTATTGCAACAGACTTAGAATAATACCACATCACAACACAGCTTTCATATCCCACAGGAGATCCCTTGCCTAAGGATCCTGAGGAAGAGGCATACATCATTGTCCAGTAGGGGATCGTTCCATAGTCCTACGGCATATCATATCCAAGTCGTGTTGTGGCAAGAAAAGAAAACCCACGTCATGGTATTGTTCCGACCCAATCAACCCCCCCTCCCTCTATCCTGTACATTGCTTGGATATGCCCTCCCCCCAAGACTTCAACCACCTATGCCCCACCCTCCCTTTCCACCCTCCCCTCGCCAGTGTGCCATACTCAGGTCAGTAGTCTTGACATCGGCCAGCTAGCCAGTTGCCTAACCATTCAAACAAGGAACACAAATGTTGCATCAAATGGACATGTCACCGCTAATAGGAGTAGGGGTCCATGGATCCCATCACCTTCACTCGCATTCCTAGCCCTGGATTACAGGTAGACTTCCTCCAACGCAGTCGTACGCCACAATCATGCTCAGCACATTCCTCAACTGTCTGGTGTTGGTTCATGACCCTCCCGGGCGGGCCCGGCGCTCACCCCTTCGTCTTCCTCTTCAGCGTCTGCACGTGGGGCAATCAGTTCCGCCACTAGTGCCTCCCACGCTCTCGCAGATTCCATCGCCTTGTCATTAGTCGACCGCCGAGCCAATTGCAGGCGGAGCGTTCCCTCGTAGCCCGCCCATAGCAGGAAACTCGCTCGCCACCTCTGATAACTTAGACTTCCAGTGCATTGAGAGTTCCCTTTTGGCCATAATCAAGCCCAAGTCATAGAACTTGCTGGTGACCTTAGTTTTGAGGGTATGCGGGAACCAGAGCAGCAGACACGTCGCCATCTCAGCTTCCAGTGACCGCCCTGTCGCATCGTTCAAACACTGCACTACCTCGGTCCAATAGGATCCCAACCCCACACAGGACCAGAACATGTGCCGGAAGTCGGCATCGTCCAGGTTACATCTCGGGCACGTGGAACAGGAAGCTCCGAAGTACTGTAGGATTTTGGCCGGCGTCAAATACGCCCTGTGCAGAGTAAAACACTGTACTAAATGGAACCTGGCATTACGCGTGCCCTTCCACGCTCGGCGCAATAATTGAGGCCATGTCGTTTCCGGTATGTCTCTGCCAATGTCAGCTTCCCATTTACCCTTCAGGATTTCCAGCGACGGGAGATGTTCAGTGGACAGGCGCCCATAAAAACAGGTAACAGCTTTAAACGTACCCGCCGCCATGGTAACATACTGGCAACCCAGCGAGGTCGGAGGTTCCTGCAGTCCCGTCTTCCAACGGCGCTGCGGTGCCGCTGTCAGCGCGGCGTGTAACAAATAGTCACCCTGAGGCAAATCAAACGCCTCGTGCAGTTCCTGGAAGGAAAGTAACACTCCATCCCTATACAGGTCTCCCACCGTGTGGAGGCCGCGCTCCTCCCATACCTCCAATAATTTACAACAAGGGGTGGTGATGGACAGAGTCTCTGAATTAAGCAGAATACTCTCACCCAGTCAAGAGATCAGGGCTAGATCCAACACCGTTTTTTAGCTCATTGCACCATCCCAGTTTCATAACCTGGCTGTATGCAAATTAGTCTGTCCCTGGCCCAGTGCATCATGGGAACAGGGCAGACCAGACTACAAAAGCCAATTCTTACACTGGGAAGGAAACAAGCTTCCGGGGACCGGTTTCTGGCATTTCAGCCGTCTTCGGCCCGGCTTGCTTGAATCCTGATGGTGCAATGAGCAAGGGACTCACATCTGAGTATACCCTTCCACGCTTAGGGTGGACAAAATAATTTACAACAAGGGGTGGTGATGGACAGAGTCTCTGAATTAAGCAGAATACTCTCACCCAGTCAAGAGATCAGGGCTAGATCCAACACCGTTTTTTAGCTCATTGCACCATCCCAGTTTCAGAACCTGGCTGTATGCAAATTAGTCTGTCCCTGGCCCAGTGCATCATGGGAACAGGGCAGACCAGACTACAAAAGCCAATTCTTACACTGGGAAGGAAACAAGCTTCCGGGGACCGGTTTCTGGCATTTCAGCCGTCTTCGGCCCGGCTTGCTTGAATCCTGATGGTGCAATGAGCAAGGGACTCACATCTGAGTATACCCTTCCACGCTTAGGGTGGACAAAATAATTTACAACAAGGGGTGGTGATGGACAGAGTCTCTGAATTAAGCAGAATACTCTCACCCAGTCAAGAGATCAGGGCTAGATCCAACATTGTTTTTTAGCTCATTGCACCATCCCAGTTTCAGAACCTGGCTGTATGCAAATTAGTCTGTCCCTGGCCCAGTGCATCATGGGAACAGGGCAGACCAGACTACAAAAGCCAATTCTTACACTGGGAAGGAAACAAGCTTCCGGGGACCGGTTTCTGGCATTTCAGCCGTCTTCGGCCCGGCTTGCTTGAATCCTGATGGTGCAATGAGCAAGGGACTCACATCTGAGTATACCCTTCCACGCTTAGGGTGGACAAAATAATTTACAACAAGGGGTGGTGATGGACAGAGTCTCTGAATTAAGCAGAATACTCTCACCCAGTCAAGAGATCAGGGCTAGATCCAACACCGTTTTTTAGCTCATTGCACCATCCCAGTTTCAGAACCTGGCTGTATGCAAATTAGTCTGTCCCTGGCCCAGTGCATCATGGGAACAGGGCAGACCAGACTACAAAAGCCAATTCTTACACTGGGAAGGAAACAAGCTTCTGGGGACCGGTTTCTGGCATTTCAGCCGTCTTCGGCCCGGCTTGCTTGAATCCTGATGGTGCAATGAGCAAGGGACTCACATCTGAGTATACCCTTCCACGCTTAGGGTGGACAAAATAATTTACAACAAGGGGTGGTGATGGACAGAGTCTCTGAATTAAGCAGAATACTCTCACCCAGTCAAGAGATCAGGGCTAGATCCAACACCGTTTTTTAGCTCATTGCACCATCCCAGTTTCAGAACCTGGCTGTATGCAAATTAGTCTGTCCCTGGCCCAGTGCATCATGGGAACAGGGCAGACCAGACTACAAAAGCTAATTCTTACACTGGGAAGGAAACAAGCTTCCGGGGACCGGTTTCTGGCATTTCAGCCGTCTTCGGCCCGGCTTGCTTGAATCCTGATGGTGCAATGAGCAAGGGACTCACATCTGAGTATACCCTTCCACGCTTAGGGTGGACAAAATAATTTACAACAAGGGGTGGTGATGGACAGAGTCTCTGAATTAAGCAGAATACTCTCACCCAGTCAAGAGATTAGGGCTAGATCCAACACCGTTTTTTAGCTCATTGCACCATCCCAGTTTCAGAACCTGGCTGTATGCAAATTAGTCTGTCCCTGGCCCAGTGCATCATGGGAACAGGGCAGACCAGACTACAAAAGCCAATTCTTACACTGGGAAGGAAACAAGCTTCCGGGGACCGGTTTCTGGCATTTCAGCCGTCTTCGGCCCGGCTTGCTTGAATCCTGATGGTGCAATGAGCAAGGGACTCACATCTGAGTATACCCTCCCATACCTCCAGCGCCGACCAGTCACCCCCATGGGGAAGGGCCGTGCACATGCCCAGCGGAATCTCAGGGGCATATGTGTATGCTCAACCCACCCGTTTCTGGCTCCGATTCCAGCACAATCGAAGTGTGCGTTCCTCAAGAGTGAGCTGGTGTAGGTTGAGCTTCTGTTGAAGAACAATGAAGGACAAAACATGTCGGGGAATCACTCTGCCACAGTGTCCCTCAGGTCCCCGGAACTCCCGAGCCACGGCCATTGTGAGCCACTGGAGCTGAGCCGCCAAATAATACCACTCAAAGTCAGGTACTGCCAATCCCCCCTCCGCCCGTGGCCTCATCAAAGTGGCCATTGCGACCCGTCGCCTGCCCGAACCCCAGAGAAAGCTCGTAGATAGTGCCCTGAGCGTCCGGAAAACCGACGCCGGGATCCACACCGGTAGCGTACGGAAGAAATAAAGGAGGCGCGGCAGCGCCACCATCTTTAGAAGGGCCACCCTACTGGCGACTGACAGTGGGAAGGAACTCCAAAAGTCCATGCTGCCCCTAAGGCCCGTTATAGCCTTGTGTATGTTGCCTTCCAGGAGATCAGCTTGGGTATGGTAAATACGGGTGCCCAGATAGGGTAAGCAGCGGGATTCCCACCTCAGATCTGCCCCCGCTGGAGGTTGTTGTCCATTTGGAGTCAGTGGGAATAAACAGATTTTGCTCCAGTTCACCCGTAGGCCCGACAGGCGACCAAACTGCCGGAGCAGCTCTCTGGCCCCACATATTGACTCGTCCGTGCCCAACAGAAACATCAGTAAGTCATCCGCATACAAAGAAATGTAGTGGAGTCCCCCAAGTAGGGATAGGCCGTCATACGACCTCCCTAACCTGGCGTGAGCGGCCAGGGGTTCAATGGCAAGGGCGAACAACAGGGGGATAAGGAGCATCCCTGCCTGGTGCCCCTCCCCACTGGGTACGCCGCCGATATGGTCGATCCCATCTTGACCCTAGCCGTGGCCGAGGTGTACAGCAGAGTGGTCCATTGTATGAATTATTCCCCCAGGCCAAACCCTCGCAAAACCTGGAACATGTATGGCCATTCCACACTAAAAGGCCTTCTCTATATCCACCAAAAGCACAGTGGCATTCGGGGTATCCAGGCAGCCTCCCTCCATAACTCTGAGCAGGCGACGTATACAGGATGCCGTATTCCTAGTGGTAATAAAGCCCGCTTGGTCGGAGTGGACCAGGGTCGTCATGTGATCCAAGAGTCGGGTCGCAAGGATTTTGCTGAGGATCTTGTAATCCACCGTGAGCATAGAGAGAGGGCGATATGCGGTGCGCAGAGTGGCATCCCCGTCTTTCTTCAGTAATGGGATCACCAACGCTTCCCTAGCAGTCGCGGGCAACCGGCCCAGCTCCCAGGCTTCCCTATATACTAAGTGCAGCCTCGGTGACAACAGATCAATATACTTTGCGTAGAATTCCACCGGAAGACCGTCAGCTCCCGGTGTCTTCCGCCGCGCCATGTGTTTGATTGCTGCCCTAATTTCACCCACCGAAATGGCCTCCCCCAGTTTGTCGCTTTGCTCCGGTTCCAAACAAGGCAGGCGGGCTGCCTATAAAAAATCGTGAATCTCCTCTGGCAGGACAGGCAGGACAGGGGTCCTCCAGTGCCATGGGACTCAAGCACCACGTGGGGATCACCTGACGGTGTTTCGACCACCGCACCGCTATTAAGCAGGGGTTGTGGTCCGACAGCGTCCTTGCAAGATATTCGCCATAGTGAGTCATCCCTTGGGCTTCCGGGGAACACAGGATATGATCAATGCGCACATGCATGTCGTGTAGAGCTGAATAGAATGAGTAGTCCCTATCCAGTGGGTGGTGCATCCGCCAAGTGTCCACCTTCGCTGTAGCGCTCGGCCTTCGGATTGAACAATATGAGTCTCCTGTAAGAAGGCTATATGTATCCCCCTGTGCACCAAGTAAGCATGCACTTTGTATCGTTTCCTCATGGAGTTCAACCCCCTTACATTCCAGGTAATGTATTTCAATTCAAGGCGGGTCCCCATACCTGACAATGTAAGAGTAGAACTCCCCCCTTCCCCAAGCAGGCACACTGGCGATTCCTCCAAACCCCAAACTGTCCCAACTTCCCCCCCACCCCCTTCCCCAGAACAGGTGCTAAACAGTAGTTACCCGTCCAAACGTGGACCCAAAAGTGGGAACTCTCTGGCAGCTACCAGAGTCTCACAATTAATGTGAGTGTGGGGGGGGGGTGACTCCACACCTGCGCAAACTAGGCTGCAAGACGATTCCGAACAGTCCACGCTGAGTCCCCTATAACAGTCCTTCAGGTACGCGCTGCCCCGCCCCAGGGGGACCCCCAACCAACGTCCCGCATTGCGGCACACACATCATGCGGGGAGCGTCATAGGAAATAACAGTAATATACACTGCGCTCCCCAGCCTGTCCCACCGGTTTCCCCCCCAACAGGCCAACCCCACTCCCGGACAGTACCCCCTTACTGTACAGAATCTGGATACACAGGTATCATTCGTCCAACAGTCCATCGGCCGTTCTCGGTGTGACATGTGGCAAGGCCCGACTGTCTGCATCAGATCCTTCGGACTCAAGTTCCTCCGATCCCGTTCGGGACCTCAAGGTTCCCACAGGCTCTGCAAGCTCTACCCCCGAAATGGCGGAGACCGCCTGGAGGGCCGCATGGCGGTCCAATTGCGTTTGTGACTGCGGCGGTGGCCGGGTAGATGTTGCGCGCCCCCTTGTCCGGCGTCTCCTGCGGGGTTTCGGGCTGCTCTCCATCGCCCTCTCCATCATCCCGTCGCCATCCTTACCAGCCCTATACGTCTCCAGCCAGCCCCAAGTATCCTCCGGGGAGTCAAAGAATAGCGTCTTACCATCCACAGATAGCCTCAGGCGCGCTGGGAAAAGGAGGGAGTACCGTTTTCCCTTGTCTCAAAGGGCCCTTTTGACTGCCTGAAAAGTGGAGCGACTGCGTTGTACTTCATAGGAGTAGTCCGGATAAAGGGACACAGCCGCATTCTCAACTCGGTAGGGGCCCATGGCCCGTGCTTTCTGCAAGAACACAACCCGGTCTTTGAAATGCAGCAGTCTAGCCACCACAGGCCGGGGAGGGCAGCCAGCAGCCGGCGGGCAGGCCGGCACCCGATGGGCCCGCTCCAAGGTGTAGAATTGAGAGAGTCCCTCAGGGGCCACCACCTCACGAAACCAGGCCTCGAGGTATGCAACCATATTGTCTTCTTCAATTTTTTCGGGCTGGCCCACCACCCACGCGTTGTTGCGCCTGTTGCGGCCTTCAGCATCCTCTGCTCTCTTCTCTAGTTGCTGCACCCTCCGCACTAGGTCCCCCACCGTCGCTTCAGTCGCCTTGTGGGCAGGCCCAAGCACTTCTAGCGCCATTTCCGCGGTTTTGACACGGTCAGCCAATTTCCGGTGGTCCGCCCGTAGCAGCCCAGATTCGTGGAGACCTGCGTTATGTCGTTGTGCAGCGACTCCCTCGTGTCCGCGATGGCCTTCAGGATTTGCTCCATCTGCTGTTGCTGCAGCCCCTGTGCCTGTGACCCAGTAGGCTCCTGATCCTGGTTCTCCAGCATCTCGTCTGCGGCGTCAGGGGGAGGCACTCCAGGTTTCGCCCTCGGTTTCCCCATGGTCCTGGATCTAAGTCGCCGCCGCAGGGCCCGGCCAACGGGGGGGCACCCAGCTCCCAGTACAGGCAAGCGTCACGGGTGAGTAGCGCCACCCCACATCTGCCAACCCTCCAGGTGGTGTCCTCAGCTCAAGATGCCAGGGTCTCGAGGCGGCAATGCGGCGTTCGTCACCCTATAGGGCCCCAAGACGATACCGCGACGTGTGCCGGAGGCAGCTATGGCGCCAGGATGGTCCGCGTCAGCAGGTTCCCCACGTCCGATTCCAACCGGGCCGCGTCCTTCACCAGTTCCGGCCAAAGTCCAGCAGGGTGTGTGCCTCGCCCGCGGGGCTTGCCCCCCACGGTCTGCAGGGTCAGGGTCCCCGGCCTCAGGTGTCAGATGGTCAGTCGCCACCTCGGCGAAGCACTGCCTCCAAGGGTGCTACCTGTAACTGGCACCTCCAGTCGGCCGGTGCGTGTGTCACCGAAGACAAGTGGGCCCCAGCCAGTGACGATCCGGCTCCACATGTGCGGCACATCCACAGCCCAGCGGGAGACACTCCACCGGGGCAGCTCCACAACTCCGTCTGGCACCCAGGCAGTCCCAGGGTCGGGCCGCGTCAGGGTCTCGGAAAGTCACCCCTCCAGGGGCTCGGGGTCACCGCGCCAGGCTGTGGGGTCGTTCAGGGCCTCTCCGCCATTGATGTGTCCCCGCATCGGTCACCGACACTCCGCTTGCAGCTCCGACCATGAAGACAAGCGGCGGGGTCCGGAGCGCTCCCCGGCCGGCCGGGTCGCCACCACACCGGCCTCACAATCACGCCAGGTCGGGGATTCAGGGCCGGAACTAGGCGCCGTCAAAATGGCTGGATCCTCTCACTCAGGTCTCTGGAGAGCACCGCTCCGGTTCCGGCCACAGCTCCCGCCGTCGCTCCCCAAGCAGCACAACGGCACCACCGATGTCACAGGGGGTCCCTCAAGTGCGAGGCCGGCGCCCACAGGTGTAAATTCAGGATAATACCGCCGGGGCAAGCTCGGAGCTCTCAGCTCAAGCAGCCATGCCCGTCAGTGGTGAAGCCACGCCCCCCTCTATTGGAATTCTCAAGGGTTTATTATCAAGCCCATTATCACCGCTGTCGCTAAAGCTGCGATACTTTTAACACCGCTCCTTGATAATATGCCCCGATGGTCTTCGCAGATGCCCATGATATTGGTGGTATAACACCTTCTGCTATCTGTAGGATATAGTTGCCATGATTTCCTTCAGCTGTTCCTGACAGACCTTATACAATTCTGTGACGATTATGTCGGGCCGACCGCTTTCCCTCTAGGTAAGCTAGACATTGCTACCACAATCTCATCCCAGCTTAGTGGCTTGTAGAGTTGTTCCCTCTCTCCTGACGAAAAGATCTACCCCACCGTAGATTCCAAGTACCTTGCTGTTGAATCTTCACACTGGCCCCCCAGGCTTCCCGGTCTTCTGTATATAAAGCCTGTTAACATTTTTAAAAGGCTGCACGGATATCAGCAGCTTCAGATACCAGCCCTATTAGGGGATCCATCACTTTACTGATTTCACTTTGTGTGAGTTCCTGCCTAGTCATAACTGCAAGTAAAGGCTAACCCTTTCGCTACACTCATGCATTTCTTCTCGGTGAGCGGTTACTTTATCTATTGCCTTCTCAGCAGTCAATTGCTGCCTTGTTAATTACTACTTCTATTTGAGTTTCCTCTACCCCTTTTTTCTGCTACAGGGCAGTAATCAGCATTCCTTCAGCCTGGGCCAGCCTTTGTTGAAGAGACCGCTGCCAATCCTTTTCATTTTTCCTCTTTCCAATTGAAAATTGGATTGTTACTCCAAGGATGCCTGCCTTTAAGGTGTCCCAAACTATGCCCAACTATGCCCAATGAGGCCGTTCCCAAATTCCTTTACACAAAATCTGGGATCCTCTCCCTCATGTATCCTACACAGCCTACATCCAATAAAAGTGATTTTTCAAAAGTCCACGAAGGATATTTTTACTGAAATCCCCCGCCATCTACCTCTAGTACTAATGGGCTGTGATCTGAAAAAAATAAAGGGAAACGTTTGATTGTGCTCTTCTGCCTGACCAAAGGTGATACAAAAAAATAGTCCAACCTCACATGTTTCTGGTGAGGGGCAGAATAGTATGTAAACCCCTGTGTGTGGGTCCCTTGCATTGTTGCCCCCACTATAATATACCCCAAATGCTTTAGAATGTCTTTTTGTTTCCCTCTATGTGGGTTTCTTGCAGGCAAATAATATCTACCTGTAATAATTGCAGCCCTTGGGACACCATCCGCCTCTTTTTCAGCTCATTTAAGCTACATATATTTATCGTAGCTATCCATAATCTAGCCATCTATATGTTCTAAAACTCTAATCCACACTTTAAACTTCGACTGTCCACATGAACATCCCATACCCCACCCAACTAAAGCCAATCTCACAGAAACCAATGCCTACCTATATTCCTTTACACTCCATTTTGTGTGACCCACCCTTCCCCCCATACAACCCCCCTCCTCCAAAAACACAGGCAACCAGGCATAGCCTGAGTGATGTGCGTTTGGCAGACTGCCCCATTATCTCTCTCATGACAGCATAATACCGACTACTCAAACTCAATATCTCTATAACAGCCTTAAGGAGCACCGCAAAAGAGCCACCCACTCATTTAGAAGGGTCCCCCCTTTTTCCTTTCTTCTAATTTATTCCAGATAGTCCTGTGCTTGAATCTGTGATGTGAAGCTAAGAAGAGTTCCTTTGTAGTTGATTTTAAGTCTAGCTAGGTTCTGGAGAAATACCAGCAAAATTTGTTTTAACAAAAAATGACACCCCAGTATTAAGGTGCATAAGGGTGGGCTCGATCATAGACTAGTTGCCTTATTAGGAAGTTCCCCCAAAAATTTCCAACATCGCTCTTTTTTTTTGATTTTTTATCATTAGTGGGACTCGATAAGCATATTGGATTTCAGAATACCAGTCCAATTTCAGTTGGTTGCGAAATGCGCTCTTGAAAAGGTTTACTATATAAGATCTAGGGTTGCTGCCTTCCACTCCCTCCAGAATCCCTAAAAAGCTTAGATTATTTCTTTGCTGTCTGTTTTTTTGCTCTTCCAATTTGAGCATTACATCCGACATAGACTCTCCATGGCCAGTGCTTTGAGATTTCAGAGATTCAACTTCAACTTCTAAAGTGTCAGTCTGCGCTTCCACAGAGGTCAATCCCTCGACAATGTCCCCACTTTTTAAATTTATTTTATGATTCTCAGCTTGTACCTTTTTAGTAGCGACTCTTGCTCTACGCCCATCGTTCCTAATGTCCTCTTGCATATGCTTAATGGACGTAAAGAACCCTGTCAAAGTGGGTTCTTTAGACTGTGCATCCGTATTTAGGCCCTCTTTTGGGCCTTTTTCAAGTCACTCTTCCGGGATACAAGCTGAGCATCAGAGTAATCCCAATTTAATTGATTACAGGCACTCGGCCTCTGACAGTCTTTCCCCTTTTTTTCTTAGCAGATTTCTTCCTCTGCGTCAGTTGAACCAAATCAGTTGAGTTATACAACAGAACTCTGAGAGGACTTCACTGCTGGACAAAGTATAATCCTGTCCGGAATCATCTGTTAATGAGAAGAACTTCTCACCTAGCAGATCACCTCTACACTTTTGCGAAGAGTTAGAGGGCCCACTACCCGACGGGTATCAAGCCTTACTTTACCCGGGCCTCCCTTTATTTGGCCAGCCACCTCACCATCCGTTCCTTGTACCACAGACTCCTCCATGACCAGCTGGCTTTTTTCTTCATTTTCAACAAAGTTTTCAGAGCAGGAAGTCAGTATAGCAACAGGGGAGATAGCACCATCTTACTGGGTTCTAATTCAGTTGCCTCTCCATTATCCAGGCACTCCACACCACTGGAATCAAGCTAGCCGGGCTGATGAGAGGTGTTACCTCGGAACCGGGCCGGTCCTCGGATGCTTGTTTCCGTTCTGGGAAGGACATGGCTTTTGTAGTTCGGACTGGACTGCTCCCATGGGGCACAGGGTCAGCGCTGATTTGCATATCGCCATTGTCTAACCCAGGGTGGTGTGGAGTGGAAAAACGATGGATTTGGGCCCAGATCTTTGGACTGGGGTGAATGTGTGACATTGATCCACATTCTGTCCATCATTGTTGTGTTTGCAATTACCGCTCTAAGTGTACTGGGGATGCTCATACGTGAGTCCCAGGCACTCCACACCACTGGAATCAAGCTAGCCGGGCTGATGAGAGGTGTTACCTCGAAACCGGGCCGGTCCTCGGATGCTTGTTTCCGTTCTGGGAAGGACATGGCTTTTGTAGTTCGGACTGGACTGTTCCCATGGGGCACAGGGTCAACGCTGATTTGCATATCGCCATTGTCTAACCCAGGGTGGTGTGGAGTGGAAAAACGATGGATTTGGGCCCAGATCTTTGGACTATATCCTATATCCTTAGAAGAGTTCACTAATCTTCTTCATAAAGTCAGCTCGGGCTCCCCCAACGACTGCTGCCCCCCGCAGGTCTTAAAAGAAGCTTTCCTTGCTTGCCCAGGTCCCCCTTTGGCACTACTTAACAACTCCCTTGCCATCGGGAAGGTTCCATCTTCTTTTAAGCAAGCTGCAGTATTACCGATACTAAAGAAATCTACTGCAGACCCCTCAACACTTAGCAATTACAGACCCATCTCTCTCCTACCTTACTTAGGAAAGATCCTGGAGACCTTTGTTACTCGTTGCTTGAGCTCTTTTATAGAGCAATCTTCCTTTTTAGACCCCCAACAAGCAGGATTCAGACCCCTCCACTCCACCGAGGCGGTCATTGTAGCTGTTATGGACACCCTTAGGAAAGGTGCGGATAAAAACATCCCTCAAGCCCTTGTCCTATTAGACCTCTCGGCAGCTTTCAACACGGTCGATCACACTCTTTTGATCGACCGTGTCCACAACGCTGGCATTCAGGGCGTGGCCCTTGACTGGCTTAGGTCTTTTCTCCATCAACGCTCTCAGTCTGTCCACTTATCCTCCTTCTCTGCTTCTTACACCACCCTCCCTTGCGGAGTCCCTCAGGGCTCAGCACTTTCTCCTCTCCTTTTTAATTTGTATCTCCAACCTTTATTAGCTTCCCTCCGTAACTCCCCGGTCAAAATATTTAATTACGCTGATGATCTTCAGTTAATCTTCCCCATTGTTTCCCTCCCTTCTTCCCGTACTAATTTTCAGACCACCATGTTGACCATCGCGGAGTGGATGCACCACAGCCACTTAAAGCTGAACCCCACAAAAACTGAGCTCGTTTTGGTAGGAGGCCCCAATCATCCCTGGAACTCCACGTTCTGGCCAACTTCCTTGGGACTAGCACCCTCTCCCGTGAGCTCTGTCAAAAGCCTGGGGGTGATCATTTCTGAGGACCTGTCAATGCGACCCCAGATCAACGCGGTCACATCTGCCTGTTTCTTCCATCTCAGGCGGATCCGTAAGATCAGCAGGTACTTCAGTAAAGAAGCTCTGACCCAAGTGGTCATTGCGCTTATCACCTCCAGGCTCGATTACGCCAATATTCTTTATGCAGGGATCCCAGCTTGCCACCTTCAACGGCTGCAGCTGGTGCAGAATCAGGCCGCCCGCCTGATCTTCCACCAGCCTAAGCACCAACATGTCACTCCCCTCCTTCGTAGCCTGCACTGGCTCCCGGTATCCAAACGCTGTACCTTTAAACTGGCATGTGCCACCTTTAAAGCCCTATCTGATGCAGCGCCCGCTTTCATCTCTTCGGTTCTGACCCGTCACATCCCTACGAGAGCCCTTCGCTCAGCCTCATCAAACCTCCTCGTGGTGCCTAGATTTAAAAGGAAAAAGCACGGAGGTCTGAGCTTCTCCGTCCTGGCCCCCTCCACTTGGAACTCCCTTCCCCTTTCCCTTCGTCTCTGTCCAAAGCTTGACTGCTTCCGCAGACTTCTAAAAACTTTGCTCTTCCAAGCTGCATTTGACTAAACCTCCTGCTTCTGGTACACCCCATTTGTCTATCAGCGCCAAGAAACCAATGGTGATAGAGCGCGTTACAAATGTTTTTAATAATAATAATAATAATTTGGACTGGGGTGAATGTGTGACATTGATCCACATTCTGTCCATCATTGTTGTGTTTGCAATTACCGCTCTAAGTGTATTGGGGATGCTCAGACGTGAGTCCCAGGCACTCCACACCACTGGAATCAAGCTAGCCGGGCTGATGAGAGGTGTTACCTCGAAACCGGGCCGGTCCTCGGATGCTTGTTTCCGTTCTGGGAAGGACATGGCTTTTGTAGTTCGGACTGGACTGTTCCCATGGGGCACAGGGTCAGCGCTGATTTGCATTTCGCCATTGTCTAACCCAGGGTGGTGTGGAGTGGAAAAACAATGGATTTGGGCCCAGATCTTTGGACTGGGGTGAATGTGTGACATTGATCCACATTCTGTCCATCATTGTTGTGTTTGCAATTACCGCTCTAAGTGTACTGGGGATGCTCAGACGTGAGTCCCAGGCACTCCACACCACTGGAATCAAGCTAGCCGGGCTGATGAGAGGTGTTACCTCGAAACCGGGCCGGTCCTCGGATGCTTGTTTCCGTTCTGGAAAGGACATGGCTTTTGTAGTTCGGACTGGACTGTTCCCATGGGGCACAGGGTCAGCGCTGATTTGCATATCGCCATTGTCTAACCCAGGGTGGTGTGGAGTGGAAAAACGATGGATTTGGGCCCAGATCTTTGGACTGGGGTGAATGTGTGACATTGATCCACATTCTGTCCATCATTGTTGTGTTTGCAATTACCGCTCTAAGTGTACTGGGGATGCTCAGACGTGAGTCCCAGGCACTCCACACCACTGGAATCAAGCTAGCCGGGCTGATGAGAGGTGTTACCTCGAAACCGGGCCGGTCCTCGGATGCTTGTTTCCGTTCTGGGAAGGACATGGCTTTTGTAGTTCGGACTGGACTGTTCCCATGGGGCACAGGGTCAGCGCTGATTTGCATATCACCATTGTCTAACCCAGGGTGGTGTGGAGTGGAAAAACGATGGATTTGGGCCCAGATCTTTGGACTGGGGTGAATGTGTGACATTGATCCACATTCTGTCCATCATTGTTGTGTTTGCAATTACCGCTCTAAGTGTACTGGGGATGCTCAGACGTGAGTCCCAGGCACTCCACACCACTGGAATCAAGCTAGCCGGGCTGATGAGAGGTGTTACCTCGAAACCGGGCCGGTCCTCGGATGCTTGTTTCCGTTCTGGGAAGGACATGGCTTTTGTAGTTCGGACTGGACTGTTCCCATGGGGCACAGGGTCAGCGCTGATTTGCATATCGCCATTGTCTAACCCAGGGTGGTGTGGAGTGGAAAAACGATGGATTTGGGCCCAGATCTTTGGACTGGGGTGAATGTGTGACATTGATCCACATTCTGTCCATCATTGTTGTGTTTGCAATTACCGCTCTAAGTGTACTGGGGATGCTCAGACGTGAGTCCCAGGCACTCCACACCACTGGAATCAAGCTAGCCGGGCTGAT
Source organism: Lissotriton helveticus (assembly GCF_964261635.1). NCBI lineage: Eukaryota > Metazoa > Chordata > Amphibia > Caudata > Salamandridae > Lissotriton > Lissotriton helveticus. Next base: position 293,898,784 of record NC_136059.1, on the reverse strand, counting down.
GAGAGGTGTTACCTCGAAACTGGGCCGGTCCTCGGATGCTTGTTTCCGTTCTGGGAAGGACATGGCTTTTGTAGTTCGGACTGGACTGTTCCCATGGGGCACAGGGTCAGCGCTGATTTGCATACCGCCATTGTCTAACCCAGGGTGGTGTGGAGTGGAAAAACGATGGATTTGGGCCCAGATCTTTAGACTGGGGTGAATGTGTGACATTGATCCACATTCTGTCCATCATTGTTGTGTTTGCAATCTCCATTATCCACATCCTCATTTGCCAGATTTATATCCCCCCAACCTTTTTGCAAATCAGTTAAAAAACTGGCAAATATAGAGGCTGCAATGGGTTGTACAGGGCCCCCCTCTACCTGTATCACTGGTTTAGCGGTTGTCTTCTTTGTTCCAATTTTGCGTTTCCCTTTCCTACGTCGCTACGTTGGTTTGTCTCGGCCCTAGCATCATTAGTCTCCGCTGGCTGGCTACCACCAGTAATGCTGGCCCGCCGCTGGAAACTCCGGCGGTCTGAGCTTTCCCTGTTTTGCCTCCTCTCAATACCGTTAGTGGTTTCACCCCTAGCCGTCGCCTGCCTCAGTTCTGGTATTTCCAAGATAAGCATCAGGAGGGATCACTTGTAAACCACAGCAGTGCCGCCTGCAGTAACGCGTACAGCAACCAATTCTCTGAGTCTGGCCCCAGGCTGATCAGTCATCCATCGAGCTGTTGATCCATCAAGATAGATGGTAGGCGTGGCGGCAGTTAGTCACATGCCATCTTTGCCCCTGAAATCTTAGGAACAAATTGAAATGCTAAATTGAAGAGCTTCTTATTGCTGATTCTGAGGCAATATTCTTTTCACTATGCCTCACATACAATTTTACAGGCCCGGGCCCTGATTTATTGCCCTCCGGGATATGCTGGGAATTGGTGCACATACATGCTGTCTGGGCACTGCCCCTAAAGAAGATTGCTCTAAATCTGTCTCTTTGTAATTTAACCCCACTCATGAGGCTGGTCATCTCCTGGACCACATTTTTGTTGGGTACACTGTGGTATCTCTTGTGGTGTGTGGCAGACACGGACATGGCACTGCGTGTCATGGCTTGTGTCTGTCTCACGCCTCATGCACGAGTTGTGTATTTAAATAATGGTGGTTTGAGGGTTGAGTGGAGAGAACGCTTGTGGGGGCATTCTTTACTGGACTTGAATGCTAAGTAGATGTGTTTTCTTACTGCTTGAATAAACATGCTACGAGAAAGATTCCTGCCTCTGCATCTTCCTTTCTACACTGGCGACGATAGGGAACGGATTCCTGCTGCAACGCGATATTGCTGGATTACTACAATAATGATTTTTTTTTTTTTTTTAAAGACTGCTCTCAACCAAATTTCTTTTTTGACCACCAAGGAGCCAATTTAGTGCTAGGCGTACGTCCTCTCAAAAGCTCAAATGGGCTAACTAAGGTAACAGAATTAGGAGATGTTCTGTACGTTAATAACATAGATTGCAATGCCTTATGCCAATTTAAACTTCCTTTTACAGAAAGTTGAATAGCTTCCTTTACCACATGGTTAAAACGCTCAACTTGGCCATTGGCCTCTGGATGGAAAATAGGAATTTTCTTATGCACAATGCCACACTTTTGAAAGAAACGCTCTTTTCTTTACTGACAAATTGGGGTCTGTCATCAGTGTCAACTTCGTCAGGAATCCCTTCTCTACAAAATAGATCGTCTAAAAATTGTATTATATTTTGTGACGTGACATCATTAACCATTTTGACCTCTGGTCACTTTGAGTAGTAGTCAATTAAAACAATGACAAAATCTTCTTGTCTGGGTAGAACACCAAATGGCCCAACAATATCAAGATCAAGTTTACACCATGGAGTAGATGGAAATTCTACAGGGTGGGGTTCAGAAGGCAAAGATGTGGCAGATTTGTCACTATTGGCACAATTTGTGCATGCACAAACAAAATGTTTAACACATACATCAATTCTGGGCCACCAAAAGGATTCCTATATGCGTCTCCTCGTAAAGAAGATGCCTAGTTGGCCCTCATGAGCAATTCCAATAATAATCTTTCTCAGTGAATGTGGAGGAATGAATTTGTCACCTCTCATAACTAACCCATTCTCAATAGCCAACTCATCATGCACTATTAAATAACTCATCGTGTCACCTGATACTTTCCTCTGCTCAGGCCTACCTTTGAAAATATATTTTTTGACATTAGTTACCTCTACATCTTTCTCCATTTCTTGTATCCAAGCATCTTCACGTAAATTAGCTTGTTCACCAAACACTAAATTCAAATCATGAGAAGTAAAAGCTACCTCACAATCTTCATCTTCTGTCAGAGCAGATGAGGGTGACTGTAACCTAGACATGCAATCAGCATGTATATTCACTTTACCTTGCACACATTCTATTTAGTACTGAAATGATTGCAATCTGGAGGCTAACCATGCAAGACGGGCAGACATAGTACGTCCTCCCCCCGGCGCCATCATATAGATAAGGGGTTTATGCTCGTTTTTGATGGTGAATTTGGTACCCCATAAGAATGAAGGTGTGTTGGGTACACTGTGGTGTCTCTCGTGGTGTGTGGCAGACACGGACATGGCACTGCGGGTCATGGCCCGTGTCTGTCTCGCGCCTCATGCACGAGTTGTGTATTTCTGTATCTTTTAAATAATGGTGGTTGGAGGGTTTAGTATAGAGGACGCTTGTGGAGGCATTCTTTACTGGACTTGAATGCAGAGTAGACGTGTTTTCTTACTGCTTGAATAAACATGCTACGAGAAAGATTGCTGCCTCTGTATCTCCCTTTCTACAATTTTTTCTAACATAAAGGATCTTGTCACTGTGACACCTATTCTGCTTCCTTGGTCTGATCACTTGGCAGTCCCTTTTTCTATTAGAATCCCGTCACAACCTTCTGTGAGCCCGTCCTAATCCATTACCAAATTCAGGAATTGGTCTAAACTTGACGCTCCTGCACTGAATCTACTGCTTCAAAGCTCTAAACCAGACCTTATGCAGAAAGTCGAAGCAGATCAGCCTCTGATAGACCGTTGGATTAAAAACTCTTTAGAGTCTGTTCTTTCTCTGACAGCTAAGATCTCTGTGAGATTTCATCCACCGGCCCCAGGGTTTAACAACATGCTTCATTCTGAGGTAAAAACACTGCAAGGGGGTTTGAGAGACTCTAGAGAAACTTGATACAAAAAAGACCTAGACCTTGTAGGCACTTATACATTCATCTCATTTAGGGTATACTGTATGTTGCATAATCATTACAAAGCTTACTCCCCATCCGTTAGTTATCAGGGTAGTCAGTATATCCTGGTGATGTGCCTCCTTTAACAATCGCTTATTCCCTAAGGATAAACATCCAGTTGCGAGGCAACGGAAATACACACACTTAGTGTCTGATAGTAACACAAGGAAAACGGAAAAAGTGTGTGAGAGCGAGATGGCACCTCACGGGCGCACCACCAACGGGAACCTGGCAGGTACTCACCAGGATTGCCCTGTTCTCATCATTGGCACCATCAAGCTCATGAAAGGAAATTGTGTCCAAAAACCACAAAAAGAAAATATTTTGTGAAGATATGCAGTGAAAGAAGACCAAAAGACAACCAAAAAAGTGTCAAAACAACATATAAACCATCACGACAACACAGATATGCAATTTTATTCTGTCTCTTGTGTTGGGTGTGGAATCTAAAAAAGTGAATGTGATTACTAACTATCCAACCAACACCACTTTACTTGCCGACATGTTTCATTGCCATTGGAATTTTTGGCAATTTCTTCAGGGCGTCATACATAGAAGCGTGGCTCAGTGGTTAGAGGTGGCAGACCCGGAAGCTGAGATCGGCCGTGGACCAGGGTTCGATTCCCCGCCTCGGCGGGACTCGGGCTCAAAAATTCCACGGACTCGACAATTCTCGCTCCGGTGCCTACTCGACTCACGGGGTCACACTCTGCGACTCTGGGCAATAGCTTGCTTAATCTCCACTACGGCCCCTCGCGGCGGGATGCCTGGCTTTCACCTTGTGGATACCCTGCCGGGGTATCTCACAGGGGAATACCAGGACGGGTTCCCTAAGCAAGCGCCTTGATGCCTTCGGGTGATACGTGCGCTATATAAGTCGCAATACATTTACATGTATTAAAGCCACTGCATAGGGACAAAACAGTCTCAGCAACTGAAAAACATAAAAACACCTTTGTAACTACCTGCCGGTCCAGTGTCCAAAGCTTCAACCCAAACGCATATAACTCAAAATTAGTTACCCTCACTCGGCCATCTGAGTGCATACCAGCCGGGAGGGTAATGTCATCGTGGAACTGCAACCCCGAATGTGGGTCGTTAATCCTTCCCCTTCAATTTGCTGTGAGGGAAAAAGGACAGTGTACTTGCTTAACTCGTGTGTTTCTGTCTCCTTATGAAAAAACGAGTAAACAACCTCGTGTCATCCCTCTGTTGTTCCAAAGGATTCTCAGCCAAAACAAATCTTAACCTGCCTTTTTCAGTCTCTTTCAGTGACATATCACCCCAATGCTCCAGAGTTTAGCTCCTTACTACAAACGTGGAAGCTATCGGGCGAAGGCTCCAACTCAATGCATATTATCTTAATATTGGTTGAGTGGCGCATTGTTATTCACCAGCGTTTAGGACTATACCGGACTTCTATAAGACCGATAACCCTATCAGCCTAAAGGCAGGGGAATATCCAGCCTAATGTCAAGTTTCCTTTTCACATTTTAGATTTTTCGAAAAACTTCTAGAGCCCCCCTTCAATGTAGTTAAATGTCAACCAGCTCGATCGAAATGACTCGGACGTTATTAAAGCATGTCCAGCCATCATCTCGAGGTAGTAAAGAGACCCGGAGCCCTTACTCCTTACCGCTGCGGTGGAAGGTGCCTGGCGTCAAATCAGCACGTCCCTATCTCAAACAGATCCCTGTTCTATAAACAATAGTTTACTGGCGTAATCTCGCGATATAACGCGACCGCCATCTTGGAACGGGCAGGTTTCCTTTACAATCAATGATATTGCACCTAGCGAGATAAAATCTCGCGGGATCTCGATGTAAAAACGTTTGAATCGCAACTTTCTCAATCAAACTTTAACAGTTATTACAACGTGGATCAATGATTTACTAATATATTTATAATGAAATCGCCTAAGGAATTATTATTTTTCTGATGATGTCACATAAAGACTTTTTTATACATCTAATATCCCAACGATAATTAGATGTATACTTGTATTAATTTTTCATACAAAAGTTCGAAAAATATTGGGGGCTTCCTCAATAATCAGTATAGCTCTACATCCCATCACTGTATATGCGGCATTGTATAGCTACTTCAACACCTAGCAACTTTAAGGAAGGAGCTAATCACTGGATTTCACGCGATTACTCAGGCAGGTGTACATTGCAAAACATAATACACCCATATCATGACTCTCATGGGCATAGGTGGAACCCAATACTGATGTAAATATTAATTGAACCAGATTACATATAGAGTGTGGGCTCGTGAGTTAGTACCCAAACAAATGCCAAAGAACTCCCATTTTATTATTATTATTATTATGCGTTCTTATATAGCGCTCGATTACCCGTAGGCATCTCGGCGCTTGCCTTGGGAACCCGTCCTGGTTTTTCCCTGTGAGATACCCGTACAGGCCATCCCCAAGGTGAAAGCCAGGCATCCCGCCGCGGGGGGGCCGTAGTGGAGATTAAGCAAGCTAATGCCCAGAGCATGAACCTGTGACTCGAGTAGGCACCGAAACGAGAATTATCGAGTCCGTGGATATTTCGGGCTCAAGACCCTGCCGCGTCGGGAATTGAACCCTGGTCCCGGGTCTGACCTCTGTCTCAGGGTCTGCCGCCTCTAACCAGTGAGCCACACTTCTCCACCACTTTTGTCTGATTCAATGTAATCTGTTCCATTCCAGTAGATCATTCAACCCAAATTTTTCGCTCTTTTCTTGAAAAATCCATTTGGCTTCTCTTGTAATTAGTAATCGCTCCACCATGCGTGCATCTCCTGTCACTTTTTCTAACACTAACCATTTAAAAGACTGTTTATTGCTATGGCAGTGTTGCACCAATTTTGTAGTTAGTTTGCCAGATTTTATTGTGCTCAAGTGCTCCTGAATGCGAGTTTTTATTTTACGTGTGGTAAGGCCTATATAATGTAGTCCACACTCACAATCTAGCCTGTATACCACATTGGTGGTATTACAGTTACTGAACTGTCTCAGATGCCATTCTTTGCCTGATTTTAAAGTGACACTAGTAGCCTTAGAAGTGAGAGGGCAAACAGAACATGTACCACATGGATGGTGACCTATGGGCCGTGTTCTGCTGGTATCTTTAGGGATTTGTGTGCGGGTATGCACCAATTTGTCCTTCAAGTTGCTGGACAATGTGTGCAGATTACAAAAGCGTACAAAGTACAAATAGAAGTATAATACTGCAATAAATGGAGGACACTCAAACACAAGAACAAACGTTACGTAGGCAATGGTGGCACTTGTGGAAATTTCGAAAGCAAACAAAATGTAAGAGGTAGCAAACAGTGTGTTACAAGAGAAAAGTGACGTGTGCATGTTACAAAAGAGTACCAAACACAGGTAAAAGGGTAAAAAAAGCTGCAAAAAGAACAATTGATGGTCAGAATTGCAGAACAATGTCATACATTCACCCCAGTACAGGGCCTAAATCCATTGTTTTTTTGTTCACCATGCTATTCCAGTTTGGACCCAGCCATATGCAAATCAGTCTTGACCCCTCGTCCAATGGGAACAGTCCAGCCCGAACTGCCAGGCAGACTCAGATTATCTGGATCATTTCCCAATCGGCACAAAGAACACTGATTAAGGCCGTGATCCACTTGTGTGTGGACTATGGGAACATTTTCTACCTGGAAATCAATAAGGCATGTGCTCGTTATCTGCAAGTTGTGCAGAATTCAGCGGCTAGGGTCCTCTGCCAGCTTCCATAGCATGCCTCGACCTCTGATCTTCTTTGCAAATCACACTGGCTTCCAGTTGAAAAGAAGGTTGAATTCTAAACCCTATGCTTTATCTTCAAAGCTAGGGTTGGACTCGTTATATACAGGATCTGATCTCCCTGAACCAGCATAGCCGGATGCTGAGAACTGAGAACCAGGCTATATGCTGCGTGCCTAGAGTCCATCTGGCATGCACAGGAGGTCGCTCCTTTGCATACCTAGGCCCGAAACTTTGGAATGCCCTTCTAGAAACCTTAAGACACTGGACGTCTCTGTTGCTATTTCGCAAGAACCTTAAAACTTGGCATTCTAATTTCTAATCAGTCCTCTCTAACTATGCTTAGTGCAGGGAAAGTCACTGATTAAGCGTGTGCTCTACAGATGGTAATAATAAAAATTAACTAGCTAACTATGACTGGTGAATGTAGTTTTTTTTAGTTTAAAACGTTACGTTGGTACTAACATTTCTTTTTTTAATGTATTATTCCGTCAGTGTTTTATATAGGGCGAACTTTCCCCCTTGGGGTATCAGAGCGCTTTACTGTAAAAACGTATTCACATAATTCTAACGTCACTCTAACCTTTTGTTTCTTCAGTGAATATATATATGTATGCATATATATATATATATATATATATATATATATATATATATATATATATATATATATATATATTACCTACTGGCGGTCGCCAGTAGGTAGTTATAGTTAGGATTGGCTACCATAGGAAATCCACAATATTCTATTGGGAATAACTCTGGCGCCGGTTGATGAATTTGTGTGAAATTTTCCAAAAGTTTGGCCAGCTCCGCTCCGCTCCTACCCTGGAAGTTTCGGGGGGATTCGTGAAGTGGGGGCTGAGAAAAAAGGGGGTCCCAAAACGTGTTTTCCCCATGTTAATTTCCATAGGACGGTCTGACAAGTCTACAGCCCGAACCGCTGAACGGAATTACGCCAAACTTGGCAAAATTATAAGGACTGGTACGCAGATGTGCCTTTGCTATATTTGCTGAAAATTGCTCCAGTGTTTTATTGGAAAATTAACTTCAAAAACACATATATATCTATAGGCGCGCTCCGAGCGCTCACGGGTACGCGTACCGGGGAGCGCACTGGGCGCGCTACTGGAGTGCGCGAGCGGAAAGCTGATTGGCTGTCGGGTGTCTGTCAACATTCTAAACAGTCCGGAGAGTCCGCCATCTTGTGTCTTGGTAGAATCGAGACACAAGAGGTGAAAAAAGAAAGGGGGATATAATTAAAAGGGGGCAGAGTAGACACCCACTGACCCCCTAGGTTTTTTGTGGGGGGCCTAGAAGGACCCTGAAGGGCAAAAAAAAAAAATAAATTCGCGGGGTAAGCGCTGGGTGCGCTCCCTGGTGCGCTCTCCGGTACGCGCACCCTGAGCGCACCACAGGGAAAAACAGTGTAAACATTTAGAGTAAAAAAAATAATGTAGAGTGTTTAGAGGAAAGTGATGCATTGCTGGAATGTGTCACAAAAATGATGCAACTCCAGCAATGCATCCTTTCACATGGGGCCAGTCCCATGTGAAAGGGCCTGCGTTAGTGTTACGCCTGCTGTGAGGCAGGCGCAAGATTTGGACGCAACAACGTCATAAAAGTGACGCAGTGATATCTCTTATATGTCACTGCGCCACTTCTACGACCATTCCTTATGTCAATATGCCCCCTTTGCATACATTACAGCTAGCGCAGGTATAATATGGCGCAGGGGTTTACAAAGTGACGCATCTACCTAGATGCGTCACTTTGTAAATATGACTCAACAAGGTGTATTTTTTACAGCACTGGTGCGTCACAAAAAGTGACGCATCGGTGGTGTAAAAGTGACGCATGGCCTCATAAATGAGGCCTTCAGTCTTCTACTCATGCGTCATATTTAATGTATGACGCATTATGTCGCAAGTAGTTACAGATACGTCAGTATTTCTGACGTATCTGTCAGTGCAAAAGTGATGCATTGCTGGAGTGTGTCACAAAAGTGACACAACTCCAGCAATGCATCCTTTCACATGGGGCCAGCCCCATGTGAAAGGGCCTGCATCAGTCTCTCGCCTGCTGTGAGGCAGGTGCAAGATTTTGACACAACTGCGTCCTAAAAATGACGCCGTGAAATCTCATAGATTTCCCTGCGTCACCTCTACGACCCTTTCTTGCATCAATACGCCCCTTTTGCATACATTACACCTGACGTAGGTATAATGTGGTGCAGGGGTTTACAAAGTGACGCATCTACCTAGATGCGTCACTTTGTAAATATGACTCAACAAGGTGCATTTTTTACAGCACTGGTGCGTCACAAAAAGTGACACACCGGTGGCGTAAAAGTGACGCATGGCCTCATAAATGAGGCCTTTAGTCTTCTACTCATGCGTCATATTTAATTTATGACGCATTATGTCACAAGGAGTTACAGATAAGTCAGTATTTCTGACGTATCTATAAGCGCAAAAGTGATGCATTGCTGGAGTGTGTTACAAAAGAAACGCAACTCCAGCAATGCATCTTTTCACATGGGGCCAGCCCCATGTGAAAGGGCCTGCGTCAGTCTTACGCCTGCTGTAAGGCATGTGCAAAGTTTTGACGCAACGGCGTCCTGAAAGTGACGCAGTGAAATCTCATAGAATACACTGCGTCACCTCTACGACCCTTTCTTGCGTCAATACACCCCCTTTGCATATATTACACCTGACGCAGGTATAATGTGGTGCAAAGGTTTACAAAGTGACGCATCTACGTAGTTGTATCACTTTGTAAATATGACTCAACAAGGCGCAATTTTTACACCACTGGTGCGTCAACAAAAGTGATGCACCAGTGGTGTAAAAGTGATGCATGGCCTCATAAATGAGGCCTTCAGTCTTCTACTCATGCGTCATATTTAATGTATGACGCATTATGTCGCAAGGAGATACAGATACGTCAGTATTTCTGACGTATCTGTAAGCACAAAAGTGATGCATTGCTTGAGTGTGTTACAAAAGTGACGCAACCCCAGCAATGCATCCTTTCACATGGGGCCAGGCCCATGTTAAAGGGCCTGAGTTAGTGTTACGCCTGCTGTGAGGCAGGTGCAAAAATGAGGCCTTCAGTCTTCTACTCTTATTTTTTCTTTCACTTTCTCTGTTTCTTCACTGCCTTACTTACCTGTTCTCACACTCACTTGTCTTTATCCTGTCTGTATCTCCACTCTTTCCAAAACATCACTGCTCTTTTCTTACCCTTTCACACCCCGTTCCTTTACTACATTTTTTTCGCGTATCCACATTCCCCATGTTCACTCTCCTTCTCCTCACTCTTCTTCCCCACACACACCTTCTTTCAGTCCCCCTACTTCACTTCCCTTCTCCTCTTGTCCCTTTCTTTGCTTTCTCACTCATTATCCTCTCCTCTCTCAATGCACTCCACTTCACTTACTCTTTTTAATTTTTTTAAGAATACAGCTCTTTGATGAGAATTGGAGGTAGTTCTGAAAAGAACTTTTTTTTTTCTTCTTTTTTCCTTTTTTTTGAACAAAAACAAAAACAGGGAATGGGAAACTGCTCAACAGGAGCAAAAAACAAAACAAAATTAGGGCTGGGAACGGCAGCGATGGTTATCCAATGCTCGAACCATGCGCTGAACACTTTGTTCCCCATAGCAAAGTAGCTGATCACAATATCTGCATTTAAGTACGCCTCTATTAAAAGCAGGCTGAATGTTAGGAATCAGCTCTTGTGATCGCCCCCTCCCTGATGTAGTTTCTCCTCCGGTTGAAGTAGAGGCCCCATCACTGGGAGCCTCTCGTGCCAGAGCCCTGACACTCTCCCGGGCAAAGTTCTGGGGGTGCCTCCTCTCGACATGTCGAATCATAGTGGAGTTTCCAAATGAATATTTCTTGGTGGGGTCACCCCGTGACAGGACAGTGTGACAAATCCTGCACTCCACCTTTGGAGCATTTACTTTTTTCTGATCATTTGGAATGGAAAAAAACGTCCATATGAAGTGTTCTTTTATCTTCGGTTGAGGAACCTCTTCATCAAGAAATCCCTCTGTGTCATCTTCACTGCTGGATGCTCTGGCAGCCATGGTAATCCAAGAGAGCAATCCAACAAAGATCCAAGAGCAAAAAGAGAGGTCTTGCAGTCACAAAAGTGAAAAAAGAAGTGAAGGAAATGGGTGGGGATTTCATTCTTTGTAAAAAAAAACTGTTAGCAACCAATGAAAAGAGTTATTTTAAGGTCACATGACTTGACGCGCTTACGCTACGCGCACCGGAGCGCTTCCGGAGGCGCTTACGCGGCGCGAACGTAGGCGCTTCCGGGGGCGCTTACGCGGCACGAACGTAGGCGCTTCCGGGGGCGCTTACGCGGCGCGCCTGAGTGACGTTTTGATAGCTTTACGGAAATGCAAAATCATTTTCATTTCGTAAATCAAAAATACTGCTTTTATGAATATATGGTACTAAATGTCTTCCATTATTATTTGCTTTTCATGCATATTTTTTTTTACGAATACAGAAATAGCGCTCTCGGTGCGCTCTCGGGAGAGCTTACTGGTGCGCGCACCCTGAGCGCACCAGGAAAAAATGTAAAAAAAAAATATATACATTTAACAAATGATTTAAAAAAAAAAAATAATAATAATTGTTGTAAATATCAGCTAACAAAAATAAAATAATCTTAGGTTACAAAGTCGATATACAAATAAATTAGCTTTAAAAAAAAATATGAAATTCACTGAAAAAACCATAGGTTTCACAAACGTTATAGTTAGGAATTAGCTTTTAAAAAACCTTTGAAATTCACTAAAAAAACCATAGGTTTCACAATCGTTATAGTTAGGAATTAGCATTTAAAAAACCTTTCAAATTCACTGAAAAAACCATAGGTTTCACACTCGTTATAGTTAGGAATTAGCATTTAAAAAACCTTTCAAATTCACTGAAAAAACCATAGGTTTCACACCAGTTATAGTTAGCTGAACATTTTACTCATACAAAACCTTTGAAATTCCCACGTTATAGTTAGTTGGACTCACTATAACTCGCGTGCCCGCAATCCACTGCTGATGATGTCACATATTACATCATTCATGACATGGTCAGTGACATCACTGATGACATCACTGATGACATCTCAAATGACATCACTGATGACATCACTGATGACATCATCCATGTGATAATACGATGCACCTCCTCACACTCTAATCTAACCTTTGATACACCCAGTGTTAAATACAAACTACCATTTTTGAAATTATTGACACAACAATACCCATAACTACATACGCACTCACTGATTCCTAGGTCTACACACACAGCCACTCATTCACCCATACAATCACTCATACATACAGTCACTCATCAATAGAACACTATCATATCCACTCATACATCTATACAGACACTTACATGCTGACACTCATCCACAAAGTTACTCAAACACCTAGTCAGTTATGTAAAGAATCAATCACACTCCCATTTCCTCAACTACAAAGTTATACACACTAAACCTTACTTATTCAAACTTATACTAACACATACTTACTCTCTTTTACATTCACTGATACAAGTACACATTGATCCATACAGTCACTTACGCAAACACAGACTCTGATGTTTAGTCATTTATATATGCCAACTCTCACATGCACTGTGTTTTACATATGTATTTACTAGGACATGGAGCACTGAGATAGCCATTCACTCACCAACACACCCATGCAGACAGTCAACCACCCATACAGCTCTTTCCAAATGCACTCTTGAACCCATATACCAAGTGAATCAACTGCGCACACATATATGCAGAGAGTCACACACCTCCCAGCCACCCACATACACACTCACCCTCACATACAAATACTTGGGCAACCAATCAATAACCCATGTAGCTATTTATATAGCTACTGATCAACACATGCAGCAGCTTACACAACAACAAACATACTGATGCACACATTCAGACAGTTTAGTCACTAACTAATGCATTCAGTAAGACGCATTTAATCACTCACTCATACAGTCAGTCACACACCTACTAAATCCTTCATCCAGACACTCATACATACACTCATTATTCAATATGTTAAACACATTTTAACTTTAAAGGAACACACATTCACTGGATGATGTCATCAGTGATGTCATTTGAGATGTCATCAGTGATGTCATCAGTGATGTCACTGACCATGTCATGAATGATGTAATATGTGACATCATCAGCAGTGGATTGCGGCCACGCGAGTTATAGTGAGTCCAACTAACTATAACGTGGGAATTTCAAAGGTTTTGTATGAGTAAAATGTTCAGCTAACTATAACTGGTGTGAAACCTATGGTTTTTTTCAGTGAATTTGAAAGGTTTCTTAAATGCTAATTCCTAACTATAACGAGTGTGAAACCTATGGTTTTTTCAGTGAATATATATATATATATATATATATATATATATATATATATATATATATATATATATATATATATATATATATATTTATGTATATTCCTACATACATACATATTTACTTCTCTGTGAAACTCAATAGCAGTATTGAAACAGTGGTATTTTAGAATATATCTTTTTTTTAAACTTTTATTAAAGAGTTTTAAAACTACAGCAAAAAAGATAGTAGTATCACAATAAAATAAACATCAAGTCCATGTCCATAAGAATAGAACAAATTCACTAGAAAAACAATAAATTATATTCTACGTTTTAATTATGCACATTTTGACTTTACACCGATGTAATTACGTACGTTCTTCAGAGGCGAGATGATCCTTTCAGGTGCACAGAGGGGTGAGTGCGCAGCCTAGCAACCAGTTTGTCATTTATCAGCATCAAAGTCAAAACACTGTTCTTAAGACCAGTTTCACTTTGGCATTTCTTGTCTCTATTGCGAAGTTTTCTTGCACTTTAATTTCCAAGGGAAGCAGGACATCTAGCAGTCACATCCTCCCCCCAAGCCAAGCATGATTAATGGTATCGTCTGGTAGATTACAATACTTGGAGGCAGTTACTGGCTTCCCCTCTCTCCAAGGAGCGACGCGACTCACATCCAGTGTAAACAGTCGCCCGCCACAGTGTCATTATTACTATACAATGTAGTGCAATGAGCCGTCTGTTCATTAACGTTTTCAAATAATGCACCTGTCCGTTAGTTTCTCAGTTCTACACGAGGCTCGGCGTGCTGTTTCTAAGAGAGAAGTGCCCATCTTAAGGATAGAGCCGTGGGTGTGGTTTCCGAATTAAAATGGTGCAGTTGATGTTTGTAGAAAGAAAACAGAGAGCAATTTTGTAGCTAAAACTCAGGTAATTCAGAATGGAGTGTTTTTTTTAAATTGAAAACATCTCTAATGTGCTGCAAGCTATGAAAGTTTGTATACTTAACTATCCCAAACCCTGTACCTTCCTTATGTTGTAAACACTGCATAGGAGTTTTATCTACCAACTGAGACAGAAAGGTGGTATAGTACAATTCCAATGTTAACGCACACCACGTTACATTATATGTGTTGGATATTAGTAAATTTCCTCTGGTGGTTAAATTGCACTGTCTCGGCACCTCATTCCATAGAGCTGAGTGCTCAGAGCAAGTAATTTTACCCCCCAGTATAAACAATCAATGACAACGCCAATATTTCAGATAGAGACTTCTAGCCACAGCTTCCTCACCTTTTAAATATTCCTCAGGAGCCAGACTTTATCGGAAAACTTTCCTGCAGTACCTCTGTACACCAGTAGGTGATGCCGTGTGGCTCCACACTAACGCGTTCAGCTCTGGAAATGACTTAAGAAGCCTATATAGGTGCCATTCCTGCACACTGGCGTCAGTTCCTTTCTTTCTGCACCACCAGTGATGAATCCGGAGCTACTTCTCGTCTCTTTAAGACCCATCTTTACCTCAAAACAATTGCAAAATCAGTGGGCAAGGAAATGCAACCTCCCAAAACAACAGGAACGACAGGTTTTAGACCTTGTAGGGACTGTCGCAAACAAATGTCTCTGAAAAATCCTCATCCGGTTTTCCTAGAGTTAAGTCATGACTCTCAAGCCTGCAGTGACTGCTAGTCAATGAACTTGAGACCAGGAGGTGAAACTCCACATCCACATGCAGGGGAAGGCTCCACACCAGAACGTCTCCTTCTGGAAAGTTCGATCCCATTCCACAAGTGGCAGGTGATGTTCCAGGCTACGGTTTTCATCTCAATCAAAGTCGTCGAATAACTCAAAGAAAAAGCACAAGAAATCTAAGCTATTGGCCTCCAGCTCCCCACCTTAGAGGTTAAGACTAATTTTCTTACAGAAGTCCTTCAGCCTTGACAAACTGAACCCCTCTTATCTTTTAACAAAGCCCTTACAGATACTTTGTTGGGAGCATGGGCCAAACCCTGCTCTGGATCCCTGATCACTTGTCAGATCACGCGACTCTGCTGCCTTGCCATGGGCAGTCCTGTGGCTTCCGCAGGGATTCCCCATGCCACCAATCAATCCAACCTCTACAAGGTGCATAGCAGTTTTGCAGTCAAAGCTGCGTTGACACCGCCCCAATGGTTAAAGTGAACGGTCACCTAGTTCTCTCCATAGCCCCGCTTGATGAACCCCTTAAGTGTGCTGTTAGCTTAGCACAGTCACCCAGTGGGAGGCAGGATCTGATGATTATTGCTGGGATTGGCAGACCATAACATCAGACAGGTGGGTCCTGCAAATTATTTGGCAGGTTAATTCCCTACCTTTCCTTCTCTTGGCGCCGCACCTTCCATTGTTCCGCCAGCAACTGATTGAGGACCATCTCTCTATTTTGCGGCAGGGAGTGTAAGCCCTTTTGGCCGCACAGGTTATCAAGTGCCCCTGTCAGCCCCCCCCATACCCATGCAGAGCTGACAATGGTGACCAATACAACACTTCTGTATTGGGGTGGCCATATAGGAGACGTAGAGATCCGGCGTAGTCTTGTCTACATATCAACTTTTTGAAGGTGAGGACCATCAGCTTGGAGATGAAAATGTTCCTTCCATCCATCAAGGGGAGGCTGGAATAGTTGCTAATGGACAACACTACTGCCATGTGCTACTGCAATAAGCAGGGTAGGTCACGAAACCTGTACCAGGACGTCCTGCGCCTCTGGAAATGGCTGAACCACCAATAATTTTCCTAGTGGTTAACCACCTGCACCCCGGGTGGCGAAAGGTCTCTTTGTTGAATGAGGAGAATCTTGGTGCAATCTGTTTGCCATCAGTAAGAATGTGCAATGTCAGCACCCCTTTGGGTTGTAGTTTTCAAGGCGTCTCTTGCTCAGAGACGCATTCCAACTGTAGTGGAACTTGGGACCCCTGAATGCCTTTCTCTAGATACTACTCTGCCCCTAGTTCTCAAGAAGATCAGGACCAACCGGGCTCATGTCATCCTAGTGGCCCCGCATTGGATATGGAGGGGGTGGTATCCAGAACTCCTGGGCTTGGGGCCTATGCAATCTACAAATTCATGCGTGGAGATTGAGTGGTGACATCTGAAAACTTTAAACCTCCCTCTGGAGGTGGTTGATGTCATCTTGCCAGATAGGTGTCCCTCAATAAAAACTTTATACAGCTGTTGTTGGGTCAAATTTCTGTCTTGATGTGTTCTTGTGCAGATAGATCCAACCTCCAGGCAAAGTTATCTGATGTTTTTTCCTTGGCCCAGGCAGCCTTTGCGCTGGGCACAGTTTGAGTCCTCTCGGAGTCAATGTTAATAATCATAAAAAAATAAGTCCAATTCAAATGTAGTTTCCAATCCAAATGGCTTCTTTATTTTCTGAGTATGTAGTCCTTCAGTACATTCATAAGAACAACTCAACAATTTGACACAGGTATAACCACAGCCAACACGTGTTTCTGGGACAAACCCTTTTCTCAAGGATTAAAGTTAAACAAAGAAATACAATAAGCTCTCACAGCAAAGTAGACGTTGACTATATTTCAAATGAAGGAATCAAATACAACAGAACACAAACTACACACTAAACATCACCATATTTCTTAGTTGATCTAATTCCCCTGTTTAGATTTAATTTATCACGTACTCAGCTGTGAGCAGGGACTTCACAATTATTGTTTATCTTCCTTATGTTATATATACTGTTTAACAAAAGATTAAAATTAAACTCTTACAATTACTTGACATATTCATGCCTTATTTTATCTTACTCCACTTAATCATATAATTAAAAAATTTAAATGTTAGATCAAGAAAAACAGAATCAGCATGAAATCAAAAACAGAACATCAAAATGATGTTGTGTTTAAGACTTTTAAATCAATCCTATTGTCAATTAAAAAATCCAAGGCATCCACAGCTATACCTTAATTGCGACCCTTAAGTCAATCCTATCGTCATAGCAATAATCTCCATGGGTTTTCTATACATGAATAAACTATGACTATAGGATTAAGTGAGGCCTTCCCCTGCACTCTTGAGTGTTGGTGTTCGAGGCCCTCCTCCACCCGCAGGTTTTACCTGTGCCTCATCCCTGGTGGTCCAGTGAACCTCTGTCTCCTTTCTCTCACTCTGTTTTTTCTCTCCTTTTTTACTTGTTTTTCCCCTCGTTTCTATCTCCCCCTTTCATTCTCCTTCTATGTCTCTCCTCCTTTTTCCACTCATTTTTTCCCTTATTTCAAGCTCCCCTTTCACTCTCCTTCTGTGTCTATCCTCCGTTTTTCACCCTCATCTCAATCTACCCCTTGCACTATCCTCTGTGTCTTTCCTCCACTCTGTGTGCACTTTTTCTTCCTAATTGGCTCTTTTTGACCTTTTTCTCAGCCTTTTTCCACTCATTATTTTCCCCGCCGCTGCTGCCCCCGTGGTCTCTTCCCCCCCAACAAGACCAGAGTGACCGGCTCCCCTCCCCGCTCCCGCCTCCCAGCTGTCCAGCCCTCCCTGACCCCTACTTAATGGCGGCTGCTGCCGGGACAGGCGAGCAAGACCACTGACTCATTGTCAGTGAAATTGCTCTCCCTCCCTCGCAGCTCCACCATTAAGTGAAACCTTCCCCCGAGCCCCTGCACTCTTGAGTGTTGGTGTTCGAGGCCCTCCTCCACCCACAGGTTTTACCTGCGCCTCATCCCTGGTGGTCCCGTGGACCTCTGTCTCCTTTCTCTCGCTCTGCTTTTCCCCTCATTTTTCCCTCATTTCAAGCTCCCCCTTCACTCTCCTTCTGTGTATTTCCTACATTTTTCACTTGTTTTTCACCCTCATCTCAATCTCCCCCTTGCACTCTCCTCTGTGTCTTTCCTCCACTCCTTGTGCACTTTTACTGCCTTATTGGCACTTTCCCCTCTCTTTTTTACCTTTTTCTCAGCCTTTTTCCACTTGTTTTTTCCACCGCTGCTGCTGACCCGTGGCCCCTCCTTCCCCAGCACGACCAGCGAGACAGGCCCAATCCAGCTCCCCTCCCCGCTCCTGCCTCCCAGCTGTCCAGCCCTCCCCAACCCTACTTAATGGCGGCCGCTGCTGGGACAGGCGAGCAGGACCACTGACTCATTGTCAGTGAAATTGCTCTCCCTTCCTCGCAGCTTCATCATTAAGTGAAGCCTTCTCCCGAGCCCCTTGCACTCATTTTTTCCCTTGTTTCTATCTCCCCCTTTCACTCTCCTTCTGTGTCTCTCCTCCTTTTTCACTCATATTCCCCCACATTTCAAGCTCGCCCTTCACTGTCCTTCTGTGTCTTTCCTCCATTTTTCACTCGTTTTTCACCCTCATCTCAATATCCCCCTTGCACTCTCCTCTGTATCTTTCCTCCACTCTGCATTCACTTTTGCTGCCTTATTGGCACGTTCCCCTCTCTTTTTGACCTTTTTCTCTTCCTTTTTCCACCCAGTTTTTCCCCGCGGCTGCTGCCCCCGTGGCCCCTCTCCCCAAGCACAACCAGCCCAATCCAGCTCCCCTCCCCGCTCCCGCCTCCCAGCTCTCCAGCCCTCCCCGACAACTACTTAATGGCGGCAGTTGCACGGCCGAAGGCACGCCAAAGGCAAGCCCATCTGCAACCCGACTGCGACCAGCACCAGGAACTCTGGATCTCCGCCCCGCCAACACTACGACCCAGCGGCACTCCACGCACTCAACCCACCACAACAAGCACTGCAAGCTAGCTTTGCCGGACAACACCCACGGACCCTTCAACTGTCACCGCTGCCATCAAACCGCCTGGGAGGAGGAATTGCCATCGTCCACTAATCCACCCTACGCCTGACCACATTCCCTGACAAGTCCACAGACCTGATGGAACACCTTCACTTCAAGATACTGGCCAACGCCACCACTCTCCGAGGACCCTCATCTACTGACCCCCTGGACACCGCAGACCTTTTACCGAATCCATCACGAACATCATCTCCCGGCAGGCCATCGCATCCACCAAGAACACCCTGCTGGGAAACCTTAACTTCCACCTGAACAACCTACTGGACCCTAGCACTACATCCCTCCTGGACAATCTCCACAACATTGGACTCTGCCAGATCATGACCAAACCCACTCAGCAGGACACACCCTCGACCCCCTCTTCCCAACAGGAAACTCCATCACTTTCAGCCACACCATCGAACTCCCATAGACCAACCATCGATGAGTTCACTTCACCTTCAGAACACCCACCATCCACAGACACCAGCAACTGCTCCCACGAAGAAATTGGACCAGAAGCACAGACGACCAGCTAACCTCATCACTCAGCAACTCCACCCCCACCGTCGCGGAAAACGACGACCCCAATGCCACATCCCGAACCCTGCACAGATGGATCACTGTCAGCACCAACATCTTAGCCCCCCTCAAGAAAAACAACAACACCCATGCCAAGAAACCTAGATGGTTTACCACCGAACTTTGAGAGTTCAGACACACCTGCCGCCACCTCAAAAAGGACTGGAGGAACACCAAATCCACAGAGGCCCACAACAACTTCAGAGCCACCACCAAAGTCCACCACCAACTCATCAGAAAAACAAGGAAAAAAGTGATTGAAAACAGAAACTCCTTCCACGCACACAACAGCAAAGAACTCTTCAACATCATCAAGGAGTTCGCCCAACCTTCCTGCGAGCCTCACCCGAGTACTTCACAGGTCTTTAAAAGACAATTTACGTGTTAACGTGGCTTTGTTGTGAGGCTTTGTTGTTTTTTCACCCCTTCATCTCCACTCTGCCCATTGCTGGACGAATTAGCCCCCCACGAAATTTCTAGTAGCTCCCCCTGAAGTTTGGCTCTAGTTGCACCTCTGAGCGGGCCGGAGTCTCGCCCGATGTACCCTGCGATGGGGGCCTGCCTCCTTGTGGGCGATTCACAGCTTATTCAGTTGCTCTGAGTCCTCAGACACCCGCTCTCCAGCCCTGCTGCCAAGGGAACGCCAACATCAGAACCACTGCATTGCCTTCCCTGGAGGGCATCGCAGGGCGGCTCCCCGGACTTCTCCTGCGCAGTCCCGACCTCTCCCGGGTCTTCAAAGGTGACTCTGGGGGGAGGATGAACCGCTGCCCAACTCCTCTGCATGTCTGCCGCTCCCAGCACTCTTGTGCTCAGGGTCTGGTCTGGCCCAGCCCACTACTTTCTCTGGGGTGAGTCCACAGCACACTCCAGGAACTGTCAGCACCCGCTGCGATCTGGAAGCAGCACACTACCGCAGCCTCAGGCCCCAGCCCCGCAGCGGGCCTTGCGATCGTCTTTTCCAACGCCACCTACCCGGACAGCTTCGGGCCAGATTTTTGGGCTTATGGCATCCCGCATCCATGGCACAGCCGGACAGCTCTTATTTCAGGTTGATGTTCCAAGAGTTATGTCAGATTAGTTATCTTCGGCAGGAGCTCCGGGGCTTCGCATCTAGGTCGCCATCTTGCCTTGAGATGGAAATAGATGTTCATGATGATGAACTTAAACATGTGATGACATCCTAGGAGGGTAATTTTAAGGCAAATTTGAACACGGTAGTAGAAAGTCATGTGTTTTCTTGAGCTGCAGTTCTTGGGAGAAATTATTAAAGAATATGTTGGGCAGTGCATGCAATTTCTGGAATTTAGCAAATTTCAACATTTATACATGGAAATTATCAGAGCTCAGTGGGTAAATTTAGTGATGAAGAAAAATAATATAATTGAAAGTGAACGTACACATTGGTGATCAACTGAGGCAAATATTGATGCGGGT
This sequence comes from Lissotriton helveticus, assembly GCF_964261635.1. Lineage (NCBI taxonomy): Eukaryota > Metazoa > Chordata > Amphibia > Caudata > Salamandridae > Lissotriton > Lissotriton helveticus. Next base: position 293,877,567 of record NC_136059.1, on the reverse strand, counting down.
GGTAAGTCGCTAGTTGTAAATTGTGGCATCCTGGGTGTAAAACATTTAGCTGCATCTAGTAGTTGCCATGCTGACAAGATCAAGTGTTACAAATGTAAGAAATCTGAACACTTTCCATGTGTGCAAAAATGAAAGTAAAGATGAGAGGTGTCACCAATGTGCAGGTGTGCAAAAAGTGAGTGGTCAAAAGCATGAAGTGTCAGTTGTGTGTATTGCTGTAGGCCGTGAGGAGCGTAAAGGTGGAGTGTATTATGTTGTATCAGTGTACCATCCCCAGGATGTAGAGTAGAGATAAAATAACTGCATATTTTAATTTGGGCAGATTCTTGTTCCCCAAATACGCATACAAATACCGAAATATTTAAGAAGTTTGAGGGAGTAGAATTAAAAATTATGATGCCTGCCTGGAAGGTTATTATTGGGTAAATGTACTTGTGGCAGGCTTTCATTAAGGCTCAAGGGAAGAGAAGCACATGGTAGGGTGTATACACTGAACAATGGTAAACTTTAGTTATGGGTATGGAAGCAGAAACATTTGGTAGATGTGTAGTGACAGCTTGGATGTCTCAAGGAGCTCACTCATCATATCAAGATGCAAGAGGTGTCTGTTCCAAGGTTACACTCGGAAAGGAATTTTGAATTGGTGCTAATGGAAGAAGTTACTAAGCAATGCTGTTGCTGGTGTGAAGGAAATATTATTGAAATTACGGAGGCATCAGACTGCCCAGTAGCGTTGGCTCAAAAACCAAATGGTAAGGTTCTAATGTGAATTGATTTTACGGACCTAAATTATTGTATATGAATGGGACAACATCCTCTCCCAAACGTAAATTAAATATCAGCAATGTTGAGAAAGGAAAGTGTGATTTGTACTCTGGATTTGCGAGTCTACGTTACCAAATAATTCTACATCAAGAATCAAAGAATGTCATTTACAATTTTGGAATCTGTACATACATTTTTGAACATGCATTTTGAACAAGTGTCTGCTTCTGCTCTTTTTCAGCATGCAATGCTTAGGTTGTTTGAAGGCGTTCCTTAAGTAGCAAAACTCCAGCATATCTTGGTATGTGAAGCCAACAAGGTGAAGCATGATGAGTTACTGTGACTTCTAATGGATATTCTGAAAGATGCACACTTGATAGTTGGAACTGAGAGGTGCAAATGTGCGGGTTGCAAGGTGGAATACATATTTGGACCATACTATTTCGAGTGATGGACTTAAAACAAAATTGAAATTGGTGAAGGCTAAGGAGTAAGCGCCTAATTTATGTAATAAAAAACAATTGATGTCACTTTTGTGCATGGCAGAGGAGTATGCCAAGTTTATGGATTACTTTGCTGAAAGAACACAGTCAATAAAGAAGTTATTGAAGAAAAAGGCATGGTGTGACGGGTGAGAAGCATGTGACAGGACATTTCAAGGAAGAAAGATATGTATTGGAGATGCAGTTAAGCTGAAACTATATGACTCCAGAGGTAAGACGACAATAATGACTAATGCCAGTATGAATGGACCTAGGTCGTCATGAAACGAAAACATATATGGTGGAAGGGGATTGGCAGCAGTTATTCAGTAATTGAAAAGGAAGCATCTGCATATTAATAGAGAATTAGACGTTTTTGGACGTGTGTGTGGCTTGACCGTTGTCCAAGATATTTTGAAGTCAAGGTTGTCAAATCTTGGCACAGGTTTTGTTGCTACGCCTTGTTTGGTTTTAAAAGCACTGTGCACTGAATCTAACTTCTCCATGCTAATATTTCTGAGTCTCCAATATGGTGGTCCAGTGTGGTCGCATGCCTGGCACAGGTGATTGGTATATTAGATTTGTCAGGTTAATGGAGAGAAAAACTTTTTCTGCTCATACTTGTAGTTGCAGTGCCACGTACATGATTTCCTGATTGCATGTGAACATAAGGTCTAATGTGTACCCAGCTATGTCCATGGGCCAAACACCACCAGTTGGAAACTGAGAACATGTTTTAGAGGATGTCATTTGGGGAGAGGAGTTGGCCTAACAGCTAGGGCGGACAACCTCAAATCTGGGGAACTGGGTTTGAGTCTCGGCAATGACGCTGAACATCCTGTGATTCTGGGCAAATCACTTAATCTCCCTGTGCCTATCAAAAATGAATGTGTGTCCTCATGTAACGTAACTGGTGCTATGTAAAGCGCTCTGATACCCGTTCGGGTCAAGTTCGCGCTATTTAAAACTCTGCAAAAAAATCCATAGAATTGACGACTATCAAGTCTAATTCACCCATGGTCAAGATTTTATTGTTTTTGGAGTGTGGGTGGAGTTCCAGTTCAAGGAATCCCATATGAAAGTATGGGTTTATCCAGAGCGGTAGTACACAACTGCTACAATGAAAACGTAGGGATGCATCAGGCAGTGCAGTGCATGGCAAGTGTTAGAGGCAAGTTAACATAGGGTAATGGTGTGTGCCGATTAAGGAGCACAGAGCAGAGAAGAGCCGGCAAGAGATACTGATTCCAATGCATTTACAATAGGAAAGTGTGTTGAATGATGATTAGAGAAAGGGAGTTTGATAAGTGTAGTGTATGGTAGAGGTGGTGAGGAGGTTGATAAGGCTGGCAGATTTCAACACTATTCTGTTTTCTTATTTTCCAAGCCCTGAAAGATATATTCATGGGCCATCAAGATCCTGTAATTAGCTAAGATCATGGAGGTTCTGTTACTCCAAACATTGATAGCGAAAGTGAAGTAGGGATGTACTCCTTTTTGATGGCTTATGTTGTTTGGATGGTGGGGTTCTTGTGTTCTGTTAGTGTGCCTGTGAATATTCCCATGGGTAGGATACCCTCGCAGGCATATGCGCTAAAGTCAAACACTACAGGAACTGTTTGTCTCTATCCTGCCCTTGACCAAGGAACATTCTCAGTGCCCAGGCTACGCTGCCAGATTGCATCTGTCAATGCAGCGTTGCTGGAGCTGACCCTACATACAAGTAAGAGCAAGCTGAAAACTTACAAACTGCTTTCTAATCTCCTCGCCCTCCAGTCTGACATATCTGTTTGTATCCTTGATCTAATGACTCAATGTTCTAATGCATCCATTGCAAGAATCTGTGTTTGACCAACATCATTGTTGCAGGTTTGAATCTTGTAGATTTCCCTTTGATTTTATCCTTCTAAGATTAAGAAATTGAGAACCATTGAGATGGGTGATGATAAACATCTGTTATGCAGTGAAATGTTTCCATTCAGTGTTAACCTGCACTGTTTAAAATCTTATTTTCTATGAGGGTTTCTAAATCTGATATCATGGTGCAGGTTTGCAATCTCCCTCTAACTGTCTCTAACTGTTGGATATTGTAGTTGTTTAAACACATCAATCAATCAGGATTTGGAGAGTGCGGCTGCTTCACCCATAACGATCTCGAGGTGCTATCTCTGAGTGCCCAGGATTGGCATCCACAGGCCCAGGAAGGGCATCCACGGGCCCAGGAAGGGCTTCCCCAAGGTGAAAAGCCCTGATCAGGCCCCACGTCAGAGCTCCTGTGGGCCCTGGTGACTGGGGTCTATCCCCCGGGCCACTATTTCTCACAGTGTGCAGCACAGACATTTGAAGGGCACCCCTGCTTCGCCGGTTTAAAATGCTCTGAGTGGGGCCTGATAAAAGCTCAGTTGGGATTCTCATGCTTGGATGGACCTCAGGTAGGTTCCAGGCCTGGGTCCGAACTGACGGAGTACCCTGTGGGAGTGAATGAGATAGCCAGATGACTGGCCTGTCCCGGAAGTCCGGATGATGGCTCATTTAAATCTTCTAGCCCGGCCAGTGCTCCAGAAGGTCAAATGCATTTACTTGAATGTCACTCTCTGTCATCCAGTGTGCACTTGTTACAAGACACCTTGTGTTTACCCTTCACTAACAGATGTGGGTAACCTGCTGAACCTCATTTGGGAAGATGATTTCCCAGAAAGTGTGGGCAATAAACTAACTATCGTTGATAAAGTCTCTGCGCTTTGTACACACCTGTTGCTTCTACAGATTGGATGGTTTAGTGAGATTCTCAGATTGGCCACCCCACCATCAGTCTTCAATGGCAGTGGTGGACCACCAAGCCGATGATCAAACTTCACTATCTAGAGAAAGTAAAAGTCCTAACAATGTTGTGAGAAACTGGGTTTCTAGATCATTCTGTCATACACCCCAGACATGTATTCCAGAGATAGGCAGTAGGCACCAAATGGTTACAGTAAGAAAATGACAACTTTGTAAAAGTGGTATTTTCACTTCACCATAAGTTGTATTTTTAAATGTGATTCCAGAGACACCAATATTGGGGTCCCATCTCTTCCCAATTGGAAATTACACTTATAAAATGTAATATGGGCTTGCAGTAGCGAAACACAAATTTAAGAGTATTTCACTAGTAGGACATGTAAAACTTAAATGTATAGGTCCTACTTTTTAAATATACTGCACCCTGCCCATTGGCTCTCCGGGGCCTACCTACGGGGTGACCTACATGAAATGAAAAGGAAGGTTTGGGCCTGGTAAGTAGGTTAACTTGCCATGTCGACATGGCAGTTTAAAACTGCACACACAGGCGCTGCAATGGCATGCCCGAGACAGGATTGAAATAGTTACTTAAGTGGGTGTCAAAATCAGTGCTGCAGACACACTAGTACCATTTAATCTGCAGGCCCTGGGCACATATAGTGCACTTTACTAGGGATTTATAAGTAAAAGTGTGTCAATTGTGGATAAGCCAATGTTACCATGTTGTACACAGAGAGCACTTGCATGCTAGCACAGGTTATCAGTGGTAAAGTGCAAAGAGTCCTAAAGCCAATGAATATGAATTCATCAAAAAGGGGAGGAGGAAGGCAAAATGTTTATAGGTGATCCTGCAGAAAGGGTAATTTCCAACAAAGGTTTTCTGAAGTAGAATTATGGAAGGATCTTTAGCGATGAAGCAGCCCAATCCCGCATGGCTGGATTGGGGTTTGAAGACTTCTGCGGACCCACCTGGATTTCCGGGCAGGCCTGTGGTGGAACGGCCTGCCTCTGTTTAGGGGTGGATTCTCCGTGGCCAAGAACCTGGAAACTCTCTTCTATTTGTATAGACTGACTCCCAATTGGTGTTAAGCGGTAACAAATCGTATCTTGTTAAATTAGCCTCTGCTCTCATGACATTTTGTATACCAGCCCCATTTTGTGTTTCTGCTGGGACTCTAGTGAAGTTAGAAGTTACGTGTTCACTGAAAGCTGGTTGTATTGATAAGGCTCGCGTGTCAGAGTCAGCAGCCCTGCCTTGCCGAAGGACCTACGTGCACAGATGTCTAATCTGTTAGCCCACCAACGCCTGTAACCTCCCTTGCCTATTTACAAAGATGACGTCGGTAGGGGTTTATCAGGATTTAACAATTCCACATGTAATCACAGTGTAAAGGGTTGTGTAAGGAGCTGTGTAAGCGTTAGGTAAAAATGCTAAAGAGGATGAAGTTTCAGAACTAGAAGAAGCGCTTTGCAGGCAAGCCCCACCTCCTTATGCGCCAAACCCTGTCGGGAATAATGCAGTCCCGACGGCGCCTCCCCAGTTACCCCCAGTAGTTCAAATGAATCGTCCATTGCCTGCTGTAACCCCTGTCCTTGATAGAAAGATTGGAGCCTGTACACCCACAACTCCTAAACGACGTCATAAATCTACCCTTACGGAAGATGACAAAGTGGTATTATTGGTTAGGGCTTGTGAAGGGGTTCGGGATGACGTGATACGATTTGGATGAGGTTTTCACGACTTTAACACAATACCCACAAATGACTCAGTAGTAAGTTGTAGGGGAAATGGCCAATGCACTGATAGAGGGCTGGAGCACTAATATGGATGAGGAAACCCCTCGTGAATTAATTAGGATATGTAAAAAGACAAATGAATTAGCGCTGACAGCTGCTCCTTGAAAACTAGCGGTAGAAGAGATAGTTACTCAGAAAAGAAAACTTGAGAGGCTCATGTCGCCCTCAGCTAAAGCTTTTCCTATGTGAGAAGCGACCCCTGTGTTTCAAGCAGCCGTAGGTGACGGTCAGGGTGCTAACTCAGCTGGGTTCCGGTTTCAACGGATTTATTCCCCTTGGAAGCGCTTGGACGTATTGGCCCCTAAAAATTCTTTACCTGACCCTAGAAAAAATCCAGAGTGCATTTTATGAGGAATTGAATGCTGCTTTGACTTCTTGTATAATGACTTTAGTTGATATTGATATGTTTTTTCGGATTGATAGTGCCCCCTAACCTTTGGTGTATGGTCCGCAAACAGGACCATGTGGCTTTTGGTGGTTCTTGGGTGCAATTTCAAGCAGCGGATATTGATAGGAAGGCAGGGGAGAAACCACCACAGCTTATATTAGATTTACTGGGTCACATCATTACTTATTTGAAAGAGATAGTGCCACCAAAGAAAATATCATTGGCAAAATTGGTAGCTTGCAAACAAAGGAAAGATGAGCCCGTGATTAGAGTGGCCAGCAGCAGTGTTACCGGGACCAGAGGGGGCTGGGACTCGCCGCCCCAGGGTGCCTCGCGCCTTCCCATGCGCGCCACAAGCGTCATCGCCAGCGCCAGGAGGCCCCAGCTTAAAGGACCGAGCGGGCTCTCGCAGAGCGGGACGTGCGCGGGCAGCGCCCGGGCAAAGCCAGGCCAAGGGCAGACCCGTCTGCGCCCGTCCGAGACCGACCGAGGCTGGGCTGGACCACACCTCTAAGAAGTCCAATTGAACAAGGCGGGTGAGTACTCCATCAAATTTACAGAGTTGTTTTAGTCACTTTTTGCCCGTGAGCTGGCTGAATAATCTCATTTCAATCATGGGAAACCGCACCACATTGCCGCCTGCACAGCCCCATCACAACCAGCATTAACAGCATGCTTGAGAGGGTTGTCAACATTGTCTCAGGCAAAATTGCACTTACAGAAAGACGCCTGCCCCTGGACGCTGAAGACGGACGGCTGTTCCTCATCATAGAGGTGCCCCACCAGATAACACACTAGAGCAACCTCTATTGCCCCTTATTGACTCTATTGACCCAGAGGCTGGAAATCCATCTGCCACAAACGAGGGTGTTAGTAGTTTGGAGTTAACTGAAATAACTGAGGTCCCCCAACTACTAACGCTAACCTATCTGCTGGAATCCCCACGGTCAAGCGAAAGAGAGAGATCGGGAAACCCACTTGCACTGAAAGGAAACAACCCACCCGCATTACCCCCGCTTGGAACAGTATCATCACTTGGATACAACCTCCCACTATTAACTTTACTCACCTTACTGACAATACTAGGATTCTTAATGATCCTCCTGCATTAGCTTTAGTCACCATGAACTTGACCAGTTCAATTGGCAAACAGACCGAGCCATTATTCTGCCTTGGGGGTTGTGGGGACGCCATTGCTGTTCTGGTGAATAATCAAGTGACTGTTCTCTTAGAAGAAAAATGTGAACTACTTAAGGCTGCTGTTGACAGTCTGGCTGCAATTGTTGGAGGGGGGGTTATGTGGCCGGGAGTGTACAAATGCCTACATGCCTAAAGAAAGGAGGTAGGGCAACATGGGGGCAACAATAGCTACATCAAACATCTTGACCACAACACAACCCTCCAACCCATGTACCACCTTACCTTAAAGGATGCATTATCATACACTAGACCAAACGCTGTTCCCCCGCCCTTAACTTAAATCCAGTTACTAAGTGAACTAGTGCTAAACCTATAAGCAATTCGCCTACAATTACACGCACTCGCCAGCGCCAGGAGAATGCAGGTGGCCTCAGCAGACCCGGGGCAGATGCCCAAAATTCCACAACTGGTAACTTAAGGTGCAGTGCATCATTACACTCAAGCAGTAATGCCCCGACAGCTAACCAAGATATGCTGAGCTTGCCTCCAGATGCCTGTCCCTATGTCCTGGTCTTAACAGGGGTCCGCCACTAAAACAAGATAGGCGGGAAACATGGAAACAATTGCGCAACAAATGCGTCGATTGGCTATCAAAACATAGGAGGCTTCAAACCCACGACTGGAGGGACATCATCATGGCACTTAGAGTTGGGTGGGTTGGTACCTCCCAAAAAAACTTTGAAGGCGATTGTATTGTAATTAACTTTCACAGCCCAGTTCTGGTGAGATATCTATTGAGACCGTGTGAGTCTGAAACCCTTATGAACACCAACATCTGCTCTCTACCTTTTGGCTACTTTTACAGATCACACAATGGGCCAGGTTCTAATGTGTCCCCCTTTGTTTATTCTGAGAATAGGTTTGAAACCCTTTCAGGTCTGGATATGCAAGATTGACTACCAATTCCCGTGTTAGTAACAGCTCAAATTGAAAATCCCCAGCATTCCATAGAAGTAGAAACACCTGTTGATACTGGTTCCCATATTCCCCATACATCATGCCCCTCATTACAGTTAACACAGGCTAAAAAAGCAAAAGATAGCCTGATTGACCTCATAACCAACCTAGGTGGGTTGAGAGTTCTGTCATGGAACATAGCTGGGCTAAGATTAAAAAAAGGCGATATTGCCTGGCTACATTTTGTGAGTGCCCACCATATTATAGCTTTGCAAGAAACATGGGAGCCCACTGACCACTTCTTCTTGGATGGCTATATATCATTCTGGAAACCCGCTATAAAGTCAAGCATGGGCAGAGCAAGGGGGGGGGGCATCCTTTTGCTGTTTAGTCTCAAACTTTCCTTTAACATTAAATTAATTAAAGTGTGCTCACCCCACGTGTTAGCTGTAGAACTGACAGGAAAGAACTTATCTACACTCCTTGTGGTAAATTTCTATAACTCCTTTGCTACGGTTAGTGAGACTGAGCACCTAATGGCTTTGGAGGGTTTTTTATCTGCCTATGGGGAAAGGTCTGATGATTATTATAACATACTAATTCTGGGAGATTTTAACACTCGTCCTTGTCCCCTTAACTATTTGGCATCACTAGAGGAGGAGGCTGGTTTGCAGGGGCTAAACCATTTTGAACATTCGCCATCTGGCGCCCTAATAGAAGGAATTCTATCAGCCTATAATTTGTACTGCCTACAGCAGTTAGATAATCCTGTTCCTGTAGCTACCTATCTTGGCCACAGATGTCAAAGCGTAATTGACCACATATTGGTATCCTCCTTGTTAACATCTGCTGTAGGAAATTTAAAAGTTAACCAGAGTCCGTTTAGTGATCATAACCCTTTGACACTGGATCTCCATCTACGTGCTGTTTTTAATGATATGACCATCAGTCAACTTACTAATATTAATATAAAATCTAAAGATCGAGCACGTAGACTGACATGGGACAGGATAACCCCCGAAAGATTTATGAATAATTTGTATACCACTTGTGCTTCAGAGTTTAAGGTGTGCTTAGACCAGGAATCTCACCCTACTTCCATCTTGGATGCCTTTGAGTCTATTACTAAATATGTTGCCTCTATTCTATCTACCACGGTTAGAGTAGCTCGCCCGAAGCTGAAAAGATGGTTTGATGACACCTGCATGACTGCCCCTAAGGAGCTCATGCAGGCTCTTAAGCAAAAACCGAGGGTGGCCTCTTTGGTTAAAAACAGCAGAAAAGCAAAATTGCAGTACAGACTTGGAAAAAACAATTGAGGGAGATGGCTTGGGAGGAGCTTAGCCAAGGCAGTGTGTTGGCAAATAGTGCTAAATTCTGGTCTGTTATATATAGCCCCCTTTTTGATGATACATCCAACACCGGTACAGAGTGTTTAGTACCTGCAGAGACTTGGGTTCAGTATTTTTGTAAAATTTATAGTGATGATAGCCTGGAGAACCTGGAGAACCCCGTGGGACATACCGTTCCCGGATTACTCGGTCGTCCACTTATTTTTAATACAGATGAGGTCCATAAAGCTATCTCCTCGACATCAGGAGGAAAAGCACCCGGTCCCAACGGTGTACCGGCTGACCTTTACACGGAAGATCCTAAACACTGGGCTATGATCTTAACCCCTGTTTTTAATGCAGCCTGCCGGTTTGGCTTCCCGCTGTCATGGGCAAAGGCGGTGATCATCCCCATTTTTAAAAAAGGCACCAGGGATGACCCAGCATGCTACAGGCCAATTTCGCTTCTTGATTTGTTGGAAAAAACCATGGGGAAAGTGGTTTGGAGCGCATAACAGCTTGGCTTGACAGCGCCAACATTGTATCGGATTTGCAGTACGAGTTTAGACTGGGGAGGGGGACTTTGGACCAGTGCCTTAACCTCCACCTGGTGATAGGAAAGTATACTGTCGCCAGCGGGGGGGAATTTGCACCTGGCCTTTATGGGCCTCTCCTCGGCTTTTGATCTAGTTAATAGGTCTAAGCTATGGCTGATCCTTCAGGAAGTGGGGCTAGACTCCGATCTGATAGGCTTTTTGGTCACTGCCCATGACAATACCACGCTTTCAATGCGCTTTAATGAAGATGGAAGCCTGATTGATTCTTGGGCGATCAAAAGAGGGGTGCATCAGGGATGCATATTGCCCCTCTGTTATTATCTCTTTACATTAATAAAATATGGCACTCTCTGACAAATTTCTGTAAAGATATCCCAAGAATAGGTGCTAAAATGATCCTGGCACTTTTATATGCTGATGACGTGGTTTTAATATCCAGAACTGCAAGGGGGCTGCAATTGTTATTAAATTGTTTTATAGATTTTATGGATTCTTTGGATCTAATTACAAATTTTAAAAAATCATATGCAATGACAATAGGCTCTAGGAAGGCAGCAAAAGCTAAATTTTATTGTAAGGGGACTGAGCTAACCAAGGTGTCCACCTTCCCATATCTGGGGGTGCTCTTTGATGATCAACGCTCATGGTGTGCACAACGCACACTTAAAAAGAATGTTTAAGCTAGAGCAGCAGGGGCAACACTAGATTTTGCTAAAAGAATAGGCTCTAAGCCCTTCCCTATGATTTTAAAGATTTATAGATTTATAATGCTAAGTGCATCCCCATGACTACCTATGGTAGCGATATTTGGGGTTGCAAGGACGCAAAAAAACTACAAGGTGCAGAAAATTATTTTAAGTGTAAACTACTTTCTGTACCAGCATCATCCACCCCAAACTTTAACGTACATGAGGAGATGGGAGTGGGTTACATCTCAGACCTGATTGTGGTTGCCCCACTTCTTCGCTGGATGAGAATTTGTGCCCAATCAACCCCAAACTTAAGTCAATTAATAATCCAGGATTGTTTAGCCTGGGAGAAGGCACTAAAAATCCCATGGCTTAAATACATTAAAGATCAGACAGAGAAGCTAGGCTGTTCCGAATTGTTCATGTCTCCCAGTGAGTGAGGGGACACCTAAAAAAGGAACAATTTTTCCTTTTTTTACATTTCAAACATATTTCTCACAGTCAACCCCAGTGTGTGCTGGCTGTTTCCAGCAAGGCTCTTAGGTATCTGGAAACAGAAACCTTCTTTTGTTTGATGATCTACTGATAGCAGCCGATACCACTGAACTTTGTATTGAGGCTACCCTGCTTTTACTGACTCGCCTTGCGAAATTGGACCACAAAATATCGAGAAATAAGTTGCATAAGGTCACCTCTTGTCGAAGGAGGGAAGGACACTGACTAAAGACAGAATTCAGGCTATCATACATACACCTATTCCTCAAACGCAAAAAGACGTTAGGGCATTAATTGGTATGGCGGCTTATTGTCATCTTTGGATCCCAAATCTTTCACTCATTATTAAACCCTTCTTGCCCTTATGACCAAAATACCCTGTTTCCCTTGCCTTGGTCTTTTGATTGGCAGGATGCACATCAGCAACTTCGAACAGCGTTATGTTCTGCACCTGTATTGGGAACACCTGATTATACGAAACCATTTTCTCTTTATGTACATGAAGACAAGGTTGTGCTTGGTCTGTCCTAACACAGCCACAGGGGGACAAACAACGCCCATGTGCATACTTTTCTGCAGTTCTGGACCCTGAGGCCACGGCACTCCTTGGTTGCCTGAAAGCGGTGGCAGCAACTTTTCGATCAGACAATCAGCAGGACTTGTATTAGACCACAAATTTATAGTTTTTGTTCATCACTCAGTCGGTGTATTATTGAATCAAACTAAGACACAACTTTACCAGGTACAAACTCACTCTGTTAGCACCACACATTACTCTTAAACGATGTCTAACCCTAAATCGTGCCACTTTGTTCCCATTGCCTTCAGAACAGCCTAGTGATATACACAATTGTATTTTCACCACTGAAGAACAAACTAAGGGTCAAGTGGATCTTACCGATACTCCTTTGTTTGATGCCCAGGGTGAATTGTATATTGTATTGTATTGTAATTGCATTTGTATAGCGCTTACTACCCCTAACGAGGCGTCAAAGCGCTTTTTCGGCGAGTAGCCCGCTACTCTGGGACCCATAGAGAATTAGTGTTGAATTAGTATAATGAAACATGCAAGTACATTTTAAGTGGTGGATAAGTTAGTCAGTTATTTGGATTCGGAAGGATAGCAGAAGGATAGAAGAGGAAGGAAGGTTTGTATTTATATAGCGCTTTTAACCCCTGATGGGGTGTTGAAGTGCTTTTTTTGGTGAGTAGCACGCTACTCCGGAAACCCATAAAGGATTAGTGGTGATTTAGTATGGTGAAATATGAAAGTAATTTGAGTGGTGGATATTAGTCAGTTATTTGGAGTGAGAAGGATAGCGGAGGGATAGAAGGGAAAGAAAGGTTTGCATTCACATAGCGCCTGTTACACCTGATAGGGTGTTGAAGTGCTTTTCTGGTGAGTAGCAGGCTACTCCGGAACCCATAAAGGATTAGTGTTGAAAATTAGTATAGTGAAATAAGAAGTAATTTGAGTGGTGGATATGTTAGTCAGTTATTTGGATTGAGAAGGGTTGGGGAGGGGTAAAAAAGGAAAAAGGTTTGCATTTATATAGCGCTTGTAACCCTGATGAGTTGTTGAAATGCTTTGTTGGTGAGTAGCACGCTACTCTGGAACCCAAAAAGGATTAGTGGTGAATTAGTATGGTGGAATTTGGAATTAGAGAAGTGAACATGTTAGTCTGTTATTTTGACTGAAAAGAATAGTGGAGGGATAGAAGAGTGAAATAATTATTTGTTTAGGTCATAGCAGTAGGAGGAGGTTTTTGGAGGAGTAAAAATGTTTTTGGGAGGGGAAGAGTCATAGGGAAGAGTTTAGAAAGGTTTGTTTTGGGGGATCAGTATAGTAGAAGAGGTGTCAGATGATGCAAGGAGGGGTAGAGTAGGGGAGAGTCAAGAAAGGGTTATTTTGGAGAACATAGTAGTGGTATGGGGTTTGGGATAAATGGGAGAGTGGGTGTAGAGGATTTAATGATACATGTATAGGGTGAGAGATAGGGTAGTGAATTGGAAAGAGTAGTAGAAAGAAGTATGAGATGAGTCAGAAAGTTGGGCTAGAAGATATATTGAGAGAAGTATAGGCTGAGAAAATAGGGTAGTGCATTGGAAATCCTAAATTAGAAGAAAGTGATAAATATATAGATCCATAAGTACATTGAAAGTGTATAGATGCATAAAGGAGGTCATAATTATATGCAGAATAAAGATATTGATAGAGGTACAGAATGAGAAATAGGGCAGTGCATTGGATATGCTTTTTCAGGAGAAAAGTAACAGACACACAGATGCAAGTACATGGAGGTACATAGATGCACAATGAAAGCAAGTACATGTAGACCAAAGATGATTTTTTGTGCGTTTTGTTGTTGTTTTTATAACAACATAATTATTGTACATGTTTATACAAAGCAATACACAAAGATAGGCACACATCTTTAGTGAAAATAAATGCTTATATACAAAGGGACAAATATATAGGCTGTTTGAAGCAAATACAATTTCAGGAGGGAGACAGCAAAAAGAAAGCAATTTTTGGCTTGAAAAATCTAGGGGCATATTATCAACAACTAGCGATATTTATCGCTAAAGAAGCTTAGCGAAATTTTTTTTATCGCCAAGCATCGCCGGATTTTATCGTAGAGATAACGTGCTATTAGCAATGATTATCTCCAAAGCGATAAAATATCCGGCGATAGCGGCGAAATGCGTGAATATCGTTGGAAAGCCAGCGATATTCAGGCATTATCGCTAATAGGGTCTTAGCCTGAATATCCACCTTCCATTGGATATACAGGCTAAGAACTGGTCTGAGCAGGCGTTAGTTTTCAGAATTTTGTTATCGTTACGCCTGCCTTGCTAATAGGCGATAGCGACGTTAGCGAATGCTTTCAGTTGCTAACTGGTTGGGTGCGCCCACTTTGCATGTCATTAGCGATAAATATCGCTGACATGCAAAGCGGGCCACAAACCACTCGCTATCACCTAAAAGCTGTCGCTAACTGATGTTAGCGACAGCTTGCTAATAGGGCGATGAAATTATCGCCGCTTTGCGGCCGAAAACGGCTGCAAAAGAGGCGATAATTCCATTTCGTCTGCCTTGATAATATGCCCCTCGTCTCTCGCCTAAATCGGGTTTACTGACACTTATGCTTCTTGTCTTATTCAGTATTAACAATATGAGAGAGAGGGAAAGGGACACCCTCAGTCCCCCAAGCTTATTTGGTAAAACAACAAGAGAGTGTCAACAAAATTGTATAAATTAATAGCACATGATCAGAGATTGATATGGCCCTATACACTGCACATTGGAAGTCGTTATAGGTTTTTTAGGAAGCCCTCACTCACCACCCTGGGTGGTGACATGCTTCATCATCGGGCCCACCAGGAGAAGCCGAATGCCTCCCTGGTGTGCTACAACGCCAGATTACTGCGGAGCTGGTTTTGTGACAGTAGTGTGAAAAAAAGTGTGATGTTTAAAATTGTCAAAGAACTGTACCAGAAAGAAATTTTTTTTATTCTGTGGTCAGTCTGAAAAGGTTAAAATTATGTGTCGGGAAATCTGCCAAATAATGTATTGGTTATTTCCACTATTAAAGAGGGGTCGACATGTTTCTGCTCTTATGTGTACAATTTACCGGGCTTTCTTCAGGACCAATGTAATGTGTACCTCGGCGGTGTGGGCGCGCTAAGGTCCACCCTACCAGAGGACGTGAAAGTTAAAAATGATCGTGTAAAATATAGTGCAAAAAACCACCAAGTAGTGAAAATACCTCTGATTTAGAGGGACCTGTGTGGTCTGGTAAAAAGACAAACAAACAGAAAAGACAAACAGAAAGTTAGAGAAGTCTCATCATAGATGTTGTCTGCGAGATGACACTCTGAATCATTGTGCTTATGGCTAATCAAGATGGCGTGACCGTTGTCCCATACAAGCTATGTTTACTCAATCACAAGGGTGTTTAATACATGCATCTTTGATATAGAAGTTGATGACAACCAGATTGGTTTCTATCATCCACAGGAATGGTAAGAGCATGCAGACTAGCGAGAGAAATTCGGACCGTGGTCGTGGCACTCGTGGGTGACGATCAATTGGCCAGACGGTAGGGCCAGTGGAAGTATGTGGAAACACTGGTAATTCTATCAGGTAACAACGTTAACTATAAACGAGATATGCTCACTTGTATAAAAAACGATCCACTCCCCATAGGTCTCGGGAGGTGGGTGGGGCGACAATGGCACACCCTGAAAACAGAGATATGGCGAATTTGTAAACGATTAGAAATTGAACCTGGTACTTAGCTCTATATATGAAGGAGAAAGCCGTCCTTACGCCCGCTACGCCCAGCACCCGTTTGGCACCTAGCGCTCCCTGCAACCGGACCTCGTGGATGGTCTCCGGCCGGCAGGGAAGCGCTAGATGAAGGAAGCTGTTCGGGGCATGGGGCGCGGTCTCAACGGGTGGAGCCAATCAGAGTTCAAGACCAAAGTGAGGCTTGGACAGGGCTACCAATCGCGTTCGCGTCAAGTGTAAAGAGACTTGAAACGCAAGCGCGTCGGTGTGTTGTCTCGAGTTTTTCGAGACTTTCAATGTAAATAGCTTTATCAACATTTTGCACCCTAGACAAACAATAATTGTTATCCATGAAAAATAAAATTATGCAGGAATTAAGGAAGGGTATTTTAAGGGGTGTTTTTAGGGAAAGAAACTTTTCTATATTTCGAAAAATTAATCAAGAATTGGTGAATAAAGAAAAACGAACACTCATGGGAACTTAATAAAACAAAAATAATAATAAGTTGTCTTGTCAGCCACAGTTAGGTCCTAATTCGTCAGGACCAGTGGTGATTTACGGTTACAATCATATGAACCAAAATGACAATGAGTCTGACCAGTATTGATATGCGTGCATATCCTGGGGGTCATTGTCGAATGGAATGATATGCTCAGTAGGGGAGGCGTAGAGACTAACGCTTTAGTACAGAAGACCATGGAATTTGGTCATTGAGCCCCGTGAGGTGGGTCCCAAGTCTATACACCCAACGTTGTTCTTTTTCAAAGAGGACACTTGCAGTGTTTTTAGTAGTGGTTACTTTTTCAATGACGGTCCAGCGTAGGTCAATTGGTGTATGGTTATGTTGTAGAAAATGTTCGCTCATTTTGGTCACCGTTTTGCGACACCTAATATTGCTTCGGTGTTCGCATATACGTGTTTTGATCTTGCGAGTCGTCATACCCACATACCTTTTGAGGCAAGGACATGTAATCAGATAGATCACATTATTAGAATTGCAGTTACTGTGTGTCAATTGTATCCACGTTTTGCCAGGTTCCAATGAGAGTTGTTTGGAGTGTGTAGTCAGGTGACACACACTACAATTTGAACAGGGATGATGTCCTGTGACTGGTGGTAGTCCCCAAACCTCTGTGATTGATCTCTCTATAGGTGCACTAGGCATTGTTGTATTTGGCCTCGTATGTACAAGTGAGTCTTTCAAGCTCCTGCCTTTTTTGAAGGAGAATAGTGGTTTCTCCCAATTCCTTTTATTGCTGTTGATAATTCTCCAGTTTTTGTTTACTGATTTTTTCATTGCATCAGACAGACTACTGTAAGTAGTTACACATGTCAGAGGTATGTTAGATGGTTCCTTTGTAGTTTCTTCTAAAAGTGCTGCCCTTGGCTGATTCCGTGCTCTCTTATTTCCTTTGTTAAGGATGGTAGTAGGATAACCTCTTGATTTGAGTTTCTCAGTGAGCTCATTCGCCTGGATTTTGTAGTCATTAGTGTCACTGCAGTTCCGTCGTAACCTCAGGTACTGTCCATAAGGGAGATTCTCTCTGAGGGGCCTTGGGTGGAAACTGGAGAATTCGAGCAAGTTGTTCTTTGCTGTCGGTTTATGATGCGTTCTGGTTTTGAAATTGGTCCCATTTATCATGATGACTAAATCCAGGAATACTACTTCCTGTTTGTGAAAGCAGTGAGGGAATTTCAGATAAGGATCTAGAGTATTTACCCACATGAAGAATTGATCCAAAGACTGAACATCACCCTTCCAGATCAGGAAAATGTTGTCAATGTACCTCCTCCATAGACCTATGGAGGAGGAAAACGGGTTGGTGCTTGGCATGATAAATTTGCTCTCGAAATCATGGACATAGAGTCCGGCTACGCTTGGAGCAAAAGTACTGCCCATAGACTTGCCGGTACTCTGTAGGTACAGTTGTCCTTTGAACTCAAAGTAGTTTTCTTTTAGGGCCAGGGTAGCACAGTTTAATATAAACTCTTTAGGTGTTGTGTACTCCCACATGATTGAATCTAAGGCTTTTTTCAGGACGATGAGAGTATCGTCCTGAGGGATGCTTGTATACAAGCTCTCAATATCGAGCGTCACAAGTATAATAGAGTTTTCATCAAAGGTCATAGGTTCCAGGATTTGCAATAGGTTTTTTGTGTCCTTTAAGTATGTGGGAGTGTTCTGTACTAAAAGTTTTAAATAGTAGTCACAGAACGTTGACAGTGGTTCAAGAAGCGAACCAATGCCTGACACAAGGGGTCGTCCCGGAGGAGGGTTCACATTTTTGTGGGTTTTAGGCAGGGTGTAAAAGTATGGTATTGTCGTACCTCCTGCTCTCAGGTAATCAGCTTCGTGTTTAGAAATCCACTCGAGATCCTCTGCTTCTTTTACTAAATCGTGAATTCGTGACTTTAGTTCAGGAGTGGGATCAGTGGCTAGTGGGGTGTAATTGATCCTGTTGTGCAAGAGGTTAGTGCACATTCGTTCATAGTCAGCAGTATTTTGGATGACTATTCCGCCCCCTTTGTCCGCTGGCTTGATAGTTATGTCTTTGTCATTTTTCAGTTTCTCAAGGCCCTGGTATTCCGCTGCTGAAAAGTTCTTAAATTGATTGGGTATTGGAAGAGTTTCCATGTCATTATATACCGCCTGTTCAAATGCTGTTATTTCAACTGGGACTGAGTGTGGCGGAGGAACAAACGTGGATTTTGGTCTAAAGTTGGTGTCGAATTGAGAGAGATTCATTGTTGAGTTATCCTTTGATTCAAAAAATGCCTTTAATTTTAATTTTCTGAAGAACTCAGCTAATTTGCAGTGGAGTCTAAATTTATCTGGTCTAGCTGTAGGCACAAAACCCAGACCCTTTTCCAGAACCTTCGTTTCTGTTGCGCTAAGAATTTTGTCCGACAAATTGGTGACTAAGCTCATTGTGCACTCGTTCCTGGTACTGAGGTTTTGCTGCGGGTATGATTGCCCACTGGGTCCTCCTGTTCCCACGATACCTGGTTGTTGCCTCGTCTCTTTCCTCTCCCTCTCCCGCCTCTCTCTAAAAAAGGAACCTGATGATGGTTCTGGGGAAAGGTGGTTTGCATGTAGGGATTCCAGCCCATCATTGGGGGTGGTGGTGCTTGATGAAAATGAGGTGGGGGTGGGCCTATCATAGGTGGACCATATGATGGCCACAACGGTTGTGGGTTGTAATAATTCGATCTGCCCCTACCTTTTCCTCGTCCTCTCTGTTTCTTCCCCTGATAGTTGGAGTTGTTACTTCCAGTCGAGGAATTACTATCCGAATCTTCCGTTTTGTTGGAATCTCTCCGTGGTGCGGCATACTCTGGGTCAGAGTATGGATATACCTTCGTAAATTCGAATTTTTTTAGGTCTTTTTGAAATTTGGAGACTTTTGATTGCATCAGAGAGTCTTTGTATTCAGTCATCTCTTTATTTATTTCATCTAGGCGTTTTTTTGTACCCTGTTATTGTTGTTTTAAATTGAGTCTCTGTTGTTTGAATCTCTATCAGCAGGGCTTGTCTTATTCAACACACCATCTTCTTTAGTTGGGTACACCACAGAGATTGTGAGGAATCTCACAATTAAATGAAAATAACATTTGCAAAGTGCTCTACTACCCTAAGGTGTCTAGGCACTAACCACCTTTCTTTAAATGGAGGGGCATGCAGTTCAATAGTTTGGTGGTGCATAAAAAAAAACTTCCGTCGCCCCAAGACAATTTTTCTAATTTAGGTATTACTAGATGGAAAACAGAGGAAGACCACAGCAATCTAGACAAATATAGCTGAAAGGGTTGTCTAAGATAGACCGGGCGAGAGTTTTGCAATGCTTTGAACATTATATAGAGGGCTTTACAGTCAATATGCTGTTTTACTGGCAGCCAGTAAATCTGCACCACAGCCTGCGATGCGGACTTGTGTTTGGAGAAGCCCAACAGCAAACGGGGGCTGACATATTCTTCAGAACCTGAAATTTCCACAGAAATCTTCTCTGAATATTGGTTAATAGAGCATTGCAATTGTCCAATTTTAAGGGAACAAAAGAAGAGAACCCGATTTTTTGTAGCTCTTTTGGAATAAAAGATTCATCACCAGTGTACGCCCCTAATTACATAGGGAAACATGCTGCTTCTCTCTCCCCCATCTCTATCTAAGGTCCCTTACCTGCGTTTCTCTGGTTACTCCTTGACTGAAGCAGCATTTTACACAACACACCGCCCCTTAGTAAAGGGATTATTTGATACAACTATTTTCCATGGCTACTTAGTGGTTCAATGTAGTTGGACAACACCACTAGCCAGTCCTGGATTTTAAACCAACAGCAGTTTCACAGCTGGGCTAAGACCCGAAAAGCAGCGTGCAAATGTTTAAAAACAAAGTAATGGCTGGTGATGCTAAGTCACTTGACAGCTACCTGCTTCCCAAAACCATCATCCAAATTTCAAGTTTCATCCTCACTAACACAACTTCTTGTACTGCCTAGCAGCCTTTTCGCAGTGCTTGCCAGTCTTAGGCTCAATTTTTAGATCGATCTGCAAGCTGAAACCTGTTTTTCATAATTCCTCCACGCTGTTGAACTTTTGTAAGCATATCATTCAAACTGTAACTTCACCATTCTAAGATTGTTCCCTTCCACCTGCACAGGACCAGGTGCATTCACCTATCTGCAAAGGCTGACTGTTCGACCACAATAGCATCTCCATTAAATCAGGCCGCCTCTTCAACCTCCGTAGGTTCTGAAGCAGTTCCTGGGGCGACACATAAGAGAAAACCCACAAAACCTATCAGCGCTAAGAAGAAACAACCCACTCGCCTAAGCTCATTCAGTACAGCTTGAGTTCATGGATATTTGACTCTGCCCCCTCCAAGACTTCTGAAGTTCCTGTGCACATCCCAAATAAGGAACTTAGTGATTCTATCGGCACCCATACTGATATTGGTTCTTCTTTCTCAGAGTGCTGTAGTCAAGGGGAATCTTTTATCAATCTTGTTGAGGACACTGTGTATGGACGTATTAGAGACTTAATGGATAACAATGTTGCTATCATGAGGAAACTATTGGATTATCTAGATACGTTTGGTGTTAACTTAAGTTCTCAGAATAATTCTATCGAGCCTGTCAAGCTCAGGAGGTCAGAGCCAAATGTGACAGTGAATATTGCTCATACTTCCAACACTGATATTTTGACAAGCGCACCAATATCCATCCCATCTACTGGTTCCTGTGTGACTTGCAACAAAGTTAAGGAATGATTTGTACCAGTGTTTTGTAGGGTGCAAAAAAATACTTCTGATATTAGTGGTGTTGATAGCAGGTCAACTCAAAACTTGCATTTGCCTCGTAACCATTCAATTGCTTCTACTGGCGCTCCGGCCAGTGTTATTTCTGGGGGTGGCAAACCAGGCGAGGGAGGTTTAGACTCTTGAGGGCTTGTGAGCTTAGCCAAGGACTGTCTGTAAATATCTATACAGACAGTCAGTATGCCTTTGGAGTTGCACATAACTTCGGACGCTTGTGGCAGGAAAGAGGATTTCTGACGTCACACGGAACAAAGATCCAACATGGAGAATTAATTCAGAATTTATTCACCACAATAACTTTACCAAAGCAGATGGCTATTGTTAAGGGCAGCGCACACCAGAAAGTAGTAGTTGATGGGGGAAGAGGCAATGCTTTTGCAGACAGTACTGGAAAAGAAACAGCACAAAGCCAACAAGAAAAAATGTATGTAATGTATTCCTCTGCAGAAAAAAATTGAGATATCAACGAAGAGATTAGAGAGATTCAACAGATGGCAACAAACGAGGAAATAGAACAATGGGAAAAAACAGGAATATTGGACAGTGAAAATTGTTAAGGGCCAGATGGGTACAGGTGGAAATCGCATAATTCTTATGTATTACCGTTTGTCACTATGGCACATGGCCTAGCACATGTTAGTGCAAAAAGTATAACCACACAGTTAGAGCGAATATGGGAACATCCAGATATAAGAAAAACCGCTGAGCATCATGTTAGACACTGCATTATCTGTTTGCAACACAATCTGGGAAAGGGAGTGGCTACCTCAAAAGGAGGGTTCTCTCCACCTAGTGCACCATTTGAAGTATTGCAGATGGATTTAATCGAACTATAAAGGTGCAATAACCTTAGGTATGTCCTGGTTATTGTATGTGCCTTCAGTAAGTGGGTGGAGGCATATCCTACAAAAGATAATACTGCACTCACCACAGCTAAGATTCTTTTAAAAGATTATTTCCCTAGGTTTGGGATTTGTCGAATTCTATGGAGTGATAATGGACCTCATTTTATAGGACATGTTATTAAATTAATTACTGAGAGTTTGGGCATGCGTCAGAAATTTCTTGCTGCTAATCATCCACAATCTGCTAGGTTGGTGAGTCTTTGAAGCTTAAATTAGCTAAAGTGCAAGCTGCGACGGGGCTTAAGTGGCCTGATGATTTGCCATTAGCCCTCATGTCCACATGAGCAGTGTCACATAGCAAGTCCGGCCTTACACCTTATGAGGTAGCATTTGGAAGGCCAATGTATGTATGGGGCCCCCCACGTCCTAAGAAAATGAGAGTACTTGAGTATCCTATTTTGTTAGACTACATGAAGGAACTTACAGACAATCTCTCTTTGATTCATCAACAGGTTTGAGCCTCACTTCCTGACAATTCTGAAAGTTCTGGGCACTTACACCCCGGTGATTGGGTCCTGTCCCGCAATTTCCAGCGTTCGAAGAACTTGGAACCTCGTTGGAGGGGTCCTCTTGGCAACAGGGACAGCAGTCCGAGTTACGAACAGAAAGAGTTGGATATACGGCTCGCACTGCAAAAAAGTGCCATCCGTTCTGACTCAGATTATAGAAAACGATAACGCATGAATTGCACCCAATATTCTTAGCAACGAAGAAAAGACGGATCATTACTTTACCTCACCTGAAGAATTGCTTTTCACTGATCCAACCATAAGTGGAAGAGAGAGGTACAACCTGAAACCTTGTGTAACCCACTGAACAGAGTGCTTTGAAAAAAAGGGTGTGGCAAGTCTGGCCCAGTTAGAGGACCTACTTGGCAGGAGACTCTGCTGCAGAGGCGGCAGAACTAGGTTCATTGCGGTTTGTGGCGTGGATATTTTGAATCTGTGGAAGAACCCACATTTTTGAACTATGAATTGAGTTGTGACAAAAACATCCATCTTACAGTATTCGAATGGAGAGAATTTGAGGGTTTATGGTGCAGAAAACCCCTGACACTATTCGAGTGATTATCAATCTGCTATGCCGAGGACTGGAAGTAGAGTCCGAACTTTCCACTTCTTGGTCAAGGAATCCGGTCAAGAGTAAAATAGCTGTTGTTTGCCTTGGCCCAGAGCTTCAGTTCCCTGACTTTTCCTCGAAAGGATTTTATAGGGTCCTGAATTGCATCCTTCGAAAGAGGCAGTATATCTAACGATCCTTGACGCTATAGGGGATGAGTTATTGGACAATTTTTCTTGAGTACTTGCAATATTGGCTTTCTTTATTACTATTATTAAACTGCAAGCCATCAATGAATTATTTTATTTTTTTCTTTATTTTTTAGTTTGGACTTTGTTGAGGTGAATAAGTGTTGTTTAATTCAAATGTTCGTTTATCCTCTAAAATTCCCCATTGACTGGTACATGCATTGGATATAAACCATGGACTCTTTTTTTAGAAGAAGGAAGAACATTTTGTGCAGCTTTTTAAAGATACAATACAGTTAGGAACATTGTTGGTTTTTGTGATTATATACCAGACAATGCACCTTCTGTTTATCAGGCCATTTCTAAATTACGTAAGATAGCGTTAGAGATACACCAAGACACTGGAACATGGACCTGGTCTAGTTGGTTTTGGGGCATCGTTATGTTGTGGGGATGGAAATTACTTAATATTGCAGCCTGTATAGTTACTCTAGGATGTTGCCTTTGTATTCAATGTATGACTATTATATGCCCCCTCTATACTTCTTTGTGCATGTCCTGTATCCCTAAGAAAGTGGATATTCGTGATGCTAATAAGCAGCTTATGCTTCCGCGACAAAAAGATGAATTTATGAAAATAGATACAAAAAACTTGAACGATGCAGATAGAACGCCTTCGACTGTTGCAGTATAACGTTGATTTGGTTCTTTATTGTTTATGTATTCTGTATTTCCGAAGGTTTTTTTATGCATATGTTTAAAATATATTCTTGATTGGATAAAATGTATTTAGCAGAGGCTAAAAGGAGGGACTGGTAAGCGGTACAAAATGGTATCTTGTTAAATTAACCTCTGCTCTCATGCCATTTTGTATACCAGCCCCATTTTGTGTTTCTGCGGGGACTCTGGTGAAGTTAGACGTTACGTGTTCACTGAAAGCTGGTTGTATTGATAAGGCTCGCGTGTCAGAGTCAGCAGCCCTGCCCTGCCAAAGGGACTACATGCACAGATGTCTAATCTGTTAGCCCACCAACGCCTGTAACCTCCCTTGCCTATTTACAAAGATGACGTCGGTAGGGGTTTATCAGGATTCAACAGTTCAGCATGTAAGCATTGTGTAAAGGGTTCCGTAAGGGATTGTATAAGAGGTTGTGTGAGCGTTATGTAAAAATGCCAAAGAGGGTTTTGTAAAGTGTGATGTAACTATGACAAAGGGGTTTTTAGTGAAATCCTATGGTACCCAAAATGTATAAAAGACAGGTCTCAGACTATTCTAGTTTGTTCCCTCTCTGGCACTTGCAGTTTCTCCATTGTCAATCCTCATTTATTGAACCCGTAGACAAGAGGGTGTCCCTGCACCGGTGAGATTGATAAGAATCTCGCTTCTACATGGGGAAGCCTTGTAAGACTGCTGTGACTTCTCGCTGTTTGTGCATGGACGGGTGATACTGCCTTCCTTCCACCTGTTTTGTGCCTGCAGGTGGGTAGAAGTCATGAAAGTTGCCTGTGACACTTTGTGGTGGATCACTCAGCTTGCATGCAAGAGTTAGCTGAGACAATTAATGTGAATTAGAGGATACATTGATAATTACATTGTAAATGGACCTTGCAACCCTGGGTTTTTCCTGGGTTTACATCTGTGTGTAGATTGCATGAACATCAGTTGCCCTGGGGCCTTCCCAAAGGGTGACAAGGGCTGTTGTCAGAGGCTACACTCCCTTGAACCCCTTATGATCTTACCCATCGCAGGACCTGCCCTGGTCCTGGTGCGAAGCAATGATGCAATTGGAGCTAGAAAGGTTCTGGATTCTTAATGGGGAGAGTCAGAACTAAGCTATAGCATTGTTGAACTAAAAACTATTAAATACCAGCTTGAACCCGGCTCAGCCTTCTGCACAGAACCCCCAGAGAGCTTGGTGGAGAGCCAAGACGACTCTCAGTGAAATAGCCCAGTCAACCACAGCCAGATCTAAAACATGCCAAGCAGTTGACACGTGCTGCCCCAATGCTGCCAAGCCAAGAAGCACACCCAATCACAGCCCAAACTACAATATGTATCATCTTTCTACACAAAAAGAGACCTATTTTGTTAGAAATTGGGTTTCTAGTTGGTTAGGGTTGCACCTAAGCCAGGCAGAACCCACCACTGTAGTCAAGGCAAGTAACTTACACACCAAAGATAACCTGTGCTCACCCTCTGATAGCTTGATGCAGAGCAGCCAGGCTTATAATCAGAGGCAATGTGTAAAACGTTTGTGCTACACACTCACATAAAAGCAAATGAATACACCATAAAAGAGACTCTACACAGGATTATGTAAAAATATATAGTATATTGTAGATAACACAAGACCAAAACAACATGAATCCTAAATACTGTACATCCAATGAGTTACTTAGGGAGTACTCAAGATCCTAGACAATGCAAGGCTAAAACTAAATGCATCATAGCATCAAGGAACACTCACTCAAGGCAAGAAATGCAGCAGGTTATGAAATTAAAGGACAACAATCACCATGAAATTGTAGGGTGTAACACACTTGTGCTCCTAATAAACAGCATACGGTAATCAGGCATAAATCGTAGATCACAGGACCATCGGCGTGCCTACTACATGTATCATGGTAATTTTAAGGTCTCTGTAGTGGCAAGTTCCTGATCAGGAGGGCCTCCATTGAGGACTTCCCCTTAATGCCACGAACAAAGAACAAGTGCCCCCAAGCTATGGCCAAAAACAGGGACACACACACACACACACACACACTTCAAGCACTGCGGATAGTTCTCGCTGGGTACCCGCACCAAACAGTGAAAAGCAACTACCTGTAAATGCTGCTAAACAAAGCACAGCCTTTCTTCTTTGTTTATTTCTTAGAAAGGGCTGTGCCACCCATGAAGGAACGCTGGATTACGGTGCCTCCGTTTCAGCCCCCACAGCACCTTTTCATGTAAGGAAGGCAGGAACAGCTTTCCCAGCTGTGCGGGAGTTTGGAGGGTCCAGCACACCCAAAGTGCAGGTGGGTGCGACTTCCTGTGACGGGACCAGTGCTGACTGCGCTCCTTCGTGTCTTCTGAGCTGGAACGGCTGCACTTAGGGGCGGGACTTCATGCTCTTGAAGTGACCAGTGTTGCTGGGCAATTATCCAGCATTCCACAGAGGGGCTTTCCTAGGCAATGAGACGTTTCTTTCCCGTCACAGAGTGCAGTGCCAGGGGAAGCACCAAGCATTTGAGTCACACGTTCGCTTTGCCAGCAATAAAATAAGGCCTTCAACACTCACTTTTTGATGGGTGTGGATCAGTGCTTACCACATGAGGTTTTCGGGTCAAAGAGGAGAAAATGAAGTGCTTACCACACGCAAGTTTGAATCCACCAGAAGCATAAGCAAACATCGCAGTTTCAGCTAGTTAGTTGGAGAGGAATCCTCATATGTTCCAAAGAAACAGGGTGGGGGGCAAGCCAACCCATCCCTGGAGAGCACTGGGGGCACAAAAGAACATGCAGGCAGGGAAGTAGCATGCCAGCACACAACACAACTTGAAGCAGAGATGCAGTCCCTCTATCAGCTCAGCAGGTAGCAGGTTAGCACAATAAAGCAAAGTAGTCCAAATGGCAGTTCTTCCTGGCATCACAGCAGTCCTCTAGCAATGTGCAGCATTGTCTAAAAACATGAAGTCAGACCCCCTGTACTTATACTCCAAAATATCTTTTTTTAATGGGGAACTTCAAAGGGAACCTTTAAAAGTACGTAATAATCCCTTTCAACCCAGACCTGTATCCAGACATCAGTACGGAGTAAATCAGCCTTTGTGTGAGGACAGGACACAGCCTATACAATTGTAAAGTGTGCACACCCTCTCCTTCTTCCAGCCCAGGATGACCATCAGTATGCAGATGAATGCAGATGTAACCCTGTCACACCTCACGCTTTTTGTGTGATGGCTGTCTGGAAAGAGTGACAACGTGCAGCTGTCACCCAGGCCTAGATGAAGATTGGAGTCAGGCTGCATAGTACAAAGAATCATAAGTACATAGAAATGCCCACTTTCTAAAAGCGGCATTTCTAAAATAGTAACGTAAAATCCAACCACACCAGTAAATGCGATTTCACACTACCATTTTAAACATACACAACAAGGCAACACTGCTCCTTTCAGATCAGAATGTAACACTTAAAAATATAGAAGAGAATTCCCAATGATAGCTTATGAGAGGAGTTGGTCTCACAGCAGTGAGAAACTAAGGGGCATATCAGCAAGGAACGGCGACGAATAACACAAAGCGTGCTTAGCGCTTTGTTATTCATCGCCGTCTATCTCTGGAATTTATCGCCCTGGTAGCGCGTTATCAACAACACGTTGCTCCAGGGCGGTAAAAATTCCAATGATAGTGGGGGAAATTGCTACATCGCTGGTTTTTCAGCAATGTTCCCTGCAAAAGGGTGATTACCTTGCTGATACGACCCTGTGGTCGTAGCAGCATAATCCACCCCCTATGTTAGGGATGGATAAGCCAGGATTTTAGCAGACGTTTTTGGAGAAAACAGCAGTTTTCTCCAAAAACTAACGTCTGCTAAAATGCTGGGGCAGCCTTGTAAATATCGTGATGTGCATATCAGCGATATTTGCAAGGCTGTACTGCCCAGTGACGCCCACTTTGCATCTCATTAGAGATGCAAAGGGAGGCGTTGGGAAACAGGGTCCTAACATGCGATTATGCGAAATAGGGCGATAATTTTATCTCCGCTTTTTTGGCTTTTAAAGCCAAAAAAGAGGAGATAAAGCCCTTGTTAATATGCCCCTAAATAGGCTGTTTCTCACTACCAGGATATGCCACACATAAAGGCACATGTCATTCCTTTTACTTACACAGCACCCTGCCCATAGGGCTACCTATGGTCTAACTTAGGGGCGACCTATGTGTAATAAAAGGGAAGTTTAAGGGTTGGCAAGTACTTTTAAAGGCCAAGTCAAAGTGGTAGTAAAGTGTGCAAGCAGGCCCTGCAGTAACAGGCCCGAGATAGGTTTGAAAGGCTATGTCTGTGTGTGGCACAAGCCGTGCTGCAAACCCACTAGTATCATTTAATTTACAGGCCCTGGGTATAATGGATACCATTTTACAAGTGACTTACAAGTAAATCAAAAATGCCAAACAGGTGTACACCAATCATAACATGTTTAGAGGAAACAGCACCTGCACTTTAGCACTGATTAGCAGTGGTAAAGTGCCCAGAGTCCGAAAGCCAACAACAAGGTCCAAAAAACAGGCAGAGGAAGGGAAAATATTTGGGGATAAGCCTGCAGAATGAGCCTGGTCCAACATCTTTGAATAACATGACCCCTCAGAATCAAGAATGAAGTTAACTACATCCTTAGAACTCTGAGTAGACCCAACTCTTGTCATAACCAAGAATCTTTAGAACATGTAATTTGATTTAAAACTGTTTTCTATACTAACAAGTTGCAATATTTTATATATTTAAAGAAACATATAAAAAAAGAACAGAATGAAAAAACGAATAACGCTAATATAGTAAAACAAAAGAATTTCCTAATCTTGGCTGTCGAAAAGCTTGGAAAAAAGCAGACCTCCATGAAAAAGTACCAGACCAAGTCTGGTGTGAATAACAGGTGGTTAAAATAATCTGGGGAGGTTAAAATGCAGATTAATTTGGCTCCATTTTTGGAACACATTTACACATAAAAAGATAGAGCATATTGACAAATCCTGAACTAGGGAATAAAGGTAGTAGGATAATCATTTTTACTTGTTCTGATATGCATACCTTTATGGCTAAAGTTTATATATTTTACAATTAAATTTTTAGTTCAATTTGAAGTTTAAATGGACAGATTTAGACATCGGTGGTAGCCTCTGAAAACATTAATACACTAATTTATTTCGTACGTGTAGTTTACACTAGAGGATTCTTGGCCACAAGTATTACCACTGCTCGTAAATAAGTCCGCTAATTGCACTGAATAACTGTATTAACTAATGTTTGTTTTAATTTTTGTAAATGATAGGGGTTCTTTTGGATTGAGCATGAGTGTATATGTGTGACATGTATTAACAAGCATTTACAATGCAATGGTCTCGGCATTATTAAAGGTAGAGCTATTGGCATAGCTCATGACATCTTTTTTTATCATAAATAAATGGCATTGTCATTTACATTGCCAATAGCTTAATCATTAAATAAATGGCATTGTCGGAGTTGTGGCAGTGATGCCCCTCTCCTCCAATGGCTGGCCTCCGTTTAGGAAGACAGCCAATGGAGGAGAGGAGCGGGTTCAAGCACCCCTAACCTAAAAACATAAAGTCTTCGGACTCCACCCACTGCTAAGCAGTGCGATGGTCCTCGACCTAATAAGAAAAAAGCAGCTAAATGGCTGTGTGCAAAAATGGAGTTTGGCATCTACATTTGTGGTTATAGAATATACCACATTTATATGAAATAGTTCATGACTATAATGGGACTAATATGGAAAAGGTTACTATTTTCAACAGATAATAGTATTTCTTGGTTTGTGTGGCTGGCAATGATGCACATTAGAGGCCTGATTGGACAGTAAGATGCCTATAAATTAAGGTATTTGTAAATGTGGAGTTCAAAAAGAGCCATTACAAAAACTGGTGTTGTCAAGAAAGCTCACAAGGTAACTGATTGATAATAGTTCGACTCCACTGAGAAAGACATAATCTAGTGTTAACTGTGCCAACTACAAGCAGTAGCAAGAAATTGTCACCTTCAGATATAGAAAGCAAGCCAGTAAACAGCAAGCAGCAGATGAAACTACTGTTAATTTCTTACCTAACTTAGTCGCCACTACCTAGAAGAAGAAAATGGATCGACTCAACACCTTAACGAAAGTAGACTTCAGAACTTAGGGATTAAACAATCAGTTAAAAGAATGTAGAACAAAACTAGTACTTGCAGTCATGATACTTTTGTAAGAAAGACCACAATAGAAGAAAAAATATTTTTTTAACATGCACGTAGCTTCAATTCTTTGTTTAGATGCATTCCTGGTTAGGTTTTCCAAGAAAGTAAAGAATAATAGCAATTATGGTTTGACAAATTAATACACTCTGGTGGCCTGGGATAAAGAAATACCTTCCTTTATTTGTATTAATCAATTTAAAACTACCAAGTTATAATATTTCAAATCAAAGTATCTGAAACACACAAGATGATGGACGGAATGTTGCACAATGGCAAAACATTCACCCCAAGTCACAGATCAGAGTTTAATCCATCGTTATTTTGCTCACCAAGCCACCCCAGTTCAGACATGGCCATATGCAAATCAGTCTTGACGCTGTGCCTCATGGGAACAGTCCAGACCGAACTGCCAAGCCATGTCTTCCCTGGACCAGAATGAAGCATACTAGGACCGGTTTCTGGCTATCAGCCGTCTTCAGCCAGGAT
Organism: Lissotriton helveticus; assembly: GCF_964261635.1. Lineage (NCBI taxonomy): Eukaryota > Metazoa > Chordata > Amphibia > Caudata > Salamandridae > Lissotriton > Lissotriton helveticus. The sequence goes on along the minus strand of NC_136059.1, from coordinate 293,846,991 downwards.
AGCTGGACTCCAGTGGCGTAGTGAGCACGGGGCCCACGTCTGGGTATAACCTTCCCACATAGGGTGAACAGCAAAACACACAAGATGATGGACGGAATGTTGCACAATGGCAAAACATTGACATGTATTAGGCCTGTCGTTTGCCAAGACCGTTCTTTTTTAATCTGTATATGTCATATGCATAATTACAGGGGCTTTTAGCCAGTTTGTTCGGTTGTTGTGCCAGTTCTAGTTTTCCACCACCCACAACATACAGCATGGAACAAGGGAAGGGGTCAAACCCATGTCAGCCTTTCACTCATTTCACTGTTTGTGACAGCATTCTGCTCCTTCACAAGCACAACATCTGTACACAAAGTAGCTCACTATATTGAGATTACAACGTGTGCTTTTTATAACAAAAATAAATATTTAGCTATGAACGCATGTTTGTGACACGGACCGTGCAGCTCCCCCAAACCCTAAAGTTCTACAAAAAAAAATGCCAAAACAAGCATTGACATTATTGGCTTGTTGTATTTATTACTATGCGCTTACCAAAACACTTGACCCAACTACCTTGTGTATACACGAAAAAAGGAAAAGATTAAAGCAAATGTAAACAGCAAACTGTCACTCAGCCCAGAAGATTTTTTATGCTGGGCAGTTTCCCTGTAATACACGGGCTAAAGTCATAATTGAATTCTGCAGTGGAGATTCAATCAATCAATCAATCAATCAGGTCATTTGTAGAGCGCACTACTCACCCGTAGGGTCTCAAGGCGCTGGGAGGGGGGGGGTGCCGCTACTGCTCGAACAGCCAGGTCTTGAGCTTCTTCCTGAAGGAGAGGTGGTCTTGGGTCAGGCGCAGATTGGTCGGAAGTGAGTTCCAGGTCTTGGCGGCCAGATTAGGAAAGTTGTTTGGTAACTGCTAAGTGCCCATATTACAGAAAGAAGCGCAGGGGTTTTAGCAGGAGAGAAGAAGAGAGAACTACTCAACGAGCTGGCGAATGGAAACTGGCAGTCAATGAGCACCCACGTGACAAAATAAGGAGAAATACACCATGCATCAGCCCCATTTGCTTAGTACCAGGAACCATTGGGGGTGAACTGAATCAACTCGGGTCACAACTCACTTGTCAGCATATTTAATTTTTAAGCACAAGAGCTGCACCGCACGAAACGCCAGATGCAAATTTGTTATATTGGTGTGTGGCAATAGTACACGTTTAAATGTAGAACTGGCCCGTAAACGGCCACCACGCAATTGTTGAGGAGCAGGTGTTCCACTAGTAACAAATATAAACCTTTAAATGCATGTCATTTCAGAACTCAAATATCCCTCTCTGCTTGTTTTAATGGGATTGTTTTATCAATAATGAAAACAAGTTTAAATTGGGTGCTCTTATTTGCCACATTATTAAACACTAAGCTTGATTGTGATGGCAGGCCATTTGTTGTGGTTTAACATTCTTTATATTAATGTGATGTGGCAGGAGACACTGAATGCCAGTGTGGGGCAAAATGGGCATGGTTCCACTGCACAGCATTCTATGAGGTGGAGTGGAGCCCATCTATTTCCCGTTATGCGGAGCTCGAATAAAGAAGGTACCTAAAACCTTGAGGTGTTATCACTGAGAATCGCAGAACCGTAACACTATTCCTAAATAAGGAACGTTTTAGTGAGAGGTTACTTGCAGGGATCAATGAGCAGAGAAGGTGAACGTAAAACCACAAAAATGTACTATGAATTTACAACCAAATAATGACTGAACGTGTGGCAGCTGCAAATTATCAGTCTACAAAACGGAAACCTATTTTTCAAAGAAAAGCATCATACATTGTGAATTTTTATATTGAAGTACACATGCGTTTAACTGACTGGTGCTACGTTATCAGCCGCAAACATATGCAAGAAGTGGTCTGGTCCTGTTGTGAATGCTGATGGTTATTATTAGAAAAGAGCGCAGCCTCCGCTCGTTCAGCTTCGCTCGGCACAGCGCTACCCGCCTTCTGTGTGCAGCGCATTAGGGCCCTGGCTGCTGCCGCAATGCAAGGCTCGGATCCGGGGTTACAGAAGACGCACATAAGACACCCCCGACCCTTCTGGAGGACCGACGCTGTAGGCCAGATCGCCGCGGCCGATAGTATCAGCTGAACCGGGTACCGGCACTCACTGCTGACAGATTACCGCCCCCACTCTCCAAGGGCTTATAAAAGCTAAGGCAATAATAAAAGCTAGGCAAGATGAGACAGCTGGCCAATCACAGCGCCTCGCGGCAGACAGCTGCAGCCAATCCACCTGCGGCCTAAAAAAACCAACAACCAATGCAGCGTGTGTGGAGACATTACTACAGCAGCTGCTCGAAACGGAAATGGAGCACGGGGCGAAGGCAGCCTACCTGTCAAACTGCGTGCACGGCATGCAGGACCCGCAGAGCGTGCAGAGGCAGGGAACGCAAGCAAGTCAGCATCTCAGCAGCTAGAAACAGCGCATTAGGAGCAGCAGCGAGGTAAAACGGCACAAAACAAAATGTCGGCCGCAAACATCCGAAAATTTCGGATTCGGGGCGTGTTTTTGGTGTTCTGAGTGACGGATGATGTCACAGTCGAAAGAACGCAAAAAAACACGCACCCGAATCCGAAAGAGACGGGGCTTCATTGGAGTGACTCCCCTCTCCTCCAATGGCTGGCCTCCATTTAGGAAGCCAGCCGATGGAGGAGAGAGGAGGAGAGAGGGGGGTTCAAGCCCCCATACTCCAAATCATTAAATCTCCTCCCGGAGACTGCGCAAGTGCAGCCTTCGGTCCTCGACCTAAAAAGGAGTAATAGTTTGCATAGAATATGATTAACTTGTAATTTAAATATCATAAGAATCATATGCTGAACACTGTAATAATGCACAAATGTGTGAACAGTGAGTCTGCATTACATATCATCTGCATATTCATGACCTGTTGTTTTTGCTCTTCCTGAAAAATTGCCCTCTTGCCTTGAATGGTACAAGGAAGAAATGCATGCAATCGATTGTAATTGTACCTGTTCCAATGGAATATTGGTGCATGCACTTGATCCAAGGTTTAGCTTTACTGTTCTTCATTCAACTCAGTTCTGTGTGAAAAACTGATGCACTGAGTTAGAAGAACAATAAACAAGAATTAGCAAAGCCAATAGGTCTGGCATTAGCTGCCATACATCTGGCAATTCTAGTTTTGCTTTATCATAGTTTTTGAGCAACATTATTGTTCAAGAAGCTGCCGGGCCCTCATTAATATAAAAAACACATTGGCTAAAGGCAAAAATGTTTCTGCTCTCAAACAAGCAGACATTACTATTTTTACTTCCTTGCACTGAAAGGAACTACTTTGGGTGTGGATGTGCTCCTTGAGCAACATTATTGTTCAAGAAGCTGCCGGGCCCTCATTAATATAAAAAACACATTGGCTAAAGGCAAAAATGTTTCTGCTCTCAAAAAAGCAGACATTATTATTTTTACTCCCTTGCACTGAAAGGAACAACTTTGGGTGTGGATGTGCTCCTTGTGAAAATGATGCATGCCATAAGTAATAGTAAAGTCAGCTTATGGCTGAAATGGGCTGACGCATTACCCCTTAATGCATGCTGTAGTGGGTGGAAGTAAAATGTGAATGATGCAATAATAGACTAATGCATGAGGTCTGTCTGAAAACTCCTATAGTTATATTAAGTATGTAATTCACGTAATTTTAGTAAAATCAAAAGATCTTGCTTAACAGAGACCTAAAAACGGCAATTGGTCTGGCATTAGCATCTAGTCTCTTGTCTTTGAGAAAGAATGCAAGGAAGTAATGAATTAAATGTAAATGTTGCAGCCCCCGTAGATAATAGTTTAATGCCAGGGTCAGGGCCAGGGCCAGGCGTAGCCACCGATAATATCAATGGAACGATGGATAAGGGCAGCGAGTCTGAGTACGCAGGTTCGGATGGATAATTCTATTCCATGTCTGATTTAACTGCACCGTCTGATAAAGAGCATGATGTAGATAGTTCTAGCAACCCTGGTGATTGGGGGGACCTACCGGATGATGATGATGAAGGAGAGGAGTTTGAGCAATTCTTCCCCCACGAAACAGTAAGAAAGGTGGTGTGCGAAGGAGCAGAGCAGGATCAGACGATGCCTATAGCTCAGTTTGATCTGGAGGAAGATCTGGAAATTAGCTCAATTACTCTTGGTTTGATCTACAAGAGCATAATGGCACATAGCAGTGAGACTAAGTCTGAAGGGTTGCGCACACAAGGGGCTGTTAAGAAGCTTCAAAATACAGTGAGGCGCTTGGTCAAGACGTGTGCTGAAGTTACCACTCAGTTGGTAGAGGTAGAGGAGAGAGTCTCCTCAGCAGAGGATTGTTTGGCTAAGCAACAATCGGCTATTGAAAGTTTGCAAAAATCCAAATCAGATGTAGACTGGAAGCTTACGGACCTAGTAAATCGTGCACGTCGTAACAATCTTCGCGTACTAGGTATTGCCGAGACAAAGGAAGGGGCGGACCCACGTAAATTTATCGTCCAGCTAATTGAAGATGCTTTTCCAGAACTCAACTCTTGGGATTGGGATACGGAGGTGATCCGGGGACATAGATTCCCTTTTGTGTTGCGTCAGCGTGGGAAGGAGAGACAACCGGATTCGAATCTATACCCCAGGGCAATCTTAATCTGCTTAAATAACTATTTACTTCGGGAAGCTTTATATGATCTGGCGCGCCCTGATAAAAAGCGGAGTGGTTTGGGGTATGAGTTTTTTGTTCGTCCTGATTTTTGCCTAGCAACAGTGCATGAACGTTGGCAACTTAGGAAATTAATTCCCCCTCTTCAGGCCAAGGGGGCCCAAGTTTTTCTCCTTAATCCTTCTAAATTGAAGATCATTTTTAGAGGCCAAACAAGATATTTTACTTCCGGGACTGCTGTACAGGAGTATATGAAGGAGATGGACAAGACTTCGAAACGTTAAAGCACAATGACAATAATATAAACAATATTGTTTAGCAAGTTCTAGGGGTGACACATGAGTGTTTTGTGGGTGCTTCCCGGACAGAAATGTGTAACTATGGTTTTTTTTTTCTAGGTCACAAGGGGTCTTTCTCTCCGATTTTTGTACAATTTTAGACAGACTATAGGCTTCTTTTCTTTTGTATTTCTAGTCGCTCTAGTTTATTTTGCTCTATTGGGTTTGAGCTATTGGGTTTGAGCTGGGTCTATGCCTATATATCCTTATATATCCCCAAAAAACATAGGTCTTAGCATTGATATGTTTCATGTGGAATTGGGGTAAAAATTGCAAATTTCTGAGTGTACTAGAGCGAATTTTGAAAAGTGGGGGTTGATTTCCCTCTTTGCTGTTTTGGTCTGAATTTTGTTTTTAGCTCTAGGGTTTTATGATTTAATAGGGAGAGAGAGATACAAGGGGTGGGGGCAGAAGAATCAATTTGGGGGGCACTGGACAACAGCACTTCTGCATTTCTGAGGACATGATCCATAAGCCTCATTTTGGGTGGTGGGGGGGGGGAGCTTTGGAAGGGGGCATGGGGAGGGTTGGGGGGTGGTGAGAAACAGAAAATAGTACATGAGTGTAATATGGAAATGAGTCCTTTTGGGGCGGATATTGTTTTCTTATGTGGAGTAATTCGACAGAGGTATGACATTGATATATGGCGGGTAGGGGTATCAGGATAGGCACATTGAACGTGAGGGGGTTGAATTCATTGGATAAAAGACAGCGGGTGGCGCAAGAGTTACGAGTATTGTATTGTGATATAATATGTCTCCAGGAGACTCATATGGTTTGGTCAAAGCACCATTTGCTTGAGTGCCTGGGATTCAACCTTATAGCCTGTACAAAATTTGCAGGGACGGCTAGAGGAGTTGCAATTTTGTGTAAAAAACATATTGGCAACACAGGCAGAATCTTAACTGACGGATTGGGTCGGTGGGCGATTGTAGAATGTATTGCTGGGTCTACAATATTTACGGTCTGTTCAGTTTATGAGGCAAATTTAGACGAGGCAGCTACCCTAGAGTTTCTAAATGTGGAGCTAGCATCTTGGCCCACCCCACTGATTCTATGTGGGGATTTAAATATACATTTGACACCTAATGTTATATGTAATGAAGGGTCGAGATATATTGGTAGGAAACCACGTGTTTTCAAGGCACTACAGGCATTATTGTTTGCTCACGGTTTGGTGGATGTGTGGGCTTATTTAAGAGGGGCGGCTCCGGGTTACACATTTTTTTCTTTCTCCCATCGTAAGTTAGTACGGCTTGATTATTTTTTTGCAGCAAAGTCACTATTAAATCAGGCCGTAATTCAGGTGTTCCCAAGAATTACATCTGATCATGGGCCGGTGGTTCTTTCAATAACAGGCATAGTGGCAGTTACAAGGCCGAGAGGATTCTCCTTTGACCGTAAACTTTTATTGGAGCAACAATTCATAGATTATATGCAGCAATGGATTTCTACTTTTTTTAACATCAATCGTGGGACTAGTAGTGTGGGTTATGTCTGGGACAGTTTTAAGGCTGCGTTTAGAGGTGAAGCCTTGAGCTTCGGTATATATAATAAAAAAAACAGGCTGTTAATCTTCAAGAATTATACCATGGACTGAAGAAGGCTGAGGAGGCACTTGTGCAGGGGATTCAGACGGGTGTGGTTATAACTGAATTGATCACGCTAGTGGCTCAAAGTAAAGGTAGATTAAATCCCCACTGGTCCAAGGAAATTTCAAAAAATATTTTCATTAAACAACAGATCCAATATGAGTACGGTGAGGCAAGTGGCAGATGCCTCGCCCAGAAATTAAGAGTGAGGGAGGCCGCTCAACGGATAGATAACATTTTGGACTCAAATGGCAACTTCGTAGAAAATGAAGCTGATATCTTGTAGGTGTTCCGACAATTATATGAGAAACTATACTACAGGGATGAGTATGATAATGATGAGGCTGCTACTCTTATTAACCAGTATTGTAGTGCAGATCTTTCCACTGAAGAGGCAGCAGCTCCTGAAGCTCCGATTTCATTAGAGGAGCTGGAGTTAGCAGTAAACAGGTTGGCAAGGGGTAAGGCAGCGGGGCCCGACAAACTGCCGGTGGAAATTTATTTTTCTCGGTTTTGAAGGCAGATCTTCTCTTAACTTAATGTATGGCCCAGAAAGGGGCTTCCCCTATGAGTTGGAGGGAAGCTTGTATTGTAGTGTTCCATAAAAAGGGTAAGCCGTTGAATTTGCCTGGCTCTTTCCGTCCCATCTCGCTTTTCAATGGGGATGGGAAGATCTACTCGAAAATTTTAGCTAATAGGCTGTCATCTGTTATAACTCCGTTAGTTTCTCCCATACAACCTGGGTTTATTCCGCATCGAGGAACGGTGAATCATGTCCGCCGTGTTATTTGATTATGTTAATGTAACCCGGGGGCCATTATGTTTAATTTTGTTAGATGCTGACAAAGCCTTCGACCGAGTCGCATGGTGCTTTTTTGTGGGATGTTATGCGGAGTCGATGGTTTGGGCAAGAGTTTATAACATCTTTGCAGACTTTGTAATGCCAACCTATGGCTCGTATTAGCACCATGGGACTTGTGTCGGAGGTTGTTCAAATACAAAGGGGGACTAGGCAAGGCTGCCCTTGCTCCCCTCTTCTATTTTCATTATATATTGAGCCGTTTTTAAGAATGTTGGAAGCAAGCATCAGGATACATCCTGTGGCTGTACAAATGTATCAATTTAAAGTCCTCGCCTATGCGGACGATGTAGCCGTCATCACATCGTGTCCAACTACAGCAATGCAGGAGATTGAACAGCTTGCCTCGAAATTTGGTTTGGTTTCAGGCTATAAGTTGAATGCTGCCAAGACCCAGTTGTTATGTGCTAATATGCCAAAATATTCTGACCCCAGGGTATGCCAGGAGGCTACATATCTGGGGATTAAGCTAAGGGTCTCCACAACTGCTCTGGTTAAATCTAATTGGGAGGGTCTCCTTGCGGGGGTAAAGAAACGACTAGACCAGGCGGAATGTCTGCATCTCTCCTTAGTAGGGAGATGCAATTTATTAAAAATGACGATACTCCCGCAAATACTTTATTTTTTTAGATGTGTACCTTTAGAAATTCCTAAGGCAAGCTTGACACAGCTTCAAACGATTTGTATGCGCTTTATGTGGTCTGGTGGCAAGGCTCGTAGGGCTGCACGATTTATGATTTTACCAAGAATATTAGGTGGTTGGTCAGTACCAGACTTTGCGCTTTATTATTATGCTTGTATGATACAAGGCATGAATGTTCTGTTAACTGGGGATACCCCCGTGGATATTGCTGAATGTCCATCTATATATCAGATGCTTCTGGGGGTAAAATCAAGAAATTGTCTGTTCTTGTACCTGGAGTGGAGCTATTATAAGCGCACGAGATTTAAGACTCTGGCGGCACCATACAAAGTATGGCGGGTTGTAAGGAATATGTTCTGTTTTGAGAGAATTTCTTGGTACACTCCTTTGGTATCCTCAATATTTTTACCAGTGGATTTATGGGATCGCGTGGTTTATTTGTGGAAGGGTATAAGGATGGTGGGGGATTTATATAGTGCAGGTTGTTTGAAATCTTTTGAGCAACTGAGGGAGCAGTACCATCTCCCTCGGGAACACTTTGTTAAGTATTTGCAAATTAGGAATCATCTGGGGGACAGTGGAATATGGAACTTCCTTCCTGCGAACATCAGAAAGATCTCGAACACTGCAACATTCAAGAAGGAAACTAGGACGTTTCTCATGAACAAATTCCTCCAGTAGGTAGGCAATTTGCCATCGGCGACTCAACAGTGAGGGTCAGTTGGATAACATACTGGGAATCATATAGATAATGACCCACAGCAAGAAGACACTGAAGGCAGTCTTGCATCTGCCCACTATATGTTCCTTCCGATATATACTATATTGTTACAGGCTACCTATATGTGTGTTTTCACAATGCTGTTCTTATTATAGACCATGTGATGTTAATCGCTCTGATACCCAAGGGTCTAGTTCGCGCTATAGAAAACTGTTATAAATAAATAAAAATAAAATAAATAAAATAGAAGATATTAGGCAAAATGCAAGGATAGGTGTGTTATATGGTCATATGTTGAGTACGAAGGTCAATGATATAGGAAGAGGTGTGGCGCCGCGGCCAGGGCGACTGACTCCGGAATCTGGGGATCACGGTTCGATCCCCGGCACCGGCGGCAGATTAGCCCAGCACCATGTGACTCTGGACAATAGCTTGCTTAATCTTCCCGACGGCCCCCAGCGCCTAGAGACCCTTACGGGTGATTGTGCGCTTTACAAATGTGGATTTAGATTTAGATTTAGATATTGAACAACAAAATGTTAAATGGGGGACTAAATTTGGAAGACAAGATATACAGATTGAAACTTCTTTAGAATTGGCAAAAAATGTGTTCCTCTCGGCTAAGTTATCTGCGGAGCACTTCAAGTCAATATTTAATTTATACTACACACCTGACAAGGTCTCAAAGTGGCCGGGGGATGCTATTGGTAAATGTTTCCGATGTGGTCAGCGTTCTGCAGATGATCTTCATATTTTGGCTGCTCATCGTTGGCAAGGTTATTAAAGCAGGTTGATGAATGTTTATCAGCTATAGTGGGTACCTCACTCTGTTTGACAGCCACGCAGATCCTCTTAGGGGTAGAAATGGGTTCTGAAGAGAGCGGTACACGAAGAGAACACATTGAGTTAGTATTCTTAGCCACAGCTGTATATAGGCTGAGTATTGCTTCTTGCTGGTTGCAGCAGGAACCACCCTCATTTGAAATGTGGAGGGCACGTTTTTTTACAGTCTATAACATGGAGTACAGTCTGTACACCCTGAAGGGGCATCGAAAGAGAAAGCTTGGTGAACAAATATGGGGGTGTGTGAGGCGGTACTTAGAGCCTAAGGGGTAACCCTGCTCATATTTATCTATATATCAAAATTATATGTCAAAATTATTTATATGTCTCGTATTTTTCTCCGTTGGTCTGAATGTGTTTTGTATATCTCCATTTTGTTTTTTTCCTTCTTCCGTCTGCCTGGGTTTGGTTGCAGCTGGGTTTTGTCTGCTCTTTGGGATGAGGGTTTAGGATATTAAATTTGGATATTGAATGGAACGGCTGCAATTATATATTTCTAATGTTTATGTGATTCATTCCTATTGGCTAATGTACCATGCAAAAATAAATAAAATTTATTAAAAAAAAAAAGGAGAAAGAATGCAAGAAACTAAGAAGACAAGGAAGAATGAAATCAAGATAGAAAGGCAAACAGGGTTGCAAAGATAGATAAAGCACACTGATTAGCTTATATTTAGAGTTCATGTAAGCTGAAGGCACGCAAGAAAAATGGAAAAGAGAATAATAAGGAATAAAGAAATGGGGATAGAAAGAAGGAAAAATGAAGTAAAGAAAAAAGGAATATAAGAAAGAAGGATGGAAAGAAGTAAAGAAAAAAGAAATAACAAAGGAAAAAAGAAAGAAGGCAAAACCAGGCAAGGTAGAAAAAAGAAATAAGGAAAGAAGAAAGGAAAAAGAAGAATAGAAGAAGAAAAGAAAGTTGGATGGAGGAAAGAAAGAAGGAAAGTGAGAATGGGACAAAAGAAGGCAAAAGGAGGCAAGAAGGAAAAAAGAAAGAAGGACAAAAGAAGGAAAGAAGAAGAGAAGGAAGGCAAGACAAGAGACAAAGGAAAGAATGACTAAGGAAGGAAAAAGGTAAAGAAAGAAAGGCGAAAATAGAAGGAAAGATTAAAAGAAAGAAGGAATAACAAGGATAGGTAGAAAGAAAGAGGAAAAGCAAGAAAGAAAAAGGCGGCTGAAAGGAAGGAATGCAGGAGGGAAGGAAGACAAGAAAGAAACAATAAAGAAGGAAAGAATGAAAGAGAGAAGGTAAGCGAAAAATGGCAAGAAAGAAGGAGTACAGGAAAAAATGGAAGCGAAGGTAAGAGGAAGAAGGCAGGAAAGAAGGAAGGAGGGAAATAAAGAAGGCAACAACGAAGAATCCAAGAAAGAAATACAGGGTTGCAAAGACAGATAGATAGAGCACACTGATTAGCTTATAGTCAGAGCTCATGTGAGCTGTTCTGAAATAGCAACAGTCAGATAAATAAGGCTGCTTCAAAGGAATTTACAGCAGTATTAGCAGTAGATGGGTTCTGATAAAGCTGTAATGTGTCCTGAGGTCGCATAAAAAGTATCCTGCTTTCACTATAGGCCCTAAACGCAAAGACAATTATGCTATCCAATTAAGCTCTAAACAGAAAGACAGCGCTGTCGATACCAACAACAATTTTTAGGGGATACCTATATTTCTTTAAGGGACCCAAAGAGCATAATTCAATAACTATTCAAACAAACAAAAACAAATAAATTAGCCACATAAACCCGGATGAAAGTTATGCATGCACACAGCATGTATTAAGTTTAAAGTGCATGGAAGAATCTATGTACATGGCAATGGTTCGCTGCTCCAATATGTACAAAGGTGTGATATGAGTGCTTGTGCAGAGTATTAAGGGACCTCTAAATATAGAAATTATATGTATATACCTTTAAAAAACAATTAACCAATTTACATAATTATAACTTTTTTAAATAATTTATATAAAAAATGCTATTTATTTATTCATTCAATTCCCACACTTTACTCCCACATACCTAGCAGCCTACAAGCATATAATTAAAATATAAAAGTATAACACAAATAACATATTAAGTAATACATAAAATAATAAATAATAATGAATAATTAATTATTAATTTTGACAAAATAACTTTCCACCCTTTCCCACTAAAACACAATAACCTATACCTATTATATAACATAGACTATATATTTATTAAACAATTTACATATTTATAAATCAATTACATATTGTAATTTAAGTTAATGATTAATTGGTATTTAGTATTTAACTAGTTATCTTCCCAACCTATACCCCTACACACACAACAACCTACACCTAAAATATAACTTTAAAAATATATTTAACCCAATTTACATATCTGAGTGACTGCACTTCCCGAGTCCAAATTGGGGCTTTTACCTCCAAGAGCCAACCCATTAACAGAGGCGTCCCCCAGGAATCTATTCTGAGCCTTACGCTCTTCAAACTATATGTATTTCCCCTGGCTAAAACTTATCAAGGATCACGGCTTCAACACATTGTTGTGTGCCGATGATACGCAGCTGTTAATCACTCTTAGACCTAATGTCGTTAATACTAAACATCGATTTGGGCAATGTATGCTGGATATAAACAACTGGATGTTAACAAACAACCACCAGCTAAACGCAAATAAAACGGAAGTTGTTCTCTTCGGTAATGCACAGATGCTGTGGACAAACGATTGGTGGTCCCCTACATTGTCCTCTTCCGAAAGTAACAGCTCGAAATCTCGGTGTAATGATTGACAATCAACTCTCTATGCATGATCATGTCAATCTAGTAACAAGTACCTGTTACAGGCTAATGCACACCCTTTGTAAAATTCTCAAATGGGTCTCACTGCCTTCCTGTCTGCCATTGATCCAGGGTCTGATTGTCAGTCGTCTGGATCATGGGAATTCTCTGTTGGCTTCCATAAATGTAGAACTGCTTGATAAGCTCCAGGTTTGGCAGAATACAGCAGCCAGCCTGGTCCTGAACCTCCCTGCCCGCTCTCCTTCTGCTCCTAGTTTGAGGAATCTCCATTGACTGCCAATCAAGAAGCGAATAGATTTTAAAATGTGCTGTCTTGTTCATAAAACCCCAAATGGACAGGGCCCCCAGGACTTGGCAAATAAACTGAAGAAATATCAGCCACCAAGAAAACTTCGTTCTGCAAACAAATACCTACTAATAATCCTGAAGGTTCGAACAGTCAAGTATGGCAGCAAATCCTTTTCAAGATTGGCCCCTACTCTCTGAAATTCCCTGCCATTGCCCCAACGAATCGAGACAGACCCTAAAAAGTTTCATAAGTCCCTTAAGACCTGGTATATTTTAATCTGTCCAACTCTCAACCATCTTCTTCTGTCTGTTCCTGAGTCTTCACAAAGCGCTATGAGACCTTTTGCTGATATATGCGCTCAATAAGAAACCTTAAATAGACATAGACATGATTAATTATCAATTAAATAATTAATATTAAATTCATTATTAATGATTTTTTACTTAATTAACTTCCCACCCGATACCCGTGCAAACTCAATAACCCTCACCTGAAATATAACTTAAAAACACAATAATTACACAATGCACATAATTATTATCAATTAAATAATGAATAGTACATTAATTATTAAACAGGTATTACTTTATTATCTTCCCACCCTATACGCCTAAAAACCCAACAGCCTGCACCTAAAATTTAATTTAAAAAACATAATAATTACACAATTTACATGATTAATAATCAATTACATAATCAATATTAATAAAAAATAGTTAATAATTAATTATACTTAATTAACTTTCCACCATGTACCCCTGCAAACCCCACAGCCCGCTATGACACTATGATTTACAATTATAAATACCTTAAAATTGCAAACTATATTTAAAAACATTAACAGAAATTATACAAAAATATATAACATATACAATTAAAATATAAATCAAAACACATAAAGATACAACTATATTATTAAAAAAGGATACTGACAACACAGATATTTTTGAAAATTATATCACTTTCTTTAAAAAATCGATATTTTTGTCAACGATGTTTCTGCTTCACGATATCTATGTGTCACGATATTAAAACTCAATATAAATGTAGCTCAATATTTCTAACTCGATATTTTGCCCAAATACCGACTGAAGTAGGCTGACTCCTAACCTCATAGTGTATGCTGTGGTGGGCGTAAGCAAAAAGTGAATGACACAACAACAGATCAATGGATGAAGAGTGGCTGAATGCCGCTTTAAGTGAGTATATGTTATACCCTACTTATTTGTATGACATGTATTCCAGCCCTGCTGCCTCTAGCTGCTCAGCCAGAGTGTGAGTTGGTCATTGGAATGGTGTGCCTGTGATGCGTGGAATGCCTGGGTGTCTGAGTGGATGAGTGTTGGCAGTTAGAGAGGGGCTGAGCAGCTAGGCAGGCTGCTCCTGGTGGGGCTGGTACCACACTAGGCTGGCTGGAGTCAAGACTGATGTAACCTGAACACGAGAGATAATAAAGAAGACTTAAATATACATCCTGGCTCCTGGTGTCTACCTTCAAAGGACACAACATATTTTTTGGCGACGAGCGGACTTGAACCCCAGAGACTCTTGGTACTGCACAGAAACAAAGAAACTTCAGAGAAACTACAAGTGAAACCAAGAGATCCTACAAGCTACTACAACTACAATGAGTGTATTTCCAGGCAAGCCAGCGCCAGCCCCACCAGTGTCCTTCCAACGGACAGCCCCACCGAGCAGTGTCATCACCAACTGACACTACAGCCTGGGAATACTACAGCCTCTTAAAAGGATTACAGTGAGTTGGAGGAGAAGTTAAACTACAGCCACATCTGGTGTTCCAGCCACATCATACTCTAATCGATCCACAAATCTACAGTGAGTTGGAGGAGTAGTTGCACTACAGCCACATCTGGTGTTCCAGCCACATTGTTGTCTACAAAGTCTTTGGTGAGTTGGATGGGTAGCTTCTCTACAACCAGGTGTTGGTGTTCCAGCCACATCGTGCTACAGAGTCTACAATGTCTTTAAGAAAAAGACACAATTTGGGATCTTCATTAATAAGATGTGAAAACAAACAGCCTGCAGGTGCTGCATAGAAGGAGATTGCACCAGCAGTTTGTTTAAAGAAAAAATGGACCTGCTTCAAGTTTGTCAATATCAGGATGTCTACACTAGAGGCGCCTGCTCACGGTCAACTCTTTGTCATGTGTGTACCAGTAGCTACGTGGGTGCACACTGGCGCTACACAGGAGCAGTGTGACAGTGTGACTTTGCTGTGAGCAGTGTTTTTCCGTCTCATAAGAAGCATTGTTGCTGGTGTTTTCATTGGATTTTGCTCTACTAGCAGCACAATAGAGATATGATGCTTGGGAGTATTTGGCACGTGCCTTTTCTACATGTTGTGCGGTCGGATAATGCTGAGATTGGAGTACTTATGTGGTGAGGCAAACTTTGTTTTTTTTATTTATGTGCCCAGCTGAGACTTTATGGCATTAAACGTTTTTCAACTGCCGCTTTCATCTTTGAACTGGGCACAAGCTCTGCCTACTGCGCGGACCCTTGGAGTGTCAACTGTCTTTCAAAAGACTGAAGCGCGTGTTACATACAGCGCGTGCAGTCTTACCTGAAGTGTTTGTCCTGCGATGTCATCTGTTATTTCCTCCGACGTTCCAGGGTGCTTGCGTGGCATTCCTGCTTCTGGACGCCTGCTTGCACGTACGTGCCTGGAGCCTTCCGGCGGGACGTTTCCAACGTGACACCATCTCGTGGTTGTCTGTTAACCACGTTGACAACCACGCTGTGCAGTTTAGGCGGAATAAAGTTTTGGTCTTTCCAATTGAGGTCTTAGTGCCATATTCATCTCTTCGTGGTGCGTATGGTGATTTATGAATTTCTTTCATCTTATGATCTACAAGCAACTTCAGGCACCAGGTATTCCTTTTGTTTTTCTGCACTTGTTTTTTTTTTACAGTTGCGGGTGCCAAGTATTCGTTCTTCATCAAATATGTGTCTGCACACCACACTGCGATTGGGTTTCCCGGTTTTTACCTGAGGTCACCGGAGACTCGTTGCTGGAGTAAGTGCTGTGTTTGTTACCAGCGAGGACACTGTGTACTCCTGGGCAAAGTTGGATACTCAGGTAGTGTGGTAATGTGTATTTTGGGATTTTCTGTGACTTTCGCCATGGACTTGCTATCTGCAGATGAGACATATGAAGAGCAACAAGACTGTGGTCATTTTTACAGACAGGTTTTGTTTTTATTAACTCTTCTGTTTCACAATGTATTACAAGTGAAATAGTTTCAACTTGTAACATATTTATGTGGTTTGCTTCTTACATTGTCATTTAAGATTTGAGTTTTTTCTATGGGGAGCTCTGTATTTGAGTACTTGTCTGTGTGCCTATTCTAACTCAGCTCGGGTGAGAGATCGCTAACCGGTGTTTTGCACTGGGGCACACCAGTTCTTCTGGGGGGCATTATGGTCATCACAGTGTATCATTTAAAGGTGGGATGGGTTTTGGGGCTATGGCAGTAGTCTCATAACAGTCTGCCTATTGTATTGTTGTTAAAAAGCTATACCATCCACATGACTTAGAATTTAAGTTAAAGGGTTTTTCCTTTACAGCACATTTGTTGTAGTGATGCCACAGTATTACGCTATACCACATGACTTAGAATTTAAGTTAAAGGGTTTTTCCTTTACAGCACATTTGTCGTAGTGATGCCACAGTATTACGCTTTTATTAGGATGGGTCTTTATCTTGTAGTGGTCATCACAGTTTGTCCCGTACCCATAGTATGGGTGTGAGTAACACTCCTTTTCTCTTTTCACATTTTGTTACTCCCACATGAGGATATGTAATCTCCGCAAGAGGGTTGGGACATGGGTTAGTTCCCATACGTATGTACCTAGGTTAACCATTATCGGGGTTGGATGTGAGTTTTTATCCCTTTCACAGTTGCGCGTAGTACAATAGTACATCACTTCACAGGTGTTTTTATGGGTGACGACCCATTTACTTTTTTGTTCCCTTTCTCTTGGGATTGTAGTTGCAGGGTATTCAACCGATAGCGCTATTGTATGTTATGCTTTTGGGCATTTGTGTTGCAGGGTCTTTTACCCTTTGTGCTATAGTACATTACGTCACATTGTATGATACGAAATGCTACGAACTGTATTTCTTGTAAGGTTACGCTTTTGCTTAAGCTTCAAAATGTTTTAAAATCTCTTTTTAGGGGGGATGGGGGCTATTGCTGTTCAAATGTATGTATCTTAACCATCCTTCCTAATGGTTCTTTCTCCTGCAATGTTTTGTCTTCATTGCTGCATCCTAGAGACGTGTACCATTATTCATTTTTCTTGTTTATAGTTCTTGCTTGATGTAATTTTATTTACATTTTTCGTGTTCATTGAAGAAAAAGTGATAATGTTATACCCTACTTATTAGTATAACATGTATTCCAGCCCTGCTGCCTCTAGCTGCTCAGCCAGAGTGTGAGTTGGTCATTGGAATGTTGGTGTGCCTGTGATGCATGGAATGCCTGGGCAGAGCCGGACTGGGAATGAAAACCAGCCCTGGCAAAGTGCTCGGCCGCCCAACCCCCGGGGGTGGGTGGGGGTCCGTTGGGGGTGCGACCGAGCTTGCCTGGGCCGGTTTTCGGCCCATTTTGCCGATTATGCAGCTATGCTGCTAAAACGGTCCTGTAACAAAAAGGCCCCCAGAGGGCCCAAAACCGCCCCCACCCTTGCGGCGCACCGGGGGATTGCCCGGTGCCTGCAACGGCCAGTCCGGCCCTGTGCCTGGGTGTCTGAGTGGATGAGTGTTGGCAGTTAGAGAGGGGCTGAGCAGCTAGGCAGGCTGCTCCTGGTGGGGCTGGTGCCACACTAGGCTGGCTGGAGTCAAGACTGATGTAACTTGAACACGAGAGATAATAAAGAAGACTTAAATATACATCCTGGCTCCTGGTGTCTACCTTCATAGGACAAAACAGTATATTATACATATAATTTTAGTAAAATCATAAGGTCTTGGTAACACCAGACCTAAACATTGCATTGCGCCAGATTCATCACGAGTCGATGGGATTGATGTTTTTCGTAGAAAAAAATCCCATTTTGAAGGACGGTAAGCCTTGTGCTATGAGACAAAGGTGAGGCAGCAATATATAGCATGGAATTTGTACGGAAATTAAACCATTCACAACAAATTCTGACACAAAAATACCCATAGAATAGTAAGTCATGTAAGATCTGTGATTTTGCATACATCCAAATGGTGTTTGTGATTGTCCACCACAGATATGCCTACATTAATGAGAGGACGGCAAGGATGGAACAGATCTAACCCTCCATGAGGGTGGAATTAGGTGCTAAAAGTCTTTAGTGTAGCAACCCTGCAGTCTGCGCCACTTTGCACCGTAAGGCACCACTTAAAATTGCATGAGCCCCCACACAATCTGTTAGATCTGGACTGAAGCCAAAAGCAGATGTGCTTGTTTACCTATCACAAAAGTTCATCCATCAACCGATTCAGGAAGCTAGAGTAGTCAAGCTGTCAGTATCCAAGTGTCAATATCACAATGCTCTGTAAAGAACTAGTGTTCCAAAAGTGAAGGACATGCAAAAACCTGGTAGGGGAAACATCCATAACAACCCGGGCATTACCCCGCACTGCTATTACAACGCTGCTATTACAACGCAAGTCGTTACAACGACTTGCGCTGGAGGGCGCTGTAGGATAGGGAATAGTTTAATTTTCTATCCAACACCTTCCCTACTGTCAACGTGGGCTGGAGTTGGAATAGAAAATTAAACTATTCCACTATCCAGCGCCCCCCAACGCAAGTCGTTGTAAAAACTGCTTTGTAATGGCATGCGGGGTAAAAGCCCGCGTTGTAATGCCGTACAACCAGCTGGTAGTGTTTCTATCCTATTCTTCTTGCTGGATATAACATCACCTGCTGTGAGACAAGATGAAAGTGGTGTTGTCCATCCATGTAGTTTGGTCAGAGTGGGGCTCATTGGTTTCTCGAGTGAGTATTGCACTGCCAGCTATTTGATGCACCGCAAACATGTGCTAGGTGTTAATATTTGTCGGTAATTGCAAATGCTGTAACCTTCATGTGACCTAGCTTGATAAGGGGCTATTTTCCTAATGCCAAATTAACGCTAGAAGTGTTATCCTTGGCAGTACATGTTGCATGCATTATTCTCCACAAAGCATTTTACACTCCGATGTGTTATGTCTTCACAATGTACAGCTGCAAAGGTGGTCAGGGACTCTCGAACTACAGTACATAAAACCTGCATAACTCCCTTAATTGCCCCCGTGTCTCAAAGTAGGACGTTAATCAGGATTCGGAGGGACCGATTTGAGATTGTGCACAGTAATAGGGGGCGAGAAGCTGAGGATTTGGGGCCAGATGTAGGTAAATCACATTTACCGATTCTTAAATACCGAATTTTACCGATTCGGTATTCATGAATCGGTAAATGAGATGTAGATAAAAAAATCGGTATTTTTTACCGATTCGGTAAAATTCGGAATCGGACTTTCGGAATTTACCGAATCGGTAAATTTTCCGATTCGGAATGTTTACCGAATCGGTAACTTTACCAATTCGGTAAATTTACCGAATCAGACGATTTTCTGTCTCCTACATCCCAAATGCTCAATACCGGTCGGTAACGGCCGAAAATCGGTATTTTCGGCCGTTATCGACCGGTATTGGGCTACCTACATCTGGCCCTTGGTTCTTGTGCCTGCTGGACCAATCGAACAGCAGAGAGCATCTCCAGTGGACTCGGACATTTAAAGGCAGCTATCTGCAAAGGTAGTGAAGCCGCTCCTGCAACAGGGCCACTTGAAAACATGTGCTCTTCGCTCATGAACTCCTAGGGCCTTTTCTATTAGATGTATCAGGCGATTTATTTATTAGCAATTTTCCACGGTGTGAACTAAAGCAGTGGGGGCGGGACGAGGGAGGTATTTGGAGCGCTTTACAAAGTAGAATAATCATGACTGAAGTTTGCATTCACATACAGTGTTATATTGAGATGGGGCGGAGATTCATTGATCTGCTGCCTCCTCTCCTCTGTTCTGTGAGTGACCACATGGTTACAGGTTCGAATCACTGCTGGTTCACTCAGCTTTCGCCCTTCCAAAGTCAATAGAAGGAGTACCATTAAGTTGGGTACCCATAAAACATCCTTTATTGGCGTTAAGGTGCACAAAGTGAGGAATGTGAGCTTTACAAATAAATACTCATGACATGTTACACGAAGTTAACAAGTTTTATACTGGTGCTGTAATGAAATCCCCAGCCTCGAGGAGCAATTGAGGGTAGCGCCATGAGTCAAAGGAGAAGCCGGGAAGGGGTATTCTCACCGGAGCAGTGCGACAGCATGATGGACTCAATGAGAGACATTGTGGTCCAGATGAACGTGCCCCTGCACTGCCGGACAGAGTTCTCCACCCAGGAAGAGGAGCAGCTGCAGGGCAGTGCAGACTATTTCCTAACCAGTGGAGACAAGATCAGATTTTTCTTTGAAAAATTAGTTTTTGATAAAAAAAGGTGGATTCCTTGTTCCAAAGGAGAAGTCCTTGAACAAAGTGGGTCATGCTTTGCACGCCTATGAGCCCATCTTCAAGCAAGTCACACACTCTCAGAACATCCAGACGGTGGCTTGAAGCCTGGGATAGGAAGAGCCAGTGGTTGCCCAGAGCATGTACATCTTCAAGCAGCCTGGCTTCGGTGGAGAAAGTGAGCTCTCGCTGGGTGCACGCTTGTGAATGGACTGGCATAGGATTCTGTATTCACTGTGGAACACGGACCAGTCCTGCATAGTTGAAATCCTTTCCCAACCAACCCTTCTCTCTGTCAACAGTAAGGCCATCTCTGTGCCCGAAGCGGACACTGTACAATGACACCAGGTGGTTCCTAAACTGCCCCACCAAAGCCAGTGCCCTGTCCCCAGGAAGATCTTCATCCTGAACCGGGCACCGTCATTACAATCTCTCCATAAGGTCCCCAAACCTGCCCTCATCATACATTTTACCCTGACAGAACCGGGCCCTTTACAGTGACCCCAGGAGCCCTTCACCCCGTCACCACTAAGCTCTTTACCCTCACAGATGCGGGCAATTTACAGTGAGCCCAGAGGCCCTTCACCCGTCACTAGTAAGATCTTTACCCTCACAGACGTGGCCCTTTACAGTGACCCCAGGGGCCCTTCACCCATCACTAGTAAGTTCTCTACCCTCACAGACGCGGGCAATTTACAGTGACCCCAGGGGCCCTTCACCAGTAAGCTCTTTACCCTCACAGACGTGGGCAATTTACAGTGACCCCAGGGGCCCTTCACCCATCACTAGTAAGATATTTACCCTCACAGATGTGGTCAATTTACAGTGACCACAGGGACCCTTCACCCGCAAGCTTTTTACCCTGACCGTCACGGACCCTTTACAGTGACCCCAGGGGCCCTTCACCCGTCACTAGTTAGCTCTTCACCCTCACAGACACAGGCCCTTTACAGTGACCCCAGGGGCCCTTCACCCATCACTAGGAAGCTCTTTACCTTCACGACGCAGGCGTTTTACAGTGACCCCAGGGGCCCGTCACCTGTCACTAGTAAGCTCTTTACCCTCACAGATGTGGGCCCTTTACAGTGACCCCAGGGGCCCTTCACCCGTCACTAGTAAGCTTTTTACACTCACAGACATAGGCCCTTTACAGTGACCCCAGGGGCCTTTCACCAGTCACTAGTAAGTTCTTTACCCTCACAGACGCGGGCAATTTACAGTGACCCCCCCGGGGGCCCTTCACCCGTAAGCTTTTTATCCTGACCGTCGCCGGCCCTTTACGGTGATACCGGGGGCCTTCACCCCTTCACCAGTAAGCTCTTTACCCTGACTGACGCGGGCCCTTCACAGTGATCCCAGGAGTCCTTCACCCCCTCACCTGTAAGCTCTTTACCCTGACAGACGCGGGCCCTTTACATTTACCCCAGGGGCCCTTCACCCCGTCACCAGCAAGCTCTTCACAGTGACAGACGTGGGCCCTTTACAGTGACCCCAGGGACCCTTCCCCCCTTCACCAGTAAGCTCTTTCTGCTTCCCCAACCTGTCCTGTTATATAGCCCCAGGCGGCCCCTAAACGTGTCTCCAACAATGTCCAGGAACTCCCATGCAAGTCCACAGCAGGCATTTTACTCTGGAATGAAGTTGAGGCACTAGAGTTTCATAGTTTTAAACTAAAGATTCGTAGGAAATTTTCATTGGTCATGGCTCCCCAGCCTTGTGGTACCCATATGGCTGTGAATATGACTTGTCACTGTGGTTAACATACATGTGCATATCGAACCCTCATCCACATTGTGTGATCTGCTTCATCAACCAGCAGCCAATCCATCATGGCTGATCGGAGCTGTTGCTCTGCAATGAACCCTCTTGTATCCTCCAGAAGAGCGCTCCGCCACCTCACTCTGCAAACTGGAAAGCAGGCTGATCCCCCGGAGATGAACGCTGTCCTTCTCGAATCTACCATCATGGAGATAGCTGTGCTGATGACATGTCGACTACTCCTGGACTCGTTTGTCCCGAGATAGCGGAGCAACCTGAGCGCAGCACCTTCGCTCTTTAATGAGCTGCAGCCCACCTAGGATCTACACTGCGGAGGCACTGTGGGAATTCTTCCGGTAGGTTGGGGGACGCTCACAACATGGAGTGGAGACCACACCGATCCCCTGAGGATCCCGCCCGCCATTTTGTATCACCTACCGCGAGAGGGAAGACGGTCTGCTGGGGCATCATTAACATCACCGGGAGCATTGGAGTCCAGATTGTGAGCGCGCGAGACTGGGGCTCAGGTCCATGTCCTCTTTCAGACCTTTTGGACAAAATATATTTACTCGAGTGCCTCTTGTGTATCGCGCCTGACTCCAAAATGGCGCCTGCACTCGATCGTCAGGAGGGGCCAAAACAACTCCCAAGGGTGTCCCCCCATTTCCAGCTACAGCGTAAAGGCCGCAAAATCGAGCTGGATCCGCAACTACTGTTTTGACCTTGAGGGACAACCTGATTAGCACTCTGATCAAGGGAGATTGACACCAGAGGTGCCCCACCCGACCTGCCAATGGCGGCTGTCTCTCTTGCTGGCCGTTATTTCTCGACATCACATGCCCCCTTTGAAGACTGGTGGTCCGTGGCTCTATCCTGATGCTGAGCCACTGCTTAGCTTACACCCCCTGCCTTCTGGGTTATAGAGATTTTTGGAGACCGTTTGGATATTAAACTTCAAGAACTCATCCCCCTTTGCCTGAACTCATGATGGCCACCTCATTGGGACCCTCCTCAGTGTTCCATTTCGCCTGGACTATATTAACTGGTCATCATCCTGACCCCGTTCAGCCATCACCCAAGCCTGTTCCTGCCCTCCCACCAGGATATTTACTCTGGAAACCCTCCCTCGACTGTTGAGACCTAGCTATTTTGACTGATGCCTGGTGGAGCTGCGCCGATAGCTATAGGCGAGATGGGCTTTGGATTCCCTCCACGGCAGTCTCCTACCCAGCCGGACTTTGGGCAGACTCTTCTTCGTCTCTCCTGACCTTATCTCCTCCCCCCTCCTACTACCCCCAACCCCTTTCCACTCTACTTATCTCCTTTCCATTTCTTGACCTTTGCCCTCACCCACTTGGTTCTGAGTTCCCATCCTGTTTCACATCTGGACATTCTTCTGTGAATTTTCCCTCATCTGTTGAGACCTAGCTATCTGACCGATGCCCAATGGAGCTACCTTGAGAGCTAGCGGAGACTGGCTGTGGATTCCCTCCTCGGCCGTCACTTACCCAGTCGGTCATTGGGCAGACTTTCCCTTCGTCTCTCATACCTTCTACCCCCTCATCCTCTCCCTTCTCACTCCCCCTCTCCCCATCCACTCTATTTGTCTCTCCTTCTCGCTCTTTAATGTGTTGCATATATTTGATGTAACGTGTAATTGTTATCATTGTTGTAACATTGTTGAACCTTATGTAAAGTGCTCTGATACCTTAGGGTCTAGCCAGCGCTATATAAAACTCAATAAATAAATAAAAAAATATACAGGAATATGCACAGATAATTTCAATATACATGGCTACATAAGATATTGCTATTGTTAGTTCACACTTATTATTCATCAACATGTAAGCATGATATGTACACAAAAAAAACTACAGGTATTATCACAGAGAAAGAGTGAGATGTACACAGACATGTTCTGTGCAAAGTCATGCATGACAGGATTATGTTGGTAGTGTACTACTATCTTTTTTACACCCCCCCCCCAACAAAGTACTAGCCACAGCACTCATTAATTGCTTGCCACTGAGTTAGGTAAATAATTCCACATCCGTAGAGCCAACAAAAAGGACTAAAAGTGATTCCTGCTCAGCAAATTGTACCTGACCAACAATCTAGACGAGGAATCCTTTGTGCCTAACTAACTGTCTTTCTCGCTGTGCTCCAACTTCACAATTTTTTTCCCTGACCGCCAAACTAAAGAAGCATTCACTTCCTTCCCCAAACCTGATTTAGGATTTGTTGTTTTGGTATAAGTTTAAAGAAGGTTGTCATGCTAACAATCTTGCAAATGTGCAAAAAGAACAAATGATGGACGGAATGCTGAGCAAATCAAACATTCACCCCCAGTCACAGATCTGGGTTAAAGGAATCTTTTTTTGCATGCCACGCCATTCTAGTTCAGACCCAGCCATGTGCAATTCAGTCTTGACCCTGCTCTCCATGGGAACAGTCCAGCCGAACCACCAGGCCAGGTTCTGCCTGGATCAGAAACAAGCATCATGGGACCATTTTGCGGTGTATTTCTCACTGTGCTCCAAGTTCACAGTTTACTTCACTGACCGACAAACCAAAGAAGCATTCCCTTCCTTCCCAAACCTGATTTAGGATATGTTATTTTGGTATAATTTTAAAGAGGGTTGTCATGCTAACCCTCTTGCAGGCACATGTATGTAAGTTACCTTTCAGGGTGGTATAATGTTGCTGATGTTCCTCTCTGTGTTACTATCATTTCTGTTTATGCATTTACCTATATTTTTGGATTTTTTGTGGTATCTCTTATAGGAATGAGTACTTCAGTCTTCAAATCTTAAGTGTTCCTGATTACTTCTGCAACACTTAGATTATCCTTCAGTGCTTAAGTTACATTTCGTCACCTGGATTCCATCTTCGGTAACTGCCCTGGCCCACTCTGCAGTCCACTGACCTGCTTTGCGGGTCTCACTGGATGTTTTGCTCTTTCCTCTGGTAGAGGAACTGAGGACAGAGCAGGCAGAAAGGATGTTGGTTCGGCTCCAACAAATCAGCCATGTGTAACTAATAATGTATTATTAACACCGGGTGAAATCTCCAACTTCAGTAGCTTGATGAAATATAGACAATAACAATTGCTCGCTGACTCTTTCTAACCTTTCTAACATGTATTTTACTCCCCAAGACCACTTTCTCTCCACGCTGAATTCTCAGAAAATAAAATAGACGTTATGAAATTGCTGGCTGATTGCAAAAGCAACTTTTCAGCTAAAACAACCATCTTTGGAGGAGTGCTATATTGTTGAACATTGTCAAGTACATGTAGGCATATTATATACATTATGCCATCAAGTTATACAAATGTATAATATGCGTGCATTACTGAATTAATGCCAACAATTATTCACATATAGATGTTCTGAGATAAAACTCATATGTAGTTTCCTGGCGACTATCTATATTTTAGTGCTTTGCAGAACCGTGATTCAACATAGAATTTAGTAGTGTAAACTAAATGCCAAAATGCCACTTCATGACTATGCATGTATGGCTGGTTGTGTGTATGGTCCTCACCATAAGGCAAGGGGGAACTATCACAGGCGCCTAGAAGAGTAGCCAATCTCCTGTGTGTACAGCAGTGGTGGCAAACAATTGTGCAATTCAATCAATCAATCAATCACGTTTCTTGTAAAGGACAACTACTCACCCATAAGGGTCTCAAGGCGCTGGAGGCGGGGGAAATAGCTGGTCTGCCGGAGATGCTGTCAGTCAGTCGAAGAGTGCGGTCTTAAGGTCTTTCCTGAATTGAGGCAGTGACAGTGATTGCCTGAGGTGGAGAGGCAGGGTGTTCCAGTTGCGCAAGAGCATAATAGTGCATGCAAAATGTGGGCCGAAAGTGCCACAGTGTTTAATACTATCACTTTTCCGAACCTTATGAGCACATTAGTATTTGTCACGCAAGGGCATTATAAGTAATTTGCACCAATTCTTATTATATTCTGCCATTGCTTGATGTGCCAATAAGTGCAAAAGACAAGGGATTCAAGTTTGCATGGTTCCACAAGATTCCTTGAAGAAGGTCGCTTACTTTATTCCTATGCCTTAGAATGATGTCACAAATGGCCTTTTTAATGGCTCTAATGATGACATAGATTGTCATGATAATAGCAACGATGATGTATACAGAGCAGATAGTGACCCTGAAGTATATCCTAAATAGCTAAAACCAATCAAAAGTCATCTACATGTTTAGGGAAAATGTGAAGAGGCAAGTTTTAAGGACTTTAAACAAAACAAAGAAAATTACATTACCTTCTGAGGTACATGTTCTGTAGGGAATGGTACCAGGATATTGACACCAAAATATAATTGAACCATCATTTTGTGGTTAAAGAATCTTACAATATTTTCATTTTATTTTACATTACATTTTAATTGATTTAGATGATGTTACACAACAATTAATAAAGTTCCTAGCCTGTTAGGCCAAGGCAAAGGTTTCAGTCATTTAAATCTGAGCTCAGCCCCTGTTAGCTATGACATAGAGCTGACAAGCTTCACTAAGGGCAAATATTAAAATGTTTAGAAGTTCCATAACAGTTAAAAACACAAAACAATGAAAGTCCCATTCCAAGTTATAAAAAATGGACAAGCGGTTTATAAACCAAATGACACCAAAATGACAAAAACCGAATAAGGGAACTGGGGAAATTCTTTTTAAAATATCTAAGCAAAAATCACCAAGCAAAAGTAAAGGGCAATGATGTGATTATAGTGGGAAATAATCCCACTAGGTGGAGGGAACTGAATTGGCTGACTACCCTGGGCAGCCACCCTACTCCCAAATTGGAGGTATAATGCTTAGAAGTTTGGCTAGATGGAAAATTGATAATGGAAAATCAGGCCAAGAAATTAACTGCCACATGTTTGGGCTTCTTCTCAGTTTAAGAAAACTTTTGAGATGGCTACCTAAGCCAACAAGTAGAGTGGTGATACAAGCAGGCACGGCCCGTGCTGGGCGTTATACTGGGGCGGTGACGTCAGGCAGGGGAGGGTCAGAGTGGGGGGTTGCAAAATGTGGGATATAGACCATTAAAGGTAAGTACCGATAAAAATAACTAAAATGAATTTCGTTGCCCACGCTGCATCACATTTGGCGATGCAGCGTGAGCAACAACAGTCGTTTTATTTATTTTTATCGGTACTTACCTTTAATGGTCCATATCCCGCAGTTTACAACCCTTCACCCTGACCCTCCCCTGCCTGACATCACCGCCCAGTATAACGCTCAGCACGGGCCTTGCCTGGATACAAGGCCTGTTCATTTGTCGACTGGATTGTAGCAATTCCGTGTATCTTGGAAGCCCAAAGTCAGTTTTGAAAGACTGTAGGTTACACAAAATGCTGGAGCACGCGTCCTTCTAAAAATGCCAAAACACCATTCAGTGTAAACATTATTGTTGACCTTGCATTTGCTCTAAATAGAGAAAATAATTTATTTTAAGACTTTTTGCCTTGTACATAAAGCGATTTACAAAAAGGATTCCAAGCTGATCCAGGACCTTATCATCCCTTATAATCCAGTGAGATCGCTACATTCTTCTAATCAGTTGTCACTTATTGTTCCCAAAGTCAAGAGAGCCTCTTGTGCTTATATTGCCCCGAAGCTGTGGAACTCTCTTCCGCTTAATATGAGGCAATTGCAATCAGAACTGAAATTTAGGAAACTACTGAAGAACATTCTGCTTGAGTAGTTCTGCAAGTTAGCTGCCCTGTGCCTAGTTAGTGCTGGGAGGCCCTTCTGGCTATCTATGCGCTTTATAAATTCAGAAGAATAGAATAGAATCCCTAGTATTGGTGCGGTTGACCAGGATCTAGGTGCAATTTCAGGTTGACTGTATTGAAGTAATAGATACCCAATGGGTTCATCCCAGTCAGATTTTACCTTCTGGCTCAATCTCTCTAATGGAGGTCAAAATCCTGTAGTAGAGCTAGGGTACTAGCTGTATCTGATGAGGAAAAGGGTGGGGGTTACAAAACACAATTTCCCCATGCAATTTACTTAGAGAATTTTAGATAGCGAAAATCATAGTGTACTTCTAACAACCTGAAAAACCTGGGACTTAAAAACTTTGTAGCCCAAAGACATCTGGAATCCTGGAAGAAACCTGCCAAGTAGATCTGACTAAAGTACATTGCCTCTTCAAAATCCAGCACTTTTCCCAATATTAGTGGGGTCAGAGTAAGAATAGTAAATCTGAACTCTCCAGAATCAAACACTTTCCCTAATGTTCGTTAAGTTACAGTGAGAATAGTAAAGCTTCCCTTCCCAGATAGCGGGGTTGGAGTGATAATAGTAAATGTGGCATTCTCAAAAATAAACACTTTCCCCTATGTTAGTTGGGCTGGAATCATAAAAGTAAATCTGAACTCCTTAAAATCAAATATTTTTACTACTGTTAGGTGAGTTGGAAAAACTAGTAACGTAAGTCTGAACTCCTCAAAATCAAATATTTTCACTAATGTTAGTTAGTTGGAGTTAGAATAGAAAAACTGACATCCCCATTTGTTATCCTTAGTAGGGTTTCCTATAAATGATATTATTACAATACAGTTTCCTTACTCTACTATTAATTGATTAATAATTCATTTGTTATATATTTTTAGGGTTTATAAAATATAATGCTTTTTATATTAATTTTCTTTTCTGTGAATAAATAATTGTAATTTCTTCTTCTTCATCCATCTTTATTTCGGTGATGACCATAAAAGTACAAAATACATGCATAAAAAGTATAAAATAAAATATAAATTTTTCCTTGTAAATAAATTTGTCTTAGTAAAATAATTCAAGGTAAAAACAAATATTGAAACCTTTAGCAACAAATCTCCTAAAGCGCAAATGCAAGCAACAGTGGAGGAACAGTAATGAGTTCATGTGATCTTCACCCCCCTGCCAGGAATTCATAAGGGGCATTAGTGCTGTCTTAGTGGGAGCAATACCCAACAAGCTGTCCTTATCCTTTTCCTAAGTGCAGAATGTTAAACTTGGGCATGTGTAGTGGAATCATAGGAACTGCTTACGTGTACACCACATTGAGAACAGGAATCTTGAGACAGCAAAGACAATGGGTTGTTGATTGTCATATTTCGGAAACCTAAATGCTTCTGAACAATGCGGGATTTCAAGGTTTCTGCACAGTTGTATCAGCCATTTTGATCTGCATTTTTTGTAGTCCGGGCAGAAAATAAATACATGCAGTTCTGATTCCTCAGCTTCACCACAGTCTGGACACCTTTAACATAAGGCCCCTGCCCATTTACTGGTGACTATACGTAAAGGAAGTGACACATGTCTACATTGTACATAAATCTTCCTAGCTAGGGCTGGCTGGATTTTGTCTGAAAAGGGCTCTAGTTGTCTTTTACCCCAATAAATGTTGCTGTCAGAGACCTAGTGTTTTGCTCCCATGAAGGAGCGAGTTTGTACACCTTGTAGCTCCAGACAAGTTAATTTCTGG
Source organism: Lissotriton helveticus (assembly GCF_964261635.1). Taxonomy (NCBI): domain Eukaryota; kingdom Metazoa; phylum Chordata; class Amphibia; order Caudata; family Salamandridae; genus Lissotriton; species Lissotriton helveticus. The sequence goes on along the minus strand of NC_136059.1, from coordinate 293,817,441 downwards.
ATGTTTCTGGACAGGACACAATAGGATCACTCCACAGGTCCTTTTTACGAATGCTATGCAGTGTGTCCCAAATGCAGGTAAGCCAGGGTAGTCTCCCAGCCTCAGGTAACCCCAGTACCTCCTCCAGCTCCAGTCTATAGGAAATCAACTCTGGGGTGGCCCAAATTAGTCATCAGAAGATTAGCGGTCTAAGCCTGATTTCTTCTGCAATCGGTCTGACTCCTAGGTCAAATCGAAGTGGAGAAAGTAGGGTTCTAGTGGGGAGATTGACTAACTGCCTAATAAAATTATTTTCTGTTCTGGATATGGCTTTTGCAGAGTAATGCCACCATAGTTCTGCCCCATACATACTAGCACACAAAGCTTGCGTTTTATAGATCCCCGCAGTGGGGCTCTTGAATTTGCAGAATGATTTCCTATGCAGTTTGGCCAAACCCCATGATATCTGTGCTAACTTAAGGCTCGTTTTGTCAATGTGTGTTGACCACTACATATGTTCAGTGAGGGTGAGCACAAAGTATTCAAAAGTGGATACCCTTTCAAGGGGGATGCCATTTAGGCACGGATTAGGGTGTGTGGAATCTACCTGATTAAAGACCATATATTGGGTAGTCATGATGTTAATTACTAGCCCTCTAGTGTTGCAGAAAGAGTCGAAGCTAACTTGGATATTTTGAATGCCCATTGGTGATTTTGAAAGGAGAAGGGTATCATCAGCAAACATCAATGCCGGCACTTTGTTTTTTCATAATGTACTAAAAAATAACTGCATTTATTAATATATGTACATATTAAATTACATTAAAAATATGTACTTTTGAATGAATTAATATATTTGTGTAATTAAATAAACACATATTTATATACCTATTCATCATGGTAAGATAAAATACATTTACATAACATTGTAAACAAAGATTAACAGCTCTATATTATAATTTCAATGTATTTGCTGAACTACGTCATACTAAAAATGTTGTACATTTTCCAAACATTATAATATATTTTATAAGTATAACTTAACATAAAAATATTTGACAACATAACTAATTATTGAATATTAATAAATGCTGTTAAGAAATTAGTTATTCATTTATTGCGCAGTGTTTGTTAATATATTTATGTCATTTTATTGAATTTTCTAAACATTTTTAATATTTTAATAAACGTTTTTAAAATAAATTATAATGCATCATTCTCATAATAAACACTTGTTTTATTCTTTTTAAATGAATGTAATGTTAGGACATTCTTCTTTTATTTCAATCTTACCAGCATTTTATGTCTTCTTCAATATGCAGTGTCAGTTTGGATGTCGGTTTTGAGATGGGGCTTTCCATTTCAGGTAAGGGCATTTCTTTTACATTGTTCAAATAATAGGAAGAGGTCAGTGAGTTAGAAGTAAGGGTAATATTTATTAGTTCGTTTACTTATAATAGTTTTCTGATATGGATTTAGAAAATCATTACAGTTAGTTGACTATGGCCTGATATGTACTTTGGCTGACGGACTAAGTACTGTTACCATGGTGGAGTACTTTACTACCCCCATGACAAGAGTACTCCTCTGACCAAATTTAGAGATATCTGCTGGCCCATCAGACATCTCTTGCATTTCCAAGAACCAATGTCAAAGCGGTTCCTGTAAATGCATTGAAAGTTTAATGAACTGGACGGTCATGGATTATATTTTATATTACATTTTTGAGGGGATTTTCTTAAATTAGATTTTCTTAAATTAGATTGCTACTTGTAAATTTGGATTTCTGCTTCAGGGAGTTCAGCAACCAAATTGTAAATACATTTTAAATGATTTTCTTTAATATGAAATGTTGTGTTGGATAGAAGTAAGTTATATATATGTAAGTCATTTATTCATATACATGCATATTGTGCATTGTTATGAAATAATACTATTAAACGTTCTATATTATATGCTATGCTTTATAGAGTTATGTTTTATGATGTGTAAACAACAACCTGTTAATTACTGGTTATTATTTTAATGTTCTAAATAAGTTTTTTATTTTTATTCAATTGCATTATATATTTTTTTCTAAATTATTTAATACAAGAATTTATTGTACATCATTCAGCTTTTTAATTAGAATTTTTAATTTGATTGGATACTTTAGAACATAGTTTTTGTGATAAGGAGTGTTAGGTGTACTTCTTGGTAGCCTTCTGTAAAAAAACGGTCTCTTTTTGCATGGTCACCTAATCAGTATTTGTAACTTTCCTATAAGGCCAATGTATGATACAGAAATATACCTACGGCATGGACAGTTAAATATCACATGTGAAACTGTAGCACATATTGTGCCCTCCACTGGTGTGACGAAGGGAACATGGCTTCAGGCCCACCATTGTAGCCTGACTGAAGCAGTTTAAACCTGCGGTTGGACCTGCCAAAATAACGCTGTAAGAAAACTCGAGAAAATAATTTACCTGGGAAAAACATTCCATTTAAATATTAATACTTCACAGTAATGTAGACCTTGTAGCTCAGAAGGTAGGGTGCATGGTATTTAAAAGTGGGACGTGTAGAAATACAAATGTTGCCATTGCCCTACAGTGACAAGCCCCTAAAAGATATTTTCACTGTGAAAGGCGATGACTGTCTTATGTGCAGATTAATATTTAATTTTGCTATCTTGAGTTTCACACAAACTAGAGAAATGGTTCAAACACTATTTTTAATGTTTATTAAAAATAAAATCCAATGATGAAGTTAGATTTTTAGTAAATATTCAAGAAACGTAACTTGTAGAAAGTTGCCTTTTTCCTGCCAGAAACATCTTGAGTCTAATTTGCATAGTCTGCTAGTGGATGTTCAAACAGATTACTTTTCATTCAGAAAAACAGCTGCAGAGTTTCCAGGAACTTCATTAACAGTAACGGGGCAAGTGTGATGCCTGCCAATTCACAGTTAAGTGAAAGGGGAGATCTAAAGAAGGGAAGGCCCTTGTTCTTTAGGCCTTCTGTAGCTGGGTGGGCACCAGCCCAATTGGAGGAGGAGTTGGTCCCTGTAGCAAATTGGGTTATTGATTGAGAGGGGTGAAAACTCTACTCAAGCAACAACCACAATCCTTGTCAGGGTGAGCCACAAAAGTCACTACATTAACCTATGCTTAAGCCTCTGGTACCTTGGTACAAAAGCAGTCAAGATTCAGTTAGAGGCAATGTGTAAAGTGTTTTTGCAGCACAGTAGTAAAATGAAAACACCACAGAAGAAAAATCCCAATCCAATTTAGAAAAATAGAATACGTATTAATGAATAAAATAAGGCCTAATCAAATTAAAACCAATCAGTAGAACTGGAGGTATTAATTTTTAATTCTTTTAGTGCACAATAGCCCCTAAAAGATGGAAGCACCAACCACAGGTATCTGGTCGAAAGAGACTTGAGCAAAATGAAAAGTTAAGGCCGACCTCGATGAAGTGAGGGTCAGATACATGAGGCCGATTGGGTCCGGTCTTGGCTTACCTTTGGACTTAGAAGATATTTTGATGAAAATTTACTGAGAAGGCAGAGTTCAGTGGGACAAGGTAGCAGCCAGTGTCCGAAGAAGAGGCATTGTCATAGAGGAGGCACTGGACTGAGTCGCAGTGAAGAATTGTACCTTCGTACTTTGTCACTTTTTTGGAAGTCAATGATCTCCAGCTGGACACAGCTGTAGGCTGTAGCTGGTGAGGACACCACGAGGCTGGATACCTTCAACAAGGCGTTTGCTGAACCGGATTTGCTGCTGCAGAGAAGAATAAAGTGGGAGCTACAGCGAGGTCAGGCTGACTCGGCAATGCACCTTGGGTGGATTGGCTTACAGGTAGGTCTCGATCTTCTGTTGGTTCTCAGGGCACTTTTTGGTAAAAAATTCCCAAGTCCCAGGTTTTAAGGTTATGCAGGAGCAGTACCTCTAACACCACTTACAATGGTCAAGGAGCTGGGGGTACCACTTTGGACTCACTCCAGTAGAGGCCCAGTGCAGGATTCAAAGTCTCCAGAGCATTGTTATCTCCCTGCAGCTCACACAGGAGGCCACCCAACTAACCCCTGGAGTCATTTCTGGTGGTCCTGGCTTTAAGGAGACAGTCAAGTTCTCCTTTCAGCATTCCATTATCCGTTTTGTCAAACAGCGTCTCTTTACTAGTAGTATAATATTACTACATGCAACTCCAGTTTCTAACCAACATAACAGATCACAAATACAAAAATAGTAGCAGAATCAATGATTTCTGCAAGACAAATGCATATTCTTCTAGAGTTGGAATGGGGAGCAGCTCAGGAGGAGTGCATATTGCTCAAAGACTGTGTGTTCAAAAACGCTATGCTGCTGGACCTCCCAATAAACAAAGAGCAAACATTGAAGGAGGTTTTCCCATATCCTATTCAATAATGCTTCATTAAGTGAGTGTTCATTAAGTTCTTACATACCCACCAATCCACTGTCCAGGAGGTGGTAAGAGGTGGAGAAAAGATAAAATATTCCTGATTGGCCTTCATGGGTGTGGACATGTAGTTGATTCCCAGATATGAAAGTTGATTCCCAGATATGATTCAGCAAATCGACCCAGGAAAGAAAACATGGGCCTCCACAGAGGAGGATGTGCTTTTAAAGGGGACTACCTCTTGGTAGCAAGTAGCATTTTCAGCCTCAACAAGAACACACACTTTTACCACAGGTATTAGGAAGACCCAAATGTCTGACAATGTTCATCTTTACACTCTGTAGCAGAGCCCTAATATATATATGTGGGAAGCATGGTCTGGGCACCATCCTTACCAGATGCTTAGCGTGCTGGACAAATGCAACGAAACATCTACACATTGACTTGGTCAGTTAAGATGTGGAAAAATATTTTCCACAGTCTCCTTTTCCCAATGCGATTGAAATAGGGACCTCATATGGGAGAGCCTTCAAACACTTCTTCTGACATTTGCATACCACCAGATTCTAGCGGGCCATAAGATCCAGGGTAGATAGTTTACAGGAAAGTATTAGGGCATCCAAGGACGCCCTGAGGTGCCCTGCCATTTCACCTTCTTTCTGCACTTGGGCTTGACAGCTAAGTCCTAGAAGGATGGTGTACTCATGTTGTGCCCACACAAATTCTGCTCTCTCAGGGCTACCCTCCTGCCTGAAGTAAGTTTTGCAATTCATGGATTAATGTCAAAACAGACAATGGCCTCGCAAGGGGTTTCTGGGACTTTGCCCTGGTGGAAAATTATCTGAGAGCTTTCCAGCTGGAACCACAGTTGCACTTCTTCCAGGTTGTTTAGAGCCTCTGTCCCGAGCATAGGATCATTAGAAGAATCTAAAAGGTGTATAGGCACATGAGGCAATTCAGCCTCTACTAACTCCAATGAAGTTAGGGGATTCCCCAGAAGACAATCTAATGTGAGATCATCTTAGACTCCCCCTTTCACTCTGACAGAAACCTTGTCCTCTTTCAGAGTGAAGAAAGCAAGCAGGATCTCCCAGAACCTGCACTTTTTCTCAATGGCAACTTGTTGGTACCCATACTGCTCTACTAAGACCTTGCCAGGCCCAATGTGTTTGGGACATGCTATAGTAAGGCTAGATCCGGAATCAAGGTAAACAGAAATTTCACTGACCTTGCCAGTGATCTGCCTCCCTCCCTGTGCAGCTCCGCCTGGTAGCTGCTACCTCTTGCAGGTCCAGTGACCCTTGTTGGTTGGTGTATCGAGGCCCCCCTCCATCCCCAAGCTCCCAGCTACGCTTCATTCCTGGTGGGCTAGTGGGGAGCATCTTTGTTCTGCTACTGGTCTGCCTTTAGGCTATGCACTCGTTTTTACTTTTTACTTTTCTCTTTACTTTTTCTATTTTATTTTCTCTTCCACTTTCACTGATCCTTGCTGGTTGGTGGTTCGAGTCCCTCCTCCACGCACAGGCTCCCATCTGTGTCTCATCCCTGATGGGCTAGTGGGGAACATCTTTTCTCTGCTGTTGGTCTGCCTTCTGTCAGGCTACTTCTGCCTCTATTTCTTTTATGCATTTTTTTTTACTTTTCTCTTTACTTTCTCTATTTTTGATTTTTCTTTCTTCCTCTAATTTGGATAATTTGTTCTTTTTTCACTTTCTTTTTTCGCACCGTACCCCTGCCAGACCCCCATGGCCGCCCCCTTACAGCACAATTTTTCCTGTCTTCCAGCTGTCCAGTCCTTCTCTTTACACTACTTAATAGTGGCCACTGTTCAGCCATACTGCCAGTGATCCAAAGGTAATCCCGTCCACGCCTGGACCACAACCAGCACCACAGGCCCTGGTTCATGAACCTTCCACCAATACGACGACAACACCCTCCTCACCCTCAACACTAGATGCCACGCCTACTGCCACCTCACGTCCCAGAAGGACACTTAAGGACCTTTCTCCTGCCAAAACTACAGCTGCACTCTTACCCACCTCTAACCTCCAGCTCCTCCCGCTACCAGGTCGACCCATAGTGCACCCGACCAGCACAGCTGCATCCTCCTCAACAAGTGCTCCCTCCACAAACATCTGGGATCTCCTCGATTTTGTCTCTCCTGACATTACCTTCCTCAAGGAAACCTAGACAAACCTTAGCTCGGGCCCGGAAATTGCCACCGCCTTCCCTGATGGTTACAAGATCACCCGCAAGGACCGCACCAACCGACCAGGAAGAGGCATTGCCATCGTCCATGAGAAATCCCTTTGCCTGTCCACCCATTCGGATGACCCAACAACCATGGAACATCTTCACTTCCAGGTCCAGACCAACCCTAAAACCACCCTCCACGGCACCCTCATCTTCAGACCTCATGACCCCCACACACCCTTGACCAATGCCATCATCGAATTCATCGCAAACCAGGCTCTCGCATCAAGGGATTACATCCTACTCGGCGACCTCAACTTCCACCTGGACAACCTCAAGGACCAGAACACTGAATCCCTTCTAGAGAACCTTGCCTACATCGGACTCAAGCAGCTAGTTACCCCTCCAACCCAAGCAGCAGGACACACGCTCGACCCCGTCTTCTCCACCAGCAAAAACATCACCTTCAGCCACAGCTTTGAACTCCTCTGGACCAACCACCAGTGTGTTCATTTCAGCTTCACCAAACACATCGTACACTACTGCACCCACCGCCCCCGCCAAAACTGGAACAAGGTCACCGAAGAACATCTCACCGCCTCCCTCAGCACAACAACACCCCAACATCCATAGATGCCAATAGATCAGCATGCAACGCCGACCAATGAATCTCCGAAAGGTTTGACATGCTGGTGCCTCTGAAGAAAGCTCCCGGCAAGCAACACCCCAAGAAAGCCAGTTTTGTTCACTGCCATCCTTCACGAGTCCAGACGCAACTGTAGAAGGCTCGAGAAGAGATGGAGAAACAATAAAATCCCAAAGCCCACGCAGACTTCAAAGCCGACGTCACCGCACATCACATTCTCCTCAAAACCACAAAGGAAATGGCCATCCAAGAAAGAATCAAAGCCAACGCACACAACAGAAAAGAACTCTTTACCATCATCAATGATTTTGCCAAACCCAACAGCAAAAATCACAGAAGTCCCACCCTCCCAAGACCTCTGAAACAAACTCGGCACCTTCTTCCACCACAGGTTCAAGCAGTTCTACGACAGCTTCGACACTCAAGTGCCGACCATCACTACCACCACCACCACATGTGACCCCCCAACAGATCTTGCTCAACAGGACCCCATTAACCACGACACCCTCAAGACCATAAAGAGCATTCACACCGGAGCCCCCTCGTACCTCTACCCGCACCACATCATCCACAGAACCATCACCGCCATGGGCCCCAAACTACACTGCACCATCAACTGCTCCATCGAGACTGACACTTACCCCGATGACTGGAAAATGCCAAGATAAAACCCCTGCGGAACTAACCATCCTCCAACCTGACAGACCTCAAGAGCTTCCGACCCATCTCCCTTCTCCCCTTCCCAGCCAAGGTAAATGAGAAGGCAATCAAAGCACAACTCCCCAAGTTCGTAGAAGCCAACCACGTACTGGACTCCTCTCAATCCGGCTTCCAAGGCAAACACAGCACCGAGACCACCCTCCATGTCACCCGAACCCTCCTCGACAAGGGAGAAACATCAGCCCTCATCTTCCTAGATCTCTCTGCCACCTTCGACGCCATCTCCCACCGCAACCTAAGCACTTGGGGAGAGGGTGTAGCTTTACAGCTAGAGCGGTCAACCTCGAAGCTGGGGAACCGTGTTCGAGTCTCGGCAACGACGCTCAACATCCTGTGATTCTGCGCAAATCACTTAATCCACCTGTGCCTAACAAAAATGAATGTGTCCATCTGTAACGAAACTGGTGCTCATGTAAAGTGCTCTGATACCCGATGTCTTGGGTCAAGTTCGCCCTATATAAAACTCTAAAAATTAAAAAAAAAAAAAAAAGTACAAGACTCCACGACGCCGGCATCCGTTACAAAGCCTTGGACTGGATCCGTTCCTTTATCACGGGTAGAACACAATGAGCCAGACTACTTTTATTTCTCTAAGAACCCACGGAGATCGGCTGCAGAGTTCCCCAGGGCTTTCCCTGAGTCCCACCCTCTTCAACGTCTCCATGGCCTGCTCACAGCCATTGTCTGGAACCCTGCCTATGCCAACAACACTCAGCTGATCCTCTCCCTCAACAACGAGTCCACAATTGCCAGAAACAACTTCGGCGTCGATACGAAGGCCATTGTCACCTGGATGAGAGACAGCTGCCTCAAGCTCAACTTGGACAAGACCAAAATCCTCATGCTGGGGCCCAATATTTCCACTTGGGAAGTCTTCTAGTTGCCGCCATGCTAGGAACCCCTCCCACACCCACGGACCATGCACAAAACCTCTGTATCATACTAGACTCCTCTCTTACTATGAACGGCCAGATCAATGCCATCTACTCATCATGCTTCCACACACTTCGCCTGCTTCAAAAGACCTTCAGATGGTTCCCCATTCAGGCCAGAAAGACGATTGCCACCACTCAACTGCAGCAGACTCGACTATGGCAACGCATTCAACGCAGGCATCACCCAGAAACTCCTCAGGAAACTATGGAATGTTCAAAACACCACAAACAGATTGGTCCTCAACATCTCCCGCCGCAGCCACATCTCTGAACACCTATGAAAACTCCACCACCGCATCTCATTCCATGTAACCACCAGACAGATCCACTCTGCTCAACTGGCCCTGGCCAAAGTACCTTGGATCTGCAAGACCAGGACCGGAGGAAGATCCATCTCCTACCTCACCGCCAAAACCTGGAACACCTCAGGCTATCCTGTCGCTGACCCAAATCAGGAAGGATCTGAAGCCATTGCTCTTTGACTGAACCTCAGCGCCCATTCAGACCTGCAGCCCTCAACCTCACCCCCCAGTGCTTTAAGACCCTCACAGTGAGTTGTTGTGCTTAACAAGTACTGATTGATTGATTGACAGTTACCTTCTTGTAGTCAATCAAGATACAGTGAGCCAGCGGTGGTGAGAGTTATGCAGAATATCAGAAGAAATATTTGGGTCTGAAATCCAGATCTTTCAAGGAGGCCATCATTACCTCAGTGGATGCATGTTCTTGTGCCTGGCTCAAGTTGAAGCCCAGCTGGTAGCTTGGACTCCTGGATGCTTGTTAGAGTATCCCCACTTGTGGGACTCATCTCTTCAGTTTCAGTAGCCTTCATCTTTCTTGCCCAGATTGGATAGAAAATAATACACAAGCCCAGCACTTGAATTTGAGCAATTACTTTAAAGCTAGCCCCCCAGCATTTGAGCACAAGGACCAATGGGCAGCTTGTTTAGAAGTGTCACCTGTGGTCTGAGACTAGCCTGCGTTGTAACGTCATACATCCTAATTTGACATTTCTGGTTCACCTTGTTGGCAAACTAGCTGTAGGCCAACGCAGTTTACACCTCGTAGTTCGCTCGTGTGAGTCAGCGGGGAGACAGATTAGGACACCAAACCTAAAAAAGGTCTTTTGTGAGAAACAGGCTAAACATTGCCTCAACATCTTACCATTCACACATACTTTGAAATTCTCAGTGCAACCAAACGTCTTTGACTCAAACTTTTCATGTGTCTTTTTTGCAGCCTCAGAAAAAGCTTTACAGAAACCAAGTCACTCCTGACTTTGTCCTTTGAAACAGTGTAATCAGTGATTTTTTAAACTTCGCTTATTCTTAACTGCTATTATCATCAAGTTTGAGCCCAACTTCCATCGCTCTGAGAGATAATTGACTAAGTTAATTTGCAGCTCTGTTTTCCTGCGTGAGCTTATTTTCTTCACAGGTTAAGTGAAAGTCATTAGAAACCACCTGTGCACATCTTTGCTCACAAACCACATTTGAACTAATTCCTTGGGAGGGGTTGAGCAGACGGTGGCAAAATTACATGAACTACATATGGGGGGTGGAGGGGGTTGAGTTTCGCTGCGCCTAACCTCCTGCCTTCTTCTCCAATCGCATGAACCATGAACCCTTTCGTTTTCATCTCAATTTCTTTCTCATGTCCCATTTTTCCTTCGCATTTTTCTCTATGCGCAGCATATCTCCTTAAAGATCCATCTGTCTCTCAGCTTTAGCAACTTGTGCTTTTGGTACCTTCAGATGAAGCTGGAGCACTCCACAGGACAGGACTGAGAGACCTGCTAAGTAACTCATTTTGAGGGACCATAGATTGCATTATCCTTAGGGGTTTCTTTCCCTCCATGCCCTGGTCTGGTACTTTAGGATTCATCTGCTAATGTTAGCTTTTATTTTCATTTTTTTCAGTTTTGTATAGCGCAAATATGACCCCAGTACATTAGAGCGCATACACATGGTCACAATGTTATTTTATTTTATTTTATTGACTCAGGGAGTAACTTTTCCACAATCAAAGGATGGTGAACCGAAGCTGGGACTTGAACCTTAGGCCTGATTTAGATCCTTCCAGATGGATTACTCCCTCACAATGGTGACAGATATCCTGCTCACCGAATTATAAATCCAATAGGATATTACAGGATTTATATTTCGGCAGATGGGATATCCCTCACCATTATGATGAAGAAACCTGTCTGCCAAGATCTAAATGAGGCCCCTAGTTTCCCCAATTCCACAACCTAGCTCTCCAATTACCAAGTCGGCAGGGAACTCCCGGAACAACGCGGGCAAAGCCATGCGTTCCGGAACACCGTAAGCAGAACCACGCTTTTCTGAACAACGCATCTGCCTTAACCACGCATATGCATGGTTAAGACAGGTAGTGCTCTAGTGTTCCAGATGGGTGGGGAAGTTCTTCAGAAGAGGAAACTCCAGACGCGGAAGAGGTGAGTGTGGCTGGGTTTTGTTGGTATTTTTTAGGTGGTGGAGGTTGCTATTAGAGGTCAGGAGGTCAGGGTAGTTTTGAAAAGGGGCAGGTTTTTAAGGCTCAGTGAGGGGGGAAGTGGTCAGGGTAGATTTAAGGCCCGGGCTTGGGGGGGATTTTTTAAGAGTAGGAAGCGTTTTTGGGCTCAGGGGGGTATTGGGGTAGTTTAGATTTTAGGCCTCAGGGCAGTGGAAGGGATTAGTGTAGGTTTGGGAAAGGGGAGGTTTTTAGTACTCTGTGCAGGGGCAGGGAGTCAGGGTACTTTTAAGGACAGCGTGGGGCAGAGGTCAGGGTAGTATATGGTAATAGGCATGGTTTTAGGCCTCAGGGCAGGGGGAGGGGAAGGGTTAGTTTTAAGGGCAGGGCAGGTTTAGGCTTCATGGTGGGAGGGTGAGGTAGAGGACTCGAATTTTAGGGCAGGTGGGTGGGACTGGGGTAGTATATGGTAGAAGGCACGGTGTTAGGCCTCAGGAAAGGGTAGTTTTAAAGGGCAGGTTTAGGCCTCAGGGCGGCGGACTAGGTAGGGGATTCAAATTTTAGGGCTTAGGGCAAGGGTCAGAGTAGTGGCGAACCTTAACCATGCATACCCCCTTACCATTCATGCCTTTACAACGAAAATGCGTGGTAGAGGCCCACATGGTTTAGCCAGTGCACATCACATTCTCCTCAAAACCACAAAGGAAATGGCCATCCAAGAAAGAATCAAAGCCAACGCACACAACAGAAAAGAACTCTTTACCATCATCAATGATTTTGCCAAACCCAACAGCAAAAATCACAGAAGTCCCACCCTCCCAAGACCTCTGAAACAAACTCGGCACCTTCTTCCACCACAGGTTCAAGCAGTTCTACGACAGCTTCGACACTCAAGTGCCGACCATCACTACCACCACCACCACATGTGACCCCCCAACAGATCTTGCTCAACAGGACCCCATTAACCACGACACCCTCAAGACCATAAAGAGCATTCACACCGGAGCCCCCTCGTACCTCTACCCGCACCACATCATCCACAGAGCCATCACCGCCATGGGCCCCGAACTACACTGCACCATCAACTGCTCCATCGAGACTGACACTTACCCCGATGACTGGAAAATGCCAAGATAAAACCCCTGCGGAACTAACCATCCTCCAACCTGACAGACCTCAAGAGCTTCCGACCCATCTCCCTTCTCCCCTTCCCAGCCAAGGTAAATGAGAAGGCAATCAAAGGACAACTCCCCAAGTTCGTAGAAGCCAACCACGTACTGGACTCCTCTCAATCCGGCTTCCAAGGCAAACACAGCACCGAGACCACCCTCCATGTCACCAGAACCCTCCTCGACAAGGGAGAAACATCAGCCCTCATCTTCCTAGATCTCTCTGCCACCTTCGACGCCATCTCCCACCGCAACCTAAGCACTTGGGGAGAGGGTGTAGCTTTACAGCTAGAGCGGTCAACCTCGAAGCTGGGGAACCGTGTTCGAGTCTCGGCAACGACGCTCAACATCCTGTGATTCTGCGCAAATCACTTAATCCACCTGTGCCTAACAAAAATGAATGTGTCCATCTGTAACGAAACTGGTGCTCATGTAAAGTGCTCTGATACCCGATGTCTTGGGTCAAGTTCGCCCTATATAAAACTCTAAAAATTAAAAAAAGAAAAAAAGTACAAGACTCCACGACGCCGGCATCCGTTACAAAGCCTTGGACTGGATCCGTTCCTTTATCACGGGTAGAACACAATGAGCCAGACTACTTTTATTTCTCTAAGAACCCACGGAGATCGGCTGCAGAGTTCCCCAGGGCATTCCCTGAGTCCCACCCTCTTCAACGTCTCCATGGCCTGCTCACAGCCATTGTCTGGAACCCTGCCTATGCCAACAACACTCAGCTGATCCTCTCCCTCAACAACGAGTCCACAATTGCCAGAAACAACTTCGGCGTCGATACGAAGGCCATTGTCACCTGGATGAGAGACAGCTGCCTCAAGCTCAACTTGGACAAGACCAAAATCCTCATGCTGGGGCCCAATATTTCCACTTGGGAAGTCTTCTAGATGCCGCCATGCTAGGAACCCCTCCCACACCCACGGACCATGCACAAAACCTCTGTATCATACTAGACTCCTCTCTTACTATGAACGGCCAGATCAATGCCATCGACTCATCATGCTTCCACACACTTCGCCTGCTTCAAAAGACCTTCAGATGGTTCCCCATTCAGGCCAGAAAGACGATTGCCACCACTCAACTGCAGCAGACTCGACTATGGCAACGCATTCAACGCAGGCATCACCCAGAAACTCCTCAGGAAACTATGGAATGTTCAAAACACCACAAACAGATTGGTCCTCAACATCTCCCGCCGCAGCCACATCTCTGAACACCTATGAAAACTCCACCACCGCATCTCATTCCATGTAACCACCAGACAGATCCACTCTGCTCAACTGGCCCTGGCCAAAGTACCTTGGATCTGCAAGACCAGGACCGGAGGAAGATCCATCTCCTACCTCACCGCCAAAACCTGGAACACCTCAGGCTATCCTGTCGCTGACCCAAATCAGGAAGGATCTGAAGCCATTGCTCTTTGACTGAACCTCAGCGCCCATTCAGACCTGCAGCCCCCAACCTCACCCCCCAGTGCTTTAAGACCCTCACAGTGAGTTGTTGTGCTTAACAAGTACTGATTGATTGATTGACAGTTACCTTCTTGTAGTCAATCAAGATACAGTGAGCCAGCGGTGGTGAGAGTTATGCAGAATATCAGAAGAAATATTTGGGTCTGAAATCCAGATCGTTCAAGGAGGCCATCATTACCTCAGTGGATGCATGTTCTTGTGCCTGGCTCAAGTTGAAGCCCAGCTGGTAGCTTGGACTCCTGGATGCTTGTTAGAGTATCCCCACTTGTGGGACTCATCTCTTCAGTTTCAGTAGCCTTCATCTTTCTTGCCCAGATTGGATAGAAAATAATACACAAGCCCAGCACTTGAATTTGAGCAATTACTTTAAAGCTAGCCCCCCAGCATTTGAGCACAAGGACCAATGGGCAGCTTGTTTAGAAGTGTCACCTGTGGTCTGAGACTAGCCTGCGTTGTAACGTCATACATCCTAATTTGACATTTCTGGTTCACCTTGTTGGCAAACTAGCTGTAGGCCAACGCAGTTTACACCTCGTAGTTCGCTCGTGTGAGTCAGCGGGGAGACAGATTAGGACACCAAACCTAAAAAAGGTCTTTTGTGAGAAACAGGCTAAACATTGCCTCAACATCTTACCATTCACACATACTTTGAAATTCTCAGTGCAACCAAACGTCTTTGACTCAAACTTTTCATGTGTCTTTTTTGCAGCCTCAGAAAAAGCTTTACAGAAACCAAGTCACTCCTGACTTTGTCCTTTGAAACAGTGTAATCAGTGATTTTTTAAACTTCGCTTATTCTTAACTGCTATTATCATCAAGTTTGAGCCCAACTTCCATCGCTCTGAGAGATAATTGACTAAGTTAATTTGCAGCTCTGTTTTCCTGCGTGAGCTTATTTTCTTCACAGGTTAAGTGAAAGTCATTAGAAACCACCTGTGCACATCTTTGCTCACAAACCACATTTGAACTAATTCCTTGGGAGGGGTTGAGCAGACGGTGGCAAAATTACATGAACTACATATGGGGGGTGGAGGGGGTTGAGTTTCGCTGCGCCTAACCTCCTGCCTTCTTCTCCAATCGCATGAACCATGAACCCTTTCGTTTTCATCTCAATTTCTTTCTCATGTCCCATTTTTCCTTCGCATTTTTCTCTATGCGCAGCATATCTCCTTAAAGATCCATCTGTCTCTCGGCTTTAGCAACTTGTGCTTTTGGTACCTTCAGATGAAGCTGGAGCACTCCACAGGACAGGACTGAGAGACCTGCTAAGTAACTCATTTTGAGGGACCATAGATTGCATTATCCTTAGGGGTTTCTTTCCCTCCATGCCCTGGTCTGGTACTTTAGGATTCATCTGCTAATGTTAGCTTTTATTTTCATTTTTTTCAGTTTTGTATAGCGCAAATATGACCCCAGTACATTAGAGCGCATACACATGGTCACAATGTTATTTTATTTTATTTTATTGACTCAGGGAGTAACTTTTCCACAATCAAAGGATGGTGAACCGAAGCTGGGACTTGAACCTTAGGCCTGATTTAGATCCTTCCAGATGGATTACTCCCTCACAATGGTGACAGATATCCTGCTCACCGAATTATAAATCCAATAGGATATTACAGGATTTATATTTCGGCAGATGGGATATCCCTCACCATTATGATGAAGAAACCTGTCTGCCAAGATCTAAATGAGGCCCCTAGTTTCCCCAATTCCACAACCTAGCTCTCCAATTACCAAGTCGGCAGGGAACTCCCGGAACAACGCGGGCAAAGCCATGCGTTCCGGAACACCGTAAGCAGAACCACGCTTTTCTGAACAACGCATCTGCCTTAACCACGCATATGCATGGTTAAGACAGGTAGTGTTCTAGTGTTCCAGATGGGTGGGGAAGTTCTTCAGAAGAGGAAACTCCAGACGCGGAAGAGGTGAGTGGGGCTGGGTTTTGTTGGTATTTTTTAGGTGGTGGAGGTTGCTATTAGAGGTCAGGAGGTCAGGGTAGTTTTGAAAAGGGGCAGGTTTTTAAGACTCAGTGAGGGGGGAAGTGGTCAGGGTAGATTTAAGGCCCGGGCTTGGGGGGGATTTTTTAAGAGTAGGAAGCGTTTTTGGGCTCAGGGGGGTATTGGGGTAGTTTAAATTTTAGGCCTCAGGGCAGTGGAAGGGATTAGTGTAGGTTTGGGAAAGGGGAGGTTTTTAGTACTCTGTGCAGGGGCAGGGAGTCAGGGTACTTTTAAGGACAGCGTGGGGCAGAGGTCAGGGTAGTATATGGTAATAGGCATGGTTTTAGGCCTCAGGGCAGGGGGAGGGGAAGGGTTAGTTTTAAGGGCAGGGCAGGTTTAGGCTCCATGGTGGGAGGGTGAGGTAGAGGACTCGAATTTTAGGGCAGGTGGGTGGGACTGGGGTAGTATATGGTAGAAGGCACGGTGTTAGGCCTCAGGAAAGGGTAGTTTTAAAGGGCAGGTTTAGGCCTCAGGGCGGCGGACTAGGTAGGGGATTCAAATTTTAGGGCTTAGGGCTTAGGGCAAGGGTCAGAGTAGTGGCGAACCTTAACCATGCATACCCCCTTACCATTCATGCCTTTACAACGAAAATGCGTGGTAGAGGCCCACATGGTTTAGCCAGTGCTTAATTTGTAAAAAAAGAAGTGCAGGTGCTGAAAATTTTTCCAAGGAGGCCACCGCTCACGTCTTCCTCCGGTGAGCCCCACTTTCAACACTCTCACTGCCTCAGTCTCTATCTTCTAACCTTGATCTGTTGTCTGTCCCCTAAGTCTTTGTTCTAAGAGTCTATCCTCTCACCTCTCTAATTGTTTTCTATCACCTTCGTCTCATCCTGTATTTCTTATTTGCCCTCTATTCATTTTAGCCCTGCCATTTTTTCTCTTCACTTTTATCCATGCTCTGCTCTCTCTCCCCTCGATCTTGGCTCTTTACTATCACTCTCTAGCAGTGATTAGCGGTGTCTTCATTTTATCATTTGTCTGGTTTTTTCCTCTGTCCTGTCTGCCACATTCTTTCATATTATCTTCTCTCTTCTTAATGCTCTCTTCTTCACATCGTGGCTGATTTCTCTTTGCATCTGATTTGCTCCCCTCATTTTCTTCTACTTTGCTAAGTTTTCTCTCTCCTCTCTTGTTGTTTCTTCTCCTGTTTACTCTTGCTGTCTCTCATCTCTAACACTGCTGCTGCCTGTGACCCCTGTCATCAGCCTGTACCAGCCACGGCCGGCAGTGGGAGTAAATGCAGGGCGGTGACGTGGGGAGGGGGAGGGGCAGGGTGGGGCATAGTAATGTATGGATTACAGAGTTTTACAGGTAAGTAAACATTTAAATAAATAAAACGAATTTCGTTGCACGCACTACATCGCATTTTGGGATGCAGTGTACTCAACGAAATTCGTTTTATTTATTTAAATGTTTACTTACCTGTAAAACTCTGTAATCAATACATTACTACCCCCCACCCTGCCCCTCTCCCTCCCCACGTCACCGCCCTGCATTTACTCCCACTGCCGGCCGCGGATGGCCTGTACATGTCCCTGCTATTTTGAACTCTGCTTTTTCCTGTTGTCATTCCTAAAGAAGTGGAAGAGGACATGTTTTACTTTCTTACCTACACCGAGTGCAAAAACAAAATGTACACCAAATGAAAATGCTTTTTTGTATATTTTAATCAGTGTGGTATGACTGGGTTTATTGCGGAACAGGTGGCTGCTTGAGCACAGCAGGTCATGTCACTGGTAGTGCTGCCTGTAATTAATAGGTCCAGGGATGACGACGGCATCGGCATCCACTGCTCAGCTTGCTGTGATCCTGCCTACTACAGCACAGGCATTGTCCCCAGCAGTAATGCTGCCAATGCCGGTAAGTATGGCGGTGGTGCCTACTGGACTCACTCACGCTCAGCAATTACCATGCTGGGGTGCAGCGCACAGATTCTATTGGTGACGCCATGAAAGTTGTGTTGGGCCACAGACGCACCGAGCACATTGAGGATAGCAGCAATGCAGGGCTGACGGATATGATACTTTGGCTACGCAACAAGTGGAAAGTCCACACTTACTTTCATTTATTCTTCCTCAAGAGCCCTCACTCCCAAGTTCCAAATGCGCTCTTGCAGCTTCCTTGCCTCAACTCCATCATGAGTCAGCCCCCAGCTACAATTATCCAATGGGAGGTTTAGGCTGAGGCAGTGGCAGGGTGCAGGAGACTAGGGGAACAGAATGCAAGCCATAGTTTGTCGATGACTTCTTTGATTTGTGATCAGCGTGATGAAATCATCACTAACGTGGTGATACACAATCATGCCAGCCTGGACAGGCATATGCCGGCCTGCCTATGAACATTTATCAGCCAGTCACCATGCAATGTATGTTATTCTTTTTATTTTGAATTGAGCAATTAATATTAAGACCACCACCTGCAGGTTCAGAAATTGTAGCCCCGGCCCTGTGAAAGAAGTGCAGGTGCTGAGCACCTGAAAGCACATGCTCAAATTAAGCACTGGGTTTAGCCATAAGTGCCTCTGTCTCCTCCCTTTTGTTACATGAGGGCTTTAAATGCCTCAGTGTTGATTGTCCCAATAGTGTCAACGCACTCATGCTTCTCAGCTCGACCTCCTTCATTTCCATAAATGTATTCTTATTACCTTGAAGACAATACAATTCGAACATCGTTGTGTTAAGACTATGATTTCCCGAATGCCCAGTCTCAGATCAAACTACTGGTCATCGAAGTTAGGCTGAGATCCGCAGAGCAGGTCTATAGGTGGGAAGACCAGGGGGGTTCCCCTCTTTTTCCTTGCCCTGTGGTGATCCTGAGGGCCCCTAGCCATGAGGGGCTCTTGAAATTATTTTCACACTGTAAAGAAAAATCGTTGGTTTTCTATAACAGGGCCTTTTATTATAGCTCTGAAAAGAGGCTTTGAAATCACTTATAATTTAATTAAAATATGTTTTCTTTTTAAAAGCAATTGAGCCGATGTGTACAGCTCGACGTTCTTTGTTCTGATCAACTACAATGTGCATTTAAATAAACAACTGGAATAAACTAACCCTGGGAGTGCTCACAACGATTCGCTTTATTTTCCCCAGTTGACATCAAAAAATGATGCCAACATCTCATTTATGCGGAAACAATATTGCACGGTGTGTTTTTTTTCAAACAGAATGCAATCTCGGAAATGTATATTATTCAACATGCAATAGACTATATTACAGCAGGACGAAATACTATATTGTCTAATAAAAAGGTTTCAGGGACTTAAAATTGAATTTGCGTCGTTCTCAATGGGATTGTACTGTGACAGCTTCTTGCCTGGAAATAAGGAAGGTGCCAGGCTGCAGGATAAAAACACTGAAAAGGATGAAGGAGCTGACACACAAAGACCTGTCCATTGACATTACATATTCAGATTGCCAAGTCTACTCTGCTTCAAAGGCCAGACCCTGAAAAGGCATCAGCTGTTGCCACCTCTGCAGTAAAAACAATTACCATGGATAATGTAGAAACTACTACTATATTCAAAGAATGCGGACTTCTCTAATACAGAAGGTTACTAGGGGGATGGGAAAGTATTACTGCTTTGGGTAAAAAAAAAACAAATCTCTGACTGCCTATGTCCAACCATAATAGATACTGAAATCCCAAAATGTGTTTGTGTAAGCAGGGAGGTGGAGGGTGGGGGAGGTGGAACAGTTTGTGCTGAAGGGGTATTGGGTTTGGTGAAATTGCCGGTTCAAGGTGCTATGGGTTTGTTTCTTGATCAATAATTACCTTGCAAATAATTGGATGGTGAAATACCGAAACAGTATTTAATAAATAAATATCTGAAAACTAAAGGCAACAAAATATCTAATTCATTAAAGAAAAGTCTCACATTAGTTTTTCTAGCTTTCTTTCATTTGAATCAGAGTTTTGCACCCATCACCACACTGAGATAGTTTGACGGGCTAATTGAGGTACATTTTTTTCCCCTATCCATTTTTTTCTGGTGCAGAAAGTGTGGATGGCTCCCATCTTGTAAACCCCGACTATCCTGCATAGGAAAAGAAGGAGGAATAATTAATTGCATGTGTTTAGTTTTTGATGGAGATGAAGAGTGGATATAAACTCTTTATATTTATGATCTGAATCAATATACCTTTGTAAGAAATTAATTGACTGATGTGTGAGCCCTGGACAAGCAGCAACCATAATCTGTGTCAGGGTGAGACACAAACCACCCCTAAATTAACCTGTGCCCAACACTCTGGTTGCTTGGCAAAAACAGTCAGACTTAACTTGGAAGTAACCAATAAGCTATTTGTGCAACACTTTAGACAGTAATAAGGTGAAAAACACCAGAGAAAACAGATCCCACACCAAGTTGGAAAAATAGAGTTATTTGGAAAAGAATTCAAGACCAAAATGACAAAAATCCAATCAGTAGAACCAGAGATATGCAATGTTAAAGATCTTAGTGGAAATAGCGCCAAAAAGCACAAAGTGCCAACTGTGGATATCTGGCCTCGCTGGACCGTGACAAAGTCACAAGTTCAGGCTGACCACGAAATATCACGAGCTGGCAAACTGGGACCCAGGTAGGCCTGCTGATCAGTGTACCTTAAATCCTGGTTTGCAGAGGGTTGCGATGTGTCGGTTCCGAGAAGCAGTGAGGCTGTGATGCAAGGGCCTGCATCATCATTGAGGATCCCGTAGATGGGGCATGTAATGTAAAATCCAGCATCATGGATGCGGTGCGCAGTCGGGGCAATGTATCAATTCCGAAGAGCTGCGAGGCTGCGATGCGGAGTCCGTCATCAAGGCTGCCTACGACAAGGGATGTGAGTGCCTGCACCAAGGATGCGTCATGGGTTAGTGGTTCCAATCGGGCTGTGAAGGGCCCGCAGCGAACATGCGCAGCGGGCGCTGCTGGCGCGCCGAAGGCTCACCAAAGGCAAGCCTGTCTGCGCCCGTCCGCGCCTGGACCGTGCCCAGTGCCAGAACCCCTGGCCCCCTCAAACGCCACGACACCCATCTCCGCTACAATGCCAACACCATCCTCGCACCGGGCGACCGCACTCCTGCTTCCGGGCTGCCCCCAAGCGCACCCAGGGACCATTCTCCTGCCGAAATAGCAGCTTCACCAGCATCCGGCCCGACAATCCACTGACCAGGAAAGAACCCAACTACTTCAGATGCATTCTTCTCAACACCCGCTCCACCCGCAAACATGCCGTCGAACTCTGGGACCTACTCGACTCAACCTCTCCAGACGTCGCCTTCCTGCCGGAGACCTGGCTGAACCTATCCTTGGCACCCGACATTGCAAAAGCCATCCCGGAAGGCTACAAGATCACCTGCAGGGACCACACCAACGGAGTAGGTGAAGGAATCGCCATCGTCCACAGGAACACTCTCAGAGTCTCGACCTACACTGATGACACCCTCAGCACCGCCGAACACCTGCACTTCCTGATCCACACCGACCCCAAAACCACCCTCAGAGGAACCCTCGCCTACAGACCCCTGGACCCTGTCTACAGTTCAGCGACTCCATCGCCGACTTCGTCAGAACACACGCCCTCGCCTCCACGGACTACATCCTCCTCGGGGACCTGAACTTCCACCTCGAGAACAAAAATGACCTCAACTCCACCACCCTGATCGCCAACCTCGCCAACCTCGGACTCAGACATCTCGCCACAACACCCACCCACTCCGCCGGCCACACGCTTAACCCCATCTTCTCCACAAGCACCCACGTCTCCTTCAACCTTACCACCAAACTCCACTGGACCAACCATCGCTGCGTCCACTTCACCTTTCGGAAATCCACCAGGCACCACTACACTCAACAAAAGCCTTGCTGCTGCTGGAGCAAAGTCACCAAATACCAGCTAACCACCACCCTCGTCCAGAGCCCACCGGCTGACCCCGACTACACTGCCCGCAACCTCAGACAGTGGATCGACAACTGTGCCAACACCCTCGGCCCGCTCAAAAAACCCTCCAAACATCCACACCAGCAAGAAAGCAAGATGGTTCGCCAAAGACCTCCAGGCCTCCAAGCAAACCTGCCGAAAGTTAGAGAAGAACTGGCACCGTAAACGAACACCGGACAGCTACGCAGCCCACAAGGACACCACCCACAGACACCATCACCCCATCAGATCTACCAAAAAGGCCTCCTTCAAAGACCACCTAGACAACAACGCACACAACAGCAAAAAACTTTTCAACATCGTGAAAGAACTCTCCAATCCCAGCTCCAACACCAACAACTTCCTACCTTTGCAAGACCTGTGCGACTCGCTGGCCTCCTTCTTCCATCGCAAGATCGCAGACATTCATGACAGCTTCAACGCCACGACCGCCCCGACAACCACTGAGACATCTGCCCCCATGACCACCATCCGCACCAACCGCCTGCTCTCCTGGACCGACGTAAACGACAACGACACCATCAAGAACATGAACACCATCCACTGCGGCTCTCCATCAGACCCTTGCCCGCACCACATCCTCAGCAAGGCCAGTGTCGCCATTGCACCCCATCTCTGGAAGGCCATCAACATTTCCTTTGAGACAGCCACCTTCTTGGAGAGCTGGAAGCACGCCGAGATCAACGCCCTACTCAAGAAACCCAGGGCGGACCCCAAAGACCTCAAAAACACCCGGCCCATCTCCCTGCTCCTGTTCCCGGGGAAGGTAATCGAGAAGGCCGTCAACAAACAACTGACCCGCTACCTCAAAGAAAACAACATCCTGGACCCGTCCCAGTCTGGGTTCTGCAGCAACCACTGCACCGAAACCACCCTTATCGCCGCCACCGATGACAGAGCACTTAAAGCCCACTTACAAGGTTCCAGGACTGGGGTGGCACCACTTGGCAGGGTAGTTTTACAGATGGCAGAGTCCAGGTGCAAGGTTATTGCAAGCCTGTTATCTCCCTGAGGCTTCAGATCAGGAGGCCAGCCAACTAGCCCTTGGAGTCATTCTGGGTTCAAGAGGTGCAGGTTCAGTTCTTTTCAACCAGACAACAGGGCAGCAGGTTAGCACAGCAGAGCAGCAGTCTTTCAGAGTCACAGCCCAGCAGAGTGGCAGTTCTTTCAGCAGCACAGCAGTCCTGGCCGAGTATCCACAGGTCCAAAGGTTTATTGAAAGGTTGGTGTCTGAGGTCCAGCATTTATACCCAGTTGTGCTTTTGACTGTGCTATAAGCTTCTAGAGACAGGCCTTTGATGCACACAGGTGCAATGCCTTCCTGGCCCAGGCTCCAGACTAACTACAGGGGTTATGCATCCCTTTGTGTGGAGACTGGACACAGCCTATTCAAATGTAAATGGGGCTGGTGCCAGCTCCTTCCTCCCATCTTACCAGTGATGGCCCATACAGCAGCACCTAAGCTCCTCATTGTGTGTGGCTGTCTAAGAGGAATACGCAAAGCCCACCTGTCAACTACACCCAGTCGTGTGGCCCAGAGACCGGCTTCTGGCATCATTGCCAACTTTCTAAAAGTGGCATTTTCAAAATGGTCATTTAAATTCTGACTTCACCATCAATTAGGATTTTTATCTACCGTGCCAAAGACCCCAAAGAAGTACTGCTTACCTGTTATCATTTGGAAATTACACTTATTAAATGTAATAATGTAGCTCCAATGTTATCTTATGAGAGAGGTAGGTTTTGCAGTAGTAAAAATTAATTTGAGAGTTTTTCTCTACCAGGACATGTAAAACTTAACAATGCATGTCCTACTTTTCAAATGCATCACACCATGTCCTCTCGGCTGTCCGGGGCCAACCATAGGGGCGAGTTATATGTATTAAAAATGAAGGTATGGGTCTGGCAAAAGGTTTACTTTGCCAGGTCGGGATCACTGAAACAATATCGATAGCGAAAATATAGACCTACAAAAATATCGCGTGAAAAATATAGAATGCCAAAATATCGACTTTCTATCTCCAAACAGGTAATCTCGAATCAAAAATATCGTTGTAAAAAATATAGATAGTCAAAATATCGAATTTTTTAAATAGTTAAAAGTAATTTAAAATTAATGAAATAATAAATATAACTAACTTAAACATACTTAAAATACTTAAATAACATTAAAATTAATAAATAATTAATATACATAAAAAGTTTTTTTAATACATATATATATATATTAGATGTGTCGTCATTGTATACATCGATTAAGCATTCAGATGGACTCAAAGCGGTAGAATTTTTTTTAAACCAGAGACCTATGAATTTTTCTGCACATAACAAAATGTTGTTATCTATGATTGAACTATGCCTTGAACAGAATTTCTTTCTTTTCAATAACCAGCTATATCAGCAGGTCAGAGGGGTCGCAATGGGGGCCTGCTTCTCCCCGAGTCTGGCATGTTTGCACATGGGGCTCTGGGAGGAGCAGGTCCTCAGAGGGGCATTAAGTGCAACATTTGAGAAGCATGTTTTATTATATCTGAGATACATAGACGACCTATTCTTGATATGGCGAGGTACATTGGGTGAAGCAACTGAGTTTGTGGAAGTAATAAATAACAATGGCCTCAATTTGAGGTTTACTTCACATATAGATGCCAAGTCAGTTGCATTCTTGGATACAGAGGTGTTTGTAATTGAAACAGGTATAGCCACAAGAATGCATAGGAAACCCACGGCAGGGAACACTGTTCTGCACGCATCTAGCCAACATCCGCAACATCTAATCAGCAGCATTCCCTTCGGGAAGATGCTGCGAATAAGACGAATTTGCAGTTTAGAAGCAGACTGCAAATTGGCACAGGATGAGAGCAAAGAGTGTTTTTTGTCACGTGGTTACTCGGCAAAAACTGTCCAGCGAGCTATTGACCGAGCTAACTCCATCACCAGACAAGAGGCCTTAGCAGTTAAAATCAAAGCTAAGCCTATGGTACATGAACCAGAAGAGACAGTGATCAAGCCACGGGTTATCATAAAATACAGTAGACAACACGGAGAAATTCGCAAGTAATTCTATAAGAATTGGAATCTGGTAACAGGTGACCCGATTATCGGTAAATACATCCATGACAAACCAAACATTACTTTTAGAAGATCTGGTTCCATGGCAGATAAGTTGGTACACAATTTCCTTGAGAAACAAGTCTCGGATACTTGGGGTGCCTTGGGAGGCGGATTTAAAAAGTGTGCAGTTTGTAAAGCTTGCAGATACGGTTGCAACAAGACACAGTATGTTGTACCTTTCAAAAAACAACCAGTGAAAATAAGAAAAAGAATGTCCTGCAAAACAGACTTTGCGGTATATGTGCTGCAGTGCCCCTATGATCTCCGGTATGTGGGGAGTACTTGCCTGCCGGTGCACAAGCGGATTCTGCAGCACATTAGGGCTATCGTGGGGAAAGACCAGACATACCCGGTAGCCCGCCATTTTGAGAGTGTGCACAAAAGTGATCCTGCTTCCCTAGAATACTATGCCATTGACTGTGTCCCTCCTCTCAAGAGAGGGGGAGATAGAAATGCCAAGCTTCGGTTGTTGGAAACTAGATATATATTAGAGTTAGATAGCAACACTCCACAGGGTATGAATGTGATTGAAGATCTTTATACTTGCCTCTAGTTCTATATGTATACAGTTTCTATGAATAGCCAGTAAAGTAATTGATATATGATGTATTAATTTCACCTAGATACACAGTTCTCTGATTAAGCATTGATATCATTAGATGTAATAAGATCGTTAGGTGTGGGTTTCAAGGTGCTCATTAGGTTCGCAGTGGTAATACAAGGTCGAATAATATCTAGTCCTTCTCCTAACTTACCAACAGAATATTTTTTTTTCCATTTTTAAACAATGATTTAGTCTTATATGAAAAGGAATTCGATCACTATTTTTGCACTATAATATTTGTTTGTACACACAAGGGTTTAAGTTTTATTGCGAGGGTACATAACAAAAGATAATAGATCTATATGAATTAGATTTATGACAATTTAAATTTAAATATATAACTATGCATCAGTAAAAGAAATTTAAGTCTATTAGCAGGCTTAATGTGCAGTTATTGTTCTATATTAGATGTGATTGGGCAAGGGTTTTTAAATAAGAACCATATGCCATATCTTGACAAAGTATTACATATGCAGGTTCCAAAAGGATTAAGTATGGTGCCAAATTAAAGAGCTTTTCTTTTTTTCTTTTTTTTCAAAAATGGATTATTTTTTTGTTTATATGCTTAGACACTGGTCTTGCATTGTATATAGTATGTATATAGTGGAAAATGAATTGAAATGTACAGATAGACATTCTGTTGTATTTTTGCTATACATATTTAATATTTTTGATAATAACATCATGTATATATATGGATATATTTAATTGTGTAAATTATCAAGTTTTATATGACCTGTATATATGTATAATATGCGTAATTTGCACGGCATTTGTATTGTCAAGATAATTATGACTCTGATAAAATAACTTTATGGCACCATGCCAGAAATTCAGCATCAATTGATTGCAAACGTATAATGCATAGTAATGAACTCTTAGGGGTTAAAAAAGTAAGGCGGATCCATTTTGGCTCCTCCTAACCCTTTGATGAAATTGTATAAGTACCCTTTTTGATTTTCGCAACGTTATCATGTGACCAAGCCTCGTGTCGGAGGCGAAACGCGTCATGCGGACTTGCTGGGTTTTATTTAAAATAAAACACTAATTGCACTAAGAAAATTTGGGTCTGTTCTGTTCGCTTTCTCCTTGTGAGCTGTCTGGAGGGAAAACGGACAGGGATGGGACGGCGGTCTCATCAGGCGGAGTTCAAGAAATATATATATATATATATATATATATATATATATATATATATATATATATATATATATATATAAACATAGTATTAATAAAAAATATACAACATATTTACCATTGGATAGCGAGAGGGTTAAATTTACTATTACCACTCCAGTGAGTGCAACAGTAGAAAAAACATTGGATAGCGTAGCAGTAAAAATTACTATTCCCACTCCAGTGAGTGCAACAGTAGGGAAAGCGTTGGATAGTGGGAGGGTAAAAATTACTATTCCCACTCCAGAGAGTGCAACAGTAGGGAAAGCGTTGGATAGCGTAGGGGTAAAAATTACTATTCCCACTCCAGTGAGTGCAACAGTAAGAAAAGCGTTGGATAGCGTAGGGATAAAAATTACTATTCCCACTCCAGAGAGTGCAACAGTAGGGAAAGCGTTGGATAGCGTAGGGGTAAAAATTACTATTCCCATTCCAATGAGTGCAACAGTAGGGAAAGCGTTGGATAGCGTAGGGGTAAAAATTACTATTCCCACTCCAGTGAGTGCAACAGTAGGGAAAGCGTTGGATAGCAAGAGGCTAAAAATTACTATTCCCACTCCAGAGAATGCAACAGTAGGGTAAGCGTTGGATGGCGTAGGGGTAAATATTACTATTCCCAATCCAGAGAGTGCAACAGTAGGGAAAACGTTGGATAGCGTAGGAGTAGAAATGACTATTCCCACTCCAGAGAGTGCAACAGTAGGGTAAGCGTTGGATAGCGTAGAGGTAAAAATTACTATTCCCACTCCAGTGAGTGCAACAGTATGGAAAGCATTGGATAGCATAGGGGTAAAAATTACTATTCCCACTCCAGAGAGTGCAACAGTAGGGAAAGCGTTGGATAGCGTAGGGGTAAAAATGACTATTCCCACTCCTGAGAGTGCAACAGTAGGGTAAGCATTGGATAGCGTAGAGGTAAAAATTACTATTCCCACTCCATTGAGTGCAACAATAGGGAAAGCGTTGGATAGCGTAGGGGTAAAAATTACTATTCCCACTCCAGAGAGTGCAACAGTAGGGAAAGCGTTGGATAGCGTAGGGGTAAAAATTACTATTCCCACTCCAGAGAGTGCAACAGTAGGGTAAGCATTGGATAGCATAGAGGTAAAAATTACTATTCCCACTTCAGTGAGTGCAACAATAGGGAAAGCGTTGGATAGCGTAGGGGTACAAATTACCATTCCCACTCCAAAGAGTGCAACAGTAGGGTAAGCGTTGGATAGCGTAGAAATAAAAATTACTATTCCCACTCCAATCCATAATATCATTTTGGGGCAGACTTATAGTCCCTTAACCATATAACAATACTGATTTTGCTACCAAAGCAAATTCTATCTCCCCCCCCAAAGTTTGTCAAGTAAGGAAAAGGAGGCAAACAGATGGGGATATTTAGAAATTTATAGTGCAAAACAGAACAGCAAACAAAGGTGCTTGTGTTGTGCTTGTGTTGCGTCTAGCATGAGTAGTACTCTGCTCAGGCATACTTTAAAATGTTTCCCACATTGCTAGTGTGCTCTGCAGCGCAGGAAACATGCAATGTGTGAAAAGCTAAGAGGAAGAAACCCCTTTCTTCATGTTAGCACCTGGCTTGACTAGGCATTTTTTTAACAGAGCCCTGTCTACCATTGATAGTAAATTAGGCGTTGCTTTAAAATCATAGGGGGTAACGTGGGGCAGCCCGTGTATCACCTATGGGAAGCCCTTTGGTGTAAAGCAGTGCAAAGCACTTTAGTGCTACTTTCCAGAGCAAAACAAGTTGTGAGCTGCAACATGAATCCTAAATCAACATTAGTTTGTGTCATTTTTGGAGACCTTGCAGTAGTGATAAGTGTGATCCAAAATACTTCATCAATACTTTGCTCTGATGTGAATCACGTTTTATGACTTAGCACCAGAGCAAAGTGTTTCGCACCATCTGTGATTTTGTGATTTCATGATCTGCAAATAAACTTTGAAATGAAGACTTTTTCTAAAATGCTTGCAACTTTTACAAAGGCTTAACAAAATACAACCCCCACGCCACATTTTGTACCTTACTTTTATGGATGCTGCACTGCTGCTAAGTCAGTGAAAGGAGGGAAGTGTGTTCGTCCCTTCTGTACTGTGTGTCCTGTGATGCCTTAAAAGCTTTCTGGAGGCAAGGCCAGCCTCCAGAAAGCACTGAATACGCTGCCAGTACAACCAGGAGGAAAAGACAGCTAGAGACTGGGACACAGCAGGTATGTGAACATACTAGACTCCTTTGCAAATATTCCACCTCCTCTCCTACTTGACCTCCTGCCCCCTCCATCACTTGTTTTTGCCTTCTAGCCCACTCCCTCAGCAGTGATGCTGCTGCTCCCTCCACTGGTTGCTTGTTCACCCACTCCCACCACCCTTCAAGCCATCATCCTTCTGCCCACCCTTTCCCTTGTAACGCTTGGTTCATGGCCCCATCCCTGGCATTCTTTTTAAGCACCCCACCATGCTCCCCACCCTATTGCAACTGAACTCCTTCCTGTCCCCTTCCCTGCCACCTATTTTCCAGTCAATCTATCCACCTCCCTCCTCCATGGCAGTCATCTTCTTGGAATCCCCCCAACTCACTTCTACCCCCTTCACCAGACTCGCACACTATTAAGCAGCATGAAATTCATAGTGTCGGAGACAGCTGTTACTATAGGCCCCTATCCACCTTACATTGCAATAAGAGCACCGGTATACAGCCTTTACAACGAAACTTTTACAACGAACTACCATTACAACGCAACTTTTACAACGCAAACCATTACAACGCATAGCGCTGGGGGGCGCTCTAGGATAGGGAATCGGTTTAATGTACTATCCAACACCTTCCCTACTATCCACGGGGACTGGAGTTGGAATAGTAAATTAAACTATTCACTATCCAGCGCCCAAAAGCATTATGCGTTGTAATGGTATGCGTTGTAAAACTTGCGATGTAAAGGTAGGCGTTGTAAAAGTATGCGTTGTAACGTCATACATCCAAGAGCACCATATATTTCACTCTGGGGAGTGGCTTGTTAGGATGGTGCCAGACACAGCACAGATTGAAACATGTACTCTTTCTGCTACTAGACATCCTTTTTTCCAGCTCACCCTTGCTGTTTAGTGATGGTTTGCTGGCTCTAAATCTTTTGCTGCAATCAGTTTGCTCTGCAGCTCAAACTTTGTCTAGCCAGGCCATGATGTTCTGGGAGTCTGCTTCCTAAAGCTCTATTGCAGACCAGAGAGAAATAAAACTAGGTAGCACAAGGAAACAAACGAGATTAGAGGGTAGTGTGACTACCCTGTGTAACATGAAGTACAACAAGACCACAAACTTTTGGGCACAGTTGACATGAGTTTGGTGAAGGTTCAAAAGATCTGCACTACCACTTTGTTACACCCGTTCCTTTGGTAGGGTTAAAAAACAGGTCAACCTTATTTATAAAACGTCAGCAGTTTTGTATACTGCATATACCAAATAGTGGTGCTCCGTAACTCTGCGCTCACTGGCCACACTTATTTTTTAACCCTACCATCCTGTTTCATTTAAATAATGCTTAATAAAAATATTTGAACTGATAATCACCTCAAAATACTTCAAAGGTGTAATTTGTTTGCATTCAATATACTCATAATGTTGTTCTAGAAGTACCTCCATTAATTTATACACAATCTTCTTTTTTTTAAAATTTATTTTGATTCCACACTTCCAAGGCATGGTAGACATTACACTATACACAATTTCACAATATCATTCTTGCATGAAGTTCGTACATTCTGTAGCTGAGCCTTCACAGTAAAAGTAATCAAGATAAAACATAAATTACAACAGCCTGACAAAAAGATGAATTTCCCTTAAAATTGCAAATATCCCCATTTGAACTTTAGCTTAAACATTGTAATTGACATATTATGTTTTGGACTACTGTTAGTCTTATGATACACTCCATACCTCCTTGCTATTTGCATACTGATACTCTCAGTTATTCATATGGGCCAAAAAAGGTTCCCAAATCATAAGACCCAATTTCCGTTTTCTTGCCCTTTAATGAATCTAAACTAAATTCCAAGCTAGCTATTCCATATAGCTTAGCCCTCCACACCTCAAATCTTGGAGACTCAGGACATAGCCAATCCCCCGCTATACATAAACGGGCTATAGTCAAATAAAAAGAGTCTATATTTATATAAGCACCCCCCCTTTGAAACAGCCTGTCCAATCCCTAAAAGCATCAAGGCATGAGTTATGCGAACAGGTCTCCCTAATATGTCAGATAAGAATTGTTCCATATCTTGTATACAGGGATGCAATTTAAGACAAGTAAAAAAAATATGATCTATAACCGCATCGGATGTAGTGCATTGAAAACATTTACCATCATAGCAACTGCCCCATTTTTTCATCCGCGCGGGTGTATAGTATAACCTAAATAAAGTTTTTAAAAATTGTATTTGTAGATTTGCTGACATAAGGACTTCCCTAGCTCTTATAATTGCTTCCTCCATTGAAATATCTATTTCGTTTTCACCAAGAGTTTCCACCCAATATGCCTTATGCTTTGCCAAATCATCATTCTTACCCGAACTTAACATTTTATACAACCCACCAATTCTACTATAAGCCTTTACAACCTCCATCAAAGGGTTAGAAATCAGTTTCAAATTATGTTTGACTACAAAGTCCCTAATTTGCAAGAACTTGAAAAACTGTGCTTGTGGTAACCCATGATCCTGTTCTAGTATTGAGAATTGTTTGAACGTTCCACTTTGGTCATATAAGTCACCTAATGTCTTTATCCCTTTTACCTGCCAGGTCCTCGCCACACTGTCCCCACAAATGGATGGGAGCAATTCTGCTGCATTTAATAGGGTATAATAAGTCAAAGTTCCTAAGTTAATTTATTTACGTATTTTCTTCCAAATTTTACTGGCTGCTACTACCGTCTTAAACCTAGTTCTTTTGTAGTAGCTCCATTCTATCTCTCTGAATAAACTCCAATTAGCTTCCATTCCTGGGGTTAAATGATATATGGAGATGTTAGAACATGGTGCTATTGGATTATCGTCCTCTTCACCGCCCAACAATAAAATACGCATCCTTTGTAAGAAACAAACATAGTAATATAACACAAAATCCGGGACCGATAGTCCTCCCCTGACCCTTGTTAGCGTCATAAACCTCATAGCTCTTTGCGGTTTTCCCGGGGTCCATATGAATCTAGCACACAGAGTCTGTAGCTGCTGAATTTGAGCGGGTAATATTTCTAATGGTAATAATCTAAAGAGGTATAATACCCTAGGCAAAATGTTCATTTTTAATACATTTGTTCGACCAATTAAGGTAAAGTGTAACCTCCCCCACTTCTCCAAAGATTCTGCTATATTTCTATAGAGTGAACCCCAATTGGCGTCAACTACCTCAGACGTAGCTGCCCTTATCTTGACCCCCAGATAAGTTGCTTCTACAACTACTCTAGAGTCATTGACTTTCGCCATTTCAGAGCAAACTGGCTGTGTTTTCACAGCATTTAACTTGTAGCCAGACTATTGACCAAAAATCTTGGCTAGGCGCTCAATTTCTATCAAAGCGAGGACCGGGTCTTCTGTAGTCACCGCAATATCATCTGCGAAGGCAAAAACTATGTGGGGGATGTTACGTACCCAAAAAGGTTTAATAGCCTCACTACTAGAGAGCATACCAATGGAGGGGTTTATATACAATGCAAAAAGCAGGGGAGAGCAGGGGCCTCCCTGCCATGTGCCTCTGGTGATCTGGACTATGTCTGAAGTTGCGCCCATAGACGCTATTTTAGCTGTTGGTGCCTCATATAAAATTTGCAATGCCGTCATAAATTGCCTAGGAAATCCCATATTCTCCATTAGTAGCCATAAATACTTCCATTCCACGCGATCGAACGCTTTTTCAGCTTCAAGTAGTATCAGCCCAAAGCTACGTTTCTCTACCTCAGCTATATCAAACAAAGTAATGACTTTGTTTATATGTGCCACCGTTCCTCGACTAGGAATGAAGCCATGTTGATCATTAGATACTAGTGAAGTAATAACTTTTGATATACGGTTTTCGAGAATTTTAGAGTATATCTTCCCATCACTGTTTAAGAGTGAAATGGGGCGATATGACCACGGGAGATCGGTCTCTTTTCCCTTCTTACTGAAGACAACTATAATAGCCTTGTCCCATGATTTTGCCGCTACCCCTATTTGAGCAGCTTAATGTGTCTAACATTATCCCTTTAAGTTCCTCAAAAAACAATTTATATATTTCCCCTGGTAGTTGGTCCGGGCCCGCTGCTTTCCCCATTGCTATTTAACAACAAGGGGTGGTGATGGACAGAGTTTCTGAATTAAGCAGAATACTCTCACCCAGTCAAGAGATCAGGGCTAGATCCAACACCGTTTTTTAGCTCACTGCACCATCCCAGTTCAGAACCTGGCTATATGCAAATTAGTCTGTTCCTGTCCCAGTGCATGATGGGAACAGGGCAAACCAAACTACCAAGCCAATTCTTACACTGGGAAGGAAACAAGCTTCCGGGGACCGGTTTCTGGCATTTCAGCCGTCGTCGGCCCGGCTTGCTTGAATCCTGATCGTTCAATGAGCAAGGGACTCACATCTGAGTATACCCTTCCACGCTTAGGGTGGACAAAAAATTTAACAACAAGGGGTGGTGATGGACAGAGTTTCTGAATTAAGCAGAATACTCTCACCCAGTCAAGAGATCAGGGCTAGATCCAACACCGTTTTTAGCTCACTGCACCATCCCAGTTCAGAACCTGGCTATATGCAAATTAGTCTGTTCCTGTCCCAGTGCATGATGGGAACAGGGCAAACCAAACTACCAAGCCAATTCTTACACTGGGAAGGAAACAAGCTTCCGGAGACCGGTTTCTGGCATTTCAGCCGTCGTCGGCCCGGCTTGCTTGAACCCTGATGGTGCAATGAGCAAGGGACTCACATCTGAGTATACCCTTCCACGCTTAGGGTGGACAAAATATTTAACAACAAGGGGTGGTGATGGACAGAGTTTCTGAATTAAGCAGAATACTCTCACCCAGTCAAGAGATCAGGGCTAGATCCAACACCGTTTTTTAGCTCACTGCACCATCCCAGTTCAGAACCTGGCTATATGCAAATTAGTCTGTTGCTGTCCCAGTGCAAGATGGGAACAGGGCAAACCAAACTACCAAGCCAATTCTTACACTGGGAAGGAAACAAGCTTCTGGGGACCGGTTTCTGGCATTTCAGCCGTCGTCGGCCCGGCTTGCTTGAATCCTGATGGTGCAATGAGGATGATGATGGATCAAGTCCTGATCTTTGGACTGGGTAAGAGTGGTCTACTTAATTCAGACACTCTGTTCATCACCACCCCCTTTTCTGAATCGTTTTTGGCCACTACAGGTGTGGCAGGGTATACTCAGACATGAGTCCCTTGCTCACTGCTCCATCAGGATTCAAGCAAGCCGGGGCGACGACGCCTGAAATGGCAGAAACCGGTCCCCGGAAGCTTGTCTCCTTTCTGGTGAAGAATTGGCTTGGTAGTTTGGTCTGCCCTGTTCCCATGATGCACTGGGCCAGGGACAGACTAATTTGCATATAGCCAGGTTCTGAGCTGGGATGGGGCAGTGAGCTAAATAACGGTGATGGATCAAGCCCTGATCTTTGGACTGGGTAAGAGTGGTCTGCTTAATTCAGACACTCTGTTCATCACCACCCCCTTTTCTGAATCGTTTTTGGCCACTATAAGTGTGGCAGGGTATACTCAGACATGAGTCCCTTGCTCACTGCTCCATCAGGATTCAAGCAAGCCGGGCCGACGACGCCTGAAATGGCAGAAACCGGTCCCCGGAAGCTTGTCTCCTTTCTGGTGAAGAATTGGCTTGGTAGTTTGGTCTGCCCTGTTCCCATGATGCACTGGGCCAGGGACAGACTAATTTGCATATAGCCAGGTTCTGAGCTGGGATGGGGCAGTGAGCTAAATAACGGTGATGGATCAAGCCCTGATCTTTGGACTGGGTAAGAGTGGTCTGCTCAATTCAGACACTCTGTTCATCACCACCCCCTTTTCCGAATCGCTTTCCCCATTGCTAGCGTTTTTACTGCAATAACTAACTCGTCCATTGATAGAGGTGCCTCCAATAAATCAGCCACTAATGGATCTAGTTTAACAAGTGTTTCTAGTACATTGAGGTCTAGCTCCTCCAAGTTGTTTTGTTCAGTCTAATACAATGTTGAGTAGAATTCATGAATAATGGCCAGTATGTCTTTGGGTTCGGTCTTTAGGATCCCAGCCTTATCTTTCATAGATGGTATGTTGCGACTAGTGTCTTTCATACGCAGCCTTAAAGCTAAGGGTCGTCCTACTGTTTCACCATACTCGTGACAGATCTTCTGTTGTGCTAAGTATTTTCTTGCATTTTCACTGTCCCATACTCCCAAAATTTTTGCCCTTTTCTTTGCAACCTCAACCTCTAATGCTTTCACATTCCCCTGAGTAGCTATCCCCGCTGTTAACTTCTCCTCTGCCAACTGTAGTCCCTGATATAACCTCTCCATCTCTCCTTTTAATTTTCTTTGCCGAGCGAACCCAAAACTTAGGACCTCCCCCCTAAAACAGGCTTTAAGTGTATCCCAAACGGTATTGATTGGGGCTGTGTTTCTATTATTGTTAAGAAATTCTCTTATCCACTTCTTCATACACACTGTAAACCCCTTATTGAAACATAGTTTTCGGTCAAAGGTAAATTTCCTCACCGGGAAACAACCTTTACGACGCAACTTTTACAACGCAAACCATTACAACGCATTGCGCTGGGGGGCGCTCTAGGATAGGGAATGTGTTTAATGTACTATCCAACACCTTCCCTACTATCCACGGGGACTGGAGTTGGAATAGTAAATGAAACAATTCACTATCCAGCGCCTAAAAGCACTATGCGTTGTAATGGTATGCGTTGTAAAAACCGCGTTGTAAAAGCATGCGATGTAAAAGCATGCGTTGTAATGTCATACATCCTTCCTCACCATACCCGGTGCCCCCCAACCAGCTATTGACAAGACAATATGTGTATGATCAGATGAGATGCTTGGATAAACCTGCATTTTAACTTTAGCTAAGTGAGGCACTTCCATGAAAAAATAATCCAGCCTAACCTTCATTTATGGGGATGGGAATAAAAAGTATAACCAGGGTTCGTCTAAAACAGGGTGCTCCAAACATCCACCAAACCATAATCTTTTAACATATTAAAAAGAGCCCTACACACCTGCGGTTTCCGACCTTTATAAGCCTTCACACCCCCAACAATATCATGCACTGTTAAATTGATATTCATATACCCACAGATAATCAAGGGGGTGGCCCAAGCAGCGAGTTCAGCATGTAATTGTTCCAGAACCCCTGGGTCATCTACATTGGAACCATAAATATTACATATTGTAAAATTCCCGTGCTGCCCCCCACATTCAACCATAGCCCACCTCCCATTTGTGTCCGCTAATTTCCGTCGTACCATAACCAAATTCCTTTTTGCTAAGATAGCTACCCCCCCCCGAGTCATGCCGGATTGTTGAGAGGAAACTAAAATAGAGAACCCCAATTCTGCTAATACCTGGTGTTTATTCCAAGGGAGATGGGTTTCTTGTAAACATACCACATCCGGAGCAATTTATACACAATCTTCACTGATTTCCATATTCTATATCCACTTGCAACTTCTTAAGCGTTAGCATCAGTTCAATTCAGTGCAGGTGGGATCAGATGTATTAACCTTTTGCGCTGGCGCAGTGTGACAACCCAGTACAAAAGCTTGAATTGGGATTTACTTTCCAATGCAAAACCTGATTTGCACTGGAAAGTAGTCCTAAAATAATGGAAAGTTTTCAGTGTACGCCTCCTTGAGACAGTTGTTATATTGGAGAAAAGTTGTTTTTTCTCCAAACTTTACCACCTCTGAATGTGTGATGTGAAGTACAGCACACATAGAAACTTGGGACAAGTTTTAGACTATGGTTAAGCATGGTACTTTTTACAGGAAGTCTTTGCTTCCAGTACAAAATCTATGACAGGCATCATACACACACCCCTGCACTATGCTGCTGCAAGAGAATGTGCATGGTGCAAGGCTGCCTAAAGTGCGCCAGCCCAGGAAGAGGGGCGAGGATGTGGCCTAAGGGTTAGAGCGGTAGTCCTCAAAACTGGGGCACCGGGTTCGAGTCTCGTCAGGGACACTCAACATCCTGTGATTCTGGGCAAATCACCTTAATCTCCCGTGCCTAACAAAATGAATGTGTCTGTCTGTAACGCAACAGGTGCACATGTAAAGTGCTCTGACACCTTAGGGTCAAGTTGTTGCCATATAAAACTCCGGGGTAAAAGTGCGCCATCCCCTTTCTCCCTTTGGCACACCTTTGGTTGCTGCTGCACCACATTAAGGGGCTCATTAGGATGGCGGACGGACTTGCGTCCGTCCGCCACCCTTGAGGAGGAGGGAACGTCCGCAGGGGCTGCGGCATTCCCTCCGTGCTGATTAGGATGTGACCGCCAGGGTGGCGGTCACATCCTCTATTTTTAACATTGCGGCGGGTGCAGCTTGAAGCTGCACCCGCCGCAATGTTAAAAATGCATGTGTTACATTTACATGCACAAAGCGGCAGGCACCGCACGGTGCCTGCTGCTTTGTGTACGCAAATGCAGGGGGGTACCATAGGTACCCCCCATGTGCACCCCCCACCCCCCATTCACCCAGGGGGCCCGCAACGGGCCCCCAAAGTGAATGTCCGTATGCTTTTCCATGGCGGAAAAGCCGCCGTGGAAAAGCATATTTACACCAACATCATAATATGGCGGACGGTGTCTCATAGACACCGCCTGCCATGTTATAGCTTTTCCGCCGCGGTCGGAAGCCGACCGCGGCGGAAAAGCGGCGGACGGAATTCCAGACCCACCAGCCATCCTAATTTGGCGGTGGGTCTTTGGAGTCTCCGCCGCAGTTTTTCCGCATCCTCCAGGCCGGCGGACACTTCCGCCGGCCCGGAGGATGCGGAAAAACCGCCATCCTAATGAGGCCCTAAATGTAAAAAAATCTGCCCCAGGATGTTCCGGTGTTCTTGCCATCCTGAGAAATAACAAAACACACATGCATGTTAAATTCCCTTCAAGTAAACATACACTACTCACAGCAAAGAACCCAAAAAACGACCACAAACACAGTCTGTGTTATTCTGATACTGCTGAGTAAATATTGGGCAACAAGATCAAGGCGTTGAAGTTTGCAAACGACTGTGAGCTCTCCCAAAATCTTTCTTTTGAAAGCAACCCCAAGCCTTTTCTTCTTAGCAAGCATCAAGCCTATATGAATCACAGACACTACTTCTGACAAGCCTATTAGTGATGTAGGGCTGACAGGTTAACTCTTAACTTTATAAATACAGGAAATTCGATAGATAATTAACTCCCACGCTAGTACCAGCTCACCGTGCTCGTTCCTAAAACAGCACAAAATGTTAAGACATATTACACAGTGCATGACTGTTCGGCGGAGACGTGACCAGTCACACCAGGGCGTTAGACAACGGGTTATCATTCTCTTCATGTGAAAACCTGTCGGCTGCTTCCATTTCTCTCCATTAATTAGACTCTCTGCGATTTCTAGACGTTATGTCATGTTGTGAATACAACATGTTCGACAGCATACCTGCCGAGGAAATATCTACTGCTATGTGTAAGGTAAATATCATTTTTCATTCAAGACATCAGAAAACGTTCAGGGACAAGTTGTGAACAGCTGGGGGCCAGACAGCTCGAGGAGGCAACAGAAATCCCCTTTATGTCAAAAAGCTTGTAATTAGAAGAGAAAAAAGCAAACTTCACGTCTGTAAATGCTGCGTTTCCCTCAGATACCTTTCAACACTCATTTTTTGGGCTGAACATACGCTAAACTGAAAACTCAGTAAGTGACATATCTCTTACACTTCGGGAACTAACTGACAACTTTTCAAAAGCTATACATTTGATAATGATCGCTTTAAATGTACCTTAAATATTTCCAGTTTGTTCCTTGCAAGGGTCTCTGCTTGTTTATGTTATTTGGGGTTTGACAACGAGAGACGCTCGAGGACAGTCTCTGACGAAAAAGTGTGCAGAATCTGTTGGCTCTAGAGATGCTAAATCTGTCTTTTTCCCAAGCAGAATTCATATTTGCCGTGCAATGCAAAATGAAAAATACAACTTCCGCTGGTATCTGGTGGGCGGAGTGCGAGGGTGCAAAATCTACAGAAATAAAGTTTAATCTCAAACCAAATATACCCTGCCTGATGTCAGTCACTTGACCCTCGAGTTGAGGGTGAATTCTCTCTTTCGCTAAAAGAGAATATTTAATTCAGGTTTAGCGATAAAAAAACTGTCCGGATAGGGAAAAATTATGGTTTTAGCGTGAGAGTATGCCTTGTTTTTTTTGCAGTTTTATATAGCATCGAGTGGCCCGGGGCATACCAGCGCTTTACGTGAGCACCAGATTAGGCATGCATAATTTTGGGATTTGCCCAGAATCACAGGCTGTCGAGCCGATGCCGGGATTCAATTCTGATACCCTGGTTCCAAAGTCGGCAACACTATCCGCACGGGAGGAAAGGTCATGCTCGCTGTTCCTCTTAATCGGGCAAAACCCGTTTATTTTTATTTAGGCTAAATTGGGTGAGCAACTTCAGGTCCAAATAAGAAATAGGAGAACTACCTAAATGGCTCTGTGAGGATTACACGTGGCACGCCCAAAATGGAGGAGTTTGATATTTTATTGGAATTCATGCATTTCAGTGGCTTAAAAATTGTAGGCTACCTCGTAGTTTAAGAAACATTGCAGCACACCGAAGTTCAACGC
Source organism: Lissotriton helveticus (assembly GCF_964261635.1). NCBI lineage: Eukaryota > Metazoa > Chordata > Amphibia > Caudata > Salamandridae > Lissotriton > Lissotriton helveticus. The sequence goes on along the minus strand of NC_136059.1, from coordinate 293,777,732 downwards.
TGCAAAATACATAGGGGCATATTCGCAAGGACTCATCGCCGAGTTAACAGCACTTTATCGCAGCAACATTCTCAACGACCAGCCAGATCGGCGATAAGAACCCCAATTATGCGATAATCCAGGTTAGCAGCAGGAAACTAACAACTGCTCTGACCAGGTGTAAAGTAGGACAACAGCCTGCACCACACAAGGAAGCCCAGCCCAGAGCCACACCTGAAGGCTAACAGATGCCATGGATCCAACTATCATGCAGCTGGGAGCGCCAAGAGGGCCAAAACACCGACCACCACCCCCCTAGAATCCCCCCTCCCTAGGCAACCCCCCCATCAAAATGCCACATCAACTACACGAAACATGTACCAAATAATCAGCCTGATGTTGCACAATCACATCTGGTGAAATGCATGTGTCGTCATAAAAATGAGCTTCACACATTCACCTTCGAATAAACAATCGTAATTTTATTAAAATAAGCACAGAACAGGAATGAAGACACATGGTGGCTCACCTCGGGACAATCTGTAGGTCACAGCTTGCAAAACAAAAATCCAGATGAGAAGGTGTGACTTGCGCTCATCAAAGGACAGAGAGAGAGCGAAGGAGAGAGAGAGAAACAGAGAGAGAGAAAGAGAAGGAGCGAGAGAAAGACAGACAGAGAGGAGGGGACAGAGAAAGACAGACAGAGAGGGGGGAGAGAGAAAGACGGACAGAGAGGGTGAGAGAGGAAGACGTACAGATTGGGGGAGAGTGAGAAAGACGGACATAGAGGGAGAGAGAGAGGAAGACGGGCAGAGAGGGAGCGAGACACAGATAACAGAAGAGATGAACAGGGAGAGAGAGTGCCCACACTGCGCACCCATGCCACACTGCCTACCTGCTGACACCAGTGTATCTCCAACCACGTGCTGGTATGTAGTGCAGTTCACCAGGTCCCACATTTGAAACAGATCTGTCATCTGAAACAGAGTACAGATACATGATTGGCAAAGTACACACAATTGTACATGCCACCATCGCCTGTCCGCCCCGGTGCACCCAGGCTGATGTACCCCAACCCCTCCCGCCGCCCAGCGGTGCATGCATGCCCCTGCGCACCCAGGAATCACTGCTCACCTTCCGCCACCGGCGTGTCTCAATGAGGGCCCACACGTGCCGGTGCAAGCCCCAAGCCTGGGGCCCGCGGACATGGCACCCTCCACATCATGCAGCCCAGCTCCGCAGGCCACCAGGTCTCAAATTTGATTCTGGGTTTTGATTTTGCCATGGCAAAGGACATACCAGTGCACCCGGCATCATCACAGGCTGCACACCTGCTCAGCTCTTGCGGTGCCACTAACTCTGTGATCCAGGAGGCGACGCCACGTGGCGGAGGTCCACGCTGCCCGCTGGCTCTGGCCTACTCTGCGGTCCAGCAGGGCACAAAATCCTGAGCAGTCCGGACCGCCGGAACGGGGCATCATGGCAGGCTACACACCTGCTCAGCACATAAGGTGCCCCTACCTCAGTGCACCGAAAATCACTGTCCCATGACTGTGTGCCTGTGTCGGCCGGAGTGTATCCAGTGCCACAGAGTCTGTGCCCCACAAGTCATGGACCCTGTATGAATGGGTCTCGTGGTGTGGACGCCATCATGTCACCTCCAGTCCGGCGGAATGTGATGTCGCAGGGCCCTAGGCCCTCAGGCCTACGGGAACACCACACGGATACATCCAGATAGAGAGTGGAAAGGGCGTCGAGCACGTGCGCCCGTGCCTTTTTATTGGCAGGGTCACATGCCCTGTGATGAATGTGCTGGATGGGTGTGGTGTGGGTGTATACCAGCCGTGAGGGAGTGGCTGTAGCATGCTGACAATTAGACCTGTGAACAGCAGATTACTACAAGGAAGACCTGGCACATGTAGCATTGCCGTCCACCCCTGTGAGCGTAAGTGGAGTGGGTTGGCCTGGCGTATACCAGTCCAGCGTAAGCGTTTGAACAATGATCCCGGGGCTCTGTGCATGGTTCCGTATGGGGCTGGTCAAGGAAGTTACTAATGCTTGTGTCCCTGTTGTTGTGTCTGCGCCACCCTGACTGCATTCGGCAATGTGTCACCCTGTGACCCAAGTCCAACGACATGAGCCACATGGACATAAGAGGAATTCACAGAGCCCACATTCATCCATAATTCCACACTTGAAAGATCATATACATGACACATCTGTGTGATTATGAATGTTTAATGCACATTCAGTGGAGTGCTGCATCTGGAGCATTACAGGGCCGTGCAAACCCCATGTGATGATGTTGGCCCATGGAGGACCAGCCAGAGTGCTTCAGGCAATGACAAATCCAAAGGAAGGGGAATAGTTCAGTCCGCAGTCTGAATGCTGTGCCATTGGCGATCAAACAGAATATGGCAGTCCATGTCAAGGTTCAAGGTGAGTGTCGAAGAGTGCATCGGGGGAGAGTGGAAGGTGATGATGCAGAGGGCAGAACCAAGCAGAACCCGGCCATATGGAGGAGATGGATGCTACACTTTTCTTCAAATCAGTAAGGCGGTTTCACCCACATCTTCGTCCTCTGCTGTTTCTAATGCCTCACATGTGGTGGTGGTGTTTTGTCTCCTGTACATTGTGGCACTGACACTTCAGGTGGTGGAGATGTGGATGTAGTGGTAGAGGCAGCATGCATCAGTGCCAGGCCTTGTGGCAGAAATGTCATGAGGATGGTTTTGAGGTCATTGAGGAACCCAGCTACCAGTCGCTGGTGTGCAGCTATGGCAGCCGCTCTTTCCTCATTCGCCTGCTCCATGGTCTCCATTAACCTTCGCATGTTTCCCAACTTCAGTGTGACATCGCTGGAGCCTCTCTGACTGGACAGCTGTTCGATTCTCTGAGTCAGGGCTCCAGCGATGTCAGCCATGGTCCCTGATGGGACTAAGACACCCACATATGGCATCTAGTTTGTCTGCCATGCGGCCGAAGCCCACCCGCACCTGTTCAGCCAGCTGCTCCTGGTACCCCAAAACACGGCGTTGGGAGGCCATGTGTTCTTCTTAGGGGTCCTGGGAGGCAGCCGTGGTGGTGGGTACCTCCTGCTGTGTGGTCTGTGCAGGGGTGGGGTCTCCTCGTAGCTGCTGGTCTGCCCAGCTCCTGGAAGTGGGCTGCTGAGGCTCTCTACGAGCTGTTGGAGGGCGTCGGAGTCAAAGCTGTGTTGGTCCTCTTCATCAGCATAGAAGAGAGAGTTGGGGTGCTCTGCAGGAGGTGTTGATTCTCCCTCTGCAATGTGAGGGAGAGATGCAGTTTAACAATGTGTCCACATGTATGTTGCCGCATTGTACATGTTTTCATGCCGACTGCATGACTGTGTACATTGTGGCTGTTTGGGAGGGGCTGCCTATTTGATGGGGGACAGTGGACATTTCGACAACAGACGTGTGTGTTTGTACTTGTACATTATCAAGTCACATTTCTCTGCAATGCCAAATGTGATTGGCCAGTGTCTACACCAAAGCGGCTCCAGTTGTGTCATGTGTTCTGTTGTGGATGTGCTGCGGTTTGTACCACATTGTTGTCAGTGTTGATGTGCTCTGCATGTTATGTGTGTGTACTGCATTTTGGGGGAGTCGCCCCTGCAGCTCTGATTTTGCTGCCCTTCTCCCTTTCATGCGGTGTGCCTTTGACGTCTGTGCTTATAGAGTGCTGAGATGTTGCATACTTGGGTACATTGGTCTTTTGGTGGGAGTTGGAGGTCTGGGGCCTGGTTTGTCTGCAGATGTGCTCTACTTAATTGTGAATGTGTGTCATTGTGCCCATCTCCCCCCGTCCCCCCAGTCCCTGGTCGTTACTCACCCTGGTGCTGTTGTGTTAGGTCATGTTGAGCAGTGTCCTGTCCCGCGACTCCTGCCACCGTCTCCCCACCGATGACTGTTGACACCATTTCTGCCAACTCGTCCAGCTCCTCCTGTGGCACTGGGCTCCCACCTCCAGTCTGCATTGCTGCCTTCTGGTTGTTTGAGAGTTTCTGCTTGGTTTTGCCCTTGATATCATTCCAGCACCTCTTGACCTCTTCAGCACTCCCACTGCATTCACCTTGTCCACGATGGACTGCCATAGTCCAATTTTTGGTTGCCAATGACACAGTGGAGGTGATGAACAGTTGTTGACGGTGTTCTACCACATCCGCAGTAGCGGTCGGCAGTAGGAGTTTCAGCAGGGCGGTGACGTGGGCGGGGGGAGGGGCAGGGTGGGGGGTAGTAATGTACGGATTACGGAGTTTAACAGGTAAGTAAACATTTAAATAAATAAAACGAATTTCGTTGCACGCACTGCATCACATTTGGTGATGCAGTGCGCGCAACAACATTCGTTTATTTATTTAAATGTTTACTTACCTGTTAAACTCCGTAATCCATACATTACTACCCCCCACCCTGCCCCTCCCCCTGCCCACATCACCGCCCTGCTGAAACTCCTACTGCCGACCGCTACTGCACCTCTGTTATCAGGATTCTGTTTTCCTGCAGACTGAACCGCTTCTTCCTACTCTTCTTCTCCTTGGCCTTCCCTGACCCCGAGGTGTCAGGCTGGTCCTCCCAGGGGCTTGTGGGGTTCTGGTTCTCCTCCGTACTTGCTCTGGCAACATCCATTGTGCTTCGGTGATGTTTTGCATTTGTCTGTTCTTTTTCTACTTTTATGGTGATTTTTCTCGCCTGACGCATGTGAATTGCATGCCTGTCGCTGGTTTTCGCTGATTTTTGTATCGCGATTGGCCTCATCACAGCTTTTTTTGCGTTTGTGTTTCGCATTTATGCGGCGTGGCGTTGATTTTACCGTGGTCATTTGACACGTTATCTGGAGTCTATCGCATGGTACCGCCGTGTTGTGACTATTTAGTTAACACGGAGTAATTTTCCCACTATAGACTGCGATGTTGAAGGTTGTGTTAAGTTACTTTTGCGATGATTATCACACGTTCTTGAGAATATGCCCCATAATAGCATATCATAACACATAACTGTGCAAAAAATGGATGACTGGGTGGCAGTGTTCCCGATGGATGCAACTATAACCCAAACCATCATATGTCCATAAGACTCTCCACCAATCTGTGCCAGTTTTTCTGAGTAGTACATTTGAGTTCTATGCTCCTGGTCACCATCTTTTTCCTCAGGATACTTCCCTTTCTATTCCTAGAGTTAAGTAAGTATAGACCGGTGTTAGGGCCTTCTCTGTAGCGACTGACAAATTGTGGAATTCTATGCTTTTATTGTTGTGTAGGATGTTGGCTCTGATCAAATTTAGAAAAGCCTTAAAGACCTTGCTATACGCATATTGACTTTTCTGTCCTTCTGGATGTGATATTTTCGCTTTGTTCAGCAGTTGGATATTTGTGCTCAGTTTCCGAGTGTCAAGACACATTTCCAGTATTCCTGTGCTCAACAAAACTCATAACATGAATAAAAAATGTATATTAAACACCTCAAATAAAGTTACACAGTATACAATACAAACATTAAAATGAAACCAAAATTATGAAAATCAGATGTTGGACCAGAAAATATTAAAGAACAAAAACCTGCACATAGAAAACAATGAGGTCTGAAAATAAAAGTAAATAGATGAGGTGTGGTTAGCCAGGACCTAGGCATCCTCAATGAATGACTAAAGATGGAGAATGTCAGATACAAACTGTTGGTTCACACTCAAAAGCTACGGAGAACTATGTCCTAGGCACACTTTTAGGCCGATTATTAATGGAGCGAGACTGGGTAAGGGTGGTGTCTCATCATGATCTCAAGTGGAAGCTTCATCTTCAGGCTTTACATTATTTTACAGATTGAAAATGCTTCAGCTGAGCAAAGCACGAAGAAATAGCTGAACAGGGGCCTACAGAATCAGATTCAGATGTATCCTGGTCCCTCAATATCATGAATCCTTTCTGTCAAACGTTCCAAGAGTGGGAATCTTGGAAATTAATATACTAATTTGTGTCTCCTTTGGGCACTCTTTGCATCTGGTGTGAGCTCTTCAGAAGTAAAAAAAGAATACGTTATTTTAGGAAAACTTCTATTTTTTTTTTTTAAGTTTGAGTTTATTAAACAGTAAAGAAATACAAAGAAAAACGAGCAGTGAAAAAACAGTCAAAGTATGGAAATCAAAAAGTTATACAAGAAAAGGGGAAAGGGAGGAGGGAAACATTCTAATACATCAATAATCAAATACATCAATAATCAAATACCTGTAATGAAACAATACCTGAAATAATGACAATACTTTAAGTAGTGACAAAGCAAGCAGTAAAAAACTTATAATAATGGATAGAGATGCTAAAATAAGAAAAGATAATTCAAGGCGGTTTGCGAACCTCAATACAGTGAACATCATGTGTGATGGAGGAAGGGGCAGAGGAGGAGAGGTAGTGCACTAAAGGAAGCCAGAGGAGATCCCGCTTAATTGCTAGGGAGATAGGGGAGACAGAATTAGTATCTAATCTATGGTGAAAGCATATTGCATTCCACCAGGAACGGAAGGAAACATTAGTGGCTTGTTTCCAATTGGAAGTAATGTGATGGAAGGCAATGGCAATAAAGAGATCCAATAGGAGATAGTGAGTATGTGTTTGGGGGAGTGCCGGGGATAGAGAACCCAAAAAGATGTGAGAGGGAGAAAAAGGAATAGTGAAATGAAAAAATTTCTGGAGCTGAGACCAAACTAAGTTCCAGAATTGAGAAATGGGAGGACAATCAAAAAGCATGTGTTGTAAGTTTGCTGATGGACAGGGACAAGACCAGCAAATAGGGAGAGTGTCTGTTGAGAAGGAGGATAAGATAGTGGGAGTAAAAAGGGACCGGTTGTAAATAAAGTAAAGAGTTTGGGTCGTATTGGCAGTCCTAGAAGTCTTGTGTATTTTGAGCCAAATATTGTCCCACAAAGCAACTGGCCAATCTGAAGAGAAATCCTGTTCCCAAGCTAGTTCAACCTTTGTTTTGGATCTGTCAGTAGAGGAACGGAGTGAATTGTACAAAGAGGAAGCAGAAGGAGAGGAATCTATAAAATCGAGGCTGTAGTATGATGGGAGAGAGGAATGGTATTAGAGGACGGCAATGATACTAGATAAGATAGAAGGTTAGGATAAAGTGAGTCATATTGAGACCGCGCATTGGGTGGCAATGAGAACTGAGATCGAAGATCTGAAAAAGAGAGAGGAAAATTGTGGGAGAGAAGCTGAGAAATCCATCGGATGCCGCGAGAATGCCAGGACTTCCAAAAGAAGGTATGATTTCGTATCGTAAGCTTTTTGTTATGCCAGATAGGTTGTTCATGTGTCGAGGAAGTACAAGGATAAAATGAAGAGAGATATGGAGAAAGTAGTGTACGGGAATGAGAAAGAACAGGATTATGGAGACTATGGGGAGAGGATGTAAATGATAAAAACTCGCGAAATATGAAAGGAGAAAGGAAAGAAGACTCAACCGTTAACCATAGGGGAGGATGGAAAGGAAGATCGGAGGACAACCAGCGAGCGGATTGCTTGAGGGAAAAAGCGCGATGATAGACTTTGAAATCAGGGAAACGGACACCAGATTGAGATTTATCCTTACGTAAGGAGGATAGTGCAATACGAGATTTTTTACCCTTCCAGAGAAATTTCAACAAGATGGAATCAATCTTCTTAAAGTAGTAATCGGGAATATGAATCAGTATCATGGAGATAGTATATAACAGGAGAGGAGAGAGCATCATTTTGATCGAACTCAGACGGCCCCACCAAGACAAGAAAAGTGGATTCCAGCGAGTAATGGCGGATTCTAGTTTTTTCGAGATATAGTCGAAATTGAACTTCAAAGTCTCTGATAAGTGAGGGGCGAACCAAACACCTACATTTTTAATGTTAGTCGGTTGCCATGAGAAACCAGAGATATCGAAAAGGTGTTTGTGACAGTGCGGGTTTATGGGAAGAATTTCGCATTTATCAACATTGAGGCGATAGCCTGAGACCGCTGAAAAAGAGGAGACTTGATGCAAAAAAGAGGGAAGAGAAGATATCGGGTTTGAACAATAGAAAAGAATATCGTCAGCATAGACCGAGAGTTTACCTTGTTGGGAGGCAAAAGGAAAACCAGAAATCGAGTCATCCTGACGGATTTTGGTAAGGAAAGGTTCTAAAGCCAAGACAAAAAGTAAAGGGGAAAGAGGGCAACCCTGCGAACTCCCCTTTGAAGAGTGAAATAATCGGAAACTTCACCATTGACAAAGATGGACGCCTGAGCGTTGGAGTAGAGTAGAGAAATAAGAGAGATGAATTAAGAAGGGATACCGGACCAAGAGAGAGCTTGAAACATGAAGTCCCAACCGATCCTATCAAAAGCTTTCTCTGCGTCGAGAGAAATGGCAGCGAGTGGTAGATCTAGAGAAGAAGCTCTGCTGAGTATGTTGAAAAAGACTCTGGAATTGTCAGAAGAGAGTCGGCCTTTTACAAAACCAGATTGCTCGGGACCAATCAGATCAGGCAAAATGGGGTCTAGACGAAGGGCTAGGACTTTGGCTAGGATTTTATAATCGGTGTTGACTAGTGAAATGGGACGATAATTTCTACATAGGGTATGATCTTTATCATCTTTGGGAATTAAACAAATTAAAGCTTGTTGGAAGGAACCACTGGAAAGACCAGAAGCTAGAAAAGTGTGATAAAGAGATAATAGTTTTGGTAAGAGAAGGGAAGAGAAGTGACTGTAAAATTCAATGGTGAATCCATCAGGACCAGGAGCCTTGCCATGCAGTATTTTAGAAACCGTGTGAGAAATTTCAGAGAGAGTAATGTCGGCATTTAGAGGTTCGAAATCCACATGAGCTGCGGGAGGAGGAGAAAGAGATTGAAAATAAGAAAGGATGTCAGCTGAGGAAGGAAGGACCTCAGGTGTGTAAAGATTCTTATAAAAAAGCATAAATTCAGACAGAATATCCTTATCTTTGAATAAGATGTCGCCGGAAGAAGAAGTAATCTGTGCAATCTTAGTGCGTTCTTTCTGAATCTTAAGAATAGGAAAACTTCTATAACTGCTTTTCTTGAACTATAACATACTGTAATGTTCCAGGAAAGTCGTCTTGAGCACAAACATGTATTCAAGGTGTGAAAAGGCACTTCCAAACAAACTCCCATCCAGGTCCAGAGCAAATTGTCCAGTCGCAACTGGTTAATGGGTTTCCGTCTGCACCAGCTCCTGAACATCATATCCTGTGAAGTGAAGTTTTGAATGGTTGAAGAAATTGCTACTGGTTTGCTGGCTTTGTTCTGCACAAATTCTCTTTGTCCTGCCTTCAGGAGATTATTAACTCTTACGTTCACAAAAGAAGTTCAGTCGTGCAAGTAGGCACCTGTGGACCCACTTGATCTGATACTTCAGCAAGAGGCTATCTTTCTTGGCCCTTGTAACAGATTCTAAGTCTCAGTGATTCATGATAACGATGGAGACAATTCCTCTCCAATGCATGGCTTGTTTTTCTAGCAGCCAAAGGAAGGTCCTCTTCTTTTATTCTGCTCCAGTCAGGTCTCTAGCGTAGAGAATGATCACATCAGTTTTTAAAAGGTGAACTCAGTGGTGTTTGGAAATAAATCACACTAAATTTCAGTTTTCTTGCCTATTTAATACTATGAACGCAAGTTCCTGTGTCAGAAAAGTGCTTAACGAGGCGTGGCTTGCGCGTCAATCAGGATGGCGGGTTAACGTCGGAGCTCCGACACCGACCTCCGCGTTTTCTCTTGCAGTTTCCGGTCTACGAACATTGCTATGGGCACTGGAACATGAGGTGAGCCTAGCGCCCTCATTTCTTGGACTTTGTGCACTTTTTCGGCGAATTTACTGCCGCGACTCGTGCTTCTCAGCCCCGGCCGCCATTTTGCGCTTCTACCGCGCATTAGCCTCAGCGTCTTTCTTACTTCTTACGAAGTCCTGGGTCCTACCTCTACAATGCTGTCATGCTCCTTTGGAAAGTGATGGGACCAGTGTCTGCAACACCTCCTTAGCGATGCTGTTTTCTGCTAGATTTTGCCGCGACCCGATTCTGGGGTTTCCGGTCGCCATTTTGTCTCCTTCAGACCACGATGTTTTCTCAGTATAGCGCGAAGATGCTGCTTTCTCTCCCTGATCTGTGAATGATTTTCCTGCAGCTTATCTTGGTTTTTGAGCTCCCCTCTTTTGCCCCATTGGTTTTCTTGCTTTTCATGGAGTTATTAACTTCATGGAGTTATTAACTTCTCTTCACTGCGCTTCCGCACTGCGGTTTCCCGAAATTTTGTCCTTATATCCTCAGCCTTCTATCTAACTCCTTCTCTTGTATATCCCCTTTGACTACATTATTTAACCATTGGTGGCTAACGCTCTATGTTCAACTATTTCATTTGGCTCTTTCATGGGGAAGCTTCGCAATTTGAAACTCTCTACAACTACTAAAGTGCCTGCTTGCTCTGATTCGTATTCTCCTCTTCAGGATATGGAAGAAATCACAATATCCAGATCTGATATGATGCCTGGCGCTATTCCCAAATCCCACAATGGTAGCAAGTTGCCATCTTCTTCAGCCTCTACTAAGCACCTCAAAAAAGATCCTTCTTCTCCTGGGAGTGCCTCATCCTCCTCTTCTATGGACCTTATCTTGGAGGAGTTACGAGCCCTTAAACCCTTCATGGAAGCAACCACCAAGACTTTACAGACTATGCATGACAAGTGGTCTTCCTTGGATTCACGGGTTATCATCTTGGAACAATCCACGGAGTCTCTTCAGGTTTCTTGCTCTCATATATCCTCAATGGAGGCTGAGATACTGCAGCTCAAAAGGCAGACGGAGGATTTGGAAAACAGAAATCGTAGGAACAACCTCCGCCTATACGGACTTTCTGAGCTTACGGAAGGATCTAATCCCACTACATTTTTCCAATCCTTTCTCCCGAAAATCCTGGACGCACCAGCTCTATCCTCTATCAATATACAGCGAGCTCACCGCCTTGGCCCTAAAGTTTCTACTAAACCAAGAGGAGTTATCATGTTGTTTCTTCAATACACGGATCTCCTGCAGGTTCTCTCAGCTGCCAAACTTAAGAAACAAATTACATGGGAAGGTCATCGTCTTTTTCTGTCACAAGATGTTTCCAAGGCTACCGCTGACCGTCGGAAGAGGTTTCTGGATATGCGTCCACAATTGAGAGCTATCAACGCTAGATATGGACTGCTTCATTCGTGTCTTTTCAAAGTTACTTACAAAGACAAAACTACCATGTTTGAGGATCCTGCTGCTCTTCAAGATTTCCTTCGTCATCATGGAGCAGACACTATGGACATCTCCAGACATGTTTAATTTTGACTTGTTGATATTTTAGTTGTGCTGATTCTACGCTCATCTTGTTGCCTCAGTTTTTGATGTTGTCTCATCCTTTTTTATTCACCCTCTGTTAAGTATAATTCTGACTTCATGTTTCTTCTCTTCTTTATACTCAACATAATCTCCATCTTTCTATCTCCCTTTCACAGATAATCCCTCTTTCTCATTACCCCGATGTATCACATTGTTTTCTGTATGCTGCCTTTTTGGATTTCTGGATGCGGAGGTCCGGTTGTCCGCTCTTGATGTTGTCACCGCCGTCTTCTGATGCCTCCACCCTCGTTCTCGTTTTGCGTTTTTGTGTTAGTAAGTATGTTCTTTAGTCGTCTTTCTTGGACATGTACTTTCTTCTTGTTCTCCTACCTATTTCTATTCTTTTTTCTTTTTCTTGCAGACTCTCTTCCTCTTTCTTTTTTCTCCTACTTCTCTCTTTCCTTTGTCTTTTTCTCTTCTATTCCTTCTTCTTTTCTTCTTCTTTCCTCTTCTTTTCCATCATTGACTCTGCATTGTTCTTTATTATCCTCTCTCTTTGAACTTAGCGAGCATAATGTTACTAGTTATTTTTTCTTGTTGTTACCTTCCGTGTTACAACTTGGAATGTTAAAGGATTAAATAATCCAATTAAAAGGCAACAGGTTTTATCACACCTAGCCAGATTCAAAACGGATGTTGCCCTACTTCAGGAGTCTCATCTCTCGGAAGCAGAGGCTTTGAAACTTAAACGCTGTTGAGTAGGTCATGTTTTTTGTTCTCCTACTGTTGATAAGATAAATGGGGTTTTGGTTTTGTTCCACAAAAAGTTAAATGTTTCTTCATTTTCTCATGAATGTGACATTCATGGTCATTGGGTAATTGTTAAATTGTTTATAGATAATATCCCTCTTGTGATTATTAATGTGTATGCCCCCACTGGACCTGATAAATTCTTCTGGCCTTCCATTTCTGACAAGTTAGCCTCCCTCTCTGATGATTACGTTATTTTTGGTGGTGACTGCAATCAAATTATTGACCCCTTCCTTGACCGTCACTCGAAAGTTAAGTTTATTCCCTCTAAGATGCATTCCCAGTTTACCAAATCAATTCAAAACAATGCATTAGTTGATATCTGGAGACTATGTAATCCTGACCTCAGAGAATATAGTTTTTACTCCCCTTGCCACCATTCCCAGTCCTGCATTGACTACATTTTCCTCAGTAAACCTTCGACTCAACATGCCATCCGTTCTGATATAGGTTCCATTTTAATTTCTGATCACGCTCCTGTCATTGTTGACATTGATCTCCTTCCATTTCCCCCCCATTCTGGCAAATGGAGATTTAACAATACTTTACTTCTTGATCCCACTTTTTGGTCTGAATTCACTACTTTTGCCACTGAATTTTTCCTACTTAATCACACTCCTGACTCATCCTTTTTGATGGTTTGGGATTCTTTCAAAGCATCATCTAGGGGTTTTATCATTAATTTTGTGTCACGAGGAAGGAAACTCAGAGAGGCCAAATCAGCCCAAATACTTGCTGATATCAAGCGACTGGAACTCGCTTACCACTCTTCTAATTCAGATTCCTCCCTTAAGGAACTTATTGATGCCAAAATTTCTTTTAATAAATTTACAACTGACTCTGCCTCTAATCTTCTTTTAAAATGTAACTCCCGCTACTATGGTGGTAGGAACAAAATGGGGAAACTCCTTGCTAATTACTTGAAAGTTAGGAAAGATTGAATCGATTAAGACTTCCTCTGGTGAATCTCGTTTTAAAGATAAGGATATTCTTAACAAATTTGTCAATTTTTATAAATCTCTCTACTCCGGAACATGTTCCCTCTTCAACGGACATTCATTCTTATTTTTAGTCCCTTGCTTCTCCTCCTTCGTCTCATGTCAACTTTGACCCTTTAGATTTAGATATCACACTCACTGAAGTTTCCCACGCCGTCTCTAAATTACGTCACGGTAAAGCTTCTGGTCCAGACGGATTCACTATTGAATTTTACAGTCATTTTGCCTCTCTTCTCTTACCAAAACTTCTTCTTTTATTTCATTCCTTCCTTGATGCCGGTTCGTCGAGCGGCTCTTTTCAACAGGCTTTAATATGCTTGATTCCTAAAGACGATAAAGATCATTCATTCTGTAAGAATTATCGTCCTATCCCTTTAGTTAACACAGATTACAAAATATTAGCCAAGCTCTTAGCTCTACGGATGGATCCTCTTTTACCCAACTTAATCGGTACTGAACAATCGGGCTTTGTTAAAGGCCGTCTCTCGTCTGATAACTCTCGAGTCTTCTTTAACATTCTTAGTAAGGCATCATCTTTAGACCTTCCTTTAGCCGCTATCTCCCTTGACGCTGAAAAAGCCTTTCACAGGATCAGCTGGGATTTTATGTTCCAAGCTCTTCTAGGGGCCGGTTTCCCTCCCAAATTATTTTCTATTATCTCATTACTTTATTCTAGCCCCCAGGCATCCATTTTTGTCAACGGTATGACCTCGGATTATTTCTCCCTCCAGAGAGGTGTTCGACAAGTTTGTCCATTATCCCCCTTATTATTTGTTTAATCCGTGGAACTCTTTCTCACTAAAATCCGTCAAGACGATAACATATCAGGCTTTTCTTTTGGTTCTCGACAGGTTAAACTTTCGGTGTATGCTGATGACATCCTTTTTTACTGCTATGACCCTCTCTCTTCTCTTCCTTCTTTCCTCCAGCAAGTTTCCTCCTTTTCCGCGGTGTCTGGTTATCGTCTAAATGCTGATAAATGTGAAATCCTCCCTTTGAATCCTTTGTGTCAAAAACATCTTTTCACCCAATCTGGTTTCTCATGGCAACCTACCAAAATAAAATATTTGGGCGTTTGGTTTGCGCCTCTCTTATCCGATACTCTTAAAATAAATTTTGATTATATTTCCAAGAAATTAGATCCGTCCATCACTCACTGGAATCTGCTCTTTTTGTCCTGGAAGGGTTGTCTAAGCTCTATAAAGATGATGCTCTCACCTATCCTTCTCTATACTATTTCTATGATCCCAATGCGCATTCCGGATTTTGTATTTTAAAAGGATTGACTCCATATTATTGAAATTTTTGTGGAATGGTAAACGTTCTCGTATCGCCATTGCCTCTTTACGAAAAGATAAATCTCAGGCTGGTGTCCGTTTTCCTGATTTCAGAGCTTATCACCGTGCTTTTTCTCTAAAACAATCTACTTGCTGGCTCTCTTCTGATCTTCCTTTCCACCCTCCTATTTGGTTAAACATTGAATCCTCTTTTATTTCTCCCTTTAATTTTCATGAACTTCTATCTTTTACGTCCAATCCGACCCGTCTTCATAATCCTATCATTTCCCATTCTCAAAAACTTCTTCGTCCTTTCTTGCCTTCATCTTATCTTTCCCGCCTTTCAGCCCACGAACAACCTATCTGGTATAATACACAGCGCAAAATTCACAATCGTACCATTTTCTGGAGATCCTGGCACTCTCGTGGACTACGTTGGATTTCGCAACTTCTTTCTCATGACACCCCTCTTTCCTTTTCGGAACTTCATTCCCAATTCTCTTTACCCTCCAGCTCTCGCTCACAATATAATTTATTGTATCCTATTCTTACTCTTTATCTTCTATCATTACCACCTTCCAATGATGTTCCTCCAGTCCACAGATCCATATCCTCAATAATAGAGTCCTCTCCTTCTGTGTCTTCTCTTTATAATTCCTTCCGTTTTCTTACCGATAGACCAAAAACTAAACATGAGCTTGCCTGGGAATCCGATTCCCTTCTGGGATAAAATCTGGACTAAACTTCATAAGACCTCTAGAGCTGCTAATACTACCCAAAGTCTTTATTTTATATACAATAGAATTTTATTTACTCCACACGACTTGTCACATTTCTCACCTGACATTTCCTCTACTTGTTGGCCATGCCCTTGCCCTTCTGCAGATTTAAAGCACATGTTGTTTGATTGTCCTCCTGTTTCCCAGTTTTGGAGTTCAGTTTGGTCTCAAATCCAAAAGATTTTCCATTTTCAGATCCCCTTCTCCCCATCACACTTCTTTCTAGGATCGCTTTCCCCTGATCTCCCCCAATCTCAACATCACTACCAACTCATTGATCTCTTAATAGCTGTTGCTTTTCACACCATTACCTCTAACTGGAAGCAAGCCACTAACGTTTCATATCGTTCTTGGTGGAATGCAGTTTGTTTTCATCATCGTTTAGATACTAATTATGTATCCCCCATCTTGTTGGCAATTAAAAGAGACCTGATTTAGCTTCCTTTGGTAACTTACCTATCCTCATCTGCTTTCTCCATCACCTCCCCAGACCCTGATTCTGTTGAAGTACGTAAACCACCTTGACTCTCCCATTGCCCTTCTCCCCAATATTTAATATTTATTGTTATTTTACTGTGTATTTGCTTCTTTATCTATTTATTCTGTTTTGAAATTTATTATGCTTACTATATTTTCTGTATTTCTATTATGTGATTTTACTTGCTTTCTTTATTTCTCTTTTTGTATATTTCATGATTGCAATTGTTTCCTCCTTATGATGTAACCTGTTGCCATATCCATTTTCCTGTTTCTTCACTTTCCCCCCTTTTTTGATATTTTATTTCTTCAATAAAATCAAACTTAAAAAAAAAAGAAAAGAAAAGAAAAGTGCTTTACTCTAAAGCCTTCATACATAAGGTACTTTGTGATACAGCCAACACAGATGACAGTCATTAGCTTTTCTTCAGCTTTTCCAAACACCACCAAAGGCCATTTCAAAGCTGTCTCCAGAGGATCAAATTAAGTCCCAGCCCTGAATGTTGATGCATCTGTTGTCCATCTCTTGTTGTGTATGGCTCTGCTGCAGTGTGAAATTCCCCCTATGCACAAAGGCAGGACGATGATACTTACAGGGATATTAGGTCTGGATGTGGATAGATTCCTTCACTGAGTTCATTGCACCCCTCTGAAGCTGGGCAGTTGGTCACACTATTCCTGAGAATATGTGGCATAAAGTAGGGCACCTAGTTGCAAGCTACATTAGAGCTAGATTAGCATTGGATCCCGCTCATCTGAAGCTCCCCTATGATTCTCTCAGTCGTAACACTTACATTTGATTCTGGTATTAGAAAATTGGAATGTCGAGCACTCCATTGCAGACAATGTGCTTCTTCGGGCTGGTAAAGGCCCGCAGAGCAACATTCCAATGTTGTTTAAACAAAGGCCTCTCGAAATCCCCTCGGGCTCCAAGAGGCCTTTGTTTAAACAGTTAGAACATTCTGCCCTGTAGTGGCAGAATGTTCTAATAGCCTTATAGCTCTTCGTAGCGTCGCTATACCGGCTATTAAAGTCCCAATACCTTGTTAAAGTACACACAGAACATCACATAATTTATATAACTTCGCACTTGTACGACATCTACACCCGACCATCCTACTAAATTAAAGCATTTCCCACCAATCTTTGTTTTACATTTTGCGGCCAAAACTTTGGGAAACATGTTGTGCAATTTGTTCTCAGTCATCTACAGGTCAACAACTGCTTGGTTATTTTGCAGGTGGGCGTTTGACCTTCATAAAGCGCACAGTCCATTCTTCTCTCCATCTTTAACAACCTGAGGTTTGATCTGGATGCTGGGCATGTTAATGCCTTGGTACATCCAAACTTTTCTTTCAGCTTTAAATACAATTGAACATTCCATCCTTTTGGAATGAATTGATGCAACAGGCATTAGGGATATGCTCGTAGGTAGTTCCAATCTTTCCTTTTCAGCTAGACACATGCAGTAAAACTGGATTCCTTTACTGCTCAGAAACTATCAATTCGTTGTGGGGCTCTCCAGAGCCGTTTTAAGGCAAAGTAGGCAATTACCCACCTTCCACGGGACGTCCATTTCAAGTGAGTACCCCATAATAAGAATGGCCAACAAATAGTTTATTTTTCTGATTTGACAGCTGAGCATCTTTAACAGAAATGGCGGGGTACATTTGGTAAGGGATTGTGCTGGGGCAAAGTCACACAAAATGCGCAAAGCCGCACAAACTCTTGTATGGGTATTTCCATTCCAACTCCAGTTATTTTGCATTGGAAAGATGCTCTTTTCTCAGCCCAAATAGAGCGTTGTGTTGTTTTGCTCCACTTTGTGTCAAGGGAGCATTACTTGGGTGCATCATCTGTGGATTAGTGCAACAGCCATGCATTTTGATGCAAAGCCTGATCTACTAAGATAGCCCGACCGAGCTTAGTATAAAACATAAATAAATGCCTCCTTGAATTAGGCATTGCCACTCCTCATCTCTGCATTTCATTTCTGTCTCTACATCACAGGTCCTCAATTACCTCACATATTTACACCTCACCTCTCTCTCTCTCTAATCTCTCAATTTACATTACCTTGCTCTCTTCTCATCCATCTCATTCTCCTGTTCTATCTCTATACCCCTTCCTTTCTATAAATGCCTGACTCATTTTTGGCTCCATATTTTTCTCTACCTATAGACTTTTACCTCTATCATCAATTCCTCTGCCGCTTTCTCCCTTTGTCTCTCTCACACATACAAACATATATCCCTCCCTGGACTGCATTCTCTGTTTCAACTGACCCCTCCAACCCCTGTACCTCTACTATCTCTCTCAGCGTCTTTCTTTATACATCTCTCTACCTGACTATCGCTTCCTATTTTTCTACCTCACAACTCTCTACCTCTGTATAAAACTCAACACTCTTTTCCAGTTTCACATATGTCTCTCAACTTCCACCTTTAAGGAAAACAGGCTGCATTAAACAATATAAATATTTCTTTATTTAAATAGCTTTTCCCCGCCCGCTTATATTACCCAGCAGGTCTGCTCTCTCCCCCATTCAACTCATTCTCCACATATCCTCTCATTTGTTTCTCCACACTTTCCCTCTGTCTCATTAAACTAATGTTTCCCCTCATATTAACCCTGTAACTTCATTCTTTTTCCACAGATTTCCTCTTAACTTCTCTCATTTTCTACAGAATCCTCCTTTTAACTTCATTCTTTCTCTGCAGATTCTCTCTTAACCACTTCCTTTTTCCACAAATTTTCCCTTTTTAACTTCATTCTTTTTCAACAGATTCCCTTTTAACTTCTCTCTTTTCCCACAGATTCCCCTTTTAACTTTGTTCTTTCTCCGCATATTCCCTCTTAACCTCTTTCTTCTTTCAGATTCCCTCTTTCAACTTTATTCTTTTTACACAGATTCCCTCTTAACTTCTCTCCTTTTCCACAGATTCCCTCTTAACTTCTCTCTTTTTCACAGATTTTAACTTCATACTTTCTCCACAGATTCCATTTTAACTTCTCTCTTCTTCCACAGATTCCCTCTTAACTCCTTTTGTCCACACCTGTTTTTCCCCTCATATTCTTGCTCTCCCTTCCGTGGCTAAACTGCTCTTTTCCAACTGCATTCTCTCGCCCCCTTCCCACCTTACACTGACACAGCCCAGTGCCCCGCCACCTTCCCAGGTAACCTATTTAATGGAGGCTGCAGTGCGGCCCTATTGAGCAGGTCCGTGGGCCAACTCTCCCCCCTGCTGCTCACACCATCCAGCAGGTCCTCGCTCTCCCCCCCTTCAACTTGCTCTTCACATATCCTCTAACTCGTTTCTCCACAGTTTTCCTCGCTCTCATTAAACTCATTTTCCCCTCAGATTAACATTGTAATTTCGTTCTTTTTCAACAGATTCCCTCTAACTTCTCACTTTTTCCACAGATACCCCCTTTTAACTTTGTTTTTTCTACACAGATTCCCTCCTAACCTCTTTTTTCATCCACAGATTCCCCCTTTTTAACTTTGTTCTTTTTCTACAGTTAACCTCTTAACTTTGTTATTTTTCCACAGATTCCCACTTAACCTCTTTCTTCTTCCACAGATTCCCCCTTTTTAACGTTGTTCTGTTTCCACAGC
Source organism: Lissotriton helveticus (assembly GCF_964261635.1). Lineage (NCBI taxonomy): Eukaryota > Metazoa > Chordata > Amphibia > Caudata > Salamandridae > Lissotriton > Lissotriton helveticus. Next base: position 293,758,441 of record NC_136059.1, on the reverse strand, counting down.
TTCCCCCTTTTAATTTCGTTCTTTCTCCACAGATTCCCTCTAAAGCTCTTTCTTCTTTCACAGATTCCCCCTTTTTAACTTCTTTCTTTTTCCACAGTTTACCCCTTAACTTAGTTCTTTTTCCACAGATTTCCCCATAACCGCCTTCTTCTTCCACAGATTCCCTTTTTTAGCTTCAGTCTTTCTCCACAGATTCCCTCTTAACTTCTCTCTTTTAACTTCAGTCTTTTTCTGCAGATTACATCTTAAATTCTCTCTTTTTACACAGATTCCCTCTTAACTCCTTTTCTCCACACACGTTTTTTCCTCCTTTCCTTGCTTTCTCTCCCCTGGGCTAAACCTCTTTTTTCCCATTCAGCCATTCCCTCGCCCACTTCCCGCCTCCCACTGACCTGGCTCAGACACCTACCCCGCTTTCGGGAAACCTACTTAATGACGACATGCCAAAGTCAAACGGAAGTCTGTCTATGCCCATGCACTTCTGGACTGAGCCCAGTGCCTGGACCCCTGGCACCCCTCCGATTTGAAGATGCACAAGCACTGTGCTTCTAGCCCTTAATCCCGGAAAACTCAGCAACAACTGCACCCTCACCTACCCATGTGGCAACAGCAGAACCTTTTTCCTTCAGGCACTGTCAATTCTACTGCAACACAGAACCCTCAACTCGTGGAACCCTGCCTGCTGCCACTGCTATAGATAAACCCCATTGCCTGTTGATCAACACCTGATCACTCCACAAACACGGCGGCAAGATCTAGGACACCTTAATGAGATATGGGTCAAATCGGCATCAGCAGCCGATATCGCCACCACCACTCCACACATATACAAGACAAATCCACCAAGGCTGCACCAACAAACAAGTTGATGGAATAGCCATCATCCACAAGCAGTCCATCAACTGCACAACCACCACTGACACCCTCACTCCCATCTTGAAACTCCTCAATTTCCAGATCAACACCAACTGCAAGACAACGGTCAAAGGCACCCTCACTTACAGACACCCGGGACACACACCCTTCCTTCTGCGAAGCCATGACTGGCCTCATCGCCCCACTCGCCATCGGTTTCAAAGACTTCCTTTTCCTTGGGGACCTCAACTACCACTGGAAGACCCCAATGACTCCAAAACAACCACCCTACTCAAGAGCATGGAAATTCTTGGCCACTACCACTGGTCACAGATCCCATATCACTGGACACACTCTTGACCCCATATTCTCAGACAGTGACATTATTAAATACAGACATACCACCAAGATCACTTGGTCTGACCAGTCCATTGTCCCCATTCACATCACTACCACCCCATCCACACCCGCCGCCCACCCAGTGCTCATTACAGAGGCAGGAGCAAAGTAACAGAGGACCTCTGGACGAACTCCCTCAAAGCCTCTTCCCCCAACGCCACCACTGACCTTCGGGTCAGAAACTTCAATGCATGGATAAACACATGTAGTGCTGAAGCCGCCCCCTCAAACCCACCAAAACTAGCAGATCCTCTAAACATCACAGCTGGTTCACACCAGAGCTGAAATCCCACTTGTAAGCAGCTCGAGAGGATCTGGCACTCCAGCAAAACTAAAAACGACCCCAACAATTTCAAACTAGTCCTCAACAGCTACCACCTCCAACTCAGAACTGCCAAAAAGAATGAACTAACTCTTCACCTGGACTCCAGCTCTAACCATCATCAAGGAATTTTCCAACCCCACAGCCACTGAGAACAACATCAACTACTGGCAAGAGCACTGCAACACTCTCGCTGACTTCTTCTAAACCAAAATTGCCACAATATATGAGTAATTAGACCATATAGCTGAACTCTAAAGACTCTTCAACAACCCCGACCTCCCAAGAAAAGCTCTCTAAATACATGGGAACCTGTCACTGGAAACACAACTGCCTCCATAAGGGCTCTATCTACTCGGGAGCCCCCAAGGATCCTCGCCCCACCACATGTTCATTCTCGGAAAAAGCTTCATCAGCAAGGAGCTCACATCAATCATCAATGCATCCTTCACATCTGCCTCCTCCCCTCAAGGATGGTAACACACAGAAATTAAAACGGCTCCTCCAAAAAGCCCACCAAAGACACCAACGCTCCTTAAAAACTACCACACTATCTCCCTACTGCCTTTCCCAGGCAAGGTGCTAGAGAAAGCAGTAAACCTCCAACTCACTGCCCACCTGGAGAAAAAAAAACACTAGACCCCTCTCAATCCAGATTTTGCTCAAACCTCAGCACCAAGACCATCCTGATTAAGGCCACAGACAACATCAGGATTCTCCTGTGCAGGGAAGAGACTGCTGCCCTGATCCTCCTTGATCTCTTCGCAACGTGTCTCACCACACCCTCCTGCATGATCTCCACCAAATGGGGATCAAAGGAAAAGCCCATGAATGGGTCTCCCCCTTTCTTTTCCCATAAGGATCCCACAAGCCCGACCCTCTTCAACACTTATATGGCACCTCTGGCCACCCTGGTCAGATCCCAGGGCATGAACATATTGTGGACCGATCTCAGCTCACCCTCTCACTCACCTCAGACTCGACTAACACCAAATCCAACTCACACACGTCAATGAGCAGCATCGCAAGCTGGATGCAAAGTAGATGCCTCAAACTCAACACTCATCTTTGGTAGAAACTACTCCCTGTGGGACAACTCATGTTGACTTAAACAAATCTCAGAGCACACTCACTCTGAAGTGCTGTTGCAAACAGTTGAGCAATTGAAAGGGACTGTAAGCAGTTCCAGTTAGCCATTTGGTTAAATTTGAATGAAACATGAAGAAAAATAGATGCTGAGAGTCCATAGTTTGAAACACACCATGAATCAAAAAGACAAATGAGTAGAGAACACCCTTCTCAAACCAATACGCTTTCTGAAATTAACATCCCCAAGTAAATTATATTTTCTAATTAAACATTCTTGTTTTATGGCAACCTAAATATTAGAACATCTTTTCTAAAATTCTCAGTAAACTAGTAAACTAGAAATGTTTTTATCTTAGAGAAAAATGATGGTTGGATGATGGATGGAACATTTAACTAGTATTCCCATCCATTCACCCAAATGTACACACTTCATGGTAAATGTAATAACAACAACATTCCATGCCACTAATATTTGATTGCTATCAGACAAGCATTCCTTGAAATGCCATTATATTTTGAACTGTGGTGGTGACACAAAAACAAACAAAAGTCACCCATTTAAAATACCAATTGATGTCGAGCAACCAATGAGCAGTGTGTTAAAAATATATGTCTAAAAACCCAAACTTGGGTATTCTGTTTCCATTTTTCACTATCTAGCTTAAGATATAAAACTATTGTCTATGAAAGGAATATATGACTCACAGCAAAATACAGTTTGAACTGAAAAAAAAAAGTCAGGATTAGTGTTTGTACCAAAGAACATACAGATGAGCACTTTAGCACATTAATTTAATGTGATTACTACAGCGATAATGAAGAAAAACTAAATTATTAAGACACTAGTTTCGACCATTTAAGCAGGTCAGGTCACCGACCTTTACCAAGATTCAATATACAGTGTTGAAGCTGTTACCTTGACCTGCTTAGACACCAATAATGCCATCAAAGGTTGGCCTGACTCCTTTAGTTCTACAATTTTCAAAATACAGCTTCCATTTCAATTTCAAACATTCTTGGCTGTAGATTACCTGCCACTGATTCAATACACTTTGCATCACTAGCAAAAAACAAACCCCTCTCTTTTGTCTCAAGGCATTTAAAGGGAATTATTTAACATTAAAATATCCTTACCCTGCCATCGTCAGGAACCCTTTAACGCATATTTAACTGGTTGTATTATAGAAGCATGAATAGATTTAGCATGCATGTCCAACCACCAATGAGTCTTTACCTCGCATTCCTTTACCACGAATGCCTTTACCACCAAATTTCGTGGTATAGGCATGAATGGTAAAGGGATATGTATGGCCATGGTCGCCCCTACCCCGCCTCTCCCAGCCACCCCCCAACCTCTGCCCCGTGCTTTCTATTTAAGTACCCCAACCCCTGACACTGCCCTAAAACCTACCCGACCCCACCACTAACAACTACCCTATCTACCTATTCCCCTCCCACTTCCCTAAGGCCTAAAACCTTACACTGCCCCTCCCTACCTCCCCTCCCATCGTCCTTTAAACTACATTTTTGTACATAGCAATACACATATGTAGGTACGCATCTATAGTCCAAATAAATGCTTATATACAGTGGGATATGCTGTATATATCTGTTTGAGTATGGTAGTTATGTGGGGAGGAGTTAACTCTTGAGTAGTCTTCTGAAGATAAGGAAGTTATCCCTGGATCTTTTGTTTAGGGGTGAAGAGTTAAACAATGTGGCTACTTAAACGGAGCAGGATGCGCCACCCAATGGCGGCTGGTCCATAGGGGTGCCGGTGAAGCGCCCCACAAAAGAATTGGGCAACAGGTGAACAGGAATGTAGGCAGACGAGTTGCCAGCTTACAATTCGTCTGTTTACATGTCTGGGCCAGCCTGTGCTTCACGGGTGTAACTGAAAGTGTGTATGTCAACTCACAGCGCACGCAGGCGAGAGGCAAGCAGGAGTCTAGAAGATGGTCTGCGCATGTGAGAGAGGAGCGTTTACTCCTCACTCACATTCACAAACCATTAGGTATGTGATGCATGCCCAGTGTAGTGCAGGAGTCTGAAGATAGGCTCCTGCTCGGGCGGTGATGTGTTTTGCACAAAGTTGCCCCTTGCCCTATCAAATGCCAGGACAGAGTAAACAAAGGGTCAGCTGCTCGGCCCCCCGTCGCATCCAGTCTCCTAATTGGCAGTTAGTATTTCCTGTTGCGGCAAAAGAAAAGAGCGGGGAGAAGTTGCTTCCACCACCACGTTGCAGAGGAGACGTGATGCGATGCGGGACCGGGATGCCTGGTAAGTTTTATTAATTAAATTAACCCCCACCCCCCCTCCCCACGCGTACCTCCTCCCCCTCCCAGTCATTCCAGCCGCACCTGGTCCCTGGAAGGGCGGAGATGCTAATGGTGAGAGTGTATATAAAAACCTGTTTCCAGGGATTTCTTGTTCTGTGTAAAATGCCAGATTTTTCAGGAAAACTACTTAACGTATGCCCACGCTTGTACAGGGGAGTAGAAGATCCAGTTTTTTCTAGTTCAGCTTTATGTATGGCTGCTGGTGCAAACTCGTCTCGAATGGCCTTGCTCCTTTAAGTTGATGTATCCCTTTAAAATTGTCTCCAGCAGTAATTTCTATAATTATGTAACATCCCTCATTGTGCAGGGAGAATTTGCTCATTGCACATTTTTTTCCCCGATAAGGTTTCTGTGGAAGTCTCAAACTGATTTTGGAGTTTCTTGCGGCAGCCGTGCCTGTGAAAGTGGCATGTGAAGTTGCCTCCTGCACCATCGGGCATCAGAGAGGTGGACATCACCCAGCCGGACATGTGTTGGCTGGTAGCCTATGGGTCTTTTTAAGGATAGTCTGTAGTTTAAATTATGAACCCGGGACGTATGTTGCAGAAATAAGACTTCTGTTGTGCAGGATGCAGGATTTATTGCTAGAGGAGCCACGTTGTGAACAGCAATAGGTCTGCCAGGGTGTCATAGCTCTTGAAGAAATAATTACTTTGATTACGTAGTGCATGTGACGGATGGTAATGTGTATGCCTGCTAGTGTTTCCCTACCGGTTTCCTTTGTCCGCAATTATTCCTAGTTTTATTGTATCTGTCCAGAGCAGTGTGATTAAAGCAAACAGTGGAATGTGCCATGATGGCACAGGTAGCAGGTTTGAACTGGAAATGTTTGGAATCTGACCACGTACATAGACCGTCATGTGGGGACTGAAAGGGCCCGGATAAAATAAATTTGAAAGGACACGACACTTAATGATGTGAAAGCGTCTTTGCTTTCCTCGGAAGAGTCGGCTGATTTCACATAAATCAATAAATAAATAAATAAGGGCTGGTTTCCTACCCCTACTGGAGTTATGGCCCACAGGGACATGCATGTATGGGGTTGAAGGATGTGGATTTGTGCGGTCCCCTGGTATATGATGTCACAGTAGGTCTGGAAGCCCAAGCTGACGTCAACCAGAGCAGATCTAGAACGCCTATTGTTGTTGAGCATTCAAGATACTCGACCGGTTGCAGAGAGCTTTTTTTATCTTTGTTTGATTGTCCTTTTAAGGTAATGGTAGTGAGGTGGACTGGGAAGAATGTTGGTTGGTGCGAATGCTGCAGTCAGTCCCACGGTCACATGGTGTTAGTTTAAACTGCGTCTGTTTCACTAGTTCCATTTGCTTCATGTCTTTCCTTTTGGGTACTTTTGCAGTTGCTGCTTAGGTTTTATCTCTTTACACTACACTAACAGTTATACAATTTAAATTCAGTGAGATATGGAGCATTTTTATGTGTTTAAATATTTTAGGTCCATACCTTTACAATTGCTTTATAAACCTTCTTACTTTCTCAACTTTGCTTGAAAATGCACCATTTGGCCACTTGAAAAACAGAAAAAAAATCCACCGGGGGAGGCCTTTAGAGAAACCCCCCAAAGCCTCTTGTGATGGTTTGCCTCGTTCGCCATAGGGCACTCATACTTTCAAAAGTTACAAGCCGACACTGGCGCCACCCATGTTTTTTTTCTTGTATGGTGGGATATTGAGACAAGGTGCCAATCTAGAGTGGAGGTGAAGAGCGGTCCTGTTCCATGTATTGATTTGTGGGTGATACAAAGCAGCTTGAATGTGGATTGTCTGGCAAACGGTAATCAATGTAGGGCCTTCAAAGCAGGGAAGATGTGAGCTTGTGGCTTTATGTGTAAGAGTAGTCTGGCAGCGGAGTTCTGAAACAGTTGTAGTCTTTTCATAATTGTTAAAGATGACCAGTGGTAGAGGATATTGGCGTAATCAAGTTTAGATAGAACAAGAGAGATAGTATCCTGGACCTTGTGTGGAAATTCCAGGTGAGGGAAGATGCAACACAAAGATTTTATAGTAACAAAGCTTGATCTTGCTAGTTTGTCCACTTCAGCATTCATTGATAACTTGGAGTCCATTGCAATTCCGAGGTTTCTTATTTTCTTTAATACTTTAGGCGGTGATCCCAGATCGCCAGGCCAGGAGGGTAGTGGGTCATAATTTTTCAAAATCGCAACACATGAGTATTTCCGATTTGGAAGCATTCAATTTGAGATGGCTCCATGTCATCCACTGATCCAGTGCTCTGAGACAACTGAAAATGTGTGAGTTTCCAATGTCTTTGGGACTTTCCAGTTTAAGGTCTATGTGTGTGTCATCTGCATAGCTATAGCATTTGAAGTTAAATGTATTCATCAGTGCCGGTATTGACTACATAGAAATGTTGAAAAGTATGGGTGAGATGATAGAGCCTTGAGGAACCCCTGCTTTTGTTAATGACGGTTTGGATGAGAAAGGGGCTGTATGGATGACATTAGTTCTGTTTTGAAGGTAGGATGTGATCCAGTCGAGAGTAGTCCCCTCTATGCCTGCTTCATAGAGTCTTTGTATTCGAGTGTCATGGTCAACAATATGAAATGCAGGCTAGAGGTCCAAGAGAAGTAGTGCAGCAAATATATTCTGGTTAACTGTGTTCTTAAGGTCATCCTATATGGTAACAAGGGTAGATTCTGCGCCTCTTCCTGGACAGAATCCTGTCTGGAATTCTGAAAGTATAGAATTATCTTCAATGAATTGTGACATCTGGGTGACTGTAGCTCTTTCTATTAGTTTGCCTAGGAAAGGTCCATTTGTAATTGGTCTGTAGTTGTCAGGGTTAAGCGGGTTCAGATTTATTTTCTTTAGTAATGGGCGTATGTATGACTTTTTGGGATGTTCTTGAAATATACCTGCAGTTAAGGAATTGTTGATGATTCTTCTTACTGGTGTGGCAGCAGAGGTAGTTAGAATAGTTTTCTTGAAAATTTGTGGTGGACCAGGGTCAGAAGGGCTGCCAGCAGGCCTGCTTGCTATGACCACATCCACAAATTCATTGTGTGATGTTTGTTGGAAGGAATGGAGAGACTGGGTTTACGTACTCTTGGAGTGTTTTTTTGGAAAAGGGTCGGTGCTGGTAGTTTTTCTTTGTTTTAAATAGGAGTCCAACATGTCTGCTTTGGTTGTGTAATGAATTGCCAGTTTGTCTGTGAAATCTTGAGTACTGGGTAGAGCTTCTTCTAGAGAGCTTTTAAATAAGTTAAGTGAAGGCTTGTAAGAACAGTAGGAATATGAGTAAATATTAAGCCTGGGCGGAGTTAGAGTAGCGGGGCGGAGTTAGCATAGCGGGGCGGAGTTAGCGTAGCGGGGCTACGCGGAGTGCCACCAAGTTGGCAACAAACTCAGTGGAACTCCGCATAGCTCCACTACGCTGCTCGCCTCCACCCCCCTATTTTTGTATAACTTAAAAAGTCCATTAAAGCAAGTTAAAAAGACTTACCTTAAAACCGCGGCTTCCCCGGGCTGCCCTTCTCCTCTTTTTCGGCATTAGAAATACTGATAAGAAAACTGCGCATGCGCGCACGCGCATTTCTTACGAGAAATGTGCATGCATGGAAGTGCGCGCATGCGCAGTTTTCTTATCAGTATTTCTAATGCCGAAGAAGAGGAGAAGGCCAGCCCGGGGATGCCGTGGTTAAAAGGTGACTCTTTTTAATTTGCTTTAATGTACTTTTAAGTTATATTATTGATAGGGGAGTGGAGGCGGGCGGCGGGAAACTCTGCTCCCCTGCGGAGTGTGCTGAGTTTTGCCTACTCCGCATTCTTGGCGGAACGCGCAGTAGGTAAAACTCGGCACACTCCGCGGGTGGAGCGGAGTTCTCCACCCACGGTTAGTAAATATAAGATTCCGTATAAGACCAAGAGGAAAAAGTGATAGTGACATATGACTTGTAATTCTGATTCACTGTATATGTGATCATGTGTTATTGGTGTTTGAAGTTTGTGGGGAGTACCAACAACCCGGTAAAGAAGGACATTTGACAGGATCTATCAGTTTGCTGACTTTTAATTCCATGATTAAGGCAATGATATTCTGAGCTTCTTTGGAATAAATGCAGAATCCACAACTCACACAACAGCCATGTACACCATAACTTGTACACCAAATGCAGTGCTTATTACAGCACCCTTAATAAAGCAGATATTGTTACAAATGTTTAAACCATTTTAATGATGAATTTACATATCACATTACCCTTATCACTGTGGCAGGGAATCCTATGAATAGTTTTAGCTATTTTTATGTTTTATTCATTGTTATATATATTGTGAGGTTATAAGGAATGCCTTTGGAGAGCAAGTGTCAGGTTGCAGGACTTGTGTAATAATTGAGTGTAGACTTTTAAGTTTCAAATTTCAGTGATTTTAATCCTTAACCAGAACTTCACTTTAAGTGGTTTGTAGGGGTATTTCTGAGTTTTTAAACATACTTCAAAGCATTGTAACGAAAGTCAAGCATAACTACACTTTAACCTATGGTTTGTAAGTGTTTTGTATCATATACAACATCCAAGAGTTCCCTGGGCCCAGCCCATAGTGGGAAGGCCAACCCCGATGCACACTTCAGCCACACACAACAGTTGTTGGCTTCAAGGCCTGGCTTTTAACCAGGCCCTTTCTCAACTCACCACAGGTAACCACTTCCTGCTGCCAAATGCATTTGAGCATGAACCATGGAAGTGGGTTGCAAGGTCTGGTCTCTATCCAGGACCCGCATCAAACCCGCCGAGTGGCACCAACTCCGCTGCACTCTGTCAAAAACCTTGTGTGGCAGGGCTTAGCCTCAGGGCCTGTTCTCCGGCCAGGCCATGAGGCTATCTCACCATGGGTAGCCACCTCCCATTGTGCATGAATTTTGACCAAAACCCTACACAGAGGGGTTTTGTTGCAGGGCTGGGTCCATGGCCAGGCAGTGTTTGCATTAAAAAACAGTTTTAAGTGTTCCCGGATCCAAAGTTGAATTTGCGGTCCCAGGTGCAAGATTCACAGCCTGGTATCAAGTTCCCAAGGCACTTCTTACAGAACTGTTAGTGCAAGTTCATCAACAGGCCAATAATGTTCTGTGATGCTGGCCCTGGGTTTGTGGTACTGAGCCGTGAAGCTTTCCCTGAAGTTGCAGTGCCCACACGTGGTTCATGGTACCGTGGGTACTTGCTGGGAACAAAAAATCTAGCCATTTATCACATTAGGCATTTAAATGTTGTTGTTTTTTGTTTTTTTTACACTTTTGGAACTCCTGCCCATGGGTCTGGGGGTCTAGGTGTGTTCACTCTGCAGTCTCATGTGACCTTTCACTTTTTTTTTCTGGATGTGTGTTCTGGATCCCTGTGTCCTATAACAGTAATCCTGATTATTTGGCTCCTGGGTAGATTGTTTTAGTTTCACTGAGCTAACTCCTAATCCACAAATGCAAAACGGTAAACAAGAAAACAAACTCCCACAGCCAATCAGAATTGAACATATTTTAAATTTTTTGGTTCACAAAGCTTCATGAATTCAGGTTTACAGAATTCTGCAAAGGGGCCTTGCATCAGACCAGAAAGTTTTTTTACCAGTGTAATCATTGATCAGATTCATAATTCATGTATCTTCATTACCCCCTGCATCTTGAGGCACCCTTTCTTGACCAACGCTCCATACTTGCAAGGGCTTCCAAAATCCTTTCCTCTTGGGGTCTTTCCCTAGCAGGTCCATCCTAGACATATATGAGACTCCAACCAATCCGAATGCTGCGGCAGGATACCTCCCACCTATTTACGGCAAATTTCTCTTCTAGCGAGTAGGATTGCATAGAACAACAAGTTTCTAAGAAAGCCCGTACGTCCATCCATCACACCAAAAATAATCAATGATAGGCTTACCTTAATTTACAGACCCAAAATTTCTGATGTAGTTGTTTCCACCTCGTCCCAAAACCCTCTTATTTCTGGGCATTGTTAGAACATATTGACATCTGTCGCTTTTTCAAGGCCACATTTTGCACAGCTGGTTTAACTTCCCATCCCCATCTTTGACAACTTTTCAGGTGGTATGTATGCTCTGTGGAGTGAGAAGAGGTGGTTTCTCCTTAAAAAAGCAGGCTTGACAATGAGATAAAGTGTGTACATCCATACTTGCCAAATATTTTGTAACTGCTCCCTCAGCAAGTATCTTCCCCACAGCTCCTCTGCCAGCGCAAAATTTCCATCCATGGTGTCGTGTATTTCCCAATACCAGAATGCAACTTCCTTATTTCTTGATGTTTTTTTGACCAGTTGTTCCTCCAAAACATTTCCCACTCCCAACTCCGATTTTCGACTTTGTTCCAAACTTTTTAATTGTATGTATTTAAACTTTAAAAGATTGCCCTTCATCATCCCAATTAGATCTTGCCATGGTATAAGACTCCCATCTCTTGTCAGATCTCCCCAGACCCTTACATGCATGTTTTTTATAGGTACTGCCCTTTTAACATTAAGACACTCCGGGGTCCCTGGCGATTTCCAGATAGGGGCATAATGGGAGTAGTAGTCCAGGTTTGAGAGTTGTCCAATGTGGTACCATATTCTCGCCATTGCTTGTAATACCTTTCGTTTAATTTTTTTAAAGTATTTTGGGTCACCGAATTTATAAAAGGAAACCATCTACATCTGCCTTACTTTCTTTTAACATTGCCAAAAACATAGAACCTGTTACAGATCTATCGGGTGTTGTCGCAAGCATTCTGGAGTTTGTCATTTGGAAGGAACAAGCATAGTATTGTATATCTGGATGGGTTAATCCTCCCTTCTCTCTTTTTCTCCACAACCCTTTCCAGGAGATCCTGATCCCCTTATTTGCCCAAATAAAGGCATTTATTTCCTACTGGATTTTATGTATGTTGGATTTTTCAAAATGCAGTGGTATGTATTTAATAGGAAATCGATCTTTGGCAATATAGTCATCTTGAACAAATTCACCATCCCCAGAATTGTTAGTGGAAGGTTTGCCCATCCCTTCATTAGTTGCACAATCTCTTTTAATATTCTCCTCAGATTTACCTCTGAGAATTAATTTATGTCTTGTACTATTTTTAAACTCAAGCATCACATTTCCTTCTTGATCAGCTGATTCTCACTTCCCTGGTTCCATACCATAACCTCTGTTTTGTTTTCATTTACTTAGTACCACGGCACCCTACTCAATGCCATCCGTATAATAGTTGGCAACGCTGCTGCACGTTCCGAGGAAAAAACTTTGAGATCATCTGCAAATAGCGCGACCTTTCTCACCCATTTTACCTGATAAAAAGGGGGAATGTCAGTTGTGGTTGTGAGTTTATGTGCAAAGGGTTCTATAGTGAAATTAAACAGGAGGGGGGAAAGGGGACAGCCCTGTCTATTTTTTTTTTATTTTTTTTTTATTTTAGCGATTTAGTGCCCCTAAGTATTTTAAAGGGTGAAGATAAATTCCCATTCACCAAGACTCTTGCTGTGGGCTCTTGATATATTAGTTGGATGATTCTACAGAATTTATCTCCAAGTTCATTCCTTTTTAAAACGGACAACAGATAGGACCACCTCACCCTATCGAAGGCATCTAATGTTGTTATTGCTACAGGGGTTTCGTAAGTTGTAGCAAAATCGATAGCTCCTATTAACCCATAAGTTAGCTCGTGTAGATACCTTCCTTTAACCGCATCGTTGCGGCGCATTTTCCCCTGCTGTGCTGGAATATGCAAAAACCCATTATTCATGACGAGCTGGGCTCGTCATGAGCGTGCGAGGAGGCTACCTCATGACGAGCCCAGCTCGTCATGAGCGTCGAAGGGGTTAAGAAAGCCCCTCTGATCTTTATGTATCACTTCTCCAGCTATCCTACGTAATCTTCCTGCCAAACTTTTTGTAAATGTCTTATAGTCTCAGTTCAAGAGAGATATCGGTCTATATGATTCACATCTAGCCCAGTCCTTTCCTGATTTCAAAATGAGAGTAATAGTGGCCTCATTCCAGGAATTTGATACTTGCTTCCCTTGATCTAATATCTCTCCTATCATCACTGTCATAAATGGAATTAACACCTCTCCAAGGATTTTATACTGCTCCACTGGTACGCCATCTGGCCAGGCAGCTTTTCCTCCCTTACTTGACTGATGAGCCAAACCCACTTCTTCCTGGGTGATATCTTGGTTTAGGATATTTTTCTGATTGGCATCTATGGGTTGGATAGAGTCTGTTAACCATCCCTCAATCTCTACTTATGCAGTCATCTCCTTCTCAGTATATAAAACCGGGAAGTATTCCTTAAATGCCTCTTCAATCTCATTCTCATTCCTCAGAATATCCGGAACTGATCCTCCTTAATCGGATTTCTATTCTGATCCGTCTTAGTCTTCCAATGAAGAAGCTTCCCTGCTCCCTCTCCGTCCTCGAAGTATGCTAGCATGCTAGCATACCATCTCTTTTTAATCCGAGTTTGGAGGATTTCCGCCATTTGATTATTTAACAGGAGCGTTTTCCTTTCCAACAAGATCCTAGCATCCTCTGTTCCTGATCTTTTTATCTCAATTTCTTTTCTTTCCATTTCATTCTCTAACCGAGAAATTTCATCCCTGTAACATTTATATCTGTGTCAAACTCCCCTAGTGATTTTACTTCTAATAAATGCCTCTAGCATATCCCAAACTATACCAGTTGGAGCGGAGCCACTGTTAATCTTAATAAATTGCGTAACTTCGCACTTTAGACTTCCCCTAACTTCCATATCTGCCAGTATAGTGCAGTCTAGTGTCCACTTTCTTTCTGTATGCTTACTGCTGTCTTTAATTGTTAATGTAACAGCCGAATGATCTGATAGATGGGCCACCTTGTATCCAATATCTAAGATATACTCTCTAATGCTCCAATCTAGCAAAAAGTAGTCTATCCTTGATCTGGTCCCATATTTCTTATTATGAAATGAAGTACCATGCAGATTACCAGCTCTCTCTCTCCATATATCACACAAAGTGTGCTGATTTATCATGGCTTTCAAAAGGGCTTGTGATTTAGGCGCAGGTACAGCGATTTTATTTGATTTATCTAACTTTAAGTCCATTACTACATTGAAATCTCCTGCCACAATTACCGGACAGGAGAATTCTAACAAGTTTTAAAACATATTTTTAAGTGGTTCACAATCATCGTGGTTTGGACCGTAGTATACTGGCAATGTTAATAACCTATCTGCTATTTTTACACTTGCTATGATCCACCTTCCCCCTTTATCGGCCCTCAAATCTGATACCCATATTTTTGCTTGTTTTTCACCACTATTGCAACCCCTCTTATGTGGGCACTCTGATCAGTACATATTATTTGTTGTAACCATCTTTGTTTTCTAAACAGCTTAACACATTCCTTTTTTACCAACTGTGTCTCCTGTAAGATCAGAATCTGCACAGGGTCGTCTCGGAGGTATTGCAATATCTTGTCCCTGTTCCCCTTCACACGTAGCCCATTAACATTCCATGTACGGTCTTCCGTGACCCAACTGTTCAATGTCAAGCAGTTTTGCTTAGGCTCACTGTTAGTTCTGTCTTGACATTTATTTAAAATTATACGCTAATCAGAATATCATTACTTTTCTGGTGAGCTTAATGCAACTTTTAGGACCGTCGTGCTTTAGGACTTATTTATATACTAGTCATATGCAACATAACTGGTGCTCAGTAAAGCACTCCAATACCTTCAGGGCGAGCTCGCGCTATACTAGAAATGCAAATAAAGTAGAATTGAAATGTAAATTGATGTAGATGGCTGACATTTAGAATGTGAATATTCACCAATCTGATATCAAGAAATTATAAAAAATAGTTAGGTAAGGTCAGGTGACTACATCCACGGCATAAGTACCCGCTTCTATGTTTCTTTCTTGTATCTTTTTGAAAAGTCCCTGAAGTACATACGTACAGGAAGAGTTGGCCATTTAGTAATCTATTTGTCTATTACAGCTGCGACCAGTAGATGGCAGAAAAGAGCTATCTATTTAGGCTGAGATTACAGCACAACATTGGAGCCGAAGCCAGCGCCTGTGAGAGCATCCTTTTAAAATACAGCCCTTCTTGCCGACGGCCACTTTGTAATGTTCAGTGCTGACATCAAATATTATCATCCATTGCTGGCATTAGTGCTGGATGATTAAGGCCTGTTTAAGGATGCATGTATTTTCTATATTAGGCAACAGAGTATATTTCGCATCTTCAGCCTTTTATACATAATCCAATATATCCTTTCAAGTGCTTGTGAGCAGTCTCCCACGTGGACCTTTTGTGCACTTCCGAAATTATTTTACTTATGTGTGAAAAAGATATTGCAATCTTTTGTAATCCTCTTATCTGCTTGATTATTTTCCTGAGATGAACTTATTTTCTGAAGTGAGGACTGCTCTGCATCGTGGGTGGATAAAATGTAATATTACCGTGCCTTTCTGGCTGAGGTCAGCTTGGCACAATCTGTAAAGGGCATGCCGCCGACCGCATGCAGGAAGCAGGTGAGTATATTTATCTCAAGAGGGGAAAGCAGGGGTAGGAAGAGTTCAGTTCTATTCTCTGGTTTTCACAATTTCCTCAAAATTGACAAAATAGGACTGAAAAAAACAGATCAACAACTGAGTTATTATTTGTTATGAATTATAAACTGCAAGGTAAATAAAATGATCTATCTAACCAGCAGAAGCATGGAGCGAGATTACTTCCTCGCTAGAATTACCAGATGAGTGCTATTTAAGTATTTGCGTTTTTCACATTTCTTTCCTAAAATCTATATAGTGTCATACCGATTTTACATATACACAACTTGTCTATCTAATTTAATATCAATATTCAAAACAATAGGACTTGTACCTAGAACGAAACTCTTAAAAATCACTTATATTAAATTATTTAACAACTATTTAAAGAAGCCACTATAAAGTTCAATAGTTAAGTTAAGTGTATGATTGCAGTCTAGATAGTTAACACAGAACCGTATTTATAAACACAAATCTGCTAGACCTAATTTTATGACAAGACCGGAGGCTCCTATTATGGTTTCTAATCTTGCTTTATTAGAATAGCAGCCAAGATAAGCAATAAAAACTACAGTTCCCAGAGGGCCAGAAGAACTGGGCCATGGGACTGTGAAAAAAACGCGAGAGTACAGTATCCAATCATGGTAGACCTAACAGATAAAGACACTAACTGACTGCGCAGCTTCCTCTTTTCTTGCTTAACGTTGTTATTGATATATATTTGGTATTATTTCTTGTGCCCGTTTTGCTTGATATTGTTTGCCTTTTGTGCGTCTTCGCGCTACTGTTTTCACGCTTCCAGCGTGTTTCTTGGTGTTACACAAGCGCCCCCCCCCCCCTCGGAGCTCCCTTGGTCGCTCCCTTGCTCGCGCGCCTTAGCGCTGCTTTCCCCTTCCTTCGCGCGTCTTCACGCGCCCTTTCCTGACCGCCTCTCACCTTTTCTGAGGCTTCCAACGGCCCGACTCCTCAGCGCTTCCTGGTACATCTTCTTCGTCGGCTCTGGGTCCCGGCTGACGCTCGCTGCTCGGCCCGCCTCCGGTCACGCCTCTGCTGGCTGAATTAACCCTCGCCTGCCTCTCCCAGTATCTTGCCTTTATTTTGCTCGTTTTTGCTCGTTTTTGCGCCCTTCTGGCCATGGAGCATGATAGTTCCTCAGAGGAAGTCCCTGTTGAGGACTCTCTTAATTTCAAAAAACATTTGAACACATTTATTAATAACTCTGTTGAGTCAGCAGTAGAAGTATCCATGAAACGCATGTCCAAAAATATGGAAAATTCTATGTTAAGTGTCATGTCCAAATTACTGGCCCATTCTGCGGGGGAAAGCAGAAAGAAAAAGGTGGACCACTCTGCTAAGGCTCGTGCCTCAAAAACTGCGTCATTGGTTGGCGAGTCTTCCTCGCTTTTGACTGAGGACTTTGTGCCTCCCAGGCCTCCTACCAAGGAGGGGTTTGTTGGTTCAGAGGGCAAGCGCAAACAAAAAGATAAACACGCAGAGTCTCCTAAGAGAAAACTGGTCATTTCCACCATAATGGACACTGACGATGATGATGATGATGGTGATATGGATGAAGCTGATAAATTATTTGATTTATTTGACGCAGTTGATCCTTCTTCTCCTCCTCCCAAATCTGCTAAATTAGATTCTTTTTCTTTCGAACCAGTCTTCGACTCTGAGGGTTTTCCCATGTTTGATCCCTCCACTATCCGTCATCCAAATTCTACGGAATGGTTCCCTTCCCATCATGTTGGAGAATATATTACGGCCAGATTGCGTCTTCCTCTGGAGACCTCAGTGAGATCCAGGCTCAAATCGGAGTGTCCCAAGCCAGCTCTTCCCGACGAAATCACCCTTGTTCCTTCCATAGATCAACCTCTTCTCACTTTCTTTTCTAAATTTGGCAAGGACCCTCGCAGAGGGGTCGACAAAGCTTGGTCCACTTGTCAAGACAAGTTGCTGGATGTCGTGGGCCCTCTCGCCCGCATCTTTGATTTGGCGGAGGCCGCACGTTTGGAAGGTTCGGAACTCTCGGCTGAAGAGATATCCATGTGGGCTCAACGCGCCTTTTGTCTCCTAGGCAATGCCAATTCCGCCATTACTCATGAGCGCCGCAAAGGTCTCCTTATCAAGCTGGATCCTAAGCTCTCCAACCTCGCCCCTATGGATCCTGGTCCCAAAGCTAATGGTCTCCTGTTCGGAGACAACTTGGTCCGTGACCTCAGCAGATTTGTCTCCACTTTCGCCTCTTTGGATAAAGCCCAACAAACTGTCAAAAAGGTTTTCGCCCCTCGGGTTTTTGGACGGGCCGGCAGAGGCAGGGGCCGCTCTTCTGGCCGTCCTTACAATCAAGGCTCCAGAGGTTCGTCCAACGCCATTCAAGACTACAAGCCACAATTCTATCCCCAACGTGGCCGTGGCTTCAGAGGCAGAGGTCAAGGAAACTATCGTCACAACAACCCCAGACCACAAGGTAAGCCTTTCTTCTTCCCCTCCTGTGGGGGGTTGCTTAAAACTTTTCCTTCCAAAATGGTGTGCTCTCACTTCGGATCCCTGGGTCTTAAACACCGTGCAAGGCTACCTGATCGACTTTCTCTCCCCCCCCGTTCAAACTTCCTTTCCTCCCCCCCTCGTTTTTTCCACTCTCATGGCCTCTCAGATTTCAAACGAAATCGAGGTTCTTCTTCAAAAACAGGCAGTTCAAATTTTTCCCTTCGACTCCTCCGGCTTTCTAAGCTCCATTTTTCTTGTTCAAAAGAAAAACAAGAAACTCCGCGCTGTCATCAACCTGAAGTGGTTCAACCAATTCGTGGTTTATCGTCATTTCAAAATGGAAACGATTTTACACCTACGAGACACCCTTCGCCCACACGATTGGATGGTCCGCCTGGACCTTCAGGACGCTTACCTCACGGTTCCTATTCATCAATCCCAATGGAAATTTCTTCAATTCCAATGGGCGGGTGTCAATTACTGCTTCACTTCTCTTCCCTTTGGCTTGTCTTCCGCGCCATGGTGCTTCACAAAGCTCCTAAAACCCGTGGTCGCTTATCTGCGATCCCTTGGCATCAGACTGATAATTTACTTGGACGACATCCTCCTCATGAACTCCGACAAGACTTTTCTTCTATCAGACTTACTCTTGACACAATCTCTCCTGTCCGACCTGGGTTTCCTCATCAACACGGACAAGTCGTCTCTCATTCCATCTCAGAAAATGGAATTCTTGGGTTTCCTGTTGGACTCTGCAGCGGCGTCTCTTCGCCTCCCCCTCTCCAAAGTTTCCAAAATCAAAGCGGAGATTGTTTCCGTTCTTCAGTCCTCTCTCATATCTCTCCGGTCCTTGGCGAGGATCGTCGGTCTCCTATCCAAGCCATTTTCCCCGGTCCTCTCCATTATCGCGCTCTTCAGCGTCTAAAGATAAAGCACCTCAGACACGGTCTTGCTTATTCGGACCTCGTTTCCCTAGATCCAGAATCCCGCATCGAGCTCCAATGGTGGATAGACCATTTAGATGCGTGGAACGGCCGGACTATCTTCGCCACGGCCCCAGATCTTGTCTTAGAATCCGATGCAAGCCTATCGGGTTGGGGCGCCCGATGTGGACCAATCTCGACTGGAGGTTCATGGTCCGCCGAGGAGTCCAAGCTGCACATCAACTGTTTAGAGATGCTTGCAGGTTCCTTTGTGATCAAAAGCCTTTCAAAGAACAGGATCCGCTGTTCGATCCTCCTACGCATGGACAATGTTTCTGTGGTCCGCTATATCAACCATCTGGGCGGAACCAGGTCCAAGCCTCTGGCGGACTTAGCGAAAAGTCTGTGGGAATACTGCCTCGCCCATCACCTTTCCTTGTCAGCGGAGTACCTTCCAGGGGATCTCAATTCCGTGGCCGATTGGCACTGGCGATTCCTTCGGGATTCCAGCGACTGGAAGCTCTGTCCATCCGTTTTCCTCTCCCTCTCCCATCTTTGGGGCCCTTTCTCTATCGACCTTTTCGCGTCCCGTCTCACCTCCCAATTGCCCCGGTTCTACAGTTGGCGTCCGGACCCTATGGCCTTGGCGACAGACGCTTTCCTCCAGGATTGGTCTCGTCATCTGCATTATGCCTTCCCCCCCTTTCTGATGATCAATAGGGTTCTTTCTCAAATTCGTCGCCAGTCTTCGTCCCTGGTTCTTGTGGCTCCTTTCTGGCAGGCACAGGTTTGGTTTCCGGCCCTTCTAGAAATGGCGGTGGACTTCCCGGTCCTTCTTCCCTCCTTTCAGGATCTCCTACGCAATCCTCCAGGCGAGCGACACAGTCTCATTCTAGACAACACTCTAACCTTGTCGGCCTGGAAAGTTTCCGGCCTCCCCCTTCTAACGTCCTCATTTCACAAGAGGCTTCGCTCTTTATCAGCCAGGCCTGGGCCCCTGGCACCTCAAAGGCGTACAAATCCGCCTGGTCTCTTTGGGCAAGCTGGTGTTTGGAAAGGGACCTCAATCCCATTTCAGCCCCTCTGAATTTTGTCATTAATTTCCTCGCTTCCGAGGCAAGCGCAGGTAAGGCTTATCGCACTGTAAATCTCTATCGCTCGGCTATTTCCCTCAACCACTCCCAAGTCGATGGTAAACCAGTTGGTGCTCACCCTCTCATTTGTCGTCTATTGAAGGGTGTTCGATGTGCGAAACCACCGTTGGCTAAGTATACTTCTTTATGGGACGTTACAGTTGTTCTTAAATTGTTTACAAATTGGCCTGACAATTCTGTTCTTTCACTAAAAATGTTATCTGCCAAACTTACCATGTTACTGTGTTTGATTTCCATTAAGAGAGTTTCTGATGTTAAAGCTCTAGATGTTTCTGCTCGCCAATTTTCCCCTACAGGTGTACTGTTTCAAATACGCAGACGCACTAAAACTAATTTGGATTCAGTGTTTTACCCTTACTTCCCTGCTCAGCCCAAACTGTGTGTTGGACAATGTTTAAAAGTGTATGAGCAAAGGACCGCTGATCTCAGAACGCCCTCTCATTCTCAACTTCTTATTTCCTTTCGTAAACCCCATCTCCCTGTCTCCTCCCCTTCCCTTGCCCGTTGGGTCCTTTGGGTCATGTCTCTTGCCGGAATTGATGTCTCCATATTCGGAGCTCATTCGGCCAGGGGAGCCATGGCTTCTAAAGCCTTTTGGTCTGGCTCCCGGTTGGAGGACATTCTCAGATCGGCAGATTGGTCCAATGACAGTATCTTTCGCATGTTCTATTGTAAACCTATTCATACTGTGGCTTCTGATGTTGTTAATATGCTTTGAACAAGCATAATAGGAGCCTCCGGTCTTGTCATAAAATGTAGATTTCCCTAGTGTTCATGACGGAAAGTCTTAATTTTATTAAAGACACGGAGGCGAGTATTATCCTGCCGCAACATTACTGACAGTTGTTTCTCCCTCCCTACAGCAAATCCAGCCTTGCCACCGGCTTCGTCCTAGGAGTTCTACTCTTCAACTGCTGAGGTCATCGCCTCCACGTCCTCCACTTCCAGTGCTTCCGGATCCTTCTCCTGGTGTCCTGTTCGATCTTCTCCCTTGGATTCCTCTAATGCAAGACTTATGTTCCTGGACTTTGGCTCTGTCCTTGATTTTGTTAATTTGTCCTTTATTCACTGACCCTTTATGACTTGCTCACAGCGAAAAGAGGAAGCTGCGCAGTCAGTTAGTATCTGTTAGGTCTACCATGATTGGATACTGTACTCTCGCGTTTTTTTCACAGTCCCATGGCCCAGTTCTTCTGGCCCTCTGGGAACTGTAGTTTTTATTGCTTATCTTGGCTGCTATTCTAATAAAGCAAGATTAGAAAGCATAATACTCGCCTCCGTGTCTTTAATAAAATTAAGACTTTCCGTCATGAACACTAGGAAAATCTACATTGTGATATACATACAAAAGAGCACAGTTTTGGAATTAAATTCAACAATATTCATTTATATAATGACCAATGTTTTGAATGTTTGCTGGATAATCTTTCTTCATGCTCTATGTAGTAAAATGAGTGCATCATTTTACAATATTGCTGTGTTCCACGTCTTAAACCTGCCCCACAGACACACATGTGAGGCAGGTGCACTAGCCATGAATGTCTGCATGGTGTATGAAATACTCAGAGAGTGATTGGCAGCCACATCAATCAGATAGAAAGGAGGCAGCTTTATGTTGATACTTTGGCTCTTCAGTCAATTTGTTTCAAGCAATTTTATAAAAAAATAAGTATAAATTCAAGTGCCAGATTATAATCACGGAAACACATGGGCAGTATTTAACTTTCAATTTTTGAAGACTTTTTTTTAGTTTGTATCCATGTGAACAGACAAAAAAGGTAACCAATCCTCGGAGAGTTCGTCTATTTTGGATGAATCGAGCGATACTGTACAGTCAAGATGTTGCTGGGAAGAGAGAACTACGGAAATAACATGTATCAGGGATGCTGTGTTGACAGCAGGCTGAACAAGCATCATGAGGTGAGTGGCATCAGATATGTAATATTAACTGCCAGGGCATGTTTTCAGGCACTAACCTGGTATTCCGGGGCAGCAGGCACCTGATGATCGGCCACATTCAGTCCAGGGTCTCAAATAGTTAGCCCAGCCTCACCGTGCTGTGACTCAGATGACCTCAGTCTGCTCTCCACCATAGCCTACTTCTGGAAATCACGACTCGAGGAAAGGAAGTTCAAGCCAATGTTGGGTTTCAAGTGCAAAGCAAATTAAGTCCAGCAAACCATACCTAGTGGTGCATTTACTCAGTTTGTTAATCAGGACAAACTCCTGTATACAGACTTTTCGATGATGATGCCAGTGCCCCAAACCATACTTCTGACAAGCTCATCCGAGATCCACAAAGTTGGAATAAGTACTATGTATATCTTAGGCACGCTTGCACTTTGTAAACAATTCCCAATGCATTTTATTTTGGAAAATAAGGACCTCTGTTTGCTGGGAATTGTAAGCCAGAGAGTGGACTATGGCATGATGCACTTTATTTATGTTCAGAATCACACTGCTTATGAAGGTCTTGTTCTATCTGACATAATTCTTGATCCCAATATTTTAATTTATTATGTATATTCTTGATAAATGTGTACTGGCAATCAATGTTCTATATTTTTCCTGACCACCTTATGTAGCTGATCAGTTTAAAAAAAAAAAATGAGACCCAGAAGGTTTTTGCTACTGTACAGTCCCACTAGGTGAGCATGAAGGAGTAGTGTTGCCTACACACAATTAGTATACTATTTTTACTGAGTAATACATTAATTTATGCATAAACGGGTGAGTCATGAAGGCCTTATGTAGTCATGAATAGTGTATCAGCTGGACTGTGGCAATAGTATTCTACCTTAATAGCAGCTTCAGAATATTAAGCCTCTGAAATATATTGCAAAAATAACTGTTGATGGACAGAATGTAGAACAATGTCATACATTCACCCCAGTTCAGAGATCTGGGCCTAAATCCATCGTGGGTTTGAATGTATGACATTGTTCTGCATTCTGTCCATCAACTGTTGTTTTTGCATTTGTCACCCCGAGTGGGATGGGTATGCTCAGACGTGAGTCCCATGCTGTCCACACCACTGGAGTCAAGCTATCCTGGCTGAAGACAGCTGATAGCCAGAAACCGGTCCTATGATGCTTGATTCCGGTCCAGGAAAGACATGGTTTGGCAGTTTGGGCTGGACTGTTCCCATGAGGCACAGGGTCAAGGCTGATTTACATATGACCATGTCTGAACTGGGGTGGTGTGGAGTGCAAACAAACGATGCATTTAGGCCCAGATCTCTGTACTGGGGTGAATGTATGACATTGTTCTGCATTCTGTCCATCAACTGTTGTTTTTTGCATTTGTCACCCCGAGTGGGATGGGTATGCTCAGACGTGAGTCCCATGCACACCACACCACTGGAGTCAAGCTATCCTGGCTGAAGACAGCTGATAGCCAGAAACCGCTCCTAGGATGCTTGATTCCGGACCAGGAAAGACATGGTTTGGCAGTTCGGGCTGGACTGTTCCCATGAGGCACAGGGTCAAGGCTGATTTGCATATGACCATGTCTGAACTGGGGTGGTGTGGAGTGCAAAAAAACAATGGATTTAGGCCCAGATCTCTGTACTGGGGTGAATGTATGACATTGTTCTGTTTTCTGTCCATCAACTGTTGTTTTTGCATCTGAAATATATTGGCCAAAATATCCAGGCCCGAAATATTGAGAAGTATATATACTTATAAGTTTACTTAACGTCGCATATATGCATATGTACGTACCTTGATAATATTTATATCTGAAGTGGAGTAAAGAATAGTACATCTATACTTTCCTATATGAACTTACCTTGCATGGCATGAACTACACATATGCTACTCCACTCAGCATTTTCTATTGGGACCCAAAATCCACCTTCAACATCGCCCCTAATTTATTACTGGCACTGATCTCCACTGCTGCACATGCCTTACAGATGTCAGTGAATGGCTTGCCCCCTTCAACTAGTTTTAGTTGCGATGCCGATATGATGAAGCACGTTTTGCCCAGACTCTGATTAATAATTGGGAAACATGACCCAAAACACGAAGATCCACTTTTAACCAGTTGACGTCTGATAATTTCTTCAGAGTGCTCGCATTCCATGTCACATTAGATGATCTCAGAAGGGATGTGATACTGAATCCCACGAAACATTCAACTTACTAGTGCTTTTCTGCCATCATAGTGATTTGCAAGTTTTCTGACACAAGATTCTTAATTTTAGGCAGAGGTGGCATGTGACACTGAACAATTATACTATGGAATATCTGGCATGAAAATATTGTGGGTAAAAATAATATCGAAAGGTATATGCATGTAGAGGATGTATAGATGAACTATTCTTTCACTCTACATCTGTGCTCCATGAATAAATATATATACATACACACACACATATATATACATACATATATATGTATATTTATATATATATATATGTATATATATATATATATGCTTCACGTTACCCTTGTTGCTAACGAAAGATAACAATGACGCCTTGTGTAGCTGGCTGTAAATCAGTTTTTAGTCGGCCTGACTCAAACACGTTTCAGCGGTCCACACCGCCTTGCTCACCGATGTTTACAAAATTCGAAAGCAGCCATTTTAAACTCATTTTGATACGTGTCACGTGTTGTACTACATAATCATGAAATTATCGAAATTAAACACTTTAAAGCAGGACAGTCAAAGCATGAAGCACAGAGCATCGATCCACTTGGAATTTATTTTGTGCTTTATTTCAAGGAGTGAACAGCGCACCCACTTGGGAGTAAGTGACTACAAACACCATGAGGCAGTGGGAGTGCCACACCCACATGGGCAGGTGTTTTAAATTGGAAAGTTTCAGCGCGATTTTTCATTTCTGCAATCTGCCACTGATGAAAGGATTTATGTATCCAGAAACGCGTCTGGCAAAGGAATAAGACTGAGAAGCCTGGAGTTTTGCGCAATGACTGTTGGCAAGTGTTTGATTTATTAAATTGAACTTTATCAAGCTTCCTGTGGCCTTCCTTTTAGTGCTTCCTGTAATGTTGGATGTTTGGGGCTTTGCACGCCTTACGAGGAAGGCTCACTGCATTCTGTCTGCCACTCATGATTTTAAGTATGTTTTAATGCACTTCAGACAGTTGAGTAAATATGGTTTCTACAAGAAAATGGTTTGTATAGAGTAAAGAAAGGAGTAGTTTACGATCTAGTTTTGTCTTGTGAGAGCAGAGCATCATTCGAGCTAGTGTATTGAGGAGTAATTTATAACTATGCCTACAAGGGCGGAGTTGTAGATATGAACAGGAATAGCATCAATATTGCAGTTATTGTATCGTTAGTCTCAAAAGCAATATGCCCACTTGGGCGGGACCAAGTTTGAAATAACTTTTGAAAGATGCAATGGCCACAATAGATATTATAATGGCGTTTGGGTAAACAAAAGTGTCCACTAGGGCGTAATAGATCAAATTTGACAAAACGGACATGCACAAGGCTATCACAAATGAGAGAGTTAATAATTGTGACTGCATGTGTTATATACTACCTGTAAATACGTAATATAAATGTGGCAATTTTTATTCTGGTTGATCCACTATATAATTATGGAATGAATTCAAAGTTTGATATTATAATTTTATTTTACAAACGAAGAAATGCATGTAATATGTATGAAAAACTACTAGTCTGTCTACACTTTTCATGATTCTGTAGTACAACACGTGACACGTATCAAAATGAGTTTAAAATGGCTACTTTCGACTTTTGTAAACATCGGTGACAAGGCGGAGAGGACCGCCGAAACGCGTTCAAGTCAGGCCGAATAAAAACTGATTTACAGCCAGCTACACAAGACGTCGTTGTTATCTTTCGTTAGCAACAAGGGTAACGTGAAGCATATGTTACGGACCTGCTCCTGTGGGGTCCGAGAGACGACGCGGCTCTCAAGGCAGGCAGCGTTCAATACGCAGGAGAACGAAGTGGGATATATATATATATATATATATATACACATATATATATATATACTCCACAAAACAAGAAGATCAAAGGAGAGAAGCAAAAAGAGGAATGCTAAACAAAAAGTGTTAATTTAAGAAAAAAAGTACAAAATAACAACTTAATCATAAACCTCTCCCAGAAGATCATTACAGAAAACCACAGGAACCTTTTAAATAAAGGGCTCAGATTTTGCCAAAATGCCAGATTTGATTTTGTCAATACAAGAATAGACTTTTATAAGTTCACAAGGAAAGTCAAGTTAAAGAAATATTCTGCACAAAAGAAACAAGAATGGAGAAAGAAGGAAAAATTGAGCCAACTACCATTTATAATCACAACTAAGGTATTGTAACCTTGTGATCCCTAACTAGTCTCGAAATAGAAGCATCCAGATCAGATGCTTCTCAATAGTCTTGAATAGAACATCTGTGGAAAAGGATCTGTGTGAATACTTAGAGATCCCCACAGATATGACATTGGAAAGCAGGTGTAAGCCTTAGTCTAAATGTTGGCCTCAATTACCTGTTGGCAACAAAGTGGATCTAATCCATGAAATTGTGACAGATGAGCTTAAAAAGATGGTATTTACGTAGATTGGATGGACAATTAAAATAATTCAACGTACTAAACAGAACTTAGCCAAAAAGGAGTGGGAAGCCCTAAGGGATTTGCAAAATGATGATAGCATTATAAGTGAACCCAGGGACAAGGGTGGGAATATCGTTATCATGAGTGTGCAAAACTATTAGCAGAGGTCAATAGGCAGTTGTGAAATAAAAAACATTATAAAAGTTTCCCTGGAAGCCCCATCAAAGAACATATGGATTTGTTCTGTCAAAAACGCACCGATTGGCACAACAAGGGCCGGCTGGATTTGGAAGAACTTAATTATCTCAAGTCAACACATCCAACAATACCCACAATTTACTTTTTGCCTAAAGTGCACAAAGACCTGATCAACCCACTGGGCTTGTTCAATAGGTGGATTGCTGGAAAACACCTCAAGATTTGTTGACATATTCCTTTTTCCATACGTTAAAAACCTTCCGTCTTATTTCCGAGATTCACAGGACTTCCTTAACAGAATCAACGAAATACAATTATCATATGGCAACTGTAGACGTGGTCTCATTGTATACTTCTATACAACGCCACAAACAAAGATTAGCAGTGAGTCAAAAACGACCAATCAAATTATGTACCCAACAGACAAAAATATGGGAAAAGCTATCAATGTGAACGAGTTCCCATCAGTCCACCATCGAGACCGCCCTTCATCATCTGGGATCTCTTGTTCCTTTCAAGGTTGGGAAACCACAACAGACTGGCAGATTTTGGTAACCAAGTCAAGGGTCTCCCAAGCAAAGTGCCTCAGATGTGAACAGGGTGTGTCTAGTGAGGAACTGAATAGCAATGTTAAAAAGTGAAAGGTGTTAAAGTGAAAAAGAAAAGAGAAAAAGCTCTAAAATTAGGTAGTGATAGGGGAAACAACTTTTAATATGCACCCTCTCACTCCCAAATCAATAAAACCAGTGCAAATAGTAGTGTAACAAATGACTACTAACGAAGGTATTAGGTCGACATGTTTTTGCAGTCACTGGAGCCTATAGGTCTCCTGCTGCTTCCTCTGGACCATTAGTGCTACTGCTATATGTTAAAAAGGTAAAAGATATCACCTGATACGTGCAAATATACTCGTCTTCCCAACCATTTGCTGGGAAGGAACAGCCCCACCTCACCTGGCACCAGCTCAGGTAGTGGGTGCACCGCGCTCTCCGTCGGTACACCGGTCGTCCCTCTGAAGCTGTTTCTATACAACAACATGATGGAATTAAAGCATGTAAATACTTTTTGAAGACCCATTCAATCTCCCTGTCAGAACAGTCAGAGATGCTGACCGACATTATAGACCTCTTTCTCAAACATAATGCATTTATGTTTAATACAAACCTTATCTGCAAATACAGGGAGCGGCAATGGGGACATCTTTCGCCCCAAGATATGCAAAATTATTTATGGTTTGCTGGGAAGCAGAAGTGTCTTGGAGTGAACAGAACAAAACAAAGATGGAGCAAATGATCTTATGGGTATGTTTTATAGATGACCTCTTCTGAATATGGGAAGGTGAAAAATCGGACCTAGAATGCTTTTTGAGGGCTTTGAATCAGAATGATCTAAAGTTACAATTCATTTTTGATATCCAGGAGAAAGAAATCAATTTCCTGGACATCATGATTTACTTTGAAAAAGAGAGGATCTGCACCAAAATGTACAGGAAACCACCGACAAGTACTAATATCAAACTCCATGCCATCAGTGGGCACCCTCTATTGCTTAAATGGAGCCTCCCATATGGGAAATTCCTGGGGGTAAGACGATGCTGCTCAGAAGAATCTGACTTCAAACACCTGACGAAGGATATGTTCGAAAGATTCCAAACAAGAGGATATCCAGAAACAGTTTTACAAGATGCCTTAAAATGAGCTAGCTCAAAGAAACGTGAAATACTGCTAAGGCCTAAGGAGGTTCAAAATATGGAAGACATGAATAAAAATACGACTGTCAGATACATAACGGAATACAATACATCTAGTGGAAGGGTGAGAGGCATACTAAAGGAAAATTGGAGTATTCTACTCTTGGACGAAGACCTGAAAGAAATATTCCCAAAGTACCGAACATTTCTTATAAAAAAAGCACACTCATTGGTGGATTCACTGATCAGCATATATATTAAACCAATCAAGACACAGACTGACATAACCACATGGGTATGCTCAGACATGAGTCCCATGCTCTCCACACCACTGGAGTCAAGCTATCCTGGCTTAAGCCAGCTGATAGCCAGAAACCGGTCCTAGGATGCTTGATTCCGGTCCAGGAAAGACATGGTTTGGCAGTTCGGGCTGGAATGTTCCCATGAGACACAGGGTCAAGGCTGATTTGCATATGGCCATGTCTGAACTGGGGTGATGTGGAGTGCAAAAAATCGATGGATTTAGGCCCAGATCTCTGTACTGGGGTGAATGTATGACATTTTTCTGCATTCTGTCCATCAACTGTTGTTTTGCATAACCACATGGCTCCCAGCTCCAACTAGAGGTTTTTTCAAGTGCATAAAGTGTAAAGCCTGTAGCCGTGGCTTAAATAAAACAGAATACAGGACCATCTATGGGAAGATGATTAAGAAACAGGAGAAAATTACCTGTGAGACAGAGTCCATAGTATATGTCGTAGAGTGTCAATGTGGCATGAAATACGTGGGCAGTACAATCAACATACTCAAGCTCCGTGTGAATAAAGACTACCAGTATGCCATGGCGAGACATATATGGGAAACACATGATGGGAATGTAGAAAACATGAGATACTACGGCATAAAACAGGTACAGGAGAAACCTCATGGGGGGAACCAAGAATTGAAGCTACGTCATACAGAATCAAGAAAGATCTTACTACTGGGGACAGAGACCCCAGTGGACTTAATATGGGCGCTGAATTGCATGTCCATAGCTAATGTGTCTCATCAGCCTATTCATATGACTATTGCACTTTTATATAACCTTTTAGAAATACTCTTTATATACACTACTCCTTTCTCTTGGCTAAAACCTTCTCACAGTGAGAACTGATATGGATTGCATATATATTGCGTACTCGCGGTTGCCAGTAGGTAGTTATAGTTAGGACCTATTATCCATAGGAAATCCGCAACATTCTATTCCCAATAACTTTGGCGCCGATTGATGAATCTTTGCGAAATTTTCCAAACCTTTGGCCAGCTCTGGTCCGCTCCTATCCTAAAAGTTTCACGGTGATTCATCAAGTGGGGGAGAGAAATAAAGGGGGGTCCCAAAATGTATTTTCCCCATGCAATTTCCCATAGAACCTTTAGCCATGGCCACAACCCGAACTGCTGAACAGAATTACACCAAATTTGCAAAGAGGTAGTCCTCAGTACAGACTTATGACTTTTGCTTAAATGGTGTCAGTCTGTTCAGTAGTTCCTGAGAAAATTAAAGTTAAAATCATTTATATATCTATGGGCGCGGTGGATCCTCTGAGTCTGCGCGCATTGTCATCGTACCATAAGCGCACCTTTCCGATCACACGCTGAATGCTAATTGGCTGTCAAGTGGTTGTCAACATTCGAAACCAGGAACTGTTGGCAGTCATTTTGGACAACAAAAACACTACGGTGGGGTAGGGCCCAGGGGAATATTTAAAGACCTAGCTCCGGACACATCCCCCACGAATGCGAAACAACAAAGTAGTGCCGGAGGGTCTTGTCATGAAGGTGAGGACTTCTAATGTACAAAGTACAAACAAAGAAACAGTGAACACCTACAGCTGACCTATGAGTTATGGTGTGTAATGACAACCTAGAGAGATAGTCAGAATCACCCATCAGTCACCACTCGGTACCACCCTTCATCACTTGGGATATTTCCAAAACCATCCATATAGGTATGTGTGACTCAGTAATAGAAGAGCCCTGGATGGAATAAGGGCTCTTGACTGAGCGGACGGAGATATAATCGGCCACTTCTTTGTGTTGGTGAGTGGTCAGAAAGTATGGTGACTGGGGTAGTGCAGTGCAAAAAAATGTAAAAAAGAGACAATAATAGTGTGTGTAACTAAAATTGGATGAGGGAGCACAGAACAGACTTTATTCAGATGGTGCTCACTCCGCCAATGTTAAAAATTGTTAAAGACAGTTAGAAATTTTTTTTACTGTCTAGAAGTGGAACTGGGTCGACATGTTTCAGCAACCAAGAGACACGATTGTCCTTGCTTTCATCAGGACCTTGCTAACAATAAAGTGCTACTGCATAAAACTAAAATAATATTAAGTGACAACTAAGATAGGTATAATAGACAACAAGACAACTCTTGTTTGGGCGACATTATATAACTTGCTGTAAATATTTACGCACTTTAAATCACTTGTGCAAATTGATGCGAGTGAGCGCAATCCCGCACATTCTGCCTGTTTTAATACTCACCTTAGGGATGTTAATTTTTAGCGTTTTCTGTACACTTGAATATTAGGTTTTTCCTTTTATATTTTATAGAGCGGTGCTTCACTCTATTCCCTGAGCCACTGCCAGGTGGGGTGAGGCCTTCACTACTTACAAGCTATGGTAAGATGTGACCCTAATTGTTGTGGCATATAAACTATATATCCTAACAAGCTATACCGATTACATTATTGTTTTGAATGTTATATGTCAGTGGATCTACCTGCACGCAGTCTAAGGTTTATATTTATTAGACTTGGCTTTAGTGAGGCTGTTGTATTAAGTCAGCATATGTTACATGTAACCCCTGCATGTTTTGACCTTTCAGTGAACAACACAAGCTGTGAGTCCTTGACGAGACGTGTCACTTGGATATTGCAGGTGACCTCTGTACTTGTCTATTATACCTATCTTAGTTGTCACTTAATAATATTTTAGTTTTATGCAGTAGCACTTTATTGTTAGCAAGGTCCTGATGAAAGCAAGGACAATCGTGTCCCTTGGTTGCTGAAACATGTCGACCCAGTTCCACTTCTAGACAGTACATTTTTTTTCTAACTGTCTTTAACAATTTTTAACATTGGCGGAGTGAGCACCATCTGAATAAAGTCTGTTCTGTGCTCCCTCATCCAATTTTAGTTACACACACTATTATTGTCTATTTTTTAAATTTTTTTGCACTGCACTACCCCAGTCACCATACTTTCTGACCACTCACCAACACAAAGAAGTGGCCGATTATATCTCCGTCCGCTCAGTCAAGAGCCCTTATTCCATCCAGGGCTCTTCTATTACTGAGTCACACATACCTATATGGATGGTTTTGGAAATATCCCAAGTGATGAAGGGCGGTACCGAGTGGTGACTGATGGGTGATTCTGACTATCTCTCTAGGTTGTCATTACACACCATAACTCATAGGTCAGCTGTAGGTGTTCACTGTTTCTTTGTTTGTACTTTGTACATTAGAAGTCCTCACCTTCATGACAAGACCCTCCGGCACTACTTTGTTGTTTGGCAGTCATTTTGGGCCTCGGTAGAAGCAAGGCTGAGGTAGTCAGTGGAATATGTGTGCAAAATGTAGAAAGGGGACAGGATAGAAATAATTTTACCCTCTAGACCTGCTTAGGGGGTCCCAGAAGGACCCCCAGTGCCCACAATTATTTTTTTTAAAGTTCCGGCAGGTGCGTGTAGGGTGCGCGGACTCTG
Organism: Lissotriton helveticus; assembly: GCF_964261635.1. Classification (NCBI taxonomy): domain Eukaryota; kingdom Metazoa; phylum Chordata; class Amphibia; order Caudata; family Salamandridae; genus Lissotriton; species Lissotriton helveticus. The sequence goes on along the minus strand of NC_136059.1, from coordinate 293,726,120 downwards.
CCGTAAAATAAATAAACTAAAACAGAGCTTTTTTGTAATTAGCCCCCTGGGGGGGCAAAATACCAGGGGCAAAATTAGTACATTTTATGGGGGGATAGAGGGGCCCTCCAGCCCCGGGGATCATCACCCCCCCGGGGCTAAAAAAAAATTGGTGTGAGGGCAGGGTCCAAGGTCCCTAAAGGCAGGGAACCACCACCCTTTATGTATTGTGGGAGGGCCGGGTCCTACAGTGTCCCGGGGTGTCCATCCTGCCCTCCCATAGCAAGGAAATCTGTTCTCTCTTTCAGAATCTAAATCAGATTGCTTTTCCACATGCGGACCTGAATGTTAGTAGCTCCCCATGGGGAAAAGCAATGCCGGCTCCCAAAAGAGTAGAAGTTGTGCACCAAAGGCACTGGAGTCGCGCATCCTACAGATTATGAGTCGTGCATCGAGCGCGTGCATACCAGGGGGCCGCACTGAGCGCTGCGCTGGCTGCAGGACTTTTAATTTTAACATAAAAAAATAGCCCCTATCAGTAATTTCTAATATCCCCGGGGACCCTATCCTCCGGGTCTTATAAAAAATGTTGAATCGTGGGGGGAGCCACAATGCCCCCATGGTCCCGCCGGCTCCCTGCATCCTTCAGGAGCCCACATTACTTTTCCACATGGAGAGATGCTAACTTGCATGTGGAAAAGCAATCTGGTTTGGATTTTGAAAGTGAGAACAGATTTCACTGCTGTGTCTTTCAAAATGTAAACTAAGTTTGCTATGGGAGGGCGGGAGCCGCGAGACTCCCGCTTTCTCATAGCAAACAGCAGTGTCCCGGGGGTAGGCACCCTGGGACACTGCAGGAGCCGGTCCTGGGGCGTGGTGGTCCCCAGGGCCCTCAAGGGGTCCAGGCGGAGGGCCACGCAGTCTGCCTCCCAAAATATACAAATCCACGAGGGTGGTGGTTCCTGGGGCTTGAGGGGGGTCGTTGAGGTCCCCACACTTCTAATTTTGCAGGAGGGCCTTAGAGCCCTCCACAGCCATTTATTTTATAGCCCCGGGGGGTGGCTCTCAGTCTTGTATAGGAAACAGCAATGTTGAGAAAATCTTCCAGTAAGATAACAAAGGATTTTGAAGTCCATTTTTGGCATTTTTGTTGTAGTCTGCAGGCGTTAAAGCGACGACAATTTTAACTCCTTCTTTGTAAATATGCCACTAAGTTTTGTAATGTCGACAATCTTGTCTTCCATTTAAATAGGCACAAAGTATTTATTGAAGTTCATTGTGAATCGTGAAGCAACACTGCCTAATTGTGATCGATAAAGAATTGAATGAGGTGTGTACTTGTTTTGCTCGAAATGTGCATAGGGGCAGATTTACAAGTTCATTGCATTACTATTGCATCACTTTTAAGATGGGAAAAGTGACGTGAGAGTGGCGCAAGGGGGTTGTAAATGTGGTACACAGTGTTCTGTTTTACTTTGCTTTCCCTTCTGTAATGTAGAGGATCCTGGGTAAATATAACGGTTTCTGTACAGCCATTACCTTTCAACCCTACCCCTAAACGGTTTTCTGCATGTTACCATAGTAACAGTGCATGGAACACTTAAATGAGCACAGAGGGTAGAAGTTCACCACACTATGTTGCTAATCGAAACAGTTAGTGTGCTGGAGTTTTAAAACTTTTCCATAGGAACCGTTAGTCATAGCTATAGACTCTGGTAAAGATCTGGTAAAGAGTTAGCCTCAGTATTATACTTCGAGTTATAAATATCATTTCTATTTTTAAATGTTTTCTAACTATATCATTATTACACTAAATAATAGTGAAATGTTATGAACTTTTAATAAAACAATAATAAATAACTGGAAACGTAACTTAAAGATAACAATGATAATAAATAACTAGAAATATAACTTAAAAAAAACAATTCAACAAAATGTGATATGGTCTTCAATAGGAGTAGGGTAGGTAATCTGCAAAACAAAAATGAAAATAAGTGTTCAAAATTAGATCGATGTGACTAAATGAGGTAAAACATTACAAGTTAAGGTAACACTTGGCGAAATTTGGTTATTTGCACGTCTGCAGTGTGCCTGATACATTTCATCTGTCTTATAGGCCCGCATTCAAGAGGTGTCTGTATGGAAGTGCCTAATGCGTCAGATTTACACTATGGACCAACAGGTCTCTAAAATGATTCAGAGATGAGATAGAATTAGGTGAGAGATCAAGTCATTATGCAGGACAATTTTCTTTAGGGCTTATTTACAAGACTCTTGCGCCACTTTTGAGTTACTTTTCCCATGTTGAAAGTGACGCAAAATTGGCGCAAAGGGCTTGTAAATAAGCTTTTTTATTTATAATTCATTTAATCGGAGGTATTGTATATCTAGGTCGCTCTGCTTATCTTGTGTAAACACTGTGACCAACAGAGTTCACAACTTGAACTCAGCTTTGGTTGTATACGGCAGAGTGGACAGCAGCGTCCATAACTTTAAAAGAGAAAGAGAAACGATATGAGAGAGAAAGAGAGAAAAAACAACATTAAAACTGTGAGAGAGAGAAAGTTATAGATGGAGCAGTTAATACTGGAGAAAATACTCGTAGGTCACCTTTTGCCTCCGCTGTGTGTCCAAGCACGTGCTGGTTCATAGTGCACCCTCCAGTTTAGTGATCTGAAAGATAGTATATAGAGTTAGTAATAGCATAGTACATACAACTGCACATGTATATTTTTGCTTTAATTATTTGTACACTCAGGATAATGTATTTCATCAAGTTCCACTGTGAGGAGGTGTCTGTGCACTGTTTTTCTTCCAAAGTAGTATATCACATGCACTCCCACTGCATAGCGGTGAGTTCTCAATATTGCGTACCCAGACTGTTGCACTCTAATTGACTCGCAGAGTCTGGAGGTGAATGTTTTTCTTGGGAAGTCAGAGACAGATTTAGAAGCTCCTTTCGCCACTTTTCACATGTTAAAAGTGACACAAGACTGACGCAAGGGGCTTGTAGATCTGCCCCTCAGACTTTTGTAACCTATCCTCACTGCTCGGAGGTAATTGTACATTCCTACGCAGTGAAGCTGCTGGACACTACTGACTCTCTCCTTTCACAGATAACTTGTTGTTGTTTCAGAAACAAGTTTCTTTGCTCACCTTGTGCCATTGGCGTGATTCAAAGAGGGTACACCACGATTCGAAGCAGCCTTATCAGATGTTGTTACGATGGCCACGCATCATTGCAGAATACACAAACTTAGAGCTTTGTAGGTTTTTGCGGGGGAGTGATGCCAATTTGTGAAACACAACCTGTAACATAAAAAGGAAGTCAACATTGTGTGTCATTTTGTTATGAAAAGAGAGGAAGTGAGAGAGTGACTGAAAGGAATATTTGCAGCTCACCTTTCTGTCACCAGTGTGTATTTCACCACGTGCCGGTACATAATGCACCCTGAAGCTCTACATCTAAAAGATAGTAAAAGAAAGATGTTATTGTTGATATTTGTTACTATCTTAATGTGGAGTACAATAACATCGCCCTTTCAAACACCTCCTCTCCCGCATTTAAAAACAACTATTTGTACAGTTTACATTCCGGACGTTTGACCGATTATGAAAACGTTCCTGCTATTGGAAAAAATATATATTAATGGAATAAGATTTGGTATATAGGACTGCGTTAGTCGGTTTTTGTATCCAGTCTGCTGCAGCCCATCGACTCCCTCCGATTCGCACCCTGGCCTCACTGCTCACCTTTTGGTAGATTGGACACCTTCTACATCATGCAGTCCCACTCTGCCACCAAGAAGTCTGACATATGATGCCAAGTCTTGATATCGGTATGGCTAACGACATACTTGTGCTCCCATCATCATCGCAGGTTCCTCCCCCGCTCAGTCCTTCCGGTACCACTAACTCAGTGACCAAAGAGGCCACGCATGTAGTGGTGGGCCCTTGTACTCGGTGGTTCGGGCCTACATGAGGCGTCCGAACCACTAGGACCGTCCATCACAGCGCTTGCGATGGAAGCAACTCTAAAATGGCGTACAGCACGTGCGCCCGTCTTTTTTATTGGTAGGGTCACGTGTGTAGTGACGCATGCGCTGGATGGGTTTGGTGTGGCAGTATACCAGCCATGAGGGAGTGTGTGTGTGCCGTTCTGACAACTAGACCTTGAACTAAGAAATCACTACAATGGAAATCTGGGCAATGTTTCTTTTTGGTTTTTTCCTGGTAGCGTAAGTGGAGTCGGCTGGCCTGACGTATGCCAGTGCTGCGCGAGACTCTAAACCATGATTCCGGAGCTATGGGCGTGGTCCCGCTGTGAGCTACATGAGAAATCAAATGATTCGGGTGTCCGTTTTGTAATGCTGACGTCACCCGGGTCTTAAAAGCAAATGTGTCATTATATCTGTAAAGTTCCACAACTTGACCAACATGGAAGGTACGGGGTATCAATGACTCTATATTCGCTCATAGTTGCACACATAAAAGATGGTGGACTTGGCACATTTCTGCAATTCTGAATGTTTGTTGTACATTCAGTGGAGTCTTGTAGCTGTAGTAATACAGGGCTTTGAAAGGTTTCAGTTGCAGTTTTTGGCACATGAAGGGCAGCTAATATATATACGTATGTGGGTATTCAGGTACACTGTAGAACTTGGTGCTGGAAATCAGTGTTCGAGGCTCGGAGTTGCGTCCACATCCTGTTATTGTAGAGTAATGACGTAATGTACGCGTGCCTGAAAATGTATTGTAAATATGGTGCTCATGTAAATTGCTGATATCGTTTTGGGTTGATTTTGTGCTATATACATATACAAAAAAAAAGGAGGAATAGCCCACACTTACTGTCACAGGTAAGATGGTTGCATACGCTATTTATAGCACAATATAATGTTGTAGGGCGGAGGAGCATCATTTTACAAACACAATAAATACACAAACACAGATAGATAGTTGAAGTGGGTACGGGCACGTGTGCTCGACTCCATTTTATTACGTTGTTGTTGGCAACAAGTAGAATAGTTATCATGATATCATATACAGATATTTAATCATAAACGGTTTATGACTTCTGCTGTACAAAGGTAGGAGCATTGTATGTGAAATAATACACAGAAGATTCTATCGTAAAGAGTTCATGAGTTGTGGTACACTGAGGTAGGGGTGGTTTGTGTGTAGCCTGCGATGATGCGTGGTACAGGCAGACCGCACAGGTAAAAATGTGTTTTGACTATTGATTTTGTCCTAACAAGGGCACGTGGCAATTATTTACGGTTTACTGAGTTAGTGGTACGTCTGGTGTTTATTGTGTGCTCACCCTGTGATGATGCGTGGTCTGAGCGGACTGCACTGAAATCATTCACTGTTGCATACTGGACTATATGAACTTTGAGGGCGGAAAAAAGCTAGCATCGATGATTATCAATTGCTGTGCAAACTAGGTGTACTGATTGCTCCCCATAACAAATTAAACGATTCCACTTCACGCAGTGCATTGCAACTTTCACAAATTTGGGACGTATGTCTGGTGGCGATGTTGAAGGTGATACCCCAGAGGTACTTGGTATTGCCGGTGGTGGAGGTACATTTTGGCTCAATCTTCTATATTCTTTGTTATCATAGTTCAGACGATGCAGCTTTTGAAGGTGCTTGCACATACTAGCAATGCACCAGCACTTTTTTTCTCTGCTTTAAATAAATCGAGGCTGGATTTAATGCTGTCTGTAGTGTAGATGAAAAAGTAAATTCAAGTTGTGAACCCTACTGTGCACAGTGTACATCGAAGCTAGTAGTCAGTACAGTTATAGAACAATGCTTTTTTTCACTTATTTTAACAAAATCTGAATACATACAGTATAATTGTCTCTGCATTAAATAAATCAAGGTTGAATTTCCCACTGTCTATAGTGTAGATGCATAGGTGAATTTAAGTTGTAAACCCTGCTGTCCGCAGTGTAGATCATAGGGTGGAGTGCATCATCTTCAATTATGATTGAAGTGGAAGATAGAATATGTATGCAGTGTGCATTTTATTATTCAACTAAATCTATAAGTGATATAAAACAGTCTTTGAAGGAAGCATACTAAAGGGGTGTTGTGCAGGGTTTGATAGGTGTTATACTTAGTTTGGTTTCCACTGAGTTAGTGGTACCTCAAACAACAAGGTTCTGTGGACCCTGCAATGATGTGTGGTTTGGGCAGGCCGTATCGATAGTAATGTTTTTTGTCTTGTGAATTCTGGCTTAGTAAGGCCATGTGGTGATTTTGTGTAGGTTTGAGGGACGTTACTTTGTTTGGTACTGCACTTTATAAATAATGAATGAAGAATCAGTTAAATTCTGCCTGAATACAGCCATGTGTCGATGAATTATGGTGCGCTGAGTTAGTAGTACCTTTGGGACTGAGCGTGTACTTAATCTGCGATGATGCCTGGTCCGGATAGGCCGCACTGGGGATAATGTTTTTTGACTACAGAATTTTGCCTTAATAATGCCTTGTGGTGATTATTGATGGTGTACTAAGTTAGTGGTATTTCTCGTGTTTAGCGTGTGCTCACCCTGCGATGATGCGTGGTGTGAACGGGCTGCACTCAAAGCATTGACTGTTGCATACTGGACTGTACGTACTTTGAGGGGGAAAAAAAAGTACCATCGATGGTTATGAATTCTTCAGCAACAAAATGATCAGAATCAGATGATTCTTCCAGTGGTGTAGCCATTGTTGTCTCCAAAAAAGAAATTCAGGTTTCCAATGAAGAAAAAGTGAGGTTCAAATTGTGACCTATGCTATCCACAGTGTAGACTATCATTAAGTGTACCTTTGCACTTGCAGCGTGAAATTTATTATTCAAGTAAATCTGTAAGTGATATAAAAGAAGTTGCTAAAGGAAGCATAATAAAGGGATATTGTATAAGGTTTGATAAATGTTATACTTAGTGTGGTATTGTACTCTGCAAATAATAAATCAACAGTGTAAATAATTTTGAGCTCTGATGACCGCAGTGTAGGCAGGAGGCAGCGGTTAGAAAGAGCCCACAACCACGCGGCATTGATTGGAGTTGCACAGTATTCGTAATTTAGTGTGTGTGCAGCCAGCGATGATAAGTGTTGCACAGAGTTAGTGGCAACTGAAGCAACAAAGTTCTGTGGAGCCTGCAATGATGCGTGTTCCGAGCAGGACGCAATGGTAGCAAAGTCTTTCAAATCGAGTTTTCTTATAAATATTGGTTGTCCTTTCACAGGAGTAAGTTGCAGTAGATCTCCAAAAACTTTGATATATTTTTTTCCAAATAAGACATCTGACTCAATACGGTCCCGTGGCAATGATTTTTGGTGCACTGAGCTAGTAGTACCTTTGGCACTTAGCGTGTACGTACCCTGTGATGATGCGTGGTGGGGGGGCACAGTAATTGAAGTCATGTCTTTTGGCAATTGAATTCTGCATGAATTCCATTTAAAAGTGATACTATGCCTCATTGCTGACATAAAACTGTGCAATCTTCTATGCGATGATTTATGGTGCACTGAGTTAGTAGTATCTTTGACGCTGAGGTTGTACGTACTCTGCGATAATGAGTAGTTAAGGGGGCCGTAATCGGACCAATGTCTTTTCTCTATTGAATTCTGCCTGAATATGGCCACGTGGTGATGAATTATGGTGCAGTGAGTTACTGGTACCTTTGGCACTGAGCATGTACGTAACCTGCGATGATCCGAGGTCCGGCCAGGCCACACTGGGAGCAATGATTTTGCCTAGTGAATTCTGCTTTAACAAGGCCATGTGGAGAGGACTTGTGGTGCAGTGAGTTAGTGATACATGAATAACTCAGCGTGTGAGCACCCTGCGATGCTTCGTGGTTCGGGCGGGTCGCACTGGTACAATGTCTCTTGGTTATTAGAATGTGTCATGTGCAAACACCATTCCACTTGAATTGTGAGCCCTCACAATGTAGATCGAAGGCAGTTGTCAGCACAGATATCGACGAATGATTTTTGTGAATTATGTAAAAAAAATCTGAACACATACAGTAGAATTGTCTCTGCATTACATAAATCAAGGCAGAATTCCCTACTGTCCGTAGTGTACATGGAAAGCTGAATTCAAGTTGTGAACCCTGCTGTCCGCAGAGTACATTTATGGCAGTACTCCACAGAAACATCGACAAATGCTTTTTTGTCACATACGTTAACAAAATCTGATGACACAGTAGAATTGTCTCTGCCTTAAATAAATCAAGAATGAATTCAATGTTGTCTGTAGTGCTGATGTGCTTCTGGTATCAAGTAGTGAACTCTATTGATCGCAGTGTACATTTGAAGGCAGTACTTAGTACAGACATTGAGGAATGTTTTTTGTGGCATCCATTAACAAAATTGTCTCTGCCTTACATAAATCAAGGCTAAGTTGAATGCTGTCCGTAATTGTCTCTGCATTAAATAAATGAAGGCTGAATTTCCTACTGTTCAAACTTTAACAAAATCTGAGGACATGGTACAATTGTCTCTGCTATAAATAAAAAAATTCAGATTGAATTCAATGTTTTCTGTAGTGCTGATGTGCAACTGGTATCAAGTTGTCAATTTTACTGACCTCAGAGTAGATTGAAGGCAGTACTCAGCACAGATACCGACGACAAATTTAGATCCAAAGTTGAATTCAAGTTGTAAACCCTGCTGTCCGCAGTGTAGATCGAAGACAGTAGTCGATACAGACATAAGTCTGTGGTGCTGTGGCGCTGAGTTCGCAATGGGTCTGTATCGAGGAGGCACGTGGTCATGGCGGACCTTCGCTGCGGCGCGTTCTCTTATCTTTGCAGAAGTAAACCACGCCCAAGGCATAGCCTAATTATTTATAGTCTTACGTTGACGTTGTTTACATTGGACAAGCCCACTCCGCTTCTGTTTCAAAGGGGGAGGTGAACACAGCTACATGGCCGAAATATTCCCCAGTGTCTGAGATAATATGGTTGCATTCACTATTCAGTACACTACACGTATCAATGGTATATCTACACACTGAAAAGTTTTTGGTTTGAATAGTGAATTGTGTATTTTCACCGGTAGTCTTAGCGTTGTGTACATTATTGTTGATGTTCAAGTTCTTTCCCTTATACAAACTTGGTTGCCACATCTCTGTAGATTGAGCTAGTGTACTGTTGAGGGGATATATTATTTTGGAAAGGTCTGTTGTCCTGTTTTGCGCTGCCTCTGAGGTAGTAGGGGAGAGGTTGGAGGGGGGTTGGTTGTGGTGGCGTTGGGTATTGTGATTTTCTTTGGTGTCGGAAGTATATAATTAGAACCTCTATCACATATTGATCTTTAAATATGGGTGTGAGTTGAAGTAATTCACGCAGTACATAGTTCTTACATTAGTTAAATGTTGATGTTAATTTGTTAGTGGAAAGTGGAACTATTGCCTGATTTTTTAGGTAGGATTGCAGATTTGGTTTCTTGTTCAAAATATGGGGAAGTGGTCAACATTATAAGTAGGAATTGTAATTTCAAAATCCTTTGAAATTCACTGAAAAAACCATTGGTTTCAGGCAGGTTTATAGTTAGGAATTATTATTTAAAAAACCTTTGAAATTCACTGAAAAAACCATTGGTTTCAGGCAGGTTTATAGTTAGGAATTATTATTTAAAAAACCTTTGAAATTCACTGAAAAAACCATAGGTTTCAGACATGTTATAGTTAGGAATTATCATTTTAAAAAACCTTAGAAATTCACTGAAAAAACCATAGGCTTCAGGGGTGTTATAGTTAGCTGGACATTTCATTCATACAAAACCATTGAAATTCCTCCGTTATAGTTAGTTGTACTAACTGTAACTCTTGCGCCCGAAATCCACTGGTGATGATGCCACATATTACATCATTCATGACATGGTCAGTGACATCACTGATGACATCTCAAATGACATCATTGATGACATCACTGTTGACATTATCCAGTGAATGTGGTTAGGTTTGTTATTTAAATATGTATTGTATATACACCAATCTGCATGGAAGAATCAGTGGGTATATAAATATCTGGTTAGAAGATTTAGTAGCACTGTGATTGATTGTTCACTTGAGTAATTTATAGTGTCACACTAAATATATTGGATAGTGACTAAACTGTGTGAATATCTGTATTACTTGGTCAGTTGTGTAATCTGCGGCACCAGTTGGTTACTAGCTACGTGAAAGTCTATATTGCCCAAAGATATGTGAATAGTTAAATCACTATGTATAGAGTTTAAGACTACGTGTTATAATAGTTGCGTACTGCAACTTAAGTTATCACTTATATATAAATATATTGGATAGTGACTAAGCTGTGTGAATATCGGTATTACTTGGTCAGTTGTGTAATCTGCGACACCAGTTGGTTACTAGCTATGTGAAAGTCTATATTGCCCAAAGATATGTGAATAGTTAAATCAGTATGTATAGAGTTTAAGACTACGTGTTATAATAGTTGCGTACTGAAACTTAAGTTATCACTAAGCATTTTATATTCCTATTTAAAGGGGATGAGAGATATTGGTTTATTAGGATTGTGTATTTCAATCTGGAACTTCATTTAGCACTTTATTATCCTAGTGCTGTGTATTAAGTATGGGTGAAATTTGCGAAATTGCGGTACAGGAATTCGTGTGAATACATACTCGCGGTCCGCGAACTTCGTGAATGTGTGCGAATTTGCGGATTTTTTATTTTTGTGTGTTTGCAGGGTTTTTTCCAGCGCAGCTACCGCGAAGTTACCCATGCGGTCGTACATGGGTGCGGCCATCTTGTTTTAAGTGTTTGTGTTGCGTATTTCCATTTCCGGGTGCTAGTTGCATGCTCGTGTTGGGCATTTCCTACGTGCGGGGCGCAATTACGTGAACGCGTCCGTTTTTGCGTGCTAGCGGGGAAAATATTGCGCAAACTTACCCACATGGTCGCAATGGGCGTGGCCATCTTGTTTTTCATTCATTGCTATGGGTCTGGGCATGCTTTTTCTATCCTGCTTTAATCTTGGCAATCCTTTGTTTGTTTGAACTTTTTTTTGGATCTTTTTTACTCATTATCTATCCCTCTATTTTTCTACATCTACATTTTGTGTTTTTTCAACTTTTTGTTATTTTAATAACTACTTTTTTTGTTTAGCTCTCTCTTTTCTTTTCTTTTTTTCCCTATTCTTTTCTTCTTTCACCCAGGACCATGGCAAAGAGAGCCGGCAAGTCTAAGGGGAAGGGTCCCGCACCCGGTAGCCGGCTCCCTTGCGGGAGCTTAAGTGGTGAGGAAGTAACTGCCCGGGAGATCTTTAGCGCGGTAGAGGTGGCCGCACTGGTTTTCTTCATCCAGTGCCACCTCCCCAAGACCGTCAAGGCAGGCGGCAGGCCCGGTACCGGGTACGGGCTCCGGGAGCATCCCCAGCTATGGGGGAAAGTGTGCTGGGCCATGTATTGGGAGTCTGGGGTCCGGCCCACCTACAACCAGGCGACGCACCGGTGGTCCGACATCCTGGACCGGGAACCCGACCTGCTCGTCCTGCTTGGCGTGGAGATCCCTGGGCTTGGTGAGTAGTAGTAGCTATTTAATCACTACTTTGTTTTCTCCTGCTCTGTGTTATAATGATATTGCAAATATTTGTTTTTTTCCTAAGAGCAAGAATGCTGCCGATTACATTGCAGGTAAATTATGTTTCAAAAGCTTCTGTGATTGCAGGTGCTCGCCTGCTCAGTCAGTGGCGGTGCTACTATGCTTACTTGTTTTCAATTTTGTGCTCATTTGGCCTGATTGATTATGTATGAGTGTACTTTACAGAACTGCGTAATGCTAGACGCCAGGGGAAACATCCTTTATGACGCAACTTTTACCACGCAGTGCCTTTACAACGCAGGTTTTTTAACGCAAGTCATTACAACGAATTGCGCTGGGGGCGCTCTAGGATAGGTAATAGTTTAATTTACTATCCAACACCTTCCCTACTATCCACAGGGACTGGAATTGGAATAGTAAATTAAACTATTCACTATCCAGCACCCCCAACGCAAGTCGTTGTAACGACTTGCGTTGAAAAACCTGCGTTGTAAAGGCATGCGTAGTAAAAGCATGCGTTGTAACAACATACATCCAACACTAGAGACTCAAGTCCAGTTCTTCCTTTGTACTCCTGCCACTAAGAAGAGATTGTGGTGGTGGATTGATAGTTTGAGTACATTATGACTGGTTATTTAGTAGGAAACTTTTTAGTGGTCTGCAATCATGACGGACTGTGTCTGTCACTTCGCGTGCTGCGGAGTGCTGCCTGCCAGTCCTAGTTGAACCTTTTTGTAGTTGGTTTAGTGACTTACATAACTTTCCAAGTAGACGGTCCTCGAATCCAGCAATACTAATATCCTAGTAGACCACATCTGATAGGTCAATAAATTTAGTGCAATTGTTGTCTATTTCCCCAAAATAATTTGTTATTGTTTTTTTGAAATGTTTGATTTGGTTGACAACAATCATCCATGTTTGTGTCTTTCTTTCATGTTGTACATCAGCTCCCCCCAGGGGCAAGAGGACAGAGGAGGAGATAGCAGCGCGGGCGGAGCAGGAACAACAGGAAGGCCAGGCTAGGTCCGCCGAGGGCTCCTCTGCTGGCCCCAGTAAGTTTTCATGTTAATATTATTAATTATACTTCCCTATCTTTTACAGCACCTATTTATTCCAAACGTTCCTCATAATTCTATTTTTTCCTAAATCGTCTTTGATCTTCGTGTAGACTGTTTCTAAATTCTTATCCTGCCTCTACTATGACTGTCTGTGCTACTACTAGATTAGCATTAGTCTGTCTGTGTAGCTAGCTAAGCTTGCACAGTTGGCAAAAAGTGTTTAACAAAACTCCTATTCAGCAATAGCTCTAGGCACTGAATACAGTACTCTGGGTTGTCCATAACGCCTATTGAAGTCTTCTAAATGTTTATGCTTTGACAATCCTCAACAATAAAATGTCAATGGCCATCAAGAATAAGATACTAATTTACTTTGTGATAGGATAGGAGGACATACTACTGCTGTTGCAGGGACTATTCTGCAAATACAGAACTATGGACAAGAAATAGGGCATTGGTGATAATAGGCGCAGTTAGACTTCCCACATACCTCAGTCATAACAGAAGTTGAACCCCCAATCTCCGTACTGACTAGCTAGTTTGTCAGAGTCCTTATTTAGCTCCAGAATGCAGCGATGATCCCCAATGATTATACAACCCAGAACATAAGACTACGAAGTCAGAGTCCCGACCTCTCAGAGTCATGCTTGCAAATTGCACACCCTTTCGCTCACTCACTCATGACCAAAAACCACAGAGTCTATGTACGTTTTAAAGCTTTATTAAAAGTAAAACAACCAGCTCTGTGTGTACTCTGTAAAAAAATTTAATTGTGCATTATATAAAAACATTTATTAAAATCAACTTATATAAGATAACCAGTGAACGACTGAAAAGTGGCTGAGTGATTTCACATATTAATTGTGGGAGAGCCCTCACCTGGTTGGAACTTAAAGTCTTGGTGGGGATCAATCGTTGACGACTCCGATGATGATCTTGCTCTTGTTCGTAGAAGGGAAGCTTCTGTCTGTTATGAGAAAAATGGTGCGTGTTAAAAAGCAAGCATTCATCAGTTGTGTCAAAAAATGTAGCATCACATGTTATGGCTCAGCATAAATAAAAAACACCCTTCCCCGAATAAAGGGACATTTTTAGTTTAGACTAGAGAGTCACAAGTTATTAAATTTCTTTATGCAGTACTAGTAATTTTTTTTTATTCCTAGACAAAATAGGGAGTGGTGTATATGGCATCTAAAAATATTAAATGTATTTTCTAGGCGTAACACCATCGGCACAGCCATCCACCAGTGCCGGTGCCAGCACGGAGGTGGGCTCTCCAGGGGCGGATGCGGTGCCACAGCCAGCAGGAACTGCTGTGGGGGATGCCACATTAGTGGCGGGCAGTGGTAAGCTAATATATTCCTTACTTATTGAGATTGGGCAGTGGTAAGTTATTATATTCCTTACTTATTGAGATTGCAGAGTGGGCCGCCTGCAAGGGTGTATATGTTGTACAGTACAATTACACTCTACTGTTAAGAAGACTTACAAATTTAGTTTTTGTCAACCAGGTAGAAGACAGTCACCCTTGACTTCTCATTAGCAATAGCATTAGTGGCGGGAGTTGACCAGTAACCAATGGCCTCCTCTAAATTTGACTTCAACTCAGCTGTGAAAGTTTTATCGAGAAGCCAAGTCAGCTCAGAGATGAACTTGATGGATGGGATGAACGAAAAGGGAAAGAAGGGTGTAAGGAAGGACGAGCGAGTTAAAATTAATGACTGGCAAATAATGATACGTGTTTTTGAATGCTGCCCGAGGTGGCTGGGAATCTGATGCATGGCCGGTTGAAGGCTGAAGCAAGGATGGGTGTAAGGAGAAAGAAAAGAGGACTGCCTGGGTGGGTGAAACAGAAACTATATGTGTGCGCAATATATCCTTTGGTTCTAATTCAAATGCAAGTCAAGCACGGATGCATGGCTGGCGGTTTACAAAATAAAATAAAAAGGTTGTTTTGCGGTGAGAAAAAGTAAGGTTTGTCCACTTGAGACATTATGAAGAGTGATTGACATTTACTTTGAATGGATGGATGCCGGGCTGGTATCTTCCTCATAGATAGCAGAGGTGTATGTAGACAGAGTAGACGGTCACTAGATGAGAGTGTTACTTTGAAGAGCATGTAACACCGCACCTCCGTGCCAGAGGAGCAAAGCCGAGGAAAGAAGTTGTAATTTTTCAGAATACTACCATGACTAGTAACAGTAGTTTGCAAGCACAGCATATATCCGGCGATTACGGGGAGTCGGGGACCACTCACTACCTCTCTTAATAATTTTTTTACAACTCTGTCATTGACATTGATGTGCGGCCTATCGGTGTTCAGTCAATCAAAAACAAAGCACCTAAAGTCATCCTATATGTAAGCAAATATCCTGTAGGGATAGATGATCATATTATCCTGTAGGGATAGATGATCATATTATCTTCTTCATTTTCCTTTTTTAGTAGTCAGGGACAGGCCAGGGTGAAAGTTAAATTAATTAAGCAGTAGCCCTTGTAACAGTGTATGGCCAGTGCCACCCGTAATAGAAAAGTAAGAGCTTCACCACCTGCATGTACTGGACTGGTAACAGTAACGCAAGTCTGTGTCATCATGGCTTGCGTCTGTTTTTCTCGGGTGCAAGTTGAGTGCGCTGGCATTATGCCGGCTTCCACAAGTTTACAAACAAATTTCGCTAAACAAGAGAGAAGAAGAAGACTGGTGTACTGTCTGAGTCTAATGTAGTGAGTCCATATAGTGCTAGTAGAATTCCTGAAACTCCCACTAATGTTAGAGCAGAGGCCGACGAAGTGGGAGGTTAGATTGATACATGCCACAAATGTTATGTACTGTGTTTGCAAGTTGCTAGTGCTACTGTGACACAACTTTTTGCTGAATTATTTTGTGTTAATCTTAAAGAGCATTGGTTACAGCAGTATGTTTTTCATATAGATGCTCCTTCCAAACTAACAAGGAAGGATTGGCTAGACGGGCCCGGCAACGGAAGCTGGAGGCATTTGTCGCCGAATATCGGCGGCTGGTGGCCCAGGAGGAGGAGGACAGGCAGTCGCAGTCGACAACATCCACAACAGCTGCATCCTCCTCCACTGCCCCTGGGTCATACGGTCAGCGCAAGCCTTCAGCGGTGCGGAGCCGTGGTCCGGCAGCCACCCGCCGCCGCCGAGCAGCAAAAAATCAGCTGCCCCCCACAGTACCTGCAGGTGCAAGGCTCGTGTGCACCGCTTGATCCTCAGAGTGTCCAACCTTGAGCAAGAGATGGCGAGGCAGAAAGCCCTGCTCAAGGACCTTCGGAGAGAGCTGCATGACCACCTGGCCACAGGACACCGCCAGCGGAAGTAGAGGAGAGACTGTCCCTTGCCCCTTTTTTAAATACTTTTGGGGGGGTGGGAATTTGGCATTGGGGTTTTTGGACTTTGGGGACTTTGATTTCATGGACATTCGTTGGGGTTAGGGATAGGGTGGGTTGGGTCTTCTTGTGGGATAGTTTATTTTTGTTGGGGTCAAATAATTATTTATTTAAACTTAAACATAGCGTACACTTTTTTTACTGTTTTGTGGGGGAGGCAGGGGGGTGGGTTAACTGTACGTTTGTTTTCCTGAAACTTAACTGGCTGGTTGATTCAAATTGTCTAATCGCCCATATTTGTACAAAAGTGCCACTTTCAGAGTTAGTGAATTCAATTGGCCTACTACTTTACTAGTACTACCGTCAGTCTCTCCTCTCCTCCTACTCCATTATTCTTCCTCCCCCACAATGCTTATCTTACCTGTGATTCGTGTTTGAGAATAGGGCTAGGCACAGGGCTGGCTGCATGGCAAATGGCGATTAAGGTTGGAAATGGAATCCTGGACGGATGAAATTTCATCGTTGTGGTGGTAGTAGTAGTGGTACACACTGGCAGTAGCAGCATATGAAAAAAAAGGAAATGAAACATTGAGTGGCCTGAGCGGAGCATTTGAACAGTATGATAGATAGTACAGTACACAAGAACAGTGTCATAAATTGTAGCCGAGGCAATGCTAAAGTATTCAAAATATAACTACTTGTTGCGTGGAGTATGGGTACTACAAGAGATAGTACTGAAGGTGAAGGACACAGCAGCGTAAGCAGGAGGAGGATGTTGTTGTTGATCAATCCACTTGATGGCGCACATGAAATTCTGATTTGATTTGCAAATACTCATGGGTGTGTGTCAAGCAGAATAAGAATAAGAATAAGAATATATCCTCGGATTCCTTCACCAGCCTTGAAATTGATTTTCTGTTGCTTTGACCTTATCCTCCCCAGCAAGTGTGTGGAATTATTGTTCTCATTTAGTCACACGTCAATGAAAACCACACAGCCCGGCGGAAGAGGGTTAGGGTTTGAAAATTGGATGGGGATGGGGGTTTTTGGGAAAGTTTTGTGGCGAGAGGAAAAAAACACACAGCATGGACAAACAACAAATGAAGAAAAACAAATGTTTGGAAACGAAGATATCCATAAGTCTTTTAAGGGACATAAAGGAAGTGCACTGCATGCATGAAGTTGTTTGCTAAATGGATGGTTAGGTTACTGAAAAGTAGTACTTACTACAACTTACTAACTATGAATAAACAATTTGACAGTACAGGGCTGCAGTAATTACACAATTTCACTTGCCTATCTGCCCTCAGAGAGAATAAACACTTATTAGTACATTAAATTAGTTTTATAAATAGCAAAGAAACGTATCAAACAGCTGAAGGAATGAATTTGAAGCAGAGAGCAAACGCACAGAGTCACACTTATAGAAGTTCACAACAATAAAATTATTTAAAAGATAAGGAGAAGTGAAGAGGATACTGTAACTGTATGTTGTAGTTGTCCTGTTCAATTTGGGAAATTGCATGCATCCAGCCATTCCTCTTATTCGCGTTACTCCTCCATTTCATCTGACGGTCCGTTGATCAATCTTGGTGACCAGGCACACTGTCCACTGCCTGCCTGGCGGATGCGGAATTGCAGAAATGCTAATGGTAAGCCTAAGTTAATGTTTTTACCATCGCAACAGGGTAAAAGCCGGCCTGTAATTGTTGAGGGAAAAACAGGAAGTGATATTAAAACACCACGGAGAAAAAATATAAGGTACGGTGTGTAGTGTAAAAATAACACTTTCAGTTTCAGAGGCAACAGTATTACATACAACAAGCATCATTTCTAAAGTGCGTACTCTGAGTCTCCTTTTCAAGGATAGTAATTAGCACACAGCAGGCCAGGGCCATGCAGACGGTCAAGGCAGGCACCACTGAGTGAACCAACCTGATGTAGCATACCTCTTTGACACTGACAGACAAAGCATGTCGAATTGTATGCACTGCAGCAACCCACATAGCCGCAATTTTACATGAACTGCTGTCTGGACTCTGGCATAACAACACTACACTGGCTCGACCACTCCATAACACGACTAGGCAGACATGTAGTTCTGCTGTGGTTGTTGTTGACTTGTTTACCTGTTTGCCACTCACGAAATGGCCACAGTTCTTCCGTAAACCGACGATGATGATCCATCCCAGTGAGTGACTGTAAAGAATAAAGATAATATGTAACTTTGATCTTCAAGACTCATCATCATCATGGTATATTGGCAAACTCAATGTTGTTCATGCAGACACAGTCTACACACAGTGAGTCCAAGGACATTTTCCATATTAAAGAATGCAACGTAGTGGTCTCTGCAGTAGAAGTACAATTTGAATTAAACAAGGTAAAAACAGAGTAGACTTGAGTTAGATTTAGTGTGTAAAAGATTAAATATTAACAGAACACATATGATTCATTTCATGCACATCAAACAAACAGCAATTGCTTTCAACAGAGCCAGACAGCCAGTGTTGTCCACTGCATGCCATCTCATTATTCATTACCTGTTCCACTTTTTGTCCGCATCTTGTTCTTAAAGTTAAGGCCCACAGGGCAGCCTCTCATGTCAATTTTAGTAGTAACAGTCAGCATCAGCAATCAGCATATAGTCAGTAATTCCAGTCCCACTTCTTTTGAGGGGACTCGTCTACGAAGCGACAGTTTCTTGATTCTGCGTAACCCAGCCATCTGCCTGGAGGGAAATGGATAGGGGGAGTCTGGAGGAGGAGGATAGAGGAGCATGACTGAGTTGTGAAATTGTGAACTTCAGGAATGCAGACTGCAGCACCTACAATAAGGATATAAGACGAAGACAGTGCTAGTGATGGATTTGTTGTGATTAGAGTTTTCTTGTGGTAAGTTGCAAAACAAAGAAAGACACACAGGAATAAAAGTGAATAAGGACGAAAAAAAAGAAGTCAGTATTTCAGACCTAGGTGTCAGGGAAATAGAGCTCGTCCTCAAACTCTGTGACTTGCAACGGGAGTAGGTCAGCTAACAGAGAAGAACTTCCGTCGCCTAAGTCGGTGTCCTCCTCTTCTTCCTGCATGAATTCACGTATTTTGTAATATGGTGGTATGAAGTGCTGATCCATCTTGATCATTGTTAACCTCTCCACATTTTTGGGTGAGAGGCGGGTCCTTTTTGAAGTTACAATGGCACCAGCAGCACTGAAAACACGTTCAGAAGACACGCTTGCGAGTGGGCAAGACAAATAATTTAGAGCCAGCTTGGTGATCAGTGGCCATTGACCCCTTTTCCCATACAAATACAACAATGGGTTGTGATCAATGTAGACCTCTGTTGGGTCATCCAGATAGGCCTGCACCATCCACTCAATGTCATCCAGGGCTGCTCCACTTTGCGTACCATCTGTGGCCTTTGCATCAGCACTGGAACGAGCAAACCCTTGATGAGTTATCCAATCCGCTTTCGACAAAATTATGGCTGGGCCTGGTGCAGGTGAGGATGATGATGATACGTTTGCTGCTGTCAGTAACAGCTCTGAGGGAAAGTGACTGCCTTTGGCCACAGAAGTGGACCTTGACGCCGGATGGCCTGCTGATTCAGTAGTACTTCTGCCGGTTCCTTCAATTTCCTGCTGCTCTTTTTCGAACCGCATGGCTGACAGAGCTAGCCAATGTTTGTACTTTGAAACATCTGCTTCTTTAAAAGGAATGAATTTATTGCTGGCCAGTGCCTTTTTCTACCGTGGATCCAGAATAGTGGCACAAATGTAATGTTGAACACAATGTATTCCATTAAGCCTTGCATTGTCAAGTAGGCGGGTTAATAAGCTCTCCGCCAACTGATATGTGTCTTGCTTGTCAGTATCATCTTTGAACGTTGAAGACACCGCCTTCAGTTGGTGCTCTAGCATGTGCAACAATGGGATAGCTTTTCCCAAAGTACAGTCCTCCCTGCTGACTTCACGCGTGAAGACCTCAAAAGGACGAAGCATGTCTGTCAGGCTTTTAACTAGGTCCCATTCCTCCACCTCTAGCCTCATTTCTTTCATTGAAGAACCCAGTGGAAAGACATACTCATTGATTACCAAGCACTGCTCAAACAGACGCTCAAGCATGTAGAAGGTTGAGTTCCAACGTGTTGCCACCTCCTGGATGAGTCCTCTGACTGGCACTCTACAGTCACGCTGAATGATCTTCGGATGCTTCCGGGCCTTAAAAGAATGGTTGAAATGTGTGCAGATTCTTCGGCAGGTGGTCAGTAACTTGCTGACTGTGTTTTCTTTTTTCAAGAAATCTTAAACAACAATGTTAATACTGTGCGTCAAACACGGCACTCTGAAATAGCCACCATCATTTCATGGCTCTAACTATATTACTGCCATTATCCGTGGAAACATAACCAATCATGCGCTTTCTTGGATGCAGCCATTCAAAGACACTACTGTTAAACTCCTCCAAAACGTTTACTGCAGTATGAGATTTCTCCATGGCAAACATGGCTATTGTTGCATGTTTCCGAGTAGCTTGAAAAATTGTGTCACAGTCAACACCTGCAGATAGCTTCTCTCTAACCCCTGCAAAAGAGACCCAGTGTGCAGTGATGCACATGTAATCAAGGGCTTGGTAACTGGTCCACATGTCTGTTGTCAGGTGAATAGTGTGAACAGCACTCTTCTGCAAAGCTGCCCCAATCACCTCCAGCACATCTTGATGTAGTGCTGGAACCGCAACTCTGGCAAAATAGGACCGGCTAGGAACCTTCCATTTAGGGCAGACTGTTGCCACAAATTCTCAAAAACCCACCCCTTCCACGAAAGAAAAAGGGAGAAGGTCTAGCGCTAACATTTTAGCCAGCATTGCATTATAAAGACGTGCCGTAGGGTGGTTGCGTTCAAATGGCGTCTCCGACCAAAACCTGCTTTTAATGGTGGTCTGGACCGTTTTCATATGTGATGAGGAGGGTCCAGACCTCTTCAACCCAGTTAGTCTCATTGATGTACTTTTTCGCATTGGTGTCTCTCCCAGACTCTTAGTGTGCCTCATAGATATTGCTGGGGTAGAGGGTGTGGGCGCTACCACTGCAGTGCTGCTGCCAGGGGTACTGTGTGTACCAGAAAAAATATCTGTCGCTTCTTCACCTCCCCCCTGCACGATCAGCCCCTCGTCATCATCAGATGCAATATCAATGGATACATTTGGATTTGTTGTACTTTTGGCTGCCCGGAACTTACTTAGGTGCGCCTCCCACTGGATAGTGTGGTGTTTTTGGAGATGATCTCTCTGGCCTCCGGTACCATAGTTGGTACCAAGCTTACCCCGACTAACTACAGTTTTACAAATCGAACAAATAACTAGGTTTTCCGCCTTTTTGCTAATACTAAAGAAGTCCCAAACTGGGGAGTTGAGATTTCTGGTGGTGGTGGAGGTGCTACTTTCAATGCCAGATGAAGTGGAGGATGGGCGTGGCCG
This sequence comes from Lissotriton helveticus, assembly GCF_964261635.1. Classification (NCBI taxonomy): domain Eukaryota; kingdom Metazoa; phylum Chordata; class Amphibia; order Caudata; family Salamandridae; genus Lissotriton; species Lissotriton helveticus. The sequence continues at coordinate 293,704,681 of NC_136059.1, read as the reverse complement.
AATTTGACTCTGTTGTGCACTTACAGTTACAGCACCACTACTTGAGGTTACGGAGGTCGAGCTGGATGGAGGTCCCTGCCGGCCCTTCTGAAGAGAAAATAAGGCAGCTGTAGGTCGTGTTGGTGTAGTAGTTACCTGTGTTGGTGGTGGTACCAGTGCCACGTCGCCCACATCCTGCTCAGCAGTAATTCGGGATAGGGTAAAAATTTCTGTCTGCTGCATGCCCGCTGGGGCTGGAGTGAAGACTGTGATGACTGGGTCGTCTTCGTCAGACTGTCCATCAGCTGCAGAATACACCACTTCTACTTCTTGTTCGTAGTCATCACCCATAAGTGAAAGCCTTGCGGGAACCTTCCTTTTAGGCTTAACTACCTTTGACGGCTCATGTTGTGCCTCCCTCTCAGACTGCATTGGTGGGTTCCAATCAAGATCTAGATCATTAGAAGGAAGGGGGCTTCAAGAAGAACTTGTACTAGCCCTCATCGACCTTTTTCTTGCTGGGTATCTGGAAGACAATGGATCATCAGGAGGAGTGGCTTGCTCGGATGATACCTCCGCTTGAATCTCAATTTCCTGATGTGCCCCTACTTCTGGAGGAACAAGCATTGTGGGCAGTTGTGCCTCTCCATGCGCCTCTCCATGCGCCTATCCATGCGCCTCTCCTTGCGCCTCTACTTGCGCCGCTCCTTGCGCCACTCCTTGCGCCTCTACTTGCGCCACTCCTTACGCCAGCGCCACTCCTTGCCCCTCTCCTTGCGCCTCTCCTTGCATCTCTCCTTGCGCCTCTCCTTGCTGCACCTGTGGTTGTCGTTGCGGCTGTGGTTTAACACTCGTCAGATGAGTTACACCCTGCGTTGATTGGATACTACTTTCTTGTGATGAGTCAACGCCAACATCACTGGTCGATGGTGATTGAGCAATTAAAGTGGCTGCCTCTGCGGCACTCATGGCCTTGGGCCTAACTTGGCGTACTGGCACTGAGACCAATGAAGCTGAGGTGCTACTCCCAGCTTGGTCCCCGGCGGACGCCGCTGCTGCAGGTGTAGTTTCCCCCCCCCAAAAAAGTGTCTGTGGGAACACCAGTCTCCTTGGTAAGTGGCGCCACTTGCTTCTTCTGCTCCTTCTTACTGGCAGTGGCACTGGCAACTTTCTTAGTAGAGGAGCTACGGCCACCTTTCTTTGGGCCCATCTTCTTCAGATGTCAGAACAGCAGGCCGCAGTTGCACGAGTTGCAGAGTTGTCTGTGGCCACACATGACGTCACGTGACATTGTGCACACACAGCAGCAGGACTTCTTCCTGGCACTGATGATGAACGATGAGGATGATTCGTGGTTCTCTTTGTACACCTAAAAGCAAAGGAAGCCAGAGGAACATCAGTTAAATAAATGTTGCATATGTTGTGCTTCAATTAATATTTGCAACTGGGCATTTATTATTAATACAACACACCCAAAAACGGAAAGACCAAGAATAAAAATTGAAATTATTTCTAATCAAAAATTGATGTTTACATTAATAGAAGAGAGACCACAGAGAGAGAGTTGTTTCATGCACCACTGAGTACCCCTGGGCATAATGGATGAAAGCAAGGCAGACTGGGTGCAGGCCTATGGCACAAAGCACACTGGCTGGCTTCAAAATGGCCCCTCGACCCCCAGCCACATGGCCAGGCCCTGCCTGGACCAGGCCTTAAAATGCCCCCCACCCACATGGCCAGGCCCCAACAACACCCCAACAAATCGAAAAACACATAAAAATCACCACAATCCAATGCCATCCATGCCCTAAATGATGTTTACATTCAAGAGGCCCCACAGAAAGCCTTGGTCCACGCACCACTGAGTACCCCGGGGCATAATGGATGAAAGCAAGGCAGACTGGGTGCAGGCCCATGGCACAAAGCACACTGCCTGGCTTCAAAATGGCCCCTTAACCCCCGGCCACATGGCAGGCCCTGCCTGGACCAGGCCTCAAAATGGCCCCAACCCATATGGCCAGGCCCCAACAACACCCCAAAAAATCAAAATAACACCCAAAAATCACCACAATCCAATGCCATCCGTGCCCTAAATGATGTTTAAATTCAAGAGACCCCACAGAAAGCCTTGGTCCATGCACCACTGAATACCCCTGGGCATAATGGATGAAATCAAGGCAGACTGGGTGCAGGCCCATGGCACAAAGCACACTGCCTGGCTTCAAAATGGCCCCTTAACCCCCAGCCACATGGCCAGGCCCTGCCTGGACCAGGCCTCAAATGGCCCCAACCCATATGGCCAGGCCCCAACAACACCCCAAAAAATCTAAATAACACACACAAATCACCACAATCCAATGCCATCCATGCCCTAAATGATGTTTAAATTCAAGAGACCCCACAGAAAGCCTTGGTCCATGCACCACTGAATACCCCTGGGCATAATGGATGAAAGCAAGGCAGACTGGGTGCAGGCCTATGGCACAAATCACACTGCCTGGCTTCAAAATGGCCCCTTGACCCCCACCCACATGGCCAGGCCCTGCCTGGACCAGTCCTCAAAATGGCCCCCACCCACATGGCCAGGCCCCAATAACACCCCACAAAATCGAAAAACACACACAAAACGCCACAATCCAATGCCATCCATGCCCTAAATGATGTTTAAATTCAAGAGACCCCACAGAAAGCCTTGGTCCATGCACCACTGAGTACCCCTGGGCATAGTGGATGAAAGCAAGGCAGACTGGGTGCAGGCCTAGGAACAAAGCGCACTGCCTGGCTCCAAAATAGCCCCTTGACCCCCACCCACATGGCCAGGCCCTGCCTGGACCAGGCCTCAAAATGGCCCCCACCCACATTGCCAGGCCCCAACAACACCCCAAAAAATCGAAAAACACACACAAATCACCACAATCCAATGCCATCTATGCCCTAAATGATGTTTCAATTCAGGACACCCCACAGAAAGACTTGGTCCATGCACCACTGACTACCCCTGGCCCTACTGGCTAGTGTGGCTTTAGACACATCCCTAAATTAAAAAAATAATCCACATATAAATAACAGTGAGCTATTTAATTCCATGACAAAATGATATTTAAGTTCAACAAAACTCACAGAAATAGTTGTATGATGCACCCATGACTAACACTGGGCCTACTGGATACTGTGGCTACCCACAATATACATTTTTAAAAGTTGTGAAAAAGTTTAAAAATTGTAGTAGCAGCAACTGCAATGCCCCAAACAAACAACACCAACTTACTTGTAAAATCTCAAATCCAAAAGTAATCCAAATGTGAGCTAAGCAAAAAGTCCTCAAATACAAATATCCAGCAGCAGCCACAAAAAGTAATCCTTCCAGCTCCAGATCCAAATGAAAAGTGACCAGGACATGGAGAAAGCACTGGGAGGAGCCTGCTGGACAGGAACAGGAAGTTGGAGACTCGGGGGCACTTCCTTCCTCCCACCCCCCCCAAAAATGGACTCCTTGCACAAAAAAGTGCAGCCAAATGTCAATCTGAGGAGTTATTCTGATCCAAATCATCATTTTCATAAGGTTTATGCTGCCTGCGACAGATTTCTCCGTATTCCCAGTCAGTACCCTTCCCCGCCCGCCATGTGCACAAAGACCGCATACATCCCCCATAACGTCAAGGCTAAGTAACTAGAACGTCATAAGGATTTGCAAGTCGCTCCCATACTGGCGCCATTTTGGTCGAGGCCAGGCAGGTCCAGAGTATAGTTCAATGTCTCCAATAAGTAGCGGCAGGACCAGAATCCCTTTCGGCAGTTCTGGCTTCGTCATTACGAGCACTAGAAAACAAGACATTCTGGGCAATACCACCCTTGACGCAGCCCTTTATTCTACAAGATGGTGTCTTTCAAAAGCCAGGGGTATAGGAGTATGTAACAAGCGAGCCATTTAATTGAAAAAACTAAACGTGACAAACGGTTGCAGGATCAGTGAAGGTTGATTTTATAATTGAAAGTATAACAGGATCAGTTACAATAAAATCGTTCATACGCACACCATGGGCGAGTATCATGGGTAACATTATTTCGAAGCTTTATTAATACAATAATCAATAATGAAAAATCGACATCAATAGGGTTGTCCGTATTCCTAGTCAGTACCCTTCCCCGCCCGCCATGTGCACAAAGACCGCATACATCCCCCATAACGTCAAGGCTAAGTAACTAGAACGTCATAAGGAGTTGCAAGTCGCTCCCATACTGGCGCCATTTTGGTCAAGGCCAGGCAGGTCCAGAGTATAGTTCAATGTCTCCAATAAGTAGCGGCAGGAGCAGAATCCCCTTCGGCAGTTCTGGCTTCGTCATTACGAGCACTAGAAAACAAGACATTCTGGGCAATACCACCCTTGACGCAGCCCTTTATTCTACAAGATGGTGTCTTTCAAAAGCCAGGGGTATAGGAGTATGTAACAAGCGAGCCATTTAATTGAAAAAACTAAACGTGACAAACGGTTGCAGAATCAGTGAAGGTTGATTTTTTAATTGAAAGTATAACAGGATCAGTTACAATAAAATCGTCCATACGCACACCATGGGCGAGTATCATGGGTAACATTACTTCGAAGCTTTATTAATACAATAATCAATAATGAAAAATCGACATCAATAGGGTTGTCCGTATTCCCAGTCGGTACCCTTCCCCGCCCGCCATGTGCACAAAGACCGCATACATCCCCCATAAAGTCAAGGCTAAGTAACTAGAATCGTCATAAGTAGTTGCAAGTCGCTCCCATACTGGCGCCATTTTGGTCGAGGCCAGGCAGGTCCAGAGTATAGTTCAATGTCTCCAATAAGTAGCGGCAGGACCAGAATCCCTTTCGGCAGTTCTGGCTTCGTCATTATGAGCACTAGAAAACAAGACATTCTGGGCAATACCACCCTTGATGCAGCCCTTTATGCTACAAGATGGTGTCTTCCATTCAGAAAATATTGTTGGCACTATTTTGAAAGGAAAGATAAACGGCCGTTCTCCTAGTGAGTCTCACATTGTTACATTTATGAAGAATGTTGAACAGTAGTATGTTGAAAATCTGAAGCCATCGTTCTACAAACTCTCAACCAGCCTTGGATTGAAAAATCCTGAAGAATGTACAAACTGAAAACCAGTTTTTGTCTGCATAGCATCAGCAGCAACACTTGAGTCAGCTTTGTGTGAAGCCGCCATCTTGATCCAATCAATACTGTCCCCCTGCACACATTCAGGGACCAGGCCGCATTGCGAGGGCACCGCAGGACGTGTCTTCAGTTCAAACAGATTGTGGGACAAGGTCCAGAATGAAGAGTCACCAAAAGGCAAAAAGTTCCGCCGGACCACGGGAGCCGGCCGCCTATGTCGGGGGCGATCTCAGGCCACACCAGGGCAACAAGACTTGGGGAGGGGGCAGGAGCCAAGCGCCCCCTCCCAGTCCGCGCCACCACACCACCCCTCGGGGGCCTCTGTCAAGCGGTTCAGGGAGGCACCGCAGGCAGCGGTTCTTCGGATCAGTGGCTCTCACCGGCAAGGCTCCCCTCCGTCAGCAGCGATCGTTGGTGCTGTGGTTGCGGCCGGAGGCCCCGCCTAGTCAACGCCGCGGCCTCTCCATGTCGTAGGCCGCAAGAGTGTGCGCAACTCAGCTGGATGGCGGGTGAGACGCTGTAGCCGCAAGAGTAAGCGAAACTCAACCGGCCGAGTGAGGCACTGTGCCGCAAGAGTGGGCGGAACTCAGCTGGCCGAGTGAGGCACTGTGCCGCAAGAGCGGGCGGAACTCAGCTGGCCGAGCGAGGCACTGTGCCGCAAGAGTGGGCGGAACTCAGCTGGCCGAGCGAGGCACTGTGCCGCAACAGTGGGCGGAACTCAGCTGGCCGAGCGAGGCACTGTGCCGCAACAGTGGGCGGAACTCAGCTGGCCGAGCGAGGCACTGTGCCGCAAGAGCGGGCGTAACTCAGGTGGCCGAGCGAGGCACTGTAGGTCTTCCTCTCACAAAGATGAAAGTCAGAGTGAGCAAACAAGGAGGGGTTTTCATCATTTGGGACAACAAAAATAGTTCTAAACCAATGAAAAGTGTCATTTTTAGGTCACATGACCTAGCCTTACATCATTAGGAAACCAAAAGTGAAATGAACCAATGACATTTTTTATTAACAAGTCACATGACCTGTTATTCTTACGTTACGCGTTCCGCGCCGCGCCCCGGATCGCTTCCGGGAAGCTGCGCTTCGCGCCTCGCTTCGCGCATCGGGTGCGCTAACGCGGCGCGTCATATGACGCATTACGCGACAACGCGATACTACAGTGTTTCTGGATGTTTCAGACTGAAGCTGGCGTCAGCATGAGAGCACCCCGTGGCTACGTCGTGGCCATTCCGCGAGCAATCATGGCAGTCGCTCCCCACCGGAAGTCTGCGGGAGTCGGGGGTCCCGGTGACTCTTGTAGAATCTTCAAGGCTGAGGGGACGCTTTTGGGAATGGGGCCCATGCCCTAGAAGCAAAGCGTCCGAGTTCCAGTGTTGCCCAGAGCCATCCTTGCAGGCCAGGCCCAAGTCTGTGGAGCCGACCGCCATTTCGTGAGCTCCGTGGCAGCCGCCTGTCGCTGTACCGCAAGAGTGGGTGCAATTCAGCCGGATGGCGGGTGAGACGCTGTAATAGCAATAGCAGGCGCAACTCAGCTGGCCGAGCGAGGCACTGTGCCGCAAGAATGGGCGTAACTCAGCTGCCGAGTGAAGCGCTGGGGTGCAGCTGAGAAACCTCCACCTGGGGAGGTGGGGGAGGCTCGTTCGCGCCGCCTCTCCCTTCCAGTGCACCCCACGCCGTCTCCTGGCGCAGGTATATGTGATGGTCGGACCAGGGCACCGCAGGACGTGTCTTCAGGTCAAACGGATTGTGGGACAAGGTCCAGAATGGAAGAGTCACCAAAAGGCAAAAAGTTCCGCCGGACCCCGGGAGCCGGGCGCCTATGTCGGGGGCGACCTCAAGCCACACCAGGGCAACAAGACTTGGGGAGGGGGCAGGAGCCAAGCGCCCCCTCCGAGTCCGCGCCACCACACCGCCCCTCGGGGGCCTCCGTCAAGCGGCTCGGGGAGGCACCGCTGGCAGCGGTTCTTCAGATCAGTGGTCTCACCGGCAAGGCTCCCCTCCGTCAGCAGCGATCGTTGGCGCTGTGGTTGCGGCCGGAGGCCCCGCCTAGTCAACGCCCCGGCCTCTCCATCTCGTAGGCCGCAGAGTAGTCGGGGAGAAATCCCGGGAACGGCGGCATGTATTTGGATCGATGTTGCAGCAGGCTGCCATGTAAATAGTTATTTAATAAAACGTTTTACCCTGTTACTTTGCTGGTGTGTTGTATATATTTATAATATTTGCATAGGGTTTGTCGTTATTTTGGGCGGGGTGGGCGGCGGAGCCGAGCTGTCTTGCAGCCATCATGGCGTCGAGCTCGGTTCCTCTCACTAGTTTCATATTTCTCATGAGGGGTTGCTCCTAATGTTTCTATTTTAGCGAGGTCAAAAAGCGATCCCATTAGTGGCCTACTGATTTTGCTTGATTCCTTTTGTTTTTTCGAACGATTTTTCACTATCTGCAAAGACTAAACAGAGTATTGCGACTCTGTGCTTGTTTGTAAATAGAGAATGAACCAAAGAGAAGCAATTCCAAAACAGTAAATGCTTGGATAACAATCATTCAAATGGAGAGGGAAGCAGGCACGACGGATTACATCGGGGGCAAAGGCCTGCGTTACCTACCCTTCACTATCTGCAAAGAGAGAATACTCCTAAAAGAAAAGAGGGGGGGGCAGCGTTCAAAGCACATCAGCGTGCATAAACACGAAAATGTTTTTACCTACCACGTACTTGACATTTTAAAGCTTTTGATATTTGCTAATAAAAAAACATTGAAATTCACTGAAAAAACCATAGGTTATAGGCCATATATAGTTAGGAATTAGCATTTACAAAACCTTGAAAATTCACTGAAAAAACCATGGGTTATAGACCATATATAGTTAGGAATTAGCATTTACAAAACCTTATTTTACTCACACAAAACCATTGAAATTCCATATATAGTTAGTTGCACTAACTATATATCGCGCACCCGCAATCCACTGCTGATGATGTCACATATTACATCATTCATGACATGGTCAGTGACATCACTGATGACATCACTGATGACATCTCAAATGACATCACTGATGACATCACTGATAACATCTCAAATGACATCACTGATAACATCTCAAATGACATCACTGATGACATCACTGATGACATCTCAAATGACATCACTGATGACATGTCATTTGACATCAATGGTCACATCACTGATGATATCATTCATGTGACAATACAATGCATCTCCTCACACTTTAATATAACCTCTGTTACACCCAGTGTTAAATACAGAATATAATTTTTTAAACCATTGACACACCAATACTAGTTACTACATACGCACTCACTGATTCCTACGTCTACACACACATTCACTCATTCACCCATACAATCATTCATACATACAATCACTCATCTTTACAACACTATCATATGCACTCATACACCTATACAGACACTCACACTCTGCCACTCATCCATGGAGTTACTCACACACCTAGTCAGTCCTGTAAAGAATCAATCACACTTCCATTTTCTAATCTATAAAGTTAAACATAGAGTACCTTACATTTTCAAACATATACTAACACATACTTACTCTCTTATACAATCATTGATACAAGAACACATTGATCTGCACAGAGTCACACATCTCCCAGCCAGCTACACACACACTCAGTCTCCCATACAAATACTTGGACAATCAATCAATAACCCATATAGTTACTCATATAGCTACTGATCAACACATGCAACAGTTTACAGAACAACAGACATAATGATGCACAAATTAAGACAGTTTAGTCACTAACCCATGCACTCAGTGAGACACATTTAATCACTCACTCATACATTCAGTTATGCACCTACTAAATCCTTCGTCCAGCCACTTATACTTCCACTCATTCTTCAATATATAAGACATATTTTAACTTTACAGAAACATACTGTCACTGGATGTTGTCATCAGTGATGTCATCAGTGATGTCATTTGAGATGTCATCAGTGATGTCATCAGTGATGTCATTTGAGATGCCATCAGTGATGTCATCAGTGATGTCACTGACCATGTCATGAATGATGTAATATGTGACATCATCAGCAGTGGATTGCGGGTGCGCGATATATAGTTAGTGCAACTAACTATATATGGAATTTCAATGGTTTTGTGTGAGTAAAATAAGGTTTTGTAAATGCTAATTCCTAACTATATATGGTTTATAACCCATGGTGTTTTCAGTGAATATATATATATATATATATATATATATATATATATATATATATATATATGCACGAGTGCAGCTCTCTCACCAAACCAGCGCGCAGCAGCCGCTACAGCAATGAAGGAAAAGAAAGCCACGCCACTCCAACGTCCGTTATGGGCTAAAAACGATTATTGAGCGCTCAAGGCCACCAGATCTTACGCGTTTCGGGCGTCCGCCCTTGTTCACAGATCATTAGTCAGTAAGTTCACAATGGCTTAAGTACAAAAAGTTTTTCCCGGGCATTTTTTTCTTTGCAACCACGTGATAAATTGACATAAAAGACACACTACCTAGCTTAGGCTGAGGCAGTCTTTCCTCTAGTTCAGTGCCATGATAAGTATATACATAGATAGAATAACAGCATGAATGCGTTATTAAAGTCACAATCAAAATACAATTCATTTTAAAATTTATAAAACAAATATATTATGATCTATAAAAATATATATATACATTTCTATAAAAAACTTTTTTGATTTGAGATGCTGTGCAAATATCGCAATTTTGAAGACATAGCAATTGGTCACTAATGCATAAATGGCATATTATATACAAACAGAAAATAATGTTAAATCATTAAAATCTAATATCAGTATGTGACCTCAAAGCAGTTTCAAATCTATCAGACAATAGGTTTGTTTGAGATAATATCAGCCTGAATGCTTAATGTATTGATTGTGATGAATTACGTATACCATGGTCACAAGATAAAATCGCGCAATACGAAAGAGTTTGATGACTGCCTCCAATCATGCCCCCTTAGTCTGTGTCAAAAATAGAAGTGGTGAAAGGATTTTTGATATGTGTGTGCCCCCCAAAAAAAAGGGAATAAAGTGAAGGGAAAACTAATTATATGTGTAAAAAACATATATTTTTTTCTTTTACTTCAACATGTGGGCCATGGTGAATAAAATTAATTCAGTGAATGTGATGCTAAACAGAAACCAAGAAAGAAACAGGAGAGCTAGGCACCGGTCGACTAGCTGAAAAGTAAATTCAAATTGACCAACAAAAGGACATTACAGAAACACATGAAGATCTTCCGTAGTGTTAAGACCATTTGGGAAACGACTATCCAGTTCAAGAATGAACTGCGATTCCAATCTCCTGAGCATGAGATCCCTATCTCCCCCCCTGATGGGTTTAGGTACGGAGGCTATGACAAAGTATGTTAAACAGTCAAGATTATTCTGGTGGATGGCTTTAAAGTGACGGGCCACAGGGTATGAGCTGTCGTTGTTCACGATGGCTCGAAGGTGTTGTAGAATTCTGACATGCACCTGCTTGCCTGTACTGCCTACATATCTAAGGCCACAGGTGCATGTCAGAACATATACTGCAAAATCTGTTTTGCAGTTATGTTTCCCCTTAATTTCCACAGGGTCAGGTCTAAAGGGTGTGGAGTATTTGGTGGTGTTTATCCCAAATTTACATGCTCTACAGCTGGAACATCGGGTAAAGCCAGGCCTGGCCATCCAATTATCTTGTTTGATAAGTTCAGGAGAATCCCGACTGAGTTGGGTTCTCATGCTTAGTCCTTTCCTATAGGTGATAATAGGTCTATCCGCTATCCTGGGGGCCAGCACCAAATCAGTTTTTAAAGCTGGCCATCTTTGGTTCATAATAGAACGTATTTTGCGCTCCTGTCTATTGAAAGTCAGAATCAATCTGGGTGGATTGTTACTTGATTCTGTACTTGCTACAGTACTCGATTCTGGGCTAGGTAGAAGAGATTCCCTAGGTCTGCAATTAGCTTTTGCTATGGATTGCTTGAGAATAGATTCTTTATATCCCCTTTCTCTGAATCTGTCAAGAGCTTCAGTAGCACAGAGTTGATAATCCTCATCACTACTGCAGATTCGTTTGAGCCGTAATAGTTCTCCAAAAAGGATATTGTCGATGACGTGACGGGGGTGGGAGCTACTGGCATGGAGTATACTATTGCCGGCAGTGCTCTTGCGATGCAGTTTGGTGCACAGCTTGGAATTTCTCACAAAGACTTTAACATCAAGGAACTCTGCCTCTAATTTATCAATGTGTGATGTAAAGTGCAAATTCTCATTGTTGTTGTTAATTAGTTGTATAAAATTTTCTGCATCGATTTGATCTCCCCTCCAAATAATAAAAACATCATCGATAAAACGCATCCAATGCACTACATTGTTGGTCATAATGTCACTGAAAGTGACATTGAGTACCCGCTCCTCCCACCAGCCAACGTGTAAACACGCGTAGCTGGGGGAGAAGCAGGCGCCCATAGCCACTCCTCTCTGTTGTAAATATATTTCCTTACCAAACATAAAGAAATTATGATGCAAGCACCAATTTGTCAATTCTATCAACATCTTGTTGTGATTGTAACAATTGATAGACCTAGTTCCCAAAAAATGTTCAAGTGCTCTAAGTCCGTCCTGATGGTTGATACTGGTATAGAGCGATTCTATATCGAGGGTGATTAGTAATAGATCCTCACTCCAAGGAACATCTTTAATTCTACTTAGGAAGTGACCAGTGTCTTTAATGTATGATGGTAGTGCTTGCACCAGATTTTGGAGGAAATAGTCAATGTATTCTCCAATGTGCTCAGCCACACTGGAGATTGCAGAAATAATTGGCCTCCCGGGGACAGGGCTCACCATTTTGTGCACTTTAGGCAATAAATATAGTTTTGGCAATACAGGGTTTTCAACATTAAGAAAGTTAAATTCCTCTTTGGAGAGCATGTTTTCCCTCTTCCATTTAAACAACAATTTTTTAAGGCCTTCCTTTGATTCAAAATACAATTTCATATTGGATTTGTTGTAGCAAGTTCCATTATTAAGTTGCCGCAAAGCTTCGGCAAGATAGTCTTTCTGTGGCCAAATGACCACGTTGCCCCCTTTGTCTGCCATGGTCACTATGATGCTCTGATCTTTGTTTAGCTTATTCATCAATGTAGTATAAGCTTGCTCTGAGTTATTTCTGTATCTTTTCTTGTGTTTGACTTTGTGATACAATTCTTTTAAATCCTCAATGACCATGTCATGAAATGTGTCAATCGAATCACGAGGCATAACTGGAATGAAGGTAGATTTAGGTTTGAATGGACTTAAATTCATTCAATTGGATGTTGTCATCAGTGATGTCATCAGTGATGTCATTTGAGATGTCATCAGTGATGTCATCAGTGATGTCATTTGAGATGCCATCAGTGATGTCATCAGTGATGTCACTGACCATGTCATGAATGATGTAATATGTGACATCATCAGCAGTGGATTGCGGGTGCGCGATATATAGTTAGTGCAACTAACTATATATGGAATTTCAATGGTTTTGTGTGAGTAAAATAAGGTTTTGTAAATGCTAATTCCTAACTATATATGGTTTATAACCCATGGTGTTTTCAGTGAATATATATATATATATATATATATATATATATATATATATATATATATATATATATATATATATATATATATATATATATATATATATATATATATATACACGGTATTATTGAAATTTTAACCTGTACAGGATTCTAGTTATGACATCCCGGGGGTTTGACAGTACAATTGAAAAATCGAAGGAGGAGGATATGTATCACTTATTTTAATTTTCATGTGAAAGTTACAGTCTGTGTAATGTACTTTGTGTATTACTTTAAACACAAAAGGGTGGTTTTGGAGGGAGCTTAGCCTTTAAAAATGTTGCCTACACACTGAAACTCTATGACCCGGTTGAAGGCCACAGCCGAAACGCGTTGGTCTTTTGTCTGCACTGCTGGTGGAATTATATAAATAAAAAAGGACTTACAAAACTCGTTGGTGCCTGGCTGTGCTGCTTTCCTACGACCTCAGATCGTGAATGATGTAATATGTGATATCATCAGCAGTTGATTGCGGGCGCGCAAGTTGTAGTTAGTACAACTAACTATAACAGAGGAATTTCAATGGTTTTGTAGGAGTGAAATGTCCAGCTAACTATAACACTACTAAAACCTATGGTTTTTTCAGTGAATTTCTAATGTTTTTTAAATGCTAATTCCTAACTATAACATGTCTGAAACCTATAGTTTTTCAGTGAATTTCTAAGGTTTTTTAAATGCCAATTCCTAGCTATAACATGCCTGAAACCTATGTTTTTTTCAGTGAATTTCAAAGGTTTCGTAAATGACAATTTTTAAATGTATTAATTGTTATATTTATTTTTTCGATACTGATTTACTACATTTTTTAAAAAACTTTTTAAACTATTTATTTTTAGATATTTTATTTTTTTAATTCCTTTACATATTTTTAATATAAATTGAAAACAAATGTTTGTTAAAATATTGAAATTCTAATATTGTTTTTTTAATTTTATATATTTTTTAATATATTTATATATATTTTATATAGAAGGCAATGATATTTTATAGAAGGAAATTCAAGTTACTAGTAAGTACAGTTAGAATTACTTTTCAGGATCAGTACTGGCCTCAAAGATGCAGCACTGAGGTCTCTCCTGATAACAGGTGAGTTAATCGGAATTCGTATTTCGTCTGATTTTAGAGGAATATTTGTAAGTTTCAAAAATCGACACTGAAATATTTTCAGCAAACAGCAGGCAATGATAGTCTATGGAAGGAAATTTAAGTTACTGGTAAGTACGGTTAGAATTACTTTTCAGGATCAGTACTGTGCTCAAATATGTAGCACTGACGTCTCTCCTGATAACAGGTGAGTAAATCGGAATTCGTAGTTTGGCTGATTTTAGATCAATATTTTAAAATTCCAAAACTCCACACTTATGAATTTTTTCCAAGTGAAACCAGTCAATGTTAGTCTATGGAAGGAAATTCAAGTTAATGGTAAGTATGGTTAGAATTACTTTTCAGGATCAGTACTTGGCTCAAAGATGCAGCACTGAAGTCTCTCCTGATAACAGGTGAGTAAATCGAATTCGTAGTTCGGCTGATTTTACTTTGATCCAGTATATATAAAGCCACTTTCCTACGCCATCCCGTCAGTCTCTCCTCTCCTCCTACTCCATTATTCTTCCTCCCCCACAATGCTTATCTTACCTGTGATTCGTGTTTGAGAATAGGGCTAGGCACAGGGCTGGCTGCATGGCAAATGGCGATTAAGGTTGGAAATGGAATCCTGGACGGATGAAGTTTCATCGTTGTGGTGGTAGTAGTAGTGGTACACACTGGCAGTAGCAGCATATGAAAAAAAAGGAAATGAAACATTGAGTGACCTGAGCGGAGCATTTGAACAGTATGATAGATAGTACAGTACACAAGAACAGTGCCATAAATTGTAGCCTAGGCAATGCTAAAGTATTCAAAATATAACTACTTGGTGCGTGGAGTATGGGTATTACAAGAGATAGTACTGAAGGTGAAGGACACAGCAGCGTAAGCAGGAGGAGGATGTTGTTGATGATCAATCCACTTGATGGCGCACATGAAATTCTGATTTGATTTGCAAATACTCATGGGTGTGTGTCAAGCAGAATAAGAGTAAGAATATATCCTCGGATTCCTTCACCAGCCTTGAAATTGATTTTCTGTTGCTTTGACCTTATCCTCCCCAGCAAGTGTGTGGAATTATTGTTCTCATTTAGTCACACGTCAATGAAAACCACACAGCCCGGGGGAAGAGGGTTAGGGTTTGAAAATTGGATGGGGATGGGGGTTTTTGGGAAAGTTTTGTGGCGAGAGGAAATAAAACACAGCATGGACAAACAACAAATGAAGAAAAACAAATGTTTGGAAACGAAGA
This sequence comes from Lissotriton helveticus, assembly GCF_964261635.1. NCBI lineage: Eukaryota > Metazoa > Chordata > Amphibia > Caudata > Salamandridae > Lissotriton > Lissotriton helveticus. The sequence goes on along the minus strand of NC_136059.1, from coordinate 293,689,555 downwards.
TATCCATAAATCTTTTAAGGGACATAAAGGAAGTGCACTGCATGCATGAAGTTGTTTGCTAAATGGATGGTTAGGTTACTGAAAAGTAGTACTTACTACAACTTACTAACTATGAATAAACAATTTGACAGTACAGGGCTGCAGTAATTACACAATTTCACTTGCCTATCTGCCCTCAGAGAGAATAAACACTTATTAGTACATTAAATTAGTTTTATAAATAGCAAAGAAACTTATCAAACAGCTGAAGGAATGAATTTGAAGCAGAGAGCAAACGCACAGAGTCATACTTATAGAAGTTCACAACAATAAAATTATTTAAAAGATAAGGAGAAGTGAAGAGGATACTGTAACTGTATGTTGTAGTTGTCCTGTTCAATTTGGGAAATTGCATGCATCCAGCCATTCCTCTCATTCGCGTTACTCCTCCATTTCATCTGACGGTCCGTTGATCAATCTTGACCAGACACATTGTCCACTGCCTGCCTGGCGGATGCGGAATTGCAGATTGCTAATGGTAAGCCTCAGTTAATGTTTTTACCATCGCAACAGGGTAAAAGCCGGCCTGTAATTGTTGAGGGAAAAACAGGAAGTGATATTAAAATGCCACGGAGAAAAAATATAAGGTACGGTGTGTAGTGTAAAAATAACACTTTCAGTTTCAGAGGCAACAGTATTACATACATCAAGCATCATTTCTAAAGTGCGTACTCTGAGTCTCCTTTTCAAGGATAGTAATTAGCACACAGCAGGCCAGGGCCATGCAGACGGGCAAGGCAGGCACCACTGAGTGAACCAACCTTGATGTAGCATACCTCTTTGACACTGACAGATAAAGCATATCGAATTGTATGCACTGCAGCAACCCACATAGCCGCAATTTTACATGAACTGCTGTCTGGACTCTGGCATAACAACACTACACTGGCTCGACCACTCCATAACACGACTAGGCAGACATGTAGTTCTGCTATGGTTGTTGTTGACTTGTTTACCTGTTTGCCACTCACAAAATGGCCAAAGTTCTTCCGTAAACCGACGATGATGATCCATCCCAGTGAGTGACTGTAAAGAATAAAGATAATATGTAACTTTGATCTTCAATACTCATCATCATCATGGTATATTGGCAAACTCAATGTTGTTCATGCAGTCACAGTCTACACACAGTGAGTCCAAGGACATTTTCCATATTAAAGAATACAAAGTAGTGGTCTCTGCAGTAGAAGTACAATTTGAATTAAACAAGGTAAAAACAGAGTAGACTTGAGTTAGATTTAGTGTGTAAAAGATTAAATATTAACAGAACACATATGATTCATTTCATGCACATCAAACAAACAGCAATTGCTTTCAATGGAGCCAGACAGCCAGTGTTGTCCACTGCATGCCATCTCATTATTCATTACCTGTTCCACTTTTTGTCCGCATCTTGTTCTTAAAGTTAAGGCCCACAGGGCAGCCTCTCGTGTCAATTTTAGTAGTAACAGTCAGCATCAGCAATCAGCATATAGTCAGTAATTCCAGTCACACTTCTTTTGAGGGGACTCGTCTACGAAGCGACAGTTTCTTGATTCTGCGTAATCCAGCCATCTGCCTGGAGGGAAATGGATAGGGGGAGTCTGGAGGAGGAGGATAGAGGAGCATGACTGAGTTGTGAAATTGTGAACTTCAGGAATGCAGACAGCAGCACCTACAATAAGGAAATAAGACGAAGACAGTGCTAGTGATGGATTTGTTGTGATTAGAGTTTTCTTGTGGTAAAAGTTGCAAAACAAAGAAAGACACACAGGAATAAAAGTGAATAAGGACGAAAAAAAAGAAGTCAGTATTTCAGACCTAGGTGTCAGGGAAATAGAGCTCGTCCTCAAACTCTGTGACTTGCAACGGGAGTAGGTCAGCTAACAGAGAAGAACTTCCGTCGCCTAAGTCGGTGTCCTCCTCTTCTTCCTGCATGAATTCACGTATTTTGTAATATGGTGGTATGAAGTGCTGATCCATCTTGATCATTGTTAACCTCTCCACATTTTTGGGTGAGAGGCGGGTCCTTTTTGAAGTTACAATGGCACCAGCAGCACTGAAAACACGTTCAGAAGACACGCTTGCGAGTGGGCAAGACAAATAATTTAGAGCCAGCTTGGTGATCAGTGGCCATTGACCCCTTTTCCCATACAAATACAACAATGGGTTGTGATCAATGTAGACCTCTGTTGGGTCATCCAGATAGGCCTGCATCATCCACTCAATGTCATCCAGGGCTGCTCCACTTTGCGTACCATCTGTGGCCTTTGCATCAGCACTGGAACGAGCAAACCCTTGATGAGTTATCCAATCCGCTTTCGACAATATTATGGCTGGGCCTGGTGCAGGTGAGGATGATGATGATACGTTTGCTGCTGTCAGTAACGGCTCTGAGGGAAAGTGACTGCCTTTGGCCACAGAAGTGGACCTTGACGCCGGATGGCCTGCTGATTCAGTAGTACTTCTGCCGGTTCCTTCAATTTCCTGCTGCTCTTTTTCGAACCGCATGGCTGACAGAGCTAGCCAATGTTTGTACTTTGAAACATCTGCTTCTTTAAAAGGAATGAATTTATTGCTGGCCAGTGCCTTTTTGTACCGTGGATCCAGAATAGTGGCACAAATGTAATGTTGAACACAATGTATTCCATTAAGCCTTGCATTGTCAAGTAGGCGGGTTAATAAGCTCTCCGCCAACTGATATGTGTCTTGCTTGTCAGTATCATCTTTGAACGTTGAAGACACCGCCTTCAGTTGGTGCTCTAGCATGCGCAATAATGGGATAGCTTTTCCCAAAGTACAGTCCTCCCTGCTGATTTCACGCGTGAAGACCTCAAAAGGACGAAGCATGTCTGTCAGGCTTTTAACTAGGTCCCATTCCTCCACCCCTAGCCTCATTTCTTTCATAGAAGAACCCAGTGGAAAGACATACTCATTGATTACCAAGCACTGCTCAAACAGATGCTCAAGCATGTAGAAGGTTGAGTTCCAACGTGTTGCCACCTCCTGGATGAGTCCTCTACAGTCACGCTGAATGATCCTCGGATGCTTCCGGGCCTTAAAAGAATGGTTGAAATGTGTGCAGATTCTTCGGCAGGTGGTCAGTAACTTGCTGACTGTGTTTTCTTTTTTCAAGAAATCTTAAACAACAATGTTAATACTGTGCGTCAAACACGGCACTCTGAAATAGCCACCATCATTCTTGGCTCTAACTATATTACTGCCATTATCCGTGGAAACATAACCAATCATGCGCTTTCTTGGATGCAGCCATTCAAAGACACTACTGTTAAACTCCTCCAAAACGTTTACTGCAGTATGAGATTTCTCCATGGCAAACATGGCTATTGTTGCATGTTTCCGAGTAGCTTGAAAAATTGTGTCACAGTCAACACCTGCAGATAGCTTCTCTCTAACCCCTGCAAAAGAGACCCAGTGTGCAGTGATGCACATGTAATCAAGGGCTTGGTAACTGGTCCACATGTCTGTTGTCAGGTGAATAGTGTGAACAGCACTCTTCTGCAAAGCTGCCACAATCACCTCCAGCACATCTTGATGTAGTGCTGGAACCGCAACTCTGGCAAAATAGGACCGGCTAGGAACCTTCCATTTAGGGCAGACTGTTGCCACAAATTCTCAAAAACCCACCCCTTCCACGAAAGAAAAAGGGAGAAGGTCTAGCGCTAACATTTTAGCCAGCATTGCATTATAAAGACGTGCCGTTGGGTGGTTGTGTTCAAATGGCGTCTCTGACCAAAACCTGCTTTTAATGGTGGTCTGGACCGTTTTCATATGTGATGAGGAGGGTCCAGACCTCTTCAACTCAGTTAGTCTCATTGATGTACTTTTTCGCATTGGTGTCTCTCCCAGATTCTTAGTGTGCCTCATAGATATTTCTGGGGTAGAGGGTGTGGGCGCTACCACTGCAGTACTGCTGCCAGGGGTACTGTGTGTACCAGAAAAAATATCTGTCGCTTCTTCACCTCCCCCCTGCACGATCAGCCCCTCGTCATCATCAGATGCAATATCAATGGATACATTTGGATTTGTTGTACTTTTGGCTGCCCGGAACTTACTTAGGTGCGCCTCCCACTGGGTAGTGTGGTGTTTTTGGAGATGATCTCTCTGGCCTCCGGTACCATAGTTGGTACCAAGCTTACCCCGACTAACTACAGTTTTACAAATCGAACAAATAACTAGGTTTTCCGCCTTTTTGCTAATACTAAAGAAGTCCCAAACTGGGGAGTTGAGATTTCTGGTGGTGGTGGTGGAGGTGCTACTTTCAATGCCAGATGAAGTGGAGGATGGGCGTGGCCGAATTTGACTCTGTTGTGCACTTACAGTTACAGCACCACTACTTGAGGTTACGGAGGTCGAGCTGGATGGAAGTCCCTGCCGGCCCTTCTGAAGAGAAAATAAGGCAGCTGTAGGTCGTGTTGGTGTAGTAGTTACCTGTGTTGGTGGTGGTACCAGTGCCACGCCGCCCACATCCTGCTCAGCAGCAATTCGGGATAGGGTAAAAATTTCTGTCTGCTGCATGCCCGCTGGGGCTGGAGTGAAGACTGTGATGACTGGGTCGTCTTCGTCAGACTGTCCATCAGCTGCAGAATACACCACTTCTACTTCTTGTTCGTAGTCATCACCCATTAGTGAAAGGCTTGCGGGAACCTTCCTTTTAGGCTTAACTACCTTTGTCGGCTCATGGCGTGCCTCCCTCTCAGACTGCATTGGTGGGTTCCAATCAAGATCTAGATCATCAGAAGGAAGGGGGCTTCAAGAAGAACTTGTACTAGCCCTCCTCGACCTTTTTCTTGCTGGGTATCTGGAAGACAATGGATCATCAGGAGGAGTGGCTTGCTCGGATGATACCTCCGCTTGAATCTCAATTTCCTGATGTGCCCCTACTTCTGGAGGAACAAGCATTGTGGGCAGTTGTGCCTCTCCATGCGCCTCTCCATGCGCCTATCCATGCGCCTCTCCTTGCGCCTCTACTTGCGCTGCTCCTTGCGCCACTCCTTGCGCCTCTACTTGCGCCACTCCTTACGCCAGCGCCACTCCTTGCCCCTCTCCTTGCGCCTCTCCTTGCACCTCTCCTTGTGCCTCTCCTTGCGCCTCTCCTTGCTGCACCTGTGGTTGTCGTTGCGGCTGTGGTTTAACACTCGTCAGATGAGTTACACCCTGCGTTGATTGGATACTACTTTCTTGTGATGAGTCAACGCCAACATCACTGGTCGATGGTGATTGAGCAATTAAAGTGGCTGCCTCTGCGGCACTCATGGCCTTGGGCCTAACTTGGCGTACTGGCACTGAGACCAATGAAGCTGAGGCGCTGCTCCCAGCTTGGTCCCCGGCGGACGCCACTGCTGCAGGTGTAGTTTCCCCCCCAAAAAAAAGTGTCTGTGGGAACACCAGTCTCCTTGGTAAGTGGCGCCACTTGCTTCTTCTGCTCCTTCTTACTGGCAGTGGCACTGGCAACTTTCTTAGTAGAGGAGCTACGGCCACCTTTATTGGGCCCATCTTCTTCAGATGTCAGAACAGCAGGCCGCAGTTGCACAAGTTGCAGAGTTGTCTGTGGCCACACATGACGTCACGTGACGTTGTGCACACACAGCAGCAGGACTTCTTCCTGGCACTGATGATGAACGATGAGGATGATTCGTGGTTCTCTTTGTACACCTAAAAGCAAAGGAAGCCAGAGGAACATCAGTTAAATAAATGTTGCATATGTCGTGCTTCAATTAATATTTGCAACTGGGCATTTATTATTAATACAACACACCCAAAAACGGAAAGACCAAGAATACAAATTGAAATTATTTCTAATCAAAAATGGATGTTTACATTAATAGAAGAGAGACAACAGAGAGAGAGTTGTTTCATGCACCACTGAGTACCCCTGGGCATAATGGATGAAAGCAAGGCAGACTGGGTGCAGGCCTATGGCACAAAGCACACTGGCTGGCTTCAAAATGGCCCCTCGACCCCCAGCCACATGGCCAGGCCCTGCCTGGACCAGGCCTTAAAATGGCCCCCACCCACATGGCCAGGCCCCAACAACACCCCAACAAATCGAAAAACACATAAAAATCACCATAATCCAATGCCATCCATGCCCTAAATGATGTTTACATTCAAGAGGCACCACAGAAAGCCTTGGTCCACGCACCACTGAGTACCCCGGGGCATAATGGATGAAAGCAAGGCATAATGGATGAAAGCAAGGCAGACTGGGTGCAGGCCTATGGCACAAAGCACACTGCCTGGCTTCAAAATGGCCCCTTAACCCCCAGCCACATGGCCAGGCCCTGCTTGGACCAGGCCTCAAAATGGCCCCAACCCATATGGCCAGGCCCCACGAACACACCAAATAATCAAAATAACACCCCAAAATCACCACAATCCAATGCCATCCATGCCCTAAATGATGTTTAAATTCAAGAGACATTAATTAAACAAGGGTAGTTTAGGGTCTCAGGGATAATTTTTAATGACCACTCAGCACTATACTCCCCGGGGGTAACTGAACAAAATACAAATAATAGTGGAGGGTCAAAAGAACGAATTTCAAAGGAAACGACTATGTGTGAGAACCAGTGGCAATAGTCCACTAAGCAGGGTACATCATTCGCGGTTGTTGAAAAATACCCATCAGTAGCTCTTCCTTGGCGCCCTTTTCATCATGTGGGTTCCTTCTAACCATGAAGGATGGTATTTTAGTATGGTCAATACTGACAGCATGAGGACCAGTGATGGTATGACTGGGTCACAGGGAGCTACTGAAAAGCAGTGCGAGGGGGAGTGGTAAAGTGCAAAAAGTGCAGGGTAGTGATATATAAAATTAGATAACTATGAGGAAAAAATTATTTATTGCAGACCTCAGTGTTTCTAAGAGTTAAAAAGAGCGAAATTGGTAGTTTCACCTAATAGCTACCAACAGGTTGGTCGACATGTTTCAGCAGAATTTCGGATCACAGAGGTATCCACTGCATTCCTCAGGACCTGTATCGCTACTGCTAGTGTTGTGTTTAAATAAATAAAAAGGGAATATTTCACCTGGGTATTAGTGAAGAATCATTCTCCCAGCTAAGAAGTCCGGTGCAGAACAAACATAGTCGAAAACGAAAGAAAAACATACAATTAGTATATCTACGGTATCCAAAACACTTTCATGGTATACCATATCTATATAGAGAACCTATAATGCAGTCCTCTTTGTAGTACTTTTATTCCTACATGTAACCACAATACCTCAACATAGTATGTAGTAGGACTCTCACTTACCATATTGTGCAGGAGAGTACTGCCTCACCTCACCTGGCTCGCAGCGCAGGTAATTGAAGCACCGCTCTAATGTAAAAAGAAAGACATACAAAGACACGTCAGCAACAGCTGACTTCACCCATAATCAAAACATTTTCCTGGTGTGTTTGCGGGTCAAATAGGCCAATATGCCCTGGCTTGGGCTTCGGCAGCGTTTAGTAATATGGCAAGGGCAAGACCTCCTTTTGCATGGAAGGATGTATTTTCTCGGTTGTTCTTGAAAGAAGAAGAATTACAAATGGGAGCGAAAACGGCATCTGTATTAGCCCTGATCGCCGCCTTATAGTAACATATGATTATAGGATGTCTCCCTGAATATTCTGAATGAGCCACATAGAAAATCACAGAGAAAAGCCCCGCGTTTAGGAGTGTGTCTCAATCAATGTTTAGTCGCGTTTAGACTAACACGCGATTGATCAATCCGAATGAGACACAGAGAAAATCTCAGCGTTTAATAGCGTATCTCAATAAACGTTTGTTCGCGTTTAGGCTAACACGCGATTAATCAATGACCCAGGTCTTCATTGCAAGCGGTTATAACAATGTGTATTCCGCCGTGGTAGATTAACAGAGATTCCACCGCTTTGAAAGCGTATACTATGAGCGGGGAGGCAGCAATACCTGGTAGAAGCACTCGCGCTCGGCGATCCCTGCTCTGTACACATCATAGGAGAGAGCGCGCATAAAGTTTCAGCATACTTCTAAGATCGCTGACAGGCAGGCATAGAGAGCGTGTCTCTTACCTGTCCGTCGGTACTTCCAGCGTCCCTCTGGCTGTAAGGGGAGGTGACGCGCGTAGTTACCAGCAACACTTTTACTTCCTCAAGTGGGCGTGTCCCATTACATCACGTGCCCCTAGAGGATTGTGGGACATGTAGTCCAAGAAAGAAAATAACTGATTCCACACGTTTTATGTTGTGTGATCTATTTCGCTTACGTTATGGCTACAAAAACAGATGCGCAAGCATTTATTCAAGAGGGTACTTCCAGTCTAAAGGGAAGTCAAGTAGATCAATAGATTTACAAAAGCCAGCAGACGTCGCCGACAAATTGATATGTACAGCTAGGGTGTTGTGGGATATGTGGTGCCATAATGAAAGCGTGTAGATGGCAATCTATTCATAGAGAGGCCACACTATTGGATGGAATCTACCCGTAAAGATTCATAATCAATCTATGGGTGATCTAAGAGTGATGTTAATGTGTGTAGATATCATCATAGGGGGAGGGCAAACGTAGCCTTATATCTGGTCAGAACTAATGCCAGAACCCCTGATCGGGTTTGTATATCTTGGGATTACCCTCACAGTGTAGCAGGGGAATATTTATCAGAGTGACATCCACGGGATGTCATCGTTCAACCCGTCCTTGTCTGAGTTAAGGGTATGCACCCATTTTTGTTCTTTCTTGAACAAAAACTTGTTTATGTCTGTCACGTGGTTCGGTATCAGTGGTTGTTCTAGCACAGTCCAACGGAAATCATTTGGGCCGTGTCCCACCTCCAGAAAGTGGTTGGTCATCTTGGTGGACTGTTTCCGACACCTGATGGTACTCTTGTGTTCGGAGATGCGTGTCTTAACTTTTCTGGTCGTCATCCCCACGTATTTATACTCACAAGGGCAGACTATCAGATAAATGACGTTTAGACTGCCAAATCAAGAACTATTGACATTGGGGGTAGACGTCCGTGGGAACAAAGGCGCTTCACCAACTGCAATAGTCTAAACGTCATTTATCTGATAGTCTGCCCTTGTGAGTATAAATACGTGGGGATGACGACCAGAAAAGTTAAGACACGCATCTCCGAACACAAGAGTACCATCAGGTGTCGGAAACAGTCCACCAAGATGACCAACCACTTTCTGGAGGTGGGACACGGCCCAAATGATTTCCGTTGGACTGTGCTAGAACAACCACTGATACCGAACCACGTGACAGACATAAACAAGTTTTTGTTCAAGAAAGAACAAAAATGGGTGTATACCCTTAACTCAGACAAGGACGGGTTGAACGATGACATCCCGTGGATGTCACTCTGATAAATATTCCCCTGCTACACTGTGAGGGTAATCCCAAGATATACAAACCCGATCAGGGGTTCTGGCATTAGTTCTGACCAGATATAAGGCTACGTTTGCCCTCCCCCTATGATGATATCTACACACATTAACATCACTCTTAGATCACCCATAGATTGATTATGAATCTTTACGGGTAGATTCCATCCAATAGTGTGGCCTCTCTATGAATAGATTGCCATCTACACGCTTTCATTATGGCACCACATATCCCACAACACCCTAGCTGTACATATCAATTTGTCGGCGACGTCTGCTGGCTTTTGTAAATCTATTGATCTACTTGACTTCCCTTTAGACTGGAAGTACCCTCTTGAATAAATGCTTGCGCATCTGTTTTTGTAGCCATAACGTAAGCGAAATAGATCACACAACATAAAACGTGTGGAATCAGTTATTTTCTTTCTTGGACTACATGTCCCACAATCCTCTAGGGGCACGTGATGTAATGGGACACGCCCACTTGAGGAAGTAAAAGTGTTGCTGGTAACTACGCGCGTCACCTCCCCTTACAGCCAGAGGGACGCTGGAAGTACCGACGGACAGGTAAGAGACACGCTCTCTATGCCTGCCTGTCAGCGATCTTAGAAGTATGCTGAAACTTTATGCGCGCTCTCTCCTATGATGTGTACAGAGCAGGGATCGCCGAGCGCGAGTGCTTCTACCAGGTATTGCTGCCTCCCCGCTCATAGTATACGCTTTCAAAGCGGTGGAATCTCTGTTAATCTACCACGGCGGAATACACATTGTTATAACCGCTTGCAATGAAGACCTGGGTCATTGATTAATCGCGTGTTAGCCTAAACGCGAACAAACGTTTATTGAGATACGCTATTAAACGCTGAGATTTTCTCTGTGTCTCATTCGGATTGATCAATCGCGTGTTAGTCTAAACGCGACTAAACATTGATTGAGACACACTCCTAAACGCGGGGCTTTTCACTGTGATTTTCTATGTGGCTCATTCAGAATATTCAGGGAGACATCCTATAATCATATGTTACTATAAGGCGGCGATCAGGGCTAATACAGATGCCGTTTTCGCTCCCATTTGTAATTGTTCTTCTTTCAAGAACAACCGAGAAAATACATCCTTCCATGCAAAAGGAGGTCTTGCCCTTGCCATATTACTAAACGCTGCCGAAGCCCAAGCCAGGGCATATTGGCCTATTTGACCCGCAAACACACCAGGAAAATGTTTTGATTATGGGTGAAGTCAGCTGTTGCTGACGTGTCTTTGTATGTCTTTCTTTTTACATTAGAGCGGTGCTTCAATTACCTGCGCTGCGAGCCAGGTGAGGTGAGGCAGTACTCTCCTGCACAATATGGTAAGTGAGAGTCCTACTACATACTATGTTGAGGTATTGTGGTTACATGTAGGAATAAAAGTACTACAAAGAGGACTGCATTATAGGTTCTCTATATAGATATGGTATACCATGAAAGTGTTTTGGATACCGTAGATATACTAATTGTATGTTTTTCTTTCGTTTTCGACTATGTTTGTTCTGCACCGGACTTCTTAGCTGGGAGAATGATTCTTCACTAATACCCAGGTGAAATATTCCCTTTTTATTTATTTAAACACAACACTAGCAGTAGCGATACAGGTCCTGAGGAATGCAGTGGATACCTCTGTGATCCGAAATTCTGCTGAAACATGTCGACCAACCTGTTGGTAGCTATTAGGTGAAACTACCAATTTCGCTCTTTTTAACTCTTAGAAACACTGAGGTCTGCAATAAATAATGTTTTCCTCATAGTTATCTAATTTTATATATCACTACCCCGCACTTTTTGCACTTTACCACTCCCCCTCGCACTGCTTTTCAGTAGCTCCCTGTGACCCAGTCATACCATCACTGGTCCTCATGCTGTCAGTATTGACCATACTAAAATACCATCCTTCATGGTTAGAAGGAACCCACATGATGAAAAGGGCGCCAAGGAAGATCTACTGATGGGTATTTTTCAACAACCGCGAATGATGTACCCTGCTTAGTGGACTATTGCCACTGGTTCTCACACATAGTCGTTTCCTTTGAAATAAATTCAAGAGACCCCACAGAAAGCCTTGGTCCATGCACCACTGAATACCCCTGGGCATAATGGATGAAATCAAGGCAGACTGGGTGCAGGCCCATGGCACAAAGCACACTGCCTGGCTTCAAAATGGCCCCTTAACCCCCAGCCACATGGCCAGGCCCTACCTGGACCAGGCCTCAAAATGGCCCCAACCCATATGGCCAGGCCCCAACAACACCCCAAAAAATCAAAATAACACACACAAATCACCACAATCCAATGCCATCCATGCCCTAAATGATGTTTAAATTCAAGAGACCCCACAGAAAGCCTTGGTCCATGCACCACTGAATACCCCTGGGCATAATGGATGAAAGAAAGGCAGACTGGGTGCAGGCCTATGGCACAAATCACACTGCCTGGCTTCAAAATGGCCCCTTGACCCCCACCCACATGGCCAGGCCCTGCCTGGACCAGGCCTCAAAATGGCCCCCACTCACATTGCCAGGCCCCAACAACATCCCAACAAATCGAAAAACACACAAAATCACCACAATCCAATGCCATCTATGCCCTAAATGATGTTTGAATTCAGGACACCCCACAGAAAGACTTGGGCCATGCACCACTGACTACCCCTGGGCCTACTGGCTAGTGTGGCTTTAGACACATCCCTAAATTAAAAAACATAATCCACATATAAATAACAGTGAGCTATTTAATTCCATGACAAAATGATATTTAAGTTCAACAAAACTCACAGAAATAGTTGTATGATGCACCCATGACTAACACTGGGCCTACTGGATACTGTGGCTACCCACAATATACATTTTTAAAAGTTGTGAAAAAGTTTAAAAATTGTAGTAGCAGCAACTGCAATGCCCCAAACAAACAACACCAACTTACTTGTAAAATCTCAAATCCAAAAGTAATCCAAAAGTGAGCTAAGCAAAAAGTCCTCAAATACAAATATCCAGCAGCAGCCACAAAAAGTAATCCTTCCAGCTCCAGATCCAAATGAAAAGTGACCAGGACATGGAGAAAGCACTGGGAGGAGCCTGCTGGACAGGAACAGGAAGTTGGAGACTCGGGGGCACTTCCTTCCTCCCACCCCCCCAAAAATGGACTCCTTGCACAAAAAAGAGCAGCCAAATGTCAATCTGAGGAGTTATTCTGATCCAAATCAACATTTTCTTAAGGTTTATGCTGCCTGCGATAGATTTCTTGTGCAGAATTGCAATTTATGCAAGTTCAGGAAAGCGAGCTGTTCAAATCTCCCTCCGGAAGTCAGCTGCGCGTCGCATCTACGTTTTCGCAATTGTTTACTCCAGTGATGCGTGATCGCGGGCCCTTATGGCGTAGTCGCGTTCTCAAACTCTCGCAGTGTACGATGGTGGGCCGCTATGGCGCACTCGCAGTCGAAAAGTCCCGCGTGGTCTGCAGCCAGATCCAAAATGGCGCAGTGCACGCAAACAGGGAGGAAAAACAACTCGGCGAACTCAGAATCACGGTAAGTCATCGCCGCGCGCGCGAGATTGTATTTTTTATGCGCGACCAAGCAAAAAAATCCGCCAGCTTGCGAATTGCGAATTTTTTGACAATTTTGCGCGATTCGCAGACCCGAAATTGCCAAAAATTTGCAAAATCCATGAGCGGAACGGATTTTCAGCCCACGCTTACTGTATATCAAGGAAGATTTTACAGACACAATGTTTGCACACATAGCAGAATGCGCTTTAATATATGATGCCATCATTAACAATAAGTTAAATTGCATTTAAATTGTGTTTTTCTTTTTGTTTTTATTTCTCTCCTCCCTTTCTGACTATTTGGTTAATTAATTGATTTTTGTCCTCAAATTTCCCTTATATTCTATGATTGTCTTTCCTTCTCTCCTTGGAAAATATTAAGAAAACCCCCCTTCGAGCTTCTCGATCCCTCATTTTGAAAAGTTGAGATAGTACAATTGGGTTACTTATACTTACCTCTATGAAGGTTTTGATGAGTATATGACTGAGCATTATATATGTTTATACTACAGGTAATATCGAGTTTAACATCTTCCATGCTCATGACGAGCTCAGCTCGTCATGCAGCAAAGTGCTTGTGTGCTTATGACGAGCTGAGCTCGTCATGACCACACCCGTTTTTATTGCTGTCCAGCACAGCAGGGGAATATCGCAGGCAGCGATGAGGTTAAAAAACTTGGGGGGTTTTCAAGCTTTACTGTCACTTGCAAAAAATAAGGGGTACTTTACCCGCATCTCAAGTTGGCCTGGCTGCTACTGACAATTGCTTCGGCGCCATTTCACTTCAGGCTACTGAATTTCGCCAGGCTCACCTTCGGATCTAGCTGCTGGGACTGTGGCGGTGTTGGAGGCTTTCATGCACCACGACGGGCAAGTTGTAAACCAGGACGAGCCCCTGCCATTTTTCCTGCTCTTCCTTCGTGGGTTTTGCGGTTTTGGGGACTCGAGGGGACACCTTATATGAAGCATCAAACAGGACACTCGTGGCTGCTAAGATGTTATAACATTCCTCGCCGCAACATGCTTCTAATCCCCCCCACATCACTCACCTCATCGGAGCGCTGCATTCTGGGACCTGTAGTAGCGCTGCAGGCACCCGGCTCCAGGTGCTGTAGATCGACCACGTGGGAGGTGGAGTCAGAAGCGACCCTATTGGTGTGCGGCAGGACATTGTATATATTATTCATCTTTGCCCACACCCTGCTCATTGACTCTGGGCGCTGAGGAAGGCTAAGTAATGCCGAAATGCATTCGCCACACATGAGTCGACTTCAATAAAGGATCCTCCTGTCTCCCCTGATGTGGCCTCTGCTTCTTTTTCCTAAGGAGTGTACCTGCATTTTCCACGCGATGGCCAGTATCGCGTCTCTGAGGCCCCCGCATCTCAAGTTGGCCTGGCTGCTACTGACAATTGCTTCGCCGCCATTTCACTTCAGGCTACTGAATTTCGCCAGGCTCACCTTCGGATCTAGCTGCTGGGACTGTGGCGGTGTTGGAGGCTTTCATGCACCACGACGGGCAAGTTGTAACCCAGGACGAGCCCCTGCCATTTTTCCTGCTCTTCCTTCGTGGGTTTTGCGGTTTTGGGGACTCAAGGGGACACCCTATATGAAGCATCAAACAGGACACTCGTGGCTGCTAAGATGTTATAACATTCCTCGCCGCAACATGCTTCCAATCCCCCCCACATCACTCACCTCATCGGAGCGCTGCATTCTGGGACCTGTAGTAGCGCTGCAGGCACTCGGCTCCAGGTGCTGTAGATCGACCACGTGGGAGGTGGAGTCAGAAGCGACCCTATTGGTGTGCGGCAGGACATTGTATATATTATTCATCTTTGCCCACACCCTGCTCATTGACTCTGGGCGCTGAGGAAGGCTAAGTAATGCCGAAATGCATTCGCCACACATGAGTCGACTTCAATAAAGGATCCTCCTGTCTCCCCTGATGTGGCCTCTGCTTCTTTTTCCTAAGGAGTGTACCTGCATTTTCCACGCGATGGCCAGTATCGCGTCTCTGGGGCCCCCGCATCTCAAGTTGGCCTGGCTGCTACTGACAATTGCTTCGCCGCCATTTCACTTCAGGCTACTGAATTTCGCCAGGCTCACCTTCGGATCTAGCTGCTGGGACTGTGGCGGTGTTGGAGGCTTTCATGCACCACGACGGGCAAGTTGTAACCCAGGACGAGCCCCTGCCATTTTTCCTGCTCTTCCTTCGTGGGTTTTGCGGTTTTGGGGACTCGAGGGGACACCTTATATGAAGCATCAAACAGGACACTCGTGGCTGCTAAGATGTTATAACATTCCTCGCCGCAACATGCTTCCAATCCCCCCCACATCACTCACCTCATCGGAGCGCTGCATTCTGGGACCTGTAGTAGCGCTGCAGGCACCCGGCTCCAGGTGCTGTAGATCGACTACGTGGGAGGTGGAGTCAGAAGCGACCCTATTGGTGTGCGGCAGGACATTGTATATATTATTCATCTTTGCCCACACCCTGCTCATTGACTCTGGGCGCTGAGGAAGGCTAAGTAATGCCGAAATGCATTCGCCACACATGAGTCGACTTCAATAAAGGATCCTCCTGTCTCCCCTGATGTGGCCTCTGCTTCTTTTTCCTAAGGAGTGTACCTGCATTTTCCACGCGATGGCCAGTATCGCGTCTCTGGGGCCCCCGCATCTCAAGTTGGCCTGGCTGCTACTGACAATTGCTTCGGCGCCATTTCACTTCAGGCTACTGAATTTTGCCAGGCTCACCTTCGGATCTAGCTGCTGGGACTGTGGCGGTGTTGGAGGCTTTCATGCACCACGACGGGCAAGTTGTAACCCAGGACGAGCCCCTGCCATTTTTCCTGCTCTTCCTTCGTGGGTTTTGCGGTTTTGGGGACTCGAGGGGACACCTTATAAGAAGCATCAAACAGGACACTCGTGGCTGCTAAGATGTTATAACATTCCTCGCCGCAACATGCTTCCAATCCCCCCCACATCACTCACCTCATCGGAGCGCTGCATTCTGGGACCTGTAGTAGCGCTGCAGGCACCCGGCTCCAGGTGCTGTAGATCTACCACGTGGGAGGTGGAGTCAGAAGCGACCCTATTGGTGTGCGGCAGGACATTGTATATATTATTCATCTTTGCCCACACCCTGCTCATTGACTCTGGGCGCTGAGGAAGGCTAAGTAATGCCGAAATGCATTCGCCACACATGAGTCGACTTCAATAAAGGATCCTCTTGTCTCCCCTGATGTGGCCTCTGCTTCTTTTTCCTAAGGAGTGTACCTGCATTTTCCACGCGATGGCCAGTATCGCGTCTCTGGGGCCCCCGCATCTCAAGTTGGCCTGGCTGCTACTGACAATTGCTTCGGCGCCATTTCACTTCAGGCTACTGAATTTCGCCAGGCTCACCTTCGGATCTAGCTGCTGGGACTGTGGCGGTGTTGGAGGCTTTCATGCACCACGACGGGCAAGTTGTAACCCAGGACGAGCCCCTGCCATTTTTCCTGCTCTTCCTTCGTGGGTTTTGCGGTTTTGGGGACTCGAGGGGACACCTTATATGAAGCATCAAACAGGACACTCGTGGCTGCTAAGATGTAATAACATTCCTCGCCGCAACATGCTTCCAATCCCCCCCACATCACTCACCTCATCGGAGCGCTGCATTCTCGGTCCTGTAGTAGCGCTGCAGGCACCCGGCTCCAGGTGCTGTAGATCGACCACGTGGGAGGTGGAGTCAGAAGCGACCCTATTGGTGTGCGGCAGGACATTGTATATATTATTCATCTTTGCCCACACCCTGCTCATTGACTCTGGGCGCTGAGGAAGGCTAAGTAATGCCGAAATGCATTCGTCACACATGAGTCGACTTCAATAAAGGATCCTCCTGTCTCCCCTGATGTGGCCTCTGCTTCTTTTTCCTAAGGAGTGTACCTGCATTTTCCACGCGATGGCCAGTATCGCGTCTCTGAGGCCCCCGCATCTCAAGTTGGCCTGGCTGCTACTGACAATTGCTTCGCCGCCATTTCACTTCAGGCTACTGAATTTCGCCAGGCTCACCTTCGGATCTAGCTGCTGGGACTGTGGCGGTGTTGGAGGCTTTCATGCACCACGACGGGCAAGTTGTAACCCAGGACGAGCCCCTGCCATTTTTCCTGCTCTTCCTTCGTGGGTTTTGCGGTTTTGGGGACTCAAGGGGACACCCTATATGAAGCATCAAACAGGACACTCGTGGCTGCTAAGATGTTATAACATTCCTCGCCGCAACATGCTTCCAATCCCCCCCACATCACTCACCTCATCGGAGCGCTGCATTCTGGGACCTGTAGTAGCGCTGCAGGCACTCGGCTCCAGGTGCTGTAGATCGACCACGTGGGAGGTGGAGTCAGAAGCGACCCTATTGGTGTGCGGCAGGACATTGTATATATTATTCATCTTTGCCCACACCCTGCTCATTGACTCTGGGCGCTGAGGAAGGCTAAGTAATGCCGAAATGCATTCGCCACACATGAGTCGACTTCAATAAAGGATCCTCCTGTCTCCCCTGATGTGGCCTCTGCTTCTTTTTCCTAAGGAGTGTACCTGCATTTTCCACGCGATGGCCAGTATCGCGTCTCTGGGGCCCCCGCATCTCAAGTTGGCCTGGCTGCTACTGACAATTGCTTCGCCGCCATTTCACTTCAGGCTACTGAATTTCGCCAGGCTCACCTTCGGATCTAGCTGCTGGGACTGTGGCGGTGTTGGAGGCTTTCATGCACCACGACGGGCAAGTTGTAACCCAGGACGAGCCCCTGCCATTTTTCCTGCTCTTCCTTCGTGGGTTTTGCGGTTTTGGGGACTCGAGGGGACACCTTATATGAAGCATCAAACAGGACACTCGTGGCTGCTAAGATGTTATAACATTCCTCGCCGCAACATGCTTCCAATCCCCCCCACATCACTCACCTCATCGGAGCGCTGCATTCTGGGACCTGTAGTAGCGCTGCAGGCACCCGGCTCCAGGTGCTGTAGATCGACTACGTGGGAGGTGGAGTCAGAAGCGACCCTATTGGTGTGCGGCAGGACATTGTATATATTATTCATCTTTGCCCACACCCTGCTCATTGACTCTGGGCGCTGAGGAAGGCTAAGTAATGCCGAAATGCATTCGCCACACATGAGTCGACTTCAATAAAGGATCCTCCTGTCTCCCCTGATGTGGCCTCTGCTTCTTTTTCCTAAGGAGTGTACCTGCATTTTCCACGCGATGGCCAGTATCGCGTCTCTGGGGCCCCCGCATCTCAAGTTGGCCTGGCTGCTACTGACAATTGCTTCGGCGCCATTTCACTTCAGGCTACTGAATTTTGCCAGGCTCACCTTCGGATCTAGCTGCTGGGACTGTGGCGGTGTTGGAGGCTTTCATGCACCACGACGGGCAAGTTGTAACCCAGGACGAGCCCCTGCCATTTTTCCTGCTCTTCCTTCGTGGGTTTTGCGGTTTTGGGGACTCGAGGGGACACCTTATAAGAAGCATCAAACAGGACACTCGTGGCTGCTAAGATGTTATAACATTCCTCGCCGCAACATGCTTCCAATCCCCCCCACATCACTCACCTCATCGGAGCGCTGCATTCTGGGACCTGTAGTAGCGCTGCAGGCACCCGGCTCCAGGTGCTGTAGATCTACCACGTGGGAGGTGGAGTCAGAAGCGACCCTATTGGTGTGCGGCAGGACATTGTATATATTATTCATCTTTGCCCACACCCTGCTCATTGACTCTGGGCGCTGAGGAAGGCTAAGTAATGCCGAAATGCATTCGCCACACATGAGTCGACTTCAATAAAGGATCCTCTTGTCTCCCCTGATGTGGCCTCTGCTTCTTTTTCCTAAGGAGTGTACCTGCATTTTCCACGCGATGGCCAGTATCGCGTCTCTGGGGCCCCCGCATCTCAAGTTGGCCTGGCTGCTACTGACAATTGCTTCGGCGCCATTTCACTTCAGGCTACTGAATTTCGCCAGGCTCACCTTCGGATCTAGCTGCTGGGACTGTGGCGGTGTTGGAGGCTTTCATGCACCACGACGGGCAAGTTGTAACCCAGGACGAGCCCCTGCCATTTTTCCTGCTCTTCCTTCGTGGGTTTTGCGGTTTTGGGGACTCGAGGGGACACCTTATATGAAGCATCAAACAGGACACTCGTGGCTGCTAAGATGTAATAACATTCCTCGCCGCAACATGCTTCCAATCCCCCCCACATCACTCACCTCATCGGAGCGCTGCATTCTCGGTCCTGTAGTAGCGCTGCAGGCACCCGGCTCCAGGTGCTGTAGATCGACCACGTGGGAGGTGGAGTCAGAAGCGACCCTATTGGTGTGCGGCAGGACATTGTATATATTATTCATCTTTGCCCACACCCTGCTCATTGACTCTGAGCGCTGAGGAAGGCTAAGTAATGCCGAAATGCATTCGCCACACATGAGTCGACTTCAATAAAGGATCCTCCTGTCTCCCCTGATGTGGCCTCTGCTTCTTTTTCCTAAGGAGTGTACCTGCATATATATATATATATATATATATATATATATATATATATATATATATATATATATATATATATATATATATATATATAGACGGTATAATTGAAATTTTAACCTGAACGGATTTTAGTTATGACATCCCGGGGGTTTGACAGTACAATTGAAAAATTGAAGGAGGAGGATATGTATCACTTATTTTAATTTTCATGTGAAAGTTACAGTCTGTGTAATGTACTTTGTGTATTACTTTAAACACAAAAGGGTGGTTTTGGAGGGAGCTTAGCCTTTAAAAATGTTGCCTACACACTGAAACTCTATGACCCGGTTGAAGGCCACAGCCGAAACGCGTTGGTCTTTTGTCTGCACTGCTGGTGGAAATATATAAATAAAAAAGGACTTACAAAACTCGTTGGTGCCTGGCTGTGCTGCTTTCCTTCGACCTCAGATCGTGAATGATGTAATATGTGATATCATCAGCAGTTGATTGCGGGCGCGCAAGTTGTAGTTAGTACAACTAACTATAACAGAGGAATTTCAATGGTTTTGTAGGAGTGAAATGTCCAGCTAACTATAACACCACTAAAGCCTATGGTATTTTCAGTGAATTTCTAATGTTTTTTAAATGCTAATTCCTAACTATAACATGTCTGAAACCTATAGTTTTTTCAGTGAATTTCTAAGGTTTTTTAAATGCCAATTCCTAACTATAACATGCCTGAAACCTATGTTTTTTTCAGTGAATTTCAAAGGTTTCGTAAATGACAATTTTTAAATGTATTAATTGTTATATTTATTTTTTCGATACTGATTTACTACATTTTTTTAAAAACTTTTTAAACTATTTATTTTTAGATATTTTATTTTTTAAATTCCTTTACATATTTTTAATATAAATTGAAAACAAATGTTTGTTAAAATATTGAAATTCTAATATTGTTTTTTTTAATTTTATATATTTTTTTATATATTTATATATATTTTATATAGAAGGCAATGATATTTTATAGAAGGAAATTCAAGTTACTAGTAAGTACAGTTAGAATTACTTTTCAGGATCAGTACTGGCCTCAAAGATGCAGCACTGAGGTCTCTCCTGATAACAGGTGAGTTAATCGGAATTCGTAGTTCGTCTGATTTTAGAGGAATATTTGTAAGTTTCAAAAATCGACACCGAAATATTTTCAGCAAACAGCAGGCAATGATAGTCTATGGAAGGTGAGTAAATCGGAATTCGTAGTTTGGCTGATTTTAGATCAATATTTTAAAATTCCAAAACCCCACACTTAAAATGTTTTCCAAGTGAAACCAGTCAATGTTAGTCTATGGAAGGAAATTCAAGTTAATGGTAAGTATGGTTCGAATTACTTTTCAGGATCAGTACTTGGCTCAAAGATGCAGCACTGAAGTCTCTCCTGATAACAGGTGAGTAAATCGAATTCGTAGTTCGGCTGATTTTACTTTGATCCAGTATATATAAAGCCACTTTCCTACGCCATCCCCTCCCTTCACCACTGTGCAAAGACGCCCTGTGGCACGTTTTAAGTTGGGGAAATAATATCCCTTCAATCCTGAGGGTCCCTAGGGTCCAACTAGCCCACTAGGTACATCCAGCAAGCGCCACAGAGCTGCATTAAATCAATTTTTTGGCCCAGGGGACCCCATCGCCCAGGGCCTGCCCCCTAATTATTTTTTTTAAATGTAAAAATTGTGGAAGGGGGCTGCGTGGCCCCCCTCCTGAGGCCTTAATCAGCCCCAGGGACCCCATCCCCCGGGGCATGGCCTTTTCTTTTTTTTTTAACTGTTGGGGAGGGGGGCTGCGTGGCCCCCCTACCGGGCCACTTAATGCCCTGGGGACCCCATCCCTGGGGTTGGCCTTTCTATTTTTTTACTTTTGGGGAGGGGGGCTGCCTGGCCAACCTCCCGGGCCACTTGTAAGCCCGGGGACCCCATCCCCTGGCTTGGGGGGCTCGAGCCCCGGGGGCTTGAGCCCCCCCACACAGGGTATTATTTTAAAAAGCCCCAGAGTGGCGGTGCCCGGGGCTGCGGGGGACAGTGTGCCCCTCGCAATCAAAATTAAATCGAGCCTCGGGGGTGGCAGTGCCCAGGGCTGCGGGCGGCCATGAGCCCCCCCATTGTTTTCCAAAAGCCCCGGGGGTGGTGGTCCCCGGGGCTGCGGGGTGGGCTGTGTGCCCCCGCAATGGTAATTAAGTTGAGCACTGGGGGGGGTGATCCCTGGGGCTGGGGGGTCTGTCACGGAACCCCAATCTAAATATTTAGAGCCCTGGGGAGGTGGCGGTCCCTGGGGTGTGTGGGGGGTTTGAGCCCCCCACAGGGTATATTTTTAAAAAGCCCCGGGGAGTGGCGGTGCCCGGGGCTGCGGGGGGCAGTGTGCCCCCGCATTAAATCAAGCCCCGGGGGTGGCGGTCCCCAGGGCTGCGAGGGGCCGTGAGCCCCCGCCATTGTTTTCCAAAAGCAACGGGGGGTGGTGGTCTTTGGGCTGCGGGGGGCAGTGTGCCCGCTGCAATGTTAATTCAGTCGAGCCCCGGGGGTGGTGGTCCCCGGGGCTCGGGGGGCAGTGTGCCCCCGCAATGTTAATTAAGTCGAGCCCTGGGGGTGGTGGTCCCCGGGGTTTGGGGGGGCGTCTTAGAGGCCCCCTCAACAGTAAATTATTAAGCCCCGGGAGTGGCGGTCCCCGGGGTTGCAGGGGGGCTGTGTGCCCCCGCCATTATTCATACTTTGCTCCGTGGGATGGCAGTCCCCGGGGAAGTGAAGGTGGATTGGGCCCCCCCACACTTTTTTTTCAACATGCCTCCGGGATTTGGCCCCCTTGGGGCTAATTAGCATCGAAGCGCGTGAGCCCGTGCTTTGTTTTTCTTTTTTTATCATCAGGATCCACGCACCCTGCGTGGACTTTGTTGATTTTATAAAACAAAAAATGTTTTTTTGGCCCTGCGTGTCCTTGTGGGACCCCCTAAGCAGGTCTAGGGGGTCAGGGTGTTTCTACTCTGCCCCCTTTTTGCGTTTTTCATGGTTTTTTTCTGCTTTCTTGTGCCTGGGGTCTACCGAGGCACAAGATGGCTGCCAACACTTCCTGGTTTGGAGTGTTGACAGCCAATTAGCATATAGCTCGTGCTTGGCAGGGTGCGCGGATCCTGCAGGGCCATAGATATATATGTGATTTTAATTTTGATTTTCTCAGGAACTACTGAACGGATTACACCAAAAGGCACGACTCGGAAGCAAGGTCTACCTTTCTGCCAAATTTGGTGTAATTCCGTTCAGCAGTTCAGGCTGTAGCTGCGACTAAAGGTTCCTACGGGAAATTGCATGGGGAAAGCATGTTTTGGGACCACCTTTTTTCTCGGCCCCTGCTTGACGAATCACCCCGAGAATTTCAGGATAGGAGCGGACCGGAGTGGGCCACGAGTTTTGAAAATTTCGCAAAGATTCGTCAACCGGTGCCAAAGTTATTCTAAATAGAATGTTGCGGATTTCCTATGGATAATAGGTCCTAACAATAACTACCTACTGGCGACCGCCAGTAGGAAATATATATATATAGTTATGCTTGCCTCCATATGTGCAAATGGGAGAAGCTGTTCCTCATGGAGCAACACGGAGATATAATGGGAGAGGTGTGGCGCCGCGGCCAGGGCGACTGACGCTGGAATCTGGGGACCACGGTTCGATCCCCGGCTCCGGCGGCAGGTTAGCCCAGCACCATGTGACTCTGGGCAATAGCTCGCTTAATCTTCCCGACGGCCCCCAGTGCCTAGAGACCCTTACGGGTGATTGTGCGCTTTACAAATGTGGATTATTATTATTATTAATGTCGGCCAAGGTGAAGCTTTGGCTTAGGTTTATTGACGACCTTTTCATCATATGGCAAGGAACCAGGGAAGAAGCAGAAATGTTTGTGGCACAAATCAACATAAACAATTTAAACTTAAGGTTCATGGCAGAAATAAGTGAAACAAGTGTAAATTTCCTGGACACTCAAGTGTACATATGTAACAACAAATTAGAGACCAAATTGTACCGAAAGAAAACAGCAGGAAATTCGGTGCTACATGCATCAAGCGCTCACCAATGCCATCTGGTAAATAGTATACCATATGGCAAATATTTGGAATAAAGAGGGTATGCAGTACACAAGAGGAACTCAAAATGGCACAACAACATAGTAAGGAGAGATTTGTAGAGAGAGGTTATTCTCAGCAAACAATAGATCAGGCTATTGCTAAAACTGAGATATTAGTCAGAAACGACTTACTGGCCAAAAGCAATATAAAATATCAGGCTACAGACCCTAGTGAAGGAGCAAAAACAGGGGAGGATCAGAGTTTTCGCCTTACAATAGGCTATAGCAGGCAGAATAAGGAACTGCAAAAGATTATCCAAGGAAGCTGGCCTATACTCCTCAACGACCCGGTATTAGGACCCCTGCTACCGCAGAGGGCATCCATTACCTATAGCAGGGCTCCCTCAATGAGAGATTACCTGGTGGTATCTGATCCCGAAATAATATCTAATCCAGTTTCGTACCAGAATCTAAAAGGGTTCAGGAAATGTAAAAGCTGTAAGGCCTGTACCCATGGAACTAACACTACAACATATTTAAGCCCATTTAGTTCAAAACCATATAAAATAATAAAAACGCTGACATGCAAGACCGAGTACACAGTGTATGTTTTAACTTGCCCTTGTGGGCTAAATTACGTGGACAGTACCAAGTTACAAGCTCACGTCAGAGCACTCCAACACCTCCGCGCAATCACCAATAATGACAACACCTATCCGGTGGCGAGACATCTTAAAGAACGCCACGGATCCAACAATAAAGGGTTGTCTTATTATTTAATTGACGCAGTACTTTCAAACAGACCCGGAGGAGATAGAGAAAGTAAATTACGCAAGTTGGAGACAAGATATATTTTATTATTGGATTCCAAACACCCACAGGGCCTGAACATAACTGAAGACATGTACACGTGCCTAGGGTAACTGTGAGCTAAAACTTTATTGAGAGAAACAGGAATCCAGTTTGGAATATTAAATAGCCTCTAAATTGTTTGAAAAATCACCTTTTGTCAAAAAAATAGATATCTTGTAAATAGGATGAATTTTAATCTCAGGATATTAATGATTTTTAAACCTTTTTTATATTTGTACAGTATTTATTGAGATATAGATACATCTAAATGGGATTCGATGTATAAATATCAACAATGTATATAGTAAATAGTTTTTAAGGTGAACAAACAAACAGTGACAATTGATTATCAAAAAGTTTTGAATAGTAGGCACAGTCTCTCATTAAGGGTAGCGGAATATACTGAGATGGGTCAGCCGGGGAAGTAACGTTGAGAATGGTGCAATAGGAATCAAACCATGAAAGCTTATGATGGAAATGCATATTACAAAACAATATTGCAAAACAAATTAAGCATTAATGTAATCAGGCAACAATATACAGCAAGCCTTGACTGCACAATGGATCGTATGAAATTATAAAGATAATGTACTGATTTTAATTTATCACTAGCACTTTTAGGCACTTTTATAAATTACCTCCATGCAATGAGATTTGAATTCACAATAAGAAAAATGTTAATGTATTTTACCGAGATATTAATATGTGTACAGTGCAAAATGACTAAGACCTAACCAAATGTGCCATAACTCAAACCCGCGTTTTACTATTTTAGTGTAAGAAACAAGCGGGGGCCGACTTTGAAAATTTTTGAAGTCCAAATAGAGCTACATGTCGCAATATATATGAGAAAATTGCACAGAATATTTTGTTTTGCAATCTTCGGCAATCAGTGTGTGTTGGGAACACACGTTTGGTTTGGAAGTAGAGTAATTCCAAAATGGGCACATTGTTGGTTGAAGATATCATGTTATTATGGTCAATTGTTAAAAGGTATTTTACCTATATTTATTAATTGCGATTTTGCACAAGAAAACTGTCAAAATTGGGCATACAGTATTGTGAAAAGAATATGGGATAGTATTTTTTCCATTGCAAACGAGGTCGAAATCACGTGATACACTTCAATTATGCACTGTCACTTTAAAAACGTTTCCCAAACACATAACATTTGTCGAGTCAACAAGCGGCGTTAAACTGCGAAATGCGTCTCTGACCTTTGGGTAATAAAAAATTGGTGCACCAATACTGGGTTCGTGTCCTGTTTTATCGGCAGCGGTGCGTGAATGAAGACGTGGTAGCTGACGAGACTGGATTGTTGGATATATAAATATACATATGAACAAATAATCCTCAGTCCAACATTCCTGCAGCAGGGCACACAAGGTACGGACCACGAGACTTTCCGATGGTTGAATCCACAAACAGTGCTTTATTTCAAATCATAATCACGACACATTGTGTTATTGAGGCCAGTGCCTGTCATGATGAGTTTCGACTGTTAGAAAACACGGTCTTGATCACATGACACGTATGAACAGTAAACGATGAATGAACATATTGGAAAGAATGCGGGGAAAGTATGAAACCAAAAAAAATGTCATTAATCACATTGCAAATAATATTACAATTAATGTCTATGAGATAGCAGCCATCAAAAATCTAAATCAGAGAATGTAGTTGCAAAAACGAGACTACTGAAATGGTACCACCATAGATTTTTAGAAATCATCCAAACATCTATAGTCAATACCATAAAGTGCTAGTGCAAGATTGTCTACACTGCAAGTGCAGAATAGAATCATGAGTGCAAAAGGTACAGTGACCCACGTCAATTTATTAAGCACAACAGTAGTCTAAAAACCATACTCTGAGATAAAAACATTTAAAAAAATGATAAAACCTCAAAAGACTTAAATGTTTCATACATTGCAAAGATAGCAGCATTAAAAATGTCCCCAACATAAATAGTCGCCCAATACGTACATAAAATGCTGTTGCTGAAAGTTTCCCTAATTGCATGATATTTAAAGTGCTGAAAAAGTATAAACAAATTGGCATAAAAACAGCCCAGAGGCATGTGTGCGAGTTCATCATAAAACATCACAATGGTGCACCAGCCAACTCATGATGAATGTGCAAAAATAGTGATGTACACGGGTCTTATATGAACCTTAGATGTTATTAAAAAATACTGATATTACCAGAACATAATCCCGGACCATATACTCATATCAAAAGCGAGGGGGAAGCGAGATAACACATAAATTACATACACAAAGTCTAAAAAAGTTGTCTTCATAAAAAATGATGTAAATCCTCACTCATATTGAGCCCATTAGGCATCTTTGTATCGAGGGTCAGTATAAAATGGGACTCTAATTGTCTAAGGCGCTTTTCATGAATGCCACCATGTCGCGATGCAGGTATTGCCCCAATGACAAAATATTTGAGATTATTTAAATTATTGTCATGTACAGCTATAAAATGACGGGCCACTGGAAAGCTAGAGTCAGAGTTTACATTTGCACTCAAGTGTTGCAAGATTCGATCAAAAACTTGAAGCTTGGTGCTGCCAATGTATTTCAAACCGCATGCACATTCTAAAACATACACTACAAATTCAGTGCAGCATGCATAATGTGCTTTGATCTTGATAGGTCTAGATTTAAATGCGGCTGTGTATTCGGAGGTGTTTACATCAAATTTGCATGCACGACAAGTTTTACACTTGAAGAAGCCTGTCTGATTTGTCAACCAGTTATGTATGGGGAAAAACTCAGGACTAGTCTAAACTATTGGATCCCTCATAGATTTAGCTCGCATGAAAGTGATCGAGGGACTTTTGGGGAGGATTTGGCATACAGTAATATCAGTTAAAATAATGGGCCAATGAACATTCATAATCCTCCGTAGCTGTCATTCCAGATTGCTGAACTTTGTGGTAAATCTAACTTCTAGTGTGCAGACTGTAGATGTAACCTCTTTATTGGTAGACAGACACTGTTCTATTGTGCGTGAGTTGGCTTTCTGGAGGGCACTAGTTACTAGAGAGTAGCTATATCCCCTAGCAATGAAGCGATCTACCTCTTCATTCTGGCATTGCTCAAGATCGATTTCAGAGCTGCATATATGCTGGATTATGCCGGATTCCTAAGAATTCCCCATAGGGAATACTGCCAATATGATGCCAAGGGTGTGCGCTACTCGCATGCAATACAGAATTTCCAGCAGTGCTTTTGCGATATAATCTACGGTGAATGACAGCCTGATGAATGTACACTTACACATCTAGAAAATCCACACATTGGACACTAATGGATGCAGTGAAATTCAGATTCAAATTATTGCCATTGATGGAGTTTACAAATTATTCTACCTCCTCTTTTGTGCCATTCCAAATTGCAAACACATTTTATTTATTTATTTAAAGTTTTATATAGCGCTGGCTAGACCCGGAGGTATCAGAGCGCTTTACATGAGCATCAAATCATAGTTACAGGTTACATCATTACAAAGGTTACACAGTTCTTAGAGAAAGGCAACATAGTTACATGTAAGGTCGGGATAAACAATAAGCACAAATACGTAAGGGGAAAAGCAGGCAAGGTGAGAGATTCCGGGGAGGGGGGGTTGGAGCACGGGAAGTAGACAGATAATGAGGGCGGGAAAGGGGAGGGGTGGGTGAGAGACACAGCATGGGAAGAGGAGAGGAAGGGTGATGGGGACACAAACCGGTAGACGAGTCAAGGCAACGTCCAAAGTCCAGTAAGGTGTGATCCCAGGGCAGACAAGGGGAGAGATTCAGGGGAGAGAGGATAGGAGCTAGGGAAGAGACAATAAGGAGAGACGAAAAGAAGTCTGCCTAAAGACCGACTGGGTAGGTGACGACCAAGGAGGGAATCCACGGCCCATCTCCTCTATAGCTAAACCAAGTAGCTCCATCGGGCGTCAGACAACATAGTTCAGTCTCAATACATTGAGAGAGGAGGGAAGGAGAGACATAAATAGAGGGAGGATGCGGTAGGAGACGACAGGAGAGACGAAAGGAAGTGTAACTGTGTGGTTCAACAATAAACCAGAAAAGATCAACAAGTAATCATTATATCAAACAATCAGCAATACAATTAGGGGAGGAGAGGAAGGAGTGAGAAAGTAGTGGGGGTTAGAGGAGGAGGGAAAGTGAGGATAAGGGAAAAGACAACCGTAGAGACGAGAGGAAGTCTGTCTAAAGATCGACTGGGTAGGTGACGACCAAGGAGGGAACCCACTGCCCATCTCCTCTATAGCTAAACCAGGTAGCTCCATCGGGCATCAGACAAATAGTTCGGTCTCAATACATTGAGAGAGGAGGGAAGGAGAGACAAAAATAGAGGGAGGATACGGGAGGAGACGACAGGAGAGACGAAAGGAAGTGCAACAGTGTGGTTCGACAATATTCCAGAAAAAGAACAACAAGTAATCATTAAATAGAACAGTCAGCATTACATTAGGGGAGGAGAGAAAGGAGAGATAAAGTAGTGGGGGGTAAGGGAGGAGAGAGAGTGAGGATAAGGGAAGAGACAACCGTAGAGACGAAAGGAAGTCTGTCTAAAAACCGACTGGGTAGGTGACGACCAAGGAGGGAATCCACGGCCCATCTCCCCTATAGCTAAAACCAGGTAGCTCCATCGGGCATCATACAAAATAGTTCAGTCTCAAGTGGCGAGGGAAGAGGTTCACAGAAAAACAGGGTGGGGACAAAGGACAGGCGCAAGCGAGGGCAGAGGACAGGAGCTGGAAAGAGTAGGAGCGGAGGGGGGGGAGGGTTGGGGGAAGTGGGAGCACATATTGTCAGCAGCCGCAGGTTCACTTCTTTTATATAGCGCTGGCTAGACCCGGAGGTATCAGTGCGCTTTACATGAGAATCAACAATGTAACAGAAAAAGTTCAACAATTATACAAAACATTCAAAACATAAGCAATACAATTAGGAGAGGAAAGAAGAGAGAGGAGAGAGAAAAGTAGTGGAGGGGCAGGGGAGGTGAGAAAGGGAGGATAAGGAAAGAGACAACAAGGAGAGACGAAAAGAAGTTTGTCAAAAGACGGACTGGGTAGGTGACAACCAAGGAGGGAATCCACGGCCCATCTCCCCTATAGCTAAACCAAGTAGCTCCATCAGGCATCAGACAAAATAGTTCAGTCTCAAATAAATTGAGAGAGGAGAGAAGGAGAGATATAGATAGAGGGCAGATGCGGGAGGAGCCGACAGGCGAGAAGAAAGGAGGTGTAACAATGTGGTTCAACAATATACCAGAAAAAGATCAACAAGTAAACATAATATCAAACAATCAGCAATACATTAGGAGAAGAGAGAAAGGAGAGAGAAAGTAGTGGGGGGTAGGAGAGGTGAGAAAGTGAGGATAAGGGAAGACACAACCATAGAGTTGAAAGGAAGTCTGTCTAAGGACCGACTGGGTAGGTGACGACCAAGGAGGGAATCCACGGCCCGTCTCCCCTATAGCTAAACCAAGTAGCTCCATCGGGCATCAGACAAAATAGTTCAGTCTCAATACATTGGGAGAGGAGAGAAGGAGAGACATAGAGGGAGGATGCGGGAGGAACCGATTGGAGAGACGAAAGGAGGTGCAACAATGTGGTTCAACAATATACCAGAAAAAGATCAGCCAGTAAACATAATATCAAACAATCAGCAATACATTAGGAGAGGAGAGAAAGGAGAGAAAAAGTAGAGGGGGTAGGGGAGGTGAGAAAGTGAGGATAAGGGAAGAGACAACCATAGAGATGAAAGGAAGTCTGTCTAAGGACCGACTGGGTAGGTGACGACCACCAATTAACAACATGCAAATCTAACATCGTTTTGTGCTGGGTTCTGAGGACATGCACCTCCCACCAGCTCATGTGAAGGCACACATAACTGGGGGAGTAGCATGCCCCCATGGCCATGCCCCACTGTTGGTGATACAAATCCTTGTTGAATAGAAAAAAAGTGTAATTCAGACAAAGGCTGATCATGGATAACAACATGTGGTTATGTTCGTACACACAGATCGGTCTAGAATCAAGGAAATATTGAACTGCTAGTATGCCAGCACTATGCTTGATACTCGTGTACAACGAAGAAATGTCCATCACTAGAAAAAGGTAATTTTCATGCCATGTGACCACATTGAATTTCCTGATAAAGTCACTAGTGTCTTTTACAAAGGAAGGAAGGTCATAAACAAAGTCCTGCAGCAAAAATCAACATTTTTCGACATTGACTCTAACAAACTTTTTCTTGCCAATATAATTGGCCTGCCTAGAATAGGGGTAATCTCTTTGAGAACTTTAGGAAGAAAATATAACACAGGAGAAATGGGGTGGTTATTTTGCAGACAGCTCACTACATTTTTGGTTAAAAGACCGGATCTTTTTCAGTGATTAAGTTGTTCCTTCACTGTGTTTTACTTTGCGTAACTCTGATGTAACAGCTTTCTGATAACATAAAATGTCCCCCAAATGCCTGTTAGCTTCTTCCAAGTATTGCACCCTAGGCCAAAGGACAATGTTTCCGCCTTTATCAGCCTTGTTGATAATGATCTCATGGTTTTTTCATCAGTTTAATATATTGATGTTGAATATATTTAATCAGTTTTTTGATGTTATTGGTGGTGATGGTTAATTTTTTAGGATCTTCGATCATGATATCACTATAGACATCAATGGCATCCTTAGGCATAATGGGTACAAATCTTGAGGGTGGATGGAAAGGGCTCATAGCTGGTTTATTGATGGTCACACTGGCCCCCACCAGATCAGCTTGTGTGGAATACGATAATTTTTCATCAGTAGGTAAAGTATGTAAAGTTCTTAACAAGGGAACGTCTTTGGCAAGCAAATTGGCAGTGGTTTCACCAGTGGATGAAACTGCTATTGCACTCGTTGTATGATCTTTTAATTGATTGAATTTGATCAGCTTCAGATTGCGAATTTGTAGATATCAACCCTTGATTGATTGTAACTGAAATTGCTTTCAGGGCAATAGGCAAGTCCTAAAGCAAGCAATTGAGATTCTGCAGATGTAAAAACGGTTTTTGAATGGTTGATGACAATGTTATCCATTTTGTTGTTTAACGCTTCCATTTCCTTGCTCCGTTCCCTCTGTTTGAGATGTTGTTGTTTGCGTTTGTGCCTCTGCCTTCTCTGCTGGTTCCTTCTTCATTTGTTTTCACTTGTGTGTTCCGAGGTGGGAGGGTTTGGAGTCAGTCCTGGTGCAAAAATGCAGCTCTTGTGCCGGAGTCAGGCTTGCATTGATTGCGCCCTGCAGGCCCAAAACTGACGCCGCAGTATCTTCAGAGTCACTGTTGCTTGTAACAGAACTCTGCATCTAATGCAAGGATCAGCACTGGTGGTTCTATCTGTGATGTTCCTTGAATAGGTGTAACCTTGCTAGCTGATTGTCGCTTAGCTGTGTAGAATTTTTTGTCAAACGTAAAGACACGGCCCGTCTCGTAATCATTCTTATCCCTGGCAAATTTGAATGCCTTTCTTACCTTAATTACATCTTCATCTTTTTTTATGTTGGCGGCAATTTCACTCTGCCCTTTAGCTACTGCATCTTTAAACTCATCACCTAGCTCATCAAGGAGCTTATTGGTTGTGTCGATTTCATTCAAGATCTCTACTCGATATATTTACGCATATTTGATGAGTATCATCACCATGTTCATTGAGGCTGCCAAATTATTCTCTGCCCATTCAGTGGGCATAGCAGGATTTGGATTTTCGAAAGTTGGTGCAATGAACACGTAGTCCTAGCTGTACTCTTTTGACCTCCTTATATTTTTCTAGAGACCAGACACCGGTTCTTCCACCACTTTGTAAGTTCGGTCTTGGATAGTTTTTCAAGTAATCTTAATAAACTTTTGATATCATTGTTACTGGTTGAGTTGGTTGGTCTAGTCTGCTCACTAGTAATTTGGGGAAGATTCGCAAACAATGCCTCACCAGCCGCTTCACACTCTTGCAGCTCGTCGTTGACAGACATATTGCAAATGCCACAAAAACACTTTAAATCTTTGGGCGTTAAAAGAGTAGAACGCCGAAATCCCCAAATGGGATTGAAAATCTCTCACTCGCTAAAACAGGTATAATACCAACAAACAGAGACGAGCTTACCAGACGAGCCAAACACACCCGGTTCCCTCAAGTCCTCCGACCACCTAGGTCCCGCGGTTGCTCGCTGAAATCCGCTCATTCTGAATCGGCACTCCGACAACAGCAAGGGGCAGATTGACCCTGTACTCCTTCCAGGTCAGTTTGAAAGCCAACATGAAAAACGGCTGTAAGTCATTCCGCCACCCATGAGAGAGGGTCTGTAAATGCGAAGACAGCCACCCCCGGATGGAAATTGTATAAGAACAAATAATCCTCAGTCCAACATTCCTGCAGCAGGGCACACAAGGTACAGACCACAAGACGTTCTGATGGTTGAATCCACAAAGAGTGCTTTATGTCAGTTACATATATGTAAAGTTAGATATAGTAGGCAATCTCTATTTACTCTTTGACATTTCTGCTTCGATATTCTTGGCATGATATTTTCTGCCATGAGATCTCAATCTCAATATTATGAACATGTACTGAACTGTCACCTTCCCATTTTCTCTGCTATCTTCCGCGAACGGGTTGGATCTTCTCAAGTTCTTCATTTCAGTGCTGGTGGAGTACCAAGGAATTAGGAGCATGCTGGAGACGAAAGTATTGTTCCATGCTATCTTGTCTTCTTGACTATGTCCCCTCGTGTTTTCCCTCTCTCTATTGCATACTCGACTCCTTGGTTTGCTGCTCAAATGTGTCTATATCCAGACTGTCTCTTCTCAAAACCTCATTTTTTCCTTGTGTTCTACTTCCTCTTCATTTTCTGAGTCATCCACTATTACCTTCTCTTACACTAAAATCTCAGATGATAACTCCTTTTCTCAGATTTATCTTCCCCACTTCTTCCTCCCTTGGAGGCATAACTACCCTTCAGTAAGAAACTGAACTGATATGGAAATGTTAGAATTCTGGTACCCAAAGGGTGAATGTTATCAAAAAGAGCCAGGGCTCAATTTGGATAGCAAGGATGGATCAATAGTGCATCAAGTAAGTTCTGCATGGTCTTATTTGTAACTTTAAAATCAAATAATTCATTGGCATAGCTAGACCTATTACCACTGGCGTGGCCCGTTGCAGGTAAGAGCAAGGGGGCAAAACGTAACAGAAAATAGGAAAACTATCCATAAACATAACATTCATCACCTTCCAAAGCTGATCAATGGGGCAAGTCGGAAACACAGGATTAATAGGAAGTGGGTTAGCGCAATGTACACGGTTTGCAAAACATTACATCAGGGTGAATGTGATGGTAGACGCAGTGTGTCGTGGGATTTGTAGGCGAATGGCTAATAGAAGTTAATTGTTGACGGGGGATGTGGAAGGGTGGGGTCACGTCACATGAGTTCAAAAAGAAGTGCTTGTGGAGAGGTGATCCCTAGGATGGTTGAAATAATGTAGTGAAGGTGATTAAACTCGCAAATTTCGAAGGTATGGGACAGCGCTGATGTCGTTTTGCTGATGGGTATTAATCTACTTGGTGAGGGTTGTAGCAGTGGTATATGATAAACGACCAGAAACGAGGGTATTAAATGTGCAAGTAAGTAACATTAAGGGAGGGTTATTGAGGTTGGGAAAGGTTGGCCTGGGAATTTATTTTGTGGTAGTGTTCAGCTACGACGTAGAAGGTGAATGTTGATTATGGGGTGAGTTGTAGATATATAGTGCAAAGATCTAACACGAAGAAGAAGCTTAAATACACAGTCTAACATTGACGTGTCAAATCTGTAGAGGCATAAGTTGTTTAAACACATAATCTAACACTGATGTTTTGAATTTGTAGAGAACCCCTAATGAAGGGCCAGTAAAGGCCCGAAATGCATTGGGTCAATTAAGATCAACTAATGTGGATGACTTATGTAAACTTCGTGCTACAGAAAAAAGCCTGGATTGGCATATCTGCCGCATTTAGAAATTGTGAATATATAAGCACCTCTCATGTGACAAGAGAGAAAAAAAAGAGTAAATGGAAGCGTTGGAAAATATGAAATAAATATTCATGAAACGTGGATATATTTGTTGTATCTTTGCTATGCATCAAGGATCAAGCTGTGCGTCTGGTTTTGGGGTGGTACGTCGCTCCATTGTTTGAAGTATTCATAAGTGCGGGGCTTAGGGCAGACCACGCTTCTGGGCTTGCATGCAGATAATTTAAATAATGAAAATGTTTCATGGTGAAAATACGGAAGAAACTGGTGTGCACTTTGTCACCTACCTTTTTTGAATTTGTATTGTGGAGACATCTTGAAAAAAAGGAAATACAATTGTGGCAACATACTTTGGCTTGCCTAGGTACTAATGAAGAGACTATCAGTGAGAGATGAGATTAAACACAAAGTAAGGAGTTTAACGATGTTCAGATTAAGATATTGCGCTGCGTTGGTCCATTCTATTTGTTGCCAAGGAGTGCATGGGTAAGACTTTTGTATTCAGTAAATTACTGAAGTTTGAGGACACCTTCAGCTATTCACAATATAGCCTCTTGAATATGGCTTCTCTATCAAGCAGTCCTCCCAATAGAGGTATGTCTAAATATGCATCTTGATGAGGTCAATACATTGGCCCACTGAGCTCTCTAAGTAGATATTTAAAAAAAGGGGGGATTAAACTCTTCCAGTTCTCCTCCACTAGGCAGCAGAAAGTCCTCTTGCATCTTCTGGTCCAATGCAAGCTTGAAAGGGGGCATAAAAGCCATTGATATGTTGGATTTATAAATTCTCCCACATAAATACTCCCACACTGCCCATTTCTATTTTTACTACCTTACCACAGTATTTCTGTGGCTTGTGGTACCAAAATGGACCAAATGTCCTTTGTGAACTACATTCCAAGCTCACTAAATAAAGGTTACCTAATGATTTCTCCTTTCCCCTCCCACTCTACCCACCATCAACCAGTCCCACGTGAAGGCTATTTTTCCTCATTTCAGTTCACTTCAATGTCATTAAAATACCTTCTGGGAACATGTCTCCAAAATGTACTGCAAGACATGTGTCAGAGCATGGGTCTGGAGGTTCTGCTTGCACTTAAATCTGATGTAAGTGCAAAACAGCAGTATCTTGAAACCATCCACTCTGAATGCCTTTCAGCGAATGAGTTTTTTTTTATTCATCGTGTTCTGGCACTGACCTGCTTCAGGCTGGGTCTATGTGGAAAATGTGATACACAGGAGAGCACCTACAATGAACTATGTGCTCTAGTAGTTCATAAACTGTCACATATCTAGAGAGACTTTGGCTATCTTGGTTTTTCAGGTATAACTTTCTTCGTGGTGCACAGTGTTTTTGCTAGACAAGTATACCACAGTGTTGCTGCAGCCAAGAACTGGCTACATGGATGTTGGTTTTCACGTGTCAAGACCTCTTGTTTCCCAAAGATTTGTACTCTGGACATTTAGGGTTACATGTAAGTATCTCAAAGTTGTGTTTGATTATAAATAAACGTTGAAGTTCTACTTGTGCATTTATTGTGAACGCTTAAGATTTGGGGTTGTATTCTTTGCTAAGAGTTTCTGTAATGTAACAGGACAGTTTAAAAGAATATATTGCATGTTTATATATATTAAGGAATGTTGTGTACCAGGTATTAGATTTCTAGATCTGTGTAAATCTAATCAAATTAAATAAACTTTATTCGGTTTCACACAGGAAGACCATAAAAGTTACAATCTTACATAGACATACAAACAGTACTACATTAAAACACAGTCTAAAAAGTAAAACCCATTACGCAATTTATAAATAGGACCCGATACCCAGCCTCCCAAATGAATCAGTAAACATAAAGTGCAGTGTGCCAGGAGAACATATCTCCCTATTATATTTACTTTATGGCGCAGACTGAGCCTTCACAACTAATAGATCCTAGATATATTATTCAACATCTAAACAACCATACAGGCCCTGGTTTTCACAGTAGATTTTAAATACCCCACTATAAAAATAACACTGTCCTCTTTAAAAGTTGGAGATACATTAGGGCAGGACGAGCCTGGGTAAAATTCATTCTTTTTAAAATGGGAACCAGAAAATGCCTTCGGGGGGTTCATAAAACTTACATAAAATACATAAAAACATAAAATGCAGCAGTTCCTGATGGAGACTGTTCATCACAACCACAAAGAGCTAGCACTTGACCTCTACTGCAACCCTTGGGCCTAGCTAACAGGAGGTGAAAAAGGTTCATTCGAAACCTAGTTAGTAAGAACTTCTCATGTATTGATAAAAACCCATAAGATAATGTTCCGTTGTCTTAGTTGTTTGGAGCATTAAAAACATACGAAGACTTGATTTCAACAACTCCTGCTCATCCCTGTCCAATATCCGTAAGGTTAAAAAGGCTACCCTAATTAATTCAACATCCTTCTTAACAATGGATTCGGGCTTAAAAAATAAATCAGCACACCCTACCCATTTCAGGCTACTTTTAATGTAATTAAGCCACGGGATTCTGGATGCGTTATTGATGGACATACACTCTCTTAAAATTAGGTGGTTAAGAGTTAACTCCTTGTTCAGCCAACACTTCAACCAAAACACAAGAGGGCACAGAGCCAGGACATCACTTAGATAGGGGACCCCCAATTCCTCATGGACCACTAGATTAGATATTCCACACGGGACACACAACAGGCGCTTCAAAAGGTCATTCTCAGCCACCTGGAGACAATCCACAGCAATGTATCCCCAAATTTCACTTCCATAGCTAGCTATGGCCACGCTTTTGGCTTGATAAACTTTCAACATTGCTCCAATTGTGGATATATTGCTAAGAGTTGGGAATAACAGGATGTTAATGGTGTTCCTTATCTTTCAGTTCTTCAAGTGAGTATAAACTATACTCATATTTCACACAAAAGCATGTAGGGACACAAATTGAGGTAGTTATTGGAAACATAGAGAAAGGTGTGGGTTTATATGTATTTAGGTTATAGAAATTCCCAGTTACCTATGGAAACATAGTTATAGTACTAAGGTATATTTATTGACAATCACAGTTACATTTAGTATTCCAGGAATAAATCACTTATGACATATCATTTTATTATAGAGAGCAGTGGAAAATAATATGTTTTCTCCCTTATCTCATTCCTTTTTCCCCACATGTCCCACTGACACCATATTAGAGTATATGTGGTCATGCTGTGGACAATGAGAGATGTCAAAGTGTTTTGTTTCTGTTAGATGCTACACACAAGGTTAATACACTCTGGCATGCTAAAGAAAAAAACCCAAACAGCGATAAAACATGATAAAATCCTGATTGGAAATTTTAAAAACTCTATATCTCTATAAATTACTCACTCCTGGGTGAACTTGGCTTTAGAAGATGATAATAAGCATCCACTCTCACATCCTTCAAGATGTTGCTCCTGCCGTCTATTTAAATATATATTTTTAAAATTGTACTTGAGGCTGAAAAAGAGAAGTGCCAAAGGGTGCAGCATGCATCCTCCCATTTTTGGCACCCAAGAACACTTCTGTTTTACAGAAAGGCCATGGTTGTTTGCCATGGCTGTTTGTAACACTACCTTTGAGACACTTTCTTATTTGCATGCAGATGCGCCACATGGACATTAGAAACACCATATTCGGCACAAATATACTCTTAGTGGGCCCATTAACTGTTCACCACTCCAAAATGGTATACCGAGATAGTGCCCCCCCTTTAGGGTATCTTTTGACAAGGGCAGTGGGGGTTTCTATCGCAGACTGTACTACCTTTGAGGGGTGCCTATCCTTTCTCAGTTGTCATTTTTATTCACCTATTTACACCTGTAAGCCTTAGGGTGCTGAAATTCATTTTTGTTGGCCTTAGCACTTTACCACTGCTAACCCGTGCTAAGGTACTTGTGCTCACTCCCGTAAACGTGGTTTGATTGGCATATACCTAATTGGCATATTTAATTTACTTGTACGTTCCTTGTATAGTGGTATACCATATAATCAGGGCCAGTGAATTAAATGCTGTCAGTAGGCCTATAGCTCCAATCGTGCCACCCATTTCAGTAGCACCCAAAAGCCCATTTGAACCCTGTCATTGCAGCCTGAATGCAGTGTTGCACTGCCTTGTTGACTTGGCATTTAAACCCTCTTGCCAAGCCTTAAACACCCGTTTTATTACATTTAAGTTACCCCCAAGCTAGGGCCTAAGTACGCCATAGGTCCGGGTGCTGTGTAATTAAAATGTTGGGCATGTACTATTAAGTTTTACATGTCCTGGTAGTGAAAAACTCCCACATTCGATTTTTACTACTTCAACCATCTTGATCCCGCGCCTGGACCCATCCCGAGTAAGTCCTGAACCCCCACAAGGTGTCCCACCATTGCTGGGCTCTTGTTTGTGGTGGTGAAGTTGCCAGATGGCTAATTTCCAGAACAGAGGACCTGAAAAAAAATTGGCCAAAAAGGGCTTCGAGAAATAGGAGAGGACTGGGACCAACCTGCTCACCTAACTGCCTGAGGTGCTTCTCTGATTGGATTGACTTCATGGCTTCTCCCACTACGTTTTTCATCCACAGTAGTAAAGCTGTTTCAGCGGTCCTTTCCCAAAGGGTATCCGACTTCGCTGAACGTTTTACGGCTGGATCCCTCTGCCTCATCCCACTGGAGATTTTCGACTTTCATTTCGATGACTAAGTCCAAAGGTAAAAATCCTCTCTGTGGTTTCGTTCCTAGGCCATCTGATGATGATGCTCCCTCCTTGGACACTTTGCAGCCTTGCCCTGCTGAACTTCTACATTCTCAGACATTTTTCTTCCCAATGTTTTCTGAGTCCAAAGGTAAGCAATAGCCGGGCCCAATCCACTCCTTGTATCTGAACTGTGCTCCATCAACTTTCTACTTTGACCCAGTGTTGTGCGACTAGATGTCCATGGTTTAAACTTCTAGGCACTATAAATTACTAAAACATTTTACATTTCATAACTTCAGTTCTACTGATTGGATGTTTCTCATTTTGGTGTCAAATACAGTATTAACATTTACTCAATTTTTCTAAATTGTTTATTTTCCTTGTGTTATGTTTTCACATTATTGCTGTTTGTGGGCTGCATAAATACCTTACACATTGCATGTAAGTTAAGCCTGACTGCTTTTTGTGCCAAG
This sequence comes from Lissotriton helveticus, assembly GCF_964261635.1. Taxonomy (NCBI): domain Eukaryota; kingdom Metazoa; phylum Chordata; class Amphibia; order Caudata; family Salamandridae; genus Lissotriton; species Lissotriton helveticus. The sequence goes on along the minus strand of NC_136059.1, from coordinate 293,649,895 downwards.
CTACCCAGTGTTAAGCACAGGCTAATTTAGTGAATTTAGCGTAGTTCACCCTGCAAGGGATTGCGGCTGTTGCATGACCAGCGCTCACACCCAAGTAAATCAACAGCCCAATTTCTCACAACGTACCATTAAAGACAGAATGATGTCTGCACACCATTGTTGCTCCTTTCACTGCTGTGTTCTTCCAAGCACAGGCCCGGGGCTGGTGCCTGCAATGGGAAGAGTATATTTTGCTGCAGGATCTCTGTCCGGAACACGTGAAAAAGGTGCATCCATAGCTGACTGGGACCATGCTTCCAGTCACTGTAAGCAGTAGTAAAAAATGATATGTGGTGCACCTCTCACATCTCTGCACCCTGGTGACACTGCACCTGATGCATTATTAACAACTGAGTCCTTGCTCCATTTGTATACAAGGTAGACTCTGTCCCTGCAAAACAACAGACCCATTTATCCCCCCAAAAATGTTCTGCTATTGCTTCTGAAATCCTGCTTGTGCTCATAATTTCTTATTTTTGAAATGTGGAGTGCTTCTAATTGGGATGCATGCTCCTTGTGACGAAAACTGAAGTATTCTTGTAAGTGATGGAATTAGAGTTCTTTGGGACCTGATTCAACGCTGGAGGCTGATCTGCAAATCTGGCGCTGCCTCCTTCCCAGTGGTGCATCTGCAATCTGCAGAGCTGTCTGTCACAGGGAACCTGCCTATTCCCCCTCCACTACTTAATACCAAATAATAGCCCTGGCACAAGTGCTCCTGGCAGATAACTGCAAGATTTATCAAGCACTGCTTGGCACAAGGTAAGGCAGGTCCATGGAAACAAGGAACACACTCTCGAAGAGGAAAAGCTTTAGGTATTTGTATTCAGATGCCACGTCTTTTCAAATTCCTGATGAGGCAAGGGCATTTATAACTTTGCTTTTCCATAACTGGTCACTTGAAAACTCAAAAATACAAATGCCAACAAGACTAAAACCATTGACCTTTCGTAGGTGCACGTACCATTTTGTGTGCCAAGATTTACGCAATAAAATAATATTTGGCCAATCCGGGTTATTGTCTTCCTTGTTGGCTTTTCAGGGGACTTTATATCACCTTTTGATTTGCTGTGCGATGATGCAGCAGAAGTGTTTGTTAATTATGAATCCCTTTTGACTGTGAATGAATCATTGCATCGATTTTAATGGATTTGAATTCAGTGAAAGTAAAATAATCGGAAGGGTAACAGTTGTATGTATGTGTGGCCAGAGAGAGAGGGATCAGGATGGGAAGGTAGAGACAGACAGACAGCCAGACAGCCAGACAGACAGACAGATAGATAGATAGATAGATAGATAGATAGATAGATAGATAGATAGAGAGATAGATAGATAGATAGATAGATAGATAGATAGATAGATAGACAGATAGAAAGATACACATAATGCCCCATAAATGTATGGGAGAATTCTTCTGGTCAGTAGCTACGCTTGTGATGTTCGTGCCAGTACACCTGACATCTAATCCCAATTTGTGGAGTCCAAGCGTACTGCTTCCTGTTTTTGCATTTCAATTCCCTTATTAAATATTTTAAATGGACGTTGTAGGAAATCAAGAAGCCTCTAAAGTCAGTATGGAATCACCAGAAGAAGCAAACAATAAATGTTTGCTCAATATGCCGACCATGACCTTAGAAGCATAAGCCAGTGTACGGAATCCAAACCTCACTGAAAGCTTTCCAGGGTGCCCCTTACTTCTTGCTTTGGTAGCATGCTGAGCCCTAGGCGGGACGTCCAGGAGCAGGAACTGGTGCTACAAAATGCTGGCCCCTCCCATCAACAGCTGTCGGTGCCTTGAAGAGTATTAAAGGGTGCGGGTGAGGGAGTCAGCATGGGCAATATGCCAACACTCAGGTCCTGTGCCAGGAAACAGAGCTGGTGAACCGGGTCTGGGCTAAGAAATGCCTTGCTCTTCCGTATTACCAAATAGGCAAAGTAGGCACCAGCCTATGGGCCCCACTCCTTTTATCAGCCAGTGACAATGGATCAAAATACAACTTTAAAGTACATAAACTAGAGACGTGAGATTCACATACCAGTTTGTCTCTTAGAAGCAGATCTTCGGGCAGCTGTCAGTTTGTGCAAAAATCCGGTGCATTGGGAATTGAAGTATTGCATTGGATTGATCATTGGATTAGGTCAATGTCAGTTGTTAATTTTCACAAAGCACTTTGCACAATGCATTACACTGGATTATCTGTTAAACTACAATTCCAATGATACATTCACAGGATGTGATGTTTTTTTAAGAGGCACTACAAAAACATGATGTGTAGGGACTTTGATGTGATATCCAGTGAGCAAGGCTTGTGAAGGCCAAAACGTGTTGGATTATTTGTGGTATCCTGAAATGTCATGCTGATTTCGAATAAAGTTGTAAAAGCTTGGCAGGGTCTGGACTGTTCTTTTGTTTGGAGCTTGTGGATGATAATTGGAAGTTGGTCAGGCTCTCCCACTGCTATTTGCACCCTCTAGTAGGACCTTCTAGGAGACCAGTAAATGGAGCCACACCAAAGCAATATATCTATCATATATCTATATATCTGTATCTATATAGATATATATGTATATATCTATCTATCTCTCTCCCTATATATATATAGAGAGAGATAAAATATATATGTTTGTATATATCTATATATTTACAGTGAGTTTAACATTCAAGGCTTTTGAAAAAAGCAATCCACGCTGAAACGCGTCATGCCGCCCAACTCTACTTAATTAAAGATGCCTAAATCCCTGTGATCTGGTGTGGCTCCGTTCTTTTCCTCTGAGAAGAATTTTGGTAGTTGATGTTTTGTGCGGCCACATGCCACAAAGAGCCCCCGTCCTTAAGAGTTCGGTGCATCTGTGGCAAATATTTGGATTTACTCTCATTTTCTGGGAACCGCCGAACCGCCACATGCCACTACAAGATGTCAAGCCAGCTATTCACTGGGGCGTGACTTCACATTGATGCCAACACTCACCTGTTTGTTGGGGTCCCTGCATGTGGTGGCAAAAATCAGCTGGACGAAGGATCTGGATTTGGGGTCTTCTTTCCATCCTGAGTCCAGCATGATAAAGTGCAGCTGCAGACCCCACCCACTTGGGTTTGTACTTACTCGTGTGTGTCTGCAGCGCGAACTCGGAGCAACGAGTTCAGAAAAACCTTCCTTCTTTTGCCGGACAGAGCGCTCCACCAATCCCTTGTGAGGCTCTCCAGTTATTAAGTGGACAGCGAGTTTAACAACATAGAAGGCATTTGAAAAAGGCGATCCATGCTGAAACTCGTCATGCCGCCCACCTCTGCTTAATTAAAGATGCCTAAATCCCTGTGATCCGGTGAGGCTCTGTTCTTTTCCTCTGAGAAGAATGTTGGTAGTTGATGTATATATTTATGTATATAAATATATACCATAATATAAATAAATACAATATTTAATTTGTAACCAATAATTACCTTTTATTTTAATTTAATATTCAATTTAAATTAAAATGAATTTCAAGTAATATGAACAAAAAACATAACTTTCAACAAATCTTGTAGTACGTTCAACACAACTGATACTCTAAGTAGTGGAATTAACATTGTAAATAACATAATATATATTTTAACATTAATTTAAATATAAAACATTACTTTAAAATAGAACGAAATCGCATTACTGTGAAATGTATTTAAATAGGATGTTGTGTTCTTGAAACGGTGCTTTGTGTCTTTTTTAGTGCCATAGTCCTGGTTGTAGAAGAGTTAAGGAAGGGTGTGTTTATATCTTTTTAATTAAATTAATACACATCTATGTGCAAGCCTCTGCCCCCTCAAAAAAGGGATAGAAACACGATGATCACATGTATGACTACAAATATACTACTAGTAACCTTTCAGACCTTTGTGGAGCTGTCTATCACTGAGTGAAGATCTCTGCATTGAAAATTAATAAAGTTAAGTCAAAACTATTATGAAAACAGTATTATGTAGATACATAATGATGTCATATAATATTTTTATTTAATTTTAATTCTGAAAACTTAACAGTCATAAATGGTCAGTCAAACATTCGGACATGGGATCTCTACCCTTCTTTTGAGGGGGGTAGAGACTCGCAAGTCCGATTCTAGACTGCGATCTCTGCATAGAAATGGTGAATCCCATCTTTGAAAAGTTCTCCACAGGGTGAATAAGGCCCAATATGATTCAAAATTTCATATATATGTGGTCAGATTCTTTGCAACAATATTTTTTAATCACAATATTTTTGTTGTAGATTTTATGACATACAATCAACTGGGATTATTTTGTCTTGGTATGCTTTTATTGGAGCTGATATAGCCTATTCTTCAAAGTTCCAGTTAAAGCAAGACACATGTGTCCTTTGCTAGAATTTTTCTGCTTTTCTCCATCTGAAGACCCCAGCCACCAGTTTTGGACAAACATATACATTTTGTTTCTTGGGCCTAATTTGGTACATTAATTGTCAATTCATTATCAAGATAGAAGCTCTTAAAATTGGCCATTAATACCCTTCGAGAATTATCTGTGCATTCAATAAAGGCAGCATCATCTGCATGCAGAAGGAAATGAAGTTGGATGCATGTCAACCATGGAGGCATCGTCATCAATAAGATTCAGGGATGTGCCTAACGATTCACAAAAATGGCTAGCAGGCATTGGGGCTAGGATGCACTCCTGATTCATAATAATAGGCCTTATGATGTTTTTTTAACAGGTTCACCCCTGAGTCTTGTCACAAAACACACGAGGCTGGATTTGTGTTGCATGATACTTTGAATCTGAATGGTGAATTTAATTATCATTTTTTTTATTTCCAATATATCTTTGCTGCTTCTCTGTGTGTGCATCACAAAATAGAGTGATTTAATTTCTTGTTTAGACTAATGTATGTTATTTGTGACCTTCTCTGTTTCCTGAGTGGTTGATGGTAAAAAATATTTGTGAGGTAACCTCCATCAGCATTGGGGTAAATTTCTAAATGTCCTTAAGCGTTTGATGAGACATGCAGCAGCATGTAAGATACTTCTGAAGGGTTAGCAAAGGTACCCCATTAGGTTGTTGAGCAGGCCTCCTCAATCCAGATATGAAATCAGTGTGTTTTTTTTTAAAGGAGGGTTTCACTTTTTTAAGAGAGAGAGAGCTGGTACAATATTGTCTTTCCCGGTGATGTGTTCTTGAAAGGGGCCTCTCTTTCAAAGATTAAGCCATCCAGGTATATATTAGATAGCTAGCACTGGCTCTGTGATTGTTTGAAGCTATTGGTGAAAAGGAGATACTCCAACTTAGATTGGTCGCAGTCCAGGTGGGTACTTGACATACAATTTTGGAATAGTATAAGGCAGGTTCTGTATCATATTTATTTATGTTTGACTAAGGAATTAATATTATGTTTTTATGAAACTGTGATTGTTGTGTATTATTTTTCTCATTGTATTTCATTTAACCGCTTAATTGTATCGCATGTTTTTACATGCTTGTTAAATTTTTTTTTATTGCTATTGTGGTTTTTTATGATTTTTTTTAATAAAAAACCTGTCTTTGCTACGGAAGTGGGTTATTGTGTCCTATCACTGTTACGTGGGCAAGTCCTGTTCATTACCGCTTGGGTTGATACCTTCACAGTGCTTTTTCCCTGACCTAGGGGTGACTACTATCCTCACTACAGGGGACCCTGGTTTGCTACAAGTATTTTCTGAATCATTAAATGTCATTTGTCAAGAAGATTTTAAAGTACAGTTGTGTATCGTTAGTATATTGGTAGATGTTGAGGTTCATAAGATGTAAAGAGTGAATGTGATGGATTAAAAGGATGAAACCCTGGGGTATTCAACAGAAGATGGTGAACTCCTAGTAGAGTAGCTATGGGTTTTGAGGTTATAAATCATTACTTGATGGTCAACTTTGTGTAAAGAGTGAGAGAGGTCAAGCGGATTAGAATTCAGGAGTTGGTTCTAGGACAGCATTGTCAAGTACTTGAAGAGAAGCAATTTCTGTGCTACAGTGTGGCTGGTAGCCAGCATGGTAGTCCTGTAGAAGATTGTTCCTGTGGATCTGAGCCTGTTGATGGATGCAAACTGATCTCTCAATGATTTCCTCTAAGAAGGGAAAGGGGTCAATGAGACACAATTTGGCAAGATAGTCTGGGTCTAAGGATGATTGGAAGAATGTGGCTTAGCTTGAAGGCACATAGGAAGGTTTGTATTCTGAGGGAGGAGTGGACGATTTTGAGGAGGAAACTAAATTATCATCATCAACAAAGCCTACCTTCTACACAACTACAATCATCACAGCAAATCACAGAAAACAAAACTTCAAGGCCATCAAGCAGAGCATCGGTCCATCCCAGACCCATTCGTCCCTCAATTAGCAGAAAAGTACAATGCTAACAATGAATTCACCAACTAGATCAAAAGTATTAGATCCCACATCAATAATCAGAAACCAACCCCTTTACAATATCACATTGCTCCACCTCCAACCCGAGATTTTGACCTCACTCAAGGCCATGTAACTGAAAATGACATCCTACCCTCATGCATCATCAAATCTGTTTGAGCATATGCTCACTTAACCCTCCTCAAAATCGTGAATTATACAAATAATGATGGCCAGGGGAACTTGTCATTGCACAATCCTGTGTAGTCAGAAGCAATTCCAAGAACACAGCAGACAATTTACAATTGCCCACCTCAAATTATGGTTTGCCACCATAAAACCACAAATAATTCAACAAGAAACAAAAACTCTGAGAGGCAACACAAACAAACTCGAATGTGTTGAAAGCACAAATGCTCGAAGTATACACATGAGTCAGGAGGAAATCTTTGAATGTTCAATCTTTTATTTCAGATAAAAATGCTGGATAGCCAATACAGCCAATGTGTTTCACCCGTTGCGGACTTCTTCAGGGCTGCAATATATATAAATACAACATAATTGACAAAAAAAACAAAAGGAAAAGCACACTATGTGGAGCTTAGCAGATGTTTTGTGGCAATTTGCTGTTCTTTAGTTTGGAAAAAGTTAATAAATTGCAGATGCCATGACAAATAAAATTGTCCATCTTTCAATAGGCCGATGGCATTAAAGCTCTTGACAACAAAACCAAGCTACAGTACACATATGGTTTTCCTTTTTTTAAGGAACAGGTAGGTGTAGCGACTTGTGACAAAAAAGGGGGAACAGAGAAAGGACAATGTTTACCGGGGTCCAATGTACGTGTCCTACAACTGGAAGTCAAAAGCGTGTACAGAGTTCCCCACACAAGGTAAAGTAAAATGAGGGAATGACTCTCTCTCTAGGGAGCGTAGGTAGTGTAACAGGGAGTAAGGTAATCCCTTAACGGAATTGAGGATGCCTCACACAATTCAAAGGTTGGACGACTGTTGCCATCCCACCCGATGATTGTATCGTGTCATCATTGGCCTCCTGCTCCAACGGCAGGCTGGCGGTGCAATGCCTGTTGGGTAGCACTGGAATTGAACCTGGTTCACTATGTTGTAAAGGCAGATGCTCTAGCGATTCGGCCATATCTCATGTAAACATATAGGGCCTGATTCACAAAGGTAATAGTAATAGTAAGTTCAGGACTACGCACAGCCAGGGCAGAGAATTCCACTCATAAACAGATAGGCATATCCTGTCATAAAAATATAGGCATATACAATATTTTTATGTGCATAGCTCTCCACCCTGATTGCGGAGTCTCTGCCAGGGCCGGACTGGGAACCGAAACCGGCCCTGGCAAAGTGCTCGGCCGGCCCCCCCTCTCCCCGGGGGAGGGGTTGGGGGTGCGACCGCGCTCTTTGCCAGGGCCGGTTTTCGGCCGTTTTTGTTACAGGACCGTTTTTTGCAGCTATGCTGCAAAAAACGGCGCTGTAACAAAAACGGCCCCCTGGGGCCAAACCGGCCCCCACCCATGCGGCCGACCGGGGGATTGCCCGGTGCCCGCAACGGCCAGTCCGGGCCTGGTCTCTGCAATCATAAACTTAGTATAAAATCAGCGTTTGTGAATACCAAAACAATCGTAAGTTCACTCAAAAGTGTGCGTTTACATTTGTGAGTCAGGCCCACGGACCCAAACACAAATACATTGCAAAAATGTGTAAACTGTTCATTTTGCTTACTCATGTGGGAAAGTTACAACTTTCACAAATAGTTCCTTTGCATGCATAACCTGGGCATTGTATAAATACTGAGAATATGTGTTCGGTTTTCGCGTAGATAGGAGAGTTATTCCTTATTTTGCACACATTGTTGTGTGTAAATTGTTTTTATTTAACTTATTCATGTGCAGGTCTAAATAAATTGAACATTTTATCTTTTATTTCTGTTTTACTCTTCCTTTCTCAAGTAAAAACATGGGGTCTCATTTATACATTTTTGCCGTTGGGCAGCAAAGCAGTGCCTTCTTGCTGTGCTGCCTTACGGCAAAAGAAAAGGGCAGGAATGCGTTGTATCTATAAGATACGGCGCATTCCTGTCCTTTTCCCCTGCGCCAGTACACAATGGGCCGCCGTACTCCAATGCAGGAAACTTTGCACAATGGTGCAAGGGTGGCTACGTTGCGGGGATGATTATTTTTGCACAAAAACAATCACAAGAGGCTTTTTCCTCTTTCGATGTGTGCTGCAGGAGTACGTTTATAACACTGCCTCAGAGTTGTGATTTCTCATTAATTTGTGGCAGTCTTAGAAAGCCATGGATGTTGCTGGGAACGCCCCCAGCAACACCCATTGCATGCCCCTTTAATACAGAAAACTGTGCTAAAGGCAATAATATTCACAAGGCAGCATAAGCCCAAAAAAGTGGCTTAGTGCTGGCTGGTAAATATGGAGCAGGGCATTGCGCCATCCGAGTGTCACAAAAAGTGATGCACCGGCAGCGGAAGTGGCCTATAAATTAAGCCCCTAGTCTCAGCCACTCATTTCTAAATTCCTTGCAAATTTGAAATTCATTAGTGCAATTCACCTCTTTTTTTTACCCTTTTACATCTACGTCCTAAATGGTTTACCCCTTGAAATCCAATCCTGTTAATACACTACTCATGAATATTGGCCTGATTTATACTTTGGTGGATGGATAAAGTACTGTCACCCTGGTGGAGTGTTTTACTCCTGCCAAGGTGGGCAGAGTACCCCAGAGACTGGAGAAAATTTGTGTCCCTCTTCAAATGTCCAAAAATGGAGGGATGGAGGCCTGTGAGGGATAACAGCCCTCCATCCCAGAATCCGAAGATTTTGCAAGTCAGTTTTTTTTCTTTAAAAGCAGCTCCTGTCCCATAAGGGGTCAGGAGCGGCTTTAACAAAGTAAGAATGCAGTGGACAGCATTACCTGGTCCATTGTCAGCTGTCCCTGATGCTTTCAGCTGCCATTGACAAGGTAGAACCTGTTCAGCAGGAGCTTCTTTTACTTTGCAAATAACATACTGAGCCACGTTGGGTTTGGGTAATCTGTCAATGATTTGCAATGTCGCAATGATGAGCAGTGGCCTCTTCCATTCTTCCTCTTGTTTGTCATTTGCAATGAACCGCAAACATTATTTTGTGAGGCAGAAAGACCTTTTAGGCTTTGCCAAGTACCTTCACTGCTTTGCAACTTGTAATTTTGCAGACACATAGTTTATGTTTTAACAAACTGACAGATTTACAACCACAAAAGCACTTCGTTCATTAGGCCCATCGACTTTTTGGAATGTCCTCATATGTCACTTTGAGGTACCTGCGTTTGTGAGTGCGTCTAATTTATGTATGTGTAAGTTATGAAGTTTTCCTGAAGTGAGCCTCAGTTACTTATGGAAAAGTCTCATAAATTGTTGCCATAGAAACCAGAATTGAATCACTCTCCCCTGCTCTGGGAAGTATAATGCTGATCTTATGAGTAAACCTTTTATGGGTAAAAAAAACTTTAAATGAGAGTCATTGACAAATATATAAATATATATATATAGGGGCTTAATTTATAGGCCACTTCCACTGCCGGTGCATCACTTTTTGTGACACTCTGATGGCGCAATGCCCTGCTCCATATTTACAAGCCAGCACTAAGCCACTTTTTTGGGCTTAATGCTGCCTTGCAAATAGCATTCCCTTTAGCACAGTTTTCTGTATTAAAGGGGCATGCAATGGGTGTTGCTGGGGGTGTTCCCAGCAACATCCATGGCTTTTTAACAGTGCCACAAATTTATGAGAAACTCTGAGGCAGTGCTAAAAACGTACTATATATATATATATATATATATATCTATATCTATATCTATATCTATATATATATAGATATAGATATAGATATAGATATATATATATATATATATATTAAAATTGTTTTAGTTGAACAATAAATTAGGATCTCACCCCATAATAACTATTAATAAACATATCTTAACATAAATAAAATGTAGGTTATTAGCATATGTTCATATGATAGCAAAGACTTCATAATCCATCGTAGTAATTGTGAGCGCAAAATACATACTGATATGTTGATGCTGAGCTTAAGCATTTGCAGGAACATTGCTTTAAAACGGGTACATCATTTCAAGAAGACAATTATTTATAATTTTATGTGAAAAGTGGCTTTACTGTGTTGAAGAAGGGAAATGAAATTCACGATTTGTTGTCATAAATACACACGTGCAAGACTCTGGCTAACAATGAACACCTCGTCCTCCAAATCCAATTTACAAGAAAAAAAATCCTTGCACCCGGAATGACATGAAGTTCAACACACTCCATTAAATAAGTCATTCCTCATTCCAGTATATGTCCTTTTCAATAATGGCAGCCTGGAGATTCTCACCGTTATAAATGAGCAGGCGCCCGGATGTGTGTCAGGCGCTAATGCGCCTCCATACAGAACACTGCTTGTTTCTTCACCCTTCTCTGGCTGGGAGGACAGAGCCGGAGTCGGGAGTCGCTCAGCCGAACGCGAGTTCATGTGCAAGGCTTCTTGTTGTCCGGACAGCTGTTCTCGGCCCTCTTCCCTGCAGGTATCTGTTTGGAGATTAGTAATGCTTCACGTGGCTGTACATCACAAGAAGTGGGTGTGTAATTACATTACGCATGCTTCATCTCCTCAGATTCCCTCACACTGATACTGACTCCACGCACTGGCATTCCTCTGCACTCTCTTTTTACAGATTTGAGAACATTGGCGCTGTGTAAACTCCGTGGACTGGGTGATTGTGCTTCACGCAGAGGAGTCGTGTTTTTTGTGTGAATTAAGCACACTTTACAAAAAAATCCGAGTGAAAATGGCAAAAATAAAAATTGGACAGGCTTGCAATATCAGCCTCATCATAAATCTCATTTAACCTTATTAATTAAGGCAATCATATCTAGTTACATTTCAATTTACATTTTTTTAGGTTGGGAATAACCTTTGTACATGAAAGAGCACAGAAACATTCTTGCTGATTTGAATTTGTAACATAAACAATAATTTCTGCCTTTTTGTCGGAACTGCACGGTTATCCTGAAATGTCGGCTATTACCACATTGTTTTATCCTTTGTACTGCATTAATTTCGAACTTGACTGCCAATAAAAAATGTTTTTACAAAAAAAAAAATAATAATAATAATTTCTGCCTCTGGTACATTGGGGAAACATGGAAAAAAGTGTTTTTCTGTGAGAGAAGCAAATGTTTTAACTTTTGTGGTACTCTGAATATCACTTTTCACTGATCCTTTTGGAGAACACGTAGGGGCAAAAATTGGTGAATGTTCTGACCACCCACTGCACATTCCCTACTTAATATTCATGTATGTTGTAAAGCACTCTGATACCCCTGGGTCTTGTAAGCACTATATAAAACTCCAAAAATAAATACAAAATAATATATAAATCATGAGATCATGGGACAGATGTACGAAGCATTTAATTGGTTGCAAACGGCCGACTGGCAAAATGAATTTTGCTATGTGCAGAAGTCACAATGTGACTCGGTAACTTGTTACCGATTCGCATTTTGTTTCTGCGATTCCGTATTAGGAAGAGGCGTTCCTAATACTGAATAGCACTGATATGAATGAATGTTTTCCAACAGGGAATGCGGTAGCAAAACATTCGTAGTTACAACTGGTAACCTATTCAGAAACGTGAAGGGGTCCGGAAGTGGCCCTTTCCCCTTTGTAAATGTGAGGACCAGTATTTTTAAAGAGCAGGCAGTGGTCCACGGACCACGGCCCACTCTTAAAAAATGAAAAGGTCGTTTTTCATTTTTATTTTTGAAATGCATTCCATTTTTCTTTAAAGAAAATGGGCTGTATTACAATAAAAAAATATTGATTTATTTAAAAAGCAATCACAGACACAGTGGTCTTCTGTCCCCCGCAGGCCACCATCCCCTTGATTGTAGCTATTCACAAATGATCCCAAATTGTGACCTGCCTTATGAATATTGATGAGGCAGGTCCATTTGTGACCCAGGGCGAATCACTATTAATGTCAAACACACTGTTGCCCATTGTAGTTTGCGATTTCCTAATAGCAAATCACTAAATTCCGCTATTAGGAAACAGCAAACACCCGATTTCGTAGATCTGGCCCCATGTTTTTTGTGACCGTCGCTGCCCGCCTCAATGTCGGTAAAACATCTCAGTAAGGCACAGAGCAGCATACATGGTGTCTGAACCACCTCCCTAAAGGCTCCGAAGTTCCTCCCTGCTTTTTTTCATGTCTAGGTAAGCACTTTGAACCGTTGTAAATCCAGACAAGACAATTGCACAAATGTCTACCATGCACCAGAAGAAAACCACCACCTTGTAAGGAACATGACCAAATTAATTTTTTTCGGGAGACTGAGTTCTGATTTGGTAGTTTATCCATTATAAAATAACTGATGTGTGCTAACATGTTTCCTATGCCATTGTGGCATAGAGGAACTGTTGGCACTTTTCCTTCATGGAACAAAAAGCTGCATTATGCAAATGAACCTGCAGAAACATTGGAATACATTGTCATGGCTGGGCAAAGCAGAAGGCAGCTCCATTGTCCCTGTTTCATACTGGCCCACAAACGCTGAAATGACCTTTGCAGAACTAGTAGCTGCCTATATGGTGTGCAATAGCTCGCTTACCTGTCACTAGCAGGTAGAGCGAAGGAGCAGAGTCGAAGTGGGAATAAAAAAAAACTGTGTCAAAATATTCATATTAGCCCGCTCACATCCTTCCTTCTTTATTTCTTCATCCATCCATTCTCTATCTCTCTCCCTCAGTCCATTCTTTCTCTTCTGCCTCTCTTTCTTATCTCTCTCCATTCTTCCTACTTCTTACCTCCTGCTCTATTTCCCATGCCTTGTGCTCTCTCTCCTTACGCCACCACTGGACCTTGAATAATAAACCCCAGGGAGCTTTATAGAGTGAATGAGGCACCAGTGGCAACATTGGCCTTCAATGCCCCAGCTACACTAGAAAAATGGCTGATAAGATGAATGGCCAGTCTGGTCCTACTGAAGAGGCAACTACCTTTGCAGTGACTCCAGCTGAGTGAATGAGACAACAAGTAGTGACAAAGGAGGCAATTCAGAAAGATAATTGTTCATGCAGATCTCCACGCATGTTCTTGGTCATCAACTTCCACTCAAACAGCAGTGGAGATTTAAGCCTCCTAGAATTAATACATGTCCTTAATCCCTAGTCAAGGCGCTGGGGACATATACGGTTGCAACGCTACTGCTAGTAACTTAACATTTGTATTGTGTGTGTAAATCGGCAAATGCACTTCTACATAGTAAACACAGAGTGCAGCACAAACGTTATGAATTGAAGAGAACAGAGAAGCAGGCATCAGCTGAATAAAATGACACATGCCTGACAGTCTTCACAAGTGAAAGTACTTAAATGTACCCCACACCCTGAATTCTGTTCCCTTCCCTTTGTGCTGAAAGATGTCTGCAGTAGCTGATGGAAAAGCGGTTCCGGGTCCAACACTCCATACAACCGCTGTACCGCTGCAACCAGTGCACCATATGTCAGAAATTGAGTGCCTGGGAAGCTGTTGCCTTTCTCCAGCTTCTCCAGAGTTCTAAAGGAGCTGTTGGAGTAGCAGGCTGCCAATCTTCGAGCTGTAAAGTATCCTCACTTGGCCTCCAGAAACGCTACCAGCTGTATCTCTGGATTGTAAAGCGGAGCAGATCCCACTTGTTGCCAACTCCCTCCCGCCATGCTCTCCCCTCCCCCAGCACCTAAGCTCTATACGCAGAAGATGAGACCCAGGGCTTGGACCAACTTGACCCCTAGTAGCATATCTATCAATGCTCCTTCATTACAGACTGATTCATGATCTCCCAGCTCGGCCCTATTAAGCCCCCCCCAGCCATAAGGCTACTGTTAGAAATGGGGATCTCTGGTTGGCTAAAGCTTGCGCCAAAGCCAGGCAGAGACCACCACTCTAGTCAGGGAAAGGGAGTTACATGCCAAAGATAACCCCTGTTCACCCCCTTGATAGCTTGGCACGAGCAGTCAGGCTTATCTTGGTGGCGATGTGTAAAGCATTTGCCCAACACACACAGCAACAACATACTAGGCACACCACAAAAGGAACTCCACACAAGGTTATATTAAAAATAGCCTTTGTATTATCATAAAACACATTAGATTGTAATCACACAATATAAACTGTGCCAACTGGCACTGGGCAGTATTTACAGGGGATTATTTACACATGACAGGGCTACGTGGGCCACTGTCAGAATCATCACTTGGTAAAAATAGTAAAAGTCAGAACATATAAATGTAGACTACAACCATTAATTACTGGTAAACACTATACTCAGCACCAACCTGTAACAGAAATCATATCATGCACAGTATCACATAAGGTGAGAAATATATTCTGCGCCATTCATAAGCCTAAACATAGTAGACCATAATCTACTAAACATAACTCGCATTGGGAAATAAACTTACTAACATAAACCGCAGTAGAGAATAAATCATACCTAACCCACAGTAGAGATTCAAATAAAACATAAGACAGTAGGTAAAACCTCATAATCATAAAATTACATCTAAAGGCATAAATCAGGGTGCATAAAACATATCAAAGACATTACATTTCCTAGCACCTATATAAATCACACTAGGGCCTGACGCCCTACAAACCTAATAGTCCCCCTGGCCAACTGGCCATCTCTAAGGGGCTCAAATGACCTCTGTCCAAAAGAGTCAGGGCGCGCTGCCAATACAGTGACAGTCAAGGGTGCGCACTTTGTGCAGGCGTAAACGTAGCAGCTGGCACTAAGTGCTGCGCAGCTGTGAAGGAAAAGATGGGGGCGAGGGAGTGCGTCTCACTCCTGAATTCAAAACAGGTCCCCTAAAAGAAAGACATAAACGGTGCAGCTGCCCACTACTTTGCTGGGCAGCTGGGAAAGTTAAAAATGAGGCATGGACTCTCAATGGCCCTTTAAACAAATTATGTCAAACGTTGGAGCCACACGGGCTCTGATAACAAGTATGCCCCCGTTGGAGCCACAGAGGCTCTGGAATAATGAGGCCGAACGTGGGAGACACATAGGCCCTGAAAGTAAACAAATAATGCCCCACATTGGAGCGCACAGGCGCTCTAAGCATCAACTATGCCCATGTTACAGCGGTAAACAAATGGTGCCCCCAAGCCCCCCACGGGGACTTTAGGACAAATGGTGGCCACGTTGGAGCAGCCATGTCCCCTGCTCACCCCTTACTCACTGGGCTCCTGCGCAGGGGACTTCTCTTCTCTGACAGCCTCTACCGCGGGACTCCTCTCTTTGGATGCGGCGGGGGCAGGCACCGTCAATGTGCCTTCCGCCCCCTCTGCGGGAAACAAGCTGCGGTGCCACGCTTCACCTGGGTCCGGGACTTGAGATATGGAGCCCACGAGGCTCCGGGCTGATTCCTCTTCCGGGGCTCCCCTAGCTCATGAGAGGCCTGCAACTCTCGTGCCGCTTCCGGCCCAGCCGCAGGCCCTGCCCACATCACAGGCAGACTTGCCTGACTTCCGGGCAGACACGGCTGGGCAGCGGCGGCAATTCTCGACTCTGGGTATAACGAGGGGTAGGCTCGGAGTGGGGACCCGCTCACTCAAATAAAGGCAAAGTCGCTGGGTGGGCACCCGTGCAACTTATAATGACACGCAAAGACGCAGGGTGGGCGCCTGCTTAATTAAATAGAAATAAGCAGGGAAGGCACCTGCGCAATTAATAAGCAGCCATAAGGAGGGTGGGCACCCGCAAATCTCAGTAAGAGGGGGAATCCCTAGGCCGGGGGATTCCCTCTCAGCAGCGGCACACAGTCCTGCGCTGCCAGCAGAAAGTAAATCGCTCCCTAGAGAGGACAATAAAGCACTCACCAGACTGGCATTTTCAAAGCTCCCTTGCTGCAAAGGTCCTGGAAGCTGGGAAGAAAGGCAAAAGGGTTCCAGGGCATAGATGGGCCCAGGGAGGCAGCCCTCCTGGCAAGTCCTCCTGGGCCCCAGCAGCAGCACACCGCGCAGGAGTCAGGATCCAAAAGCAAGAACATTTTTATGTGGTCACAGCCCCTTCTTTTATACTATATTTCTCTTTGTTCTAAAAGTGTAGGGCATGGGAGAACCAGATACAACTGGTTCAGGGGAGCTTTTGAACACTTTGTTTTGCTCTGCTCCTCTCTCCCTTTCACAGGACAGGCCAGGGACATCAGACGCACCACAGGAGGTGGAGCCAGCATTGTGAAGGGAAGGCACAGCCCTATTTAGGTCCCAGGGGCAACTCCTCCCTCCCATCTACATGCAGATCTCCCTATTCACCACTGAGCAGACTCTTCCTGGCTCCTGGAGCCATCCACATCAGCCAGCACCTGTCACTCACAAGCCAGACAGGCAATTCACATCATGTAGGCAGACACACAGCACACAGAAATGCCAACTTCTAAAAGTGGCATTTCTAAAATAACCACAATAAATCTGCGCTCACTAATGCGCAGCATTTATTCTTACGAGTTTGCACATACTAAACTTGACCCTGCACTCCCCTCATATCAGAAATTACCATGGGCACACATATCCCCCATGCATTCCAATGGGAGGGCAGGCCACTCTCACCACACGCACTCAGAGTGTGCACACACTTTACACTGGGCCACAGTGCTAAAGTGCGCAGAGGCCTAAAATCACTACCACTATGTCAGAGGCTTAAGGCAATAGGTTTAGGGGTGAACCTACCAAAAAGGGCCAAGTCCAACAGCTACCCATTACAGTTACTCCATAAAGTGATAAAGTTCAAAGTCCAGGATTCCTAGTCCCCCCTAGTAGCCAGCCTCTGGACCACATGCAGGGAAATCCGGTTATGCTGTTAGTCACATATCAGCATCCGGAGCAAGCCATCAATGGCTTTAAACCCTTGGTGCCTGCATGGGTAGATTTGCAAAGTAATAAAGGACTCTGGGCAGCATGACCATTTTTGTCAGGGCCACCCGACCCATGATGGGAAGCTTCAGCGTCCTCCAGAATGCTCAGTACCTCGGAGAGACCAGAGTACTCGCTCAAGGTTGCCCTCTTGATATCATAACCCGTGTGGTAGATCCGCACCCCTAGATATCTGGTAATTCTTGGTTGTCACTGGAGTGAAATATTCAACACCGCCTCTGAGGGCTCCGTGAACCTAGAGAATACGGGGGAATTAATGACAGCATTGATAACCTATATAAATTAAAAAGTATCAGTCTAATATTGGAGTTTGTCTGTCAGCTACAGGCTTGTCATCCATTCCAGTTGCCAATGGTGAAACAAATACATATAGTTTATATAATTATAATTCTCCCATTGTCCATTTTGTCAGCTCTAACCTTGCCAATAATCTGTGTCATACTTTAAATCAGGAAATAACTTGAATAACACTTTTATTCATCCTTCCAGGTGAGAAGAAAAGAAGCGAACCATTTTTGAACCAAAAGATTGGGCTCTTAAGATTGTTTTTATTAGTTAGCTATTGCAATTTTTTAATCAAGTTGTTCAACAGTGAACGGAACATACAGGCAAATACATCATTGTTACAATGCATAAACTGCTGCATTGCATTCAAACAAAGTCAGCGGTTACTTTGCTGTGGCCATCATATATTTGCATCTATCATTCACTCTGTGCGCCGCACTGAAATATGACATCACTGGCCTAGTATTAATGATTCGAATGGTTATTGTATGAGTGACTATTTGAAAGAAGCTATGATTTAGCTATGCATTCAAGTATTGGTGTCATGATAATAACATAATTTGTAATAATTTGACCTTGTGATGCCTGAGTTTGTTTTTTTAATTTAAAAAGTGATATAAGATTTTATAAGGTTAAAAGTATTTCCCAGCTAGGATTTTTTTTCTTCATATTTAATAACACCCAAATATCAGTTCATCCAGACTCTCCACAGTGAAAGCTAATCAGTTTCTGTAACTATTGATTGTGTTGCAGAGAGTGTGTTGGTGGCTTATAAAAGTAGGGTGTTACATTGTTAAAATAGTAATGGGTCTGAAAATGTATGATTTCTGAAAGATGATTTTTTTTAAATTGCCAGTGCATAGAATTGTGTACTAAGGAGAAAGAAACCCTACTGCTGTTTGGAAAACAGAGCTGTGTGTATTTTGTACACCTCAGAGGGACATATTTTCCGAGAAACTTAACGTACAGCAGTTTTTTATGTAAAATATATGTGAAATGTTATTCGTCAGTGGCACACAAATGAAATCAGATGTCAAGTGCTCGGGCAACAACATTAAAAAATCTCTGTTTTAAGCTAAAACAAGAAAGAGGAGTACACACTTCTGCTGTTCAGGCAAGCATTCTGCCTACCACCCAGAACGGGTAAGTAATGGCCCAGGATCTGGCATTTAATTTGTTTTAACGCGTTTTAACTAAAACCTTTATAGTGGCTGATGCAAATCACTTCTGCCCTTCATTCAACCTGAATGACAAATTGTGCGCAATGGCATACAATGTGGCATACTGGCCACATAAGCTTTTATGCACCATGCATCATTATTAACATATTTTATTGTTATAGAGTAATGTTACTTTTTATCAAGTAACTAACAGTTAAAACATGAGTGACTTCTTGGAAGAACGAGCCAGCTTTAAGGTTCTCATTTGCCAACAGGAAAATAAACTGCTGAAACAACTAACACGTCCTGGAGGCCATTCCCCAGCTGTGTGCTGCTCACTGCCACGTGTGATGAGGCCCAGGGTGGTGATGCTAATACTGTAGGTGCAGGAATTAGAACTTGATAAGGGTCTTGGGGGCATTTAAGGAGGTGAACGCATGTACAGTGGGAGTTTAAACTTGATTAATCAAAGCTTGCAAAGACAGCCTGTGCAAGATAGAGTCAGGCTTAGAGGAAATCTATTGTAGGGGCAAGCAAAAGTGAAGAAGAGCGTGGAATGAGAAATATGTGTCGTGGCTAGAGGACATAAAAGCATAATTAAAGGAATATATAGCCACTCACTGTGGGAGTCGGGGGTGGGGGGTGGGGGGGTTGGGCAGGCCACACTGTGCACCGTGATGGACAACTTACTTTATGTTATAAAAACCTCGACATTCACTGAAAAAAAACAAAGGTTAAAGTGACATTATAGTTAGGAATTGTAATGCTATCTTACTTGATAATAAAAAAAACTTTAGAAATCAACTGTAAAACAAACAAGAATAAAGGGATGTTATAGCTAAGGGGAAATGTCAGTTAAAACTGTGTTTTAAACAAGTTAAACCACTGAAATGCACCAGTTCTACTTATCTCAAGTAACTATAACTAGTGCCCCAAAGTAACTATGGGGCATATTTACAAGCCATTCCGCATATTTACAAGGCAGCGCTAAGTCACTTAATGTGGCTTAACGCCACCTTGTTAATATGTGCCTTTCCACCGCAGTCCTCTGCGCCAAAGGGGTGTGCAGTGGGTGTTGTTGTGGGCGTTCCACCCCATCACCCCTTGCTTTTTGACACTGCTGGCCCTAGGGACTCCATACCCCAGGGGTGTTTTGAATTTGAAAGCAGGGGGCTTTCCCCCCTCTTAAGTCATACTTGGGTAATTGGGACCTAATCTCATGAGTCCGGTATGACAGCAGTGTTACAGGGGCCTCCATCCCATGGGACATTGCTGATTTCTGCCTGGGAGAGTGAGGGCATCCCTTGTCTGGTCTCTCCCAGACAGAAAACTCAACTTTGCTCCCACCTGGTGGGAGCAAAGTTAGTAGGCCGGTTCCCACAAGCACCTCTATGGGTACTGACTTGGAAGCTGGCATGTCCTCCAACAAAACTTGAATTCGGGATGCCCAGGGTGGACACCAGGCCACCCACCCAAAAATGGAAAAATGGCTGGTTTCTACTAGAGTGGTGGTTGGGGAGGTGGCAGGGACCATGGGGGGCCGTGGAGGGCCTTAGGGCACCACTGTGATGCCCAAAGAAGCCTGGATTGCATGTGCCCCGGGTAGGCACTGGGGCACCCACCCAAAATGAAAAAGTGAAGGGCTCCCACTACAGTGATTGAGGGAGGCCGACACTGGCCATGAGGGCCTTGGGGCTCCTCTTGCAGTAGCCAACAAAGCCTGGATTGTGGGTGTCTTTGGTGGCCACAGTGGTGGCTGGGGAGCCATCCGTGTCCACGGGGCCATGGGGCTCCCTCTGCAGCCTCCAATATTATGAAAATTTGTGAGTTTTTGGGCACTGGGGCACCACCATTTTTTTAAATATGTAAAGAATAATAAATGCATGGCAGGAGCCACTCCTTTAATACTCACACTCACAGCTCCAGACAAGTTCTCCATATTGTCCTGCAAGGACTATTTGTTTAAATGTTTGGATGCTGCTGGTGCTCCTAGAAGGGGAGGGAGCACCGCCAAGCATTTTCATTAATACTGTTGGAGGTAGGAGGGAGTGCAGCAACACCCCAGCAACATTAAAAAAAAAACTGTAAGTCTCCTGGGTCATTAAATTCATGACCCCAAAGCTCACCATATTTGTTAAAGCACCCGAGATGGAGCTGAATGCTCTTCAGCTGGAGTGTAAAGCTTCCTTTTGGTTTGTTCGATGGCTGCACTTTGTATCTGGAAAAATGTTAAAAATGGACTCAAACACTAGTTTAATGTTTTTAATTAAAATGCTTTATTAAAAATAACTTGACAATCACTATTATCAAACATTACAATGAATTTGTGAAATATACATTTGATTTTAGTTATTGGTGAATGTTTGACAAAGCCAATATGCCTGCTTTATATATAAAGCCAATAGGCCCATCACTTTTTATATTTTGACCCTTTGACAAAGTCAGTAGGTGTGCCATACTTCAAATCACACCCTTTTTATAGTTACATGATATAGTCAACTGTGCGCGGCAGCAGGGGGTTGGGTGCAGGACCTGGTAGCAGACTATAACTCAGTCCTTCACCATGGACTGCTAATTACCTCACATATTACATCATTCATGACATGTTCTATGACACCATTAATAACATAAATGTAACATGTGAAATGCCATAATTATTGACAACACTGCATGCATGGCAGGGCACAACTGATGGTTACTTTAGGGCAAGGATTATAGCTAACTGAGGTAGCGATACTAGTGAATGTAAGTGGTTTTGTTCTTTTAAAATAGTTTTTACTGACATTTTCACCCAACTATAATATCCCTTTAACCTTTGTTTTTTTCAGTGTTTTACACATATATGTATTTGTACCTATTTATAGTCACATAAATAATAATTCCTTATTGAGCCTTATTCATCAAATAAATGTATTACACGATTACTATGCACATTTTTTCATTTGAAGTAATTCATTGTGAGGCCCGCCCTTTAAAAAATAATCATAAAAGTGTGTTTAAGTATGGGACAGAGAAATATTAAGCAGAGAGGGGAATCTTCAACATCCTAGGAGACTTGGTCCGAGCTAGCAGACCTGTAAAGTTTTTTGTTTAGGCCACTGGTAGGCTTCTCGGATCCAGGTCAACATTATTGGCCTGCTGTGAATGCCACAACTCTCTGAGGGTAGAGACAGAGAATGACCTTCTCAGTAGGAAACAATGTGTGCATTGTTGAACAAAGGTATGCTGGTGACAGGCCACCTTAGAAATGCATATCGGCCCTTTTGGTGCTAATACAGCTTTGTTAGGGGCAAGAATGGAGAGACTGGAGAGCAGACTAGTTCCATAAATTCAGGCTAAAAAATCCTGAAACATCATTAAATTAGTGCTATTCATTTTAGTTTTGTGTTTATTAATTGCTTTAATTGCCACAGTTCTATCTACACACATTATTTGCACAAGAATATGATGTTTAATTCATAAATGTGTCTATTAATGATGAAAAGAGATTTGGAGCCCACAAACAACAAGTAACTTTGGGCCAGATGTAGGTCGCCCAATACCGGTCGGTAACGGCCAAAATTACAGAATTTCAGCCGTTACCGACCGGTGTTAGGAATTTGTGATGTAGGAGGCCAAAAAATACAGATTCGGTAAATACGAATCGGTAAATACCGAATCGGATGTTACCGATTCGGTATTTACTGATTCGGTATT
Organism: Lissotriton helveticus; assembly: GCF_964261635.1. NCBI lineage: Eukaryota > Metazoa > Chordata > Amphibia > Caudata > Salamandridae > Lissotriton > Lissotriton helveticus. Next base: position 293,627,340 of record NC_136059.1, on the reverse strand, counting down.
TACCGAATCGGTAGATGATATGTAGCAAGCACAATAAAGAGTGCTTATGTGCATTAAGGATTCAGTATTTACCACCAACTAATAGTTGGTGGTAAATATCGAAAACCTTAAAAAAAACAATTTTGTGCTTTTTTCAACTGTGCCATGTGGCAGACATACATGCCCTTAGGGCATGTATGTCTGCCACACCCTTAGGGCATGTATGTCTGCCACATGTGCACCCATGCACTATACAGGGGTGCAACAGGGTGTCAATGTGACACCCTGCCACCCTTGTAGGGCTACCCCCTATTACCAATTCGGTATTTACCGAATCGGTATTTCTCATTCATTCCTATGGGCCTCCACGCCCATAGGAATGAATGGGGAATTCCGAATCGGTAAATACTGAATCGGTATTTACCGAATTTTACCGATTCGGTAAAATTTACTGAATCATTAGCTACATATCATTTACCGATTCTAAAATACCAAATCAGTAAAATTCGGTATTTTAGAATCGGTAAATGATATTTACCTACATCTGGCCCTAAGTGAGTATCACAGACTGATTGTTGCCTACAATGCACAATCCTCTTGTTATGCTCATATCCTTTGTGGGTTACAGCCCGCCTAGGTTTCATGTTTCAAGTTGGTAAGTTGGCATTGAGCCTGCACTTTGCCAAAGGATCTAGAAAGAATAATAGCAGGCTCTACACTGCTTAAAATTGGAAAAAACGTATTACTGTGTCTTCCATTCCAGAATACCAATTCCACATTCTAATACACAAAACCAAAAAAAAGAACAAAATAATAGTAAAAACCAAATCAACCCATACAAATGTTGAAGTTACACTGCAGTTCACAGGACATTTGTGTAAGACCTGTCAGCCTTTGGGGGTCTTCCCCCAAATGTTTTGCCTTCCTGCTCCATTTTTACTGATCTCTATGTTTTGCTGACTTTAGGACTCTGCACACTTTTTCACTGTTAACCAGTGCTAAAGTGCATGTACTCGCTACTTAAAACATAGTAAAATTGGCTTACCCGATTGGCATATTTAATTTACTTGTAAGTCCCTAGTAAAGTGGCACTGCATATACCCAGGGCCTGTACATTACATGCTTCTACTAAGCATGCAGCACTGATTGTACCACCCATATAAGTAGCCCTTTAAACATCTCAGGCCTGCCATTACAGCATGTGTGTGTGTAAAATGTGTAACTGCTAATTCGACCAGGCAAAATAAACCTTGTGTTCCTGTTTAATACATATAAGTCACTGCTAAGGTAGGCCTTGCACAGCCCCGAGTGCAGTGTACTTAATCAGTGGTACATTTACTTTTAAGTTTTACCTATCCTGGTAGTGAAGCACTCTTAAATTAATGTTTCACTACTGCAAGGCCTATCTCTACCATAGACTAACTTTGAGGCTACCTTATTACATTCAATACACTGTAATATTCAACTGGGAGCAGGTAACCAGTTCATGTTTGGTGTCTTTAGAATTGTGATAAAAAATCCTAACTCATGGTGAAGTTGGATTTTAAATCACAATTTTTAAAATGTCACTTTTAGAAAGTTGGCATTTTCCTGCTTTTGTGGTATAGTGCCTGTAGCTTTTACCTGCGTCACATGACTGGGTGTAGCTGACAGTTGAGGTTTGTGTATTCCTCCAAGAGAGTCACACACAATAGGGAGCTTAGGTGTGTCTGGATGAGCCACCACTGGCAAGATGGGAGGAAGGAACTGGTCACAGCCTCACTTAACCTTGAATAGGCTATGGCCTGCCTCCACACAAAGTGCTGAATATGCGCTGAAGGTTAGCCTGGAGCCAGGACAGTGTAGGCATGATGCCTGGGGATTTAAAAGGGAAACCTCTAAAAACTCCCACAGCCAACTTCAAAGGCACAACAGTGTATAAATAGTGGACTTTAGACACCAACTCTACAGTACACTTCTGGACCAAGTTGATACCCTGCTAGGAAGAAGGACTGCTGTGCTGATGAAAGACTGTCACTCTGCTAGACTGCTGCCTTGATGTGCTGCTAGTTTGCTGTGCTGACTTGCTGCCTGTTGCCCTTTTGCCTGGGTGCGAAAGACTGGACCTGAACCCAGAACACCAGAGTGATGCCAAGGGCTAATTGGCTGGCCTCCTGACTTGAAGCTTAGGGACAGACTTCTCCAACAACCTTGACCCAGCACATGGACTCTGCCATCTGTGAGTCCACCCTGGCCAATGGTGCCACCTCTGTCCTGGACCCTTGAAAGTGGGCCTACGGTGCTCTGCAAACCTCTGTGGCTCCAGCGAACCAATGTATCTCCTCTGCTGTGCGGCGCAACCCTGAGGTGAACCAGTGCATAATTTGTGCCAGTAGTTTCCGGTGCTCGGCACCAGAACTTGTCAGCACCGACACTTATGACAGACTGTCACATGATGGAACTGTTTGTATAATTTAGACATAGGCAGAACAACAGTTTTTTATTAATTCAATGTACATTAAAATGGTTAAAACCTACCACCCAAGCCATTCTTTGGGGACCTGGCATAGTCTTAAATGTCACATTTGTAAGGTGTGATAGTTGATAGTTGTATTGGTACAGTGATTGGCAGTGCTGACAGAGACAATGGATGGTCCAAGCAGCAGTTGCCCTCTGACGAGGAGCCCCAGCACTTATTTGTTTTTACAAATTAAACACTGAACTGATGCATCACTGCTACTGCATGGAATGGAACTGTTGCAAAAACTCACATTGTATTGCAGTCCATAGCAGCCTCTGAACCGATGCTGCGTGAGTCATTCTTGGTGCAGGTCCTCGCATCCCTCATTGACACCAGCCATGATGACGACACTGGACTCCGCATCAGAACCTCGCAGCTCTTTGGAACCAACGGATCGAGCAGACTGCGTGGCACATCCTCTACTCCGTACTTTGTATCACAAGCCCTGATCAATGGGATCACGGCGCATCTTCGAAGTTGATCCGCGCATCACTCGGCAAACCAGAATTTAAGGTACTCTGTTCAGTGGGCCTTTCTAGTTCCTGTAGCTGGCCCATGATTCATCACGGTGTAAAGATGCTACAAACACGAGAGTTGTGGCAAGAAGAAGTTTAATAGCATCCAGATCCTACAGTGCCAACTACCAGAGTGAGCTCGTCAACATTCTAAGGTGAGCTTCACTCCAACATTCTATCCAGAGTGTACCAATAGATGGGGAAAGGGAGGGGGAACAAGGAGAGGAAAATACCACGTTACAACACACCTCCATTTATGGGGGAGTAAAAGTGAAAAGCATACAGAGATTACAAATGTCCCAGAACCTGTATGAAAAAACGGAGATGGGAGTTACACTAAATACATTACATACTGTAATCAGCTTGCCATACAGGGCATCTCTCTTCACATTGGGCTCTGGGCATGTCCCCAAAGTCACTGTTGTCAGGTGGCTTTGAGGTATGAACCTTAGTGCAGTGAGCCAAGTTATCCATGCTCCATAAGTTTCCATCTTCCAACACCACCGAGTTATTATGAACCTTCCTAATTCTAAGGGGTTTCGAGAAGGATGAAGCTTTGGTCTTGAGCAGTGTGGGTTTTTTGACTACCACCCATTCCCCTACCCTTCAATCTCTGTCAGAAGTGCCCCATTTCGCATCATAGCTGTGGAGAAATGTGGCTCAGTGGTTAGAAGAGGCAGACCCTGAAGCAGAGGTCAAAACCGGGACCAGGGTTCAATTCCCGACGTGGCAGGGTCTTGAGCCCAAATATCCATGGACTCGATAATTCTCGTTTCGGTGCCTACTCGAATCACGGGTTCACACTCTGCAGCTCTGGGCACTAGCTGCTTAATCTCCACTACGCCCCCCCCACGGCGGGATGCCTGGCTTTCACCTTGGGGATGCCCAGTACGGGTATCTCACAGGGAAAAAAGCCAGGACGGGTTCCCAAGGCAAGCGCCGAAATGCCTACGGGTAATCGAGCGCTATATAAGAACGCATAATAATAATAATAATAATAATTTGTATTTCACTACCTTTTCTGACACAAACCGGGGATCCTCAATTCAACCAATTGGGCGTAAGTTTAGAACCAGGGTTCCTCCCCTTGAGTGAAATGAACGGGGAAACACCAGACACTGAATTAGGGGTAATATGATATGACCACAACATTTTCCTGATGCTTTCTTCAACCGGTTCTTGAGCCGACCTTGCCAGTTGGATAGTCTCTTTAAGCATTCTGTTTGCTCTTTCAACTAACCCATTAGATTTAGGGGAGTAAAGTGGGGATTTGATGTGAACAATGGACAAATCAGTCAGGAATTCTCTCATCTCATCAGAGGTGAATTGTACCCCATTGTCTGTAATAACTTCGCTGGGAATACCTTCCCTAGAAAAAATCTCTTTAAGGAAATCAATCAAAGAAGTGGTGGTGATGGTGGAAACCATTCTCGTTGTTATCCAACGCGAGTGGTAATCGATGAGAACAAACATAAATCTTTGGGAAAACTGTAAGTGATTTAATGGCCCTATTATATCCATCCCGTTTGTCCTAAGGTTTGGAGGGTATGGAGATAGGAATGAGGGGGGCCTTACGGACAACCTTGGATTTATCACTAGCTCCACATGCCAAACAATTCTTGACTTGGTTTTCAATCATATAATCCATATTCGGGAACCAATAACTCTGCCGGATCTTGCTTTTAGTCAGGTTACGTCCTGGGTGACCTTCATGGCCGATTTGGATGATACAATCTCTAATTCCCATGGGGGACACTATTTTGTTGCCTCTGCAAACCAGGTCATCCACCACTGATAATTCATCCTTCACGATCCAAAAATTCTGGATGTCTTCAGGTACCTCATTTTTGGTTTTTGGCCAACCACTGGATATAACCTCTTTTAACTTGGTAAGTGTGTTATCTTCCAACAGTGACTTTTCCCACTCGTCTATTTTGATGGCAGGAATTTCAATCGTGAGAATGGTTTCTTCCAAAGAATCCATACTGGGATCAACATCCACCAGAGGCAATCTCGACAGGCAATCTGCTACTGAATTTTTTGAACCAGAAATATGCAGCATGGAATAATTGAATCCTTGCAGCCCTAGAATCCATTTAGCAATGCGTGGTGTGGTATTTTCTAGAAGCTTGGAGGAAAATAAGGGAAGTAGGGGTTTGTGATCCGTTATCAAATGAAAAGGAATCCCCCACAGGAAAAACTTGAAATGACGAATAGCCCAATAACAGACGAGGGCTTCTTTTTCGATCGTGGAATAATTGATCTCCGCAGCTTTCAGGGTCCTGGAGGCAAAAGCTATCACCTTTTCTTCACCATCCACTAATTGGGTTAAAGAAGCGCCTAGACCCTTGTTACTGGCATCAGTCGAGAGATTCGTCTTAGCATTGGGATCAAAACCGTGCAAGATCGGGGCATCACAGATGGCATCTTTGACATGTTGAAATGCCTGTTGATGTTCTGAGTTCCATTTAAATTTAGATCCTAATTTGAGTAGCTCCCTGAGGGGTTGAACTTGATCAGCGAAATTCTTAACAAATTTCGACATATACTCCACTAAGCCCAAAAAGGATTTCAATTCATCTTTATTTGCAGGAGGTGGCGCCAATTTGACAGCATCCACTAAGCTTTGTTTGGGTCTAATGCCTTCACTGGATATCATATGTCCTAGATACAACACAGACTCCACACCTACTTTACACTTCTCTTTTTGCGTCGTGAAACCAGCTTTGCTGAGTTTGGTTAACACTTTTTCCAGGATCATGTTGTGTTCATCTTCCGATGCTCCATACAAAAGTATATCGTCTTGAAAACAAATTACTTTTTCAAGACCTTGAAGAATATGTTGCATTATACGCTGAAACACAGCGGCTGCAGACGCAAGCCCGAAAGGTAGTCTTGAGAACTGATACGCCCCAAAAGGAGTTATAAAGGAAGTCAGGTGCTTTGAATCAGGATGGAGGACCACCTGTTGGTAAGCCGAGGATAGGTCTAAAACTGTGAAATATTTGGCTCCTTGAATGACTGTCAGCATTTCATTGATGTTTGGGAGGGGGTGTCGGTCCACCCATATATTCGCATTTAAATCCCTGAGATCAACACAGAGACGAATGCCTCTTCCCCCCCTTTAGCAGCTACCACAATGGGGGCCAACCATTCTGAGCTTTCAATGCGCTCTATGATTTTATTGTTTTCCAGACTGTCCAATTCTTTTTGTAGAGGTTCTCTTAATAGTAAGGGAACTGATCTAGGCTTGTGTACAACCGGTTTGCAATTGGATTTTAGTTTGATTTTATGGAGAAATCCATTAAGCTTCCCCAACTTATCTGTGAATACCTCAGGAAATTTGTCACACACCTCTTTACCCACACATGGTTTGTCAATGAGTAACACCGGTTCAGGAGCATTGGGGTCCAATTTAATACCAAGGTCTCTTTGGTGTTTCCACCCTAACAGGCTAGACCCTGATTTAGTAATATACACTTTTCCCAGAGTAGACCTGTCCTTAAAATTAATGTGCATTAATAACATGCCTACCAGGGGTATTAAATCCCGATTGTATCCACCTGGTTTAACATCAGGAGGTAGAAGATTGTAACCTTTGTGACCGGAATTGGTATGAAAAGAGGTTTCATTTATAAGGGTGTAGGGAGAACATGAGTTGGCAAAGACCTCATAAGAAACATTGTCCAGAAAGATTTCACAACTAGGATAAGCATTAGAGTCATTTTCCCCAACATTCAGAACTTGTAAAATTATGTCTTCTCTCGGTTGTGGAATCAGATCTTGGACTACCATGTGAGTAGTGTTACTTTTCTCATGGCAAACCTTTGAAAAATGACCCCTTTTTTTACAATTGCTGCAAATGACACTCCTTGCAGGACACTTAACATTGTTGGCTAGGTGGTTTGGGTTACCACATCTAAAGCATTTAGGTTTGCTATTTTGGACACTCTGCTTGTCTGAGTCTATTGGAAATGGTTTAGGTCTGGTGTCTTTGTTAACTACTTTGTACACACCCTTATCGGAAACCTGCTTAACATCCATTGCTTCCTTAATTTCATTCATGCAATAGTTTGTGTGCTCTATGCTAATAGCAATTTCAATAGCCTTCTGCAAATCAGGAGCTTCAGCTAAAAGTCTCTCTTGAATTTTCCTTTCACACGTACACCTGACTAATTGATCCCTGATAAGAGACTCAGTAAGTAAACCAAATTTACAGGTAGACGCTAACCCTCTTAACACAGCAATATCATTTTTTACTTTTTCATTCTTCCCTTGAGTGCGTAAAAATAACTTATGACATTCAAGAACTATATTAATTCTATCTCCAAATTGTTCTTCCAATTTCTTTACAGTCTTTTCATATACATCAAGTTGAACAACTGCAGCTCCCTCACCACCCGCATCAGGATTTACAACACCTTCCACCACCTCAGGCAAATCTTCAAACACATTTCTCCCTTGTTTACCAAGATTGTGAAGTAAAATGTGTTTTTTGCGTACTGCAGAGAATCTGTCTCCACCAATTGCAATCAAGTAAGATTCAAATAATTGCAACCATTTCTTCCAGGGGATAAGAGGGTCACCTGCATCATCAAGAAATGGTGGCGGTTGGGACATGGAACATGCAGACATGTTGAAAGGAAGGAACGATCAAAAGGTACAAAATATTAGTGAAAATGAGAAAGAGAAAAAACAGGATAGGAAAGAAAAAGAGAATAAGAAAATAAAGGCAAGAAAAGATAATTAGAAAATAGAGAGTAGAATATATATAGTTGAGTAGAAAAAAACGGTAAGAGGGAAGAATTAGGTAGACATGTGTAGAAATGAGCTTGTTGGCAACCATAGAAACATAACCAAGCAAGAATAGATCAAAACCAGTTAAATATAATAGTTCACTAAAACTAATTTGAAATAATCAGAAACTATAAATGGTGTAATAGCTGTGCCAATCAGCAAGGATAAAGCTGCACAGAATTAACAATAGAAACCACACTAATCAGTAGTACATTAGTACAGAAGAATATGCTCAAATAGTACTGTGTCTGAGCGAAAAGGAAAACAAAATCAAAATTGTCACAACTGTGCCAATCAGTGAAGAACAACTGTTGGCCACGATAGCTTGTTAACCTTTTCCAAGAGAATTGCAGAAAAAAAATCATATGAAATCCAAGAATTGTCACAGACAGTACTAAAGAAACCTTGAGTCAGTCAGTGGAGATGTCACCAGAAGTGATATATCTTCCTTGAAGTGTGAAATCAATCTCTACACTGTCGCTGATAACTCCCACAGATGCGAAAGTTAAAGCCGAAAATAAAACCTCACGTGAGGAGACAATGGGCAGAAGTGAATCGTAGGTTACCGGCTGACAAGATAACCGTCAGGCAGGAAATCGAAGTAACCGTTAGTCAGAAAACTGACACTGGAATAGAAGAGACGCCACAGCAAAGCTTGTCAGTCATAAATTAATCACCGGATTTGAGGAAAAAATAATTCCTCGGCAGAGAACTGACGTTGCGAGGGGGCGGAGGATGAATCAGGCACTCCTACCTCGATGACGCCGCTCCAGTGAAGAGGTCGGGCAGGCGGTGCTTATTCGTGTCAGCCGCTGCTCCGGAAGCGCCTCAATAGCTAAAGGTCAGCTACGAGATGTGAAGGAGGCGAAGATACTCAGAGCTGCGGGACACACAGACTCGCTTTCCGTTTTGACCACTTCTCTAACGACCCTTCAAAAGCCGTGGATCATCAAAGAGAAATGCAGGAGGCGGGACCCACGATGATCGGTGAAGTACACCAGTGTAGATTCAAGAATAGAAGGTAAGGCAAGGGTTTGCCGTGGGGAATCACTCAGCACACCGATGCTTTCAATCGCTGTCCGCCGCTTGTAGTAGGCAAAATCAGCTGGGGCTAAGGATCCGACCGTCCCCAACACGGTGATCGTCGCCAATTTGTAAAGATGCTACAAGAGTTGTGGCACGAAGCAGTTTAATAGCATCCAGATCCTTCAGTGCCAACTACGAGAGTGAGCTCACCAACATTCTAAGGTGAGCTTCACTCCAACATTCTATCCAGAGTGTACCAATAGATGGGGAAAGGGAGGGGCAACAAGGAGAGGAAAATACCACGTTACAACACACGGTCAAGCTGAACTTGTGACTTTATCTTGGTCCGATGCGACCAGATATCCACAAGGAGTTCTTTACGCCTTTTGAAGCTATTTTCACTAAAATCTTTAAAAGTTAATATCTTTGGTTCTATTAATTTGATTTATGTTATTTCTGCCTTGTTTCATTTAATAACGCTTACTCTATTTTTCTAACTGGTGGTGTTGCTGTTTGAAGTGTTACTCAAATACTTTAATCATTGTCTCTGAGTAAAGCCTGACTGCTCTGTGCCAAGCTACCCGAGGACTTAGAACTGGTAAAGTTAGGGTTTGCTTGTGACTTCACCCTAAGAAGACTTGCGGTTGCTGCTTGAGAAGCTTTTCACCCCACTCAACCGGTAACCCAATTTCTTACACTTTCCCTCTGAGCATATTGACAAACAAATACATATACAAAGCTACTGCCATAATAGTTATCATTTCACAGTGTATGCCAAAAAAGGCTTTGGTGAACTTGTGAGGAATGAGAATAATCCTAGGGTACTTTTGAGGCCAGTAATCTCCAACACATCCAGATTGATGATTATCCTAATTCTTTCCCAAAACCTTTTGAAAGCTTGTGGATCCTTTTACTTTAATTGTTAATTTAAGAGACCATAATGGACTCCATACTGTATGGAGTCCATCTTCCCTGAAGATGTACAATTCTGTCTGCATCTCGTAGAGCACCTCGAGAGCCTGCAGATACTTACTGTTATCCCAACAAAGCTTTTCAAGACATTTGCCCCAAGTGGAAAAAGAGAAATAGGCCAAACATTCTTGAGTACACTTAAGTCCAGCCCAAGCATTTTTAGCAGCTGGATGATTGTTGCCTAATATTAAAAAGCTCCAGAACTTTGCCCGTCTCTAATGAAGACTTAACTAACTGGCAAATAGACAGGGGTATAATCACAAGGAAATGGCACAGCGGCACATTTTGCAACACCACGATGTGTCATTTAAAAACACAGGGATACAACGTATTCACAAGAATATGGTACACCCCCATGTCTTCCCTTGCAGTGGCGCTACAAATAGCTGCCTAGCACCAACACAAAAAACCTTGTGCCATAGTGCAAGGGTGCCTGCATTACAGGGATGATTTCCTGCATCATGGGCACCCTGGCACTACTGTGAAAGGGCGCCAGGGTTGCAGATATGATTCCCTGCACCGCAGGCACCCTTGCACAATAGTGCAAGGGTGTCTGTGTTGCACTGAATGATTGTTTATGTGCAGGAAGGGGCAATATTTCAAACCATTCTACATTTTATTATTTGCAAATCCAGATTGCATTTTATGCACTAAATATTGTATTTCCATGTTGAACCTACAGTGAGTCTCTCCCAAACCTCACTTGCAATGCCCAGAATCCTACATTGCGCTTTCAAGCAAAATCTGAATTATTTGTGCATTCTGCTTATGAACGTTGTATGCGTTTTCTCTGTTCCTGTACAGCACGAGCTCGGGGCACACACATAACGAAATGTAATGTTATTAGAGTATCTTAGAAAACTAGATAGTTTATGGTGTTTTTCCATGGCAGTAGTACAGATGGGAGAATGGCAGTCATTAACCTACATTGATTTTTAGATTTGGAATGACAGTGAATTCATTAGCCTAATCGATTGGCATTGCCAGTGCTTGTTTATGGTGTAGTTTCGTCAGCAAATCACACTGAGATAACTTACTGAAGAGTTTTATTAAAAAAAAATTTTGTTTCCTCGCCCTTCAACTTACACATCTAACCACGTCACCATTCTGAACAATTCTAATATCTTATATCAGTTTTACAACACCGATGACATTCTCTTGTGCCTGAAATTACCTTCCCTGAAGATGTACAATTTGTGGCTTCCTGGTATTCAGGCTCTGTTATGGTCTGAACCCACTCAAAACAAATTTCCTCTTGTGCTCCTCTCTTACCTTCTTTAACTTACTGGGAACATGGCTCAGTGCACTCACAGTTCTGACCCACAGCTCTTCAATTGTAGCACATCTCTTGACTTCTTTTTAGGATCGAACTTTAATCTAAACACACCCATCAATTCATGGCCAAAGGGGCACAATTTCAACTCAACTGGTTACCATGAATCAATCCTATAATCACAGATCAGGACTTCAAACACATAGTTCAATCACTTCTGTTCTCAAGGTTGGACTATGGTGACGCCCTACTTCTAGAGATTCACATACTATACCTGGATCCTCTTAAAGCTGTCCTACAAGACAAGTTCGCCACAGGATCAAGAACTTTTTTATCACATCCTGACATTATTGATATCACTAAAATGACTTTCCCAAGTGGCAAGCAATATCTTCAAACTAGCGTGCCCTAAACAAAAGATACTCCAAGCTATATTTCCCAGAAACAGGCCATCTCAGGTGGTCTGCCACATTTCTTCTTGAAAAATGGGTCTGCAACACAACAGAAAAACTAAAACAATCCTTCTCTAGGTCTCTTCTAGTTCATGTTTCTCTATAAGAGAAGTTGTTATTTCTCCATCCAGGCAGCCTTATTCGTTAAGAGGCAGTGAGGACATTGACATCTTGAATCAGCAATATTACAATGTGATTAAAGTACTAATGATGATCCATAGTATATGCTATATTCAGTACAGTGGCTTCCATCAACGACTGTTATATTTTACAATACTGCCTGGCCATCTTCAAAGCTATACGTTGCATCTCAGAAAAATATCAAACTGATAAACACATTATATCTGGGGTGTTTGTGGTAAGGAGCTCCAACTTGAAATCCAAAAATTCAACTGGCAATCTAATTCTTGCTGTTTCAGGAAAATATCGAAATCTTTGACTCCTGATCTGTGCCAAATCCAAGCTCTCATTATATTCCAGAACTGTATTTGTTTTGAATGATTTTGCTCAAGAGCATCAACATAGGATCTTCACCGAAGCTTGCTCTGGCTGTGACCACTCATTCTGGAAACTGAAACACCCTTTAGACTCAGGTTTGAGACAATCTCACACACCGACAGGCAACCGAAATTACATTACACTTATTACATACACAAGGCTCTTTAGCTCTTATTGCTGTTAGAAGGCTAAAATAAATTGAAGAAGTGTCTCAGATATGTTCTATTGCTCTCAAAACAACAGAATCCATCTCAGCCCCTCTGCCAGGAAATGCCTGAGCAACCCTCTGGCACAAAGTACCGCACAAAGTACCCGGTCACTTAATGGACCCAGTTCGCTTGCTTTCAGTGTCCAGCCCCAAAATCAGGTCTGGACAATCTCATTCCAATAGCTGCACTGCCACGTACGTTCTTCTAAAGGGTGAATGCAAATTAATCTTTAGCAGAGAATCACAATGTGAAGCAAGGATTATATACTGAAGATAAATCACTGTCTAGCATAACTCTCAAATCATGAGCTTCTTACCTGAGTTCTTCTTGGCTGTGAATGTGTTTTCCCCATCAAACAAAGCCCACTTAGTTGCCACGTTTGCTTGATTCTCCTAGGCATGATGTGGCTACAAGCACCTTTTGTATGGCCTTACATTTATCTGTCAAACATTTTGAATTGCACTTGTCATTTCTTAAATCCTCTATGCAACTCCTTCAGATGTAAGCCTTGAGCTCAAGAAAACTACCGAATGAAGAATAATGTAAGTGACATGCTCTCCTTTTATGGGCAGCGACACAAGTGTCCTCTTTGAGTTGATTGTGCATGTATTTTAACAATGTAATGAGTTAGAGGTGTCTCTGTGATGTTTTCTCCTTTTCCCCTTTAAGACTCGTGAGCCTTTACTGGGGTTCTTAGAACCCAGAATGTAATGCATTCGATTCTGTCTCTGGCAGTTGCTGTTGGCTGTTGCAGGATGAGGTTTTAATAAACCCACCTCTTATTTCAAACGACTTATTTCTTAACATGAATTAACGAATTTTACAGTCTCCTAGTCACAAGATAGAATGTATTCATATATCCTAAGATAGGGGGATTGATGTTTGTGCTGTCGTATTGAATGATGGCACATTCTCATTGATATATGAATAGGCGCTGTGTACAGAGTGCATGCCAACAGTGAGAAGAGAGGACCACAGAGCCTACCTGATCACTGTGCAGCTCCTCCAAATTGTGTGCTGGTGCTCAGGAGGACTGGGGCACCTATTCAGGAGCTTCCAATCACTGGAAGGTGCATAAAAGAAAATTACTAACAAACACCAGGGAAAAAAAGGAAAAGATTCCTCAGTGTGGGCTATAAGCATTCTTTTTAGGCTTTTTGTCACTTAATTAATTGAAGTTTGGTCTTAAACACTATTTAGCCCACAGAACCCCTGTTGAATAACCGTGGACAGCTTTGCCTACCTACCCTGAGAGCCAAGGGGAAAAAGGTGTAATTGAATTTCAGTTGGGGGTCTGCAGTATGGTGGCCGTTGGACAGTGGGGAAAGATTCCGGTTATTACAACTTGGGCACAGTAATCTCTATCTCCCCTGGCCCTCTTTGCCCCAGTTTTCTCACAGGTTGTAACAAAATACCATAATTTTGGCTTTCAACACTACTCCATGCAGGGGCGGCCTTAGGCATGTGCAAGCTGTGCACCTGCACAGGGCCGCATAACCCCAGGGGCCGCAACGCCAATATATATCCTTAATATAATAATCCTCTGAGGATGGATACATATTTGCATGGTGGCCCCTGGCAGGGATTTGGCGGCCTCTGGTTCTGTTCCACTTCCAAACACCCTGACCCCCCCCATTTCACTGGCCTCCGCGCCTGTGTTCCTCTGGGGGCACCCTATCTACGCTCCCTTCCCAGAGCCGACATGAGCCTAGAGCCGCCCCTGCTCCATGTGTGGGGTTTCAGAGCACGAGACGTATGGCTGCTTTCTAACTGCAGAGGGATTCTTCCCCGAACAAATCTCTTCAACTCAGCTGAGGTAGAAGAGCGATTGCAATATGACCTGTACTAGATGGTCTGAATGAGGATCAGGTTAAATTAGGATACTTGAATCCGTGTAATAGAATCATCGCTGGAGACGAGTGTGCCCACCTGGACTGTGCGGTTAGAATCGTATTACTTCTAACCACAGACATATATGGATATCTTTTAGTATATCTTGTAGCTCACCTCCTTTTTTGTGACCCGATTAGTTTATCGTGCGAACTCCTGCCGACCTTTTGGTGCCATTACAACTTACCAAGACACTTTGAGCCCTATTTTTATGATGCTGATGCTGTAAAGTGCTGAATCAAAGGAAGACTGCTAGAAGGATAGGATCTATACTCTGGATATTTTTTATCTTCCAGTTGCCTAGATGCAACTAATACTATTGACGAAGCCTCAACAATAACTGTTAAATTCCTTGTCAAAAGAAATGAATGTATCAGACTTACTAATATACTGAATATACCGTCAGCGCCCTGAGGAAGGATGGTACATGGGATTCTGAAACGCGCGTCGGCGGATTTTTGTTGTTGTTTATAGTGTTTATGATGTTTATGATTGTTATGTATTGTCTTTGTTAAATTGTTTCTGTTTTGATAATTATTTTCTTTGTTATTTTTTCTTGTGGTTGTTGCCTGTGTGTATATTGTTTTTTGGTTGTTGAGACATGTACCTTGATTAAGTAGACTGCTTCGTTTATGCTTGAGACTCCTCTGTGTTAAATGTATGTTGGAGTCATATTAAAGTAAATGCATATGTATTTATTGAAAAGCTATTGAATATTAAATGAATGAAATAGATGAATATTTTTCAAAATAAAACAAAAAATGTTATGTAAAGGTGTTATTCTCTTTGTGGGGCAGTTTTGATGTGAATATGCTTTAAGGGGTTGATTGTTGTATATGTGAGTGTCACATCAATGCCTTTCTGGTGCGTTAGTCATTTAGTTTATTTGTTTACTTATCAATCGCAGAACTAGCCAAGCACTATTGCAGAACAAGCGGCTAGGAAAACAAAGAATGTGGAGTGCTATAACTTATGTTATCCACTTCCTTAAAAAAACTTCTTTGGACACCTCTAAGCCTGACAACTTCCATCCATTTCCATCCTACCCTTTCTTGCAAAGGGTACTGAGCAATACGTCAATATGAAACAAAACAATCGGGGGGTCCGAGGGCTAGTTTAAAGACCTCCACAAGGTACATGCCCCATCAATACAACTTATAACACCAAGAGTACCTGAAAGTCAAAAAATATATATCTATATATCTCTCTGTCACTCCACTGTTAGTCCGACACCAACACCCTACAAGGGATAGTATAGTGAGCACAAACAAAGTGATAAAGCTAGGTGAAGGAGAAGCCCTAGAGCAGGGGGAGAATTCCCATCAGAGGCCACACTGTACCGCCCTATTTAGCATCATTTGAGTGCCCCTTTGCTCACGAGGCAGGAAAAGTGGTCTCAGTAGTGTCACAGTGACCAAGTGTAAATGTACTAGAGGTGCAGTAAATTGTCGAGAAATGAGTGTGACTACTGAAAAAGCAGTGTGAAAATATATGAAAAGTGAAAACTAAAATTGAATAAACTGAGTAGATATCAGTGATTTATTATTATCTCCCAGTTTCCCAAGTCTAAAAACAAAGTGAAAGGCACAGATTTGACATAATATCTGTGGTTAGTAGTGGTCAACATGTTTCAGCATATCGGCGAAAGATTTTTCTATGCATTCTTCAGGCCCGATGTTATTTGACTACTGCTTTTCAATAAGAGAATTAAAAGATATCACCTGCAAATGTCAGGTTGTCCGTTCAACCACACACTAACACCGCACATGTTGGAACGTCCACAGGAGTGACATGAAAACAAAATAGAAAAATGAAAAAAATAAAAACAACCAATATTATGTCATTTTTAAATCCAAGGTGTCTCTTTTTATACATACACATCCTTAGTATACTAACTGCATTTTAGCATCTTGATTGTAACCACTCACCCATTAGATGTGGTTATTGCGCCTCACCCCAGCTGGCTGCAGCTCAGGTCTAAGGGGAGCACCGCTCTAGATCAAAAACAAAAAGGACAATATAGGAAAAGAGAATCATTGACGATTTGGGTATTCAAAGTAACAGCATGCATCTCAAGTGAAATCTCGAGGCCATACTACTCATCAATGGTTGCAGAGTGTCAAAAACCACTAATGAGATAACCGCTTTGAAAAATAACAATCTCCCAGTGCATGACCTTCGCTACATGAGAGAGAATCTCATTTATTTGATAACTTGCCCTTGTCAAAAACACTATGTGTGTATGACAACCAGAAAGGTTCGGATAAGAATACTGGAACACAAAAGCACGATACGATGCCATAAACAGGCAACCCGCCTGACTGCCCACTTCCTAGAGGTTGGACACAGTCCGAACGATCTTCAATGGACTGTTCTTGAACAGCCTCTGATTCCTGACTCATGTTCGGATGTGGCACAGTTCCTTTTTAAAATCGAACAGAAGTGAGTTTACAAGTTCAACAGTGATAAAGATGGGCTTAACGAACCTATACCATGGATGTCTCTCTGATTGTATCTGAAGCACTATGGACCACTCATCATTGTCGTTCATAATTTTGAATATTGAACGTTCCCACTGTTAATTAAGAAGTATTCCCTCACACACATATAGTTGCCTAATATCTCTATACCACTAAGCATGGAAGTGAAATTAGTTGCCCACTAATGAACATCAAACAAATACACTTGCGACCCCTCTGGGTACTAATATATATGTATAACGAGTAATCTCAGCTTTTGACATACGCTATAAAAACTAACCAGGCTTGGTGTGGGAATATATCAAATAATAGAAATAAAATAGAGCAATATCTTACTCGTATCTTAGACATGTGTGTCTGAAATTCTTTTATTTTTATTTTTATTTTTATTTTTGGCAGAGGTAAAACATACAAGGATATGACAAAAATGAGGAATCCAACATAAGTCTTTGCAAAAAACAACCATTATACAGTTTAAATCCAGTTATCAACTGGGGACCATAACTTCCGACCAAAAGTCTTCTTTTTAAGTCCCTTCAATTTGTAAACTGCTTTATCCATTCTATAAACATTTAGCAGCTTTCCCAACCATAACTCAAAAGTTGGTGGATCTATATCCAACCATCTAGAAGTGATACAGGCTCGATAAATGGACATTCCCATAAACATAAAATGTTCTTGATCTATAGTTAAATTCCGAGAGGGAAAATAGACACCAAAAATAATAATAGTAGGATGGAGCGTAATCTGCACATGCAACAAATTAGTCAAAAACTTTTCGATCTTCTCTATATATACGGCCAATTTAGAACAGCTATAAAACATGTGAATTGAGTCAGCTGCTAAAGTTCCACAACGGCTACAGTTAATACCTTTTAGAGCTTTCCATTTTACCAGTTTTGCAGGTGTGTAGTAAAGATCTAAGGTAGACATGTAATGTTGACTCTTAAGAGAGCTATTAATTAGTGTCTTATTACTCATCTCGAACACTTTTACCAAATCAATCCCTTCAATACAGAGCTTTCTCTGCCATTTCAGGGTATGATGATCAAGGTCGTTCTGCAACCTATTACTCATTAACTGGTAAATAATACCAATACGGTTGTTCTTCCTAGAGCTTTCTAAAATATCAATAATTTCCATAGTATCAGTAAGTAATATATTTTTTTTTTCTAGGAAGCTACGAATCTGAAGGTATTTAAAAAAATCGTTCCTAGATAGACCAAATGTCTCTTGTAATTTAGAAAAGGACATAAGGGACCCGCTTTGATACAATTGTCCAAGTAAATGAATCTGTCTCATGTGCCACCGGTGAATTACCGTATCTTGGAAAATTTCGGATAATAGCTTATTATCAAACAAAGGTGTATAGTAATTCAATTTTGGGATTATGCGTAAAGTTTTGTTCATTTGCCTCCAAACTAAGAATGCAGCAAGGACCACCTTGAATTTTATTTTTTTATAGTAACTGGGTTCAATGACTTTCAGCAGGCACTGCCGCGCATGAGTACCTAGGAGCATTTCAAAAATAGAAGGTGCCATGGCTGGTTCTGTTACATAATCATGAAAAAGCAAAACCCGAAAGGTTTTCAGAGCAATAGCCCAGTAATACATTCTAAAATTCGGGAGCCCCAGCCCAGCACAATCTAATGGAAGAGTACACCATTTTAAAGATCTTCTAGCGCGGTGGTACCCCCACAGAAACCTGGACACCATTCTATCTATTCTGTTGAAGAAAGACATTGAAAAAAATAAAGGAATAGTACGAAAGAAATACAGAAATTTTGGAAAAATCATCATTTTAATGACATTGGTTCGTCCGTGTAATGACAAGTGTAAATTATTAAATCTTTCCAGCGTTCTATTAGTGGATATGAGTAAGGGGTCTAAGTTTAATGCAACAATATCCTCAACCTTAGGAGATAAAGTAACACCAAGATATGAGCCAGTAGTATTTAGTGGGATATCAGTAGGTTTACCCGTTTCCGAATGTATGATCTGAGTTTTTGTGATATTTAACTTATAACCAGAGACAATCCCAAACTCACTGGCCAGATCAATTATTATGGGTAACGCAGAGGAGACATCAGAAGTTACAATAGCCACGTCATCTGCGTACGCTAGAACTTTATGGTCAACTTCAAAGAGACGAACTGGTGGGATATTAGGTTCCAGAATAAGTCTACTCAAGTAAGGTTCTAAATAAAGTGCAAATAAAAGCGGGGAACAAGGGCAACCTTGTCTAGTCCCTCTAGTGATCGGAAAAGGTCTCGAATGGTTAATACCTAGTCCTATTATACCCTTAGGACTGAAATAGAGTGAGCGCACCGCTTGAATGAATTGTGGGGGAAACCCCTTCCATTCTAACACAGTCCAAAGGAATCCCCAGTCCACTCTATCAAACGCTTTTTCAGCATCGAGTAAGATCACCCCGACTGGGGATTCCTTTGCCTGTGCCCAATCTAAAAGTGTGATAACACGTTTAACGTGATCAGTAGTATCTCTAAATCTGATAAAACCATGTTGAATATGGGAAACTAAGCTGGACATTACCCGGTTAAGTCTATTTGCAAGAATTTTAGAATAAATCTTACTGTCTGCCGTAATAAGAGATATGGGTCGATATGAACCTAATTCTTTTGAGTCCTTGTTCTTCTTTAAAAACACCACTATAATAGCGGTGGACCAGGAATCAGGTGGTTTCCCTTGAAATGCAGAATTAAAAATCTTTACAAATTCTGGTTTCAACATATGTCTGAATGTCCGGTAAAATTCAAGAGGTATCTGATCAAATCCCATGGCTTTGCCTGCCGCGAGACTCAAAATAGCATGTTCAATCTCATCCCAACTTATTGGACGTATAAATAAATCAGTCTCTCCAGAACACAATAATAGTTGGTTAGTACTATGAAGATAATTTACAGGATTGAGAGTCTTATCTACTTCATTGTTAAAGTCATTATACAATGTTTTATAGAAATCCAAGAATGATTCTAAAATTCCTTCCCTGCATTCATGATAATCACCATTCATATCATTGACACCCTGAATTTCATTAATAGAGGATTTTTGGCGGAGGCGTTGTGCTAAAATTTTACCGGTGCGCTCACTATACTCATAGCGTTCAGTTTTGTATAGCTTGAAATCTGATGCTACTTTGTCAGCAATATGGGTCCGTAGGCCAGAACGTTCAATTACTAAACGTAATTGCGCGTCTTCTATGCCTATATTGTTTTTACATGCGGTCGAGAGGTCCATCTCGGCTAGCCTGATCTTATTTAGCCTCTCCTTAAATTCTGTTTGTATTTTTTTCCTCTTAAAGTTTGCAAAACTGATTGTCTCTCCACGTACGATTGATTTAAAAGCATCCCACACCACTGGTGGGGAGGCCGTGTCGTTATTTGTTAAAAAATAGTCATTAATGATAGTCGCCATAAAGTGAAGATAGTCTTCATCTAATAACAAATTTCTCTGGAATGACCAGGATCTACTTGAGTTCTGGCGTTCTGTAGGAACCTGGATCTCAGCGATTATGGGATTATGGTCTGAAATGACATGGGGTAGAATTTCGATACTAATTGTCTCCAAGAACTGCGAAGAGGAAAAAAAATAATCTAATCGGGCAAATTTCCGATGGGGGCTGGAATAAAAAGTATATCCAGGATCTTTAAAGTGCAATTTATGCCACACATCCGTTAGTCCATTATTCAAAACCAACTCCCTGAGGGCACTATAGGTTCTAGGTTTATAACCCGTATATCTCCTTCCTGACTTAATATTCCAGTCAGCAGGCAAATGAATATTTAGATCCCCACATATTATAATTGGTTGCGTCCACATAGCTAATTCTGTATTGATCGTATTGAAAACTTCAGCGTCATCTAGGTTTGGCCCATACATGCAACATATAGTGAATTTACACCCACCAATTATTAACTCAGCAAGCCCCCATCTACCCCATTTATCGGCTAGAGTTTTCAAACACTTCCCAACTCCCTTTCGCATACAAATAGCAATGCCTCTTTTTATACCCATCTGCTTAGAAGTAAGTAGCACATCCAATCCCAACTTGTCCAAAAGTGAACGCTTATCCCATGCAATATGAGTTTCCTGTATACATAATAAGTCAATAGATAAGGTCTGGAGCATTGAACGAAACATTCCAATCTTTTTGAAGTCATTAAGACCATTGATGTTAATTGTACATATTTTCACCTTTTTATCCATATTGAAATAGTAATTGAAAAATATTAGCAAGCATCAACAATATATACTCCTCGCTACTACAACTTGAATACCAAAAAAACATCCTTGCAATGAATACCTCTGCCTTACACCCCCACCACCAACCCTTACCCCTTCCCACCCCCACCCATTGCCCCAGAACCCCTCCCCCCGCCCTCCCCATTATAGGAGGCATAGGAACTACCAGTTCCTAAAACGTATGGGTGCCGCGTCCCTGGGCCATACGTCCTGACAAGAAAAAAGGAGAGGAGGAAAACAATAAGAGAAAAAAAAGTTAGAGAGAATGGAGAAGAGAGAAAAAGAAGCTTAACAATCCTACTTACAATGAAAGGAAAAAAAGAAAAGAAAGAAAGATTGAAGCTTCAACAAAAAATAATTAAACTAATGGCCCTTATAGTCCTACAGTATAATAGCCTTATATTCTAGAAAACCATAACTTCTTATTTTTGTTCAAATAGAGTCCAAATATTCTTTAGCTTTGACCTCTGAGATAAAGTATTTTACTGTGCCCTTGAATACAGTCTTTAGCTTTGCTGGGCCTTGAAGGAAAACGGCAACCTCTTTCTTTTGAAAGTCAGGAATCAGTTGTCTCAGCCGCCACCGTTGGGCCACTGTAGCTTGACAATAGTCCGGTCGTACAAAAAACTGGCAGCCCAGACCATCCGCTTTCTTATCAGGTCTCGCAATCGCATAAATAGCTTCACGGGCAAGAAAGTTGTTAAATGAGACCAGGATAGCCCTAGGATAATTTTCTTGGCCTTGTCGTGGGTTCCGCACAGTAAAGGGAAACCTGTGAGCGCGTTGTATTTCCCGTGTCCAATCCCAGTCTACCATATCAGGAAAGGCATCCTTCAATAGGTTAATAATAAACCTCCGTGGATCAGACCCTTCTTTATTTTCGGGAATTTTCTACGGGCCTGATTCTCCAAATTAGTGATCTTATCAGACAGATCCTCTTTCAGAGCTTTAAAATCGCCGACTTCCTGTCTCTGTGCCATACTTTCTTCTTCCAGAACAGCGATTCTGGCCTCTGCTTCAACAACTCTATCGGTAGTCTCAGAGCACATCTTGATTGCACGGCGAACTGAGTTTTTAACCTTAGCACAAGTCATCTGCGTGCGTAAATTTTCTGCTTTGCTTTCAGCCCTGTGACTCATCATGGTGTCAAAGATCATTTTCAAAGTAATCTCCTCACTGCCTTCATTATTTTCCTGTATTATGACCGGATCGGAGAATGAATTAAGATTAATTCCCACAGTGTCAGTGGTATCAATGGTGGGAACAGATACTGAATTAGAAGGTAGAATATTATCCCCTCTAGGTGAATTAGAAACAACTTCTTTACTCCCCACGCGTAATGACCTCTTTTTCCAAAGTTTTTTTTTTATAATAGTAGCTGTGTTAGTGTCAGGGCTCATACTAAATTCGCCATCTGAAGATAGACTCTCGCAACTGAACTCAGCCCAATCTTTATGTACACCTGTTGCCTCATCCGAGGAAAGTTCAGACAGAGAAAAAAACTTTTCTGAGGCTTCCAAGTTCGTATACTGTGTGGAGGTTTCCGTTGCCTTCTGTTGGTCATTTTCTACTGATACTGAAAGCGTGGGAAGAGAACAAGAACGACTAATACCGGCTCCACCAGAGACTACATCTCCCATAATACCCTTCTTTGAGTGATTAGTCAGCAACAGGTTTAGAGGATTATATAGCGGATTATTATCATTTTCAGCTGTGATAGCACATTGTTTGGACTGTAATTCCGTCACATCTATGCTTTGCAAGTTACCATCAATTATTTTTTTTCTGGCCGCTTGTTTCTCAAAAAGAACAGGCAAAGTTTGTGACGTGATATTCTTGGCACTTGCAGCTTCATTAAGTTTTATAGCGGGCCTGTTAGTGTTCTTACCCTGTTTTGTAGTAGTAGTTTTAGCAGGGGTTGGGGGTGCAGCCTCTGGAGCCTCTGCCATCACGAGTCCCTCGCTGCCCGGTTCCGCTCTTCTCTGCTCTCGACCCTCGTCGTCTCTCCTGTTACTGCGGGTACTGACAGATGAAGGTAGCGGTGTCTTTTTTTTCCCCTTCCGGGAAAGACACTGCTCTGCGCCCAGAACAGACAGAGTGTAGCACGCCACAGCGGAGACCGCCGACTGAGCTCTAAGAAGTTCAGCAACATTCGTGAACTCCGTCAGGGGGATAGTTTGTATCGTTTTCACCACGACACTATACTGACTCGTAGGCACTTCTCCGCGATACTTCTCCACGCTGCTGAAAGAACTGCTTGTGCAGCGCACACACGGGTATCCGGCCGGAAGCGGTCAACGCCTCAAACGGCTCCGTCTAGCAGCGTCCAGCAGTGGATAACGCCGACACAAACAGGAAAATGACCATGGGCAGCCATACGAAACTATTCAGCCCAAATATATTGCGTATATATCTATCATGGCAAGTTTCCTCGTAAAAAATAGGTCTTTCCTCTCTCCTTCTCTCCCGGACGCCTGGAACCAGGGAGCAAGCTACTCACACAGCCTTCCTCACGGCAGCCATCTTGCCTCCGGAACAGGAGGATTGTGTGTCTGAAATCCTGATCAATAAACGCTGAATACACTAAACATTTAAGTAATATTCCCTTGGTTTGGTATTTTGAAAGTAGCTCAATCTGGGCTGCGCGACTTCAAAGGATTATCGATCGAGTCATGAAATAAATGACACGGGCATGAAACACTACAACTACCGGCATGCCTGTTAATCAGGTGCTTCCTGTTACATGATTTCTCGATTACCTGGTAAACGTGACCTTTGAATTAAAAACTGCGTATTTACATTGGTGTAGTCTTTTAAAAGAAGATCTACTCTGGCGCCATATGTGTAGTGACATCAATTATTTACAAGGCACTATCGGCCTTAGTGTGAGGGATCGGTTCACAGTGAACGGCACACAATAAACGGGCATGAAGTACTACATCTCCCAGCATGCTCGTGAATCATGTGCTTCTAGTCACATGACTCTTCGATCACCTGACTAACGATAGCTTGAAGTTAAAAATGGCGTCCACCGACCGATCAGTGCCCCCCCAGACAGTTCGGATGACTGCTAGGAGACACCGACGGACAGGTGAGTGGCGCGGAACATCATTGCTCTGCTCTGATAGTTTTTCTCTCATAATTTTTGCTCTCATAGCGGTAGGCGGCCTAGCGCTGTGACACGATTCCCGTATGTCCAGGCGGCTTAGCACGCGTTATACTTATACTTTTAAAGCGGTTGCATGTAGGACTCACCACGCACAACCTAGCAGTGAGAAACTATGGTCCTGCACCTATATGCGTAAGCGGCTGTGTCCGCGTTTCATAACCGATATTTGCCCGCTTTTTAAGCTGTAGTGTGTGCCATAGAATCTGCTAACACACACAGTATTGCATTAATATAAAGCTGATCTCGTTCATGCCAAACATATTTAAAACATATACATGTAGCGAAGGTCATGCACTGGGAGATTGTTATTTTTCAAAGCGGTTATCTCATTAGTGGTTTTTGACACTCTGCAACCATTGATGAGTAGTATGGCCTTGAGATTTCACTTGAGATGCATGCTGTTACTTTGAATACCCAAATCGTCAATGATTCTCTTTTCCTATATTGTCCTTTTTGTTTTTGATCTAGAGCGGTGCTCCCCTTAGACCTGAGCTGCAGCCAGGTGGGGTGAGGCGCAATAACCACATCTAATGGGTGAGTGGTTACAATCAAGATGCTAAAATGCAGTTAGTATACTAAGGATGTGTATGTATAAAAAGAGACACCTTGGATTTAAAAATGACATAATATTGGTTGTTTTTATTTTTTCATTTTTCTATTTTGTTTTCATGTCACTCCTGTGGACGTTCCAACATGTGCGGTGTTAGTGTGTGGTTGAACGGACAACCTGACATTTGCAGGTGATATCTTTTCATTCTCTTATTGAAAAGCAGTAGTCAAATAACATCGGGTCCTGAAGAATGCATAGAAAAATCTTTCGCCAATATGCTGAAACATGTTGACCACTACTAACCACAGATATTATGTCAAATCTGTGCCTTTCACTTTGTTTTTAGACTTGGGAAACTGGGAGATAATAATAAATCACTGATATCTACTCAGTTTATTCAATTTTAGTTTTTACTTTTCATATATTTTCACACTGCTTTTTCAGTAGTCACACTCATTTCTCGACAATTTACTGCACCTCTAGTACATTTACACTTGGTCACTGTGACACTACTGAGACCACTTTTCCTGCCTCGTGAGCAAAGGGGCACTCAAATGATGCTAAATAGGCCGGTACAGTGTGGCCTCTGATGGGAAATCTCCCCCTGCTCTAGGGCTTCTCCTTCACCTAGCTTTATCACTTTGTTTGTGCTCACTATACTATCACTTGTAGGGTGTTGGTGTCCAATACGTCAATAGCCTTCTAACTAGATTGCTAGAAGATAATTGCATCGTTAACATATCTCAAAATGGCTTTCGGCCTGCGCACAGCATGGAATCTGCTTTCCTTTCTGTCTCTGAGCACCTTTGCAGTGCCTTGGATGAAGGCAGATCCTCGGCCCTGATCCTGTGCGACCTGAGCGCTGCATTTGATACAGTGTCTCACCAATCCTACTTGTGCACCTGTGGGACATTGCCATAGGAGGTGTCACTCTCTCCTGGTTTGCCTCTTTCCTTTATGAGCATTCCTTTCAGGTAATCGCTCACCATACAGGTCTAAACCCCATGCATTACAGTATGGCACCCCTCAGGGCTTGTCATTAAACCCTACATTGTTCAACATATACATTGAGCCTTTAGTTTGGGTTGTGGAATCTTCAGGGCTTACGCTGGTAGCGTATGCTGATGATACTCAAATTGTACTTTCACTCTCGGACAATCTGTCGGAAGACAATGCCAACTTTCATAAAGGTATGCTTGCTGTGACAGAGTGGATGAATAGCAACTGTCTAGGCCTCAGCGCTAACAAGACCGAGATTCCCCTCTATCCTGGTATGACCACTGGTAACTTTCTTTCCTCTGGCCTCCCCTGAAACCTTATTCCTCCATCAAAAACCTAGGAGTTTGGATGGACAGCACCCTGGCCATTGATGTTCAAGCCAAATTGGTTGTTGGCACCTGCTTTGGACTCTTGAGAAGCCTTAAATTGTACCCGCACCTGTCAAACCATAATTCAGGCACTCATCCTGGCTGGACTATTGTAACATTTTATATCTAGGAGCCATTAAATCAGTTACAATAATGACTCCAGCTAGCCCAAGATGCACCTGCTAGACTGCTTTTCTCCCTTCCTAAGTACTGTTCTGCGTCTGGCCTTCTGCGCAGTTTACACTTGCTCCCTGTGGATAAGCGTATTCATTTTAAGACTCTCTGCATCACCCACAAGATTCTTTACTCCCAGGGAGCCCTCATACTGGGCCATCTTATTTCATACTATCGGCAAATACGCTCTCTGTGTTCTGCCAACCTCAACCTTGCCATTGTCCCTCAAATCAGGAGAGTTAGAGTGTAGGGGGGGGGAATGGGCGATCCTTCGTGCCCTGACCCCTTCTCTTTGGAATGTACTTCCACTCTCCATCAGAAACATTCAAAACCATATCATATACTTTTCAGGAAATCTCTCAAGACATGGCTTTTCTCCATGTAACGTCTCTCCCCCTTCCTTTGGGGTGTTAGAAGTTGCTATTGTGTATTCTATAGGCCTATCTCAGTGAAGCCCCATTGTTGAGTCATCTATGCACTCTACAAATCCCATAACTTAACACATGCGTAACAAATTTGTACAGACCTAACCAAGCATATGCTTTTCAAAACTGCATAATTGCCAATAAAAGCAACAACATCCAGAAGTCCATTTTAGTAATCTCCATTGATAAGATCTACACTAAGCATATAAGCATAGATAATCATAAGTGTACTGTTGATTGTACAAGCTGGAGTCCTGTCAGATCAGAGCTTGATTACTAAAGTTATTTCTAGACCTGATAGCTTTAACATAATGATTTATACCAACTGCATTCTTGCACAGGTGAAGGACTATGACGAGAAGCGCGAGAGTGAGAAAACTGGGTTCAGATAGAAGAAAAGATTGTGAATTCAATGCCAGTAAATGTTTTGGATATTTACAGGCATGTTATTATCAAAAGGCAGGTCCACAGAGAGTTTAGAATCCAGCAACCCATAGCACACAATAATATATCACACAAGCACAGGGCATTTATGCAGTGCAAAGAGGCACAAATGGCAGTGACGATCAATTTTTGTGTCTAAAAACTATTTTTTGTGAAAGTTGAACCTTGCAAAGCACCAACAGTACTCTGTTGTCTAGTCATTGGACATGCTGTGGATCTGTTATGTTATTTTATGTTGTGTGCATTTGTACTGCACGAATATCACCACGGAGGGCATCCAGGTGCCTGTTGAAGGATGGTGCTGCTCCAGCTTGAAGAGACATTTTTTTGTGGACTTAACTGCTAGCTCTGATGTGCAGGGGAGGTCAATCCAGGATTTGGGGGCCAGGTACAAGAATGCTCGCTTGATTGTGCATGGATTTGTATGAGTGTGTGTGTGTGTGTGTAGCTTAAAGAGTGCACATGTGGACTGAGAGCCTTTGGAAGTCTTTGATATATGGTTGTGGGATGGGAGTTTGAGCTGAACCTGGCTGAATGACTTTCAGTCGCTTGGAGAGATGTACGGAGATGCCAATGTAGAGCACAGGATGTATGACGACATCCAGGGGCCTGTTGAAGGATGGTGCTGCGCCGGCTTGAAGAGCCATTTTTTTGTGGACTTAACTGGTAGCTCTGATGTGCAGGGGAGGTCAATCCAGGATTTGGGGGCCAGGTACAAGAATGCTTGCTTGATTGTGCATGGATTTGTATGTGTGTGTGTGTGTGTGTGTGTGTGTGTGTGTGTGTGTGTGTGTGTGTGTGTGTAGCTTAAAGAGTGCACATGTGGACTGAGAGCCTTTGGAAGTCTTTGATATATGGTTGTGGGATGGGAGTTTGAGCTGAACCTGGCTGAATGACTTTCAGTCGCTTGGAGAGATGTACAGAGATGCCAATGTAGAGCATATGGATGTATGACGGTACAACGCATGCTTTTACCACGCGTACCGTTACGACGCAGGTTTTACAACGCAAGTCGTTACAACGACTTGTGTTGGGGGGCACTGGATAGTGAATAGTTTAATTTACTATTCCAACTCCAGTCCCCGTGGATAGTAGGGAAGGTGTTGGATAGTAAATTAAACTATTACCTATCCTACAGCGCCCACCAGCGCAATTCGTTGTAACGAATTGCGTTGTAAAAGTTGCGTGGTAAAGGTAGTGCGTGGTAAAAGGTGCGTTGTAAACGCTGTTTACCAGAGCACATTCCTGTAGTTCAGCTTGCTGGGCATCAGGGAATGTTTGGTGGTTCTGCATATGTTGAGAAGGTACCATTTGAAGGTTTTTCTAAGGAGCTTGAGGGTATGCAAACAAGAGGAGGCGACCATGTCAATCTGGTTCATCAGTGAAAGTTAATTGGCCACCACTATTTCTAGGTTTCTGGCTTGGTTAGATTAGTCGGATGCTGTACCTACTTCAGCTGGCCACTAGGCTGCGGTCCATACTGAGGTGTCTTTTTCAAGGAGTACCACCTCTGTTTTGTCACAATTGAGCATCAGACAGTTGGTCTTCACCAAGGTGGTGACTTTACTCATGTAGGTGGTGAACTTCATCTGGGTGTTGTGGATTTCATTGGCAAGAGAGAGGATAAGCTGGGTGTCTTCTGCGTGCAAGATGATGCTGATTCCCTGGGCTCAAATGATGTTAGTGTTGATAAGCATTACCATGTAGACATTGAACAGAGTGGGGCTGAGTGAAGATCCGTGGAGGATTCGGCAGATCAAGTTGAGGTAGAGACGCGCGGCACGGCGATCCAATATGGCCACAACCTGAGGAGCTCCGTTCCGGCGAGCAGCGCTCGTGAACGAAGGGCTTATTTCGCGGTGGCGTTTCCTGACCAAAACAGCTGATTTTGCCGTTGGACGCATCCCACCACCTATGGGCAAGTTTTTGACTCAAAATGCGTTTTTTTGAGCGAGATAAGACATAAACTGTCTCTCCCTGACTATCGACCACCATTTTTTTTTCTCTACGCAGCATTTTTCTCCCTTTTTCCTTGCTGCTACCTCCCTGGTCTATGGCTCAGAACATGAGATTTACCCATCATGTGGACAACTCCCAAGTGGAATATTTGGACGTTTTGATCAAACATCGTGATGGAACCCTGGCCGTGGATTTATTCGTTAAACCCACGGCTAGGAACACACTATTACATTACGACAGTTACCATCCCACAGTCCAAAAGAACAGCGTTCCATTTGGAGAATTTTTACGTCTAAGACGCAATTGCACCAGTATCTTAGACTATGACAACAACTCAACCATGATGAAAGCTAAATTCTTATCCCGAGGTTACCCCAAAAAAATCGTCCGGGATTCATATAAGCGGGCTCGCTTTTATGACAGACAGCACCTGTTGGAACCCAAGGTGAATAAAGATACTCCAAGCTTAGTGTTCATTACCAAACATTCAATGCTCAACGAAAGAATAAGACAAACTATGGGGGTCATTAGGATGGCGGATTTCCTGCATACTCCGGGCCGGCGGAAGCCACCGCCGGCCTGGAGTATGCGGGAAATCCGCCGAGGAGGCCTGAAAGACCCACCGCCAAATCAGGATGGCTGGTGGGTCTCCCAATCCGTCCGCCGCTTTTCCACCGTGGTCGGAAGGCGACCACGGCGGAAAAGCAATAACATGGCTGGCGGTGTCTATCAGACACCGCCAGCCATATTAGGATGCAGGGTGAGTCATGCTTTTCCGCGGCGGCTTTTCCGCCGTGGAAAAGCATACGGACAGTCACTTTGGGGGCCCGTTGCGGGCCCCCTGGGTGAAGGTTGCGTGGGGGGTGCACATGGGGGGTACCTATGGTACCCCCCTGCCCTTGCGTGCACGAAGCGGCAGGCACCACGCGGTGCCTGCCGCTTTGTGCATGCAAATGCACACCTTTCGTTTTTTGCATTGCGGCGGATGCTGCTTCAAGCAGCATCCGCCGCAATGTAAAACATACAGGATGTGACCGCCAGGGTGGCGGTCACATCCTACTTGCTATGGAGGGACCGCCGCTGCCCATGCGGACGGTCCCTCAAACTCAGGGGTGGCGGACGGACGCAAGTCCGTCCGCCATCCTAATGACCCCCTTAATGTGCCAATTGGCATATTTTGAATGTGAATGTGGCGAAAGCAGATCAATTGCCAAAACCCATGTTCGCATACAAAAGAAATAAGTCTTTGAAAGACCATATTGTTAGATCCCGCATGACACATATAACATCAAGCAACCAACATTCGCTGGTAGATCTACAACCAGTGCAAGGCACATATGGTTGTCTAAACTGTAAATCTTGTGCCACAGTGATTCAAGGCCCCAGTTTGAAATTTAATAAACAGTTGATTCGGCCGGCAGATCTTAATAATTGCAGAAGTACCAACGTAATTTATCTAATAATCTGTCCTTGCCAGAAGGGATATGTGGGCCAAACAGGTCGAGCACTGAATGTCAGATTAACAGAACACAGGTCAGCGATCCGTACCAAAAAACTGACAGCACCAATGGTATCTCACTATGTAGAAAATAATCATACTCCTGAGAGCATGTCATGGTATATTTTAGAAAGAATACACCATAAGACAGGTCTGGACATTGACAAAATTAGAAAAATGAGAGAGGTCTACTGGATTTTTATTTTGGGGACAGCCACCAATGGATTGAATATAGACCTTCCGTGGGAACAAGCAATAATATAATCAGCCCCAGTAGGTCTAGGCAATGTATAATAGCTACTTCAGCAACAATCATGTACAGTTATTCTAATTTGGGACACTCACGTTTTTGCACATAATATCCTTTGGCTGTGTTACCAGCAATCTTGATTAGACCTACCTGATTTGACCCTTTTTGTGATCTATATACTGACGCAGTTCCTTGTATTAGGTCTCATAAGGCTAGCAGGCATAGACACACATTCTAGCCTATACACGTCTACAGAGGGCGCATGCGCGTGCGGCGTCTTTCGACCTACTTCTTATTGTCATGGTTTACTTACCGGACAAACAGTTTGGGGCAGCAATTGACATGCAGCACCCTCACTGACATAAGCCTGCATATTAAATACCGGTACCATTATGTTGAATCGAGGTACACAGTATTATGGCTCCGAGTACAACAAGTACCGTCTATTTTTTATACCTTCGCACACCAAACATGCAGGGGTACCACGACAATAGTAGAGGCAACCCAGTTGCGGTAGACACAGGCTAGTTAATCATCCCGCCGTTTGCAATCTAAACACGTCAACTAACACTCGCTGTTATTTTAATCAGCTAATCGTTGGGTCGCAGGTAATACTCAATGGCCTCTTGACAGTCTTAAGATGGCGCCCACATTATCGTAGTTCTCCCGCTTCATCTCGCAGTGACCAGTGTCCGCCGACATATCGCGAGACCATTAGTGAGGCCAGCCAGGTGGGGTCTTATTTAAGGAAAACTTCCACCTTACACGTGGCATTAATCGTCCAGGATACCGCCGCGTGGAAGGGAGCTACCGAACCTTCAAGTAAGTTCTATTCTATCACAGTGGGGACGCTAACGCTAAGTATACTCTCACAATACGGTTTAGAACTTAATTCTAACCACGAGGACCGCGAGCTAGAGTCCACCCTTGAATCTAGCAATGCGCCTGGTCTATTAGCATTAAATGCTTGCATCACGTTCCCGTTTTGTCTCCACTTTTTAGCGGAGCTAGAGTTCGTCCATTGATCCTGCAATGCGCTTAGCTTATTGTCATTCAATGCTTGTAATACTTTCCCCGTATGCCCCTACTGTTCAGCGGGTGCCATTAGTATCGTTTGGCACCTAGCACATGCGTTAGTACGTAAACCTGCAATTTTGTAAGCCATAAACTATTCCTGACTATATTGCGCTGCCCTTTCCCAAGATCACTGCCAGGCTGAGGAATGCCACACCAGCTTGCGGACCTTATGCAGGTCGCACTAGCACCACCAGCTGGGTGCACTAATTCCACGAGCATTCACCAGGGTAGATAGATTATGGCCGCGCCACATAGAAACCATTATAGACGGCATGTCTTAGGTCACTACTAATGACTGGTACCTTTTGGGTCTACAGATCATTGTAGCGCTGCTCTTTATGATGGGAGTTTTCCACCCCAACTGAGATCCATCACAGCGTGGTTTGCCCCCCACATTTAGAATCGGGGATCGCCACGATTTTTTCATCCGCCATCTCGGCGCATTCTAAGGCGGCCCCAGGTAAGATCAATTCTACCATAGATATTCCTGTTGGTGTAGGATATGCAAGCCAGCCATCCGGAATAGGTATTTAGAGATAACTCATTGTCTCTCTTGCATTACCCAGAAATTTACAGAAATATCAACCGGCTATTATCCGATTTGGTGTTGGCAGACACACACATTCTCCGTAGCCCTCGACAGCCGGGTCAAAAGGTATTGAATCATGTCGGCAGATTCAGGTACGCTATTCTGTACACATAGGCCATGCCATTAAGTGATTCGGCTATGGGTGATAAATATAACTTTTTGTCTCTTTTATATTATTTAGAAAACATGACAGAATTGTAAAACAGTTAGAATCGGACTGAGATTTTCTGGACAAAGAAATTATTCAAGGCTCTTTTTAGCCTTGCTAAAAGGTATGCAGTCATGTTAATAGATATATCAATTCAACTAGTGCATAGTTCTAGTCTATATTGAGACTAGTGGCCCCCGGGCATCCCCCCCTGGCCCAGCATTTGGGAGTTACTTATTAACCCACTGCATTGTCCCCACAGTTCAACAGGGGTTTCCGCCTCCCCCCAATAAGGGTGTTTCAGCCATGTTATTTGCAGAAACGTGTCTTTGATCCCACTTAGAATTACTATGTTCACATCTCTGTTTAATCTGTGACATGTCTCAATTATTGTATATAGTGTATATTTGTAATAAATGTGTGGGAGTAGAAATGTATATATATGTATAGAAATGTTGCACATAGAAAGCATTTTTTATTAAAAGAATTGTCAGACTGAGCAAGGACCGAACAGTGACTGAGTAGTCCTTCTATACTAAAATTGCATTATAGACTAGCTGTCATTTTGATAATACAACTGAATGAACGCTGATATTTTAGAGTCAAAGGACATAAGACTAATTGTAAATATGATTCTTTTTTTGTAGTATCAACTTGCATATACAGAATTCCTGAGGAAGGCTAACAGCCGAAACGCGTTGAAGGGGAATTATTTCTGTATTAGTTGGAATAATTTATTTTCTGTTGGTTTTGAATTGTATAGCACCAATTTGTATTATACACATGTAAAAAAATTATATATTTAGTTATCAAGTGTTTCGAATATCTGAATCAAGTTCATAATCATAATAAAATAAAAAGAAAAATATTTACATACCAAATTTAATTAGGCATTGACTTTATTACTTTTAGCGTTCACCAGTGTGATGTAAATATATGCACATAACCCGGTGCCAATTTCTTTCTTCCTAAACGAATGTTTTGGATATTTACAGGCATGTTATTATCAAAAGGCAGGTCCACAGAGAGTTTAGAATCCAGCAACCCATAGCACACAATAATATATCACACAAGCACAGGGCATTTATGCAGTGCAAAGAGGCACAAATGGCAGTGACGATCAATTTTTGTGTCTAAAAACTATTTTTTGTGAAAGTTGAACCTTGCAAAGCACCAACAGTACTCTGTTGTCTAGTCATTGGACATGCTGTGGATCTGTTATGTTATTTTATGTTGTGTGCATTTGTACTGCACGGATATCACCACGGAGGGCATCCAGGTGCCTGTTGAAGGATGGTGCTGCTCCGGCTTGAAGAGACATTTTTTTGTGGACTTAACTGCTAGCTCTGGTGTGCAGGGGAGGTCAATCCAGGATTTGGGGGCCAGGTACAAGAATGCTCGCTTGATTGTGCATGGATTTGTATGAGTGTGTGTGTGTGTGTGTAGCTTAAAGAGTGCACATGTGGACTGAGAGCCTTTGGAAGTCTTTGATATATGGTTGTGGGATGGGAGTTTGAGCTGAACCTGGCTGAATGACTTTCAGTCGCTTGGAGAGATGTACGGAGATGCCAATGTAGAGCACAGGATGTATGACGACATCCAGGGGCCTGTTGAAGGATGGTGCTGCGCCGGCTTGAAGAGCCATTTTTTTGTGGACTTAACTGGTAGCTCTGATGTGCAGGGGAGGTCAATCCAGGATTTGGGGGCCAGGTACAAGAATGCTTGCTTGATTGTGCATGGATTTGTATGTGTGTGTGTGTGTGTGTGTGTGTGTGTGTGTAGCTTAAAGAGTGCACATGTGGACTGAGAGCCTTTGGAAGTCTTTGATATATGGTTGTGGGATGGGAGTTTGAGCTGAACCTGGCTGAATGACTTTCAGTCGCTTGGAGAGATGTACAGAGATGCCAATGTAGAGCATATGGATGTATGACGGTACAACGCATGCTTTTACCACGCGTACCGTTACGACGCAGGTTTTACAACGCAAGTCGTTACAACGACTTGTGTTGGGGGGCACTGGATAGTGAATAGTTTAATTTACTATTCCAACTCCAGTCCCCGTGGATAGTAGGGAAGGTGTTGGATAGTAAATTAAACTATTACCTATCCTACAGCGCCCACCAGCGCAATTCGTTGTAACGAATTGCGTTGTAAAAGTTGCGTGGTAAAGGTAGTGCGTGGTAAAAGGTGCGTTGTAAACGCTGTTTACCAGAGCACATTCCTGTAGTTCAGCTTGCTGGGCATCAGGGAATGTTTGGTGGTTCTGCATATGTTGAGAAGGTACCATTTGAAGGTTTTTCTAAGGAGCTTGAGGGTATGCAAACAAGAGGAGGCGACCATGTCAATCTGGTTCATCAGTGAAAGTTAATTGGCCACCACTATTTCTAGGTTTCTGGCTTGGTTAGATTAGTCGGATGCTGTACCTACTTCAGCTGGCCACTAGGCTGCAGTCCATACTGAGGTGTCTTTTTCAAGGAGTACCACCTCTGTTTTGTCACAATTGAGCATCAGACAGTTGGTCTTCACCAAGGTGGTGACTTTACTCATGTAGGTGGTGAACTTCATCTGGGTGTTGTGGATTTCATTGGCAAGAGAGAGGATAAGCTGGGTGTCTTCTGCGTGCAAGATGATGCTGATTCCCTGGGCTCAAATGATGTTAGTGTTGATAAGCATTACCATGTAGACATTGAACAGAGTGGGGCTGAGTGAGGATCCGTGGAGGATTCGGCAGATCAAGTTGAGGTAGAGACGCGCAGCACGGCGATCCAATATGGCCACAACCTGAGGAGCTCCGTTCCGGCGAGCAGCGCTCGTGAACGAAGGGCTTATTTCGCGGTGGCGTTTCCTGACCAAAACAGCTGATTTTGCCGTTGGACGCATCCCACCACCTATGGGCAAGTTTTTGACTCAAAATGCGTTTTTTTGAGCGAGATAAGACATAAACTGTCTCTCCCT
The DNA here is from genome assembly GCF_964261635.1 of Lissotriton helveticus. NCBI lineage: Eukaryota > Metazoa > Chordata > Amphibia > Caudata > Salamandridae > Lissotriton > Lissotriton helveticus. The sequence continues at coordinate 293,591,881 of NC_136059.1, read as the reverse complement.
GACTATCGACCACCATTTTTTTTTCTCCCACTGCATTTTTCTCCCTTTTTCCTTGCTGCTACCTCCCTGGTCTATGGCTCCTTTCTGCTACAACTTGGGCAGGATCTCCTGTTTCTCCCTTGGACATGTTATATTGAGTTGTAAGCTACCAAATGTACCTCTGCTGTGACGCTTGCTAATTACTTCAGGTACATATCTGCTACATGGGTTCATACTCCACCTGTGCTGTGTTTTAAAGTATTTTTGCATACTTATTTTTCGTCTGGCACTGATTATATTCTGTTTGGCATTTCACTCCATTGAACGTCTATCGTTATTTCAACTTGTTTATTTTTGCTCCTCATTTCAACGACATTTTGCTTCTGTCTCAATGGACTTCCTTATTTTCTGTCAGAACATGGTTCAACCGATTGATGCTCTGCATTAACTCTTTCTTTGCCAATACTACTTGGTGTTGCTGGCAATTGGTACCAATTTTTGCTTTATTTATTCTTTGGCTCCTTGCTTCCCCCCCTCTGGGTTCACGCTGTCAAAATGGAATCTTCACACCCATCTAAGGCTCATGGCACCGCTTCTAGCACTCGTAAAGATCCTGCGGCACCTGGTAAACATCTTAAAAAAGATCCTCCATCTCCGTCAAAATCTCTACTTCCTGTCACGCTCGAGGACATTATGGAGGAACTGCGTCTCATTCGTCCATTCATGACAGATACGGCCACAACTCTTCAGAGACTGGATGATAAATGGTCTAGTTTGGATATGAGACTTACATAGGTCGAACAAAAGGTCAGAGATGCTCAGGATGATGTAGCCAAAGTTGTTAGCCTTACCAAAGAGGTTGATTAACTCAAGAAAACTTCAGAAGATTTGGAAAACCGCAATAGGCGCAATAACCTGCGTATTTATGGATTTCCGGAGGGCTCTGAAGGGTCTGACATTATCCAATTCCTGAAGACTCAAGCCCTTCCAATTACTGGCCTTCCTAAACACATGGATGTTAATATTCAAAGAGCTCGTCACCTTGGGCCAAAGAATTAATCTTCTACTTCTAAACCCAGAGGTATCATCGCCTACTTCCTCCTCTACCTTATGACGATTCTCCATTCTGCCAAACAACATAAGCAGATGCTCTGGTCTGGTCATAAAGAATTTCTTACTCAAGATGTTTTCAAACCAACAGCTGCCCGACGGAAAGAATTCCTGGACCTAAGACCTGCGCTTAGATCGATGAATGCTCGATATGGCCTGATCCACCCTTGTTTTTCCAAAGTGACTTATAAAGAAAGAACTTTTAGCTTCGATGACCCTGCCGACCTTTGGAAGTTCATCCATACTCAAAAGGGAGAACTCATGGAACTTAGCAAGCCTTAGTTGTTTTTGTTGATTGTTCAATGTTTTGTATTGATAACATTTTTCTGCTATATTTTGTCTATTGATGTCACAATTTATCTGTTCTTTTCTTTTTGTTTCACAGGCCTCCTCCTCGCAGTTTTGTTGTATATTCCTCCTATTCGTGTTGCCCTGATGTTTGTATTGTGCAACCCATTTTGCTGCCTTCCCTTCCTAAGTATTTGGTAAGTCCCCTTCATTTGTCCTATTTGGTTTACCATTAGTCTTCGGACTTCTTTCTTCTTCATTTAGTTTGTTATACCTATTGCATTGGTGACCTGATTTCTGTCTTTGTCTCCTGCTCGTGCGGTTGTCTGGTTCTTCACTGCCCCCCCACCCACTTTAATGTCTTCTGGTCAAGTGTCTTCTATGACTAAAGCCACTTGGATTTTTGTCATCTTTCTTTTGACTTTACCTCTTGGGGGATTTTGTCTCCCTAATTTCTCCTTTTCTCTATATTTCACCTCTTCTTTCTTTCCTCCTTCCCGACTTCCTATTTTTCCCTGGACGTCTTTTTTCTTATCACTTTCTTCCTTTTCATTCAGGCGCTCTGCCTCTTATTCAGTCTACTATACTTTTCTTTCCTTTTTTAATTCTGCTTTTGATTCCCTTTCGTTTTCTCAGTTCACATTTATCCCTTTTCCTGTGGTGGTCATGGGATTCAACGTCTTCCTTACTTGTTTTTCTCTAACTTTTTTACCTTCCCTACCTTTATCTATTCTTTTTATAACTCTACCATTCTTCAATCTTTTTCCCCCATCTGTTCGCCTACTTTTCTGTAATTTCCAAAGATGAGCGGTCTCCATGTCATTTCTTGGAATATTAAAGGTATTCACAACCCTGTTAAGAAACCAGGGGTTTTATCTCTTTTAGCAAGATTAAAAGGTCAGGTTGCTTTGTTGCAAGAAACTCACCGTACGCTTAAAGATTTGCCTTCACTGCGTAAACAATGGGTGGGTGAAGCCTTTTGCTCCCCGTCAGTAAACAACAAAAATGGTGTTATTATTTTGTTTCATAAATCGTTATCTATCCAGTTAAAAAATGAGTTTCATGATACCAATGGTAGATGGTTGTTTTTGGATGTTATGGTTAATAATACAAATGTATCCTTCTGTAATGTTTATGGTCCCACTGGTGTAGACTTAACTTTTTGGAACAATTTCTCTATGTTTCTTTCCTCACATGCAAATGATGATTTAATTGTTGGTGGCGACTGTAATCAACTCATGGATCCCTTTTTAGATCAAAAATCTCAAGCTAGATATGTACCCAATAAGATGCAAAAATCCTTTAACAAAGCTATATCCTCCAGAGGCCTTATAGATTCCTGGAGGATCTCCCATCCTGATACATTAGAATTCTCATTTTTTTCTCCTGTACATGCATCACACTCTCGCATAGACTACATTTTTCTCTTTCAGCACACTTTTCAATTCATGACTATCTCTGAAATAGGTTCTATCCTTATCTCAGATCATGCCCCTGTTATCCAGGATATTGACTACCCCTCATCCATCCCTACTACTCGGCGTTGGCGCTTCAAAAATTCCCTTCTTCTAGATCCCCAGTTCACCGAGCAATTTTCCATTTTCATGGATGAATTTTGTCATAATGACCTTCACTCCACATCTCAATTTCACTTCATCTGGGATGCCTTCAATGCAGCTGCCAGAGGCTACATTATCGACTTTGTTTCTCCTAAAAAAGAAAAAAGCTCTCTCTCAATCTTCACTTATTCTCAAACAAATAAAAGAGCTTGAACATCTTTTTTTCACTACTAACTCTGCTGATGCACTTTCTTCTCTCATTAAAGCAAAAATACAATACAATAAACACTCATGGGATGCCACTTGCAATAATCTCCTTAAATTTAATGCAAAAATGTATGGCGGGCTCAATGAAGCTGGTAAATCCCTTGCTAATTATCTCAAAATCAAAAAACAAAAATCTCTTAGGAGCTACGCAAGCAACCAAGATGGCCGCATAAGCTCCCGACTCCGTCGACCTCCGTCGCTGGCGGACTTATCCTGAACTTCATCCTGACCTCCAGCCAGACTCCCGTGTGTCTGAATCGTTGCTGAGCCCAGGGGGGCAATCCCGGAGTTTTTATCGCCTTTATTGACGAAGTTACACCGTCTTTCATTTTTGGGCCTACTCCACTGTGTAAGCCGGGGCCTCGAGTACTGACCCAGCCGGGTTTCAGTTGAACAACATCGGCCGCGGGTGCCTGCCAGAGTCCTGTCTCATCGGAGTGAAACGTATTCTATATCCTGGTGGTGGTCTTTGATCCCTGCGAATACTGGACGAACGGCGACGAGACGTGGTTGCCGCGGTGGGTGGGGGTCCCGGTCCCGGGACCCTCTTGCAGCCCTCGGGGTCTGCGGGTGAGGCCCCCGCAGTCGGCGGTGGTGTAAAGGTTGCCAAGCCGTGAGTCACCAGTCGCTTCCGTCCACTCCGTCCCTGTTGGTTTCCCCGGAGTAGCCGGCCTCCGGGGTTGAATATCTGCTTTGTTATTGTTCACACGGAGATGGACCGGTCGATGTGTGGACCGACCCTGGGGACCGTAATGGCCGCCATTGGGGCTCTTCGCCTGCAAATGGAGGCTGCTCTCCACAATTTGACTGCACGCCTCGAGACTGTTTGTTTGAGACCGGACTCCAGCCCTGTGTCAAACCTGCAACATACGGTTACCCCCGCGAAGCTTGATCTACCTCGAGAGGCGGACCCCGAATATGATCAGAAACTGGTGCCAATTGTACCCGCACGATTACAGCGGTACGATACTGGAGCCCCTGCACACCTAGCAAGATCGGCAAAGTCATCGCCTGCACAGGACTCACTTCTTCCTTCTCTTCCGGATACCTCCACTAATATTTTCTGGATTGACTTTTGTGTATCTGATAGACTTCGAGCCTTAACCTTTTTGACTCTTTCAGGCTATATTGATTTCCTTTTTCAACAACGCTTTGACTCTTTTGCTACTGTATTGGTTCTATTGGATGGGGTTTGTGCAACGGATCGTAAGGGCCAGGGCTGAATTTGACTTGAATTCGGTACAATGACTTTCTTTTGGCTCTGCTGGGTTGTATCTGTGGGAGTGAGGGCCAGATGGAATTCCTATTGTGTAGGTTTGGTGTGACTGCTATGATCGCAAAGGGATTTGCTGCCTCTGTGGTGCCGGGGGCTGGGCGGGATGGTCTTTTCTCTGTTGGTGGCTCCCCTATTGGTTTGCTTATTAGTCTGTTATAACTTGCTTAATACCACGGTAGGGGATGTCTGCTTTTGGCGGGGGGAGGGGAGTCCGGGAGCCCGTATCGTTTTGTAATACATCTCCTCCTCCATCTTTTCCCTTCCTTGAGGTGTAGTTTAGGGGGCGACAGGCACGCTGCTAGTGGGGTTAGGTCGTAGCCATCTGCAGGGGTGCAGGGTGGGGGGTTGAGTTTTTTTTTATTTTTCCTTTATTTTGTTCTATGACCTTTCTATTTCCCTTTTCCCTCTTCACAAGAGATGTGGCATATTCTCCTGATCTTTTTGTCCCTCATATCCGGGTGTCGAATGTCCAATCTGCATATCCTGTATCCCTGGTGGGCGGGTCCTGATAAGATTTGCTTATGGTTATCTATATCGTATTGTTTTGCCTCAGCTCTAAGCTGGTATTGATATTTTTCAGATGCCTATAATTGTAATGTATTTCCTCAATTCATTTGCCCGTTCACCGCTGTAATATGTACCACCAAATGACACCCGATATGTACATTTTTACTCTTGTGTTATAATCAATAAAAATATATATAAAAAAAAAAAATCTAAAATCACTGGTATTACTGATGTCCATGGGAATCGTCATTCTACTGATGATAAGATTCTTGAATGTTTCGTCCAATACTATTCCTCTTTAAATACTCCGGAATTAACCCCTTCCTCTACTCAAATTGATTCTTTTTTTCAATCTATTCCCAAATCCCGGACTCCTGTATTGATCTCTCCTCCCTTGATGCACCTATTTCCGAAAAAGAGATACTCCATGCCATTACTCTTTTACCTAAAGATAAATCTCCTGGTCCAGACGGCTTCACTGTTCGCTTTTATTTTCATTTTAAGAATCTTTTATTACCACATCTATTTTCATTTATTAAATAATGTTCTTACCCTGGGGGAATCCAAGGGTTCCTTTACACAAGTGATGTTATGTCTACTCCCTAAGAAAGATAAGGATCCATCACTTTGTAAAAATTATTGTCCCATTTCATTAAATAACACAGATTGTAAAATGTATGCAAAAATGTCATTATTATCTATCAATCTGGGTTTGTTAAAGGCAGATCTATTACTGATAATTCGAGGACTCTCCTTAATATTATTCATCTTGCTTCAAAGATGGATTCCCCGGTTGCTGCAATCACCCTTGATGCTGAAAAAGCATTTGATAGGGTTAGCTGGGATTTTATGTTCGGTGCACTCAAGTGGCTCGGTTTTAGTCCCCACATTATCAAATGAATTCACTTGTTATATTCAGCCCCTTCTACCTCTATTTGGGTTAACGGAGCTCAATCTTCTTACTTTCCTTTACATAGAGGTACCAGACAAGGTTGTCCCTTATCTCCCCTTCTTTTTATTTTAGCCTTAGAACCTTTTATAGAAAAAATTCTACGCTCAACGTCTTATACTGGTTTTTTATGTAAGAAAAATGATATAAAATTCACTGCATACGCCGATGATATTTTACTCTATATCTCTAATCCAGTCACTTCCTTACCTGCTCTCTTCTCTTTACTAAAAGAATATTCCTTAGTTTAAGGATATAAATTGAATATAGATATATCCGAAGTATTACCCCTCAATACATTTTGCCTCCCTCACATGTTTCATGGTTTCGGTTCTGAATGGAATCCTAAAAGTATCAAATGTTTAGGTATCCTCTACACCAATATTATCAAAGAGACTATTAAAATCAACCACAAAGATATTCTTCTAAAGCTCTCCTCACTTATTGATCGATGGTGTCCTTTATTTCGATCTTGGTGGGGAAGATTGGCAACCATTAAAATGATGCTTCTCCCTATTGTTAATTTTTATCTTTCAATGCTGCCCATTTCTCTTCCCCTTCACTTTTTCACACTTATAAACCACACTCTCATCAAATTCTTATGGAATAATCGCAAATCTAGGATTTCTCTTTCTAAACTCCAACAATCAAAGGATTTGGGTGGGGTGAACTTTCCTAATCTGACTTGCTTCCACTCTGCCTTTGCATTAAAACAAATATGGTACTTCTTAGCAGACTCTTTTTCCCTTCCTGTGACAGCATGGAGTACAATAGAACTGGAGCAACGTTCTCCTTTCTCTTTTCTCACATTTACTCGCTTATCTCAACTCCCCCAAACGTTTTCTTATTCCGATCTTCAAACATTCAAAAGCACGTGCCCTATTAATATTTCGCTCTTTTCTCTCACAAGCGCGGTTTCATTCCCTTACTCCTATTTGGTATAATCAATCCCTAAAGATTAATAATAAAGCACTCTTTTGGAAAGAATGGATCGATAAAGGGATTATCCTTTATGATAGTCTTCTCAAAGACGATTCTATAAGGGACTTTTCTGATATTCGTACATCCTTCAACTTGCCCAACACATACTCTTCTCAATTTCCTTTCCTTAAACATGCCCTGACCACTTTCATATTCCAACTCAGTACCCTATCCACTACTGATCCGTCAGATTCCCCTCCACCAGATTTCACTACCCTCTCAAAGCTGCTGTTATTTACAAAATACTTCCCCGTTCCACTCTAGAACGGCTCAAATCTAAACTTGAGCTTACCTGGGAAAGAGATTTATCACAAGAATTCTCCTTTCCAATCTGGGACTCCATTTGGTCTAAAATACACACTGTTTCTCGCTCTGCTAGTACCACACAGACTTTATATTTTTTTGTAATCGGCTTTTTCTCACCCCCTCTGATTTATTCAAATTTAAAGCCTCTGAATCTAAGAATTGTTGGTCCTGTACTTGTGCTGATAGTGATTTTTTTCATATGTTTTTTCAATGTCCATTAGTTAAATCCCTTTGGTCTCATATATAGCAAAGCTAAATGATATTTTAAGTTCGAATCACCCCTTCGATATTGTTCATATTTTTCTGGGTGGCTCTTCCCCCATTTGAAATGTTCCATGCAATGTGCGTAAATTTCTAGATCTGTTTCTAGCTATTTCTTTGCAGGTTATCACAACGAACTCGAAAAATACCTCAAAAATCTTGTACGGTGCTTGGTGGAATCTGTTGTGCCATCATCATAGACTTGATCGTGCTTTTGTAACTACTGATCCCCTTTTGATAAAAAAAGATCTGTTATGGCTACCTTTAACCAACTTCCTTTCTAGATATGTGCCCTAATTTTTCACTTATATTCTATGTATTGTTCGCCTTTTCATTTTCTGCTCCCTCCCCTTCTCTCTCATTTCCCTCTTCTTCTTCCCCCCCTCCTTTTCTTATCCCAAAATACCGTTAAAAGCATCTTCCCTTGGTATAATTCCTAATACTCCCTTTTTGGGATTTTATTTGGTTCTACCATTATATTGTGTAATTTACTGATCTATTTTCATTGCTTCTTGTATTGTAATGATGTTTTACTTGGTTTATCTGATTTAATAAAGCTTTCTAAACTTAAGAAAGTTGTTTGAGGCAGAGATGTATGGCTCCAGGATGACCAATTGGTTGCGCTCAGTGTAAAAGAAGCTGATTCATCTGAGGTCGAATCCATGCATGCCAGTTTTGTGGATAAGGATGGGAAAGGAGACAATACCAAAAGTGGCTGAGAGGTCGAACAGGATGGGAGCTGCTGTGTTTCCTCTTTCCAAGATCAAAAGAATGACAGTGGTGCTAGGAATGAGGGCAGTTTTGGTGCCATGATTAGTCCTGAATCCAGATTTGTGAGGTATCTAGGAGGTGGTTATTGTTGAACTGGTTGCTGTTGATGGGTTTTTCTCTGAATTTAGCTGGGAAAGGAAGGAGGGAGATGGGTCTGTAGTTTACCAGAAACTTTGGGTCTGCAGAGGTTTTCTTTAGAAGAGGTAGTATGGTGGCATTCAGGTGGGGTAAAGTCCTTTGATGATGATGAAGTGTGGGAACTGGTCCGATGGCTCCCCTGAATGCAAGTGTACATTTGGTTGCAGTTTATGATGTGTTGATGACCGGCCAGCAGGTCCAAGCAGTTTCCTGTGTATTCTTCTATTAGGGTAGGAGGTGTAGGAGGGCAGTGAGGGTGTGTTGGTCTGGTTGGGAAGTAAAGCTGTAGCATATGATGCTGATTTTGTTGCTGTAGTAGTGGAGAGTGGAAGAGCTGGGTGCAGAGATCCTGTTATGTTATGTTACCAGTTGTTGTAGCGGCATGGCTACCCAGAAATGGGCTTCTCAGTGATCACAGGAGTTGTGAGAGAGATTATATTGTGCTTATGGGTCTTTAGTTGCTTTCTGAAACTGAGCAAACTGCCGTTAGCTCTTAGATGAATTAAATTAATTTCAATTCAGTTGTATTTGTATAGTGTATGTCTACTCAAATGAGCCTCCCAGCGCTAGTTGCTGACAGCAACCCCTCCACGAAATTGTGATGAACCACTTTCTCAAGCCACTATTAGAACAGGTGGGTTTTCAGCATTTTCCAGAAAGAGACTTCTGACACCTAACTTCTAAGGGAAGTCGGGAGAGCTTTCCAGGGCCTGAAGGTAAGTCATGCAAAAGAGCGGCCTCCATTCCTTGCTCGTCTGATCTTGGGCACCACCAGAAGTCCCTGATTGCTTGAGCGAAGGGCCCTTCTTGGAGTGTAGGGGGTAAGTACGGACCGAATGATAAATGGATATTTTCCATGGACGGCCCGGTGTGAGATACACAGAGCTTTGAAGCAGATTCTTTTTTTAACTGGAAGCCACAGCAGGGCTACGAGGGCTGGTCTAGCTCATTGATGCTTCAGCAGTTTTTGAAGAATTCTTGCGCTGGCATTTTGGAACTCATGGCGCTTTTTGAACACATATTTTGGACTCCCAAGATACAGGGAGTTACCGTAATCTACGTGAGAGTTTATAAGACTCTGTACCACTACCCTTCTTGTGGGGAAAGGTAGCATCTGAAAGAATTTCCTTAAAGATCTTTAAAATGGCGGACATGAGCCTGACAATTTTTTGACTTGCGTCTCCATGATGAGCTTGTCATCTATCCAGACGCCTAGGCTTTTCACTGCTTGGACTGGCTTAGGGCGATCGCCCAGATATTCTGGCCATGAGAGTTAGTGCCACCTAGAACTATTATTGCCTACCAGCAGAACCTCAGTTTTGTCATCGACAAGCTTTAACTTACTAAATAGGGAGGGAATTCTAGAGCTTGGATGCCAGATAAGCAACAGACTTCCTTCCACTTCCAGCCCTTTTGATTCTGGGAGTGCCCAGAAGAAAGTTGTGGTTTAACCTTAGATCTCCAACTTTATTATGTGGGACGATGAGATACTAAGGATGTGTGGTTTAAGGCATGTTTTACCTTATGTACAATGCATAGTGTTTTAAATTCTATTCTTTTATTTGTTGGTAGCCAGTGGAGGCTGACCAGTGCAGACTGTCTTTTTGGAAGGCTCAGCAGAACTCTGGCTGCAACATTCAAAATAATCTGCAGCCTCCTGGTAACATACGCAGGACTGTGGAGGTAAAGAGAGTTTCCATAATCTTATCATGACAAAATGAGACCTTAAATCACCATTCTTCGGATTTCCACAGCAAGTCATTTGATTATCTTCCTGAGGGTTCTTAACAGCCCAAAGCACATTTCTGCCTCTTTCCTAGCCTGTGAGGCCACAGTAAGGTCTATGTCCAAGACGACTCCCAGACACTTAAGTTCCCCTTTAAGGGAAGGACAGTCACCCAGGCATGAGGGCCAGGTATTGTAGTCCTAGAGGGAGGGGTTGTTCCCCACCACCATGACCTCCATCTTGTCGCAGTTCAGTTTAAGGCAACTGGTGTTCCTCCATTTGTTCATTTGCTCCAGGCAGATGGATAGATTTGCCGCAGTTTGGCTGATGTTAGGTGCCAAGGAGGCGACGATCTGGGTGTCTTCGGCGTACGACAACATCGTCAAACCAGCTGAACAAATGATATCAACTAAGGGGCATACATGTGTGTTAAAAAGGGTGGAGCTCAGAGTAAGCACTGGGATACTCCACATTTGAGCTGATGGGCCTGTGACAGGTCCTTCCCTGATCTGAAAGTTTTCATTACCCAGAAAAGAGGTCAGCCATTTTAATGTGTTGTCCGTGATTCCTAGCATCTCCAGCATATGTTGAAAGATAGAGTGGGAAACGGTATCGAAGGCTGTGCTTACATCAAGAAGGATGAGCGCAGTTGAGCCACCTTGATCTAAAGTTTCCCTGAGGACATATTTGGTCAGTAAGAGAGCCACCTCAGTACTATATCCGGATCTGAAACCGGTTTGAGCCTGATATAGAAAATTATGGGTTTCCCAAAAATTGATCAAATAACTGTTGACAAGTTTCACTAAGATCTAAGAGATTGGTCTGTATTGCTCTGCCTTATCGGCATTTATAAGGAGAGCTTTTTCAGCAGTGGGCTGATAATCACTTGATTTTAGCAGTCAGGAACTTGTCCCTTTTTCAATGATACATTATATAGGGTGGTCAGGACTGGTAGGATGATATCTCCTCCTTTCAGTATAATGTCAATGGGGCTGGATCTAAGGGTAATCCAGATTTAATTGTGTTTGCTACTTCCCAGAGGACATTGCTGCTATGCTGGTGTAAAGTCGAGATAGATGGGGTGGCTTTGCTGTTTAGTAAACAGCCATTAGCAGCAGGATGCGGGTCTAGGTCCCTTGCCAAGGAATCATAGATAAGGCTGACCTTGCTAATGAAGAACTTGGACAGCTCCTCGCAGAGTTTCTTGGAGGGGGGAGGACCTACTGCTGCAATTTTAGGGGTCCATTAGGATGGCAGACGGATCGCCACCGCCATGCAGGTGGTGGCGATTCGTCCGCCATCCTTGCCCGTCCGCCACCTTTCTTCCCCCCGCCATATTACAATGGCAGGGGGGACCGTGGTGGAGGGGAAGACCGTCCGCCGCGGTCGCCTTGCGACCGTGGCGGAAAAGGCCTGATATGGTGGTGGTGTCTATCAGACACCGCTAGCCATATTAGGATGGCCTGGGAGGAATGCCTTGCCACGAAAAGGCATACATTCCTGCTTTGGGGGTCCGTTGCGGGCCCCAAGGGCAAGGGGTCTGGGGGGTGTACATGGGGGGTACCTATGGTACCCCCCTGTGTTTCACAGCACAGCATGGCAGGCACCGCGCGGTGCCTATCATGTTGTGTTGTGAAATGTACAACAAGCATTTTTCACATTGCGGCGGCCGGTGCTTTAAGCACCGTCCGCCGCAATGTTAAAAATGCGGGATGCACCAGCCACTTTGGCGGGTGCATCCTAATTGGGGGCACGGTTCCTCCGCCCTTGTGCGGACGGTACCTGCCCCCGACAGATGGCGGACGGACTTTGTCCGTCCGCCATCCTAATGGACCCCTTAGTTTCTAGGAAGGAGTTTACAATCATGTTAATTTCTTTGGGGGCTTTTGCGGACTGAGAGATCCTGTCAACAAAGTCCACTAGCCTAGCTGATTGCGTGCTGATTCTTCCCTTTTACATTCCTTCGTTAGCTCCCTGATCTCAGGTGTGAACCATGTAACAATGGTTCGGGGGGCTTCCGAATTTTTCTTGGGATCAATGTCTTTAAGGATGACTCGATCCATTCCTCAAATGCCCTGTAAGCAGTGTTAACACACCGATTACACACCGAGGCCTGCAATGCCTCTGTCCATCATGTAATGTCAAGGTTGAACCCCTGCCTGGTCCGTTTGGAGTAAGGGGCACTGTGTATGGATGTTTCAGCGGGCAGCTGCACTTTGGAATGCTCTTCCCTTGAAACTCCAGACCCTTGGCGACTTGCTTTCTTTCCGCAAGGCCGGCAAAACTTTTTTGTTTTCCGAGCTCTGTTAAAATTCATACCCCCCATTTTTAATAATATTTTCTGTGTCCTGTTGTGTTGTGTTCGCTACCTTGTCGGTGCGCCGGGACGCTCCTTCGCTGGAGCAGCCGTGCGCAATACAAATACTAATAACATAACATAACATAACATTAATTACCAACTCAACCATTAGATGGTCTGACCAGAGTACATGCCATAGGTCATTCACCATTAAATTGGTCAAGTTTGTAAAAATGGGATCCAGTATATGTCCTCACTGTGTGTAGGGAGCATAACTAACGGTGCAAGTTGGATTGCTGTTAAGTTGTTTGACAGATTTAATTATTGTGTGTAGGTGTTGTCCTCCAGATGAATATTCAAGTACCCCAGCAGTGTGAAGTTCACTGAGTGAAGACTGTGGAGCGCAATGGTTTCTGGGATGGTATGTACAAATTCCATGGCAGGCCCAGGAGGTCTATAGAGGAGCAGACCTGGGAATGTAAATGAGTGTGAGAGTTTGATATAGGGACACCAGGTTTTTTCATTCTGCAATGGTTATGAGGAGGGGGGCATGCATTCAAAATTGTTTTTAAAAATAATGGTGATCCCTTCCCCGTGCTTGCAAGCTCGATCATTTCTTGCAATTGCAGAATCTGGTGGGAGAGCAATCGCAATGTCTGGACTGCTGTCCTTGTTAAGCCATGTTTCTGTGAGAAATAGAGCTGCAGGTTGTTGGTATTCCAGCAGGATGAATATTTTCAAACTGTGTTTGGGTAATGACTTGCAATTTAGAACTCACATGAGCCAAGCGGTTTTTGGTTGATGCCGGGTGCCCTTACTATCCAATGAATCTGCTGATTGAGGACTGTTTGCAGCAAGGACATCTACTGTGGGTTCATCTGGGATGCTGTACCCACATGCTTGACATCTAATAGTTAGGATAGCCGGGTCCATCGAATGATGCATACTTTCCTGGGTGTATGATTAAGGCTCTTTAGGGTCTCTATGGTGTAGTGAGTATCAACTGGGCCACGAGGAGTAGGGGTTCTGGACCCAGCTGGCCATGTACAGGACAGATGGGCTTGCCTTTGGCATGCCAGGGATGTGCCCACTGCGCGGGTCCATGCACTGGACCTCATTAACCCTTTGGCCGCAGCGGTAATTCCGCCACGGCGCTAGGGAGGAGGGGGGACGCGCGGCGCCGCCATGCTCGTGACGGAACCACTCCGTCACGAGCCAAGGGCGCGCTGTGCTTGTGATGGAGTGATTCCGTCACACCCCACCCGCTCAATAGAACGCGCCGCGCAGGCGCGGAAGATCATATGCGTGGGCGGGGCGGCCGCACCATGACAGAACCATTCCTTCACCAGCGAGGCGCATCTGTTGCTCGTGACGGAGTGGTTCCGTCACGAGCATGGAACGGGTTAAATAAAGTGGTCGGGCTTGATGCAAAAAAGCTCAAACACCAATTAATATCATGCCCGCTTCCGTGCTATCAAGCTGGCTCTAAACACTGCCAAGGAGAGTCTACCTCCTGTAATGCCCCGAAGCCCTGCCCAAGAAAGTCCAACTAAGCAAAACGTGCAAGTAAGGGTAAACAAAGTGTTATGAAATAGTTTAAGGCTTCTAGATTTGCCCAATGCTCCTCTTGTTCTCCCTCTGTCTCCCGCTATTACAGTAAATTCACCAGGACAATGTTACAATATTAAAAAGCAGTTTGTTTCAAGCAGCTTTAGGGCATTTAAAACATAAAGTCACAAGTTATAAGATCTTAAAATCACCGCTCACATTCTTATTCTTCCGCGCTCCGTGCCTCATTATATAGAGTGGCCCGGCGTGCTGCAAAAAAAGTTAGAAAACCTACCAAAATGGTGCCCGCTTCCATGCTATAGGGCTGGCTCCAAACACAGCCAAGGAGAGCCTACCTCTGTAATGCTCTGAAGCACCACCAGAGAAAGTGCTGATAGTGCAACTAAGCAAAACGTGCAAGTATGGGTAAAACAAGTGTTACAAAAAAGTTTCAGACTTCTTGATTTGCCTGACCCTTCCCTTATTCCCCCACTGTTTCCCGCTATTACAGTAAATTCACCAGAACAATGTTAAAATATTAAAAAGTAGATCTTAAATCACTTTGCACATTGCTGTGGATCCTGTGAGGGGTTGATGTTCGTTGAGCTGATGGCGGGGGATGTGAAGTCCTTTACTACGGAGAAAATCTTTTTGGCATTGTCGAAGTTGTTCTCAACTGAACCAGAGGGCTCCTCTTTTGGTGCTTCTGTCATTTTTGTCATGGGTGGGTTTCAACTGGCGTTCTGGCTGCTTGCAGTGGCGTTTGGAGAGTCACAGATCTTCTTTGTACCAGCGAGCTTGAGGTCTGTGCTTTAGATGGTGATGATCTTGGGCGGGCCAAGGAGTCTGCACAGGAGGTTATCCAGGTGTTGAAGTTGGTAATGGGTTTAGCAAGGTCATCTTGGCGCAGTGGGCAGCGGCTTGGGGCTCTGTTGTCAAGGTTTACTTGGGGATCATGTTCTTGTTGCGTCTGGCGGTTTTGGTGGGTGTAGTTCTGTGTTGATGGGGAGGTGCAGACCAAAGAGAATGAGTCTGTAGTCAGTGAAGCTGAGGGGGTGGGCTTGTCCACTGTGATGTCAGAGAAGACTAAGATGTTTTGACTGTTTCCCAAATGCGCTATTTTGTAGGCTTATCAAATATTTGCATTTAAAGAGGCATGGTTGTGCAAACCTCAACATTTTTGCTTGCAATAAAATATGTGATATTACTAAGCTAATTTATTTATTTCATTGTCTTTATATTACAATACATTCCCTCAGATTGATTGTTAGCGCTCTCTAAATAAATAAATATATGCGCATGCCAACGATTTATCAGTCCTTGTAACGGTTTGATGGAGGTGAGGTGCCAGTTAATATTGGTACGGTATAATAAGAAGTGTGTGCCTATCTGCATATGTGCATACCTGCATATTAAGATTGTAATAGTTATTTGCTTTTTGTATTTTTTATTGTGCTTTTATGTTTATGATGGTCCAGACTGATGTAGATGGTTTTTCCCTTTTCCATGTTTTGATGATGGCAGTGTAGATGGCCATGAATATGATCACCTTAACAGGCTCGATTCTAGGGCATGTGACTTGCTTGATATGATCCTTAGGGCCCGATTCACAGAACTAACTTAAGACAAAATCCTAAACTTACTACTTTTGGTATTCACAGAAGTGAGGATTTTGTCTAAAGACAGACTTAAGACTGACTTAAGACAAAATCCTAACTTAAGTCTGTCTTAAGTCTGTCTTAAGTCTGTCTTAAGACAAACTTAAGACAAAATCCTAACTTCTGTGAATACCAAAAGTAGTAAGTTTAGGATTTTGTCTTAAGTTAGTTCTGTGAATCGGGCCCTTAATTTTTATCATGATCCAATCACACCTCAAGCACAGAGTAAAGAGATGCATTGCAAGATAATCTGGCTTAACAATGAGAACTGTAATAAGAGAAAGAAATGATCATTAAATTAGATATTTTTTTAAGAAACTCCTTATTTAATCATTGGGGTGTGCTTTGTAAGTAATGCGATCGCTTGCGACATGTAAATAAACACCAACATAACTTTGCTGCGCTGTTTAAAGCAGGTACAGGTGTGTTTGCTGGAGTGTTATCCTGTTTGAGGCAGATGGCATGATAGATTTAGCATTGACAAGCAAAGCTTGGGGCAATTTCTGAGGTGAAACAAAAAAATAGCAGGATGTGAAGACAGATCGTTTAATTAAATTAATACCTGTTAGATATATTCTCTTTAGCGAAGTCAGAAGTGGTGTTTACCTGACATGAAAAGCAATAGCTGTATTTACCATGTTATGTTGTGACTGTAATTAATAAATGCATTCTTGATTAACAGAGGATTAATTGGGACCAAAGTTACAGCTATTTATTATAATGCACTTGCTTATTCATCTCATCATAGATGGGGAATATGCTGAAAGACTACAAAACTGTAATACCTACATCTCATGACAAACGTGTGTAAATCAGTCGCATAACTTTATAGTCACGTGATGTCTGCTACATTCATTTGTAAAGATTAGGTTTAAACCCATGGTGACAGGCATTCTGGACAGTGGAGTTCCAAACTATGATGCAAAGCAGGCAGCCAAAATTATGTGACGTGAATAGTAGATTATACCGCATTGTATAACACATTCTATGGTATTATTATCCCACTGTGTAGTCATTTTAACAAGTAGTCATACTAAAGTAATCCTAAACTGTTTGCAAAACACAGGGGGGCATATTCACAAGGAGCTATTGCCAAATTAACTGCACTTTACCGCATCCAAAGTCGTGGTAAATTTACCCCCCATTCACAAGCTGGTGCAAACAGCCCACAGCACCGGTTTACCCGCGATAGCAGCCGCAAAAAACATTGCCACAGAGGACCCCCGCAATTATCGCTAATGAGATGCAGAGTAGGCGTTTCCATGCCGAAAACAGCGAAAACACCACATCTCAACATTCACAACGACCAGCCAGATCTGCGATAAGAACACAAAACACGTGATGAGGCGCGTTAGCAGCAGGAAATTACCACCTGCTCTGACCTGGTGTAAAGTCGGACCACAGCCTGCACCACAAAAGGGAGACTAGCCCACAGCCACACCTGAAGACAAACAGATGCCATGGAGCAACTGAACATGCAGCACGGACACCTAAGGGGGCCACAACACCCACTGACACCACACCCAGGACCACCCCTCCCTGGCACCCCCCGACCAAAGACATGCTACATCAGCCACACCTAAAGATGCACAAAATAATCTGACTTGCATAATCACAACTGGTGACATGCATGTGTCGTCACAGAAATGAGCATCACACATTCACTTTTGAAGCAAACAATGAAACTTTATTGAAATTAACACAGAAATAAAATGAAGACACATGACGGCTCCCCTCGACACAATCCGTAAGTCACAGCCTGCAAGACAAAAAACATGATGAGAAGGTGTGTCCTGTGCTCATCAAAGGACAGAGAGAGAGCGAAGGAGAGAGAGAGAGAAGAAGAGAGGGGGGGAGAAGGAGAGAGAGAGAGTAGAATAGAAGGGGAGAGAGAGAGAGAGTAGATGAGAGGGGGAGAGAGAGAGAGAGAGTAGAAGTGAGGGGGAGAGAGAGAGTAGAAGAGAGGGGGAGAGAGAGATAGAGAGTAGAAGAGAGGGAGAGAGAGAGAGAGAGTAGAAGAGAGCGGGAGAGAGAGAGTAGAAAAGAGGGGGAGAAAGAGAGAGAGTGCCGCCCCTGAGCACCAGGCCACACTGCTCACCTGCTGCCACCGGTGCGTCTCCTATCACTTTTCGGTATGTATAGCAGTACACCAAGTCACACATCAGAGTCAAACGTGTCATCTGAAACAGAGTCCAGATACATGACTGGCACAGTACACACACTTGCACAAGACAACATCGCCCGCCTGTGCATGCACACCCAGGCAGCGGCACACCAGTCCCTCCCGCCACACATCAGAGCATGCCCGCACATGCACACCCGGGCCTCACTGCTCACCTTCTGCCTCCGGCGTGTCGACAGGATGTCCCACCACATGCCGATGCAAGCCACAAGCCCAGTGCCCGTGGATATGGCACCCTCCACACCATGCAGCCAAGCTGCACAGGCCACCAGGTCTCACGTCTGGTGCTGGGTTTTGATTTCTCCATGGCATGGGATCTGTTGTTTAACTGGGGTGGCGAAGTGGCGGGTATGACTGTGTGCAAATATTTGCTATTTTGCACACTCTCGTTTGTACTGAACCTTTTTAAAAGTACTTACTGTGGAACTGCTATTTTTTAACGCTACTCCTGCTTTTATTTGTTTTTAAATTACTGTGAGCTCACCTTCACCTCTTTGACGCCCGCTGTCCTGTCCGTCGGCTCCCCGTTCCACCACGGGTTCTCCCGCTTGACGTGGAGGGAGCGAAGGTGGGACAGGGCTTCAGTCACGGGTCAGAGGTCGGGGGGTGGGAATAACCCTGTTGGAGCACTATTTAGTTGTTGGCTCCACAGGCACTCGCTGGATCTGTTGTTTAACTGGGGTGGCGAAGTGGCGGGTATGATTAATAATATTTTCTATTTTGCACACTCTCGTTTGCACTGAACCTTTTTAAAAGTACTTACTGTGGAACTGCTATTTTTTAACAATGCTCCTGCTTTTATTTGTTTTTAAATTACTGTGAGCTCACCTTCACCTCTTTGACGCCCGCTGTCCTGTCCACCGGCTCCCCGTTCCACCACGGGTTCTCCCGCTTGATGTGGAGGGAGCAAAGGCGGGACAGGGCTTCAGTCACGGGTCAGAGGTCGGGGGGCGGAAATAACCCTGTTGGAACACTATTTAAACGGTCATGTGTTCGTCGCGCAGCCGAAGGCGCGCCAAAGGCAAGCCCGTCTGTGCCCGTCCGCGCTCGGACGGGGCCAGGGGCCACCCCCCTGCCTGAAATTCTACAGCTTACAGTTATTCCCGTGATGACCTACTTAGACTCAGGCCTAAACGCTATGCCAACTGTGAGACGCTGCTGTTAGATGATTCTTCAGTTGGCTGCCCTGATTGTACGTTCTCCGCTTCCCATATCCATTTAGGAATAACGGGGGAGAATGGAGAAGACAGGAATAAGATCTCAGATATGAATAAAGCTCATGACAGACAGTTCAATTTCTTCAGCACGAACTGTAGTTCACTGCCCAAACATAAAGAGGATATTTTTAATCTCTTAACTGATGAACAGCCGGATGCATTATTTTTAACCGAGACTTGGTTAAATGCTAGTTCAGGGCCAGATATTGCCACAGCTCTCCCCCCAAATTATGCCATAGTTAGGAAAGATCGATTGTACCAAGGCGGGGGCAGCATAGGGATAATCTTTAAAAAAACATTTCAATTCAAAGATCTTAATCTAGCCAACTGTGAAGCTGGTCTTTTTAAACTTACTTTGACTCCCCAAACTACATTCACTGGAATCCTGATTTATCGGCCACCTGGGGCGGCTGGGGATTAGGCGGCTGCTTTGTCAGAGCTAATTGCTCCATTTTTAATGGAAGCTTCTATGTTTTCCATTCTTGGGGATCTCAATTTGCACTTGGAGGATCATAGTTGCCCTATGATCCTCAATCTTCTTTCTGACCTAGAAGCACTTAATGTTCAATTGTGGTACAATGGCCCCACTCATTCTGCAGGTCATTTATTAGATCCGATTTTTGCAAATTTCGATCGTATAATCTGTGAGCCCGCTTCCCCTATTTTATGGTCTGATCATTTTCTTATCCATTTTAAAATTTGGGTTCCTAGTACCAAAAATCTGATCACATCGGAAGTCTGGTTCATGAATTGGCAAAAACTTAGTATAAATGATCTCAATGCACAGCTAATCAATTCAAGCCATGACGCTGTTTTTAAGGAGCTTAAAATAAGTGACCACAAAGTGATCAATAGCTGGCTAGCCAGTGCCGTACAGACTACAGCTCAGCTTACTTTGAGTAAATGCAAATCATGTAATCCCCCTGTCCCGTGGTTTACTGAGAAATTAAGAGAAGAAAAAAGTAATTGTAAAAAATTAGAGAGGCAGTGGAGAAGAGATTATAACCTAGCCACTAAGGAAATATATAAACAAGCACTTAATGCCTACCATTTGTCATGTAAAATAGCTAAGGGTAATTACACTAAAGATACCATCTTAGCCGCACAGAGCAACCCTGGCACCCTTTTTAAAGTTTTAAAAAATCTGGCAGGAGCGGCTCACCAACCTGAACCCCCGACTCTGTCCACTACGCAATGCAATCTCATAGCTAACTTTTTTAATGAGAAATTAACTATGATTTATTCTAATTTTAGCAAAAATGATGAGGCCACAGACTCTGTAGCAACTGCCCCTCTCCCCAGTGAGAGAGCGGAAAGGATGAATTTCCCGGAGAACATACTAACAAGGTGGCAATCTATGGACAACACGACTTTTGTAGAAGTACTTAATAGCATTAGAACAGGCTCACCTCAAGACCCAATTCCTGCGTCCATTCTAAAGCAGCTGGATCCTTTCATTTTGGGTGTAATTAGATCTTTATTAAACGCTTCTTTAGAGGAAGCTGTGGTACCCGATGACTGGAAGCGTGCTATGGTAGTCCCCTTGCTGAAAAAGGCAAATGGCGACCCAGAGATTTTTTCTAATTTTCGCCCAATATCATTACTACCTATTTTTTCGAAAATTTTGGAAAAGCACGTAAATAAACAACTAGCTGACTTTGTCAATGATAACAATCTGCTGCACTTTTCTCAGTCAGGGTTTAGAAGGGGCCATTCCACGGAGTCAACCCTATTAGGGGTCACTGAAGCCATCCGAAAAGAACTGGATGGAGGCGGCACAGCGGCACTCATTCTTTTAAATTTGAGTGCCGCCTTTGACACCATCTCCCACAAAACCCTGATTCAGACCTTAGAGGGCATAGGAGTAAGTGGGAAAGCACTAAGATGGCTGGAACAATTCCTTTCACATCGGACCTTTCAGGTCTTTTCCAAAAACAACTCCTCTGATATCCTCAACTCCCTCTATGGGGTACCCAGGGCTCTATATTGAGTCCATTATTATTTAATATTTATGTTACCCCACTGGCTAAAATTGCTGAAGAAATGGGCCTTACTATTTATTCCTACGCGACTGATACGCAATTAGTGTTCTCCCTAGCAGCTACAGACAAATCTAGTATTTCCCTTCTCCGTTCTGGACTCCTGAGAATGGCTGATTGGCTGCACTCAAACAAATTGAAACTGAACGGGGAAAAGACAGAGTTACTGATCTTTGGTGATCATAAGGATCTTTGGGGCCCCACTCATTGGCCGTTTGAAATGGGCCCGACCCCGGTTGCGGTACAATCTGCTCGCAACCTCGGGATAATAGTTGATGACAAGTTGTCAATGCGCGCACAAACCGCTAAAACGGCTTCAACATGCTTTGCAATCCTCAAATGGTTGAAGAAAATACTGTGGCAACTCCCGGAAGGGGCACAGAGAACAGTAATACAGGCCTTAATAGGTTCTAGATTAGACTACAGAAACATCCTTTATTTAGGAACTAATAAAGACACTATTAACCGTCTTCAGGTTATTCAAAATGCCGCAGCTAAGTTGCTCCTTCATCTCCCAGGGCGTACAAGCATGTCAGAACATTTGAAGTAATTGCATTGGCTGAAAATCGCCAATAGAGTGAAATTTAAAGCACTCTGCTATATGTTTCGGATCAATGTGAGGGAAGCACCTACCTATTTTTGTAAACTGGCCCAGAAATACTTGCCCTCCCGTACTCTTCGGTCTATGTCACAAGTCAAATTTGTTGTCCCCAGGTTCAAACGAGCACGCTTGGGCGGATGCTCGTTCACTTATTTGGCCCCAGTTTTGTGGAATTCTCTTCCACTCAAACTTCGTCTGGAACCTAGTTACCTCCAATACCGGAGGGGAGTCAAAGCCTGGCTATTTAATCAGTAGCGTCCACAGTACTCTTTCTTCAGTTAAACAGATCCAAGGTGCCGAGAAACCCTCAGGTTAGCTGTTGCGCCATACAAATGTAATCAATAAATAAATAAATAAATAGGACACACCAGGGCACCCGGCACCATCGCAGGCTGCAAACTCGCTCAGCCCAAAGGGTGCCACTAACTCTGTGAACGTGGAATAGCGGCCACTTGGTGGTAGGCCTGCACAGCCGGCTGGCTCAGCCTACACTGCGGTCCAGCAAGGCACACAAATCCTGAGCAGTCTGGACCGCCGGTAAGGGGCATCATTGCAGGCTGCACACCCGCTAAGCAGCTTGAGGTGCCAATGACACAGTGCACCCAAATTCACCCTCCCATGGCGGGATGCCTGTGCCAGCTGCAATGCAGCGTGTGCCACGAACCCTGTTCAACCCCAGTCAGCGTCCTGTGGCGGGGTGTCTTTGCCGGCCCCAATGCAGCATGTGCCACAAACCCTGTTCAACCCCAGTCAGCGACACGTAGTGTTAGGCCCGTGCCGGCCTCAAGACCTCGGGTCAGTCATCCAGTCCCCACCGGAAGAGGGGTATGTGATGTCGTCGGCCCCTTATATTTGCAGGGTCACATGGCCTGTGACGGATGGGGGTCGTGTGCATGAAAACCTGCCCTCCGGGAGTGGCTGTTACATGCTGACAACTAGACCAGTGACCTGCACACCATCAGCGAGAACTAGCAGAGTGGTCTGGCCTGCCATACACTAGAATTCACAGGGCTTGCAGTAATGACTCGTGGGCACTGAGTGTCGTTCAGTCCATGTCTGCACAAGGAAGTGACTGATGCGTGTGTCCCTGTTGTGGTGTCCATGGGACCCCTTACACAAATTGCTATGCAGCACCATCTGACTGGCATCCCACAGGATGAGCATCATTGACGCAAGGGAAATCCCTGTCCCTACATTCATCCACACATTCATACATGAATGATGAAAGACATGACACAGCAGTGCGTCACTGGATGTTTATTGCACATCCAGTGCAGCTCTGCAGCTGGAGCGGTACAGGGCAATGCCGAGCACACTACACAATATGGGCCCATGGAGGGACAGCCAGAGTCCATCCGGGGGTGACAAGTCATGCGGAAGAGGAAGGGTACAGTCTGCAGTCTGGTCGCCGTGTCATTGATCATCAAACGGGTTTTGGCAGTCCATGTCGCTGTCCAAGGTGTGTGTATCGTGGGTCAGTGGAAGGTCATGAGGCCATGTGCGGGACCAAGCAGAAACAGGCCAGGTGGTGGAAATTAATGCTACTGATTCCTTCTGATCACAGGCACATCCACATCCTCGTCCCCAGATGTGTTCTCTGCCACACCTGTGGGTGTTGCGGTACCTGCTGCAGCACTGTGTGCCACTGACGCATCTGGTGCCGGAGTGGTTAGGCCTGCTGCACTGGGAGGCAGTGACACACAAGGGGGCGGGGATGTGGATGGTGTGGGAGCAGTAGCATTCATCATCTCCACGTCTTGTGGCAGCAATGCCATGATGAGGATCTGTAGGGCATGGTAGATCCCAGCTACATTCCGCTGATGTGCAGCTGTGGCTGCCATCCTTTCCGCCTCCATCCGCACCATGTCCTCCATGAGCCTCCGCATGTGTCCCAGCTCACAGCTGGTATCGCTGGAGCTACTCTGAGCGGACAGGTGTTCTTCTCTCTGTGTCATGACTCCAGCAATGTCAGTCAGGGCTCGTTGGAGACCATGGAGTGGGCCTACACACCCAAGGATGGCATCAAGTTTGGTTGCCATGATGCCGAAGCCCAACTGCACCTGCTCTGCGGTCTCCCTCTGGCACTCCAACACACGGCGTTGGAAGCAATGTGTTGTTCCTGGGGGTGTTGGGGGAGTGCCAGGTATGTGGGTGCCTCCTGCTGGGTGCTTTGGGTAGTGGGTGGGGTCTCCTCGATGTAGCTGGGCTGCCCTGATACTGGAGGTGAGTGGTGGATGAGGTCAATGATGTCTTGGATGGTTTGGGTGTCGATGCTGGTGTTGTCCTCCTCGTCATCAGTGAAGAGTAGCTGGGACTGCTCTGCAGGAGGTGTTGACAGTGCCCCTGTGATGTGAAGGGGAGATGATGCATTACAATGAGTCCACATGTATGTAGCCGCATAGTACATGTTGACATTCAGACAGCATGGCATTGTACATTGTGACAGTCTGTAGATCTGGGCGAGGACCCAGAGTCATTGTGGGTGTGCACTATGCTCTGCTTGATTGTGCATGTGTGACATTGTGCCTATCTCCACCTGTCCCCCCAGTACCTGGTGGTCACTCACCCTGTTGTGGTTGTGTTGTGTCGTGTCGAGCAGTACCCGCTCCCCCATGTCATCCAGCTAGAGCTGCGGTGCTGGGACCCCACCTCCAGTCTGCGTTGCTGCCTTCTAGTTGGCGGAGAGTTTCTCCTTGGTCCGCCGCTTGATGTCATTCCATTGCCTCTTGACCTCGTCCATTGTCCTCTTGTGCTCACCGACGGTATTCACCTTGTCCACGATGTCCCGCCATATCCCATTTTTGGTGACCAATGACATGTTGGAGGGGACAAACAGTTGTTGATTATGTTCCATCACTTCTGTGACTATGATCCTGTTTGCCTGATGACTGAACTTCGCCTTCCTCCTTTCCCTTCCCTGTCCCTGAGGTCCGGGGATGGTCGTCCAGGGTGCTTGTGGGGTTGCGTTCATCCGCAGCGCCTGCTCCGGCTGCCTCCATGGTCCTTGGGTGTTGGTCACTTTGTGTTTGGGTGTTTTTTCTACTTTATGGTGATTTTTCCTGCCTGCCAGGTGTGTGTTGCAGGCTTGGCGCTGCTTGTCGCTGATTTCCTCATCGCGCTTTGGCCCATCGCAGGTTTTTTGGTGTTGTTGTTTGTGTTTTTGTCTCCATCGAGGTGGTTGTATCACAGACATTAGCCACGGTTTCGGTAGACTATCGCATGCTACCGCTGTGTTGTGAATTCCACGTTGTCACAGAGTTGTTTTCCTGTGATAGGCTGCGGTGTTGAAAGTTGCGTTACGTACGCTACTCTTGCGGAAGTTATCATGGGTTCTTGTGAATATACCCCAAAGTTTTTTTAGTAAAGGAAAGTATACAAATTCACTAGATCCAGTTGAAAATGGTATGGCTCAAGAAATGTTACTCATTTATAGACATACTGGGTTTATTTAGTGTGGAACTAGCTATAGGGGGTGTTGGGTGCTTTACAAAGAATACAACTCACATGCAGTAGAAATAACAAGAAAGCACAGTTGGAGCCAATAATATTAATTTTTGTTTTAGTACAGAGAAGATTATAGGGAGCTGTACATAGAATATCGGTATAATAAATCTGGAGAGAAGAGAGAACTCAACATGAAGAAGTACAAGCCAGAGGGCTCCTTTGTCTGGTAGATGAAGTTTGTACAAGTGGACCTTGAGGTTTACCTGAAGGAGAGCAGATTAGGATTCAGTCTAATGCTTGGAATACCATTGAGTTTGGTAACAATAACAATCTGTTATTGTGCACCAAGATACCCTTGGGTGAACGTGAACATTACCAATATACATGTTATGATATGTGATGGGACCACAAGAACATTATATTATTAATACCATCCCTTCTGACCCCAACAGCAGCATGGTGTGTGTTTGAAAAACTGTATACATATAGGTTTTTACCTAGGTGTACTTTTCTTGTAATATAAGGTGTGCTTCTTTTATTCTGCAAATCCCAGGTATGCTTCAGAAAAGGGCTTGAATGTTGTGTTTACTCTGTGTCCACACATGAGTCTTTAGAAGCACCTATTTCTAATATGGAAAGTCATGCAGTGCAGATTTGTATGTTACACATGTACAGCTGTCACATATTGATAGGTAGTACAGTACTGTTTAAGACATCAGATTATTAAAAGTGAAGTAAATTCTTTGGTAGTTTTTCTGTATTCTGAGCACCATTTTGAAATAACTTCTACCTTGAGAACAATGTATTTTTCAACTATATTTAAGCCTGTTAGGATGCTTTTCATGATGCAGCCAGAAGCCCTCCTCCAGCCCGTCACCTGGGGGCATTAATACTTTCTGTGCAGTAGCTTCCCCTTATTAGCAGCAATTTAACACCTGAGTATGAAATATGAAATACCAGCATTTATAAAGCGCACGTCCAAAGAGGTGTCCCGGCTTTGGTGGCCGTCGGGAAGATTAAGCGAGCTATTGCCCAGATTCACATGGTGCTGGACTAACCTGCCGCCGGCGATCGAACCGGGAACCCCGTGGTCCGGAGTCAGGCATTCTGGCCACTGTGCCACACCTCTTCCAAAGCAGTGTACCCCTGAATTGTAACAGTTTAATTTTTTTATTGCAGAAGTAGAATGTAATTTCTAGTTACTTTGATCTTTTTAGGCTACAAACAGCGTTTTTGGTTGAAATCTGTAAATTATGGAACTATTGTCAGAGTATATGGCATGTGCAATAAATCCCTATATAGGTGGAAGATGCTGCAGCGTGTAATCACATAATTCCACTCGCCCTGCCATTTTCTACTGAAAAAACTGCATACCAAACATCCTAATATATATCACTATGTATTTGGCATTCTCCCTAGATTCCCCCACGTTTCTACCCAAAACTGTTAAATATCACCCTAAAAGCCAGATACCAGAACTTTTTAGATATTGCCTCATGTATGGGACATTCGGACATATCTTTCCATGAAGAAGGTATAGTTGTAAACCTCTTCCCACAAACACCAGAACCATCCTCAGATTACTACACAATTCTGTACATCACATCATACCTACGTCGTGACCATGAAATGGGCAAATCCCAGACGTCAACCTAGCTACAATCTGGGCCTTAATCTCAATATGACAATACAGTAATAGGGCATGTTCCATCTGGAAAAAACATTACATTAAGCAGTGTCATGGAAACCTGCCTAACATTCGATATGATGGTCATAAATTATTGATATTTTCATTTTTCCAGTGTATGCCTTCACTCAGTTTTCCATGAGTAGCAATAAGTAAATTTCCAAATGCAATATCTTGCCACCTTTCATAAAACATTCAAACATTTACAGAAATCAAATGAAAACACAATATATTGAGCGATTATGTGAATATCACAATATTTTTCCAAGTTTCCCAAAAACTTTTCCACAAAAAATGAGAAAAAAACGCGAAGCCAATATCAGAATATTGAGCTGTTTTGCCACTTTACATTAACATATTTCCGTAAACCAATTAATCTCAAAAGGTGTGGAAAAATATCACATTCTAACTGAAAAGAAGTTTGTCACATGTAAGGTTGCATAACACAGAAATGGGGGAGACTTTTCATTCACAAAACGGTTATAGTGGAGGTCAACTCTTGGAAAAAGAGGAAGCGCTCCGATGAGTTACCGAATGGTGGGAGGTTTTGTATTTTATTAATCATATCCTTACTAACATAGATTGCTGTTGTCATTCTAAGCTTTAATCTTGGAAACAAGCTACTTTGGAGATTTTTCGTACTAAACTATCAATTAGGCACATTAAAAAAAATTAAAGTTTACAGCGGAAGTGTTTCGCGTTTTTATTTATAAACCCAAAACATGACATGTACTAATGAAGCACCTTTTATTCAAAGTTTTCCTAATTTGCTAAAAAATATGGAATTTAAATGGTTTGTCATGATTTATTTTGGGTCGTGGTGTTTTGTAGTGGTTTGTCAATTCTCCTTGAGATGAGAAAGTTAAACATTTCAAGAACACTGCAAAATCCTGCAAATTTCACAATAATCTGTTCAAGGACACAAATTTGTTCTGCAAGCAAAATTTCTTCATGGGCGTTTTTCGTGAATTTAGTGCTTCAGCAAAATGCTTGGGCCACGACCAGTGATGATGTTAAGATGATTTGATACATAAATATGTATTTATTCAATGCGGATAGGTGCAGCTGGACTCCATCTGTGGGTATCACCTCAGAGTCACACATGTTATTCGAGCAAGCAATGCCCATTGCAAGCAATGGGCATGAGGGTTGGACAAGTTGAGTCTATGGCATCATATACCTAGGGGCCCATTAAGTGGAGTGGAGAAGTGTGGCTCAGTGGTTAGAGGCGGCAGACCTGGAATCTGAGATCGACCGTGGACCAGGGTTCGATGCCTCGGCGGGTCTCGGGCTCATAAAATTCCACGGTCTCGACAATTCTCGCTCCGGTGCCTACTCGACTCACGGGGGTCACACTCTGCGACTCTGGGCAATAGCTTGCTTAATCTCCACATCGGCCCCTCGCGGCGGGATGCCTGGCTTTCACCTTGTGGATACCCTGCCGGGGTTTCTCACAGGGGAATACCAGGACGGGTTCCCTAAGCAAGCGCGGAGATGCCCCAGGGTAAGTCCTGCGCTATATAAGTTTCATAAGTTTCATACAAGTGCTGGGACCGGCCGCCAGTGGTGCGGCTGTCCCGCACCGGCGATTAGGATGCCACCGCCACCGTGGCGGCGGCATCCTCCATTCCCAGCATTGTGGTGGGCAGTGCTCACAATGCTGGGAATGCACTGTGTGCCTTGTCATGCACAAGGAGACAGGCACCACGAGGTGCCTGCCTCCATGACAATGCAGGGGTGCACCTCCCACCCCCTCAATACCCTGGGGGCCCACAACGAGCCCCCGTAAGCGAATTCTGAATGCTTGTTCCCGCTCCCATGCAAATATGGATATTAAACCCTCTTCCGCCCGGGTGGAAAAGCGGCCGACGGTATTCCCATCCGCCGCTATACCACCAACCATACTAATATGGCGGGGGAAATGGGTGGCGAGTGGGGAAGGATGTAGAGCGGATCGCCACTGCCCGCATGGCAGTGGCGATCCGCTCTACATCCTAATGGACCCCTTGGTAACACCCCTTCATAGGCTTATCACACACGTGTCCTTGCAAATAATCATATATGGATGCAAATTTAGTGTTGTGCATTTTCAATCGAAGTAGATGCATCATTACAGCAGAGGCATGAAAAATGTAACATACCAACTCTTAGCACAAGGCATGCAAAGTTTTATGTAGTAAAATGGTGGTCTGTTGTGACAGATATTTACCCATAAACGTATTCCACTCAGATGCTTCAAGACAACATCAACTGATGGTCAAAATAAGACGCGACTGCAAACAGGTGATGAAGTGTTGAAGGAACTGGTTGCTCCATCATGAACACACAGCAGAAACGTGTTCTGGAAATAAGGACACGCATTCTTACTGCTAACATAAATACTTACATATATGGCAATCTTCGAGAATGAGGTAGTAGTATCTATTAACATTTAACCACCTACCTCTTTAATTCATGTGACCAGTATTTTCTGGACACAGTGGGGAAATACACTTGTGAAACACCAATTTAGCATCTTCTCTCTGTAGCATCAATGAATGTGCTTAAACACTCATAAACAGTACATGGTTTCTCAATTTTTACCTGTGTTTTCTAGACTGATCAAGTATTCTCCACTAACCATGCTCAATCAGCAACTCTGTGTGGACCTCTTCTGCAATATTGTGTTGCCAATTCACATATCCGCCTTCTTCCCTTGATCCTTTGTGTGAGCTGTCATGCAATGTGACGTGCTCCACGTTTTATGTGCAATTTGATTTGCTGACCATGTAAATCTATGCCAGCTTTGGTTCATCCGTGCCTTGCTTACATATACTAAAGCAACTACCTGCTACTCCGTCATTACTTAACTTGAAAGTGCTTTGGCTGTACTACAGTTTCAAAACTGTGTCGAAGTTTTAGATAGGGTCAGACTTCATTGCATATTCTAACCTCACATCCTTGCTTTAAGCTGCTCCTTTGAGGAGCCACCTGGATGTTGTTTTTTGTTGGGGGAGTTGGTATCATTAGCTAAGTCATTTGTGTTTCTAGTTGGAGATCTAGATGGAGATTTCCATATTGGTTGTCAAGATCAAAGATGTAAAATAGTAGTCAGTACCTAGAAAGTGTCAATGCCTCAAGAGTACATTCACACATAAAAGGTAGAATACAAAGCAGCACGGCATTTGGTTGACCACAAGTAAAAAAAGAATAGGAACTTAATTCCGATGTACAGTTGAAAATGCACTGTTAATAGATGCACAAGAATCTATACTTTGTTACTGAGAACCACGAATAAGGGACAGCCAGGCAGCATGCAAAAACGCGTTAATTGCAAACCCGGCCATCTCGCTGGTATCAGCGCCGGACTGGCCTGTAGCGGTCACCAGGCGTTTCCCCAGTGGGCTGCCAGGGTGGGGGCTGGTTTTGGGCCCCTGGAAGGCCATTTTTGTTACCGGGGCCAGCAAAACCAGCCCCATGAAACAAAATCAGCCGAAACTGGCCCTAGCAAACAGCTCGGCTGCACCCCTCCTCCCCCCCACTGGGGCCCAGCCAAGCAGTTTGCCAGGGCAGGTTTCGGTTCCCAGTCTGGCCCTGGCTGGTATTAGAATGCAGAATGTGAAGTGCAGGCACATGCTGACGGAAGCCCAAATGTTTGCACAAAGGTTTTAACCATTGCTTGCATGGTTTGGCATAAGCGGGGCGAAACAAGCTAAGTGGTGAAGGGTTTCTTCCGCAAGTTTCCTGGAGGGTCACATACTCAAGCTACTGTACTTCTTGCCCCACTTCACATAGAAACTGTTCATCAAGAGAATCCCATACCTTCATTTTAAGTAGAGTTGTAATGGGGTAGAGCCAGGGAGAATGTCAAGAAATGATTCATAATCAGGTTTAAAGTTTAGATCCAGGAACACATATGTCATACTCCCTGCTTTGACGCTGTTCAGTTCCCTCACCACAAATGCTCCTTTAAAAGATTTGTAATCAAGGAACGAGAAATAGACTTGGCTGTACCTGGTGAATCCTAAAGAGTGGGCATACCTAGTTCATACAGCATGGATATGATATAAACAAGCCAGGTGATCTTCTCATACCCTGGGGAATTTACGTGCCTTGATCGAAGCTCTGTAAGATTACAGTTCCTCTGTACACCATAGTCTATGCCAGTACATGATGGGTCTAGCCATGATAGCTTGATTAATAGGGCAGAAGTCCGTGTCTATAAGTCCGGGGAGATAAGGGGCACACTTCAGAAGGTTGAGGACATGCCTCACAGACCTGTTTTCTGTTTTGCAGAGTTCGTCAGACACAGCGTGTCCCCAGAGTTCTGCAGCATACATGGCTGAGCTTTTTACTTTGAGATTGTAAATCTCCACCACTAGGGCAAGAGTGCATGCATGGGCCTTCTTTCACAGCTTAGACATGACCCCAGCTTCTTGTTGGAGTTTCAGTGCCCTTTTCCTTGTGTGTGTGGACTAGCTCATTTTGTGAGTTAAATATACCCCCTAATAGACAGACTCCAGCACTTGTTCACATGAAACACTCTACAGAACCATGATCTTGGTTCTGGCTGATTTATAAGGATTGAGCACCATACATTTTGTTTTATTGATGTTGAGCTCAAGGCCTCGTGTGCTGCAAAAATGTAGAAAACGATCTACAATTGCCTGCAGACCACGTGGAATTTTAGATATTAGTAAAGTGTCATCTGCAAACAGCAGCATGGTGATTTTATGGGGCCCAACTTAGATGAGCTGTAGCCTGGGAAGTCGATTTCCCGAACTTAGTCATTAATGTAGAGCGTGAACAGTGTAGGAGCAAGCAAACAGCCCTGGCGAACACCAGATTAAGTGTTAAGAGTGTCAGTGAACTCACCATTATTGCCATATCTAAACCTGGCTGTGTTATGCACGTGTAGCCTGATTAGAACAGACAAAAGGTTTTCGGTAATGCCTATCTCCTTCAGCACTTACCACAACTTACTTCTAGGGATGGAACCAAAAGCTGATCTTAGATCGACAAAGACCACATATAAGTGGCATTTGTCGAGCATAATGATTTCCCAGTACACGCAGCAAAAGCAGAGAATTTGGTCCACCGTGTTGACCTTAGGTGTAAAGTTTGACTAAAAGAAAGAAAGAATGGAGTTGTCCATGACCCAGTCCAATAGCTGCCTCAGAATGAGACCGGATTTTTTGGGGGGGAGGAGTCAATAAGGCTGATGAACCTGCAGTTCCCTTGATAATCTTCACAGCCTTTTTTAATAAATAGTTAATATCTCAGCAGTTTTCCAAAACCCTGGGATAGGGCTATCTTCCAACAGGGATTGGAAGAGCCCCTGGAAATATGAGGTCCAAATCAGATGTTCAGCCTTAAATAAATTCCCGGGGATAGAATCGCGACCCAGGGCTTTATGTGTAGGAAGAGTCATAATTGCATCCACAGCATCCTTATACTCAAGGGGTGATTCTGTCACATAGAGAAGGGAGTAACAATTTCCATTTCTCTATTCACACCTAAGGACTTGGCCGTATAGATGTTCAAAAAATGGTCCACCCAGGACTGTGGTTGAAGTTTGTAATCAACGCTGGTGACAGCATTGCGGTTATCGTGAGCCACTATGCCCCAGAAGGACTTGCATCACCTAACCTAGTGGCTGCACCTAAGTCCTCCCACAGCTCGCGTTCGCAATCCTGCTTAGCTCAAGTGAGTGCATCCTTATAATCTTTTCTAGTAAAGGGAATGACATGCCTGTTCCCTGCGCTCAGACTTTGAATGAGGGTATGTCTTAGTCTCATGCAGTGACTGTTGGTGTCTTTGCTGTTTCTTCTAATCTCAGAGTTACTAGCTGGCGCACTGTTCTCTTACTTGAGTTGACATCATCTGAATTGCATCTTTCTCCTGAGTATACCTCATCCTCTGTATACACTCCCTTCCTTGTGGCCGGACCTTTTGGTTTTTTTTTACACTTGGTTTACATCAGACGCCCATTTGATCGAGTGGATTCGAGATAACTGGTCATTATTGCTGGTGTGTATTTTTTCAGTCTGCCTGGCTCTTTCAAGCCAGGATTTGGTGTCTTTTAGTAGGCTGGCACTGCTTTGCTAAGTGAAGGAATCATCTTATCTTTATGAATTGTTTTATTTTTTATTTTTTTAGGTTGCATCAATAGGGCTCAGTCGTGAGCTGTGCCGTAAACCCAAAAGTACTAATACTGCAGATATTGGTACTTCTAGGAACCCATCCTAAAATTAGTATATCCTTTCGAAACGGGGTGTACCATACATGATTTAGCGATTTGGTGATTATTCCAACATTTTATCCTATATTTTGGACTGTTTTCCATCATGGAAGCAGTTGGTGGATAGCTCTGCAACTCTGTGTTGTGTATATATTTTTTTCCATGGGAAAGGAGTGGACCGTTAACCATTCTGCATTGTGATCCAAATGGCTGTGTTGTGCTTAAGCTCCAGGACCCGTATAATACGCTTGAATACCAGCACTGTGTGTCTGATGACTTGTGGAGCCCCCGGCCCCTTGCTGCTGCAAATCTGAGCATTCGGGGTTTCTATGGTTTGTTTAAAATGTTTGCAGACCTAGCCCTTGATTGCCTGTGACACTTGGTATGGTTGGCCTGTCATGCTCCTTGCACCCAAAGTATGCTGGCATAGTGTAATCCCGTATTTATTTATAGACTGCATTCCTTCGCCACAGATTCCATGGCCTGGCCGGCCTGATTGTGAGTTGGGTCCCACCCTTGCCAGCCACATTTGCCACATTTGTTCTTTGCCCATCACTACACTTACCTCCTGCTGTTACTGCCTGTTACTGCCTGTTACTGCCTTCCCCTACCATTTCCTGTAATTTCTTGCCATTTCCTGCCTAGGGGGGGCTGCTGACATCTGCTGACATCTGCCTGACTCGAATGGTCCAGAGGTGCCGCAACCACTAGCTTGCTGGGCGTGGCATGTGGCTGTGGCGCACTGAACACCGTGCCGCTGAAAGAAGCCCCGGGAATTTTCTTTTTCATCAGGTACACTGAACATGCTTGGATATTGTATTTGTTTTTATGGCCGTGGTGATCATAATGTAGGTAACTGAGGTGAGGCTAAAATATTATATTGTTGTGCTGTGTAATCTTGTTAAGAGGGTAAATGGCACAGAAACTGGCAGCAAAAAGGAAGTCACTAACAGGCCAAGGTGTGGTGGGGACTTTGGATGCTTTCCTTCTGAGGGCAGAGTCAGCCCTTATCAATGAAATTGCTCTTACTGATCATTGATTGTCATTAGAACCAGAGCCCTTTGTAAGACAATCCATATTGCAGGACCCCCCGAAGACCACTTTATTTCTGACTCCTGTACTTCCTCTATTAAGGCATTGTCTAAGCAGGCCCCTGTATCGGATAATGCCTTGGCTTTGTCCGATGCAGCCTTGCAGAAACTGGACACAGTTACTAGCCCTAAAGTACTTACCAGAGGCCAAAAAAGTTGAACTATTCAGAGGGGGCGGGGGAGTCATTTGCACCAGTCCAAAAAAAGGAAAGGGCAGAGTTCTAACAAGTAACTATATCAAAAAAGAAGGCGTAGAGGTATAGGGAGGGAGGCTGAGGATGAAGGGAACAATTTAGTTCTTGATACCACATCCACTGGCAAAGTGTCTGCCCCGGTACTTCAACCTCCCCTGCAGACTGATGAAAGCAAAGATTTTTGGTTAAAAATGAATGAAGTCATCTCAAGTCTACTGAGCCCACTGATGCAAAAACTAACCAGGCTTGAAGAGAGCGGAGCAAAATGAGAAAAGCTCGTAAGCATTGGTTTATTCAACCCAGGAGGGTCAGAGGAGTCAGCCTTGCTGTACGAGTACCCAGCCTGCCTGGTAGCCCCTGGCTATTATGAGTCACTGTAGCACTAAGAATACCCAGCCCAATGGACATAGTAGTAACTGTTCGAATGATTCCCTTAGTATCGCCAATTCTGCCTTAATGTTGGCATCCCTTACTGCCCCATTGGGTCCTCACCCAGATAATAGCAATGGGGTTACAATGGGGAGGCCAAACGATGGGTTATATACACAGTCTTCCATCCAAGAACGGTTACTGAATATTCAAAAAGCACCATCCTCATATAGGTATATTAATACTCGCACGGTGGTAACAGAGTTACACAGCAGTCAATGACAACTTAGAAAGCCAGTGGGTGTAATGCCAGGTACTAATACACTCTACATACCCCCAGAAACAACCTCCAAACACAATAGTGCTGGCTAATGTTCCTATCTCTCAACCTGGAGTCACAGCACATTGGACTAATCTAAGAAATGAATCCCTATATGAGATAAGTGCAAGGACAGGTCTATCTAATCTTCTTTTTACAGAGTTTAAAATAGCAAGACGAGTAAGTTGGATAGGGAGATCCAAAAAATTCTTAGAAGGCGACTGCATAGTGCAACCGTTTGGGTCACCGGATCTGGTACAAGCAATTCTAGAAAGGGCAGGCAATAGGTTCATAGAGAAAACAGAGATTTGTATCCTACCCCTTGGTACTTCTATAAACCACAAAGATGTATACAGCCTTTGCTAGGGGAGACCTCAGGGGGAGGGTGGACTCAGCACAGATATGCCATCCCCGTGAATAACCGCTATGACGCATTTAACCCCTTGGACAATAATGACTGGCTGTCCTTATTGGAAGGAGGTCTAGCAGCGGACACATGTACAATAAGGAACATCATGATAGTAGTAGCATCTAATGATTGCCTGGAAGTCAAGGAGACCCGTGACTTTAAGACGTCTCATAGGCTAATCCCAAAGGAACCCCTCGAGAAATGTGCCACTGTTATCCCTCATCTAGGGCCAAGGCATAACCGCAATACCGACTTTAATTCTTCCATTGTAGACCTTCCGTATACGGAAAATGAATCACTCCCTGGCCCTCAAGTTACAACTAATCTGCATCTAAGTATAAGTACAGATATGTTAACAAACAACATTAATACCACTACTAAGATTATGCCCTTGATGCAACATCAACTAACTTTATGTCTGTCCGTTACAGTGACAGTAACTTCCCAACTGGCACAGACACTCATGGGTGTATACCCATAATTAACAATAAGGCAAATAATTGTCTAACAATTATATTGTGGAACCTAGCGGGTATCCACTCTAAACTACAAGACCCCGATTGGTTTTCCTACATAGAGAAAAATTATATTAGTGTCTTTCAAGAGACTTGGGCTGTAGACAGGGTGTATATAAACAGCTACACCACTTACAGTGTGGAAGCGAATCCACCCAGGAGGACAGGCAGGGAAAGTGGTGGGCAAATAATATTTGTAAAAAACTTGTTATCCTGCAAATATAAGCATATTTCAATTGATTCCTAAGACATAATGGGGATAGAGCTTGTTTTTCCAACTGGCTTAATTTTGACCTTGTTTAACGTTTATGCTAGGTCAGAACCATATAACAGCGATTCCCTTGTACTTTCGTTCCTGGATTATTTAGTCAGACTACATCAATCTAACTCTAAAGTTATCGTTTGCGGGGTATTTTAAGGCAGCATGTGAACCATCTATTTTGTTGAGCACTTTGTTTGAGGAAGAGGACGAGCTTTGGGGTATCCCTAATTTGGCTGCTGGTGAACAAGGCCCACGCCTAACAAATGTCTCCTTGCAGATTGCCTCTATAATTATAGGTAGGAGCTCGAGAGCCTGCAATGGGAGAACTGCGTCTGATCTAGGGAGAAAGGCAATCGTTAAAAGGGTTGCCTATTTTAGTATCATCGACTATATATTTATTGATGTAAGGGTGTGGTCGTTGGTTGAAGATATGAGCATTGAGCAAAGGGACGATAGTGATCACAATTCATTATTATTCAAATTGAGGGGTGCTTATTTGAATAGGAACTTTCTAAGTCATATCTTTAAAATCGAGGCGCCGCACATAACCAATAACCAAGAAGAGTTGCGTGGCCTAAAGTCCAGGGTGACCTGTATAAATCGGAACCAATGATATGGGCCCCGTATATAAATCTTTTGTCACATTGTATATTAGCTGGTGGGGATATTCCAGAAACATGGAGGGGAGCCGAGATAACTACTATCTTAATAAGGGCGATGCTGCTATCCCCTCACACTACAGACCCATCAGCCTGATAGACAATTTACAAAAGATTTTTTCCAGGCAAGTCCTGGATAAATTACAATGCTGGATGGAGGATCATACGATACTGTCAACATACCAGGCGGGCTTTCGCTCCAAAATAAGCACGTGTGATCAAGCTTACAGATTCACTATATTAACTTTGAAATATGTGCTACTCAGGAAGCAGAAGCTTTATGTAGCTTTTGTGGAACTGCGAGCTGACTTTGATTTAGTACTGCGCAACTTGTTGTAGAAGATTATGCTAGATATAGGTGCCCCTGTAGATCTGGTAACAGCGATAGCACGACTCCATATGGATAATTATGCCCAAGTCAGATGGGGAAAAAATGGTGAACTAACTGAGAAGATACCGATACGGCGTGGGGTGCGACAAGGTTGCGTTCCCGCCCGATGCTGTTTTCTCTGTTCATCAATGATGTGGCAGGTTATTTAATGGTTAGCAAGAACGATGCTTCTTTCCTGAGCGGTGAAAAAGTCCCTATCCTGCTCTTTGCGGATGACTCCTTATTAATATCTAAGACACCAATGGTCCTACAAGTATTATTGGATAGATTCTTAGAATTTTGTAAAGATCGGAGATTGGAACTTGTGGAAAAGTAAATTTTGCCATGTTATATGTGCCTACGTGTTCCCCATTTTATGTCATATGTGCATGATCGATATGCATGTATTCCCTTCTGATTAATTAAAGACGCAATTACAGTTGTGTCCATCTCTAGTATGCCAGTTTCCAGTTTTCGTGAAAGCAACGAATATTAGACCTATGTAAACCTACGTTGCCACATTTTACAGTGTACACGTTAATTCATTGAATTATCCCCGTTTCTAGGCCTCAAAAGGGCCCGGACTCAGATTCAGCTCCTGTCTCCTGAACCCTCTCCGAGGAGTGATACAGCCCCCACCTGTATCCCTGACCCTTAGCTTACTTCTTGCCACGCAGTGCCCGGCTCGGCCTGGCTCTGCCTCCCAGTCTGCCAAGAGTATGTTATGTTTCTAGTTATCAGTCCAGCCCTCCTTTCTCTGCATTCCTAAGTTACTGAATCGCATCAATAGTTTCCGTCATGGTCTAGCCTTTATGTCTCCATGTAAGAGAAATA
Organism: Lissotriton helveticus; assembly: GCF_964261635.1. Lineage (NCBI taxonomy): Eukaryota > Metazoa > Chordata > Amphibia > Caudata > Salamandridae > Lissotriton > Lissotriton helveticus. The sequence continues at coordinate 293,553,846 of NC_136059.1, read as the reverse complement.
CTGTATTACTATTCATTTAATATTCCTCGCACACGCACTACATGCAGAATTATGTATGCACCAGTCTTAATGTCTGTTAGCCTTTGCCCTGATAACTTTTGGATTCTATCAACATGTACTCTAAACACCAGATACTAGATATGCCTGGGTACATGTCGCTCTGACACTCCAGACTTTCGTTTCCTCTTCTAGTGCAGAAGTCATAGCCCCCAGTTCTCCCTGGTAACACGTCATTGCCCATTTGCGCGCACCACTAGGTTAGAGGTCCCAGATGCTCAGGTAGCCCCCTCCATGTTTCCGCCCCGTTTATGACATATACTGTTACGTTTGCATCACATGTCTATGTATACGCCCTGTACACACCTCTTGTTACACCCACTTTATGCCTTATCTTTCGCGACTGCTACAAACTCCGCCTACTGCTACGCCTACTGTATTGAATGCAATGTATTTTGTTTAACTATATATACTAATGTACTGTTATTAAAAGCTAGCCTATTCCTGCCCCCGGCAGCTGCCATCCCATTCCCATGCAGGCTGTCCTGTTCCTGTCCTTTTATGCCTGATTAAAGCCTGTACACTCCAGCTACCTCGAATCTTGACTCTTATTTATTGAGCTATCTGTTTATATGAGTATCCCGAAAAATAGATCCGGTAATTAATTATTTATTTACCACATAATGGCGCCCGAATAGGGACTTGCCCTTTCCCCACGCGCCGGAGAAGCCACGCAGGCCCCCTGATCCTCTGCAGCCGTGACGGAACCATACCGTGCACGTGCAGATATTTCTGCTTCAAGTATCCCTCAGGCCCACGGAGGAGACGGAGGTTGCGGTCCAGCATCCAGACGAGGCGGTGGAGGAACGCGGCGAGTCCCGACCAGAGCCAAGCTGAGAGTCCAAGGTCCGAGGTATCCGGAGGCCCACCTGTAACTGAAGTCCGAAGTTCGTCCGTCCGTCGTCGTAGCAGTCCAGTCCAGTCCGAGGCCTTCCGTTCTTGCTGCCCGGTGAGTATCGTTGCTGGGGTAGTATCTAGACAGGGTCAAAGTAATTTGTCTCTGGTCCGTGGGTTTGGGTACACAGATCCAACACGAAGTGTTCACCTAGGTGGACGCGGGTCCTGACGTGTCTCTTTATGAGACCGGTAAGTTTCGTACTGTTTTAGCAGTGCATCTAGTCATTCCAGTAAGTTCTGTTCTGTTCTCGAGAAATTCATGAGTTTCTGTTTTCAGTATTCCAGGTAGTATTCTATCCAAACTGTTATTTTAAATGTTATTTCATGTGTTTTCAATGTCGTGGTATGAGTGATTTGTTTTTCTTAAAGTTATTATTGTGTTTATCGTGTATTGTATTGTGTCCAGATTCCAGTCTTAGTTATGCCTCTGTTCACGAAGTTACGCCAGTTAAGAACTAGAAAAGGTCTGCTCGAAGAAGCAGTTCCTGTCCCGCCTAGGGACAGTCCAGGTCATTTTATGTATCATAAGCACGGCATAAGTGCCATATTATATCTAGACTTATGGGTGGAGTACACCAAAGAATTAGAAGAAAAGTATAGATGGCCCGTATCCGGAACGTGGGATGCCGAGTGCATCATGCGAGTAGAAGAAGCATTATGGAAAAAGAAAACCAGACAGTCCCAGAAAGATGCCATCGAGTTATGGCGCAAAGAATCTCATAAAAGAACCGAAAAAGAAATCAGAAAGTCAGAATTAAGTAGAGAATCCTCAGAAAGAGCCCAAGAAAGGGAATTGATCGAAATAGGTGAACGAGTTAAAGCCGAACAGTCAGACAGACAGAGAAATGCCCTTATTAAGGGTATGTATCCTCTTCTTGCCGAGGGCTTGCCGAAAGCAACCCCGGAAGCACCATGTAATTTTCCGCCGACATTGGTTCCGATTAAGCTACGTCACAAACCGACCGCAGCTGATATTTTTCTCTCGTCCTATTTGGACGATACAGTTCCAGAATATGCAAATCCTGTTCCGCCAGCTCCTGTAAATAATGTAATTCCTGTTCCTCCAGCCACCGGGGCACCCGTTGCAGCACCTGTTACGGTACCCCCGGTCCAGCCTATAGTACAAGTACCCGCTACATCAGTCACTCTGCCAGCCTGTACGATACCCGTCGACGATTCTAGTTTAGGGGCCTCGGGAGGAAGTCCTCCTGGAACCCCGCCCCAACACAGACGTGTGACATTACTTGAGCTACATGCCCGAGCGTTACAGCGGTCACCCAAAAATCAGTCAGTTGCAGATATCAAACGAGCTCTTACAGAATGCCGTTATGATTCAGTCCCAGGCGATGATGGTATGGTCCTGTATTCATTGCGTGTAAGACGGGTGACCGAATATTTGGACACCCTACCAAATATGAAAGAATATCTAGACAGAATATATTGTTTCATCCGTACAGGAGTAGATCCAGGAAGTATTGGCGATGCCATGTCTCAAAGAAAAGTCGAGATCCAGCTCATGCTTTTAAAGTTTCTAATTAATTGTTTGATAAGAGAACAAGATTATCCGGATAAAGATCCGGAAGAAATGAAAGTCCTGACCAGGTGGAGTGACCACATAGCCGAGGGAAGACACAAGACACAGAACTGTATAGACAGTATGTACAAGAAAATCCGTAGGGAAATAATAAAGTTACACGAGAAACGAAAAGCAGCACAAGTAAGCGAGAAAGAAGACAACTCTTCTACTGAAGAGGTAGACGACGAGAATCCCACCAGAATAGCGTATGTAGGTAGAATTAGACTTCCCGACCGACATTCACGCCTAGAACACAAGAAAGTTTTTCCTCTTCCAGCACCAGAACAAGGTTCTCTTGAACAAGTATTTCAAGCCACCGATCACATTCTGAAATCACGTATCGGTTACAGTGAACTTAGTACCATGCATGAACAAGAACTAGCCCGATCAGCAGTCCGATGGATTACTGATTCTACCACTTTTCCAGACGAAATAGTGGCACAAATGTTTCTGAAACTGCCCCCAGCCGAGCAGCGACTGGTGGGTATGTATATGATCCAACACCTCATTACGCTGTATGAGGGACAACATTCTGATCCAGGTCCGTTACATGATGTCCTGAACGAGTTACTCCAGTATAAATGGAAAGGTTTAGGTACAGATTTAATTAGTGTCATTCTAGAACAGCGCCACAAATATAGAACGTTTCTGAATCCGCATTTTGTTCATGTCTCACCTCCAGACAGTAAACCATTCTATATAGACAGACAGCATCCGTTACGAGAAGTACATCCAGTTAGGACAGCGGGTGGTGAAATGCAACGAGTATTTGTTTACACCCCTATCACCAAGATGGAACTCTTAGAGATGAAGAAATTAATTCCCTGTCACGACAAAGATCCAGCAGGGTTCCATCGAGAATAAAAAGACATGTTCCGTATGGGAGAATATACGTATCCAGATATTATTAAAATGTTAAAGGTCCTGTTGCCCGCAGGGGTATATGAGAAACTCAAGGAAAAAGAATGGGAGGTGGGAGAGAAAAAGATTGATTGGACAGCTCTAGAAGCTGAAGATAAAATACGAGTACCAGGTACCGGTCTTGGGGACAAATGTAAAGAATTGCCCGAGTTATTGATTCAGGTTTTGCCCAGGTTACTAGCCACGAAAAAGGAAGATTGGGATGCAATCTCAGCATGTAAACAGAAACTAGATGAAGACACTAGTGATTTTTATTCTAGATTTGAAAAATGTTTTATTATTAACAGTGGTCTGAAGACAGGTAGTGAGTCATACCCTCATCTTTTTGTTACCAAACTAGTCGAGAATTCAAGTCCACAAGTTAAAAATCGAGTTTTGAAAGTCGAAAGTACCTGGCAAGCTAATACCCCGTCCCAAATGTTACAGATGCTCCAGTATCACCAGAACAGAATCAGGGAAGAGCAAGAACACGAAAGGAGACGTATGAAAGACACGAAAATGAAAGTATTAGTTGCACAATCTGTTCCACAAGACAGTCAGAAGAGGGGTCCGAATCAAACCAGTCATCCTGCAGCTCCCGTTAAAGGGACATGCAATTATTGTAAACAGCCAGGTCATTTTATAAACGAGTGTGCAGTTCTGAAACACAACATAGCAACTGGTAAGACTAAAGAAAGACCACGTCCGTCTAGACAAGAACAAGTTTCACAGACTTCACCGTCATCACAGAATGCACAACAGACAGTTCCAGCACCGCAACCTATCGCTGCAACACAGCATGTTACACAGCAGATGTACCAGTATGCTCAGTCAGAGTATCCAGAGTATCAACAGTATTCATGAAACAGCCTAGAGAGGGAGGTAGGCTTGCCTCTCATCGAGATACCTGTAGATCAAGAGGGTCCCTATGTACACAGTCAAGTATTAGGGAAAGACAGAAAGTTTCTGATTGATACAGGGGCAAGTAGGACTACTATCAGTCATGACGAGGTTCCAGGGGCTCCGCTCTCAGGCTCTAAAAATGTTTCCCTTGGATTTTCAGGAAAGCCAATTGTTAATGAAATTTCAAAACCAGTTCCCCTAGAAGTTGGTCCATTGTCCCGAACTACTGATTTGTTACTTACGAAGTCATGTCCAGAAAATCTGTTAGGCATTAAAACACTGAAGGAATTAGGTGCAGTAATTTGCTGTTCTCCAGAAGGAGTCCGATTGTTTTTGAGAGACTTAAAAGGTCACTATGTATTACGTGATTTTGATCCAAGATTACTGAATGTTCCACAGCATTTATGGGCGCAAGGTCCAACTGATGTAGGATGTATGCAAATCACACCCCATCGTGTGACTCTCAAGCAAGGTGTAGTCTTGCCACGAATCAGACAGTACAGATTGCCACCTGAGGCTGTAACAGCCTTATCCAAAATTATTGATGAGCTCATTGCTCAAGGAGTGGTCGTAGAAACTGACTCCAATGTATGTAATTCTCCTATCATTCCAGTCATGAAACGTACTGATCCAAATGCACCTCCAGTATATCGATTAGTGATTGACCTTCGAGAACTTAATAAATGTATCATACCTCAGTATCCAGTAGTCCCAGATATTTCATCCCTATTGACAGCTATTGATTCTGAAGCTACATTTTTCACTGTCATAGACCTCAAGAATGCATTTTTCAGTGTCCCGATTCATCCAGACAGCCAGTACCTTTTCGGTTTTTGTTTAAATGGAAGGAGCTATAAATTTACACGAGCTCCTCAAGGTTTCACAGAAAGTCCTAGTATTTACAGTCAAGCACTTAAAAGACAACTAGACAATATTCACATGCGAACTGACACTGCCCTGCTCCAGTATGTCGATGATCTACTGATCACAGCCCGTTCTGAACGTGACTGCGAGCGTGCGTCACTTACAGTTCTGTATTTCCTAGCCGAGATGGGGCACAAGGTGTCCCCTTCGAAGCTCCAGTTCTGTGTCCAGCAAGTGATCTACTTAGGCCACTTACTGTCCAAGTGGGGTAGGCAGTTGACACCAGACCGTATCCAGTTGATAGCGAGTCTTCCACAGCCCAAGACACAGAAGGAGGTACGTGCTTTTATCGGCCTCACTTCTTACTGCAGACAATGGATTCCTCAGTATGCATTTCTAGCAAAGCCACTGATACAGTTAACGACACAGGAGGCAGCCGTATCGACTGTCCTCCCTTGGACATCTGAACATACACTTAGTTTTAATGAATTAAAGAAAGCCTTATGCCAAGCACCTGTTCTAGCTACACCGAACTACAGTAAGCCTTTTACACTTTTTGTCACAGAACGTGATGGTACTGCATTATCTGTTCTCACACAAGATCAAGCCGGACAGTACAAGCTTTGTGCTTATTTTTCGAGCACATTAGATCCAGTAGCCCAGGCTCTGCCTGCGTGCCTCAAGTCAGTTGCAGCCACAGCTCTAGCAATCAGACAAAGTGATTCCATAGTATTAGGACACTCCCTGACAGTACAAGTTCCACATTCCGTGGAAGTTCTTTTAAACCGAACACAGACTCAGCACTTGACCATTGCACGTTTAACAGGTTATGAACTGACACTGTTCCAGCCACACATAGAAATCAGACGCTGCAACGTTTTAAATCCAGCTACACTGTTACCGTCAGTTACTTCAAATCCTACCACGCATGACTGTGTGGAAGTCATTAACACTATGACCAAGCAAAGACAAGACCTGACAGACATTGCATTACCTAATCCCGACCTGACACTTTATGTGGATGGTTCATGTATGAGAACTAGTACAGGAGAACTAGTAGCCGCGTATGCAGTGACTACTGAAACTAAAGTTATTGAAACACACCGTATTGACACCTTGTCTGCTCAAGCAGCAGAGCTAGTTGCTCTGACCCAAGCCTGCATACGTGCCAAGAACCTGAAAGTAAATATATACACAGATTCACGTTACGCATTCGGAGTTGTACACGACTTCGGAGTGCTCTGGCAGGAGAGAGGTTTCATGACTTCTCATGGAACCAAGATTCAGCATGGTCTCCTCATTCAAGCTCTGTTAGATGCAATACATTTACCGACAGCTATCGCTATCATGAAGTGCAAGGCACATACGAAAGTTACTGATATCATTTCCCAAGGTAACGATCTAGCAGATCGAACAGCCAAGCTCACAGCTCAGACACCAGACATTCCAGTTAACAAGACACAGACATCCACTCCAGAACAGACTACTTGTATGACAGTTAAGGACCCTACACAAGATGTCATAGACATACAGTTACATGCTACTCCTGAAGAAATCAAGAAATGGTCCGAACAAGGAGGGGTCCAGACAGATCAGGGATGGGTGACGAAGGGAAAAGCCACATGGTTTCTCCCCGACTCCATGGTTCAAGTCATTATCAATACCGCACATAGTCCAGCACATCTAGGAGAAAAAGCCATGTTAGACAGTATCCAGAACCTTTGGTTCAACAAGCACTTACGAGCTGCAGCCAAGCAGAAAGTCCGTACCTGTATGATATGTTGCCAGTTCAATCCAGGTAAAAGTGTCCCGGTGGAACAAGGTGGATTCCAACCTCCTGACCACCCTTTTGAAGTCCTCCAGATGGATTATATTCAGATGGAGCGATGTCGAGGTTTCAAGTATGTCCTTGTAGTTGTATGCGCTTTGTCCAGGTGGACAGAAGCCTATCCAGTTCCAGATTACACAGCAGCGACCACTGCCAAGCAGTTGGTTCGTGAATTCTTCCCCCGTTATGGACTCCCTAGGGTCGTGTATTCTGATAACGGCCAGCCATTCTCATCTGAGTTGATGAAACACGTTTCCCTTTTGTTGGGGTACCAGTGGAAGTTCCATTGTGTGCGCCATCCAGAAGCAGCCGGTCTCGTAGAGAGACATAATCAGACCCTGAAAATCCGTATTGCCAAGACATGTAAAGAGAAAGGTGTAGACTGGCTAGTTGCCCTGCCAGTTGCTTTATTCTTCATGCGCATGGTCGCACACTCCAGATCAGGTCTGTCCCCTTATGAGGTCATATTCGGCCGCCCCCCAAACATGTGGGGTACACCTAGACCCCGCAGTATTACAGATGTTTCCAGTAATATGTTGACAGATTACCTAGCTTCCTTGATGTCTGCCCTACACTCTTGTCGTTCACAGGTTGCCGCTGCATTTCCAGACAATACCGAGGTGAAACCGCATGAAATCGTTCCAGGAAGCCTCGTATTGGTCAGGAACTTTGATCGTTCAAGTCCGCTGGAGCCTCGTTGGAAGGAGCCGCGACTTGTCCTCCTGACCACCCGTACGGCCGTGAAGTTGGAGGGCAGGAAAGGATGGGTCCACCTGTCCCACGTCAAAAAATTCCATGGACTTCGTAAAAAATCTTTTGCAAAGGACTGTTCCATTTCTAAGGACTGCCTAAAAACAGACTCTGAACTCAAGCCTCCCCTGTTAGAGGAAACTCCGCAACAGGAGTATAAATTAAAGCTCCGGTCTAGTAAAATAAGTCAGCCAGTTTAATTGTCTAAGTCCCTCTCGGGTGAAACGGTTAGACAGGTATCTGACATGTATGAGATAGACCCCCATAGTGAGAGAGTTAGTCAAAACTCTATCCGATGTATCGTTTTTCTAAGTTTCTTATTGTTTCTAAGTTTGATGGTTACCTGTACAAGTTATGCATTGCAGTTATGTTTTCCAGTTTCTCATGTAAACAAGTTTTCTAATACTACAGTAGAGCACACATTTAGTGATCTGCCTCCTCACGAGCTATCCTATCGTCTTGCTATGCGTAATAATACATTCATCCGAATGTTACACTATTCACACCAGACCAGCAATGCCACTAATTGTTGGGTGTGTGGTCGACTCCCCCCTTTCCAGACACCGAAGGGAGTTCTGCCACTCTTTCCTTATCCGTTTTAACATAATGGTTCGTGTGGAGCATGGTCCATGTTAACGTCATCCTCAAATGATATGTCCCTTCTGAATAGAACATGTTTTCCAGACAAGCAAGGTCTTCCCCATAGAACAGGGTTAGATCTAGAAAATGAAGTATATAATTTAGGTAATTATTCTTCGAATTTTATGGTCCTGAATGTTCAGTCTGATACTACTCCAGACTTGCCTGCTATTTCAGTACTACCAGTCAAAGGCAAATTATGTGTCAGAAATAATGGTTCCGCACATGTAGGACATAGTGATTGTACTACTACTGTCGAGTATAGTGACAGTGGGAAATCTATTTTCAAAGCCTCACGTCATTTTTATTTTGTTTGTGGTCAGACCGCATATGTTCGTCTGCCCCTCGATTGGGATGGAACATGTTACATTGCCTTCCTACTGCCACCAGTTTTTCTAGCCCCATCTGATTATCACAGAAACACACATCTAGTACACGTCAGACATAGAAGGGAGATTGAGTCCCCAATTGTCGATCAAACTGAAACTACTCTAGAACAATATCAAGATTTCAATAAAGGTTTCTTCTTCTTTATAGGACCTATCCAGAATAGTAAGTTAATACGTAGACTAACCAGAACCCTTGAAGCAGTAGTGAATGAGACTACTTCTGCTCTAGGTAACTTAACCGAAGAGCAATCTGCTATGAGATTTGTCGTGCTCCAAAATCGTCTCGTTCTTGACGTCATACTGGCCGATAGAGGAGGAGCATGTAGAGTCATCGGATCTAGTTGCTGCATTTTCATTCCTAATAACGCGCCGTCTGTTTATTCAGCTATAACCAGACTTCATAAAATTGCCCATCAGTTACACCAGAATCCAGGCACCTGGACATGGTCCGGTTGGCTCTGGGATATCATATCTGCTTGGGGATGGAAAGTATTGTCATTTCTAGGTATTGCAGTAATGATCATATTCAGTTGCTGCCTCTGTATACAATGTGGCCCTGCGATTTGCGGCATTTGTGCTACCTCTTGTATTCCTAGTCCTAAGTCCCGTTCCAAGACAATTCGAGACGAGCAAATGATGCTATATGAAATGATAGATGGTATCATGAATATAGATGTTTCCTGATGGAAACGTAGGGCACAAGGAGGGAATGTGGAAAAGTAAATTTTGCCATGTTATATGTGCCTACGTGTTCCCCATTTTATGTCATATGTGCATGATCGATATGCATGTATTCCCTTCTGATTAATTAAAGACGCAATTACAGTTGTGTCCATCTCTAGTATGCCAGTTTCCAGTTTTCGTGAAAGCAACGAATATTAGACCTATGTAAACCTACGTTGCCACATTTTACAGTGTACACGTTAATTCATTGAATTATCCCCGTTTCTAGGCCTCAGATTCAGCTCCTGTCTCCTGAACCCTCTCCGAGGAGTGATACAGCCCCCACCTGTATCCCTGACCCTTAGCTTACTTCTTGCCACGCAGTGCCCGGCTCGGCCTGGCTCTGCCTCCCAGTCTGCCAAGAGTATGTTATGTTTCTAGTTATCAGTCCAGCCCTCCTTTCTCTGCATTCCTAAGTTACTGAATCGCATCAATAGTTTCCGTCATGGTCTAGCCTTTATGTCTCCATGTAAGAGAAATACTGTATTACTATTCATTTAATATTCCTCGCACACGCACTACATGCAGAATTATGTATGCACCAGTCTTAATGTCTGTTAGCCTTTGCCCTGATAACTTTTGGATTCTATCAACATGTACTCTAAACACCAGATACTAGATATGCTTGGGTACATGTCGCTCTGACACTCCAGACTTTCGTCTCCTCTTCTAGTGCAGAAGTCATAGCCCCCAGTTCTCCCTGGTAACACGTCATTGCCCATTTGCGCGCACCACTAGGTTAGAGGTCCCAGCTGCTCAGGTAGCCCCCTCCATGTTTCCGCCCCGTTTATGACATATACTGTTACGTTTGCATCACATGTCTATGTATACGCCCTGTACACACCTCTTGTTACACCCACTTTATGCCTTATCTTTCGCGACTGCTACAAACTCCGCCTACTGCTACGCCTACTGTATTGAATGCAATGTATTTTGTTTAACTATATATACTAATGTACTGTTATTAAAAGCTAGCCTATTCCTGCCCCCGGCAGCTGCCATCCCATTCCCATGCAGGCTGTCCTGTTCCTGTCCTTTTATGCCTGATTAAAGCCTGTACACTCCAGCTACCTCGAATCTTGACTCTTATTTATTGAGCTATCTGTTTATATGAGTATCCCGAAAAATAGATCCGGTAATTAATTATTTATTTACCACAAACTCAACACCTCCAAGACAAAATATATGGTGTTTGGGAAAGTATAGTGTGGCCCTCAGGAGATCAGGGTCACACAAAGCCCCTGGAGCGGGTTAAAAACTTTGCCTATCTAGGCATAGGCTTGAGTGAGTCACTCAATTGGGAATACCAACTAAATAAGAGCTACTTAATCCTATGCCAAAGGTCCAGATCTACACTAAGATTTTATAAACAATTTTACACTCAACCCCTATCCCCAGCACTGGAAATCTACTGTGCAAAAGCAAAAAGGGGAGCCCTGTAGGGAGCTGAGATTTGGGGCTACTCCTCTGTTAATAAGTTAACAACTTGCAAAAGCACTTTTGTTAGATCCCTCACCTCAGTACCGATTACAACTCCTCTCATTCCCCTTTTCTGTGATCTTGGGTTGAAGAGAATTGGGGACTTGGGTGCTCTGAAATCCTTAACCTACTGGCTGCACCTATGGATAACCCCCCAACTTACTGATTATCAAAATTCTTTACGGGAGGTTATGATGATTAATGCTGCAAAAAGCTTGCCATGGTTTAAACATATCGCAGACTGGTGGAAGACATTAGGTATGAGGGGCCTGTGGGATAATCCGGACAGGGCCACAAGAGATAATTTATTGAGATTAAAAGCCAGATATTGGGAGGTGGTGAGCAATAACTCTGCCAATAATCTGACGAGCGGCCAGTTCGCATCGAAATTCCTAGCTGTAAAGTCATGCATACAATTTGAACCCTTTCTGGATCGAATCTTTCCCCCTCTTGCAAAAAGCTTATACTTGAGATTTAGATACTGCAATCTGCTCCTAAAATTTCCTTGCAAGGAGGCGGTTAGCCTAGTATTGGATTTATGTCCAGCCTGCATTACAATTGGAGAAACTGAAGAACATGTTTTGTTATTCTGTCCTAGATACCAGCAGATATGCAGAAGGTGGATAAGACCAATCTGCCTCAACTTAGGAGCTAGGCAGCATCAGATAGCGTACAGAATTTAAAACACAGATGTTTCTGAACCGGTAGTTTTTTCTGTCAGTCGCTTTTATTTGCTTTCTGGACAATCCAACAGAAGCTTTTCTCATAGAGGGTACTGTATTATGAACTGTCTTGTAGAATATGCACCTTATGGACCCATATTGGTCTCTTAATGTATTTTGATGTATGTTTGACTGTCCATTTCTATTGCCCCTTTTAATAATCTATTCAAAAATGTACTTGATTTTATATTTTTTAACCTGTGAATTGACAATGTTTTTATTTTTGTATACTTTGATGGTTTTGTACAAACAAACCGAATAAAGTTATTTGATTGATTGATTGATTGTGGACTGTTTTCCCCTATATATTTTGCCTGCTTTGAGCAGGTGAAAAGTCCGGTAAAAAAAATATTCTGAGCCGTTTTCCCACTGCTCTTGTAATTTTAGATTCGGCCAGGAAGATCAGAAAATGTGAACCAGCTATACACAAATCCTAAAATTGTAGCAGGGCTTCATTGTGTGCAAACATAGCTTGTCTTAGGCACATTTCTCCATCATGAATTCTTTCTTTCTCATATTGCCATCTAAGGTGGATTAATGTTGTTGGGTCCTCTTGAGGTGCAGTCCCTTGTCCATGGCTGACATTTATCTCAGGTGGTAAATTGGTCTGGAGACAATTTTGATGCTGCCACTGTGCTTTTCAAGATGTGCTGTTCCACCTGGTCTTCTGTGCTTCAGATGAACAGTAGTTAATGTGGTGAGGATGACCTGGGTGATTAGTGATGTCTATGCCATTGCAGCTTCTAGCTGGCACTGCACAGTATGCATTTACCAATACTAGCATTGCCATGGATGTTCTGATGGGTATAGTGCTTACTTTGTGAAAGAAAGACTGCCAGTGCCCAAAGCACTGCTTAGAAGACGGGCGGCTGGTGCCATCAAATGTCAGTGCACCCAATACTAAGGCTTGTAATCCTTAATCCACTACCAAACACTCACTCCCTGACCCTTTTCTTGCTATTTCCTGTTTTCTCCACTTGTGACAGGTTTGCCGTCTTTCCCTCCCTCCGTCTTTCCAATCAGTGTATTTTTCCTTCCCTTGCACACCATTATGATCTAATATGGAAAAATAACTGCTGGTCCCCAAAAATAAGTGCTGGAGGCCCCAGAACTCATAAACTTATGTTTGGAGGAAGATGGTTTCATTTCCAAAATATATGAAAAAATGATTCGGCATTGGGTAGACCTGCAGCTATGGCTGTTATCTATTACCCATGCAGAGGCATTACAAACTAATAAAGAGTTTCTCCACTTTGCTGCTGACAACTTCCTGAAGCACCAAGGTGATTTCTGCTGGTAAACTTTCATATGTTGGCCAATAATCTAATCTTGCCAGATGCGTTAACTATTACAATACTAATAGTAATAGTAGCTCCGAATGATTTTCAGTGAACACTAGTAGTTCTTTTTATCGAAAAGGTTGGAGACTTTTTATTGCTTTTTCTTCGAAATTGAGATAGGTGTTTCATTCCTTTTTCCATGTTTTGGGGTGGTCATTTCAGTGAATACTATTACATGATATGCCTTGCTTAGCTGAACCATAGTTATTAACAATGCCCAATCACAAAGCAGAAAAAAGCAAAGGAAAAAAAGTAATTTGCCCACTATACACCTTTCCATGAGAAAGAGATGGTCATCAAATGTAGCCACTTTTTATTGCAAACTAGTTATTTAATCAAAAGGAGATATCTCCATCCAGCAAACTGTACAATTTTACCACTGGGAGCATTCCCCTCATTTGCAATGCATAAATATAAATGAAAGACATGTTTGCACTGTTGTTCAAAACAGGTAAAGTTGTGTTTTCAGGGGTATCTTTGAGTGTTATACTCATCAAGACAGATGTGAAGATACATTACCCTTATCAAACTAAGCCCAAGGGTGTTTGTGAGGTGAAACAAATAAAATAGCAGTTTGTGAAGGCAGATCTTCTAATTAAATTAGTGCTAAATATATTCTATTTAGCAAAGTCAGAAGTGGTGTTTAATTGACATGGAAAAGAACAGCTGTATTTACAATGTCAGGTTGTGATCTGTATTAAAACAATGCATTCGTGATTCATTTTAGATGCCACATTTAATTATGTTATTTATAATGTGCCTGTTCATGAATTGTATCAGGTGTTTATATTGTAAATATGTAAAGCTTGTGTTATTTGAAAAAAAACAGGTGATGGTTACCTTCATATCGGTATAGCAAATCAAAATCTGATATTTGCACTTGGAAAAATTAGGGGCTGGATTAAGATGTCAGTTGGAGTTGCCTCCGATTGACACCCCAATTACAAAGCGACCGCACATGGTGTGGTCACATGCTCCCATATATCTATCTGACAGCACACCAAACCTGTTTCTTTTCTGGCACCCTCTCCTCCCTCTTCCATCCCATATTGGTAATCAGTGAAACCCCTGTCCCTCAAAAACCTTACTAACACTCTTGACATCCCCAGAGCTACCAACTATGAAGATAATGTTTTACCTGTGTCTTTCATCAAAGCCCTCTCTGGGGAACTCTCTCACCCCTACTCACCATTGTCAATGCTTTACTCACTCAAGGCATTTTCCTCTAAGCTTTCTAGATTGCCCAGATCTCTCCACAAGGTCGCCAAAAATACAGCCTGTGCACAAGATCACGTGAAAACCAACTATCACCTGGATGACTATCCAGCTTCAGGTCACACTGCATCATGTTGACAGTGAGCTCATAAATCATAGACAATATCCTCCTAACCACAAATAAATATGCCCCCGGCCTCCTGTTGCTACTGACCTTTTCAGCAGCCTTTGGCGCTTCTGACCGCCTCTTGCTCATCCACTCTCTGAAGTCTTGAATGGGATTCACCTGAAACGTCCTTCGTACCAGTAAATATGTAAGAGGCACCTTAAGGTATAACAAGATCCCAAACAACTGCATAATTCCCCAGCATTCCATCATGTCTTCTGTCATCTTCTGTCAAGTTGTTTACCTCCTGAGGCACAGCCGGGAGACGTTTCTCTGTTTTTAAAAATTTAAAACTGTAATCTTTGTACCTTTTAACCTCACTATCCCCCACACGATTACTGTGTGCAGGCACTTGCTATTTTTCAAAACCGAGCGCTGGGAAGCCCATTAGTACCACGCTTTGGAAAAGCATTTTGCCCCCCTCCCGGAGCAGGGCACGCCCACTCCGAGGCCACGCCCCTTAGTACTTCATACAAATAGCGCACCACCGAGCCAGGGCGCTTGTAAGTTGTTTACCTCCTGAGGCACAGCCGGGAGACGTTTCTCTGTTTTTAAAAATTGAAAACTGTAATCTTTGTACCTTTTAACCTCACTATCCCCCACACGATTACTGTGTGCAGGCACTTGCTATTTTTCAAAACCGAGCGCTGGGAAGCCCATTAGTACCACGCTTTGGAAAAGCATTTTGCCCCCCTCCCGGAGCAGGACACGCCCACTCCGAGGCCACGCCCCTTAGTACTTCATACAAATAGCGCGCCACCGAGCCAGGGCGCTTGTAAGTTGTTTACCTCCTGAGGCACAGCCGGGAGACGTTTCTCTGTTTTTAAAAATTGAAAACTGTAATCTTTGTACCTTTTAACCTCACTATCCCCCACACGATTACTGTGTGCAGGCACTTGCTATTTTTCAAAACCGAGCGCTGGGAAGCCCATTAGTACCACGCTTTGGAAAAGCATTTTGCCCCCCTCCCAGAGCAGGACACGCCCACTCCGAGGCCACGCCCCTTAGTACTTCATACAAATAGCGCGCCACCGAGCCAGGGCGCTTGTAAGTTGTTTACCTCCTGAGGCACAGCCGGGAGACGTTTCTCTGTTTTTAAAAATTGAAAACTGTAATCTTTGTACCTTTTAACCTCACTATCCCCCACACGATTACTGTGTGCAGGCACTTGCTATTTTTCAAAACCGAGCGCTGGGAAGCCCATTAGTACCACGCTTTGGAAAAGCATTTTGCCCCCCTCCCGGAGCAGGACACGCCCACTCCGAGGCCACGCCCCTTAGTACTTCATACAAATAGCGCGCCACCGAGCCAGGGCGCTTGTAAGTTGTTTACCTCCTGAGGCACAGCCGGGAGACGTTTCTCTGTTTTTAAAAATTGAAAACTGTAATCTTTGTACCTTTTAACCTCACTATCCCCCACACGATTACTGTGTGCAGGCACTTGCTATTTTTCAAAACCGAGCGCTGGGAAGCCCATTAGTACCACGCTTTGGAAAAGCATTTTGCCCCCCTCCCGGAGCAGGACACGCCCACTCCGAGGCCACGCCCCTTAGTACTTCATACAAATAGCGCGCCACCGAGCCAGGGCGCTTGTAAGTTGTTTACCTCCTGAGGCACAGCCGGGAGACGTTTCTCTGTTTTTAAAAATTGAAAACTGTAATCTTTGTACCTTTTAACCTCACTATCCCCCACACGATTACTGTGTGCAGGCACTTGCTATTTTTCAAAACCGAGCGCTGGGAAGCCCATTAGTACCACGCTTTGGAAAAGCATTTTGCCCCCCTCCCGGAGCAGGACACGCCCACTCCGAGGCCACGCCCCTTAGTACTTCATACAAATAGCGCGCCACCGAGCCAGGGCGCTTGTAAGTTGTTTACCTCCTGAGGCACAGCCGGGAGACGTTTCTCTGTTTTTAAAAATTGAAAACTGTAATCTTTGTACCTTTTAACCTCACTATCCCCCACACGATTACTGTGTGCAGGCACTTGCTATTTTTCAAAACCGAGCGCTGGGAAGCCCATTAGTACCACGCTTTGGAAAAGCATTTTGCCCCCCTCCCGGAGCAGGACACGCCCACTCCGAGGCCACGCCCCCTAGCCGTTCTTCAGCCCATAAAAATGTGCATGCACAGGAAGCGCAGCGGACGAGCGCAGCGAGCGCGACGAATGCGCGCCGAAGGCGCGCATAAGGCAAGCTCGTCTGGGCTCGTCCGCGACGAGGACGCGACCAGCGCCGCATACTCTGCCCAAATCTACCCGCAGTCCCCACGCTACACCCGGGACGCTCTGCTCAACCTACGTGGTTCAGCTCACGAAGGTAGGCTCTCATTTGAAGACACAGCGTTTCCTCTACTCGACTTCACCCACAAGGATTTGATCTTGGGCGGCCTGCTGAACGTTAGATCTCTACCTAAGCATGCTACTGAAATTAATCTCCTTATAGAATCCCACCATCTAGATGTCCTTTTCTTAACCGAGACTTGGACGCCTGCCGACTGCGATATTGATTTAGCATCTGCCTGCCCTCTAAACTTCAATATTATGCACCTCCCCAGACCCAAAGGCCGCGGGGGCGGAGTTGGCATCATCTTCCGAGCCTCCTGGCAAATAAACACCATAGACATTGACACAGTGCCCGGGATTGAGCTCTTTGGTCTGGCTATAAATTGCCACCTAGGAGATACCTTCACGGCGATCATTTGTTACCGCCCTCCAGGGGCATTCCCCATCCCGCAACAGCAAGCACTCCTCACGACTTTCACTAACATGGCAACCTCCCATAACAAACTAGTTATTTTAGGGGATTTTAATCTTTGGCCAAATGGCAGCCTTGATACAGGACTAGACAACCTCCTGCTGTCCTGTGACAGCGTGGGGCTTCACCAATTGGTCAAGCAACCCACCCACTCTGCAGGTAATCGACTCGACCTTATTTTCTCGAGTCCCGATCTATTACATGTAGGCGACATCTCACCCATGAGCTGGACGGACCACTCACTGATCAAACTCTACATCATCAGCACCACAACAAGAAAGTCCAACAAAAACGTGCTACCAGAATTTACATATCGAAATTGGAAAGCCCTAGAAAAACTTAGCTCCACCACCAAAGTTTTCGAGGTGGAAGAGAGTTTCTCTCCGACCAGCTCGGTTGAAAACAATTATAGATCTTTCAACACGAGGATAACATCCATCACGGACTCTATTGCCCCATTAAAACACTGTAAACCCAAAGGCAGAGCACCTGCTCCGTGGTACAATGACTCCCTGAAAACCCTCAAATCAGCTTGTAAACAGGCGGAGAGGAAGTGGAGACATGGATACTGTGATAACAATAAAACCCTCTGGAAAAACAAGCTCCATGAATATATATCTGCTATTGCTGAGAGCAAATCGACCTACTACTGCTCCACAATAGTTAACGCAGCCAACAGTTCAAAAAGCATATTCCAGATCCTGGACAACATCACACACCCTGACTGCGCCAAGAAAACTATCACCCCATCTCAGTCCCTCTGTGACAATCTCGCACAGTTCTTCTCGGACAAAATCGAGACCATCATCAACAACTTGGCAACTCCCCCACCACAAAACACTACAACTTCCCCCGGAGCTGTTTCCGCTAATCTCGATCCTCCAAGTCTAGTATGTCCTCTGAGGGAAAGTCTCCTGACCTTTCCCCAGATCCCCGAAGCAGAATTTGAGAGATTGGCACTGGGCATTACCTCGGGTTCCTCCCTTGATCCATTGCCCCCCAAAACCTGGAAAGCATGCGGGAACGAGCTATTTCACACCCTTCGGAGGATCTGTAATCAATCTCTCCGCTGCGGACTCGTTCCCAACCCCTGGAAACAAGCTCTAATCACCCCACTACTGAAAAAACCATCTCTGAATCCAGAATGCCTCTCCAATTTTTGACCCATATCACTTCTGCCCTTTCCGGCGAAAGTGGTGGAACGATGGGTCAGCACCTGCTTGTCAATACACCTTGAGCAGAATTACGCTCTGGACGACTTCCAATTCGGATTTCGTCCAGCCCATGGCACCGAAACAGCTGTACTTACTGCCATGGAAGAACTTCGAGTGCGGGCAGACAGGGGCCAAGCCGTGGCCCTGATCCTATTGGACCTGTCTGCCGCATTCGATACGGTCAACCATGTAATCCTGCTAAAGAGGTTGAGAGAGGCGGGGGTTGACGGCACTGCCCTGCTTTGGTTTCACTCTTTTCTCAAAGATAGGAAACAGGCTGTATACCTCCCCCCTTTCCAATCGGCCTTCTCCCCAGTCCCCCACGGTGTACCCCAGGGCTCTTCTATCAGTCCGATCCTCTTCAATGTTTACCTCAAGCCTCTGGTCACATTAATCAAAAGCCACAATTTGACTACAGTAAACTATGCGGATGACACCCAGCTCATTTTCTCTTGGGAGGGGGAAGACTCCATCCCCATGGATGCCTTCCACGACTGCCTAAGGGACACTGCTGGCTGGCTACACCGTAACTCCCTCCAATTCAACTCCTCGAAAACCGAGGTCTTGTTCTGTCCTGCGAGCCGAATCCCTCGCCTTCTGCCTGTGGAGTTCTGGCCCCCGGAAAACTCAAACAATCCGCCACCCGTCACCAGTGTTCGCAATCTCGGCGTCATGCTAAACAACAAACTTAGCATGGAAACGCAGGTAACGAGAACAGTCGCCACCTGCTCGGCCCTTATGCGTTCACTTCGTAAAATCCTGCCTTTACTACCACCTCAGGCCCGAGCATTGATAGTCAGGTGCACTATTCTCAGTCGCCTTGACTATTGCAACGCCCTCCTGCTCGAATCTCCCATGGTACTGCTGGACAGACTCCAACGAGTCCAATCGGCAGCAGCTAAATTGGCCCTTGGATGGACCAGGAGATCTTCGGCCACTGCTGCCTTAGCCGAGCTACACTGGCTCCCCTTAAAGCACCGAATAGCCTTCAAGGCTCTCTGCTTGGTCTTCAAGGCACTACACGGATTAGGACCAAGATCCCTACAACAAATGTTTTCTTTGTATATCCCAACCAGAACTCTACGATCCGCAACCGCCTGCCTTGTGATAGTGCCCAGGTTTAAGAAGGCCAGGATCGGGGGAAGATCTTTTAGAGTAGCTGCGGCTAAGCTGTGGAATAGCCTGCCTGCCGACATTCGCCAAATTCCACAGCTCCTACCTTTTAGGAAACGAATAAAAACATGGCTCTTCCCCTAGCTTTTCCCCTGCCACTTCCATCCCCCACAATCACTCCCTTCGCCTGTA
Organism: Lissotriton helveticus; assembly: GCF_964261635.1. Lineage (NCBI taxonomy): Eukaryota > Metazoa > Chordata > Amphibia > Caudata > Salamandridae > Lissotriton > Lissotriton helveticus. The sequence continues at coordinate 293,534,126 of NC_136059.1, read as the reverse complement.
AATTAGGAGGAAGCTTCTTAGCGCCAGGATACCTGCCAGGTGACAGCCGCGCTCTACAAATGTTTTAAATAAATAAATAAATCTTCAACTCCTATAAGGAATATCAAATTTCAGTAATAGACTATGAAACTCAAATGTATTCGAAGGTCTTCTCAGCTTCAGACATCCAAATCTTCAAACACTGCTAGCTACTCATTGAGACCTGCCTGAATATTCAACACCAACCCGAAGCTTAACTTCATCAAAAAATAATTCCTTCTGTTTGTCATGAGCAACAAACAGCAACGAATCAAATCCTGGCTCTCCAAAATGAACATGGACGGACCAAACCTCTACTTTCACTACCACAGCAGCCAAGTCTCATGGATTCACCATGGGCACTAATCTCAACCTCACTAAACACATCTCCACGAGAATACTAGCTCTCTCATTTAAACTAATATAACTATTCCTCCTGAAAAACAATTACAGAACAGCTGTTGGAGTCCTCGTATTCTCACACCAGGAAGTCCAATTCATGTGCCCCACACTGCACAATGGCCACCGTAAAGGGTATCCTACATGCAGTTGTACGCTTGATTAAGTGTGTAACAAAATAAGACCACATGGTGGAACTCTACTGGCTGCACTTGTCAGCCCACACCATCGTTAAAATGATCTGCATCATCTTAAACATCATCGTGACTGGCATTTCTATCCATTAGACTGATAAGCTCATAATCTCCGGGGGCTCTCAGCAAGCCGCAGTCAAGACACCATCAGACTGGAGACAAAGAAGCACAAATAAGAAAAAACAAGGCAAAAGGCCTTCACCATCTGCACACCCAAGAACTGGATTGACATTCTACTATACCCATCAGGACACCCCCAACCCTATGCCAATTGGGAACACTACATCAAGATGCAGTAACAGTCAACCATCACTCTTCAGAAATGAGCTACACATCCAATCATATGATTACTAGGTCCTTGCCTTGGACTTTGCACACTGTACAGTGTTGTGATACCTTTTGGCTATGGGTGCTCTATATAAATGCCACAAAGATTCATGGAAGTAAACATGTTGGCTGAGCAGTCCAGTTGTACTGTCTGTTAAAGTAAGTAACTAAATTAGGTCCAGGAAAGACCTAGTTTGGCAGTTCGGGCTGGACTGTTCCCATGAGGACCAAGGTCAAGGCTGATTTGCATATGGCTGGGTCTGAACTGGGATGACCAAGTGAGCTAAAGAACGATGATGGATTCAACCCAGATCAGTGACTGGGGGTGAGTGTCTGAAAAGTTTCAGTGCTCTGTCCATCATCTCCTTGTGTTTGCTAAATTAGCAATCCCAATTTCAGCGGCATCAAGTGCTTCCCTTTAAATGAGGCGTCGAAATCACCCAAAATAGCTAACCGAAATGGTGATCTGTGAGACACCGTAAGCTATTTTGGAAGCGAAATAAGATTTGGCTTAGAAGGTCAGTAAGTAATTATAACTTAAGCACAAAATGTGAAATCAAACTATGGATCCCAATAAAGTCAAAACGTGTCAGTCAGTCAGTCAAATCACTTTATTCGATTAGTTAAAATCATAAAAGTACATTAAACATTGCACAATATAATAAAATCATGTAACCCATTAAGACATATGAGCGATTTAAAAAAAAGGAATTAATACAGCAGGAACAATTTTCTAAAGCAAAAGAGCTTAAAACATAATTAAGAATAATGTCATAAAAAATAAAGCAGACGTTATCTATATGATGTAAAGTCATATTGATTTTATCATAGGGTACCTTTTTTATTACGACCAACCGCTGCCACTAAAAAACTGGCAATGTTCAAAATCCCCCAAGTATCGTGAAGCAGTTGAAGATAAAATAAGACTGGTCTGACCTGTAAGAAACCCTTTCCCCTTAACAGAGGAACTAAAAACCTCCTACGAATCTCACTTTAATAGTCACAAAACATTATGAGATGCATTTTGTCCTGTGGTGAAAAATTATCACAAGGACATGGGCATATATCCTCTGGTTTGCACCAGCCTTGTGGATTCCCTAAGGAGAAATGGATTAAGGTAAACCGGAGCCTAATGAAAAGCCAACGGGGAAATGGCTTGGTAACAATCCTTACGTAGGGTTCAATCAAAGGGGAGGTTTTTGACAGGAAGTGAGCCTTAACTGATGGTTTCAATAACTCCCTCTCCTCACGCTTCATCCTCAATAAATTCAAAAGTTGTGATTTAACCCATTTGACATCCTCTTTTTTAATCCTATCTGGGTGCTCAAAAAGATCTGGGAGCCCCAATTTAAAAAACATATGCTTTAAGTAGTGCAGCCACGGGATGCTACTAGCTTTCTCCAGGGTAACACAGTCCCGAATGATCTGATGATTCAGGGTTAAGTCTGGGTTAAGCCAGGTCCCAGGCCAGTATACTACTGGGGCCAACCTCAACAAGTCTGATACATCTCCAAGCCCCAATTCCTGATGAATAACAATAGTTGAGGTTGATTGGGGGACCGACAATAGGGTACGCAGAAATTTATTTTCAGCTATCTGCACCCCTTCTAAGTTGTAGCCCCAGATGTCAGAGTCATAGAGAGCAATAGTCAAGCATTTACATCTATAAATATTAAGCATGACTTTGAAAGGCCTAGCCCCCAGATGCTGTGTGAACCCTTGAATAGCAGCCGTTGATCTTACCACTGCATTTCTTTTGATTTTCTGTTGGGGGACCCAGGAACCTCTCTCATCAAATAGAACCCCCAGATAGGTAAAATAGGACACCATAGAGACCTCAACTCCATTACAATAAAAGGATTTTACTTTTCTATTTCTTCGACCCGTAGACATAACGTGGGATTTTGCTATGTTCACTATTAAGTCCAAGGACTTCATATAGGCCCCAAAGGCATCTAATAGCCTCTGAAGGCCTATGACTGTATGGAATAATAACACAGCGTCATCCACATATAGGAGAACAGGAAAACGCCTTTCTCCTACTGGCGGTATGTCCAAACTTGCCAAGTCTAAAAACTTTTCTAAATTAATAATGTAAAGAGTAAAAGGTAGTGGCGCCAAAATACATCCTTGATGGACACCTCTACCAGATTTGAAGTGCCCTGTGCATTTCCCTTCCTGGGTAACCCTAACTGTAGCTGAGAGATCCCTGTGTAAATCCGCCAGGAACTAGACTAAACCTGGGTCAATGCCCATATCCAGCAGAATGGACCACAACTTTGATCTGCTAACCAGATCAAAAGCCGAGGAGAGGTCCATAAAGGCCAGCTGTAAAGTGCCTTCTTTAGCTATGGTCAATTTACCTATTGATAAATGTAAGTTAAGGCAGGATCCATAGTACTCCTACCTTGCCTAAAAGCATATTGTAGATTAGATAAGACCTCATTTTTTTTCACCCAGTCCGTGACTTTGGCTAGGATCACTTTATCTAGGATTTTCACAGCAGAATCAATTGGAGAAATCAATCTATAACACCGTGGATCCCCTCTCTGGCCCTTTTGAAAAACTGGGATTATCGTGGATAAAGACCATGATGTAGGGAAACCCTGGGAACTTTAAACATTAAAAACAATAGTTAGTATTTTGCCCCAAAATTTTGGATTGCGTATACAGGTCAGCAGGGGCGGCATCAGGGCCAGGGGCTTTATTGCTAGACATCTGTATTATCGCACTTTCTACATCATCCTCCTTAAAGACCACTGGAGAAAAAACCCTATCAGCTTCTACGCTAAGTCAAAATGTGAATTATCATATTGAAAGACTTGCATTGCTTCAAAATAGGATAGCAGTCAGCCCATTGCTCAGGTAGGACAGTTTTTGGGAAACTCTGTTATAACCACCAGTTGATTGAAGAATAAATTGAAGAGTAAATAAGTGTATGAATAATTTGGCTTCATTTTTGCAGAGCATATTGTGTATGAGGATATGCATATTTGACTGTCAGTAAGAGGATACTGTTGAAGTAATTAAATCTACCAGGACCATATCTGCTGAACTGGGTTAAAGTTTCTAGAAATTGAATGCTGAAGGAGACTTAAAGTCAATTAGCTCCATTTCTCAATAGATATGTTTTATCTGACAGCTTACACATAAGTATAAGGTGCTCTCCTGCTTTTCTAATTTCATGAATTCACAGCGGCGGGCTACCTGTTTAGGTGAGTGCACCTAACATTATAGCACCGGCACATAGTTCTCTTACCCCATTATATCATGAATTAACATGAGTTAACATATGTTAACATTAAATCTTACATCTCTGAAGCTGAATGCACAGTGCAGTACTTTCAGACTTGTAGTGAACTAAAGACCTGAAGTTGTGAAGTCAAAGTACATCTTGGAGGACAAACCTTATTGCACTGTGGCCTTATCTGCTGGTGCTGACAGATAAACATCCCGGTCCTCATTTATGAAAACTGTTGCATTGCTGTGACAAAACAGTGATGCAACAGTTTTCACTGTGCCATACTTGCACTAGGGTGCGACGTCTTTAATGTACGGCACTCCATGTTGCAAGGAAAGACAGATACGTCTGGAATCCTGACGTCACGCATTGCTGGAGTTGTGTTGCAAGCATGACACAACTCCAGCAATGCATGGGATAGGTCTGTGCCTATGGCTCTGCGTCACCCTTACACCTGCCATGAGGCAGGCGTAAGGTTTTTATGCATTGGAGTCATAGAAGTGTTGCAGTGAAATCTCATAGATATCTCTGCAACACTTCTACGAGGCTTCCTTGCAGGGAAATACCCACCCGGCATACATTATGCCTGATGCAAGTATAATGCAGCGCAGGGCTTTACAAGGTGAGTCAGCTACCTAGATGCGTCACTTTGTAACTATAGCGCAATATGGAGCATTGTTTAAGCTGCCGCTGTGTCACGAAATGTGACGCAACGTCGGCGCAAAAGTGTTGCATGGCCTTCATAAATAAGGCCCCCGAAGTCTAAAGGCCACAGATTTTGAAATTGCTCTGCCAAGGTATAGATGACGTCAACTATGATGTAATTCGGACATTTTTGGCGCCATCAGTGCATATCAAGGTGTTGCCGTACTGACGGTTCCATTATATGACTTGTGTGGGATTCACCTGGTAACCTGACTGTCAACTGTTCTTAGGATGGAGTGAGAACAACAAAATAAACAGGCATTGTCAGTATTAATAAATATGACTAACTGTGGAAATATTTCGTGTAATACAGATAAAGATGTATGTATATCTGGAGCATTGGAAGCACGTATCCAGTCAAACTGTGTACGTGTGTGCATATACTACTGATGGCATCCCATTGTACACGCATGTGCCAACATAACCTATGTTCATGTACTTTGTTAATAGAAATGCATACACTTTCCCCTCGGGTGGGGCGCCTTCTTTCGGTGTTAACTGTAAAAGCTCTACATTTCTGGTTCGATAGACCTATGTAGTTTAAAAATTAACTGTGCTCTTCTTAGCAAGACAAGTAAAAATGTAATAGGTAGTACAGCCACATCTCAGTACCACACAGTACTGTGCCATGGAGCCAGAAGACTCCATTATCACTCAAAGCTGGCCCAAGATCACACAGAGCTGGAAGACTCTTTCACCACAGCCTCATGGCACAGGGCCCAGTGCACAATGATGAGCCTAAATCACAAAGCTCTGGACACAGCGACGTGGGCTGATTTCACCCATCACTGAACCAATATCCCACAGTACTGGGCCGATTATCACACACAATCACACTATCACACATTTTTGGAGGGCCACAGCAGCACATTGCTCATAAATATAACACAAGTCTTCATAACAACCCAGTCTTACAGTCATTTGCATACGCATTAGCATAGCGTTCGTTTAGTGTATATGAATTACGGTGGCAGAGAGCTGCAGCTGTCGCCAGCAAGACCTAAAAAGGTTAATGCGCGACATTACAGGTGGCATTTCCCACACAAGGCTTCCTGACGCTAAACCCGGACGAAAATTAAGTCGTATTAAAAGTGCACATCTGGCTAAGGAGATTTTCAGTAACCTCGAAACAAATTGCGCAAAAACATGGATGCCGGCGGTGAAGTAGATGCCAGGAGAATTATCGGCCACCGTCACGTCGCTTTTGTGTAGATCATTCTATGGGAAGGGAGAGAGCTCGACAGAATTACAGGAATTCGAGCTTTTTCTAAAAATGACATCCTTCAAAATGCGCAATACGCTCGTTACTTCGAAATAAATTTATGTCCTAACATTCTGCCCGCTACAGCATTTTATTGTGTTCTCATAACATGCAGTTGAAGTACATTAAAAAGTAACGATATGGGGATAAGGTGAATAAATCATAATTTATTTAGTAAACATATGTTTCTCTAGAACAGAATTCTCATTAGATACTCGAACTGAAAATATTCTCGCACCTCAGGTGGCGATTCTATAATCTTATTTTTTTCTTAAATGAGTTTACTGCATGCATGCGACCTCTGACGTCATCGCGAGTATAAAAATCCCGGAGCTGATGGTTTCTTTTTTCCATTACTCATGAGGATTTTAGTTCGCTACGATGTCTTTCCGCTTCGGATTTCCTCGTTGCATGTTAAGGAATGTTTAAATAATTTCCATTGTGTTTTATTAATACATTTCTGTTCACAATAGTTTCAGCCCAGCGCATGTAAAATGCTTTACATTTTGCTGTAACCTTGAGGTCACGAGTTCAGTACGGGCAAGGCAAGCACAGGTTCCTATCTTTTCATAGCCGATACGTTGAGTGCTATTAAACTTCGCAATAGCAATAGGTCGTGCCTTTGAGATCCATTGGCAATGTCAATTTTTAGGCATGCTGTACAGTGTGACCGATGTGTGCAACATGGCCAAATCAGAACAAAACCCTGATGATGCGATTGTCCATGTCATTTTTTAGAACCCACGTGTGCCTACAAAACGGAGTGGCCAATTCTTTCCCCTTCTACTTGCTGCCTAGGTTGGATCAGCAAATAAAAAGAAAAATGAAACAAACAAGATATAGTGCAAACCTGCCTCAATGATATGCACCTTGACGACTTCTAACCCCAACTCTCCTCAAATGTCAAGTCACTTGGATTCACTCTGAACACACACCTCACCCTCAAGGAACACATTGTCAAAATCACAAAGACGACCTGGTACTAACTCTCTCTTCTAAAGAAAGTCCAGCCGTTTCTTCCAGGAGGCAAATTCAGAACTGCTATTTAATGCCCTCATTTATGGCCTCCTGACTTCACGTTGGCACCCCTTAGGGGCATCCTACATACTGCAGTTTGTCTCATCCAGAGCCTGAAGAAATATGATCACATCTCTCCAATCTTGATGTAACTCCATTTCCCCTTGAAAGCATGCACCATCTTCAAAACCAGATGCATCATTTACAAATCCATCATGACCATCACCGTGCTTATCTTAAAGACAAGCCCACCATCGCTGGTGGTTCTCAGCAAATGCGCTGCCAGGAAACCATTAGACTGCTCACTGAGAAGAAGAAGAAACAAAAAAAGGCCTTTTCCATCTATACACTCATCTAGCGGATGTATGACGTTATAATGCATACTTTAACAACGCATACCTTTACAACGCTATTTTTACAACGCAGGAACCATTACAACGAATTACCATTACAACGCATTTTTTTACAACGCAATACTTTTACAATGCAATACCTTTACAACGTAAGTATTGGTAAGTATATAATATTTTTTTAAATGTAATTAATTAAATTTAATATAATTTATTTTAATTTAATATTATTTTTATTTTATTTGTACCCTGTATCCTTGTATTGGTAATTATATAATACTTTAAAAAAAATGTAATTAATTAAAATTAATATAATTTATTTTAATTTAATATTATTTTTAATTTATTTTTACCCTGTATCCATGTACCCCAAAACCCAAACCTGGCCCTGAACCCTAAAAATACCCCTTTACCCAAAAACCCAAACTTAGCGCTGAACCCTAAAAATACCCCTTTACCCAAAAACTCAAAACTGACCCTGAACCCTAAAAATACCCCTTTACCCAAAAACCCAAAACTGACCCTGAACCCTAAAAATACCCCTTTACCCAAAAACCCCAAACTGACCCTGAACCCTAAAAATACCCCTTTACCCAAAAACCCCAAACTGACCCTGAACCCTAAAAATACCCCTTTACCCAAAAACCCCAAACTGACCCTGAACCCTAAAAATACCCCTTTACCCAAAAACCCAAAACTGACCCTGAACCCTAAAAATACCCCTTTACCCAAAAACCCAAAACTGACCCTGAACCCAAAAAATACCCCTTTACCCAAAAACCTAAACCTTGCCCTGAACCCTAAAAATACCCCTTTACCCAAAAACCCAAACTTATAACATTTTTACTATAATACTATACTTACCAAAAAACGTTGTAAAGGTATTGCGTTGTAAAAGTATTGCGTTGTAAAAAAATGCGTTGTAATGGTAGTTCGTTGTAATGGTTCCTGCGTTGTAAAAGTTGCGTTGTAAAAGTAATCCGTTGTAAAAGTTGCGTTGTAATGGTAACATACCCTCATCTAGCATCACTAGGACCGCCCCAACGCTACTCCAATGCATTAACCATACACAACTCGGCTTTTTGCTGCCTCTTGGCTAGATTTGCGCTATAGAAATACCACACGCACATATTACATCACTCATTACAAATTAAATGACATAATCGATGACCTCACTGATGACATCTCAAATGAGGTAACCCAACCTCTCTACACCCTCTGCAGACTCGTTGAAGGTGGTGGTGGATTGAGGATGGTGCCATCTCTTGTACCCCAATGGTGTTTCAACTGTCATTCATTAGCCTGCTTAGCTGATACAAACCAATGGCTGACCGTATGTGCATGTATGCTTATTCCTACATGCTCTAGTTTATACTGAAGAGTATAGGGCGGAGTAGGCTTGCTCAGAGACTAGAGGAGATGATGGTGGTATAGGCTGCCAGGAGTAAAGGCGGTGTCATTCCAGTTATTGGTATTTAATTGCATTTTGTTTTTAACTGTGAGAGGTGTTCACAAGTAGTGACACAATGCAGGCTGTAAGCACTGGCATAACGTAACTTGAGGGGGCCCCTCAGCAGGGTACGTGGAGGGACCACCTCCAGGGCTCAATCAGGAGCTCTCCAGTCATAGTACTGGGCTAAAGTGCTCCCCTGGAGCTTGGGGGTCCCCCGCACTGCAGGGGCTGCGGGGGTCTGTGTGACGCCACTGGCTGGAACCTACATGGCTGGATGGCATATACATGACTACTCTGCAGTTTTCATCTTTCGGAGGTGCATGTTTTGTGACTGCAGATACCTTTAGACTGATCATCAAAATGTATGAAAGTAGGCAAAGAGAAATATAATTTGTGGGTATTTGTAGGACAAGGAACTCTTATGATTAGTGAGGGGCAGAATCAATTACTGAAGCATTAGATGTGTTGTTGTGTTTCGATTTAGATACCCGTAAATAGGTTTCCTGAATGATACCCTCATATAGGCTCAACTCACATTGCCCTTATTTAGGCATAATATCCCAGGCCTTATTTAGGCATCAGCCATGCTATCCAAATACAGGCATGGTCACCTACATCCGTCCATCCCACATCACAACGAGTTCTTAGAAACCAAACCCTTAAGCCATTGGGACTTTCCCTGCTTGGATTATTGATTTCTCCATGAACTCATTTATTATGCATGTACAACTATTCCTTAGGGGTTCATTCATGACGTCATCCTCTGCCCGACTTTACGTCAATGCTAGCATTCCTAAGTACCTTCCAGGTATAAATATACTTTCACTTAGCACGGCAAACCACGGCTCGGCTACACAGCTCAATACTGTTCGCCATGGAAAGTTCGGAAGGAATTCGAGGCCCCGCCTGACGCACTGACCGGACGCTGTCATCCTGCTTGCAGAGAATCCAGCTTTCAGTGTCCTGACTTCCTGCGCGGGGTGTTAGGGATTGATATCTTGAAAGAGATTCCCACATCTCTCATTCTAAGGTATGGAGCAGACTAGAACCTAGAGGGACTCTTGGCATACCAAACTATAGGTAAACAACGTTTACCACAAACATTTTTCCCCACGTTGTAATTCAGCATACCATTACTCCGCAAGTCGGAACAACGACTTGCAGAGGGGGGAGAAGGTGTTGGATTTAAATCCAACACCTTCCCTACTGTCCGCACAGACTGGAGTTGGAATAGTAAATTATACTATTCCAACATCCTGCGCCCCCCTCCGCAAGTCGTTGTTACGACTTGCAGGGTAATGGTATGCGGAATTACAACGCGGTCGTTGTAACAACCGCACTGTGATTCCCTGCTGGGAAAAAGACTGCGTGATAGCGAGGTATATTCCAAACTATAGCATACAATACTATTGAAAAACAGCACCTACTTCTTACCTCGTACTACACTTAGGTTGGATCACTGACATAATATCGAGGGACATAATATCGACTATCAAAAATATCGGCGACAAAATATCGACAGACAGAATATCGACTTTGTATCTACAAACAGGTAAGTACAAAAATATCGAGCAAAAAATATCGTTTACAAAAATATAGTTTATAAAAATATCGACTTTATTCAAAACAATGTTAAATTAAATTAATATTAAAAATGAATTACTAAAATATACTTAGGGAAAGCATTGGATAGCGTAGGGGTAAAATTACTATTCCCACTCCAGTGAGTGCAACAGTAGAGAAAGCGTTGGATAGCGTAAGGGTAAAAATTACTATTCCCACTCCAGTGGGTGCAACAGTAGGGAAAGCGTTGGATAGCGTAGGGGTAAAAATTACTATTCCCACTCCAAAGAGTGCAACATTAGGGAAAGCGTTGGATAGCGTAGGGGTAAAAATTACTATTCCCACTCCAGTGGGTGCAACAGTAGGGAAAGCGTTGAATAGCGTAGGGGTAAAAATTACTATTCCCACTCCAAAGAGTGCAACAGTAGGGAAAGCGTTGGATAGCGTAGGGGTAAAAATTACTATTCCCACTCCAAAGAGTGCAACAGTAGGGAAAGCGTTGAATAGCGTAGGGGTTAAAATTACTATTCCCACTCCAAAGAGTGCAACAGTAGGGAAAGCGTAGGATAGCGTAGGGGTAAAAATTACTATTCCCACTCCGGTGGGTGCAACAGTAGGGAAAGCGTTGGATAGCGTAGGGGTAAAAATTACTATTCCCACTCCAAAGAGTGCAACAGTAGGGAAAGAGTTGGATGGCGTAGGGGTAAGAATTACTATTCCCACTCCAAAGAGTGCAACAGTAGGGAAAGCGTTGGATAGCGTAGGGGTTAAAATGACTATTCCCACTCCAGTGAGTGCAACAGTAGGGAAAGCGTTGGATAGCGTAGTGGTAAATATTACTATTCCCACTCCAGTGGGGGCAACAGTAGGGAAAGCGTTGGACAGCGTAGGGGTAAAAATTACTATTCCCACTCCAGTGAGTGCAACAGTAGGGAAAGCGTTGGATAGCGTAGGGGTAAAAATTACTATTCCCACTCCAGTGGGTGCAACAGTAGGGAAAGCGTTGGATAGCGTAGGGGTAACAATTACTATTCTCACTCCAAAGAGTGCAACAGTAGGGAAAGCGTTTTATAGCGTAGAGGTAAAAATTACTATTCCCACTCCAGAGAGTGCAACAGTAGGGTAAGTAAATACTTCTTACATTATTTTAAAACAGTATAAATTAATATGTATAAAAAATGAATTAAAAGTAATTACCAATTTAATATAATATAATAATTAATCAATTAAAATTACAAATTGCAATTAATTTTTACTATTAGTTACCTATTCAAATTAATTACAAATTAACAATTATTTAATTAACAATTAAGAATTAATTAACAATTAATTCAAATTAAAAACAATTAAATACATTGAATTATTTAATTAATTATGAATAAATTACTTCCCACCCTATTCCCCTATAAACTCACAACCCGCTACAGAAAATAAATTAGTAAAATTAACATAATTAGCAATTAATCAATTAAAATAAATTAATTGGCAATTAAAATTTAATTAATTACCCATAAAAATTAATTAACAAATCTAAAAAAAAACAATAAATATTTTTACATATTTAATTAATTATAAATAAATTACTTCCCACCCAATTCCCCTATAAACCCACAACCCGCAACAGAAAATAAATTAGTAAAATTAACATAATTAGCAATTAATCAATTAATTAAAATTAATTGCCAATTAAAATTTAATTAATTACCAAATATAAATTAATTAACAATTAATTAAAAATGAATACCAATATATAAATTTACATATTTAATTAATTATAATTAAATTACTTCCCACCCTATTCCCCTATAAACCCACAACCCACTACAGAATTCAATTACGCAAAAATTAAAAAAAAATCATTAATTAAAATTAATTATAACATAAATACACAGTTTTCACACATATAATAACATAACAAACACTATAAAAAATTAGATATTATTAAAAATTAGATAATCTTATTAACCTATAATATATACTTCGATATTTTAACTTTCTATATTTTTAACATTCAATATTACATTACTTACCTTCAAAACGATATTTTTATGTCTATATTCTGTCCATTCGATATTTTGTCCAGCCTATATTTTGTACTCGATATTATGTCCATTCGATATTTTGTAGTCGATATTATGTCTGTTTACCCTTCGGTTAGATACACTGGGGTAGAACTATTTAGAAGCACCAGATGAGTATTCACATTTTAGCCTGTGTTATTCATGTATGTTTATGTAAATATATGTCATAGTTAAAAGACCATCCTATTGCAGTATTATTTCTTCTTACTGCTTAAGCTGTAGATATTATATTTCGCATACTGTCTTGCCATTGTAGCAGCTCATATCTCTTGCACAAGAAATGAGACTGTTCAATAAAACCTTTTATTGAAACGCCCGTCTATCTATTTTTGTGTAACTCTGGAGTAACTAAGCATGCACAATTGACTGAGTGAAACGGTTATCTATTGTTTCCATGATTCTGAGAACTGTTCTGATTCTAAGGGAAACAAAGTTGTCATGTTTATGCGGTTGTCAGAATCTACTCCCTTCTTGTTTATTCGAGAAGTTTCTAGTGACCTCTGAGTTAACTGCCACATAAAGTTATTAAGTTTAATATACTCGATAGGGGCATACTGACTACAATCCTATGCAAAAACTATAGTGTATATTATTCCAATGCGCAGAGCCTATAAGGGAAATAGGAACTACATTTCATAGCACCCAACGGTTTGGTAAGGCACTAATTTAACGCTGGATACTGAAGTAACTCAGTTGTGCTTTTCTCAGAGACCCCTACTCATAATTCTCCATAAGACGTCTGGAGTGGGTAGGGTTAATATCCGCCATAGCTGAGTAGGTCGAAAATCCTATGTATTAGCTGTTTGGTTTATTCAACGTTGAAGGATACAGTGTTTCAAAATATTTTGCACCTTATCTTTGTTTCCTTGAAACTTGCTCTGCATTGTTCATTAAACAATGTCCCTTAACGAGGATACAGAGACTATGGCTGATCCAGTCGTAACAGCTTTTAATCGTACAGGTTTTAATGAAACTGATGAGGGTGTTATAAACATCCATCCAAATCTAAGGAGAGCCATCACTCTCAAACTTATAAAACATGGCCTAGCACCAAGAGGTGGTATAGCAGTTTTCGTGATAGTGGCACATGAATCTTTTCAAAAGAAAGAAAGAACCCCTGCCGATAATAATAAAGTCCTATATCAGGATCTTGGATAATTCTACACCTTCGGTACCCAAATGCAGTACCCAATCAAAGCACAGTGAACAAACAAATCGATTTTAATTTCTTTTATTTTTATATTTCATTAATTTTTTTCTGTTTTGTTGTTATCTCTAATTTAAGTGCATATGCTTAGTTTCTCATCGGTGGCTATAAACATTTCATAATACAACATTACAATCAATAAAATTTCATAATATTCATCCAACGGCGCTGTATAATCCTGGATCTGGTTTTCTACAACTAATCTCTCGGAAATATAGATGGTTCTCATATTTCCCTATTAAAACTCTCCAAAATCCAGATTTCCCAAAAATCGAATAGTGTATTCTAACATGGGAAAAAGCATCTGTCCGAAAAAGGCGTTGAAGGCGACTGTATAGGACTGGGATATGTGGCGCTGACACAAGAGAGGTCCCCCTTTCTTGCACGGGTGTGTTTTTCGCCTCCTTGTGATTTCTGACTGACAACTTGCGATCCTGCAGGACAACTATTATAGTCTGTCTACACTGTTTACACGGCCCTAAACACATAGAAGGGATTTTTCTCCACCATTCCGCCCTCTACCTCTAACTCTATCTAGCTGAATCGGCTTCCGGAAACCAGTTAAAAGCAGCCTAGACGAGAAAAACCATTAGACCTTTGAAGACTGCTACTCGGCAAGGCGACCGGACCCCAGTGAAATCTCCATACTAGCAGGTAAAAACTCTCCACGAACGATAGAGCGCCCGTTAGAACTTCCACTCAAATCGTCTGTCAACTTAGGCAGCATACTTAACATCTTCGCGCTCTCTGCGCGACTTACTAACTGAAAAACAGGACTCTTTGCTAAAATGCCCATTGCCTCTCTTCATCTCCCTTGTTTAGATCGAGTCCCTGAGATTTGAACTCTACGCGATCCCGGGCACTACGATTATACATACTAATGGATGTTTAACATAACGGATATGACTTCATCTCTAACAGGTAAAGGCGCGTCCCCCTCGCATAATCTGGAGCGGTGTTAATCACTCTACTGCGCGTTTATCCTTACGATGAGAATTTCATTACACAATTACCCTGAAGAATGATTGTGATGTCTATTCTCTCGGGATAGCAAACAGACAACCTTTTTCTACTCTCTGAGACAGTCTGTTCCCTCTTGTTTACCTAACCAGGATTTCCTACACACACCTCTTTTTGATGATGATGTATTTGTTGATGTACTAAATGCTTTTTTCTATTATTCTAAAAATCGTTTCTCTTTATTATCCATAGTGTTGTCACTCACCCTATATTAACTCTTTGCCCTGACGAAGGTGAGGCTTGACCAGGCGTCTTCACCGAAACGCGCCTAGGCGTTTTTGATTTCTTTGAAGATATTGATCCACCTCCACTCTTCGGGATCAGCCTCTGTCCATCTGATCAAACCTCTACCCCTAGTGTGAAAGAATAAGTCCATCTTTCTCTCCACTCAGGCTCCCAAACTTTTCAAATAGAGTTTTAAAAAAAAAATAGTCTAAAGAATGAATGTGATTGTATGAGTGTTAGTGATTGTTAGTTTGATTTATTATACCTGGTGTTTTGGGACCACACTACGTATTATGAAATTTTATTGATTGTAATGTTGTATTATGAAATGTTTATAGCCACAGATGAGAAACTAAGCATATGCACTTAAATTAGAGATAACAACAAAACAGAAAAAAATTAATGAAATATAAAAATAAAAGAAATTAAAATCGATTTGTTTGTTCACTGTGCTTTGATTGGGTACTGCATTTGGGTACCGAAGGTGTAGAATTATCCAAGATCCTGATATAGGACTCTATAATTATCGGCAGGGGTTCTTTCTTTCTTTTGATATTGTTAAAACCCCCCTTCCCTGCCCGCCATTGTGTATCCCCTGGGGAACCCCCTTTTATGGTATACATGAATCTTTTCAGACAGAGGTATTCTATTCATGGATAGTATTCCCAGAATCAAATCCAGTAACAAAATTGTTTCACTTCTACAAAGAAGATGAACCACCTGAGGAATATATTCCTTTTGAGGATGTTGGAATTCCACTCACATACCAGGAGCATCAGCTCTGGTTTAAAGGCGCCCAAAAACATTTTCAATCACATTACCAGGCTCGGTCCACTAGGTAGACCAGGAGCAACATGGCCTATTTTAACCGGCTACACACCTCATCCTGACATTGAAGCAATGTCAGACGATGAATTACTTACTCAACTAAAAGAGTTTATACAAATTTACAGACAATTAGTCCAATGTGTCTTGGGGACTTTCACAGTCCAACCACCATTGACTATTCCAAATCAAATACCCCAACAGGGTAATTCACTAAAAATTACTCCACAGACTTTACACGCAGTTATGGGTAAAATGCTCACAAAATGTGAACAAATTCCATTCTGGATAGCTCATAAATTACTCAAATCAAAGCAGTATTTCCTAATACTAGCCCTTATGAGAAACACAGAATCCTAACAATCTGTTTACCGATGGGGATCACACCACATCTGGACGACTGCACCACTTGGGGCACAGTCTTTGCTGCCATCTATACTAAAACATATGATGTTCTGTCTATTGCGGTAATACCTGAGGTCCTGAAACAAATACGGGGCAGAGCCTGCTCTAAATTTAGGTATGAAATTACTAAAAAATTTCGACCAGGTCTCAACAATAATATTATCTAATATTAAAGGGGAGGCAGCATCAGTGGTGATCCGCCAACACTTAAGGGAGTTTGATGTAACAAGAACTACCCAGAATAATTGAAAAATCCTATGACGAATTAGGCAGAGACAGTTTAGGTGGAAAACCTTTGAAACAACAACTGTATGGAGTTCCTGAGAAGGACTCTATTACATACAATCCTACATCTTCTAAAAAGAAATGGGAAAATCACAAACAACATTCAAAAGAGAAACTTTCTCAATCCCAAGGTAGGTCTCCTCAAAAGGAGCCCTCTGAAAAGAGGAATAACCTCAGTAATAGGGATCATTTGAAAAAACTTGACAGGTATCAATATACTGATACACGTTCCACTCGTACCTTTCAGATAGCGCCACAGACATCTGAAAGAAGAGGACGGTTAGATCACAAAGAAGAACGTGTGAAATCGAAAGACGATCGACAACACGTTCAGAAAAACAAATCAAAACCTCAAGTCTCCAAGAAAAAAGTAGCAGGTGTGAAGATCAGACATGCAGAGAATTCTGAGAACACAACTCAAGAACAGAGAATGGGCTCAGACAATGCTGGACAGTGCAGCAGAAGTCACAATAGCTCGCCAGAACCTGAAGGAGCTGAGGTTCCGTGAATTCTGAACCCGTTCCATAAAGGTCATGGTTTCGTTATGGATTTCATATTAGCGAACCGTAACTAGTTAATGCGGCAAGTATGAGTGTTTTCGTCATGTTAGACTGATTGATTCACTACGTATTTAGGGATTTCGTTCTGAACCCTTGGGTTCCATTTTGTGTATGGCAGCCATTTTGTGGTTGCCCTCACATAGGCCGATGACGGTGGCTGAACAAGTCTTTTAAGTACATGTCCACCTTAGCCCCAGTTTGTGCTGACTCCTGTTTGAACTGAGTGAACTGACCCTGTTGCCTGAAGCTGACCTTGTTAAACCAGTTCCTGCCCTTTAGCTGATCAAGATTAAGGATCAGAGCACAGGAAATCATAAACTTTTATTGCACACAAATATGCCTTATCCTACTCTCACCTGTTTCTGCTCCTTTCTTTATGGTCTATTTACGATTGGGTTGTGCCCTTTTTTATTATGGGTTTGTTTGACCTGTCTAAAGAAGAATGTTGGGTTTGACCGATGATTGATCATGGGCTGGGCAACTGAAAAGTGGGTTTTACTGTCATGCGATACCTTTGGTGTGGATACATGTGATTGGACAGTTTGTAAATGTTAGGTATTTGTCTGGAATGTGATTTTTTGGCATAAAAAGGGATGACTTGCTTTGTAAAATTGAGCAGTCTCCTGAAAACTCATACCGTGATGATTTCTAGGACTTCTGTTACTGGCTGCAGCCAATAAAATTGATCTTTGACGCCATCACGAAGAGTCCTGTGTCTCTGTATTCTAAGACAGGTGAACCCGAAGACTTTGGGCGTGCCCCTGGCGCCGCTGGGTTCTAAAACCCGGTTCTTCAGTTGGCGCTTCCAACGTGGGGCGACTTCAGCGGTACCGGTCCAAGCCTGAAGATCGTGAGGAGCTTTGTGAGGAAATTCTGGAGGACGGCCACCACTTCATCGACCCCGGCATGTCGAACGTGGACTGAAGGTCTTTTCTGCGAGGCTTCCCGCTTTCCTGACAGCTACGAAGGACTGCTGCCCTGACTGTCACCCTGTCTTGGACCCATTTGTGATGCTTTGTAAGGCGAGATGATAGACGGGTCTTCTGGTGGCGTGACTGATACCTCAGTTAAGTATAAGTGGGTCGCTCCCAGTCCTTAGTTTTTGGTTCTTTGGTTCTTAGTTTGTTTGGTCCTTAGTTTTGATTTGAAAATTGCAATTTCCAAAGCCGAGGGACTTGTATATTTGCGAGACTATCGTTGTAGATAATCCCTTGAAGTTTGAAGATAGATTAGTGAGCGAAGATGCCTGGTCTTAGCAAAATTGGGAGAATATTCTGTCGTGGTTGTAACAGGGATTCCCGATTGGAGGATTCATGTCCAATACCTCCAGTTGGAACTCTGACTTATGAGCTCTATTCTAAACACGGCGTGGGCCCCATTTCGTTTAATGAAGTATGGGTCCGTTACACTAGGAAAGATGGGGTTTTACGATGGCCCCAACATGGTAGTTTTGATACCGAGATTTTAGATAATTTAGAAACAAAATTGTTTAGGAAGAAAGCCCGGCCGGCAATGTTTGACTCCTTTCGCCTTTGGCGTAAAGAAGCCAGACAACGAGAAATTAAACAAGCTAAAAGAGATAAAAGAGAAAAGGGGTTGTCGATATTGCAAGCTGCTAGGCAGTTTAAAGAGGATGAAGAAGATAAAGCAATTGAGGTGTCAGATAGGCAACATAATATGGTTATTGATAAATGTTATCCAGCTTTGCCATCTCTTCTTGAGAATGTAACAAAGGACCCTGAGAAGGATCCTTTGATGTCACATTTGTTGAGACTACCACCCCCTTATGCACAGAGTGCTACGGCACCTCCGCAACCTCCAGTTGCACAACCTCTTGTTGCTGTTCAGCCACCGGCTCCTCCTCAGCTGGTTCTTCCTCCTACGGCGCAGCCTCCTCTGGGGCCGCCGACTTTGCTATCGGTTTTGTCTGGAACTACTTTGCCTTATTCTCCTGTACCTTCAACTTCTCTTGCTACTAACCCTACGCTTCTACCACCTCAAAATACTTTGTCTCCTGTCCTTATGACAGCTTCTCCTTCTGCTCGACAACGAATGACTGATACTGTTACTGGTCTTTTGTCTCCTTTCTTTGGGTCATTGAGTATGACCCCTGTTTCTGCACGTAAACAAATGCGTAGTCAGCTACCTGGTCGCGAAGAACGGGCAGTGTTAGATCTCTTGGCTCGCAGATGGGTTTCGAATGTTTCGAGGTATAACTTAGAGTCAGTTATGGATGTTTTCCAGCAGTGGGAAGCACCCAAGCAAAGGTATGTTTTTGAAGGTATGTGTACTTTCCTTCGTGAGGAATGGGAAGATAATGATTTGGGTTCAGTCCCTATAGAATTGCTAAATGTCCAGTCTGAGTTTGCGAAAGGGACGATAGTGAGTCCCGGAATTGAGAATGCAGTTGGGATGGTACTTGCGTTAAGGAGCGATTTCCCTTCTCAGCCACTGTTTGAACCTGATTCCGCAGTTAGGAGGAAAGTGAGACAGTATCCGATGAGAGAAGTTCCTTCAGTATGGCGCGATGAGGTAGCTGCTGGTGCGAATAATGTTCCCCCAGCTATACCAGGACATTTTCAAAGACTATGGGTACATGTGCCATGGAAGAGAGTAGAAGTTTTGGCCCTTAAACAGTCTTTACCTGATCCCCGTAAAAATCCGGCTGGTTATTACAAAGAGTTGTCCCAGACAGCTGACGCATGCATCATGAATTTAGACGATTTAGATATGCTGTTGGGTAACGTGGTACCTCAACCTCTGTGGGCAAAAATTTGTCATGAGGATCATGCGATTGAGTTAGGTGATTCATGGGTGAATATCGCTGCTGCAGATGCTAGACAGGTTGGTGGTGCTAAACCTGAAGCTCTAGTGGCAGATCTACCTGGCAGAATTATTAATTTAATGAAGACGATGATGCCTGCTTTACGAGTGAATTGGGATAAGTTAGCAGCATGTAAGCAAAAGAAAGATGAAAGTGTATCTGATTTCTTCACTAGGTTTGAAGAAACATTTATAGATCATAGTGGTCAGGACATGAGTACGGAAGGTGGGCAAAGATTATTTGTGGCCAAATTTGTCTTTAATTTGCTCCCTGAACTATGTAATAAGTTGAAAGATTCTGAGAGTTCTTGGGCTGTTTCCTCGTCGGCCCAGATATTTGCGACTGCACAGTACTATGAGAATAGGGATAAGGACGAAAAAGACAGAGTAGAGAAAAAGACAAAAGACTTAAAGACAAAGGTTCTTTTACAGCAGGCGTATCCGCCTCGCTCGAATCAGCAAGAGTCACAGCAACGCCCACAGTTTCAGCAACCTCCACAGTTTCAGAGACCGCAACAGAACGCTGGGTATTTTCCTCCAAGACCCCCCTTAGGTTTGAATCAGTGTGCGTACTGTAGGGAGGAAGGTCATTATAAAAATGAGTGCCCTGTTTTACGACAACGCGCGAGTGGAATGCCGGCCCCAAGAGGCCGTGGCGGTTTTCAGCAAGTGTCAAGAGGTAGAGGACGTGGGGCGTTTCATCAGAACGAACGTTCCTTTCCCCCACAAAATTCTATGAATTGTTTTGAACAACAGAAAATTGCATCTGGTCAGTCGACTCAGTACTATGCTGATGACTATTATGTTGAGAGTGAGAATGCTGACTATAATGATTGCTAGGAGCATAGACAAAGAGAGGGAGTAATGTCGGTTCCAGTAGATCAGAGTGGGCCTTATGTTGCAGTAGTTACATCAGGTGTGGTAGCGCTTTTCTTTTGGATACCGGGGCAGCGAAGAGCTCTATCATGCACTCTAAACTCCCTGGCGCACCTTTGTCTGGCTTAACGAATGTCTCGGTAGGATTCTCTGGCGCCCCAGTTCGTAATCCAGTTTCTAGTCCTTTGTCTCTTTCTATAGTGAAGGAGTGTGGCTCACTGATTAGAGCGGCAGACCCTGATGCAGAGGTCTGGCCTGGGACCAGGGTTCAATTCCCGACGCGGCAGGGTCCTGAGCCCAAAATGTCCACGGACTCGATAATTCTCGCCTTGGTGCCTATTCTAATCATGGGGTCCCACGCTGCAACTCTGGCCAATAGTTGCTTAATCTCCACTACGGCGGCCCACCCGCTGCGGGATGCCTGGCTTTCACCCTGGGGATACCCAGTAGGGGTTATCTCACAGGGAAAAACCAGGACGGGTTCCCAAGGCAAGTGCCTTGATGCCTTCGGGTGATACGTGCGCTATATAAGTCGCAATACAATACAATAGGGCCTTGTGAGTTGGAAGCACCTCTCATTTTAACGACAGGTTGTGGTAAGAATTTGTTGGGTTTGGATTTGTTGAAAAGGTTGCATGCAACATTGCATTGTTCTCCTTCGGGAGTACAGCTTACATTCGGTAAGAAAGTGATATCTCCGATGTATTTGTCTAAAGATCGGCTTCCACCAGAATTGCGTTCTCTCCCTGATACTCTTTGGGCTACTGGTCCTAATGATGTGGGTCTTTTGGAGATTCCACCCTATGTTGTTACGCTCAAATCGAATGTTAAATTGCCACGTATTCCCCAATATCGGATTTCGAGTGATGGTGAAAGAGCGCTTTTAGCGATCATCTATGATTTGATTGAGAAAGATGTGATTGAAGAAACGAGAGGTAATGTGTGTAACAGTCCCGTTTTGCCTGTCCTGAAGCGCACTGACTCTACTCAGCCACCTGTTTATAGGTTTGTGATTGATCTTAGAGAGGTTAACAAGATTGTCGTGCCACAGATTCCAGTTGTTCCGGATATTACTGCTTTGTTGACTTTGATTCCTGCTTCAGCTGCCTGGTTTTCGGTTATAGATCTGAAGAATGCTTTCTTCAGCATTCCAATTGCCGAGGAAAGTAGAGATTTTTTTGGCTTCTCTTTAGGAGGCCGAAGCTTCCGGTTTAGGAGAGCTCCCCAAGGCTATTGCGAAAGTCCTTCTATTTATAGCCAGGCTTTGAAGACTCAGTTTGATACTCTTGCGTTGCCTGCTGGTACTGCTCTTATTCAGTATGTTGACGATTTATTAGTGGCTGCTGATGATGAGGAAACTTGTAAAGAAGCTACTATTTCTTTGTTGCGACATTTGTCGGACTTGCATCATAAAGTGTCACCTTCTAAGTTGCAGTATTGTCGCCAAGAAGTGACCTACTTAGGTCATCTCTTGTCGAAGGAGGGGAGAAGGTTGACCCTAGAACGAATTCAAGCAATTGCTCGAATGACTGTGCCAAGTACACAGAGAGAAGTGCGTGCTTTCTTGGGTATCACGTCGTATTGTAGACAGTGGATTCCGAACTTTTCTTTCTTGGCAAAACCTCTATTGGCATTGACTTGTAAGGATATACCGAACCCTCTTCCTTGGTCCGACGATTGTCAGAAAAGTTTTTCTGAATTTCGTGATGCGTTGTGTTCTGCTCCTGTGTTGGGTACTCCTGACTACAGTAAGCCTTTTACACTGTACGTCCACGAGAGAGAGGGTTGTGCATTGTCAGTTTTGACTCAACAATTCGGTGATAAGCAGCGTCCATGTGCGTATTTCTCGTCAACTTTAGATCCGGTAGCTAGAGCATTGCCGAGTTGCTTAAGAGCTACAGCGGCAGCGGCTGTTTCTATCCAACAGTCTGCTGGACTGGTGATGGATAATACATTGATTGTGATGGTTCCACATGCAGTGGATACTTTATTAAATCAGACAAAAACTCAACACCTTACTAGTGCAAGGTTGTCGGGTTATGAGTTGACACTTTTGGCTAGTCATGTGCACATTAAGCGATGCAATGTATTAAATCCAGCAACATTGTTGCCGATGTCTGTGGATACAGATGGTCAGGAACAGCACGATTGTTTTCTGAGGACGGAAGAGGAGACGAAGGGTAGGATCCATTTAAAAGATTCTCCTCTTCCAGATCCTGATGGTACGTTATGGGTTGATGGTTCATGCTACAAGCTTCCGAATGGTGATACGACTGCAGCATATGCCGTCACGACATTAAGTACAGTTGTTAAAACTGCACGAGTGAGCTATAATTCAGCACAAGCAGCGGAATTGATTGCATTAACGAGAGCGTGTGTTTTGTCTGAAGGAAAGAGAGTGAATGTGTATACCGATAGCCAGTACGCGTTTGGTGTTGCTCATAGTTTTGGACGCTTGTGGAAAGAAAGGGAATTCTTGACATCCCATGGTACTAAGATTCAGCATGGGCAGTTGGTGAATGAGCTTCTCGAGTCACTTACTTTGCCGAAGCAATTTGCGATTGTGAAGTGTAGTGCTCATCGGAAGGTTACAGATGATGTTGGCCGTGGTAATGCGTTTGCGGATGAAGTTGCGAAAGACACAGCAGGAAATCTGATGAGTCGAATGTATGTGGCAGGCCCTGCGAGATGGATTGGTGATGTTGGAATGTGCGAAGATACGATTGAGAGTGTGAAATCAATACAGGCTGAAGCTACTGAAAGTGAGAAGAATGTTTGGAGAGAAACTACGGGTAGATTGGATTCGACTGGTTGTTGGGTTGAATTGTCAGAACACCAAAGATGGATGTTGCCAGATGCGTACGTGCTTGCAGTGGTTAATATGGCACATGGTTTGTCTCACATCAGTGTGAAAGGGATTTGTAAGTTGTTGGCTGCAGTATGGCAGAATGCTGTAATTCCCAAGTGTGCGGAGAATGTGGTCAAGAATTGCATGGTGTGTTTAATGTATAATCCTGCCAAGGGAACCCCAACTCCAGCTTGTCACTTTGCTCCTCCGACGTATCCGTTCGAGGTTTTGCAATTGGATTTCATCCACATGGAAAGGTGCAATAATTTAAAGTATATCCTTGTAGTTGTTTGCGCCTTTTCTAGATGGGTAGGAGCATACCCCCTAAAAGATAATACTGCCTCGTCCACTGCTAAAGTCCTGGTCAAAGAATATTTCCCTAGTTTTGGGTTGCCAAGGATGGTATGGAGTGATAACGGAAGTGAATTCGTGGGGAAGGTGATGAAGAGAGTGTGTGAAGGGTTGGGAATTCACCAGAAATTCCACGCTGCAAATCATCCCCAATCAGCTGGTTTAGTTGAGTGCTATAATGGCATGTTAAAGTTAAAGCTGGCTAAGATTCAAGCGAGCACTGGTCTCCAATGGCCTGATGCTTTACCGTTGGCACTTTTGTCGACTAGAACTACAGTACATTCCCGGATAGGCCTTAGTCCCTATGAGATCGTTTTTGGCCGTCCGGCAAATGTGTGGGGAGTGCCGAGTCCAACGAAGTTCAGTGACATCGATTATCCTATGCTAGTGGACTACTTGTATGACTTAACGACTAAATTACGTGTCTTGCATCAACAGGTTCATGATAAATTGCCGCCAGATTCTGTGGATCCAGGTCACACCCTCAATCCTGATGACTGGATTTTGGTGAAGAACTTTTAGCGAACCATGAATGATCAGCCCCGCTGGACCGGCCCACACCAAGTCTTGTTGTCTACGAGGACCTCAGTGAAAGTTTTCGGGAAAAAGAACTGGATCCACGGCGTACATTGTAAGTGAGCACCGTTGCCTCTGCCGTACGACCAGTGGGTCCGTGAAGGTATTGCAGATTCAGAGACTGAAAGGGTGCCGAAGTTTGCACCGTTTAGCGACGCTTAGTTGGTGTGAAGAGGCTCCGAGAAAGAAGATGACGATGTTCTTCAAGAAGCTGTGCCTGTGTCTCAAAGATTAAACACTACTGAACCTGAACTGTTGTTTCAGCCTCAAACGAGGCCTGGAAAAGAGCGTTATAATCTATGTCCTAGAAACAATGGACTAATAAAATAAATGAATTTCTTTTTTTGATTTTTGGAACTGAACCCTCTCAGGAATTGAACTCTCTCAGCCAAGAAACTTTTTGGTATATTTTTGTGAACCACCATCCGGGTTCAGCTGTAGGGTCACGGTGTAAAGACTAGAGAGTGCAAGCCGAAGATGCAAGGTCAACGGTTCTGGTTGGTCTAAGAGAGTTCCCTGGGATGACAGAAGCATTCCTTAGCAGAAGAGAACCAACCGCCGTGAACAGCGTCGGTTAGAGGATGGAGTTTTTTGAGATTGAGAGAGCCGTTGAGAAAATTAACTTTAGGAAGAAACTGTGTAAAATTATGCATAGCAAATGTTTTCTAATCACATATCTTTTGATGTTTTTTAGCATGACGTTAGCTTTGGTGGGTTGGTTTGTATTTTCTCTTCAACTGGTTTCTGCACCCCTTTTCCAACCTGCGACTTTACCTGCTACTACTTCTTTGCATTCTTTTCATACTTTACCTGAACACGAACAGATTAGAAGGTCGGAATTTGTGAATAATTCCTTTGTGCAACTTCTCCATCAACACCAGTTAGTACTAAACACCACTAATTGTTGGGTGTGTGGTCTTATGCCACATACTATGGATAGAAGTATTCCTTATCTGGTTCTGCCATTCAGTTACAATGGGTCCGTATGGGCATATCAGACAATGTTTATTTATGCCATCGAAATCTATCCCCTGCGTTCCATGAGAGATAACTCAAGTAATAAAGCCTTGGTGAAGGGAATTACAGATATGAGTAGAGATATCGAAACGTATGAGACTATTCCCAAGGATGAGTTACTAGCATATGTTGGTTGGAATGCAACCGGATATAGTATTAGTCTGGGTGAGAAGCAGAGACGAAAAAGGTCACCTCCGATTTGGATTGTACCCCATCGTGGTCATTTCTGTCTGCAAGGGAAAGGCAAGAATCCGAGAGCTCAGTTAGGGAAGAGTGTTTGTACTCAGACGTATGTCTTTGCGTCCCAAACTTCCCCACCATTTTTAGCAGCTAAGGGCACGTATTTTGTCTGCTATGATAGAGCATATACATGGTTGCACCCTGATTTTTTGGGAACATGTTATGTTGCATATTTGTTGCCTCCTACGTACACTGCTGCCGTAGATTACCACAGAACGAGAGTCGTTAGGGGTGTCTTCAGTAAGGAAGATACCACTGGACAAGGAGTGGGAGACTTTTTCAAGGGTTTCCTGCCGTTTTGGGGACCTATGGAAAAGAGTAGAAACTTAAGGCAATTAACGAGAGTGGTTGAATCCACCATAAATGAAACTGCCGGTGCCCTTAGTAATCTGACCGCTGAGCTTCAAGCGGATCGCCTTATGACGTTACAGAATCAAATGGTTTTAGACGTCATACTTGCAGATCGAGGTGGGGTATGTAAAGTGATCCAATCGAGTTGCTGCGTTTTCATACCAGACAATGCTCCTACAGTATACCAGGCCATTTCTAAGTTACATAAGATCTCTGAGTCTATAAATGTGGATAAAGGAGATTGGTCGTTGATTGGATGGTTTTGGGAACTGTTATCGACCTGGGGATGGAAGATTCTGATGATCATTGGGATGGCTTTAGCGATTATTTTTCTGTTCTGTCTTTGTGTGCAGTGCGCTCCTGCTATATGTGGCCTCTGTGCTACTACGTGTGCAAGGAGACCTGTCCCAAGAGAGGTACTAAGTAATAGGATTATGCTCCAGCAACATCTTGATGATCTGATGAATATAGACCTGGATTCAGATTGAGGTGAGTTTAGGTTATTGCCTATGTAAGGGCAAAAGGAGGGTCAGAGGTTCCGTGAATTCTGAACCCGTTCCATAAAGGTCATGGTTTTGTTATGAATTTGATATTAGCGAACCGTAACTAGTTAATGCGGCAAGTATGAGTGTTTTCGTCATGTTAGACTGATTGATTCACTACGTATTTAGGGATTTCGTTCTGAACCCTTGGGTTCCATTTTGTGTATGGCAGCCATTTTGTGGTTGCCCTCACATAGGCAGATGACTGTGGCTGAACAAGTCTTTTAAGTACATGTACACCTTAGCCTCAGTTTGTGCTGACTCCTGTTTGACCTGAGTGAACTGACCCTGTTGCCTGAAGCTGACCTTGTTAAACCAGTTCCTGCCCCTTAGCTGATCAAGATTAAGGATCAGAACACAGGACATCATAAACTTTTATTGCACACAAATATGCCTAATCCTACTCTCACCTGTTTCTGCTCCTTTCTTTATGGTCTATTTGCGATTGGGTTGTGCCCTTTCTTATTATGGGTTCGTTCGACCTGTCTAAAGAAGAATGTTGGGTTTGACCGATGATTGATCATGGGCTGGGCAACTGAAAAGTGGGTTTTACTGTCAGATACCTTTGGTGTGGATACATGTGATTGGACAGTTTGTAAATGTTAGGTATTTGTCTGGAATGTGATTTTTTGGCATAAAAAGGGATGACTTGCTTTGTAAAATTGAGCAGTCTCCTGAGAACTCATACCGTGATGATTTCTAGGACTTCTGTTACTGGCTGCAGCCAATAAAATTGATCTTTGACGCCACCACGAAGAGTCCCGTGTCTCTGTATTCTAAGACAGGTGAACCCGAAGACTTTGGGCGTGCCCCTGGCGCCGCTGGGTTCTAAAACCCGGTTCTTTAGTGCTTCTGGAGACAGTGGACTTGAATGAGTACATACAAGTAGAGACTGTAGACACCAGGGTTAGTTCTCCACAAACGTTATATGAAATATCACTCTGGATGGAGGGAGACATACAAAAAAAAGTGAAAGCACTCTTTTGGGAGAGACTTTCAAAGGGTTATGATATACATCTAGCAGAACAGGACTGGCCACCAGAATTTGACAGGGAGTACCCACATGGCGAATCAATCATTATGCCAGCCTTCTCCAACCATGTTTCAGTACATTTAAAATACACTTATGCCAGGAAATGGGCAGTTGCCAAGCGCCAGCATTATATAAAAATCATGAAGGATAGGATGAGGACTCACTTCACCACAAGATCCAGTTAAAAAATCAACCTACTGCACAAAGGCAGTATCCAATTAAGCAAGAAGCTAAAAAGCAGGTCAGGGAGATCTTAGATCAACTTGAATACCAAAGGGTGATTGAAACATGCACCTCCTCAATGAACAATCCTTTGTTTCCTGTTTCCAAACCTGACAACAGATTTTGTCTAGTTTTGGATTACAGACCCCTGAACTCTTGTTCAAAGACATTTGCAGTGCAAAATGCACACAGTACAGCATTAATGAATAACATTGTGCGTAAAAAATATAAAACCACATTAGACATTTCTAACAGTTTCTCTTGTCAATTCATAGCCTCTGAAAGAGGGTACATAACAGCTTTCTCAATTATGGGAACCCAGCGTAACTTTTGTCGACACCCACAAGGGTTCATGAACAGCCAAGGGTTATTCTCAGCAAGGGTAACAGAGTTACTACAAATTTATGATGATGAGGCATTGTCATTTGTAGATGACATCTATCTGACAGACGATGACCTAGATGGGCTCTTGAACAGGGTGAATACCATTATCAGCAAGCACAATTTAGCAGGCACTGCGCGGCTGCGGGGAGACCCACAAGGCTGCCTTGGGCATTACTGCTACAGCTAGAGGAGCGGGACACGGGCAGGTGCTGTCACAGGTGCGGACCGCGCGATGACCACAGAATCGCGGTAGAGACAGCGTAGATGGCGCACACACCTGCGGGAGAAAAGCCACAGACCAGCTGCACCAGCGCAAGTCCATACTATTAGGGCAGGGGGCGCGCTTTGCTGTGCCATTACTTGCCACTATTTGCTTCCACTTATTGGAACTCATTGCCACCGGGAGACTCAGCTTTGGCCAAGGGGAGCCACTCGTCCACATGCGGTGAATCTACTCTCTACTCTCCGTGTCCGGGACTACAATACCCAGAAGCCCTGTGGGTAGGCCTAGCGTGTCACTGGGAGCGCCGTGAGGTCCTCAAAAACACCCGAGCCCTCACGCGCCCGTCAGCGGCCGGCAGAGGCTGGGCTTGGTCACCCCCCTTCATCTGTACATTGGAGTACTCATTGATCTGGTTAGTGATATTGGTCTACTTTATTGGAGAACTGGAGCTTTGACTGTTATTATATGGACTGCTTCTGATTATTCTCCCTGTTGGTTATTACAAACTATGAACAGTCATTTATAAGAAGATAATTGTTGTTAATACTGCCACTGTTGTACTATGCGGGGGTTTACTGTGATCCAGCTAACTGGTGGTCATTTAAGTTTGACTCATGGGGAAACGCAGGACCCAAGTGAACCCGGTTGAGGTCTTGGGTAAGGCCAAAGTAACAGTGACCACTATGGATGCATTTCTGACTAGAGCTGCTACAGTGATAGATCGGGAGATAGAGATGGTAAATAGACGCCTCTCGAGATCTCCAACTGCCGGCCCAGTGGTACTTTTAGAGGGGGACACAGTCCATTCAATTATTCATTCTGATGATACAGCGAATCCCACTTCTGCGCAGGGTCTGGAGAACAGTACTCTAAATTTGGGAGTGCTTTCTCCAGTCTCTGAGTCGCAGACGGAAACAATTATTCTGCTCCCCTAAATCCTGAGTTTATTATAAACAGCAGGCAGGGGGATGCTGATCTAATTCAATCAGCTCTGTGTAGTACTGGCGAGGGGAGATGTTTGCCCATTTACACACGTAGTAATACTAAGGCTGCTAGTGAGACAAACAATCTGGCTCAACTGGGGGGGGGCTAACTGCTTTACTGGCAGCACAAACGAAAAGGTAAAGAAATGGGCAGTACGGCGAAAAAATTTAAAACTTCTGTCCTAACACCAAGAGATGGGGCTGTCCTACTTGAGACCGATCCTTCTCTAATAGAAGTATTTAAATCAACCCTGCTCAGTATATTGGAGGGTAAACTACGCCCCATTATGACCAAACTGTATAACCTTGAGCAAAGCATAGCCGACCAGCATAACATTCTACAATCTTTGCAATGCCATAGAATTACAGTAGTGGTTGCTCCCCCGGTTGCTACCCCAGAATCAGCTAATGTGCCGGTAGAGGGGTTGATTGATGCCTCCTGTCCCCAAAATACCAACGTTTCAAGAGCAGGGGGTCTTATTAGGGACCAGGGTGGGGCTACAGCAAATGATCAAACAACGGGGAGTGGAATGCAAAGAGCAGGGAGCGCTAGTAGTGTATCCATTACTGGTGTTAGCAACGCCAATCCTAAGCCTCAACGAAGGTCTCTCGGGATCGAGGGGACCCGGGGGCAGGCCGATAATAGTAACGATGGTAGGCCAGACAAGCTCCCTCCCACCAGAAGCAACCCCCTACTCAGTTATCCTAGCAAATGTCCCACCCCTCCCTTCTGGGTCACGTGAGCATTGGTCGGCACTTAAACACAAGGCCCTCCATTTTTTGAATAAGAAAACTGGCACTGGGGATGATTTATTCCACGAGTTCAAAATGGTCAGACGTATAAAATGAGTTGGCCACTCCACTAAGTCCATGCCAGGCGACTGCGTGGTCTTGAGCTTTAGGTCACCAGCTCTGGTTCGCTACATCCTCGACATGGGCGGTCAATTCCCAATTTTCCCGGCTTCCATTAGAATACTCCCCCTCGGCCTTTTCTACAAACAGCATATGATGCCCAGTGCAAGGGAGTTTAGAGCTCCTCGGGGTGATTGCATCTGGCCTGACTTGCCCATCCAGCTTAGCAATCGCTTTGATGTTCTTTCCCCCCTCGAAAAAATTGACTGACTGGGATTAGACATTCAGGGGGTCTAGCTGGTGGAGTAATGCAGGGGGGGAAGAGGGCCACATGAAATCAGGCCACCCAACCGCAGTAGAATTGGAAGCACAAACCCCCACCTCTTCTCCCGTGCCAATAGAGCCTGAAGTCTGCCCATCGAGGGAGGTAGCAGCTGTAGGGCGTGGTGACCCAGGACCGTTGAGGGAACATCTGGTTATCTCTTCTTGGAATATAGCGGGCCTTGAATCAAAAACCGCCTCTGCAGACTGGATATCTTATCTCGAAGGTGTTGATATCTGAGTATTCCAAGACACTTGGTCTGTGGTTGATGTGTTTCAAGCCGGCTATCTAAATTTTACCAAACCAGCTAAAAGGGGCCCTAGGGGGAGATCCGTGGGTGGGCTAACTTGTTGGGTAAGGCACGCCAAGGGAATAACTGTGGAAGAGGTTAGCATAGATAGCCCAGATATTCTAGTATTAAGGATCAGATCAGCAAAGGGCCTCGATTTACTCCTATATAATGTATACGCTAGGGGACAACCGGGAGGTAGAAACTCACAGGTTATTATGGCTCTAGAGCATCACCTGACCCATGGAGCATCCAATGCCAACTTACTCATAGCAGGAGATTTTAACACTTGCTTTGAACCCTTAGACTCTGAAGATGGTAGACTCAGTGATGAGGTAGATACACTCTGGGGGGTGCCACAATTGGATCTCCCGCCCATCAAAAAATGAACTGAGTCAGCACTACAAGTAAAAGGGTTGTGTCTAGAACGAGGTCTAAGGGCGGTTAACGGCAGGACTAAGTCTGATGCCATGGGGGCAGTGACTTTTGATACTGGGCGGTCTAAAACCCGCATTGACTACATTCTTGTGAATGTGGAGATGTGGTCCCTAGTTTACGATATGGTAGTGGAAAGCCGCCCCGAAAGCGATCATAATCCCCTGGTACTTAAATTGAATGTTGGTAGTCTTCGGGGCCCAGCGTTATTGGAACGTGACAAATGCTGTAACCAACTACTCATTGCGAATGATTTGAGAAGAGTTCATTGGGCTAAGGTGGTTTTAGAAGAGAGGAATGTGGTAGCAATCAGGGCACTAGTCTCAGGGTCACTTGAGAAACTCCTAGACTGTGGCTCTCAAATGGTACTAAATGATAGATTAGCTGGGATTCACAACAAGCTTTTTAGCTGGCTGAAAAGGCTTTTTATTAATGCTAAACCAGCTAGGAAGGCCAGTAAGTTTAAGCCCGACTCCTGGTATAACGCCTCGTGTAGGCTTGCTCATAAAGCTTTAGTGGTAGCCATTAAATCTAGGAATCAAATCAATATCCGACAGTGTAGGGTTTCTTACAAGCTAACTTTAAGAAATGCAAAGAAAGATTGGGACGAGGAGCGATGGCATTGGCTGCTTTTAGCAGGCAAAGGTAGGAACATGACTCAGTTTTGGGAGCTCATTAAATGGGGGAATGGTCAAAGGTCAATTACCCCGAATAATAACGTTGATCCTCAGCAATGGGTCGCCTTCTTTGAAGCCCAATCCAATTGGGCAATGAAAGTATAGGCCCTGTCCCGCATATCATCGTAGATGCTCCCCTGTTGTTTAATACTAAAGAGGTTGAGGCAGTTCTGAAGATCATCCCATATGGTAAGGCACCTGGACCCGATTGTATCCCAGCTGATCTTTTTAAGCAGGATTCTGATCTCTGGGCCCCATACATCACACATTTAATTAACTTTTTGGTGGGGGGGCACCAATTCCTGCATCTTGGGCAGGAGCGGAAATCATCCCGATTTACATTAAGGGTGATCGATCTGCTCCAGCCAATTATAAGCCCATTAGCCTCATCGACGCACTGCAAAAGGTAGTCGCACGAGTGCTATTGGGCAGGATGCAGGGCTGGATGTCCGAAGAAGATATTCTTTCCCCTTTGCAGGCAGGGTTCCGATCCCATATGGGGACCCTGGGCCAAGTTTTTAGTTTTGTCCTGCTTTTTTGGAAGGAGGCCCTTTTGGGCAAGGGTATGATCTTCGCCGCTTTCGTGGATTTAAAATCCGCGTTTGATCTTGTCCCTAGAGCTAAATTGTGGGAAGGCTTAATAGGGTTGGGAATGCCTAAGGAGCTAGTCGCCTTCATGATGAGACTTCACACTTCTACTTATGCTCAGGTTCGATGGGGGAAACCTGGTGAAGTTACAGAGAGATTCAAGGTAGGGAAAGGCGTCCGTCAAGGGTGTGTGTTGGCTCCCACACTGTTTTCACTATTTATTAACGGCGTGGTGCAATATTTTGCTAACCATCCCACGGATGCGCCTATGCTAGATGGCCAAAGGGTGCCCTTGCTCATGTTCGCAGACAACACCTTGATACTATCTAAGACGAGACAGGGGCTACAGTCGGCCCTGTCTCGTTTTGAGGAGTTTTGCTGCGATCATGGGCAAGTGGTGAACGTAAGAAGACCAAATTTATGGTACTTCATGAGACTAGGCCTGTCAAAGCAAGAGTCTGCATGAGTGGAAAACTCTTGGAGCAGACCGATGTCTTCACTTACCTAGGCGTCACCTTTGGCGATAAAATGAGCTGGAAACCCCAAATTAATATCCTAGCTCTGAAACACTCACAACTAGTAGGAGCTCTAACTAAGGAACATAGGGTTTCATTAACTAAACCCATAGCCCCGGTCGTTAAAATTTATAATACTAAAATCACCCCCGCCATCCTATATGGCGCTGAAATTTGGGGTTTTGGTAATTTAGCCCAACTATCGGTAGCCCAGAATAAATTCATGAGAATGGTTGTGGGTCTGCCCCAATCCTTCCCCCGCATCCCACTCCTCCTGGACTTTGGCTGTCATTCAATTGAGGATACCGCAAGGTATAGGCCATTGGCCTTTTGGAGGAGGTTCTGGACCATCCCAGAATTACATCTATTCGCTAGGGCCTTGATCGAAGTAAGGGGATTGGACCGTTCGCATACGATCTCCTGGTTGACTGGTATCAAAGCCTTGCTTATTGATATGGGGATGAGAGACTTGTGGGACAGTCCAGAATCTGCGGACTTTCCTTCCAAAGAAATATATAGAGCTGCATATTGGAATCTTATTAGAACTAGGAGGTATTCCACTCTGACTAGTGCTTCACTGACTAGAGATTTTTGCGAGTTTAAAAATGAACCCTGTTTGGAAAGCTATTGGGATTTAATAACAAAACCCCGAGATCGTAAACTCTATCACCTGTTCAGAGTTGAGACGCTCCCGCTTAGGAAGTTCACATGCAAATGGTTACCAGGAACTAGTGATAAATGCCCATTTTGCCCGGATTGTGTAGAAGATATCGACCATTTTCTATATATTTGTCCGGAGTACCAGCAACCCAGAAGTACGTGGCTTACACCAACATGCAGAAATCTGGGGAAGCGCTCTGCGCTGTCTGCCAAAAGGCTACTGAAAACCGGTTGTAATGACATCGCAATAATAGGGGTATCTAAGTTTGTGAGTTGGGCTTGGGCTTTGCGGGAGAGAAATGGGGGGTTGCAATAGCTATACATTAATTTCTCCAGGGTTCAGTATTTAGTAAAGTCTTGTGCGTGTGATATATTTAATCCTGTTTTAACATATTGATTCTTAAAATTGTAAATAGGTATTTATATTCTTACCAAATTAGTCAGACAGTTTTTATGGTGTTTTGATGGTTGAATTTTGTTGTAATATGTAATTATTTAACTGTCCCGTCTTTTAAAGATGAGAAATCGCAATAAAGACTTTTTGAATTGAATTGAATACCATTATATTGGGCTTCGCCTCTGAGGGCTACAAATTAAATTTCAAGAAATCAAGAATTGCCCACCTCAATGTCCTGTTCTTAGTATATGAGCTTTCAAGTGAATGCAAAAGCCTGGCAGCTAACTTTTTAGAAAGGTGTGCGCTGCTCCAACCTCCAAAAATGCTGAAAAACTTACAGTCGATTCTAGGTTTCCTAAATTTTGGAAGAACTAACACTCTAAATTATGCAGAAAGGGTTAAACCTCTCTACGAATTAATCAAACCTGATTTCAAAATAAAAAATTGGACACAGGCACACAGAGATATCCTGAGTTCACTTTTTAGTAACAAATCACTTACAAACACGCGTAAACGTACGCAATTTAGTGATCCGAATCATTCCGGGTCAATGCGGATTCACCTACTTAACTTTGAATGAAGGTGAGAAACCACCAATTGCATACAAATCACATTTGTATACACAAGCGGAAATGCGCTTTACATCAACAGATAAAATTCTGACCGCAGTTCAAAACGCTGTAGCAAAAGAAAGAGCTCTAGCTCAGGGGAAACGCATTATTGTCGTGACTCCAGTACTGGCCTTAGAGGCAGTTACAAAATTGAGCATTCCGAATGCAAAAGCTTTACATCCAAGATGGATACAATGTGTTAATTCTCTTGCTGCAACAGATGTTGAATATGTTTTTGATCCTTATTTAAAAACACAAGCATTCCTGCAATATGAACACGAACTGAGATTCTCCCTCTTGATCAGTACGAGTTTATAATTTATACTGACGGACCAGCATAACCCGCCACGGAAAGTAAGCACGCTTACAGTGCAGCATGCACAATCGTTAAAGATCGTATGCGCAATGGTAAATTCCGACCAACGGTCACTAAAACACAATCTCTAGGAGATTGTACAGCTCAGCGAGCTGAACTAAAAGCATTCATATTGGAACTTGAAAATACGGATCGCGAATTCCCCACACTTATTGTGTGCAATTCTTTTTACTGTGTTCAATCATTTAAGGAATATTTACAGAATTGGCTTCAAAATGGTTTCAAAGATGCAAAAGGTGGCACGGTCAAGCATAAAACGCTATGGGAACAAGAAGTTCATTTGCCAAACGGACTACAAAACACTCACGTGATACACACGCTGAGTCATCAACGTGATGGCGTTCACGTTGCAGGGAATTAATTGGCTGATGAAGCCGCGAAGGGGGCTGTGCAAACGGCTTCCGTAGCTGCGATCACTTGCTCAACAAGCATTTGCAATGCAATAGGTCTCGCATTTGCACGAGTTTGAGCTATTGGCATTGTAAATGAGAAGGCCTTTTATTTAAGTGTTGGTTTTCATAATGGATAAATAAAAAGCATGGTCATTTACAATACCAATAGTTTAAAATCTCGGAATGCGTGCTTTATTGCATTACAAATTCTTATTTTTAATGTGCTGGAGATTGTTGAAGAATGTTGGAGAAAATGCTGCAAGACGGAAAGAGATCCAAAAATTAGAAGTCTTCCCGAAGGCCCACGTAAGTAACAGCAGTTCCACCGTGGCCTCTTGCTTGATGAATCTGGTGGAATGTTTCAGCCATATAATGCTGTGCAGCCATCTGGCATCTATGTCACCAAACTTTAAATGAGGTCCTTAAATGGGTGCGTATGTACTACAGCTGACATGATGGCTCACTGTACTCCCAGCACACATGTTCAGACAAACTCTGTGTAAGAAATCATTAAAATATGCCTTTGCGTGCAATTGTTTTCCAAATTAATTCTTAGAAGTAAAAATGTGAATAAACCAGCATTTTTCTCTTTCAAAAACACAAGTGTTGGTGCAAGCATGATTCGTATACATATACGATATTGACGGAAGAAAGTGTTTTGAGTCAGTTATCTGTAAGGAATCTGAAGGCCGGCTCTGCTTCCGGCCCAAGAATCTTAATGTTGCTGAAGATGGGAAAGGTGGCCGCGTAGGTCACGGATGCAAAAGCTGCGATCTGCTGGATGGAGGCTGGCTCTGACTTTCCAAACGGATTGCAGGGAAAGGTCAGCATTGTAAAGAGCTCTCTGTGCAGCTCTTGCCGTTCCCTGTAGTTCTTTTCTGTGTGCTGACATTTACTAGCCACGTTTACAACCAGGGCGGCCTGTAGGCAAAGAACAGGGTTAGTAACTCTAGGGAAGCACATGAAC
Organism: Lissotriton helveticus; assembly: GCF_964261635.1. Lineage (NCBI taxonomy): Eukaryota > Metazoa > Chordata > Amphibia > Caudata > Salamandridae > Lissotriton > Lissotriton helveticus. Next base: position 293,497,440 of record NC_136059.1, on the reverse strand, counting down.
ATACACCATCCCGGGCTGTGCAGTGAACAACATACACAGCTAAACATAACTCAAAATGGACTTATAAAGCCACCTTCACAAATACGCGTAACGCTATGGAGGCAACATTTTCTAATGAAGCACTTTAATTTCTTGTCCGGAGTAGGGAAGCACCATATGAATGCAATTACAATACGATTCAGTCTTCACCTAGACAATGTCACCAGCGAGACATTATTTTTATTTGCATATACAGCCAGGCTAACTTTATAAAACCTACTGATATGACAACATTGAAGAAAAGGTTTTTCAGCATTGTCCTAAGTGCATTTAATGAATTCCCTTTTGTTATTTGCTTGTAAAACATGTTTAAGTATATAGGGAATCAAACATAGCCCCTGTCAGATGCAACCCCGTTTTCTCCCTCTCTGAAAGTGCTACGTGTCAGATTTTTTTGGGAAGTAAACACAACCTGGGTGAAATTTTTGCCGAGCCCATTTCATACATCTGATATTTATAACAAGAAGACTGCGAACAGCATGGAGCTTTGATGTCACTCATCTGCCGCACTACATGATGACGCTCTCTCCACACCTCAAATTAGCACATACCTGCCACCACCTCCGGGACAGTCTTGCTGCAGTCCTGGGCTCAACGCACCATTGGGGTCTCGGGCGGGAGTATCCCTGCTCCAGGCCTGACTGGTTTCTGCCAGGGCGGGGCCTGCTGTGACTTCATCATCATTACAGCATTAGCGGAAATGGAAGGAAGACGCACGAGACACCGACCAAGAATGGAGAGGGTTCGGCACTGGGAGCTTCGCGTATGGGCGCTAAACCCAGTAATACATCACTGATACCTAGGGCACGGCACACCCGCACCAGACAGAGGGTATAAACTACCGGTGAACAGGGAGGGGGGTTCCGTGCGCTCACACACTCTCTACAAGGATGGAAAAACAATACATGTTACTGCAACTTTCAGAAAGGGAAAAAATAATACACAAAATTCCTGTCATGGTTAAACACTGAATAACGCTGTTCAGAATGCCTCCGTAGTCCGCACACCAGTGACATATGCCTCATTGTGAACACATCCGTGTAGAGCAGTCATTAACGCTCACAGACCACACATTATTATCGTCCATTTTAGCGGCGCAAAACTACTATGCACTGATTTTCTATCCCATAAGAGACAGTGCTTTGGGCTTTTATGGACTGTTTGAGAGCACAACTGAGCTGTACACAGCGCTGTCAACAGAGTGAAAGGGATTCGACTGCAATAGTGGAATTGCTGTATTAAAATGCTTTCAGATAATGAGGAGCAGACATTATCGCTGACAGTTGAGTACACAATTGGTTAACACTGCAACAAATATATTTATTTTAGATATTTACTACAGTGCAAACCCAGCTGTAAAGAGCTACCCGCGAGTGAATCGCAGCTTCAGAGAGATGTTTTTCATCTAAACAAGCGAAGAGCTACCCGGGAGTTAATCGCAGCTTCAGAGAGATGTTTTTCATCTAAACAAGTGCGCGGGGCAGCAGGGGGAGGGCGCCAGCTGCTCGCTCCCAAGAGTTAATAGGCAGACATGCACGCGTTGCCATTGGTAGCAATGCAACGCATGCACGTTTTTCACGGGAAAGCTGTACCAATGGCTACAAGTCTCTTTCCTATGTAGCGCATGCGTGCTGCATAGGAGATACCTAAAAACGAGAATAGAGAGTGAGATATTGTTGGCTGTCAATACTTCAAGCAAAGGCAGCGGTGCAGCGTTACCTAAAAAGTTTCCACTCAAATACTCATATATAATTGATGCGAACAACGTTCCGTTTGCTCGAATCCCTGGAGTGGGGGATAGAGTAATTCCAAACATTGAACGAAGAGCAGGTTTGATTTATGAAGCACATCTGGGAGAGGGTCTGACACATCAGGGGATCTCTAAAACAATATAAACATTAAAAGAGATGTACTGGTGGCCTGGGATGAATACACTGATTCACACCTTCACCAATGACTGCGTAGACTGCAATTGACATGGCAGTGTAGAAAGCCACCAGACACCAGACTACAAACTAGCCTGCCCAGTACAGACACCATTGTTAGACAGCATTAGACTCTCTACGCGCAGGAGTCCTTTTGGACAAATGCGATCCCATATTCACTAAGCCTCAGCGCTCGGCTGACGTTCAAACTGTTATAAAAGATTTGCGAGTCTTTACCGGCACATACGCAATAGGCACACTACACCCTGCGTTTAGCTCTCGAGCTTACAAAGACGCCATGGCCAGTTTGGGCGTAGCATTGCGGTACTCCTCTCCATTCCATCCTGAGGGAAATTCTGTTGTGGAGGAAAAACCGGAACATAAAGCAGTCTATAACAACTAGGGTATTAGGTTCAGGTGATGGGTGGGTCAAACATCTTTATGGGGTCCAACACTCATTAAACAATTTTCCAAGAAGTTCTCTAGGGGGTGTCTCTCCATATGAGGTCCTGTTTGGGACATGAAGGTGGGTCCCATATCTTGATTACAAAGGTATGTATAACCAATGGGAACATTGTCCTACACCACCAAAGGGTAGCTCAAAAACGTTTGCAATGAAGTTTCCATATTTTTCAGGGTTCAACATATCCAATTCAGAAATGTTTTATTTAAAAAATGTGAACAAAACAGAATGAAAAATATGTTAACCAATACAAAACAGATTTATTCTACAGCCTTTAGTGCCCAACTATCTAGACAGGGGTTAGACTTTTGGAAAGACACAATTGACACAAAATCTGTCTGGGGTACAAAAGATTGGCAAGTACATGGGATAGGAGCTTTGTTTAGAGCCTGTATCACCCCACAGCAAATAATGTTTTTGAATGACACTGTCCAACAAACATCTTGTCTTGGGTTAGCCAGAAAAAAGACATGATCACTCCACCCATACCTGCACCTGTAAGTAATAGCACTACACAGGGGGAGGTCGACATACCAACAATTTTACAAAACAACAGATCAGATCCTGAATAGGAAAAATGGTTGCTCTGGCCCACAGACACAAAGACCTGTCAAGAAAGATTCCTGAATACAATACAGGGCTTTACTATCAATAGGCCATACTCACGTTATGTTCAACAACAGCATTCAACGGTAGTAACAACATACAGTGTAGGAAAATAATGCCTTGATTGGCTACAGAAATCTACACTTGAGGATGTGAAACGACACTTATCTTTACTTAAAGAAGGCACAGACCTTAGGGATTTCTTGCTAGGACCAAGAAAACCGCGTCAAAAACGTTTCATATATGTCGGTACCTATGCTGATTATAATGAAATATGGAAGGTTACACAAGCTGACGCTGCAGAAAGAATACGAGAAATTGATCGTATTAATTTAGAGAAATCTCTCTCTGTAGTCGATAATGAGTTAACAACTCTGTCATCCAGGATATATTCATTGGGCAACATTGTATCCTCTGCCATAGAAATTATGGAACAAGACTTGGTCATGCTGCGACAAGGCCAGTCTCAACTACGTTCTATTTTGCTATTAGGTTGGATGCTACGGCTATGTGCCTTGGCGTTTTATCAACACAATGTCTCTGTTTTCAGAATTCAATCTCACTGATAAAAGATCAAACTGGCGCAAAGGGGAGCAAAGTATACAGTGCTGAGTATTGAAAAACTGGAAAAATTGCCATTTACGGTAGCAGAAAAAACAGCTACTGAGTGGATCATACATGGCAAAATAACTCTGCCTGTTACAACTTTCCATTTTCAGTATTGTCTCAAAAATATACTAGCAGGCAAATATGAAAGGTTGGTTAAAGAATACCTCAAGACATCCAGGGATTTACCTTACACACACAAATGTTGCAGTGGGGGGCAGTACACATTGTGAAAATGCACTATGCTGTTCTCTCCTATGTCAGGATATTAATTTACACAAGGCTTGTAACTGTTCCACTGCAAATTTGCCCTGTCACCTGCAAAGTTCACCAGCCGCCGTGATTAATCAAATTTTTGGACAACTTTCAAATGGGAGTTACATTATGTTAAATGATCACAGGTGCTGTGGCATGTTGCCAGGCATCCCATATCTAGTAACGGTTACTTCCAGGGTCACTTGCTGTATGCAGGTCTTGTTCCCCAAAATTGACGCAGTCAGGGAGTCGCCGTTATGGCCTTCACTGAACATCTCTACTATATGAATTGATACTTTAAGCAGAATGAAAGCCATTCTTTTACAACAAACCGTGCCTTTGATCTCGGCCAGAGAAACCTATGATCTACAAATTGCAAGGACTTTGGCTGAAGAACATGCTCTGTTAAGTACAAACTGCCCTACACATTTCACAGAAATGTTGGGACGTATCTTAAACATGTCTGATACGAGCGGTATTGTGCATGTATTTAAGAATGTATGTTCTGGACTGTTAATACCTTTTCAAGCAGTCCTCTGAATAATTCCAAGCTTTGTGCACTCGGTGTTTGGTGGTCTGCCGCTAATTTTAGCACTCATTTCAGGAATCTTGTTTTTATTCCTACTGCTATGCTATGGCAAGCCAATCCACTGGTGTCACTCCCAGCACCATGGAGAAATCTCTCCTGGAAAGGCAGTGTCGTGAGCGCATAGTACCTTGTCTACGAGAATTAAATACCACATGGATTCTGTCATTCAGACCAATCTGGCAAGTTTGCATCTTACCTGTTCTGCGCTGCCTGCTTTGCAGTGAAGAATGCGTACTAGACATCTGTCTAACACTCCCATCAGTAATGCCAACGGATATCGATACTCTGCTGGACCCAGGAATGGCCCATGCTCTGTGTTGTCCCCAGAGGCTACCAATCCTGTTAACTGCATTCATTGAGATCTCACAGATGCAAATTGCTACTGCTGAGGTACAAAAGAAACTACGGACACGCAGGTAACATCAGAAATGAACATTGCTGATGCTTCCAATGCTGAAGGCGATGCTTCGCATCTATGTGCGGTTAATCTTCTAAACGAGGTATTCTAACTATCACCTACAACGGTAGATGATTTTTTGTCTACAGGAAAGAAGGATTTCATGTTTTCTCCATCCCCATACACTGACTTTTGATTCAGCACACAGTGTACCGGGAAGACTTTGAATTTGGCATTCATTTTTAAAAAAACAAAAGACAAACTTGGAACTTTTTCCTATGATTAATTTTTTTCCCAATTTTGTATTTTTCTTTCTGGCAAAGTAACCTGCTTACAGTAGAACTATTCATAGAGAACAGAATTCTTTGAACACTTCCAGAGACAAATTGTCATCTTCTCAAACAATTTCATTTATGTAACCTGACATGAAATGGCTTTGACTTTTTTCTTCTGTAATTACGAACCATTTCATCATGTGTATATATTTATGTTCATTCATTTAGCATTCACTATATGCATATGCTTAGAATGGAACTTTGCTTTAATATGTATAGCAACATTGCTTTTCATGCAGTTCAACAGTTTTTTAATGCATATTAAAGATATGTTTAAGACATGTTTTTAGCAACTCATGTGTAACTATTTTTAGTATGTTTAGCATTTAGTAATGTCGATCATTCGAAACTGGAGTGGGTGTTGTGTTTCCATTTAGCTACCCATACATGTGTTTCCTGAATCATGCTCTTATATAGGCACAACTCACTTTGCCCTTATTTAGGCATAATATCCCAGTCCTTATTTAGGCATCAGTCATGCTATCCAAATACAGGCATGGTTACCTACATCCGTCGATCCCATGTCACAACGAGTTCTTAGAAACCAGACTCTTAAGCCATTGGGACTTTCCCTGCTTGGATTATTTATTTCTCCAAGAACTAATATGCATGAACAACTATTCCTTAGGGGTTCATTCATGACGTCTTCCTCTGCACGACTTTACGTCAATGCTAGCATTCTAAGTACCTTCCAGGTATAAATATATCTTCACTTACCATTTCAAACCACGGCTCAGCTACCCAGCTCGATACGCTCGCCACGGCAAGTTCGGAAGGAATTCGAGTCCCCACCTGGCGCACTGACCAGATGCTGTCATCCTGCCCGCAGAGAATCCAGCTTCCAGTGTCCTGCCTCCCTTCGCGGGGTGTTAGTGATTGAGATCTGGAAAGAGATTCCCACCTCTCTCATTATAAGGTATGGAGCAGACTAGAACCTAGAGGGACTCTTGGCATACCAAACTATAGCATACCATTCTATAGAAAAACAGCACCTACTTCTTACCTCGTATTACACTTAGGTTAGGTACTCTGGGGTAGAACTATTTAGAAGCACCAGACGAGTATTGACATTTTATCTTGTGTTATTTATGTATGTTTAAATTAATATATGTAATAGCTAAAAGACAATGCTATTGCAGTATTAGTTCTTACTGCTTACGCTGTACATATTATATTTCGCATACTGTCTTGTGATTGTAGCAGCTCATATCTCTTGCACGAGAAATAAGACTGTTCAATAAAAACTTTTATTAAAACGCCTGTCTGTCTATTTCTGTGTAACTCTGGAGATCCTAAGCATGCACGATTGAGTGAATGAAACTGTTATCTATTGTTTCCACAATTCTGAGAACTGTTCCGATTCTAAGGTAAACAAAGTTGTCATGTTTATGCGGTTGTCAGAAACTACTCCCTGCTTGTTTATTCGAGAGGTTTCTAGTGACCTTTGAGTTAGCTGGCACATAAAGTAATTAAGTTTAAAATACTTGATAGAGGCATACTGACTTCAGTCCTATACAAAAGCTATAGTGTATATTATTCCAATGCGAAGAGGCTATACGGGAAATAGAAACTACACTACAGTGTTTGATTGTTAATTTTTATATGAGCTTACAGCTGTCAATCCTACTGTTAGAAATTGGATAGTTGGTTGATGGTTTGAAAGCCCTGGTCAAGCAGCAACCACAATCCTAGTCAGGGTCAGGGGCAGGCAAACCCTCAATTAACCTGTGCTTACCTTGTGGTAGCATGGCACAGAGCAGTCAAGTGTAACTTAGAGGCAGTGTGTACAGTATTTGTGCTCGGGTATCAAACAAGAGAGAGAGGACTAGGTAGCTAGTCCTTATCCCCAAGGATTTATATGTAATCAAAAAGGACTAACCTTGTGTGAACATTTTACAGGACTCAGGACTGTATGCTTAGGGGAAACCCATTAGGTTTTATCATGAAGCCCTCACCCACCAACCTAGTTGGTGGCATGCTTCATCATCCCGGAGGTTGATGATGGCACTACAGGTCCCTCGCAGGTCTTGATCGACAATACCGGTCATACCTTCTGCCGGATTACTCCTGGGAGCATTTGCGGCAAAACGCTGGCAAATGCTTGGTGAGGGAATCCCCCTCGCACACTTATAGCACCTTATTGAGTGCGATACATAGTCTAATCACACACTCACTTAACTTATTTTAAAACTGCACTTTCACTTGTTTACGGTCCTGAGGAAAGCCAGCTTAATCTAAGGCACTGGCTGAAACATGTAGACCACACCTGGATGTAGGAGGTCTTAACTTATACCACCATGACATCCACCAGCCTTGTTTTTAAACGCTAACAGAGGCCCAGTTATTAAAGTATAATTCACCCTCGGGTACTGGGACCAGTGTATAGCATTTTAATGTTCACCTTTCACGTCACCACACTGCACACTCAGTTACATACCTGCTCCACTGTAATCAGGCATCGAAGCACACCCGGGATACACTCGGTATTAGTGGGTGGGTCCGATGATGAAGCATTCCACCAACTAGGTTGGTGGGTGAGGGCTTCATGATAAAACCTAATGGGTTTCCCCTAACCATACAGTCCTGAGTCCTGTAAAATGTTCACACAAGGTTAGTCCTTTTTGATTACATACAGTATTTGTGCAACACTTCAAACACTAAAACAATGAAAACACCACACAAAATGATTCCACACCAAGTTAGAAAAATAGATATGACTTTAATAAATAAAATAAAACCAAAACAACAAACATCCAATTAGTAGAACCGGAGGTATTGATTTTTAAGGTTTATAGCAAAAAATAGTGCCAAAAACCACAAAGCGCTATTGGGGATATCTAATCGCATTGGACTGGTACAAAGTCACAAGTTCAGGCAGACAGCGATGAAGCACGAGCCGGCTACAGGGACACAGTAAGATCTGCTGAACAGAGTACATTAAATCCTGGCTGCACAGTGTTGCGTGGATCCGCATTGAAGATGCCTCATGCAAACAAGGCAATGCGTCGGGTCTGAGATGCGGCGAGGCTGCAATGCGAGGTCCTAATGCATCAACGTTGAGGATCCTATGATGAGACTAGCAATGCAAAGTTTGGTGTTGAGGATGCGAGGCGTAGCTGAGGCGAAGCGTCGGTTCCAATGAGTGGTCAAGGTGCGATACTGAGTTTTGTCGTGGCCGCCCCAGCTGACGTCAAAGAGGTATGCTGGGAGCTTGTGCCAGGAAAAGCATCATGCAATGGTGGTTCCAAAGGTAATATGTCAGTTGCAAGATATGGGAGGCGGTGGCAATGCAAGTCTTTTGTGAAAGGGGCCAATCCACGCAGCAGCAGCAGCAGCAGCAGCAGCAGCAGCAGCAATGCATCACTTCTGTTAAGGGAGTCTCTGTTCAGCCGCGAAGATGAGTCAGTTATGCTTGTGGCGCATCGTTAAACAGAGGAGAACCATCAGTTCAGCTGGCAAGCACCTTAGACCCACTCGCATGGGTCCAGGACTGAGGTAGCACCACTTGGCAGGGTAGACTCACAGATAGCATAGTCCAGTGCAGGGATTGGAAGTCTGTTATGACCCTGAGGCTTCAGATCAGGAGGCCAGCCACCTAGCCCTTGCTGTCACGCTGGGTTTTGGGGTCAAGAGATGCAGGTCCAGCCTTTCTTACCCAGGCAAGAGAGCAGCAGGCAGCAGATCAGCACAACAAAGCAGGAGTCCAGCAGAGTGCACTCCTGCAGAGGGGCAATTCTTCAGCAGCACATCAGTCCTTCTTCTGGCAGAGTATCCTCAAGTCCAGCAAGTCCAGCAGTGTGCTGAAGTAGTGGTGTCTGACGTCAAGTACTTATACCCAGTGGTGCAGTTGAAGTGGGGGAGACTTCAAGGACATGCCTTTGAAGTGCACTTCCTGTCTACAGCCCTCTGTGTATGGACAGGACACAGGATATTCAGGTGTAAGTGAGGCTATGCATCCAGCCAGAGAAAAGACATTGAGATACACTTAAGCTCCCATTGTGTGCGGCTGTCTAGGAGGAATACACAAAGCCCAACTAGACCCAGTCATGTGATTAGAGACAGGCTACGTGCACCAAATGACTAAAGCAAGAAAATGCGAGCTTTCTGAAAGTGGCATTTCCAGAAATGCAATTTAAAATCCAACTACGCCATATATTTGGATTTTACATTGTGATTCCAGAGAGACCAGACTTGAAGGGTTTATCTCTTTCCAATTGGCAATTACACCTATAAAATGTAACAAAGCAATTCCAATGTTAGCTTACGGGAGAGATAGGCCTCTTAGTAGTGAAAAACTAATTTGAGAGTATAAAACTTAAAAGTACATGTCCTGTCTTTTCAATCCATTGCACCCTGACCTCTGGTTTGCACAGGGCCTACCTTAGGGGTGACTGATATGTATAAAAAGAGAAGGTTTGGGCCTGGCAAAACATTTATTTTGCCAGGTCGACCTGGCAGTGTAAACTGCACACATAGGCTGTGCAATGGCAGGTTTGAGACATGGTTAAAAGGGTACTTAAGTGGGTGGCACAATCAGTGCTGCAGGCCCACTAGTAGCATTTAATTTACAGTCCCTGGGTGCATGTAAGCAAATTAAATATGCAAATTAGGGATGAACCAATATTCCAATGTTTAAGGGAGAGATCACAAGCACTTTCAAACTGGTTGGCAGTGATAAATTGTGCAGAGTCCTAATACCAGCAAAAATGAAATCAGCAAAGTGGAGGAGGGAAGCAAAATGTTTTGGCGAAGACCCCCCTAAGGCTTTCAGGTCTAACACTTGTCCTTCCCAGATGAAAGTGGGGAGAGCTACTCAATTCCTTGAGAGTTCTCTTCACTAAGGGGAAGAACCTAGACAAACCATCTGCATTGGTGTGGTCTGACATCAGGCGGTGCTCCACCGTAAATCCATTCCCTCTAGGGAGATGAACTACCTTTCAAGAGGCACTCACCTGAACTCCAAGGCCTTCCTTTTGGGAGATGACAGGACCCAATACCCCTTGAAGCCCTTTCCAGCTACAATGTCTGTATATAACACTGAGCTGCGAATGGGGCCAAAGGGAAAGGGGTTGGGATGAGAGAGAAAAAGAAGACAGTAAACAACACTTGAGCTCTGGATGCCGCTCTCTCTCAGTATAAGGTTCTATACAGGTTTTATCTAGGATTGCACATGTGTTCAAACTGGATCAGTGGAATACTCTGCAAAGAAACCAATAACAGTTACATTAAGCACTGATCATACATTGTTTGTCTAGTCTAGTTGTCTTTTAAATAATATTCTTGGAACAATACATACCTAAATTTTGCTCTTTTCCATTATGAAGTGTTGTAAGACTGTCAGTTCACTTGCATTCATTTAAACTGAAAAAAAGGACATCACTGTAAAGGGGCCACTGTACGGGGTAATTAGTGCGCGCTGCGGCGGCAGCAATTAGGATGCGACTCGGTGCTTAGTTTTATTGCGTGGTCCCGACTGCCGAAGCCGGGCCACGCCTCTTTATTTTATACCAGCGCAGGGCGCCATGCGCTAGCGTTAATGCGTAATCTCCGGGCGTGGGTAGACTGAACCCCTACCCTGCCGCAGAACATTACATTCCTTTCAACCCTTATTAAACATAAACAAAACATCAACATGTTGCTCTGCTACCAGTTCCAGGCGGGCCGTCTGCTCTCAGCTCCTACCCCGTCACATGTAACAGTCCGCTGCGAGTCTTTGGTTCTTCACACCATGAATCCCACCAGACAGGAGGAGGGAGCCGGATTGCTCCTCAGGCCGTATCTGGAATGCTCTCCCCGTGATGACGATAGGGATGGGGCCACTTCCTGCGAGACCCTGCACTCCAGAGATCTCACTGGGGAGTTGGACAGTCCTCCGTCCGGAGTTCCGAGCGGTGATGGTGTTCCTCATTCAGATCTGTCCGGCTCATCCATGGGGATAGTTCCCTGGCCATCTTCTACCTCCTCAGCCATTCTCTGCTGACTTGGGACAGCCTCCATACTATCCAGTATGGGAAGGTTGAGAGTTCCAGCATGGACCTTTTTGAAGAATGATATATTCCGTGTGAGTTCTTCTGTTCCTCTCCGGCCGTTACCATTGTGCCTGCCCGGCGAGTCACTGTGCACGGACGCTGCTCAAATGGGAGATGGAATTTGCTCCTTGGGTGTCCGTCTTTGACATAGACAATGTCCCTTTCTTGGATGGTCGACGCTTTCGCTCTTCGGTTGATACTGGCCTGGTCATTGGTACTGGTCCTTTTGGCTAGGACCCTCGTAGTGTCAATCTGGGAAGGGGCCCAGTTCGGGTGATGGGGAACAGTGTCTCGCACCACTCGACCCATGCTTGCTGTTTCCGGTGCCCTTTGGGTCATGAGAATAGCGTCAATTTGTATTCCCTCAGGAAGATATAGATGGCTCTTTCCAGGGGTGCTTCCTCTGCATGCGCGATGCAAATGACTTTGTTGAGTGTGCGCATGAACCTCTCTACTTCCCCGTTTGCTTGAGGCAAGCACGGTCTTACTTACTGATGTTGGATGCCCCAAGATTTGAGATAGTCGGCATACTCTTGTCCCTTAAAGGGTGGGCCATTGTCCATCTTCACCACCTCAAACATCCCGTGAGTTGCAATGATCCTCTCTACTTTGGTGATTACTACCATGGCTGTTTGGCCTCTGACGATTTCTATCTTGGGGTATTTTGTGTAGTCATTTATGACCACGAGGGCATAGGGCGCATCCGGAACATGCCCACAGTCTATACTGACGCACTCCCATGATCTTTGGGGGTTGTCTTCAGTGATGACGGGGTGAGGACGATCTGGTTTGCCCTACACCTGGCACCATTGGCACCTTCTGACAGTCTGCTCGACTATCGGGTCCATCCCCGGGAACCACACTTTCTCTCTCAGCCAACCTTTCATCTTCACCACGTCCTGGAGCCCTCGATGTGCGAGATCCACCACTTGTTGAGCAAGGCTTGACGGGATCACTAGCCCTAAACCTCTAGGCAGGCACTCACTGCTGTCAACAGAGAGTTTGTCCTTGATTCGCATGATCGATTTGAGCGTGGTCTTCGCTTGGGATGTTCGTCGGGTCATCGTGGTCTTAATGGGGCGCCAGTCATTCATCCGAACTGCGGTGATGGCAAGTTGCAGACACTCATCCTTCTGAGTGGCTTCCACTATGGCTTCAAGGCTTATCGGAAGTGGTCGGGACCTTTCCGCTATGAAACTGATGTATTCCTCGGTGTCCTCGGCATCCTCTTCCTCTGCTTTGATTGCGGCCCTCTGGTGTCTTGAGAGGTAGTCTGCTGGGTTAGTTGAGCTAGGCTTTCCTCTACCTAGTAGTCAGATCCTTGCATTTGAAGAATCCATTTTTCTATCCTCGGGGGGGCTTTGACGTGGATCCTTGAAACAGAGGTATGAGGGGTTTATTGTTAGTGTAAATTGTAAATGGGTGTCCATATACGTAAATATAGAAATGCCGACAGGCCCAGTGTATGGCAATTGCCTCCCTCTCTATCTGAGAGTAGCGTTGCTCAGTTTCTGTCAGAGAGCGGCTTGCGTAGACAATCAGAGCCCACTCATCATTGCGTTGTTGTTGCATGAGTACTGCCCCTAGGGGCTGGCATCAACGGCGACATTGGTGGGCCGGGTCAAAGTACGACAGCGTGGTGTCAGCCGAGAGGGATGCTTTAGTGTCTTTGAAAGCTTGTTCTTGGTCGGGCCCCACTGCCACGTGGTGGTGGACTTCGTAAGCTCCCTGAGGTGCTTCGGGATGGTGGTTAAATCCATGATGAAACACCCACAGAAGTTTACCACTCCTAGGAATCTCCAAACTTCCGAGATGTTGGAGGGCGCCGGGGCTTCCTGAATGTCTCGCACCTTGTCGGAGTCTGGGGCCACTCCTTTGTCCGAGAATGTGTAGCCGAAGAAGCTAATTTTGTTCTTCAAGGACTGGCACTTTTCTTTGTGCAGGGTGAGGCCGGACTCTTTGATCTGCTGAAGAACGCTGCGGAGTCTCTGGTGGTGATCCTCCACTGATGAGGCATATACCAACAGGTCATCACTCACATTCAAAATTCCTGGGAGTCCGCTGAGGACTTCTCTAATGTTGTTCCGAAACACCTCAGCGGTACTTAAGATCTCAAAGTTGAGGCGATTGTATCGTCTGAGATCGACATGGGTGGAGAATGTGGTGATATACCGGGAGTCCAGGTGTAGGGGCAGTTGGTGATACCCTGACCACAGGTCCATCTTTGAAAACCACACAGCGCCGTTTAACTCGTTCAGAATGTCATCGATGGTGGGGGTTATGTGACATTCTCTTTTTATGGCTGCATTTAGGAGGCGCATGTCGACACAGATGCGGACCTGCCCTGGCTGTTTTGGTTTTCTCACCACCACGATCGGGGATACCCATGGAGTAGGCCTGCTGACCTTTTCTGTGATCCCTTGTCGCTCCAGCACCTCCAGCTAGTCTTCGACTTTTTTTCGTAGGTGGCACGATATGCGCCTATTCCTCAGTGCCACTGGTTGAACTGACTGGTCGGTGAGGAGAGAGACCTCTTTCCCTTTTAGGCATCCAATTCCTTTGAAGATGTCATCGAATTCCTACATGATGGCTGCTAATTCGTCTTCTTGGACAGCGAGAGCAAAAGAGATCAGCCACAGCTCTTCTGCTGTCTGGCCGCTTACCAACATTCCACTTCCTTCTTTGGTCACATACACTGTGGTGGGGATCTTGAGATCCTGATGTCTAAGTTTGGTTTTGAAGCATCCCGAGAGCGGGATAGGTGTCCTATGTCTGTAGGCAAATACCTGAATCCTTGCTTTGCACAAGGGTAGACTTGGGCTCAATTAGTTATATACTTTGGCGGCCATTAGTTTGATTGAGGCCCATGTGTCTATGGTGGCCTGCACATCTTGGTGGTGAATCTGGATTTGGCATTTTGGGAGCCGGCGTCTTTTCCGTGGCGGTTGATCCACTGCGAACACATAATGGACAGGATAATCGCCTGTGTCGTCATCCATGTCTTTGCTGTCTTGCGTTTCAGCTACGGTCTGAGCCCTTTCCTACTGGGCCTTCGTCAACATGCATACCGCCACGAAAACGTTCATCCATCCACAGGCCGTGCACTTCTTCCCTCTCACCGGGCAGTCTTGCATGCGGTGAGGTGTTCCCCCACAGTAACTGCACTCCTTCTTCTTGTCTTGCGGGCGCCTCCCTGGGTTTTGGCGCGACTTGGCTTTTACCACGTTCACCTGCTCCGTCTAGATGGGACAGTGGAGGGCGGCCTCCATGTGGGATGCTCTGACCTTCGCTAGTTCTTTTGACCTCCCCATGGTGAGGATGACCACCAAGGGTTTGCTGGATTCTTGGAGGATGTTTTCCATGAGCTTTGAGGAGTAACAGCCTTGTATTACCTGGGCCCTGATTTCCTCCTGTTCATCTTGAAAACCGCACGTGCTGGCCAGCTCTTTTAAACACCTGTGGAACGCGTCCAGCGATTCTTCTGCCTCCTGCTTGACCTGACGAAAGATAAATCTCTCGTAGTCTCTGTTCGCCATAGGCTCGAAATGTGTGTTCAGGGCATTGAGTAGTGTTGCATACGTCTTGGGGGTGGCTTCCAACAGCGTCTTGTAGATACGATGTATGTCTTTGCCTCCTAGGTGGAGGAGCAGTGCCATGCGCCTGTCGCGAGCTATAACTGCCCCTTCAAAATAGATGTGGAGATGGTCAGTCCAGTCTCTCTATCTAGGGGTGAGAAAGGAGGGAGCACTGTCCACTACAAAGGGCTCAATGGCCGTGATCAACGCCATCCTGTTGCAGCTGTGGTCACACCTCGCGGCACGTGCACTGCCTCTCTAATGTACTGGGGTCGCAGCCGCCTGGCCAAGATCGACTGTGGCGCAGTTGGGCCTTGTCGCTCCGTGTCGGGAGTACTTAGCTTGTCCTCTTCATGGACTTCAGCCAGGGGGCGCTGGGGGCCAACCACGTGCGTGGACTCAGGCGGAGGGGTTGAAGGAGACCACTTGTGGTGCTGGGGGCCAATCACGGGTGTGACCACTTACCAAAACGCCGATACTCACAAGAGTTGTAGGGCCTCCACTAGTAGCAGCAAGCTTGCACTGTCTGGCTGGCTGTTTGCGTGGCTGCAGGGCCTTGGTGAGAGTAGTCAGGCTGGCTCACAGTGTGACTGCAGGGCCTTATATCATAGCACAGGCCACTCACAGTAACCAGCTGATTAATAAAGTGGCGTGAGCTTGTCACCAGTTTAAACGGGCCACTGCGCGGGGTAATTAGTGCACGCAGCGGCAGACGCAATTAGGACGCAATTCGGGTGCTTAGTTTTATCGCGTGGTCCCGACTGTCGAAGCCGGGCCACGCCTCTTTATTTTATACAAGAGCATGGCGTCATGAGCCAGCGCTAATGCGTAATCTCCAGGCGTGGGTAGACTGAACCGCTACCCCGTCAGAGAACATTCCAATCACATTTTAAAAGGCAATGACATATACATGGCAAAGTGGTAATTGTATTTAAGCTTTTACTTTAAACATCTGAAAAAAGTTCTCTCCCAAACTGTAATTATTCGCCTGGAACTCACAAAGTGATAAAGTATTATAACACTTATGTGCTTCCGATGACGACAGGAGTGAAACTTTTTCACAATTGCATATCATGTCACTTTCCAGTTCCACGTGGCAAATGCCAACAAAAGGAAATAACCAAAAGAATGAACTACTCGGTATAATTGTCTCCTTCTATTTCAGCAAGTATGTGTCTAAAAATAAATATCCAAATACCTGATATATTCTGCTCCTTGTGCTGGCTCGACGCGAGCTAAATGAAGAGTAACTCACTGTTTTCTTTTTGTTTTTACAGGAACTGGAAGTTCAAGAAGGTCGGGACTCGGGAAGAAAAGAGCGTGCCTAAACCAGGAAGGCCCCAGAAGACATGCAGATGGTAGGAAGAAACAAGACTTCATTCAACACTGCAGCCGAAGACTGAAGGGATTGGAAGATGCTCTCAGGAGACGCGTCACTTGACTCGTCGCTGGAGCTCAGGTGAGTAGGATTCAGTTCAAAGACAAGTGTGCTTCTCGGCATGGCAGCTTATTTATAACCTCCTTAACATGTATTGGAATGGATGCGTAGCGAGAGGAGTTTGTCATTTAGCTTTTGTAGCTGCTGACACATTCCTACAGCCGTTGGAACGTGCACTAACCACGTTAGGTCAAATTCAACAAATGATTGTACACAAACAATAAAAACAAAGAATAACCAAACAGGAGGGTGCATGATACATCATCAGAATTAAATTAATAAAAGTAAAGTCTTTTGTATACCAAGAACACGTTAATGCAATGCCATGAGATCATATTTAGTTTGTAATGATATAATTGTATTTTCTTGCCAAAAATTAATACTATGCATGAGCCAACATTTACCAATAAGTATGCACAAAACGGAGAATATCACAATCCTAATGTGCTATGGCCTGGGATCTAGATATCTGTTTTGAGGTTGAGGAGCCATAAAAGTCGTCCCTTCCAAACAACACCCCACTTGGCATGGTTTCTCTGGATGATGAGCATGAAACGGTTGTACAAAGGAGGGGCGTGAATATGGAAGGCGGGATCCCCTGAATTTCCTGTAGCTTCATATCCTTTCCTTGAGATCAAGTAGTGTAACCGACCTCGTAAGCGATTGGAGTCTAGAATGCATTGTACCTCATATTCTAAATGACCATAGCCTAATATGCGAGGTGGTGCTGTATCTGGTCGTTTGTCAGGATGTTAAGGTTTAAATAGGGATACATGAAATACTGGATGGATAGGGTATAATGATTATACCCTCCTGAGGCGGAAGCCGGGAGGCTAGAGTTCGAGTAGCAGAATAATTGCTGCTCCTGTTAATTAGCCTGCAAAGCTCGTTTTGACTAACAAAATCGTTTTACCAGCACTCCTGCTTTTTAACATTGCACAGCTTCGTTTTTATTGTGATTTTTGAAATTACCTTTAATATTGCCCATTATTCCTGTAATTCCAACCGGACTGAGCCGCTTCCTCATGCAGATTAATTGCACGACCTGAAGCAGTTTTTAGGGCTCCCGGTCTGCCTTGTTAACTCTCCACGAGGCACTCAATCCACGGCCGCCATCTTAGATAGGGGCCTGGACAGCGCTCTAGTGGCTGGGCGATTTCGGCCCATTCCCCATAAAAGAGCTCCTTACTGTTTCATTAGCCAATGATTGTACCCTCCTGAGGCGGAAGCCGGGAGGCTAGAGTTCGAGTAGCAGAATAATTGCTGCTCCTGTTAATTAGCCTGCAAAGCTCGTTTTGACTAACAAAATCGTTTTACCAGCACTCCTGCTTTTTAACATTGCACAGCTTCGTTTTTATTGTGATTTTTGAAATTACCTTTAATATTGCCCATTATTCCTGTAATTCCAACCGGACTGAGCCGCTTCCTCGTGCAGATTAATTGCACGACCTGAAGCAGTTTTTAGGGCTCCCGGTCTGCCTTGTTAACTCTCCACGAGGCACTCAATCCACGGCCGCCATCTTAGATAGGGGCCTGGACAGCGCTCTAGTGGCTGGGCGATTTCGGCCCATTCCCCATAAAAGAGCTCCTTACTGTTTCATTAGCCAATGATTGTACCCTCCTGAGGCGGAAGCCGGGAGGCTAGAGTTCGAGTAGCAGAATAATTGCTGCTCCTGTTAATTAGCCTGCAAAGCTCGTTTTGACTAACAAAATCGTTTTACCAGCACTCCTGCTTTTTAACATTGCACAGCTTCGTTTTTATTGTGATTTTTGAAATTACCTTTAATATTGCCCATTATTCCTGTAATTCCAACCGGACTGAGCCGCTTCCTCGTGCAGATTAATTGCAAGACCTGAAGCAGTTTTTAGGGCTCCCGGTCTGCCTTGTTAACTCTCCACGAGGCACTCAATCCACGGCCGCCATCTTAGATAGGGGCCTGGACAGCGCTCTAGTGGCTGGGCGATTTCGGCCCATTCCCCATAAAATGAAGCCCTCTTCTCGTCCGCGCAGCGGGCGGGCGCAGCGGGCGCGCCAGAGGCAAGCCCGTCTGGGCCCGTCCGGGCAAGGCCGGGCACAGGGCCACTTACTATGCCCAAATCTGGAGAAAAGCGACTACAATACTCGAGGGATCATCTCCTCCAATACCGCCCGACCGTATCTACCCTCTCCCCCATACCGCTACCTTCTGACGAAACTAGAGGGAAACACCATGCAACTACATCGGTCAACCTAGCATTATTGAATTGTAGATCCGCATCTAAACATTCCGTAGAAATTAATCAGCTTATCCAGGATATTACATTAGATGTCCTTTTTCTTACGGAAACGTGGCTAACGCCCCACTCCGAAGCCGACATCGTCAACATGCTACCCATAGGCTACCTCATACTATACCAAAATAGATTTAAGGGTAAAGGAGGAGGGTTAGCGATTGTTTATAAAAACACTCTTACCTGCAGGATACAAGATGGAGGAATAGAGGACTGCGAAAATATCCACTTTTCTCTCCAAATAAATCCCAATAAAACCCTTTCGGGATTTCTCCTCTATCGTCCTCCCGCCAGCCTAGGAAATTTTGTCAGTTCACTGCTAGAGGCCACCATCTCCACTGGCACATCGACCTCCAGCTTTCTCCTTCTAGGAGACTTAAACCTCCACTTTGAGGATAATAAAGATAAAGCCGCCGGAGATATAATTTCGGAATTAAAAGCATTCGACCTCCTACTCAAAAACTCCGAAGCAACTCATGCCAAAGGACATCTTTTAGATCCACTCTTCACCAATCTTCACAATCTATAAGTCTCTCACCCACACCCCCTTCCATGGTCAGATCATTTCCTTATCCCTTTTATTTGGCAGATTACTCCGGACACCCCCCAGATCCCAATTCCCAGACAACAGGAAAGAATTTGGTCCAAATTATCATTTGAAAATTGGACGCAAAATTTAATCCACTCTGCCCCCTCCGCAGATCCCGACCCAGAAAAATCCGACAAAAAATGTAACAACTGGCTCACCTCAACTTTAGATCAAGTCGCTCCTAAGAAAAATCTAAAAAAAAAATGTACTTCTTTTAAATCCCCCTGGTATTCCCAAGAACTCAGGATTCTACGAAAAAATTGCAAAGTTCAAGAACGCAAATGGAGAAAAAACTGGGACCCACTTATCAAAGAAGAATATAAAAAATCAATGAAGATCTATAAATTAGCCCGAAAGTCAGCACAGGCCTCCTTCTATGAGGAAAAAATTAAATCTGCCTCCAACTCGTCCCGCGAGACCTAAAAAATTTTTAAAAGCCTATTAAAAATTCCTAACCCTTCCCCCATCCAGGTACCCTCTGTTGCTAGATGCAATCAAATAGCAACTTTTTTTCAGAGTAAAATAACAACCATCCTTCAAACCCTCCCCCCCAAATCTGATAAAATCCCCGCAGAAACCTCGGCATTTCCAACGAACGGCCCTATACTTGACAGTTTTGATCAGTTGACCAATGAAGAATTTCTTAAAACTCTCTCGGGCATGAAAAGTGGCTCTCCTAATGATCCAGCCCCCATTCATATTCTCAAACGAGTGGGACCCACTATCTCACACCTTGCTACCAATCTCATTAATGCCTCCCTTAGCCAAGGAGTGGTCCCCCATAGCTGGAAGCACACAGTTGTGAAAGCCCTACAGAAAAAAACAGGTCTTGACCCACTTGACCTCTCCAACCTCCGCCCAATCTCCCTATTGCCAGGGTTAAGTAAAATCACAGAGAAGGTTGTTAATCAGCAACTATCGGCTTTCTTAGAAACCAACAACCTTCTTCGCCCTTCTCAAACTGGGTTTCGTCCTGGTCAGGGGACCGAGACCGCCCTTCTTCAAGTGGTGGAGGAAGCCAGATGCATCTTAGATTCAGGGGGATCGGTGCTACTGATCCTCCTGGATCTAAGCGCTGCATTTGACACGGTTGACCACGAGATCCTGATACAGCGACTGTCTAATTTAGGAATAAGAAACATGGCACTTCGCTGGCTCACATCCTTTCTTAAAGACAGAACCTTTCAGGTCTGTGAAGGTAATGAGCGATCTGACTTCTTTCCCCTCCAGTGTGGGGTCCCTCAGGGCTCTTCATTGAGCCCCACACTATTTAATATCTATATGGCCCCCCTGGAGGAAGTGGTTACCCCATTCGGGATAAAAACCATCACATACGCTGATGACACCCAAATGGTGGTTTCATTCTCGCTAGAAAATGCCCAAATCAAAAACCTTCATGACTGCCTTGAAGGGATCTATCAGTGGATGTGTGATTCTAGGCTGAAACTGAACGGCTCTAAAACCGAGCTTATGCTACTTGGACCCCAAACATCACACCTCCCCAGCGCAATGTGGCCATCCTGCCTAGGTACCCTTCCTCAACCCAAGATGGAGCTCAAAAGCCTTGGTTTCTGGCTAGAACAGGACCTTTCACTTAAAACCCAGGCCAAAAAAAAGCAGGTACCTGCGTAGGCTTACTCCGTTCAGCCAGGAAAATTCTCCCTCTGCTCCCTGCACCCTCTCAAAAACTTTTAATACAAGGGCTGATATAATCTAGGCTAGAGTCCGCTGAGGACTTCTCTAATGGTGTTCCGAAACACCTCAGCGGTACTTAAGATCTCAAAGTTGAGGCGATTGTATCGTCTGAGACCGACATGGGTGGAGAATGTGGTGATATACCGGGAGTCCAGGTGTAGGGGCAGTTGGTGATACCCTGACCACAGGTCCATCTTTGAAAACCACACAGCGCCGTTTAACTCGTTCAGAATGTCATCGATGGTGGGGGTTATGTGACATTCTCTTTTTATGGCTGCATTTAGGAGGCGCATGTCGACACAGATGCGGACCTGCCCTGGCTGTTTTGGTTTTCTCACCACCACGATCGGGGATACCCATGGAGTAGGCCTGCTGACCTTTTCTGTGATCCCTTGTCGCTCCAGCACCTCCAGCTAGTCTTCGACTTTTTTTCGTAGGTGGCACGATATGCGCCTATTCCTCAGTGCCACTGGTTGAACTGACTGGTCGGTGAGGAGAGAGACCTCTTTCCCTTTTAGGCATCCAATTCCTTTGAAGATGTCATCGAATTCCTACATGATGGCTGCTAATTCGTCTTCTTGGACAGCGAGAGCAAAAGAGATCAGCCACAGCTCTTCTGCTGTCTGGCCGCTTACCAACATTCCACTTCCTTCTTTGGTCACATACACTGTGGTGGGGATCTTGAGATCCTGATGTCTAAGTTTGGTTTTGAAGCATCCCGAGAGCGGGATAGGTGTCTTATGTCTGTAGGCAAATACCTGAATCCTTGCTTTGCACAAGGGTAGACTTGGGCTCAATTAGTTATATACTTTGGCGGCCATTAGTTCGATTGAGGCCCATGTGTCTATGGTGGCCTGCACATCTTGGTGGTGAATCTGGATTTGGCATTTTGGGAGCCGGCGTCTTTTCCGTGGCGGTTGATCCACTGCGAACACATAATGGACAGGATAATCGCCTGTGTCGTCATCCATGTCTTTGCTGTCTTGCGTTTCAGCTACGGTCTGAGCCCTTTCCTACTGGGCCTTCGTCAACATGCATACCGCCACGAAAACGTTCATCCATCCACAGGCCGTGCACTTCTTCCCTCTCACCGGGCAGTCTTGCATGCGGTGAGGTGTTCCCCCACAGTAGCTGCACTCCTTCTTCTTGTCTTGCGGGCGCCTCCCTGGGTTTTGGCGCGACTTGGCTTTTACCACGTTCACCTGCTCCGTCTAGATGGGACAGTGGAGGGCGGCCTCCATGTGGGATGCTCTGACCTTCGCTAGTTCTTTTGACCTCCCCATGGTGAGGATGACCACCAAGGGTTTGCTGGATTCTTGGAGGATGTTTTCCATGAGCTTTGAGGAGTAACAGCCTTGTATTACCTGGGCCCTGATTTCCTCCTGTTCATCTTGAAAACCGCACGTGCTGGCCAGCTCTTTTAAACACCTGTGGAACGCGTCCAGCGATTCTTCTGCCTCCTGCTTGACCTGACGAAAGATAAATCTCTCGTAGTCTCTGTTCGCCATAGGCTCGAAATGTGTGTTCAGGGCATTGAGTAGTGTTGCATACGTCTTGGGGGTGGCTTCCAACAGCGTCTTGTAGATACGATGTATGTCTTTGCCTCCTAGGTGGAGGAGCAGTGCCATGCGCCTGTCGCGAGCTATAACTGCCCCTTCAAAATAGATGTGGAGATGGTCAGTCCAGTCTCTCTATCTAGGGGTGAGAAAGGAGGGAGCACTGTCCACTACAAAGGGCTCAATGGCCGTGATCAACGCCATCCTGTTGCAGCTGTGGTCACACCTCGCGGCACGTGCACTGCCTCTCTACTGTACTGGGGTCGCAGCCGCCTGGCCAAGATCGACTGTGGCGCAGTTGGGCCTTGTCGCTCCGTGTCGGGAGTACTTAGCTTGTCCTCTTCATGGACTTCAGCCAGGGGGCGCTGGGGGCCAACCACGTGCGTGGACTCAGGCGGAGGGGTTGAAGGAGACCACTTGTGGTGCTGGGGGCCAATCACGGGTGTGACCACTTACCAAAACGCCGATACTCACAAGAGTTGTAGGGCCTCCACTAGTAGCAGCAAGCTTGCACTGTCTGGCTGGCTGTTTGCGTGGCTGCAGGGCCTTGGTGAGAGTAGTCAGGCTGGCTCACAGTGTGACTGCAGGGCCTTATATCATAGCACAGGCCACTCACAGTAACCAGCTGATTAATAAAGTGGCGTGAGCTTGTCACCAGTGTAAACGGGCCACTGCGCGGGGTAATTAGTGCACGCAGCGGCAGACGCAATTAGGACGCAATTCGGGTGCTTAGTTTTATCGCGTGGTCCCGACTGTCGAAGCCGGGCCACGCCTCTTTATTTTATACAAGAGCATGGCGTCATGAGCCAGCGCTAATGCGTAATCTCCAGGCGTGGGTAGACTGAACCGCTACCCCGTCAGAGAACATTCCAATCACATTTAAAAAGGCAATGACATATACATGGCAAAGTGGTAATTGTATTTAAGCTTTTACTTTAAACATCTGAAAAAAGTTCTCTCCCAAACTGTAATTATTCGCCTGGAACTCACAAAGTGATAAAGTGTTATAACACTTATGTGCTTCCGATGACGACAGGAGTGAAACTTTTTCACAATTGCATATCATGTCACTTTCCAGTTCCACGTGGCAAATGCCAACAAAAGGAAATAACCAAAAGAATGAACTACTCGGTATAATTGTCTCCTTCTATTTCAGCAAGTATGTGTCTAAAAATAAATATCCAAATACCTGATATATTCTGCTCCTTGTGCTGGCTCGACGCGAGCTAAATGAAGAGTAACTCACTGTTTTCTTTTTGTTTTTACAGGAACTGGAAGTTCAAGAAGGTCGGGACTCGGGAAGAAAAGAGCGTGCCTAAACCAGGAAGGCCCCAGAAGACATGCAGATGGTAGGAAGAAACAAGACTTCATTCAACACTGCAGCCGAAGACTGAAGGGATTGGAAGATGCTCTCAGGAGACGCGTCACTTGACTCGTCGCTGGAGCTCAGGTGAGTAGGATTCAGTTCAAAGACAAGTGTGCTTCTCGGCATGGCAGCTTATTTATAACCTCCTTAACATGTATTGGAATGGATGCGTAGCGAGAGGAGTTTGTCATTTAGCTTTTGTAGCTGCTGACACATTCCTACAGCCGTTGGAACGTGCACTAACCACGTTAGGTCAAATTCAACAAATGATTGTACACAAACAATAAAAACAAAGAATAACCAAACAGGAGGGTGCATGATACATCATCAGAATTAAATTAATAAAAGTAAAGTCTTTTGTATACCAAGAACACGTTAATGCAATGCCATGAGATCATATTTAGTTTGTAATGATATAATTGTATTTTCTTGCCAAAAATTAATACTATGCATGAGCCAACATTTACCAATAAGTATGCACAAAACGGAGAATATCACAATCCTAATGTGCTATGGCCTGGGATCTAGATATCTGTTTTGAGGTTGAGGAGCCATAAAAGTCGTCCCTTCCAAACAACACCCCACTTGGCATGGTTTCTCTGGATGATGAGCATGAAACGGTTGTACAAAGGAGGGGCGTGAATATGGAAGGCGGGATCCCCTGAATTTCCTGTAGCTTCATATCCTTTCCTTGAGATCAAGTAGTGTAACCGACCTCGTAAGCGATTGGAGTCTAGAATGCATTGTACCTCATATTCTAAATGACCATAGCCTAATATGCGAGGTGGTGCTGTATCTGGTCGTTTGTCAGGATGTTAAGGTTTAAATAGGGATACATGAAATACTGGATGGATAGGGTATAATGATTGTACCCTCCTGAGGCGGAAGCCGGGAGGCTAGAGTTCGAGTAGCAGAATAATTGCTGCTCCTGTTAATTAGCCTGCAAAGCTCGTTTTGACTAACAAAATCGTTTTACCAGCACTCCTGCTTTTTAACATTGCACAGCTTCGTTTTTATTGTGATTTTTGAAATTACCTTTAATATTGCCCATTATTCCTGTAATTCCAACCGGACTGAGCCGCTTCCTCGTGCAGATTAATTGCACGACCTGAAGCAGTTTTTAGGGCTCCCGGTCTGCCTTGTTAACTCTCCACGAGGCACTCAATCCACGGCCGCCATCTTAGATAGGGGCCTGGACAGCGCTCTAGTGGCTGGGCGATTTCGGCCCATTCCCCATAAAAGAGCTCCTTACTGTTTCATTAGCCAATGATTGTACCCTCCTGAGGCGGAAGCCGGGAGGCTAGAGTTCGAGTAGCAGAATAATTGCTGCTCCTGTTAATTAGCCTGCAAAGCTCGTTTTGACTAACAAAATCGTTTTACCAGCACTCCTGCTTTTTAACATTGCACAGCTTCGTTTTTATTGTGATTTTTGAAATTACCTTTAATATTGCCCATTATTCCTGTAATTCCAACCGGACTGAGCCGCTTCCTCAGTGGAGAAGTGTGGCTCACTGGTTAGAGGAGGCAGACCTGGAAGCAGAGGTCAGCCCGGGACCAGGGTTCAATTCCCGGCTTGGCGGGGTCTTGATTCCTAAAATGTCCATGGACTCGACAATTCTCGCTCCGGTGCCTACTCGATTCACGGGTTCACACTCTGCGACTCTGGGCAATAGCTTGCTTAATCTCCACAACGGCCCCTCGCGGTGGGATGCCTGGCTTTCACCTTGCGGATACCCTGCCGGGGTTATCTCACAGGGGAATACCAGGACGGGTTCCCTAAGCAAGCGCTTAGAAACCGCTTGGTGATTTGCGCTATATAAATTCCTGTACATTTACATTTACATTTACATTTACATTCCTCGTGCAGATTAATTGCACGACCTGAAGCAGTTTTTAGGGCTCCCGGTCTGCCTTGTTAACTCTCCACGAGGCACTCAATCCACGGCCGCCATCTTAGATAGGGGCCTGGACAGCGCTCTAGTGGCTGGGCGATTTCGGCCCATTCCCCATAAAAGAGCTCCTTACTGTTTCATTAGCCAATGATTGTACCCTCCTGAGGCGGAAGCCGGGAGGCTAGAGTTCGAGTAGCAGAATAATTGCTGCTCCTGTTAATTAGCCTGCAAAGCTCGTTTTGACTAACAAAATCGTTTTACCAGCACTCCTGCTTTTTAACATTGCACAGCTTCGTTTTTATTGTGATTTTTGAAATTACCTTTAATATTGCCCATTATTCCTGTAATTCCAACCGGACTGAGCCGCTTCCTCGTGCAGATTAATTGCAAGACCTGAAGCAGTTTTTAGGGCTCCCGGTCTGCCTTGTTAACTCTCCACGAGGCACTCAATCCACGGCCGCCATCTTAGATAGGGGCCTGGACAGCGCTCTAGTGGCTGGGCGATTTCGGCCCATTCCCCATAAAATGAAGCCCTCTTCTCGTCCGCGCAGCGGGCGGGCGCAGCGGGCGCGCCAGAGGCAAGCCCGTCTGGGCCCGTCCGGGCAAGGCCGGGCACAGGGCCACTTACTATGCCCAAATCTGGAGAAAAGCGACTACAATACTCGAGGGATCATCTCCTCCAATACCGCCCGACCGTATCTACCCTCTCCCCCATACCGCTACCTTCTGACGAAACTAGAGGGAAACACCATGCAACTACATCGGTCAACCTAGCATTATTGAATTGTAGATCCGCATCTAAACATTCCGTAGAAATTAATCAGCTTATCCAGGATATGACATTAGATGTCCTTTTTCTTACGGAAACGTGGCTAACGCCCCACTCCGAAGCCGACATCGTCAACATGCTACCCATAGGCTACCTCATACTATACCAAAATAGATTTAAGGGTAAAGGAGGAGGGTTAGCGATTGTTTATAAAAACACTCTTACCTGCAGGATACAAGATGGAGGAATAGAGGACTGCGAAAATATCCACTTTTCTCTCCAAATAAATCCCAATAAAACCCTTTCGGGATTTCTCATCTATCGTCCTCCCGCCAGCCTAGGAAATTTTGTCAGTTCACTGCTAGAGGCCACCATCTCCACTGGCACATCGACCTCCAGCTTTCTCCTTCTAGGAGACTTAAACCTCCACTTTGAGGATAATAAAGATAAAGCCGCCGGAGATATAATTTCGGAATTAAAAGCATTCGACCTCCTACTCAAAAACTCCGAAGCAACTCATGCCAAAGGACATCTTTTAGATCCACTCTTCACCAATCTTCACAATCTAGAAGTCTCTCACCCACACCCCCTTCCATGGTCAGATCATTTCCTTATCCCTTTTATTTGGCAGATTACTCCGGACACCCCCCAGATCCCAATTCCCAGACAACAGGAAAGAATTTGGTCCAAATTATCATTTGAAAATTGGACGCAAAATTTAATCCACTCTGCCCCCTCCGCAGATCCCGACCCAGAAAAATCCGACAAAAAATGTAACAACTGGCTCACCTCAACTTTAGATCAAGTCGCTCCTAAGAAAAATCTAAAAAAAAAATGTACTTCTTTTAAATCCCCCTGGTATTCCCAAGAACTCAGGATTCTACGAAAAAATTGCAAAGTTCAAGAACGCAAATGGAGAAAAAACTGGGACCCACTTATCAAAGAAGAATATAAAAAATCAATGAAGATCTATAAATTAGCCCGAAAGTCAGCACAGGCCTCCTTCTATGAGGAAAAAATTAAATCTGCCTCCAACTCGTCCCGCGAGACCTACAAAATTTTTAAAAGCCTATTAAAAATTCCTAACCCTTCCCCCATCCAGGTACCCTCTGTTGCTAGATGCAATCAAATAGCAACTTTTTTTCAGAGTAAAATAACAACCATCCTTCAAACCCTCCCCCCCAAATCTGATAAAATCCCCGCAGAAACCTCGGCATTTCCAACGAACGGCCCTATACTTGACAGTTTTGATCAGTTGACCAATGAAGAATTTCTTAAAACTCTCTCGGGCATGAAAAGTGGCTCTCCTAATGATCCAGCCCCCATTCATATTCTCAAACGAGTGGGACCCACTATCTCACACCTTGCTACCAATCTCATTAATGCCTCCCTTAGCCAAGGAGTGGTCCCCCATAGCTGGAAGCACACAGTTGTGAAAGCCCTACAGAAAAAAACAGGTCTTGACCCACTTGACCTCTCCAACCTCCGCCCAATCTCCCTATTGCCAGGGTTAAGTAAAATCACAGAGAAGGTTGTTAATCAGCAACTATCGGCTTTCTTAGAAACCAACAACCTTCTTCGCCCTTCTCAAACTGGGTTTCGTCCTGGTCAGGGGACCGAGACCGCCCTTCTTCAAGTGGTGGAGGAAGCCAGATGCATCTTAGATTCAGGGGGATCGGTGCTACTGATCCTCCTGGATCTAAGCGCTGCATTTGACACGGTTGACCACGAGATCCTGATACAGCGACTGTCTAATTTAGGAATAAGAAACATGGCACTTCGCTGGCTCACATCCTTTCTTAAAGACAGAACCTTTCAGGTCTGTGAAGGTAATGAGCGATCTGACTTCTTTCCCCTCCAGTGTGGGGTCCCTCAGGGCTCTTCATTGAGCCCCACACTATTTAATATCTATATGGCCCCCCTGGAGGAAGTGGTTACCCCATTCGGGATAAAAACCATCACATACGCTGATGACACCCAAATGGTGGTTTCATTCTCGCTAGAAAATGCCCAAATCAAAAACCTTCATGACTGCCTTGAAGGGATCTATCAGTGGATGTGTGATTCTAGGCTGAAACTGAACGGCTCTAAAACCGAGCTTATGCTACTTGGACCCCAAACATCACACCTCCCCAGCGCAATGTGGCCATCCTGCCTAGGTACCCTTCCTCAACCCAAGATGGAGCTCAAAAGCCTTGGTTTCTGGCTAGAACAGGACCTTTCACTTAAAACCCAGGCCAAAAAAAAGCAGGTACCTGCGTAGGCTTACTCCGTTCAGCCAGGAAAATTCTCCCTCTGCTCCCTGCACCCTCTCAAAAACTTTTAATACAAGGGCTGATATCATCTAGGCTAGAGTCCGCTGAGGACTTCTCTAATGGTGTTCCGAAACACCTCAGCGGTACTTAAGATCTCAAAGTTGAGGCGATTGTATCGTCTGAGACCGACATGGGTGGAGAATGTGGTGATATACCGGGAGTCCAGGTGTAGGGGCAGTTGGTGATACCCTGACCACAGGTCCATCTTTGAAAACCACACAGCGCCGTTTAACTCGTTCAGAATGTCATCGATGGTGGGGGTTATGTGACATTCTCTTTTTATGGCTGCATTTAGGAGGCGCATGTCGACACAGATGCGGACCTGCCCTGGCTGTTTTGGTTTTCTCACCACCACGATCGGGGATACCCATGGAGTAGGCCTGCTGACCTTTTCTGTGATCCCTTGTCGCTCCAGCACCTCCAGCTAGTCTTCGACTTTTTTTCGTAGGTGGCACGATATGCGCCTATTCCTCAGTGCCACTGGTTGAACTGACTGGTCGGTGAGGAGAGAGACCTCTTTCCCTTTTAGGCATCCAATTCCTTTGAAGATGTCATCGAATTCCTACATGATGGCTGCTAATTCCTCTTCTTGGACAGCGAGAGCAAAAGAGATCAGCCACAGCTCTTCTGCTGTCTGGCCGCTTACCAACATTCCACTTCCTTCTTTGGTCACATACACTGTGGTGGGGATCTTGAGATCCTGATGTCTAAGTTTGGTTTTGAAGCATCCCGAGAGCGGGATAGGTGTCTTATGTCTGTAGGCAAATACCTGAATCCTTGCTTTGCACAAGGGTAGACTTGGGCTCAATTAGTTATATACTTTGGCGGCCATTAGTTCGATTGAGGCCCATGTGTCTATGGTGGCCTGCACATCTTGGTGGTGAATCTGGATTTGGCATTTTGGGAGCCGGCGTCTTTTCCGTGGCGGTTGATCCACTGCGAACACATAATGGACAGGATAATCGCCTGTGTCGTCATCCATGTCTTTGCTGTCTTGCGTTTCAGCTACGGTCTGAGCCCTTTCCTACTGGGCCTTCGTCAACATGCATACCGCCACGAAAACGTTCATCCATCCACAGGCCGTGCACTTCTTCCCTCTCACCGGGCAGTCTTGCATGCGGTGAGGTGTTCCCCCACAGTAGCTGCACTCCTTCTTCTTGTCTTGCGGGCGCCTCCCTGGGTTTTGGCGCGACTTGGCTTTTACCACGTTCACCTGCTCCGTCTAGATGGGACAGTGGAGGGCGGCCTCCATGTGGGATGCTCTGACCTTCGCTAGTTCTTTTGACCTCCCCATGGTGAGGATGACCACCAAGGGTTTGCTGGATTCTTGGAGGATGTTTTCCATGAGCTTTGAGGAGTAACAGCCTTGTATTACCTGGGCCCTGATTTCCTCCTGTTCATCTTGAAAACCGCACGTGCTGGCCAGCTCTTTTAAACACCTGTGGAACGCGTCCAGCGATTCTTCTGCCTCCTGCTTGACCTGACGAAAGATAAATCTCTCGTAGTCTCTGTTCGCCATAGGCTCGAAATGTGTGTTCAGGGCATTGAGTAGTGTTGCATACGTCTTGGGGGTGGCTTCCAACAGCGTCTTGTAGATACGATGTATGTCTTTGCCTCCTAGGTGGAGGAGCAGTGCCATGCGCCTGTCGCGAGCTATAACTGCCCCTTCAAAATAGATGTGGAGATGGTCAGTCCAGTCTCTCTATCTAGGGGTGAGAAAGGAGGGAGCACTGTCCACTACAAAGGGCTCAATGGCCGTGATCAACGCCATCCTGTTGCAGCTGTGGTCACACCTCGCGGCACGTGCACTGCCTCTCTACTGTACTGGGGTCGCAGCCGCCTGGCCAAGATCGACTGTGGCGCAGTTGGGCCTTGTCGCTCCGTGTCGGGAGTACTTAGCTTGTCCTCGTCATGGACTTCAGCCAGGGGGCGCCGGGGGCCAACCACGTGCGTGGACTCAGGCGGAGG
The DNA here is from genome assembly GCF_964261635.1 of Lissotriton helveticus. Lineage (NCBI taxonomy): Eukaryota > Metazoa > Chordata > Amphibia > Caudata > Salamandridae > Lissotriton > Lissotriton helveticus. Next base: position 293,466,762 of record NC_136059.1, on the reverse strand, counting down.
GGTTGAAGGAGACCACTTGTGGTGCTGGGGGCCAATCACGGGTGTGACCACTTACCAAAACGCCGATACTCACAAGAGTTGTAGGGCCTCCACTAGTAGCAGCAAGCTTGCACTGTCTGGCTGGCTGTTTGCGTGGCTGCAGGGCCTTGGTGAGAGTAGTCAGGCTGGCTCACAGTGTGACTGCAGGGCCTTATATCATAGCACAGGCCACTCACAGTAACCAGCTGATTAATAAAGTGGCGTGAGCTTGTCACCAGTGTAAACGGGCCACTGCGCGGGGTAATTAGTGCACGCAGCGGCAGACGCAATTAGGACGCAATTCGGGTGCTTAGTTTTATCGCGTGGTCCCGACTGTCGAAGCCGGGCCACGCCTCTTTATTTTATACAAGAGCATGGCGTCATGAGCCAGCGCTAATGCGTAATCTCCAGGCGTGGGTAGACTGAACCGCTACCCCGTCAGAGAACATTCCAATCACATTTAAAAAGGCAATGACATATACATGGCAAAGTGGTAATTGTATTTAAGCTTTTACTTTAAACATCTGAAAAAAGTTCTCTCCCAAACTGTAATTATTCGCCTGGAACTCACAAAGTGATAAAGTGTTATAACACTTATGTGCTTCCGATGACGACAGGAGTGAAACTTTTTCACAATTGCATATCATGTCACTTTCCAGTTCCACGTGGCAAATGCCAACAAAAGGAAATAACCAAAAGAATGAACTACTCGGTATAATTGTCTCCTTCTATTTCAGCAAGTATGTGTCTAAAAATAAATATCCAAATACCTGATATATTCTGCTCCTTGTGCTGGCTCGACGCGAGCTAAATGAAGAGTAACTCACTGTTTTCTTTTTGTTTTTACAGGAACTGGAAGTTCAAGAAGGTCGGGACTCGGGAAGAAAAGAGCGTGCCTAAACCAGGAAGGCCCCAGAAGACATGCAGATGGTAGGAAGAAACAAGACTTCATTCAACACTGCAGCCGAAGACTGAAGGGATTGGAAGATGCTCTCAGGAGACGCGTCACTTGACTCGTCGCTGGAGCTCAGGTGAGTAGGATTCAGTTCAAAGACAAGTGTGCTTCTCGGCATGGCAGCTTATTTATAACCTCCTTAACATGTATTGGAATGGATGCGTAGCGAGAGGAGTTTGTCATTTAGCTTTTGTAGCTGCTGACACATTCCTACAGCCGTTGGAACGTGCACTAACCACGTTAGGTCAAATTCAACAAATGATTGTACACAAACAATAAAAACAAAGAATAACCAAACAGGAGGGTGCATGATACATCATCAGAATTAAATTAATAAAAGTAAAGTCTTTTGTATACCAAGAACACGTTAATGCAATGCCATGAGATCATATTTAGTTTGTAATGATATAATTGTATTTTCTTGCCAAAAATTAATACTATGCATGAGCCAACATTTACCAATAAGTATGCACAAAACGGAGAATATCACAATCCTAATGTGCTATGGCCTGGGATCTAGATATCTGTTTTGAGGTTGAGGAGCCATAAAAGTCGTCCCTTCCAAACAACACCCCACTTGGCATGGTTTCTCTGGATGATGAGCATGAAACGGTTGTACAAAGGAGGGGCGTGAATATGGAAGGCGGGATCCCCTGAATTTCCTGTAGCTTCATATCCTTTCCTTGAGATCAAGTAGTGTAACCGACCTCGTAAGCGATTGGAGTCTAGAATGCATTGTACCTCATATTCTAAATGACCATAGCCTAATATGCGAGGTGGTGCTGTATCTGGTCGTTTGTCAGGATGTTAAGGTTTAAATAGGGATACATGAAATACTGGATGGATAGGGTATAATGATTGTACCCTCCTGAGGCGGAAGCCGGGAGGCTAGAGTTCGAGTAGCAGAATAATTGCTGCTCCTGTTAATTAGCCTGCAAAGCTCGTTTTGACTAACAAAATCGTTTTACCAGCACTCCTGCTTTTTAACATTGCACAGCTTCGTTTTTATTGTGATTTTTGAAATTACCTTTAATATTGCCCATTATTCCTGTAATTCCAACCGGACTGAGCCGCTTCCTCGTGCAGATTAATTGCACGACCTGAAGCAGTTTTTAGGGCTCCCGGTCTGCCTTGTTAACTCTCCACGAGGCACTCAATCCACGGCCGCCATCTTAGATAGGGGCCTGGACAGCGCTCTAGTGGCTGGGCGATTTCGTCCCATTCCCCATAAAAGAGCTCCTTACTGTTTCATTAGCCAATGATTGTACCCTCCTGAGGCGGAAGCCGGGAGGCTAGAGTTCGAGTAGCAGAATAATTGCTGCTCCTGTTAATTAGCCTGCAAAGCTCGTTTTGACTAACAAAATCGTTTTACCAGCACTCCTGCTTTTTAACATTGCACAGCTTCGTTTTTATTGTGATTTTTGAAATTACCTTTAATATTGCCCATTATTCCTGTAATTCCAACCGGACTGAGCCGCTTCCTCGTGCAGATTAATTGCACGACCTGAAGCAGTTTTTAGGGCTCCCGGTCTGCCTTGTTAACTCTCCACGAGGCACTCAATCCACGGCCGCCATCTTAGATAGGGGCCTGGACAGCGCTCTAGTGGCTGGGCGATTTCGGCCCATTCCCCATAAAAGAGCTCCTTACTGTTTCATTAGCCAATGATTGTACCCTCCTGAGGCGGAAGCCGGGAGGCTAGAGTTCGAGTAGCAGAATAATTGCTGCTCCTGTTAATTAGCCTGCAAAGCTCGTTTTGACTAACAAAATCGTTTTACCAGCACTCCTGCTTTTTAACATTGCACAGCTTCGTTTTTATTGTGATTTTTGAAATTACCTTTAATATTGCCCATTATTCCTGTAATTCCAACCGGACTGAGCCGCTTCCTCGTGCAGATTAATTGCAAGACCTGAAGCAGTTTTTAGGGCTCCCGGTCTGCCTTGTTAACTCTCCACGAGGCACTCAATCCACGGCCGCCATCTTAGATAGGGGCCTGGACAGCGCTCTAGTGGCTGGGCGATTTCGGCCCATTCCCCATAAAATGAAGCCCTCTTCTCGTCCGCGCAGCGGGCGGGCGCAGCGGGCGCGCCAGAGGCAAGCCCGTCTGGGCCCGTCCGGGCAAGGCCGGGCACAGGGCCACTTACTATGCCCAAATCTGGAGAAAAGCGACTACAATACTCGAGGGATCATCTCCTCCAATACCGCCCGACCGTATCTACCCTCTCCCCCATACCGCTACCTTCTGACGAAACTAGAGGGAAACACCATGCAACTACATCGGTCAACCTAGCATTATTGAATTGTAGATCCGCATCTAAACATTCCGTAGAAATTAATCAGCTTATCCAGGATATGACATTAGATGTCCTTTTTCTTACGGAAACGTGGCTAACGCCCCACTCCGAAGCCGACATCGTCAACATGCTACCCATAGGCTACCTCATACTATACCAAAATAGATTTAAGGGTAAAGGAGGAGGGTTAGCGATTGTTTATAAAAACACTCTTACCTGCAGGATACAAGATGGAGGAATAGAGGACTGCGAAAATATCCACTTTTCTCTCCAAATAAATCCCAATAAAACCCTTTCGGGATTTCTCATCTATCGTCCTCCCGCCAGCCTAGGAAATTTTGTCAGTTCACTGCTAGAGGCCACCATCTCCACTGGCACATCGACCTCCAGCTTTCTCCTTCTAGGAGACTTAAACCTCCACTTTGAGGATAATAAAGATAAAGCCGCCGGAGATATAATTTCGGAATTAAAAGCATTCGACCTCCTACTCAAAAACTCCGAAGCAACTCATGCCAAAGGACATCTTTTAGATCCACTCTTCACCAATCTTCACAATCTAGAAGTCTCTCACCCACACCCCCTTCCATGGTCAGATCATTTCCTTATCCCTTTTATTTGGCAGATTACTCCGGACACCCCCCAGATCCCAATTCCCAGACAACAGGAAAGAATTTGGTCCAAATTATCATTTGAAAATTGGACGCAAAATTTAATCCACTCTGCCCCCTCCGCAGATCCCGACCCAGAAAAATCCGACAAAAAATGTAACAACTGGCTCACCTCAACTTTAGATCAAGTCGCTCCTAAGAAAAATCTAAAAAAAAAATGTACTTCTTTTAAATCCCCCTGGTATTCCCAAGAACTCAGGATTCTACGAAAAAATTGCAAAGTTCAAGAACGCAAATGGAGAAAAAACTGGGACCCACTTATCAAAGAAGAATATAAAAAATCAATGAAGATCTATAAATTAGCCCGAAAGTCAGCACAGGCCTCCTTCTATGAGGAAAAAATTAAATCTGCCTCCAACTCGTCCCGCGAGACCTACAAAAGTTTTAAAAGCCTATTAAAAATTCCTAACCCTTCCCCCATCCAGGTACCCTCTGTTGCTAGATGCAATCAAATAGCAACTTTTTTTCAGAGTAAAATAACAACCATCCTTCAAACCCTCCCCCCCAAATCTGATAAAATCCCCGCAGAAACCTCGGCATTTCCAACGAACGGCCCTATACTTGACAGTTTTGATCAGTTGACCAATGAAGAATTTCTTAAAACTCTCTCGGGCATGAAAAGTGGCTCTCCTAATGATCCAGCCCCCATTCATATTCTCAAACGAGTGGGACCCACTATCTCACACCTTGCTACCAATCTCATTAATGCCTCCCTTAGCCAAGGAGTGGTCCCCCATAGCTGGAAGCACACAGTTGTGAAAGCCCTACAGAAAAAGCCAGGTCTTGACCCACTTGACCTCTCCAACCTCCGCCCAATCTCCCTATTGCCAGGGTTAAGTAAAATCACAGAGAAGGTTGTTAATCAGCAACTATCGGCTTTCTTAGAAACCAACAACCTTCTTCGCCCTTCTCAAACTGGGTTTCGTCCTGGTCAGGGGACCGAGACCACCCTTCTTCAAGTGGTGGAGGAAGCCAGATGCATCTTAGATTCAGGGGGATCGGTGCTACTGATCCTCCTGGATCTAAGCGCTGCATTTGACACGGTTGACCACGAGATCCTGATACAGCGACTGTCTAATTTAGGAATAAGAAACATGGCACTTCGCTGGCTCACATCCTTTCTTAAAGACAGAACCTTTCAGGTCTGTGAAGGTAATGAGCGATCTGACTTCTTTCCCCTCCAGTGTGGGGTCCCTCAGGGCTCTTCATTGAGCCCCACACTATTTAATATCTACATGGCCCCCCTGGAGGAAGTGGTTACCCCATTCGGGATAAAAACCATCACATACGCTGATGACACCCAAATGGTGGTTTCATTCTCGCTAGAAAATGCCCAAATCAAAAACCTTCATGACTGCCTTGAAGGGATCTATCAGTGGATGTGTGATTCTAGGCTGAAACTGAACGGCTCTAAAACCGAGCTTATGCTACTTGGACCCCAAACATCACACCTCCCCAGCGCAATGTGGCCATCCTGCCTAGGTACCCTTCCTCAACCCAAGATGGAGCTCAAAAGCCTTGGTTTCTGGCTAGAACAGGACCTTTCACTTAAAACCCAGGCCAAAAAAACAGCAGGTACCTGCGTAGGCTTACTCCGTTCAGCCAGGAAAATTCTCCCTCTGCTCCCTGCACCCTCTCAAAAACTTTTAATACAAGGGCTGATATCATCTAGGCTAGATTATGGCAATGCCCTCTTTCTGGCAGCCCCTGAAACAACTTTGAACATCCTGCAGAGAACTCAAAATGCCGCTGTTAGGTTCCTGACAGGCACTCCCCGTAGAACATCAGCCAAACCTGCATTGAATGCACTTCACTGGCTGCCAATCCGTGAAAGGGTCAAATTTAAGGCCCTATGCATTACGCACAAAGCTCTACAAGACCAGGGCCCCCCGCTGTATAAATTCAGGCTCTTCCCATACAAACCCAATAGATATCTGCGCTCCTCCCATGGCAACTTGGCCACAGTACACAAAATTAAGAAAGCCCGTACTGGAGGACGCCGTTTCTCAGTTGCAGCTGCAATATTGTGGAACGCTTTACCAACCCATCTACGCGCGGAAACGAATCACAACAAATTTTGCAAGCTACTCAAAGCTCATCTTTTCCCACAATAATCTGCGCTTTCCCTTCCCGTCTCTGTTTCCCCCCCTCAGTTGCTAGTACAATCCCAGCGCTGGGACGCCCCAGGGCAGCCATGCGCTCTAGAAATCCCGCTTTCATTTCATTTCATTTCATTTCATAGGGTATTCCTCAGGTAAGTATAATTTTATGGCTACTGGATTCACTATTTGGGTGAAGCAAAAAGAGCTTATGTATCTGGGTATAGGTGTACGTGATTCTTCTACCTTGAGACTTTTTTGTTGACAACCACACTTGATATTCTAGCTTATAATTAGGAGCAGGTGTAAGAAAGTGGCTCTGTATATACTGGACCAAAGTAAGGTACAGTGTGCACAGAGTACACAGTCCCCAGAGGTTTGGCAGAGGCTAAAGTTAGATATAACCTCACTCTCTAAATTGGTAGCTTGGTCGAGCAGTAAGGCAGTATCAGAGGACAGTGCAAAGCATTTGTTGTACAGACTCAGTCAGCAAATGGTCTCACACACTCAAGAACTGAACTCTCGGCAAATTGTTTTGTATCAAAAGATATAGTTGTTTTATTTTAGAACCAACAAGGTATCATAATATACTTTCTCAGAATGAGTTACTGTAGTTAAATACTTTTCAAATAGGCAATAGACTTTTTGATTACAATAGTTACAGTTGTTGCAATAGGCAACACAATTTCAAACACAATGCAACATTGAGCTCAATGGGAATTTCTAGTTAAACGCAAATAGTTACTTTGTAGATTACTTTTCTAACCTCAGGACTGGATCCTAGATTCAGTCCGGGGACCTATCCTATAAACAGTTAAGTAAAAGCGTGTTGTTTACGGTAGTGATTTTTAAGGAATATTATTATATTTTAAAAGTTGACACAGAGACTTTTTCAGGTGAAATTACCAAAGTTATCCTATGGGAGGAAATTCAATTTGCAGGTAAAGTATGTTCGCGTTACTTTTGTAATCCAGTGCTGGGCTCCTAGGTTCAGCACTGGGACATCTATCTAAAACAGGCAAGTAATTAAGTTTTTATCAATGGCATGATTTTTAAAGAATATTTGTAAGTTTAAAAAATCGACTGATTTTAGATGAATATTTTAAAGTTCCAAAACTCCACACTTGGAAGAATTTCCAAGTGAAACCAGTCAATGTTAGCCTATGGAGGAAAAGTGAGTTATCAGCTTTTAGGTAAGTACTCGACTGGCAGGGTTAAGGTTCTGGGCATAGACTCAGGGGTCTCCCAGGGTCAGGTAGGTATAGTTGGTACGCCCTTAGCAGCACAGGGGCAGCCAGGTGCAGAGGTAGTTAGGCCCAATGTTATCCAATGAGAGGCAGGAGGCCTTCGGTTGGTGGCTGCTGGCTAGCAGGCCACGCGGCTGTGGGAGCTGGGCACCTGGTTACTTGCTCAGGGCAAATGGGGAAGTAGGATAGGACAAAGGTTGCACTGCCAAGGGCACTCGGGCAGCTGGGTGCAGGGTGCTTTTGAGCCGCTGGGCGCTCAATGTTATTCAATGGAGATCTTGAAAAGGGAACAAAGGCTGCAGGCTCGGGACGGAGATTCTTCAGGAGCGACCAACACTTTGAGGGGTAAGTTGGGATCTTGGAGGATAGGTAGGCACCCTGGAATTGGGAACAGGAGGCCGGGGGCACCGGGTGCAGGGGTGTCTTTTGACGTCGGAAAATCTTACCCTCTGCTGGTCGCGATTGGAGGGATCCCGGGTTCTGAGGCTGCAGGCGTCATCTGGGTCATCGAGGACGGTCCTTGGGCACTGGATTCCAGGTCAGAATCACCGAGGGGAACGTCCTCATGGTCTTTGTCCACTCCGGCACAGGCCGGCCTCGGCGGGTGCAGAGTGTGCTGGATTCTCGGTTCCTGGCTGGCACCAGGGGTATTGCTGTTTGAGCAGAACCACTGCTCATGGGAGTCCCAGGCGCTAAGAGGTTCAAGGTAGGCAGGTCCTCGGAGGTTCTCGAGGTTGCTGTATGCAGGAGATGCCCAGTTCAGCAGGAGCAGGTTCAAATATCAATAGGCCTGTAGGGCTGGGGCCCAGTCAGTTGGTGTTGTCCGCTTGTTAGCAGCTGCACAGCAGGTCTTCTTCTTCTTGGTCTTCTTTCTTGTTTCAAAATTGGGATCTGAGGAAGGAAGGTTCAGGGTGCCCCATAATACTACATTCAAGGGCGTCACAGGTAGGGGAAGGGCAGGGACCAATAGGTCCCTGTCCTGGGGTGAGTACACCCCCTATCCTGCTCCTCTCCTGTGGGAGGGGGCAGGAGCCTATCTCTGATTGGGCAGGGCTCCCCATCCTCAAGATGGCCGGAGCCCGGAGTTGTGCTTCACCTCGCCTCTCCCACCTGAGGGTTGGAGTTGGCACAGGCTTGCACACCCCTTTCTTCATGTAGGGTTTCCCGCCAGTCTTCCCACCAGAGTGGGGTCAGAACCGGTGGGGGCCAGTTGCTGAGTACAGCAAGTGGCCTGGATTAGCTCACAAGAGCGGTATGCCTTTGAAGCTTCCCCGTGCCCATCCTGGGGGAGGAGACCTAGCACCTCGCCCAGGATATGCATTGTTGAAGGCCCAAGAGAGCGAGGGGCCCTCCACCCAGGGGTCCAGCAACATGTCTGCTGTGTGGGAGCCTAGGCAACCTCTCAGACAAGACGTGGATTGTAGGTTAGGTTTCAGGGGGCATCTCTAAGACTAGACTACGGCAACGCACTCTATGCAGGAATCTCTGCCAAACACCTACGATGATTAAAACGCATCCAAAATGCCTCCGCCCAACTGCTCGTCAACATCCCCCACTGCAGCCACATCATCCCCCACCTGAGAGACCTACACTGGCTCCCTGTCGACAAGAGGATCACCTTCAAGCTTCTCACCCACGCACACAAAGCACTCCACAAAGCCGGACCAGGTACCTGAACAACAGACTCAGCTTCCATAACCCCACCCGCTAGCTCCGCTCCGCCAGCCTCGCCCTCGCCACTGTCCCCCGCATCCAATGAACCACCTCCGGCGGCAGATCCTTCTCCTACCTCACCGCCAACACCTGGAACACCCTCCCTACCCACATACGGCAGACCCAAGACCTACTCGCCTTCAGAAGACTCCTGAAGACCTGGCTCTTCGAGCAGTAGCAGCACCCCCACCCCTCCCCTCAGCACCTTGAGACCCTCACTGGTAAGTAGCGTGCTTTACAAGTACTCTGATTGATTGATTGATTGACTTTGGCTAGAGTGGCATAGTGAGCGATAGCAGTGGGTTGGAATGCTGTCCCAAGGATTTGGTAGTGAGTATACTACTTTCAAGTATTCCTCCCATCACCTTTTGTGTGCTATATGTAATGTCAAAACAAGGGTATGCCCTTGTGGATCACTTGCTCACCCACCCATATGATCTACGCTATACCTCACCGACAGGGCCTAAGAAGGCCCTAAACTGTTTGGAGTTGCTTGTGATCCCTCCTAAAGGGGAACCTATCTGGTAGCTCAGGATGGACTATTCCCATGAGGAACAGGGTCGGTATGGATTTATGTAAGGTGGGCCTTTGTCTAGAGGGGCACAGTGGGTGAACTATGATGAGCTGTAATGCTACAGTGAGCAATTGCCAGTTGTTAGACCTGGCATCCTCGGCGTGGGTGCCCCCTATCTTTTTGCCTCTACCTCCTGTATTTTTGATGCTGTGCTGGATTTTGTTTTTGCTGGTTTAGATGCTTTGGACACTCTGCCACTGCTGATCAGTGTCAGAGTGTTAGTGCTCCCTGTGTAACTTGTTATTGTGATTGGATATACATGATTGGCATATTTGTATCACCAAGAAGTCCCTAGTAAAGTGCGCTGGGTGTGCCAGGGCTGGTGATGACAAATGCTACTAGTGGGCCTGCAGCACTGATTGTGCCACCCACATGAGTAGCCCTAAAATGGTCTCCGAGGCCTGCCACCGCAGTGCCTGTGTGCAGTCTGTCATATCCTCCTGGTCATATCCTCCTGGTCAGTGTCCCCACTGACCAGGCGTAACCCTTCCCATTCTGTGCACATTGGTCACCCCTATGGAAGGCCCAAGGTACCCCCTTGGGCAGGGTGCAGTGTTTGTGAAAGGTAGAGCATGTGCTTGTGCAGGTGACATGCTCTGGCAGTGAATTACAGCCATTTTCGTTTTTCACTGCTGCAAGGCTATCTTGCTCCATAGGCTATCATGGGGTATACTGGCAACAGTGGCTACCAGCATATCTTCTCATAGGAACAAGATAGGACATAACAGTCTGGTATCCATGAACTCAGAATGTAATAACACATCTTTTAGGAAAGGTTGTTTTTAAATCCTGTGTTTGAGAACAGCACTTTTAGAAAGTAGCTGTTCTCTTGTCTGACCTTTCTGTGTGCCTTGGCCTGTTTGTGAATTGACTGGCTGGTTTGAGAGTGAGAGGGGCTGGGGAGCCCCCAGGAGGCTGGCTGGGTCAGCCCTGGGCTGAATGACTGCATTTGCAACTTTAGTGGTGGGAAGAGATAGAACCTGGGCCTGAATAGGGCTGTGCCTGCATTCCACAATGCTGGCTCCACCTCTTGCTGGGTGGCCGACGACCCTGCCCTCACTCTGAAAGGAAAGGAGAAGCCAGAAAAACAAAGTGCTCAAGGAACACCCAGAACTGGTTCAGACCGGGCTGAGGTCCACTTGCACAAAGAGAACAAAGCCTTTTAGGGGTATAAGTACAGGATCCCTGACAACAGAAAATTAGATCATCCTGGAATCAAGAAGAAACCTCTGCCAAGGAGAAAGCTGAAACTAAAGAAGAAAGACTGTCCTGCTGTTGCTCTGCTGGACTGACCTGCTGTTGCTTTACTGCCAAGGAGAGGGGAAGGACTTTGCTTTGTGCTGTGTCCCCTTGCTTGAAGGAAACTCCAAGGGCCTGAGAAGAGCTGGCTCCCTGTTTTGAAGTCCCAGGAACAAAAGGACTTCACCCCCAGCTTCCCTGAGCTCTGCTGAGAGAGTTCTGTCCTTCCTCGAGTGCTTGGTCCATGTGTGGTGCCTCTGGAAGTTGTACCAGTGTTGGGGAGCTGGTAATCAAGCTTTTAAAGACTTTTCTACAGACAATCGAAGACCGAGATAGTCGCAGCACCTGTCGCCGCTGCCTGAAGACGTCACACCCTTCGTTAGCGGGAAGATTTCCGACGCTGCGGACATCGTCGCAGAGCCTGTCATCACTGGGTGAAATCATCGCATCACGTCGCTGAGAGAATCGTAGCAGAGCCATCGCATCGAGGAGCTGCGAGAAAGATAGATCGCCGCTGGACCACGCATCGTCGCTCCGGAGATCGTCGCAACACCCGAGAATCATCGCATCGTGCCTTTGCGGGAGAAAACTTCCTATAGAACCTACGCACCGTAATCCATACAAGTGGCCATCCACCCAATACAGACCGGATTTGTCGCAACACACCCGCTGCTGCAGCGGGGCTGTCGGTAACGCCTCTCCAGGGTCTCAGGAGCAACGCATCGCTTTTTTTTCACCGCTACAGCGTCTGTGCTTGGAACTTTTTACCGCTAACAAAGGTACTGTGGCTAAAACGTGACGCAACTGTGGATAATTTTATCACTAACCGTGAGAACATTAAGAACTCTTTTGCAACCCTATTCTTGAACTGTGTATGTTGGATTTTTGTCGTTTTGGACTTGTGTAGTTTAGATTAAATACCTTTATTTTTCTAAACTGTTGTGGAGTCAGTTTGTGGTGTTTTCACTGTGTTACTGTGAGTGTTGGTACAAATATTTTACACATTGGTTTTGGATAAGCCTGACTGCTTGTGCCAAGCTACCAAGGGGGCGAGCAGAGGTTATCTAAAGAGTGTTTCCTCCTTACCCTGACTAGAAGCAAGGGTCCCTATTTGGACAGTGGTACCTACCTCTGCCAACTAGAGACCCCCAGTTCTAACACCAGTGGTTAGAGTATTTGCAAGCATTCCTTCCATCACCATCTGCACGTTTTATGTAAGATCCTAAGTTGTCTAAGGCATACCCAAACTGGGGTCCCTTGCTTGCTATGCCCTAGGAAACAAGCTACACCTCACTCACAAGGCCCAAGAAGGCCCAATCAGTCTGGGCTGCTTGTGGTTCTTTCTGAAGAAGGCAACGCCTGGCAGTTCTGGGTGGACTGTTTCCATGAAGGGCAGGGTCATTACTGATTTGTATAAAATGAGTTACAATGCTGCCCTGTGTGAGTGCTGCCAGTGGTTAGACTATTTGCAGGCATTTCTCCCTTCACCTTTTGAGTCTTTTGTGGGCATTGTAGCACCATGAAACCCTAGAGTGCGCTATGCTTTACAAATAATTTAAAGCATTACATATTACATCACATCACATAACATAAAGTGACGTGGCGGTATGTAACGTAAAGTAACATAATATAACAGGAAAGAAGTGGCTGTCAAAAATTATTTAAATTAATTAATAATGATAGCCATCACCTGTGGGTCCAACCAACATGACCAAAATGCAGAAAGAAAATCAAACAAATGGGTCTGACCCACGGGACTCGTCCACAGGCTCCATTTGACTGTCTCATGGGACTAGTGTGAAGGCCACCAGGGAGGCTGGCAAAAAGTAATAACATAATTAAAAAAATTATAACAATGAAGTTCAAGTCCACACACTACAACCAGTCCTCAAGTACAATAACATTGAAAGGGACGGGCCCATAAGTTCTAGATCTGTTCTAGAATCAGGATTCGATGGTTCTTTTTCACAGCAAATGAGCGTAGAGGGGAGAATTTGTTAACAAATCAATCAATTCAATAAGGAATTCTCTAGACACATAGTAGCCACAGACCACAATGTAAGGTTAGTTAATTTATTACAAAGCCAAAAATAACTGGACATAAAGACACCTCAACATGAGAGTGTAGAAATACATTGGAACCAAAATATAGCCAAAACTGTGAATAACGTTGAGTCAGTGCAACATGCACAAGACAATTAACTCTGGAAATCAGATGCCAAGGATCAAAAAGCATGAGTCCAAATTTCCCTGCATCGAGGGCTGATGAATATAAAGCATCAATCTATCCCTACACTAGCGCAAACGTGTCATCCCTATTTAAGCGTCCTACAGGGAAAGAGAATAGAAAGGTGTCAGCATGTGGAGTCTTCCTAAGAAGTCACTCCAGCATTGATGGGTCGAATAGCATAAAGCTATCGAGAAAGAGCTTGTTCTGAGATGCTCTTTCTCCAAAGGCAAAGAAGAAGTGGGCTGCGTTCCCTACTTGGAACATCTCAATATTACAGGTATCTTCCCAAAATTCCTTGCGGGTCACGCCATCCACTCTGACCATGTTTTCACAGGTAATTTTCCACAGTATGGCGATGTTCCTGAACAGCAACTTGGTGACCTTGATTTCCAGGCCTTCTCTGATGTGAAAGTACAACAGTCCTTCTTATCGGCCTTAACTCTCGATGTATCCTCTTCTCTCTTTGCCTAACTCCTAAAACAAAGACATTGGGGCATATTACCATGGGTGGCGATATGCAATTATCGCCGATTTAGCGGCTGTTTTCGGCCGCTAAGCGGCGATAATTCTATCGCTCTATTAGCAAGCTGTCGCTAACTAATGTTAGCGACAGCTTTTAGGCGATAGCGAGCGGTTTGGGGCCTGCTTTGCATGTCAGCAATATTTATCGCTAATGACATGCAAAGTGGGCGTACCCAACCTGTTAGCGACTGAAAGCAGTCGCTAACGTTGCTATCGCCTATTAGCAAGGCAGGCGTAGCGATGGAAATATTCCTGCTATCGCCAAAAACAAACGCCTGCTCAGACCAGTTCTTAGCCATGTTATCCAATGGGAGGTGGATAACATGGCTAAGAGCATTTCATCGCTAATGCGTGAATACCGTTGTATTCTCAGCGATATTCACGCATTTCGCCGCTATCGCTGGATATTTTAGCACAATGGAAAAAAACATTGCTAATAGCATGTTTTCTCCGCTAACATATCCAGCGATAGGCGGCGATAAAAAAATCGTCGCTAAGCCTATTTAGCGATAATTATCGCTACTTGTTGGTAATATGCCCCACTATTCTAACAAGGGCACTTCTTCTACCTGCAGCACAAACGTAAGAAAGAACAAATTCTACAGCACACATGAAATTCAAACAGATAATTCTAAAGCAAGAGTTTCCAGGGAAATTGCATTTCAGCTCTACAAGATTCAGCTAACTTAAGAGAAATGGAGCATACGCTTTACAAAATTGCATCGAATATAAGGCACATTCGGTTAATATTATTACGTACATATAAAATGACATGATTATTAAACACATTTAAAAATGAATGATTGTCAGCGGCACAACACAAATTCTTCATGTTAATGTTTTCTGCTAGTTACATTTAGTTTCCTCATTAACTCTTCACGTTTTCTATTTAATGTCCTAAATACATTACGTTTATGTTTTAACATTTCAAGATCGTAACACATTATGTTAACACGACAAAGGATTATACACGGGTGCACTCTACATGTGTGATTATAATGAACCACTACAAATGAAAATGAATTTTCCGCTACATCAGCATGAAATGTATACATAAAAGCCAAAATATTTGCAAACGTATCTTTGGGTCTTAAAGGGGCATAACAGAAGAAGAAAATAGTTTCTACTCAGCATACAGACACATAGACTGGTTTCACTCAATGGTGGACAAATGCATGGCGTGCCTAGTAAGAAAATGGCAGGAAGAACAAACAGCAAATGGCTATCTAACAGGCACGCACTGTGTTTCACAGAATGGTGACTGAGCACATGCAAGAACGGAGGAGGCATTTAGGACAAGGCGAAAATGGGCACCTAAAAGTCATACATTAGTTTCACAAAATGGTTGACAAGCACATGGCATTGGCAAGCATGGAGGACAACTAGTATATGGCTGTTTGCCTAGGAGCCTACCTCTTCCACCTTTAACAAACCAATACAATACTACAGGGCAATGAGATCGTTGGATAATAATATCTTGTCAATGAAAGAGTAAATAGGTGAATAATAGGTCTAACATGCTATTTTAGAATACAAGTGTCCACAAGGAACCACTAAACTGTATATTCTCAGCAGTTTTAATAGAGCAAGTATACATTTACAAATGGAGTGTGCAATAGTAGTGAGTTTTTGGGTGACCTCTGGTGACCCTCTCAAGTTCCAAAATCTTCTCTACCCAGGTACACATCTCCCTATATAGAAGATACTTTTATTTCAAACATCAATTTAAACAGCAAACACATATTTGTAAAGTTATTGATCATACCGTCCTCTTTGTCATCTACACCTCGTATTGAACTGGCAGTCATTCAAGTTATTACCATTATCAAATGAATGCAAAACCGAAAAAATCAAACAATGTATCAGTTAGTACTCAAAAATGACTTAAAAAAAAGAATCATGTATGCCATCTTTTTATTAACACAGCACAAAGAAACACACGCTGGTCTAGATTACAATGTTTCATCAGACAATGTTAGTCAGCTCTTTGTTTATCTCATTGGCTTCTCAAGGAGACAGATTTCCCTTGACTGCACACAATGTGACTACATATTTGTGTTCAAACAAGCAACTTAAAAAAATCAATGTATATTTTTATGCATCAAGATTTTGGCATCTCAAACCAGACAGTAGTTTGGTTTTTATCTCAAATTGTATCTCATAAACCCGAATTAACTGAAGTAATTTACTAAAAATGCGCATCCAAATTATGCATAAAACATTTCTTTTCACAAATATTGTTCATCATATATTTTCCAAATCACTGTTCCTTTACCCATGCACATAGTAAAATACAAATACATTATCAATTGAATAATGCAAAGGACAGCTTAATCTCATGTATTCTTAGCTGGAATTTAATTATACGGTACAAAAGGGGGTGGTGATGGACGGAGCATCTGAACCAATCAAACACTCACACCCAGTCAACAGATCTGGGTTTAATCCATCACCGTTCTTCAGCCCACTCTGCCACCCCAGTTCAGACATGGCCATATGCAAATCAGTCTGACCCTGTGCCTCATGGGAACATTCCAGCCCAAACTGCCAAGCCATGCCTTCCCTAGACCGGAAACAAGCTTCCTAGGACCGGTTTCTGGCATTTCGGCCATCTTCAGCCAGGCTTGCTTGATTCCAGTGGCAAAGTGAGCAAGGGACTCACGTCTGAGCATACCCTGCCAACTTATGGCGAACAAAGCAATTTAATTATAGACTGTCTACCCCACACATGGAGGAAGCTATGTTATCTACTTAAACAATGACTAAGCTGAGAAGGAGAGTTAGATCTAAAATGTCGTTATCCTTGCACATCATAAAACAAAAATGCACTCTCAGTCAAATAAAATGGATAGTTCAGATCCAGTTATTCTTATCTTCAACATAAATAATGACTATTAAAACTGCACATGCAACAAACTGTGTTTTTTATCTAATGAAGGAGAGATTTATACCTGCAAAGGTGAGTGCCAATAAACGGTTGACAGTGTAATCGATTCAAGACCTTGCATACGAAAAATTCTATGTATGTGTGAGAATAATGTATTTATTTTTGGAAAAACAACTGGTGACAATTACGCATTTCTACGTCTTTCTGTGCTGAGACCTACCAAATTGTAACAAACAACGTAAAACAACATTAGATCATTTCAAATATCACATTCATAAAAATATCATTTAAGTTTTCCTTTCTTTTAATAATAATCATGATAATAATAACATGATTTATAAAGCTCCTGGTTACTTCAACAGAAGTGTCCCCGCTCTTAGATTTCATTCTCAGAACCTATGAAGGACTCACAAAAATTTGCATTTAAGTCTGTTTGAATAGTACATTTTTGAGTTTCCTTTGAAAGGCTAACTCAGTGCCAGAGGCAGGTCATGCCTCATTTTGGAGACTAACAAACTAAGGGCCACATGTCCGACCATTTCATTTTGCGAGTCTCTAATTACAATTTATTGCGACTCGCAAAATGACATTTAATAATGTCACAGGCGCATTAGCGATTTCCAAAGGGGTCGCAATGCATCTACCTCATCAATATTCATGAGGCAGGCCTCAATTTGCGACCCATTGGGAATGGGCAATAACACAGGGATGGTGGCCTTCTGGGGGCAGTACACCACCATATCTGTGTTTGCTTTTAAATAAAACAACTTTTTTTTTTTAAATGCAGCCCGTTTTCCTTAAAGGAAAACCAGATGCATTTCAAAAAGAAAAATGAAATGTTTCTGTTTCATTTTTTAAGAGCAGGTAGTTGTGCCTCAGACCACTGCCTGCTCTTAAAAAACATTTTTGCTGCCCATGGGATCCCTTCCCGGTTGCGACTGGCTTACCACCTACTTGAAGTAGGCGGTACACTAGGATTGTTTTGTGACTGAATTCCGGGTGCAAAACAATCGTACATCTCCCTGTCACTTGTTATTCCGAAGGGACACCCTTGGCACGCCCCTTCCTATTAGTGACCCGCGCAAACATTATTTTGTGAGTCAGTAATAGGTTACTGACTCACAAAATAAGGTTTCTACATAGTAATAAGCATTTTACAATTGCAAACGGACCGATGGGCCATTTGCGACAGGTAAAATGTGTCATACATATGGCCCTATGGCCCATATGTCCTTTCACAGTAGGAATGACGGCTAAGGAAGCCCTTGCAGACCTGAGACTTCTGCCAGGTAGATAAGGTTTGACCAGAGAGTGCAGATAATGAGATTCTTTTTTATCCAGGATTCTGTGACAGTAACACAAAGCTTTAAAGTACACTCTCTTACCTAGAGGCAGCTAGTGCAATATGGCAAGAGCTGGCTCCATAGGCGATCGCCTCTGAAGATTAATAAGCAGATGAGCTGCTGTATTCTGCACCCTCTGGTGTTTCAACAATCTGGAATGTGAGACTCCCATATAAAGCACATTGCAATAGTCCAGTCTGGACATTAGTAGAGCCTGGACTACTGACTTTCTGGTCGCTTCCAGTAAAAGACCCAAGATCTTTATCAGGGTTTTCAGGATCCCAAAACATTTTCCCGCTAGACTGGTGATCTGACTGTTGAACAAAAATCTTGCACCAAATCAGATGCAGAGATTCTTAACTGTCGACTTGGAATCAGGTAGTGGCCCAAGTGAATCCGGACTCCAGGCAGAGGACAAGATTGATTGTTGCTTCCCTATAATAAGAACCTCTGTTTTTCCTGAATTTAGTTTAAGACAGCTATGGTCCATCCACTCAGCCAGTTCTGAAAAGCAGGATCTTAACAGAGCTGCAGTGTCTCCTTCATCCTGAGACAGAGTGATAATGAGCTGCGTATCACCGGCGCATGACACAATTTTAAAGCTGTAATGCTCGGTTATATCAGCTAGGGGGTGCATATAAAGATTGAATGAAGTGGGAATTAGCGCTGAGCCCTGTGGCACCCCCTGCAGCAGAGGAAAACTGTTGTGATGTCATTTGCCTGATTTCCAGAAAGTTGATTGATTCTGGGAGTAGAATGTGTTGAGGTTTCGAGCTGGATGTTTGAGGCTCTGGCAGTTACTCCAGAGACCTCTGAAGCAGCTGCGTGTGTCAGCTTTGTGTTGTGTGACAACTGAATAAAGAAGATTTCCATCCACCATATTCGGCTGTGATTCATTCCAAGGGGCTCCTCTAACAATAACCTCAAATGTAAAAGGTTTTTTAAAAATTCTTTTTTATTAAACCTTCTGGTCACAACCTTACATAGACACTTAGATTCGATTAGAACTATTCTAAAGACTTGAGTTACATAGTGTAGCACCACAAATGCAGTGGAACATAATAGGAATAGTGATTATGATGATGCTGAACAGTCTTGGGAAGGGAGAACAGGAGGGTCACTTATATTCCCACGACACCTATTCAATCTGCCCCGTATAGCAATCCATTTCTGGGGGCACCCATGTGCAACATAGACATGTTTTTCCTTTACCATACACCAGTCCATATCCACCTTCCAGGCTGCAAGCGTAGGCGGTGTTGCTGCCCCCCACAGTCGTGCAATGTTCCTTTTGGCTACCATTTGACCCAGGGTTGCCCATAGTTTGTCCTTACTGTTAAGGTCCATGGGTTCCCACACGTTCAAGAGGTACCTCTTGGCTTCAGGTCAAATCACAGTTGCCAAAACCTCGCTCATGCACTCGTGTACCTTCCTCCAATATTCCTGTATCGACCCACACTCCCATATAATGTGTAGATAGGAGCCCTCTAGGCCACACAGTCTCCTGCACTGCCCATCAGTCGTCCCTCCCATGTGCACCAGTCTGGGTCTCGAGATATAGATTGTATGTGGAATTTTTAGCTGAATGAGGTGTATCTTGGAGGAAATTGCCACTTCCCTTGGGGAGGCAACTGACTCCTGCCATTCTTTATCATCCAGCTCTAGCCCCTTCCTCTCCCATCATTCCCATAAAGGTACCAGAGGATCTGGAATGTTGTTAATGAGTTGTTTATATGTTAGGGAGATGACCTTATCTGGCAAGTAACCACCAAGTAGTCTGTCCTCCAGTGGATAGGATTCAGGGAGAGAGGACCCGTCTGGGAGGTTAGTCTGGAGGGAGTGCCGGACCTGCAGGTACCTGAAGTATTCTGTGTCGGCTAGTTGGTGCGTTTGCTGGAGCAAGGCAAATTATACAACCTTAACTGCCTCTCAGAAATCTCCGATCCAACTAATCAAACCCTTTGGTCCTTCCCAGGGTGCCTATTTGTTCCGCGTCCCACAGCGGGTGGCCAGTGTAAGTTTTCGGTCTCATCCCAAGCTACGGTTTACTGTGTGCCGGACTTGGACTGAGTGATATGTCGGTCCTGTTAAGAAATGTCTGCGGGGTCTGGAATAAAGTGCTCTGTTAAAATTGCCACAGGGGAGTAGCCATCTGTTCTTCCTGTATCCGGAATCGTCACCAAGATGATAGGTACAGTGGTTTACCGCTGCCAAATGGGCCACCCAGTAGTATTTTCCGATATCAGGGAGCCCTATACCCCCATCATACCACCTTAATGTGTGTCCCAGAGGAGGTCTCTCTGGATGCTTTCTATTTCTTTGGAGTACCTAGTCGGTACCGGGTCCGAGGAGTTCTGCAGGACGTATAGGTAGCACAGAAGAGATGTCATTTTAAAGAGTGCTACCATTCCCAACAGTTAGAGGGCTGCATTGTCCAGGTCGCAACATCTCACTTTAATCTTTGTAATGGGGGGAGGAGATTGCGTTCGTACAGACATTTGGTGTCAGAGGTGTCGGAGATGCCTAGATACTGGAATGCCTCCATTGCTACTTGTATGGGGCAATCACGAGGTGGGGGGAGGTTCCCGTGCAAGACTTAGAGCAGTGACTTACACCAGTTGATTTTATACCCAGACTTTTTCCCAAAGTTAGTGAAGATGTCAAGGACAACACAGACCGATTTCCGGGGAGAGCCGAGGTATAGAAGAATGTCGTCAGTGTACAAGGCGATACGGTTCTCCCATCCGTCCATCCATTTGAGTGCCCTAATGGATGGGTCCTGGCGTATCCAGGCCGCCAGCGGTTCAAGTGATAGGGCAAAGAGCAAGAGGGAGAGCGGATAGCCCTGTCAAGTCCCTCATCCAAGGGTGAATGCCTCCGACAGCTTGCTATCAACTACTACTTGTGCCAGTGGGTCCGCGTAGAGGAGTTTAACCCATCCAATGAAGCCGGAGCCGAAGCCCAGCTTCTTGAGGACTGCAAATAAGTATGGTCACTTGATCGTGTCAAACGCTATAGTGGCATCCAGTGATACCACGATCGCGTCCTCGCGCTTTATTGCCATTCGCCCCAGTACGTCGTGCAACTGATGTAGATTTTGAGCTGTGGTGTGATTAGGCATAAAGCCGGATTGGTTGGGATGCACCAGTTTACAAATAACGTAGTTTAGCCAGGTTGCCAGTATCTTAGTTAGGATTTTAGGTTCCATGTTCAAAAGGGAGATGGGCCTACAGGATGAGCATTCATCTCGTGGTTTCCCTACCTTGTGTATGGTGAGTAACGTTGCTATTCTTTGATCACATGGAAGTTTGCCTCACTCTCTACTTGCCACTAACATATCTTTAAGGTGGGGTGCCAGTTTGTCAGGTTTAAGCTTGTATAACTCAATGGGGATTCCATTGCAACCCAGGGCTTTCCCCGGCTGGAGGTTCCTAATGGCCTGAGCTATTTCATCGTTTGTTAGGGCACTGTCCAATGTTTGCCGTTCTTCGGCTTTAAGGGTAGGGAGGGCACTGTCTGCGAGGAGTGCCGTCGAGTCCTCCTCCAGCAAATCCGAGCCACTCTGGTATACCACTTTGTAGTGGTCTGCGAATGCATTAACTATGGCCTGGGGATCTGTAATCACGTCACCAGCACAACTTTTTAGTTCAGGTATGAGTCTATTCGACCTCTCTTTCCGGTCTAGCCATGCAATTAATTTGCCAGCTTAGCCTCCCTGATCGTACAGTCTGCCATCCCTATCTCTCGCTAAGGTTTTAGTCATGTCTGTTGTGACGGTTTGTACTTGCTCCTCTTCAGTTGTAATTGATGGAGAGTATCCTGTCTGTCCCCTGCGCCCACTTCCTCCTTGAGTCAGAGGAGTTCACTTTCAAGACAGACCATGTACTTAAACTTTTCTTTGCACGCTCCGGCAATCGTCAACAGTGCTTGCCCCTGATCACTGTTTTAAAAGCTTCCCAAAGAGTCGAGGGAGATCCAACCGACCCTTTGTTTTCCTGGAAGAAGAGGTCAATGGCTTGCATGAGTTCAGCTTTTACTGGAGGATTACCAAGGTACCACGAGTTTATGGGTGCTACGTTACACACCCTTTTGTCACTCAAAACAAAGTGTGTCCATATCGGGGAGGGATCAGATATCTCCCTTGCCAAGTGTCGTATTTCACGTAACATAGTTATCTGGGACATGGGCATTAGCAGGTAATCTACTCTGGAGAAGGTATTGTGCGCCCCAAAATAGAAAGTGTATTGTTTGCAGACGGGGTGGTGTGCCCTCCAAAGGTCCACAACACTGAGAGCCTCAAGAAAGTTTGTGAGCCAACCACTCACAGTGCCAGTATCTCAGGGGGATAGCGATCAAGATGGCCCGAGACAACTGAGTTGAAGTCTCCTCCCACAATCAATGTGCCCTCAGGAAGCGACAGCATGAAAGTGCCCAGATCCTTAAAGGTCTGCCACTGCAGACCCGGTAGAACATAAACTGCTACCACAGTAAGGATGTGTCTCTCCCATTGTCCCGAGACAGCGGTGTGGTGACGCAGTTCGTCAAGTCCAAGTTTGTTGTATACTGAGCGGGAAGGATTGCCTAGGAAGAATACCAGCACCTCCTGACCCTGATGTTGACCTGGTGTGGGCGACAAGTTTGTACCCCCATCTGTTCAAGCCCTTACAAGTGTTTCCACCTTAGTGGGTCCCTTGGAGTAACACAACGTCAGGGGTATGCCGCTTTATGTATTGGAGCACGATAATCTGCTTAATCTTGTCTCTGAGCCCATTGACGTTACAACTAAGGAGCTTAAGGCCCTTGTCCCAGTGCATACTAATTTGGGTTCAGGTGATGTGTATTCGGTGCTCGGTGTATGCAACTCAGTCCTAGCGATCGGGGTCTAGCAAGCTGTGACCATTCATAACCCGCCCAAAAAAAACCCTTCCCGGGTCCCGTTGATAAAAAAAGTACAATCACGAACAGGAAATTCCCAATGAACTACATTCCCCTCCCTGCTACCCTGCTGCTTAGGTTTAAAACTATCCACATCCCCAACTTGCAGAGCGCCTGTCGCCCAATTAACTAAGCAACTGCTGCGGGGGCTGTGGTATGACACTCCCTCGAGGCGCCCAGGGCCCTACACTCGCCCTTTTTCAGAGATTGTCATTGTTACGTGCAATCAGCCCCGCAGCGCTGGCCTATAGCTGCATGTGCATTTCCTTGACACAAGTTTAAACATTATAAATTACACATTGCCGCCACTGGTCCCTTAGTCTGGTATCAAGGGGAGGTGAGTTCATTCCCCACCGGCCACCAAGGTCACCGGGCTCATAGATCTCGGCCTCCAGGATCTGTGATCACGCTTGTTGGAATATACTTGGCCATCCGGGGAGCTCTGTGTACGCTCACGGGTGTCTCTCCAACTTTCACTGGTTCTTGATCTTGCCTTCCTTGTGGTCCCTTCGTCCAGCCAAGCTTGCACCTGCGACGGCATCAAGAAAAAAAATTGTTTCCCATTAGCAATGATTTTGAGCTTCGCAGGAAAGAACATCATGTACTTGATTCCTTTGTCCCTCAGTGCACATTTAACGCCGTCAGAGAAGCATCGCTCTTGTTACACCTTGAGAGTAAAGTCTGGGAAATCCTCACAGCTGTGTTTTTGTATCGGAGATCTCCGTGGTGGCGTGCAGCCTGCAATATAGCATCGCGATCTCTATAGTTCAGGACTTTTGCTATGATTATCCTGGAGGGTGCTCCTGGTTTTGGTGGAGGAACTGGAGCCCTGTGGGCCCTCTCCACGGTGAAGAAGGTGGGGAGCTGTTTGGGTATGAGATGATTTAGTACTAGATCCTCAAGGAAGAGGTCCACGCTTGGCCCCTCTGCCCCCTCTGGAACCCCAACCACACGGATATTGTTGCGGTGGGCCCTTCCCTCCTGGTCCTCCAGCTTAATGGCCACCTGACGGTGTTGGTGGACGAGTTGTTTGACTTGTTCTTCCAGTTTCCGCATCGTGCTTTGGAACTCGGTGAGATTTGTCTCCCTCATTGTGACCCGCTTTGATGTCCTGTTCATGTCCAAACTGAGCAAGTTCATTTCAATAGAAATGCTGTCAATTTTTGTCTCGAGTGTTGTCCCCAGCACCTTGATAGCCGCCATGATTGAATTGAGTGATGGCTCTGCCTCGGCAGTCCATCCCCCTGGGGCCCCCTCGTCTATCATTGTTGGTTTTGGGACTGCGTATTTGTCAAGCTTATTCGCCTGAACCGGAGCGCCCCCTTTTGGGTGGATATCCGTGGAGTGTATGTTCAGCACTGAGTGACACCCGGACTCTGTTCAAATACAGATTGAACATGGGGTGTAAGGAATCGGCGTGGAACTACGGCCGTCTGCCGCTCACAGTGACCTCCGTCGCCTCAGGGCTCCCACGATCCATTAGTCGTGGGGGTGCCTGTGAACTGGTTCTGGCCTCGCCCGGGGACCCTGCATGAGGCCTGGTCCTCACCCACGGCAGTCGCTACACCTTGTCAGCTTCCCGATGTCAGGGTGTTCTGTTGGTTCAACAGCAACTCAATCAGGGGTAGATCAGTGTTATCAGTGAATTGTTTCTGCCTCGTTGTTCTGCGCGGTCCCAATCAGCGGCAGAGTGCCTTACACCGTCTCAGTTTTATCAGCAGGCCTTCAGTGTCTGTACAGGCACGTGGAGCTGCTTACCGATTATTGTCCTACGCCACTCAGTCCTAGGTACAACCAGCAGGGCCACACAGTGAGTCCGATGCTGCGGTCGCTTCACTCCATGCTAGGTCACCAGCCCACTGTTCCCTCGCTGTACAGTCTAGAAATGAACACAGTGGGTGCCTCTGTGCTGAGTCCGCAGAGGGCAGAGAGTGTATTCACCGGTCTAATTACTGATCCTGTGAACCCATGCGCGAGGTTACAGCTTCCTCATAGTGCAGAAAGGGGGAAGACGACTTGTCAGCCAGTAGACAGCTCCCTCGCGGTGTTTCCGCCCCGGTGGGGTAATATTGTGATCCTGTGGGGAAGAATATTGTTACCTCAGACAATGCTTTGACGGGGGAAGCCCTGCGATTAACGCGGCTTATGTGCTGCACTTGTATCAGCTCCCCGGGACTCTGATGTGGGCCGTACCTCCAAAGGTGTGCACCAAGCAGGCGGCTGCACCGTATGGGAGATCCCCCCCAAGTGTTTCAGTCAGATGGTTAGCATTGCTGGGCCCCCGCAGACAGCAAATGGGGGAGGGGGAGCTCCTTACCCACACTCCTGCACAGGTGCATGCCAAGACCGGCGCAGAGTTATTTTCAGTGCGGGCAGCTGGAGCGTAGGTTTCCCCAACTTTCCACGATCCGTGTAGGCACTTCACTTTTGAGACCGCATAGGTGGATTCTGCAGTCCTTTGATGGTGCACGGCCGCCAGCGATTGCTTCGACTGGGCTTGTTGTCGAAAGCGGGGTTGACGGGGGAGCTGCGCCGACTCGTACACTCTGCAGCGGCAGGTTCACAGCCGGGCGAGTCCGCTACTTGAGCACTGCCCACACCACCAGGCCTCCACCCACTCTTCGCCAGGGGCTACGCAGTCAGGGAAAGAGACTGTGTCGGGACAGTTTCTTCCGGATTCTTTTCCCTAGTTCGGTGCCGCAGGAGTTTCGCCAGCACGGCGAGTCGCTTCATCTTTGCCTGTGCAGGAGAAGTGAAGGATAATTAGGGCTATTGTTGTGGCCCTGGCGGAGGGTCTGTTCAGGCAGCCATCTTCGATAATGTAAAAGGTTTTTGAGCCACCTGGAAAGTGTTGTTCTGGAGGAAATATGCTAGCTATCGAAGACCACACTGAGACCCAGCATTATCAGTGTTGCAGGGATATCCCCATCAATAACCTGCCTGAGAGATTTAGAGGCTGGCAGCAATGCAGATTCTGTGCTGAGCTGTGGCAGTAAACCGAACTGGGTCTCATGAAGCAGTTCCCTAGCCTCAATGACAGCTGTTTACTTATATGCTTCCCTGCCACTTCTGCAGGGAAATAGGACAAAAAATATTCAGGCTTCATAGGATCCAATAGAAGTTTATTAAGAGTGGTACTATGGTAGCCTGCTTCGAGCTCACAGGAACCTGACCCAACTCAAAGGAGATGTTAAGGCGTTCCAGAAGCACGGGTAATATTGCCTCCATTCATCGTTCCCAAATAATGGGCGGAGCAGGGTCGAATGGTGAACCTGATTTAATTTCTGTCAACAGAGGAAGTAAATCCCCTCTGGTTAGAGGATTAAAGCTGAAAAGTCCTGCCCTGGCAGCAGATGGTTCAAATCAGACTTCGAGACATGGAGCATCTCTAACTGCCTCCGGGACAGTAGCATATTATAGAGGAGACTTTGTCACAGAAAAACTGAACAATCAAAAACAATTGCTGAGAGGAGTTTTAAGCTTGCTCACTTTTTTTCACGTTGAAATGGTGACACGTAGCCCTGATCTGCTTGTGGTATTCATTCAAGGCCCCACGAAAATTATCTTTAAACCCTTGCAACAGGAGAGCCTGGGTGTTCCCTCGAGGAGCCATTTGATATTTTCTTTTGTGTGCTTTCTTTTTTTTCCTTTACCATACACCAGTCCATATCCACGTTCCAGGCTGCAAGCGTAGGCGGTGTTGCTGCCCCCCACAGTCATGCAATGTTCCTTTTGGCTACCATTTGACCCAGGGTTGCCCATAGTTTGACCTTACTGTTAAGGTCCATGGGTTCCCACACGTTCAAGAGGCACTTCTTGGCTTCAGGTCAAATCACAATTGCCAAAACCTCGCTCATGCACTTGTGTACCTTCCTCCAATATTCCTGTATCGACCCACACTCCCATATAATGTGTAGATCGGAGCCCTCTAGGCCACACAGTCTCCTGCACTGCCCATCAGTCGTCCCTCCCATGTGCACCAGTCTGGGTCACGAGATATAGATTCTGTGTGGAATTTTTAGCTGAATGAGGTGTAGCTTGGAGGAAATTGTGACTTCCCTTGGGGAGGCAACTGACTCCAGCCATTCTTTATCATCCAGCTCTAGCCCCTCCCTCTCCCATCATTCCCATAAAGGTACCAGAGGATCTGGAATGTTGTTAATGAGTTGTTTATATGTTAGGAAGATGACCTTATCTGGCAAGTAACCATCAAGTAGTCTGTCCTCCAGTGGATAGGATTCAGGGGGAGAGGACCCGTCTGGGAGGTTAGTCTGGAGGGAGTGCTGGACCTACAGGTACCTGAAGTATTCTGTGTCGGTTAGTTGGTGCGTTTGCTGGAGCAAGGCAAATTATACCACCTTAACAGCCTCTCAGAGATCTCCGATCCCACTTATGAAACCCTTTGGTCTTTCCCAGGGTGCCTATTTGTTCTGCGTCCCACAGCGGGTGGCCAGTGTACGTTTTCGGTCTCATCCTAAGCTACGGTTTACTGTGTGCCAGACTTGGACTGAGTGATATGTCGGTCCTGTTAAGCAATGTCTGCGGGGTCTGGAATAGAGTGCTCTGTTAAAATTCCCACTGGGGACTAGCCATCTGTTCTTCCTGTATCCGGGATCGTCACCAACATTATAGGTACAGTGGTTTACCGCTGCCAAATGGGCCACCCAGTAGTATTTTCCGATATCAGGGAGCCCTAAAACCCCATCATACCACCATAATGTGAGTTTGTGAAGTGCAATCCGGGGTCTGCCGTCCCAGGGGAGGTCTCTCTGGATGCTTTCTATTTCTTTGGAGTACCTAGTCGGTACCGGGTCCGAGGAGTTCTGCAGGACATATAGGAAGCACAGAAGAGACATAATTTTAAAGAGTGCTGCCCTTCCCAACAGTTAGAGGGCTGCATTGTCCAGGTCGCAACATCTCACTTTAATCTTTGTAATGGGGGGAGGAGATTGCGTTCGTACAGAAGTTTGGTATCAGAGGTGTCGGAGATGCCTAGATACTGGAATGCCTCCATTGCTACTTGTATGGGGCAATCACGAGGTGGGGGGGAGGTTCCCGTGCAAGACGTAGAGCAGTGACTTACTCCAGTTGATTTTATACCCAGACTTTTCCCCAAAGTTAGTGAAGATGTCAAGGACAACACAGACCGATTTCCGGGGAGAGCCGAGGTATAGAAGAATGTCGTCCGTGTACAAGGCGATACGGTTCTCCCATCCGTTCATCCATTTGAGTCCCCTAATGGATGGGTCCTGGCGTATCCAGGCCCCCAGCGGTTCAAGTGATAGGGCAAAGAGCAAGGGGGAGAGCGGATAGCCCTGTCGAGTCCCTCATCGAAGGGTGAATGCCTCCGACAGCTTGTTATCAACTACTACTTGTGCCAGTGGGTCCACATAGAGGAGTTTAACCCATCCAATGAAGCCGGAGCCGAAGCCCAGCTTCTTGAGGACTGCGAATAAGTATGGCCACTTGATCGTGTCAAACGCCATAGTGGCGTCCAGTGATACCACAATCGTGTCCTCGCGCTTTATGGCCATTCGCCCCAGTACAATGTGCAACTGCTGTAGATTTTGAGCTGTGGTGTGATGAGGCATAAAGCCGGATTGATTGGGATGCACCAGTCTACAAATAACGTAGTTTAGCCAGGTTGCCAGTATCTTAGTTAGGATTTTAGGTTCCACGTTCCAAAGGGAGATGGGCCTACAGGATGAGCATTCATCTCTTGGTTTCCGTTCCTTGTGTATGGTGAGTAACGTTGCTATTCTTTGATCACATGGAAGTTTGCCTCACTCTCTACTTGCCACTAACATGTCTTTAAGGTGGGGTGCCAGTTTGTCAGGATTAAGCTTGTATAACTCAATGGGTATTCCATTGCGACCCAGGGCTTTCCCCGGCTGGAGGATCCTAATGGCCTGAGCTATTTCATCGTTTATTAGGGCACAGTCCAATGTTTGCCGTTCTTCGGCTTTAAGGGTAGGGAGGGCACTGTCTGCGAGGAGTGCCATCGAGTCCTCCTCCCGCAAATCCGAGCCACTTTGGTAAACCACTTCGTAGTGGTCTGCGAATGCATTAACTACGGCCTGGGTATCTGTAATCACGTCACCAGCACAACTTTTTAGTTCAGGTATGAGTCTATTCGACCTCTCTTTCCGGTCTAGCCATGCAATTAATTTGCCAGCTTAGCCTCCCTGATCGTACAGTCTGCCATCCCTATCTCTCGCTAAGGTTTTAGCCATGTCTGTTGTGACGGTTTGAACTTGCTCCTCTTCAGTTGTAATTGATGGAGAGTATCCTGTCTGTCCCCTGTGCCCACTTCCTCCTTGAGTCAGAGGAGATCGCTTTCAAGACAGACCGTGTCCTTAAACTTTTCTTTGCACGCTCCGGCAATCGTCAACAGTGCTTGCCCCCTGATCACTGTTTTAAAAGCTTCCCAAAGAGTCGAGGGAGATCCGACTGACCCTTTGTTTTCCTGGAAGAAGAGGTCAATGGCTTGCATGAGTTCAGCTTTTATTGGAGGATTACCAAGGTATCAGGAGTTTATGGGTGCTACGTTACCCACCCTTTTGTCACTCAAAACCAAGTGTGTCCATATCGGGGAGGGATCAGATATCTCCCTTGCCAAGTGTCGTATTTCACGTACCATAGTTATCTAGGACATGGGCATTAGCAGGTAATCTACTCTGGAGAAGGTATTGTGCGCCCCAAAATAGAAAGTGTATTGTTTGCAGACGAGGTGGTGTGCCCTCCAAAGGTCCACAACACCGAGAGCCTCAAGAAAGTTTGTGAGCCAACCACTCACAGTGCCAGTATCTCGGGGGGGATAGCGATCAAGATGGCCCGAGACAACTTAGTTGAAGTCTCCTCCCACAATTAATGTGCCCTCAGGGAGCGACAGCATGAAAGTGCCCAGATCCTTAAAGGTCTGCCACTGCAGACCCGGTGGAACATAAACTGCTACTACAGTAAGGATGTGTCCCTCCCATTGTCCCGAGACAGCGGTGTAGGGACGCAGTTCGTCAAGTCCAAGTTTGTTGTATACTGAGCGGGAAGGATTGCCTAAGAAGAATACCAGCAGACCAAATGTTTCATAAGGAACCCCTGTTTGCATTCAGAAAAAATCATAGTATCTCTAATCATCTGGTAAGAGCAGCACTACCAACGACAAAAAAGCCAGACTTACGAAATATGCTACGCTTGCCTCCCATTCAAGGCCACCATAAATGCGGCAACTGTTCATGTTGTGATTCTACAAAAGAAGGCAAAGTATTCTCACACAGTGCAATTAATTGGAAACACGAGACATTCTCCAATTGTAAAACGAGGTATGTAGTGTATGGAATTTTATGCCCATGCGACCTCTTATATATTGGGAAAACCAACCAAGAGGTTCGCGTAAGGATACAACAGCATAAATCCAGAATTAAAAACAATGTTGCCAATGCCCCCTTGGTGAATCACTGGAAAGAGAAAAATCACCAAGAAAATGAATTAACCTGGACAGTTATTTCCAAAGTGGAGAATGACACCAGAGGAGGGGATTTGGATGCCAAACTAATTAAAAGAGAGGCAATGCTCATTTTGAAATTCAACACTGCGTTTTCAGGATTAAATGAACTGTCGGAGATTTTCAAATTATAAGCCCTGCCATCAAGCCATGAGCAGAAATCAGCGCAACTCTGAAGAGAATTAACATCGCGGTATGCACCATCAGACACAAGACGCTATTGCAAAACAACCATAAAGTTTGTGCACGATTTGAACATCGTGGCATGTACCATCATATACAAGAACAATAAAGTTTTGTCTAATTTCAACATCATCAATGGCCGGTATACCGAGAACTACATTACCCACAATCCCAAGTGGACCAGGAAGTGCCAACATTCATTGCAGCGTCCGGACGCCCAGTGACACAGACGGGACGAAGCCACGACCTGTGGAGTAAGTGCGAATTCACGCATCTTTCCAGCAATCACCGCCGCCTTTAAACCGGCACAACCGGAGGGATTAATAACTCTCCTTACACGTTTCTTTTACATAGAACTGCGACCAGCGAAAACCAAAGAACACAAGGACAATGAGGCGATAGATTCGTTATCACACACAACGCGCCTGACCCGCCTGAACCAGGTAAGCGGCGCTCGCACTTCCGCGTTTCTTCAAACAAGAGACACTCAGGGCTGCCATTAACCGGTGGCATGTTTTTGTTCCCCCTCACAGACAGGCGAGCCAGGCTAGTCCGTGAGCGCACTGCAAATCCCCAAGTAAGTCAGGGGCATGAATGAAAGGATGCTTGATATGATGTGAGATTTTGTGAATGTATCTCTGACTTTGGCATTTTCCAATGTATTTTTTAGATTGGGATCACAACTCCTTCAGCTTGTTTTGTCGAGCATAAGGTAGGTGAGGACACTCGAGTTTTGGGGAAGGCAGCGTAGTGGTAATTAATCCCCCCCTCCAATAGATTTTGTTTTTTCATTACAGATTGGTCCTGAAGAGAACTACGCAAGAACGGTAGTTCGAAACGCGTAGACCCTTTTAATAGCCAAAAAACTACAATTGATGTATTAACAAGGGAATAATTCAATTTACTGTGAATAAACATTGGCTTTTGTTGCTGGAGATTTATTACAGCATTTTTCGAATCATTTATGTTTTGTTGTCAGTCGGTGTGGTTTGTAGTGGATTGAGTGACGTATGAGTGAAGACTGAATGGTGAGGAAGTTGTACTATATTGTAAATACTTAACAAGTTTGCTAGCACTGTATATGATATTTGTTGTGCACTCCAGGTTTTTAATATTTGTAGAATATATGTGAAAATTACTTTCAAATAGAAGTGTTCAATTGAAAATACAAAGAAAATTAAAACAAGCGGAATTTAATTCATTAAACATATTGTTTCAGTCGTATGTTGATTCAACGAATGTTCAATTTGAAAAATTAGTGGCATTTGCAACTGTTTTGTTCATTATACAATTGTGGCAAGCAATGCCCGTGGGAGCCCATACCCAGTGGTTTTGTGTTCATAAGAAGAATACCAGCACCTCCCGACCCTGATGTTGACCTGGTGTGGGCGACAAGTTTGTACCCCCATCTGTTCAAGCCCTTACAAGTGTTTCCGACTTAGTGGGTCCCTTGGAGTAGCACGTCAGGGGTATGCCGCTTTATGTATTGGAGCACGATAATCTGCTTAATCTTGTCTCTGAGCCCATTGACGTTACAACTAAGGAGCTTAAGGCCCTTGTCCCAGTGCATACTAATTTGGGTTCAGGTGATGTGTATTCGGTGCTCGGTGTATGCAACTCAGTCCTAGTGATCGGGGTCTAGCAAGCTGTGACCATTCATAACCCGCCCAAAAAAAAACCTTCCCGGGTCCCGTTGATAAAAAAAGTACAATCACGAACAGGAAATTCCCATGAACTACATTCCCCCTCCCTGCTACCCTGCTGCTTAGGTTTAAAACTACCCACATCCCCAACTAGCAGAGCGCCTGTCGCCCAATTAACTAATCAACTGCTGCGGGGGCTGTGGTATGACACTCTCTCGAGGCACCCAGGGCCCTACACTCGCCCACTTGCAGAGATTGTCATTGTTACGTACAATCAGCCCTGCAGCGCTGGCCTCTAGCTGCATGTGCATTTCCTTGACACAAGTTCAAACATTATAAATTACACATTGCCGCCACTGGTCCCTTAGTCTGGTATCAAGGGGAGGTGAGTTAATTCCCCACCGGCCACCAAGGTCACCGGGCTCATAGATCTCGACCTCCAGGATCTGTGATCACGCTTGTTGGAGTATACTTGGCCATCCGGGGAGCTCTGTGTACGCTCACGGGCGTCTCTCCAACTTGCACTGGTTCTTGATCTTGCCTTCCATGTGGTCCCTTCGTCCAGCCAAGCTTGCACCTGCGACGGCATCAAGAAAAACAATTATTTCCCATTAGCAATGATTTTGAGCTTCGCAGGAAAAAACATCATGTATTTGATTCCTTTGTCCCTCAGTGCACATTTAACGCCATCAGAGATGCATCGCTCCTGCTACACCTTGAGAGTAAAGTCTGGGAAAACCTCACAGCTGTGTTTTTGTATCGGAGATCTCCGTAGTGGCATGCAGCCTGCAATATAGCATCGCGATCTCTATAGTTCAGGACTTTTGCTATGATTGTCCTGGGGGGTGCTCCTGGTTTTGGTGGAGGAACTGGAGCCCTGTGGGCCCTCTCCACGGTGAAGAAGGTGGGGAGCTGTTTGGGTATGAGGTGGTTCAGTACTAGATCCTCAAGGAAGAGGTCCACACTTGGCCCCTCTGCCCCCTCCGGAACCCAACCACACGGATACTGTTGCGGTGGGCCCTTCCCTCCTGGTCCTCCAGCTTAATGGCCACGTGTTGGTGGACGAGTTGTTTGATTTGTTCTTCCAGTTTCCGCATCGTGCTTTGGAACTCAGTGATATTCGTCTCCCTCATTGTGACCCGCTCTGATGTCCTGTTCATGTCCAAACTGAGCAAGTTCATTTCATTAGAAATGTTGTCAATTTTAGTCTCGAGCGTTGTCCCCAGCACCTTGATAGCCGCCATGATTGATTTGAGTGATGGCTCTGCGTCGGCAGTCCATCCCCCTGAGGCCCCCTCGTCTATCATTGTTGGTTTTGGGACTGCGTATTTGTCAAGCTTATTCGCCTGAACCGGAGCACTCCCTTTTGGGTGGATATCCATGGAGTGTATGTTCAGCACTGAGTGACACCCGGACTCTGTTCAAATACAGATTAAACATGGGGTGTAAGGAATCGGCGTGGATCTATGGCCATCTGCCGCTCACAGTGACCTCCGTCGCCTCAGGGCTTCTACAATCCATTAGCCGTGGGGGTGTCTGTGAACTGGTTCTGGCCTCGCCCGGGGACCCTGCATGAGGCCTGGTCCTCACCCACGGCAGTCGCTACACCTTGTCAGCTTCCCGATGTCAGGGTGTTCTGTCGATTCAACAGCACCTCAATCAGGGGTAGATCAGTGTTATCAGTGTATTGTTTCTGCCTCGTTGTTCTGCGCGGTCCCAATCAGCGGCCGAGTGCCTTACACCGTCTCAGTTTTATCAGCGGGCCTTCAGTGTCTGTACAGGCACGTGAAGCTGCTTACCGATTATTGTCCTACGCCACTCAGTCCTAGGTACTACCAGCCGGGCCACACAGTGAGTCCGATGCTGTGGTCGCTTCACAACATCCTAGGTCACCAGCCCACTGTTTCCTCGTGGTACAGTCTAGAAATGAACACAGTGAGTGCCTCTGTGCTGAGTCCGCAGAGGGCAGAGAGTGGAGTCACCGGTCTAATTACTGATCCATTGAATCCATGCGCAAGGTTACAGCTTCCTCGTAGTGCAGAAAGGGGGAAGACGACTTGTCGGCCAGTAGACAGCTCCCTCGCGGTGTTTCCGCCCCGGTGGGGTATTATTATGATCCTGTGGGGAAGAATATTGTTACCTCAGACAATACTTTGACGGGGGAAACCCTGCGCTTAACCGTGGTTTATGTGCTGCACTTGTATCAGCTCCCCGGGACTCTGATGTGGGCCGTACCTCCAAAGGTGTGCACCAAGCAGGCGGCTGCACCATATGGGAGATCCCCCCCAAGTGTTTCGGTCAGATGGTTAGCATTGCTCGGCCCCCGCAGACAGCAATTGGGGGAGGCGGAGCTCCTTACCCACACTCCTGCTCAGACCGGCGCAGAGTTATTTTCAGTGCGGGCAGCTGGAGCGTAGGGTTCCCCAACTTTCCACAATCCGTGTAGGCGCTTCACTTTTGAGTCTGCATAGGTCGATTCTGCAGTCCTTTGATGGTGCACGGCCGCCAGCGATTGCTTCCAACTGGGCTTGTTGTCGAAAGCGGGGTTGACGGGGGCGCTGACCCGACTCGTACACTCTGCAGTGGCAGGTTCACAGCCGGGTGAGTCCGCTACTTTTGCACTCCCCACACCACCAGGCCTCCACCCACTCTTCGCCAGGGGCTACGCAGTCAGGGAAAGAGACTGTGTCGGGACAGTTTCTTCGGGATTCTTTTCCCTAGTTCTGTGCCGCAGGAGTCTCGCCAGCACGGCGAGTCGCTTCATCTTTGCCTGTGCAGGAGAAGTGAAGGATAATTAGGGCTATTGTTGCGGCCCTGGCGGAGGTCTCTGTCTAGGCAGCCATCTTCGATGATGTAAAAGGTTTTTGAGCCACCTGGAAAGTGTTGTTCTGTAGGAAATATGCTGGCTATCGAAGACCACACTGAGACCCAGCATTATCAGTGTTGCAGGGATATCCCCATCAATAACCTGCCTGAGAGATTTAGAGGCTGGCAGCAATGCAGATTCTGTGCTGAGCTGTGGCCGTAAACCCAACTGGGTCTCATGAAGCAGTTCCCTAGCCTCAATAATAGCTGTTTACTTATATGCTTCCCTGCCACTTCTGCAGGGAAATAGGACAACAAATATTCAGGCTTCATAGGATCCAATAGAGGTTTTTTTAAGAGTGGTACTATGGTAGCCTGCTTCCAGCTCACAGGAACCTGACCCAACTCAAAGAAGATGTTAAGGAGTTCCAGAAGCACGGGCAACATTGTCTCCATTCATCATTCCCAAATAATGGGCGGAGCAGGGGCGAATGGTGAACCTGATTTAATTTCTGTCAACAGAGGAAGTAAATCCCCTCTGGTTAGAGGATTAAAGCTGAAAAGTCCTGCCCTGGCAGCAGATGGTTCAAATCAGACTTTGAGACATGGAGCATCTCTAACTGCCTCCGGGAAATTAGCATAATATAGAGGAGACTTTGTCACAGAAAAACTGAACAATCAAAAACAATTGCTGGCCGGAGTTTTAAGCTTGCTCACTTTTTTTCACATTCAAATGGTGACACGTAGCCCTGATCTGCTTGCGGTATTCATTCAAGGCCCCATGAAAATTTTCTTTAAACCCTTGCAACAGGAGAGCCTGGGTGGAATTGTTCCCTCGAGGAGCCATTTGACATTTTCTTTTGTGTGCATATTTTATATAGCGCGAACTCGTCCCGAAGGTATTGCAGCGCTTTACACGAACACCGTATTTACATTACACATTCAGGCACGGGGAGATTAAGTGGTTTGCCCAGATTCACAGGATGTGGACGCGACCCCGAGGCTCGATCGCTGGTCTCCAGCACCAGCGTCGGGCATTTATGCCGATGGACCACATTGGACCGTACTTTATCATCGTCCTCCAGCCCCCCATCCTATTTCTGTGAATTTGGGAATGGAGAGGACGGGGGACTGGAAGCTCATTAGTACTCTCTGGACTTTGAAAAATGGACAGCACCCTTCAGAATTAAATACACAATTTAAGATGAATAATATCTCAGCATTTGTTAAATCACATATAACATTGTCATGATTGTTTCCCCAACAAATATATAGACAAGAGACTTTGAGTCTTCAGTTTTCTGTCCTTTATTCAGTCTTTCATTTTCTCTAAAATAATCGCTGATAGCCAAATAGCCAACGCGTTTCGTCCGTCACCGGACTTCTTCAGGGCTTAATAGAACGTATAGTTTTCAAATTCATAGATGCTGCAGGATTTAGTGTCCAATAATGCATAGAGGTTATAAGGTAGTCCTTTCTCATTAAGGAGTATTGGTAATTCGTAATGAAGTCAAGAAAAGGTATAGCAACAGTTTTGATCAGGCCAAGGTAAGCCCAAAAACACTGCAACGACGAGCGTAATGATGAAGCAAAGCTTCGCATTTGCGACTTGCTTTTGTCATGAACCTCGTTCATGTGTAACAAAGTAATAATTTGTACGTCTTACTAATGTTTATTTTATGTTTAAACGAGGTTCTCCGAAGCTTGCCTATGTGTTTTACTAAAATAATTAATTCGAGTCTTTAAAAATGGCCGCTGCTTGGAAGTAAGTGTCTGCGCATGCGTCAGTCACACTCACGTGTCCTGATGTGTTTGCAGGTTTGGAGGGAAATAGTTGCGCATGCGTAATGCATAGCTTTGCCAGTAACGTGGTACTGCTCGTGCCACTGCTCTTGTACTCATATGTATGTAGCTAACATTTAGACTGCATAAGTATATTTCTTAGTGATAAGTTGAAAGTACAAACCCTATGATGTGTTTTCATAATGTTATTTCTATGTATTAATTTGTTCTCGCTTACTTTTCATGTACCGCGGGGAATGGGGGTCTGACTGAGCCGAAAGCCATCTTGGAGGGTACTTGTGCGCAGACTCGCCAGAAGTCATCTTGGCATTGAATTGCTGCCAAAGAAGGTTGATACCAGAAGCCACCCTGGGAAGCAGCACCTTCGCCCCGCAGCATCACAATATTGTTCTAATATGTTGCTAAAATGTATTCTTTGCCTGTATTCTGCGCAAATTTTCTCATGGGAACCCCAATCTTGCTAGGCGGTGCCCTGAGATGTAAATAAGGCCTCCAAATAGTGTGTTCTGATTGGTGTGTTACCCAAATCCTATCTTAGGACCAATCCAAATTGAGGGATTCTGACACTTTGCAACATTGGGGGGGTGGTACACCGTCCCCAAACTGTATATCTACCCTGGGTTCACCTAGGGAAATTGTCCGACTTGTCTGGTTTAGCTGACCTGTCACTGACCCATCGCACTCAATAGGTGACTGAAGATACAGAGGGCTGCGGAGCACTCTGTCCGAAATTGACCATAGACTAAGGTTCTACTGAACCTTAAAGTGCTGGCGAAGCACTTTGCTGGGAGTTCGCTGACCCAATCGGGGTCTTGATCAATAGCTGCAGAGAGGGTGGAGCGCAGGCGTTGCTTCCAAACTGCGGGTGCGGTCCTGTCCTGAGCGGTCCTGTCCTGAGGGTTTGCTGTCCTGTCCTGAGGTCCTGTCCTGATTCCTAATCTGAGGGTATCCTGTCCTGTCCTGGGTGTCCATTCTGCACCTGCTGTCCTTTGAGGGGTATCCTTCCTTGAGGGTTTCCTGTCCTTAACTGACCCGTGGCCAGGGTTTGGTTTCCACACCAGTCTAGGTAAATATCGCTCTAAACTCTTTAAAACTTGCACCTTTCTATTTTCTGTCCTTTGCTTCAATAAAGACATACCTTTGCATATGTTGATTTTTCCATGCTTTTTGCCGCAACTATTGAAACATAAAGTCAATTGCATATTTTCATAACTTGTTCCCATGTTACCCTACCTTTTAGAAATCATATTTTGCATGGCAGTTTGTCATTTTCGATATGGTCTAGAACGGCCTTACTTAAACTGTCTAAAGAACTTTTACCCTGAATGCATAGCGTTTCCTGTTTCATCTCATATTAGCATTTCCATGATTACCCTGACTTTATTTCTCTATAGTTATGTACTCTTCGTTATCTTGATTATTGATTGCCTTATTCTTGTAAATCTAATGCTTACCTAGAACGAACTTTAGATAAAGATTTTATAACTTCCAGTTGTCCGTGGTCATTTACAACAGTATTGAATGTCATTTTGAGTTTGTATTTTGCTGCCTTTCCTTTTACAGCTAGCTCCCTGATCCGTTGTGGTCATAGGTACCCGTGTCGGTGGATGGTAAGTCGGGTACGCTAAGTAATAACAGTAGGGAATTCACACAAATTGGTAGCAGCCCGTGAAGTCACCCGGTCAATGTATATTGTGAATTGAAATATATGGGCCTGAAGCCGGAAACGGCGAAATTATTGGTTGGGTGACCTCCCGCTCTATCAGTTTTTCTGGCTAGCAGAATATGGTTAGGGACTAGTTAAAGGTTAGGCAGGATTAGTTAGGCTAGTTAAGTCGGTAGCTGCTAGTATATTAATGCTGCTACAAGAGCGGCCATTCCGAGGGAACTGATCACTCTCTTGAAAGGGGTTGCTTTTTGAAATTCATGAATTGTTTTATCATTGTTATTCTTGTTCTTATATTGTTATATGTATTAATCCATGCGTTTGTAAACCGTATCGTTCATTGTTGTCCGAACTCCCCGGGGAATTGAATGGCAAAGTGGTGAATAGAATCCATTTGCCTTGAGGTCGCAGGCTCAAGGAAAGTTAGGTGCAGGTTAGGATAACCGGGAAGCACTAACTAGGGATTTTTCTGAATACGTGTATGAATAAATGTCAGTAACGAGGTTCATTGGCAAAATTCCCATAGTGGCGTAACCTAGTAAGGGTCACATCGGAAGAGTAGCAGGTTCTTCGGAGCTAGGGTGAAAGCAGAGGGGTCCGCTGGGAAACCTTAGACTCGGATATATCCCGGAGAAGTGGATGAGTTTAGGGGAATAACAGGTTCACCGATGCTAGAGTGAAGGGTGGGCGGAAGAGATCTACCCGCAGCGTGTGAAAAGTAAATGGAAGTAGTTTACTTGCAGTAAAAGAAATCTTTCCTGCCTAGACACTTGAGCACTGTGGCAAATGTGTATTCGTTGTAAAATAACCAAGCACTAGCACTTTAGAAAGAAAGAAAGTTTCCGTTACCTTGTGAAGGGAGGGAGTCAGCCGCGAAGCGTCTCTGACGTCACTCCGTGCCGCGCTGGGATTGGTAGAAACAGCGGGCGGGTAGCGGGGCTGGAATTGTAAAGGAGGGGTGAAGCGCCGGAGCGTGAGGACAGTCTCACAAAGGGGCCGCGCACACATTGGCCGAAATTATTTGAACGCGTGCACCCCATTGGTCGCACGGAATTGCAAGACGCGTTCTGATTGGAGGTGACTTTGTAAACAGAGTTAAGCATAAAAATCGTATGTGGCACTCGTATTGTCCAGAGACTAGACCCGATCCAAGAAGCCAAGGGTTTGAAAGGGATCAGTGGAAAGCCAATAGATACGATATTATGTACGGAACTAAGAGAAAAATGTCCCTTGTAAATAGGGTAAAGAATTACTTCAAAACGGACAAACCAATTAAGTCCAGAGAGGGCGTTATTGTCCCGCCACCGAATACTCCCGCCTCGTTCATGATGTTTGACCGAGGGTACAATACCTGTGTGTGGTTGGAAAATTGGGTGAAGTACACAAAAGATGACGGAATATTGGCTTTTCCGTTAGACGGTACTTTCAATGGCAGGATTTTATTTAATTTGAGAACCCGCATGAATGAATTGCATCCCAGACCGAGACTAACGCAGTATGAGGCATTAGAGGAATGGGAGATTGAGGCTTTTGAAAGAGAGAAACCCCGGTTGGACAAAGGTCTGACCAAGTGGTACCCAAGACTGAAACAAGAGACCAGGGATAAAAGGATGAAACAGTGGAGACAGAGCATGATTGTTGAGGGTCTGTTTCCCATGATGCCAGCGGGTACCCCTTCTGCGGGAGAGAAAAGGACAGAAAAGAGTAAGCATTGGGGAGCGCTTGGGGAGTCAGACGATGAATTATTAGATGACATTTTCACGCGAAGCCCGCCCCCTTATAATGAGGGAGCCCGACCTTCTAGTACAGGAGAAAATCCCCAGCGTCCATCTATTAAGGAGGAGGACAGATCCCTAAGTAGGGGGGGAGGTGGCCAGGTACTGCCCTATTTTGAGAATCCCGGACCCGCGGAGGTACGAGATATATATCCTAGAGTGCCCGTGAGTCCGGAGGAAAAATATTCCCGTGAAAGAGCCTTTTTCCCCGGACCTCTTTATGAAAACGAAGAAAAACCATTAAGTTCAGGAATGCCCTTTTTACAGCCTCCATATGGGGAAGAGCGTAGGTCATTTGGCACGGGAACTTTGTTCCCAAAACCAAATTATGGTGGAGGACCAAGTGAAACGCATCCTACTGCCCCGAGTTTTACCCCTCACCTGACCCCACAGATAATACCTGACCGAACCTTAGGGAGAGTACTAGATGAAAGAGAGCAAGAGGCCATAGCTAGACAGAGGACAGAAATAATTCAGAAAATATGCCAGTTAAATGCCAGTCCTGAGGCTTTGACTATTCCGGTAACAATCGGACCAGTGGTTCCGTTGTATGGGAATAATCAAGGAAGTCCAAACCCTCCAGTTATGAACCCAATCATGGCCCCGCCGAGACAAGAGCCCCTACTGATAGACGATCAGTCCAGTGAGTGCGAGTCCGAAGTTGTGTTCTTGGACCTGCCAAACAAACAGACTGGGAAGGGAGTGCAGAAGAGGCATAATCCTTTTAATGTGAAAGAAATTAAATTAGAATC
The DNA here is from genome assembly GCF_964261635.1 of Lissotriton helveticus. NCBI lineage: Eukaryota > Metazoa > Chordata > Amphibia > Caudata > Salamandridae > Lissotriton > Lissotriton helveticus. Next base: position 293,425,911 of record NC_136059.1, on the reverse strand, counting down.
AACGTCAGGTACTAGGAGTGTCTCTCTGGTAACTCCGGAAGAAATTGAAAATTGGAGTCGTGAATTAGAAAAACAGACTCCTCAAACGAAACCTTTAGACCTCTACAAACTGAGGGTAGAAATAGAGGAATTAATGGCAGGAAATGTGGGATTAGACAGATTAAACACCTATTCTGAAGAAGAGTTGCTGTTTATGTGTAAAAGCCTTACCAGAAGTACCAGAGTGCTCCACGAAAAGCTGACAGACACTGCAGCTAGTATGGGGGTAGATATTTCTCGATCCAAGCCCTTGCAAAAGCCTTACAGAGCTGAATTCTCAGACAAGGATATAGAGAACTTGAATGTGTCAGGGAAAAAGTTGCAGATTAAAGAGTTGCTTGCAGTTTTGCAAAAATGGGGAGACGTGGAAAAATGGAAAAGCAGGTGGGCACGAAAGAAAGATGAGGCTCGATCCAGACAAGCCACCCCTGAGTTCCCTTTGAGAGAAGTAGACAAGCCCGAAACATTATGCCCCATGCGTGAAGTGCCAGGTGGGAGGTATGTGCACGTTCCATGGTCCAGACAGGATATTGTGTCCTTTACTAACGATTTCCCGAAACTGCGCGAAAAGCCAGTGGACTGGTACCGGCAGGTGGAAAGGTTCGTAAAGGTGCAAAAATGCTTGTGGAAAGACCTGGATGGATTTTTCGATATTGTGTTCCCGGTAGATCTATGGACGGAGTGTAAAATAGCCATAGGCTGGCCTAGTGAGGAGTACCCGAGGGACTCTAACACAGGGGAGCCGTCGATTGAAGTGATGAAAAAATACGAACAAGTAATGCTGCATTTAAAAAATAAGGTGCCCGCAAAGGAAACTGATTGGACCAGGATAGATAGAACAACGCAGGAGAGAGACGAGACAGTGCACTCCTATTACGAAAGGCTGTTGCAGGTGTTTAAAACATACAGTGGTATAGATAACATCGAGATGAAGGATATGACGCATTTCATTTACAGGTTTGTAAACGGTTTAAGGCCTGAAATTTGTCAGTGGATAAAAGATAACAAAATTTGTTGGCACTCCAAAAAGATAGACGAGGTCCTGCGGTACGCAAAGTACTGTGAGGACGAGATGGCAGAAAAGAAAAAGGCGCTCAAGGAAAAGGTCATGTGGGCTCAAGTGAAGCTCGCAGAACAGCAGGAAAAACAGTTGAGTAACATGGTCAAAAACACTCAGAACCAAAGTCCTGGGGGTGGGGGTGGAGGTAAGCCCCGGCCCAAAATGAGCAGGGAGGAGGCTATGAAGAAATTTCCCTGTCACCAGTGCGGAGAAATTGGACACTGGCGTAACGAGTGTCCTTATTTGCCTGACGATAACCCCAAAACACCTGATTTAACTCCACAGACGCAGAAAGAAAGACCAAGAAAGACTCAACCACAGGTAAAAACGGTTCAGGTGCCCCGAGCTCCAAAGCAAGTACATAAGGGAAAAGGCACAGAGGGTGATGAGATAGAAGTCTGGGAAAGCAGTGAAAATCAGAAATGCAGCAACTTCGCAGTATTTGTTAAACGATACCTTCCTTTGTGATGACCAGTACTGACGGGGCCTGAGAGGGGAGGACGAGGAGTGCGTACTTGGCGCCTCCTTGCCGGTAGACCAGTCCGGACCATACATTGAAGGAAAGGTTGACGGAAATGATGTCACTTTTCTGTTGGACACTGGCGCTACCCGTTCTACTGTGAGAACAGTGGACGTTCCAAACCTACCCCTCTCGGGAGAAGCCATCCAAGTAGTGGGTGTATCTAATCAATTGATTAGTACTCCTGTTACCAAGCCCATGGAGATCTCAATTGGAAACTTTAAGGAGATGCATAGATTTGTCGTTTGCGACACCAGTCCAGTGAACTTACTGGGACGTGATTTGCTGTGCAAAATGAACTGTACCATCTTTTGCACACCAAAGGGTGTTGAAATTCAGACCCCAGATGAAGACGGCATTTATAAATTAATGTTAATCAGACCTGACTCAGAAATTAAACGAATGACCATGCAGGATTTGCCCAAAGAACTCCAAGAAGCAGTGAAGCCAGAGGTATGGGACTTTACTGGGAAAGATGTAGGGTTAATGAAAAACGTGGACCCCATACAGATAGCAATCAAGGACAATGCAGTATACCCCACTACTAAACCCTACAGGATGAATGCAGAAGTGAGAGCAGGTGTCACTCTGGAAATACAAAAATTGCTAGAAGGAAACATCATACAGGAAGTATTGAGTAGCCCATGTAACTCACCGATTATGGGTATCAAGAAGCCTAGTGGCAAGTACAGAGTAGTGCAGGACCTACGAAAAGTCAACAAGATAGTAGTCCCCTGCTGCCCTATTGTCCCGAACCCAGCAGTGATTCTGTATCAGATTCCCTGGGATGCTGAGTGGTTCACTGTGATAGACCTGTGTCATGCATTCTTTTCCATTCCCTTGCATCCAGATAGCAAATTTCTTTTCTCATTTGCCTTCAATGGTCACGTGTATGTCTGGAACAGGGTCCCTCAAGGGTACACAGAGAGCCCCTCTATCTTTAATCAGATCTTGAAAAAATGGTTGGAAACTCTGGTCTTACCTGGGAACTCTGTCCTAGTGCAATACATAAACGACCTCTTGGTGGCGTCTAAAAGCCATAGGGATTGTGTGATTGACACCATTGCCCTACTGAATCACTTGAGTGAGAAGGGACATAAAGTGGCCCCTGACAAATTACAGTTCTGTGCAAAATCAGTGAAATATCTGGGGCACCAGATAGAGAAAGGTGTCAGGAAAGTAACATCAGAAAGAGTGAGGATAATTCAAAAGATGCAGTTACCCCGTACTCAGAAAGAGATTAGAATGTTCCTGGGAGTGATAGGATACTGCAGGCAGTGGATTCTGGGATTTGCAGTCCTGGCTAGGCCTTTGATAAAAATGACCAAGAGAGGAACACCAGATGTTGTAGATTGGGATGATGAAAGCTTAACAGCCTTCACCAAACTACGAGATTGTCTGTGTACAGCACCGGCATTGGGAATGCCAGACTATTCCAAAGAATTTGCCCTGTTCTGTGCCACTCGCGATAATTGCGCGTTGTCAGTCCTGACACAAGATCATGGCACAACGAGAAGACCTGTGGCATATTTTTCTGCCACCCTGGATCCAGTGGCTGCTGGATTGCCAGGTTGTCTGAAAGCAGTAGCTGCTACCTGCGCAAGTTTAGAGCAGAGTGAGTCCATTGTCATGGGACATCCTGTAACTGTGTATGTTCCACATGGAGTGGTAATTTTACTGACCAGAACGAAGACTCAGTATCTCACCCCTAGTCGGCTGACTAAATACGAGAGGATTCTTGTGGGTGCTGCAAATGTAAACATTGTTAGGTGCAGTATTCTGAACCCTGCCACTTTGCTCCCCGACCCAATGGATATGGAAGGTGGGGTGGATGATGAGCATGATTGCATTGATTTAACAGAATTCAACACTAAGCCACGCCCAGACATTAAAGAAACACCATTGCCTGTGCATGATAAGGAACTATTTGTGGATGGTTCATGTCTAAGACATGAACAAGGAGGCCTGAGTGCTGCTTATGCGGTAGTCTCCTTAACGAAAATTGAAGAAGCAGGTTATTTATTTGACGTAAAGTCTGCACAAGTAGCCGAATTGATCGCTAATCCAAAACGAGGGGGGCCAGGAACCAGCTGCCAACTTCAGGTGTTTGAAGAAGTGCCTACATGGGATGAAGTGAAAGAGTGGCAGCAGGCGGCACCTTGGCAAGAGAGAGAGAAGTGGAAGGAAGATGGGTGTAGACCAAGACGTGTGGATGGTGTCATTTTAGGTCCAACTGGTATGCCTGTGTTACCTAGACACTTACTTAGCACAATGGCGAGGTTGATACATGAAGGATCACACATTGGTAGGGACGCCATGATTCTAGTGTTCCAACAGACTTGGTACAGTAAAAAGTTCAGGAAAGTAGCAGAGTCCCTCTGCCAGAGGTGCCTGTCATGTCAAAAGATGAACCCAGGGAAGAAAACTGTGGTGGAACTGGGAAAAATTAGGAGGTCCGGGGGTCCCTTTGTGAGAATACAGGTTGATTTCATCACCATGCCCCGTTGTGAAGGGAACGAACTACCAAGAGCCCAGCCTGCTGAAGGGGTCCAAGAAGCTGAGCCAGAAGTAGCTGAAGACGAGCTGCCGAGCATATGGCCAGAGGAGTGGATTCCATTGATTGATCTCACTGAAGACCCCATTCGAACAAGTGAGAGAATTTGGGAAGGTAGAGAGTGGACTAGAGAGGAAAAGAAAGGCACAGGCGAAGAACCTCAGAATCTTGAGATTCACATCAAAACTGAGGGAGGAGAAGGTCAGACAGGGACAGAACAACTGAATTATACAGAGCAAGTGATTGATACTCCTCCACTGACTCCGGATGTCGGGAAGGGACAGACTAGACATAGCGTAATAGTTCGAGCAGAAGAAAGTCCAGAGATCGAAGTGCTTGAACAGGATCAGATAGGATTAGAAGAACGTGTTCAGGAAACAGAAACAGAGACTTTTGAAAAACAAACGCAAAACTGTCCTGAACAAGGCCAGATTAGTAACCAGGCAGAAGAAATAGATGCTAGCCCTGGAATTAGTCAGATAGAAGGGGAAGAAACTGAAACAGAATTACCACCGACTAATGAAAACAAGAGGGCAAGAGAAGAAAGCGAAGTCCAAGTGCCAACTAAAAGACTTAAGAAAAGAAAGCACATTGAGCCTGGATACATAAAGAAATTGAGACTGAGAATAAAAACGGTAGAAGAAAAACGTGCAGAAGAAAGGAGAAGTGCTCGCATAGCAGAACAACCAGAAGACACTTCCAAAAGAAGGAGTGATCGAATAAAGAGACAAAACAAAAAGTACAAGTCACCTGAATGGACACTTGTTTTGGAAGAATTTGAAGATCTTGATCTAACTGACGAGAGCGACGGAGAACCCGTCCCTGAGTACTCTGCCGAAGAAGAAGACGAGCCACCGTGAATTTGCACAAAGTAAGCTACTCGTGTAAAGTCACAAAGAGGGGTCGAGAAACTTCTTCTGAGCTAAAATGTCTGATTCAAACGTGAATGGTAGACCTAGTTGCAGTCGTTGCAAAACATACTGCAAAGTATGTGTATGTAGTATAGTTATACTGATATTACTCTGGATAGGACTAACAGTTTTCATTCCTTTTGCGGTGAGCAAAAATACTAATATTGTCCCTACTGAAATTGTAAATACTGACAGTGAGGAGCTGACAACACAGAGTGTAGCAAGACATGAGAGAGCACTTAGACAAACAAATCGAGACTTAGAAGCATCAGATGAGGGAGAACTACATTATCATGGAGTAAAGAATAAGACACATTTAAATGTTTTCGCAAACCTGTTAATACACTATGTAGAGACTATGGAAATTGAAGATTGCTATGTCTGCATGAAGCTACCTACCTCTGTAGCTGAAGGCGTGACATACCATCACCTGCCCTTGACCTATGGAATTTCCTGTAGCATTTTAGCTAGTTTATTTTACAAAAGAGGACCGTTACAGTACTATTACTCAAACAGTGACGTGATCTTTTCTGAACTTCCTATACGTGGGAACTTGAATCCTGTACATACCAAAAGTGACGTTACTCGCTATATGGGCGAATACTTTCCGACTATAGGTAATATAGACCTAGGTGACGCACACAGAGATAACTTGACCTGTTCTTTGCGTGAGCAGGAAAAGATGTTCCTGAACATGGCAGAGAAAAGGAGAATAAAAATAAAAAGAAAGGCAGATGACGAAACACAGAAAAGGCCAAAATGGGCTGAGAACATGGAAGGCACCTCAAATGGTGGAGCGGGTCCTGCTCTGTTGCTGGATTTTGAAAAGAAAGGCAAGCTATGTCTTCACCGCGAGAAGACTAGCTATTATAATAACATTTTCATTGGTTCCAGTGAATGCGAACATAATTACAAGGTAATTGGAGGATGGGGTTTCAAAAATGGGTCAGAGCCTGTGTTTCCTGGAATTTATTATATATGTGGGGACAAGGCTTATTTCAAATTGCCGGATCACTGGTATGGAAGCTGCTACTTTGGCATTGTCTTCCCGAAAATATACCATGTGAACAAAGTTGCTGGAAGCAGTGAAAATACTAATGGCTTAGTGCGTAGTAAAAGAGAAAGCATAGGGGAAATAATGGGTAGTATTTTCAGTGCACTGATACCTGGAGTGGGAGTGGTTCTGAACACTCACAGAATTTGCAAATTGTCCACTATAGTGGATGTGTTGTCTACTGACACAGCTCATGGATTTCTGCTGGTCAATACCGAACTGGTTGCGATCAGATCAATGGTTTTGCAGAACAGACTTGCTCTTGATACCTTATTAGCAAAGGAGGGCGGAGTCTGCCGGATGTTGAAGGCGCAACATTGTTGCACTTATATTCCGGACAAAAGTGTGCAGCTCAAAAGATATGTGAAAAACATTACTAATTTGGAAAGGGAACTCAAACCACTCGAGGTTGACAGTGCCTGGAAGAGACTGGTAGATGGTCTCTCAAATGTAGGTCATTGGTTTGCTGGCTTAGGTAAAGGCTTATTGTTTAAGGTACTGATGCCAATTGGAATTATAGGGCTTATCCTATTTTTCATATTTGTCTGTTGCAAATGTCGCAAGCACACCGGAAAACATCAAGTGAATGCGAGAGGAGTGAAACGAAGTGTGGATGAACTTGAATTAGAAGAAATGAATAATCAGATATACAAAAGGGTGAAGAATTCTAACCCTACCAAAAATGAGAGAGAAAAGATGAATAGCTTGCTGGAAGAGATAGAGATGTATAAGGTGTGAGAATTTGGCATCTGGTTCCATTTATTTTTGTGATGATAGTAAATATCATCAAAGAGGGGATTGATGAAGCAAAGCTTCGCATTTGCGACTTGCTTTTGTCATGAACCTCGTTCATGTGTAACAAAGTAATAATTTGTATGTCTTACTAATGTTTATTTTATGTTTAAACGAGGTTCTCCGAAGCTTGCCTATGTGTTTTACTAAAATAATTAATTCGAGTCTTTAAAAATGGCCGCTGCTTGGAAGTAAGTGTCTGCGCATGCGTCAGTCACACTCACGTGTCCTGATGTGTTTGCAGGTTTGGAGGGAAATAGTTGCGCATGCGTAATGCATAGCTTTGCCAGTAACGTGGTACTGCTCGTGCCACTGCTCTTGTACTCGTATGTATGTAGCTAACATTTAGACTGCATAAGTATATTTCTTAGTGATAAGTTGAAAGTACAAACCCTATGATGTGTTTTCATAATGTTATTTCTATGTATTAATTTGTTCTCGCTTACTTTTCATGTACCGCGGGGAATGGGGGTCTGACTGAGCCGAAAGCCATCTTGGAGGGTACTTGTGCGCAGACTCGCCAGAAGTCATCTTGGCATTGAATTGCTGCCAAAGAAGGTTGATACCAGAAGCCACCCTGGGAAGCAGCACCTTCGCCCCGCAGCATCACGATATTGTTCTATTATGTTGCTAAAATGTATTCTTTGCCTGTATTCTGCGCAAATTTTCTCATGGGAACCCCAATCTTGCTAGGCGGTGCCCTGAGATGTAAATAAGGCCTCCAAATAGTGTGTTCTGATTGGTGTGTTACCCAAATCCTATCTTAGGACCAATCCAAATTGAGGGATTCTGACACTTTGCAACATTGGGGGGGTGGTACACCGTCCCCAAACTGTATATCTACCCTGGGTTCACCTAGGGAAATTGTCCGACTTGTCTGGTTTAGCTGACCTGTCACTGACCCATCGCACTCAATAGGTGACTGAAGATACAGAGGGCTGCGGAGCACTCTGTCCGAAATTGACCATAGACTAAGGTTCTACTGAACCTTAAAGTGCTGGCGAAGCACTTTGCTGGGAGTTCGCTGACCCAATCGGGGTCTTGATCGATAGCTGCAGAGAGGGTGGAGCGCAGGCGTTGCTTCCAAACTGCGGGTGCGGTCCTGTCCTGAGTGGTCCTGTCCTGAGGGTTTGCTGTCCTGTCCTGAGATCCTGTCCTGATTCCTAATCTGAGGGTATCCTGTCCTGTCCTGGGTGTCCATTCTGCACCTGCTGTCCTTTGAGGGGTATCCTTCCTTGAGGGTTTCCTGTCCTTAACTGACCCGTGGCCAGGGTTTGGTTTCCACACCAGTCTAGGTAAATATCGCTCTAAACTCTTTAAAACTTGCACCTTTCTATTTTCTGTCCTTTGCTTCAATAAAGACATACCTTTGCATATGTTGATTTTTCCATGCTTTTTGCCGCAGCTATTGAAACATAAAGTCAATTGCATATTTTCATAACTTGTTCCCATGTTACCCTACCTTTTAGAAATCATATTTTGCATTGCAGTTTGTCATTTTCTGATATGGTCTAGAACGGCCTTACTTAAACTGTCTAAAGAACTTTTACCCTGAATGCATAGCGTTTCCTGTTGCATCTCATATTAGCATTTCCATGATTACCCTGACTTTATTTCTCTAGTTATGTACTCTTCGTTATCTTGATTATTGATTGCCTTATTCTTGTAAATCTAATGCTTACCTAGAACGAACTTTAGATAAAGATTTTAAAACTTCCAGTTGTCCGTGGTCATTTACAACAGTATTGAATGTCATTTTGAGTTTGTATTTTGCTGCCTTTCCTTTTACAGCTAGCTCCCTGATCCGTTGTGGTCATAGGTACCCGTGTCGGTGGATGGTAAGTCGGGTACGCTAAGTAATAACAGTAGGGAATTCACACAAATTGGTAGCAGCCCGTGAAGTCACCCGGTCAATGTATATTGTGAATTGAAATATATGGGCCTGAAGCCGGAAACGGCGAAATTATTGGTTGGGTGACCTCGCGCGCTCTATCAGTAACAACAGGTCTTCTGAAACAGAACCAGAGGACTTGTTGTTACGCTCGTTCATATACAAGTAGTACAAATAGGGGACTGTACGATCTTTGAGCACTATGGAGTTGGAAATGTATGGGACAATTCACAAAGGATTTGTGAGCAGGTAAATTAGTATTCCTGTAGTACTATTTCACATACTCAAAAATCTTTTATGATTTGACCCCCAGTTATTTTCCAGTCCCAATAGTAGGAATCCATATAATTTAATTTCATTGTCAGTAATAAGGATAACTCCTGGAGAGAGCTCGGCTAAACATGCTTATTTGTACTGTGGCTGAACTTACAGAGCACTCTGCCAAGTAGACTTTCTAGAGCAAAACCCTCCACTCCCTAATCATTTCTTTGCTTCCTCATTCTTTAGCAGAAGAAGCCAAGCTCAGGGCATGATGTGTTTAAAACAAAAAATACAGTTAAAATAATAACATTTTGGAAGGTCATTCAATGCAATGGATGCCCCTCTTAAGAGTTATGGGCTTTTTGCTCTCCAGCAGGCAGGGCAGACAAGATATACAGGGTAGGTATGGCAGACAAGGCGGATATGATCAGTCTGAGCAGGGCTCCATGAGATTGCATAAAAAAGAATCACAGAGATATTTGTTGGAGTTCACAAAGCTCTCACCAGCTTGTGGCACTGGTGTTGGCTAGTCCTGTCTAGTCTTCTTTGTATCAAGGCACCACCTAAGAGGATGCCGGATTTTTTTAAGTTCTCAGGAATAATGATCAATGTGCTCTACAAACCTATAATTTTTATGTTTCTGTGAGCTTCGGCTTTCCCAAATTTGGCCGGGATCTTCATCGCAAAAGCAAACATCTAATGATAAAATGGCTGGCTTCCAAGAGTGTTTACTGCAGTCTCTGCCTCTTTTAAACCCCACGGCTGTGTACTGTGCACTGGTCACACAGTACCGTCTCTCAAGCATGTAGGAGGTCCAACAAGATTCAGGCAGGCAAGCATGGAAAGCATACCTCAGTTTGTGGCATCCGTAGTAGTAATTCACGATCCAACACGCACACTGCTACAGAAGAACACGAGAACATATGTCTGCTCTTCTTCATGCTTCAGAGGTCACCAATATCTTAATGGTCTACATTATTTGGCCCACACTACACAATAAATAGGATCACCTGTGCAGTTTCTAAGGGCCAGATGTAGCAAAATCAGAAATACCGACTCTTAATTACCGAATTTTACCGATTCGGTAATTAAGAGTAGGTATTTCTAATGTAGGTACAAATTCGGTAAATTTTACCGAATCTCTAAAAATCGGTATTTACCGATTCGGTAAATACCGAATCGGTATTTGATATTGAATCCTTTGGGCCTTGAAGCCCATAGGATTCAATATCAAATACCGATTCAGTATTTACTGAATCGGTAAATACCGAATTTTGCAAGGGTGCAGGGGGTGTCACTTTGACACCCTCTGGCACCCCTGTTTTAGGCTTTTGTGCCATGTGGCACACATACATGCCCTAAGGGCATGTATGTGTGTCACATGGCACAGGTGTACATGCACAGATGTGCATGTACACCTGAATCGGTATTTTACCATGCAATTGTATTGCATGGTAAAATACCGATTTTCAAAGCCCTGTGTCAATGTGAAACTTGGCACCTACATACAAAAAATGCATTTTCGGTAATTTTACCGATCGGTATATTTACCGATTCGGTAAAATATACAGATTCTGTAATTTTACCTATTCTGTAATTTTACCGATTCTGTAATTTTACCGAATCAGTAAAATTACAGATTCGGTAAAATTACCGAAAATGCCTGTTTTTTATCCCCCTACATCTCCATGGCCATTTACCGGTCGGTAACGGCCGAATTCGGCCGTTACCGGCCGGTAAATGGCCAAAATCTCCCACCTACATCTGGCCCTAAGTCTTTTGTGTGCAACAAGCAAAATATTTAAGCAAGTTAATCTATGGCTAATTTTATTACAAACTAAACTCTTCAAAATTTTAAATTTTATTTCATCTATGTAAAATCTCACAAGCTACATCAACTGAACTCCGAGGTGGGAGAGATCTGCCTGCTTCCGGCCTCTTTTCTGTTATCCCTGACATTTAAAAAGGGAATTATGGTGAGTGATAGCCAGCACAGTTGGCCTACACCCTGTGGAACAAACAATTCACTAATAGAATGCAAATGCAAAGCCAATATGTTTCACTTCACCAGTGATAGTTTGTTTTTGCTGTATGGGTAATGGTAGCACCAGCCATCTTGGAAAGTTTTTTTATACTTCCAAAATGGCCACCACATTGAGTGAAAACACAAAATGGCATCCATATTAGACGTATAGAAAAACACTTCAGCCACATTGGAATGTTAATTTCTATATCTAAGATAGCAATCACGTTACAGCTGCATACAACATCACAGCTGTGAATCTTGGAAGCATAGAAAATAAAGTGCCAAAAGGTCCAATTTCAGTTATTGGCTTCGCCTGAGCTTGCAAAATATCACTCCTATCTTGAAAGTATACAAAATAAGAATCCACGGTGTTTTGTTGCCGCTATTGGCTTTGCCAGTGACGGCACGATTTTACAAGCATTGGCAAAGTCAATAATGATGAACGACGGCCAATGACAGGGAGGGAGAGAGAGGAGGTGCAGGGGTGGCATAGAGGCACGGATCTGCAGTAGTGCTGAGGGCTGAAGGATGGGGGAAGAAGAATATCGCAGCTGGTCAAAGGGGAGACAAGAGAGAAAGAGAGAAAGACGGCACGGAAAGAGAGAAAGACATATTTTCATTGCACATGGCTACATCTTTCAATAAATTGCCTTTTTTATTTTGCAATATCTTTTGTCTTTTCTTTAAAACCTCCTAGTGCTGGGATGATTGGTGCGCCTGCATTACTAACAGTTCTCCTATTTGCAATGCTCATTTACCCTTCAGTGTATCCTGACGAATTCCAGCTTCATTTCAGTTTCTATTGGAAGCTCGTCTTCCGATTCCTCTTGGCTTTACAGATGCTGCATGCTGGGTTCTGGCCAAATTTCCATGGCAACTTGCATGACTTTGTGCCTTTAATCCTAGACTCTTGAAAGGATTTGCATGCATGTTGACAGAAGGAAAAAAACAAAGCAGTGTGATGCTGAGAGCTTCTTTCAAATTCACCCTAGTCAAACAAGATATTGCCGGAAAAGAAGTTATAGGTAAAAGTAGCGCTTTTGTATTATATTTCATCTCAATCCTGCCAAAAACAAGGACTTCAAATTGACATACATTGTACCGCTTAATTACCTTGGTCTCCGGATCGGAACTGTACTCATTGTGCACACTGCAGAACCCCAACAGCAGTTTCACTCACTGCAAAGGAAGGTGTCGGATTCAGAAAAGATATGGGCCATGCTCGGCCGATTGAGTGTGATGTGTGCCACCCACCCCCACACAGAAAGACAGACACACACCCACATACACGTACATACACCCACCCACACACACATACACACACACATATGTAGAATCACTTGAGGGCTGCCAAGGTAGCCAGGAGTGCATGGCAATACAAAGCAGTCTTCTATGATGCCACCAACAGAGAGCATCACATTTTCACTAAAATCAGCAAAAAAGACCAATTTGCTTGGAACTAACGCAGGAAAGCAAATGTCTGTCCTAGATTTCTAGAAGCGGTCACAAAGAGCTTTCGCTTCAGCTTCTGAACCATGGTCGGATAAGCCTATAGGACAACCAGGCAGAATTGTGAGCCACTTATTTAGCTATCTGATTCACTAATGGGGTCCTGTGAGAAATTGGGTTGTTGGTTGAGGGGAAATGAGCCCTTCTCAAGCAACAACCACAATCCTTTCTAGGGTGAACCACAAACATCAGTAAATTAACTTGTGCTTTACCCACTGGCAGCTTGGCACAAAAGCAATCAGGCTTAACTTAGAGGCAATGTGTAAAGTATTCATGCAGCACCTAAACAGTAATAAAGGGAAAACACAGCAAAAGAAAAATCCCACACCAATTTAGAAAAATAGAGTAAACGTGAGTAAATTATTTGACACAAAAACAACAAAAATTCAATAAGTAGAACCACAGTTATGGCTTTTCAAAGGTGTCAGTGCAAATTCGCATTTCTTTATTCGGACTTAGGGCCATATTTCTCAAAATGTAACACAGCGCAGCAGGTCACCTTGGTGCGCTGTGTTACAGGGAAACGCCAGGAACGAGCTGTATTTATCACAATACAGCACATTCCTGCCTTTTCCCAGTGCTGGCACACATTGTACTGCCTATTGCCAACGCAGGAACTGTTGAACCATGGTACAAGTGTACCTGGGTTGGAGGCAGGATTGTTTTTGTGCAGGAAGGGGTACCTTCCTGCACAAAAACAATCCCCTGAGGCATTTTCTTCTTGTATGCTCCAGAATGCAGCACATATAGAAAGAGGAAGTTGGGGAGAGGAGTTGGCCTAACGGCTAGGGCGCTCGACCTCGGACCTGGGGATCTGGGTTCGAGTCTCGGTAACGACGCCAAAAACCTCCTGTGATTCTGGGCAAATCACTTAATCTCCCCGTGCCTAAAATGAATGCGTGTCCTTATGTAACATAACTGGTTCTATGTAAAGCGCTCTGATACCTGATTCAGTTCGGGTCTAGTTCGCACTATATAAAACTCTGCAAAAAAAAAAAATGAGGAGAAATGAAGATATTTTTCCTCGTTACTCCTCCTGTGGGAAGGCGTAGCATTTTGGCGCATTCCCAGGTCTACCAGTAATGGTAAATCTGGGAATGTGTCAAGATCCATGGGTGTCGCGTGGGACCACCCATACACCACCCATGGAATGTCTCTCTGGGGCAGAAATGCAATGCAGTGATTTGTGCTGCGTTGCTCTGGATTTATCAAGCCGCTCAGGGCCACACAAGAGGACTTGCGTGGCTTGATAAATCACATTTTGTCGCTTTTACACCATGTTGCATGCTTCAAAATCAATGCAACCCCATGACAAATATGGCCCTTAGTCTCTTTTTTTTTGGAAGTCAAAGATTTCCAGCGGAACAAAGCTGCAGGCTGTATCAATGAGGGCTCCAGGGGGCTGGATACCCTTACAGAGAGGAGCCACTGAACAGGATTTGCTAATGCCAGAGTGGGAGCTCCTGCAAAGCCTCAATAAGTGGTGTGTTGTGAATGTCTCTTCCAAATATTGAATTGGTATGTAATAAATTAAAGGCTTGTGACCCTAATTCCTGTTGCAAGTCATTGAAAAGTCACCATTCCCAAGTGTGGGTGGTAACCCATTTGCCACAGGAGAGGGCTTCCTTTGGGACCCTTTCTCATTTGTGAATGAGTAGACATTGGCCAACTGACAACTCAGAGGGAAAATATTTTTTTTAAGTTGTCTTTTTAAAAAAAACAATTCCGTTTCCTTGAAGGAATATGAGCTGCATTTTTTACAATGTTTTCTTTATCTAATCACAATCACAGACTTGCTGGACTGCTGAACCCTGCAAACCACCATTCCAATGATTGTGTCCAATCAGGGCGAGTTGCTATTTAGGATCTACATCATAATTATTAATGAGGTAGGTCATAATGCACCCCACTCCAATTTTGAATCTTACAAATAGACCTATTAGAGCATGTGTCAATTTGCACATCCTAATGGTCACAAAAGTACTGGTTGCAAGTTGCAACCAGTGTTATAATGCATCTGAGCCATTGTTATCTATCATAATGGAACAATGAAATAATAATTTTAATTTACTGTACAGCAACTAACTTACAAACCCTCACACAATGCACCACCTAGTTAATGGACAGCACTTTAAAATCTTTTCTTCCACCTCTCATACCGATATACAAAAATTCATGGGCTTGACCAAAACACTAATATACTACTAATTTATGCACTATTATGAAATATGCAACTATTACTATCTGCATTGAAAGGCGAAACCCAGGAACTATTACCCACATAAAACAGTCACAGATTTTGAAGAGGAAATGATTCAAAAAGTCCTTAAAATATATCCTAAAACAGCAATACAAGGATGTAATTACCATTCCAATCAAACATAATGGAGTTACCTTCTGAAATGCACATTAAGGGGCCGATTACGATCTCGTTAGGAAAGGATCCAAACAGGATCCGGATTCAGGGCCTATGTTTCTAACCGAATGGTCCACCTTTCCTGATAACCAAGTACTATGCGAGGGAGCCATCCAACGAATCGGTTCCGAATGCAATTCAGTCAATCCAACTTGTTCGAAGCCGAATCGTGCAGCTCAATGGGGCTGGTTTCTGAACGAGCGAGTACGATGACTGATTCTGACAGCCGTACCTATTAGATTTTGATGAGATGGAATGGCTGTGGGAATTGGACTTAGGGGGCCCTTAGCTGACCCCTTTCACCGGGGCCCTCTCAATCGGTCGCAGGGAGGTACCAATGGGTCTCCCTTTTCCATGCATGCACAGTGTGGCGGGCCCCATGGGGTGCAATCCACAAGGTGCACACTTTTCCCCGCTCACCCCTTTATCAATAGGAGCCTGTGTTCATGTTGGGTACACAGTAGTCTGACCGAACCGAGCCTGAACACATACAGTTGCTGTGTTTCTATCTAGGACCCTAATTAGATATTCCCGATTTATGCCCTTATGTGGCTATAATAAATAATATCCTTATAAAGGCATAAGAATCATATCCAAAGCAAACACACGGTGGATTGGAGCAGAGCGGCTATCTACTTGACCGAGAGCCAAGCTGATGCGAGAGCCCATGGACGCTGCCCCTCCCTTTTGACGCACTGAGAAAGACGCTGTCTTTTTCTCCAGCCGAGAAAATCCAGCTCTGGTGTTTCCAGCCGCCCTTGCGGGTTGCTGGGATATCGAGTCCTGAGAGAGAGATACAAGACTTCCTTCATTCTAAGAACCAAGGTACGGAGCTGACTAAACCCTTAAGAGAATTCTTGATTCAGATCCTTGGCAAAAAACAACTTAACTTAAACTGCTACTTACTTACTCCTTCCCACGTATTAGGCTTAGGTCAGGTACACCGGGGTAGGCGTAGATTAGAAGCACCAGCTCAGTACGTTAGTCAATGTTTTTATGTATGTATATATTTTATCCATTTTAAAGTATCATATGGCTAAGAAACCATATCAATGCTTTTACAGTATTATTTTATAATACTCCTTTTACTGTACGCACTTTACTTTATAATAAGTATTGCAATTGTGGCAATTCATTTCTCTTGCATGAGAAAGAAGACTGCTCAATAAATAACACCTTTTATTGAAAATGCCTGTCTCTCTATTTCTCTGCACTCTGGTGAAACTAAGTACGCACGATTGACTGAGTGAAATAGTTGTCTATTGTTTTCACATGACTCTAGAGATACACTCTTTATTCTGAGGGAGCAAAGTTGTCATGTTTATGGTTGTCAGAAGCTAAACCCTTCTTGTCTATCCAGGGAAGTTAAACTCCTCCTTGTTTACTCGAGAACGTTTCTAGTGACCTCTGAGCTAGCTGACAAAACTAATTAAGTCTAATATAGTCAGTAGAGACCTAGTCGACCTCAGTCCTACGTCTACACTACTGTTTATATTATTCCAATGCGCAGAGCCTATTGGGAATATATGAACTACACTACATGGCGCCCAACGTTTGGTAAGGCGATAATCTAACGCAAGACATTAGAGTAACTCAGTCGTGCTTTTTCACACAGACCCCTTTTTCCCGTAAAAACTCCAATAGACGTCTGGAGTGGGTAAAAGGTTAAAATCCGCCGGAAATTAGTAGGATGATTATCCTATGTTTCGTTTTTGGTTTAGTCAACGTTGAAAGATACAGTGTACCAAAATATTGTGCACCTAATCTGTGTTTCCCTTGGAACTTGATCTGCAACAAAAACCTTTCTGTCAGTAAAAATGGTAGAAAGTGAAGACGAAAGGGAGGCAGCTAGAATAGCAGCTCAACTCCTAGCGGATGACACAAGTCTCCAAGAAAATTACCCGAATGCTATAATCATTCCGGTAAATGTAAGGAAAATTATAACTCTTAAACTTATAGAAAATGGACTAACACCAAGAGGTGGTACAGTCATATTCGTTGTAGAGGCCCATGAAAATCGGCAGACAGAGGTATTCTATTCATGGATAAACGTTCCAGCAGCAAACGCTGTAACACACGAATTCCACTATTACAAAATAGAGGATCCTACGGATGAATGCGCTCCTTTCGAGGACGTTGAAATCCCACTAACTTACCAAGAGCACCTGCTCTGGTTTAAAGGCACCCTAAAACATCAAAATCACATCACCAGGCTCGGTCCACTGGGTAGACCAGGAGCCACGTGGCCGGTTCTAGCCAGCTACACACCACATCCAGACATTGAAAAAATGTCAAGTGAAGAACTTTTAGTTAAAATAAAAGAAATAACAAAGGCATATAGAGAATTAGTTCAATTGGCAATGGAGGATATAACATACCTCCAGAGATTGAAAGAAACAGATATAGCAGACCAACCATTTGAACCTGCCAGAATCATAGAAAAATCCTATGAAGAACTAGGTAGAGATAGTTTGGGAGGGAAACCAGTAAAACCCCAACTACTTGAAAATCCTGAAAAAACATTTATTAAAAATAATCTAAATACTCCAAAAAAGAGTTGGGATGGAAATAAACAATCCACTCCTAGGGAAAAACGATTCCAGTCCAGAGGAAGGTCCCCTTAACGGAGAGATAGATCTCCAGAACGAGGTGGCAAGTCTCTCCAGAGGGAGCCCTCTGAGAAAAGATACAACCTTAGAGATAGGGATAAATTGAGAAAACCGGAGAGATATCAAGATATTGATACACGTCCCTCTCGATCTTTTCAGACTTACTCACAGAAATCGGAAAGAAGAGGACGGTCAGAACACAAAGAAGAGCACGTCAAGTCCAAAGACAAAGAACCTGCTCATCAAAGTACAAATTACAATTTCCAAGAAAGAAGGTAGCCAGTATTAAAATAATAAAACATGCCGAGGATACTGAGGACACAACTGAAAAACGGAGAGTGGGCTCAGACAATGCGAGACAGCGCAGCAGAAGTGACAACAGCTCGCAAGATCTTGATGAATCTTCTGGAGACAGTGGACATGAATGAATACATTCAAGTGAAAACTGCAGATACCAGAGTTAGTAAACGTCATAAAATATACGAAATAACATTACGTATAGAGGGGGACAAGACTAGGAAATTAAGGGGTCTCTTTTGGGATAACTATTCGAAAGGCTATGACATCCTGTTAGCTGAGAAAGACTGGCCACCAGAGTTTGTCAGGGAGCGCCCTCATGGCGAAGAAATTATTATGCCTGCCTTCTCAAATCTTATTTCAACTCATAAAAAATCCATATATGCAAGAAAATGGGCAGTGGCCCAAGCTCCTGCATTATATAAAAATCATGTAGGATGGTATGAGGATTCTCCTCATCACAAAATCCAGTTAAAGAATCAACCCACTGCACAAAGGCAGTACCCAGTTAAACAAGAAGCTAAAAAGCAAGTCAGGGAGATATTAGATCAACTTGAATATCAGGGGGTGATTGAAACATGCACCTCACAAATGAACAATCCTTTGTTTCCTGTCTCCAAGCCAGACGATTCATATCGTCTAATTTTGGACTACAGACAGCTAAACTCCTGTTGCAAAACATTTGCAGTACAAAACTCACACAGTACAGCACTAATGAATAACATCGTGCGCAAAAAATATAAAACCACATTAGATATCTCAAATGGATTCTTTTGTCAAAACATTGCACCTGAGAGCAGGTATTTGAACGCTTTCTCAAGAATGGGGTCGCAAAAACACTTCTGTCGACTCCCACAGGGATTCAAGAATAGCCCAGGATTATTCTCAGCAAGAGTAACAGAGTTACTACAAATATATGATGATGAAGCATTATCTTATGTCGATGACATCTATCTCACAGATGATGTCCTGGAGACTCACTTGAAAAGAGTGAACACCATAATACTTGGGTTCGCAGCTGAGGGTTACAAATTCAACTTTAAAAAGTCACGAATTGCCCATCTAACTGTCCTGTTTTTAGGATATGAATTATCAAGTGAAGGCAAAAGCCTAGCAGACAACTTCTTAGAGAAGTGTGCTGTACTCCAAGCAACTAAAACGCTGAAGAACTTACAATCAATATTAGGTTTCCTGAATTTCGGAAGAACATACATTCTAAATTATGCAGAGAGAGGGTTAAACCTCTCTATGAATTAATAAAACCTGATTTCAAACCAATTAATTGGACTCAGAAACACACAGAAATTTTAAGATCACTGCAAACAGACCTGTTAGCTAAAACTAAATTGCAAACTCGCGAAAACATACGCAACCTTGTAATCCGAGTCATCCCAGGAAGATGCAGTTTCACGTACCTAACCTCTAATGTGGGAGAAACGGTACCAATAGCTTACAAATCACATTTGTACGCACAAGCTGAAATGAAATTCAGTTCTACTGAAAAAATTCTAATAGCGGTTCAAACTGCTGTAGCAAAAGAAAGAGCCCAAGCCCAAGGAAGAAGGATAACTGTTTTAACAGCAGAATCAGCCCTTGAGGCATTAACAAGCCCACGCAATTTGACTGCCATGGCATTAGATCCAAAATGGATACAATGGGAAAATTCTCTTGCTGCAGAAGACGTGAAATACTATTTTGACCCGAAAATGAAAAAACTAGAAAATCTAGAATATGAAGAAGAATATCCTCTGCCAATCGAAATTCTGCCTCTCGAACAGTACTCATGTGTAATCTACATGGACAGAATTGCACAACACTACGATGTAGACAAAAAATCCTACAACGCAGCGTGCGCGATTGTTAAAGGTCGCTGGCGCTTTGGTAAATTCAGACCATTAATTATCAAACCTGATTCACTCAGAAACTGTTCAACTCAGCGAGCTGAAATAAGATCTTTAAAGATGGCGCTTGAAAATGCCGATCGCGAATTCCCCGCACTAAGTGTGCGATTCGCATTTCTGCGTCAAATCTTACAATAATGACATGCAGACCTGGATTCAAAACAGTTACAAAGATGATACAGGTGCCACAATAAAGCATAAAAAGCTCTGAGAACAAGTAGTTCTTTTGCAGAAAGAACTACGAAAGACTCACGTGATACATACACTGAGTCATCAACGTGATGGCGTTCACGTTGCAGGGAATTCATTGGCTCTCAGAGCCACAGCGGAAGCGGTTCAACCGGCTTCCGTAGCCACAAAAAAGCGTTCTAAAAAATACATAGACAGAGAAACAATGCTTTAAAAGGCGACTATGCAGCATTACCTCTGAACTATCCACTCAGTTATACATACATAATTGATGCATACTCCGTTCCTTTTGCTCAAATCCCTGGAGTGGGGGATAGAGTAATTCCAAACACGAACAGGAGAATCTTTTTAATAGCAGATGCACACATGGGATTGGGTCTAAGACACCAAGAGATCGTGAAATCTCTAAAAGAATTACAATCAGAATACTGGTGGCCGGGGATGAACCTGCAACATTACAAATTTGCAAAGGATTGTCCAGACTGCAACCGAGATCGCAGTCATGAACTGACCTGAGTATTGCCAGGACCCCTTTGTTAGAAAGCATCAACCTATCTATACACAGAAATCCAGCAGGAGAAATGCGTCCCCATAAATATTAAGACTAGATTCACTTAAAATGCAGACACCAGCGCTCGGCTGACACCAGAACTGTTATGAAAGATTTGCGAGTCTTTATCGGCATATACGCAATTGGCATGCTACATTCTGACCAGGGTCCTGCGTTTAGCTCTCGAGCTTACAAAGAGGCCATGACCAGCATGGGCATTGCATTGCGGTACTCTTCTCCATTCCATCCTGAGGGAAATGCGGTAGTGGAAAGAAAAAAACGTGACATAAAGCAACCTATAACGGCGAGGGTATTAGGTTCGAGTGATGGGTGGGTCAAACATTTAACAAGTGTCCAACGTAGTCTTAACAATCTGCCAAGGAATTCTCTAAAAGGTCTCACTCCCTACGAACTATTGTTCGGTACTAGAATGCACATCCAGGACTTAGATAGTCACACTTCAGTGGTAGAAGAAAAATGCTTTGATATAAAAGACCGTTTGGCTGTTTACAGGACTTAAATGAAACAAGAAGAAACCTGAGTAACATAAATTTAAAACAACAACCAACAGCCACTGAAGAAAAACCACCTGTCCTAGCAAGACCTGTCTGGATTCCAAAGATTGGGGATCTGGTCAGAGAGAAGATCTCGGTTAAGAAGGAATTTGGGCCTTCTTACAGAAAAGCAGTACCTGTCTTAGCTGTCAGCGGAACAAGATCAGTTGTACTACCGCCCCTTGCTGGTAAAAAGGAGAACCGAGTTGTATCCATCGACCTGGTAAAACCACAATCATGTGGCCAATAATAAGTAGTAGGCCCAGTGGACTCCCAAGAAATAGCAGAATACCAAAATTTGCTACAATCCAAGAGGTTCAAACTGAGAGACTAATCACATTTGATAAACCTGCTGTGAATAAAAAAGGACTATGCAACAAAGCCATGGAACTTGTGCCTCTTGAAACCCAAATTGCAACAGTTCGTCAAGAAACACCAGTCTACAACGATGTAGCCTCAGACTATGCTAGTGAAACAAAGAAAAATCCAAAAGCAAATGAAAATCCGGAAGCAATTCCAACAATTGACAGAACTGCATCTGGCTACTTCATCAATTTCGATAACTTTTCTGATGATCCAAGTGAACATTAAGAAACGCAAGCAACAAAAACTTACAAAGACAAAGTAACTGAACTCTTTCATCAACTCAAAGAAACCTATTTGATTTCTCCATGGATTGAATTTTGGATTGTGTTAGGTGTACTTTTCCTCCTGCTTTGGCTCATCATGGTTCTATGTTTGGGAAAATTCATTGATGGAACATATAGTACAATGGACACAGCAATTCAGAACATCAACTTGTTCCTAAAGCCTCACACATCCTCTCACATCACAAAAAGAGAACTGTCACCAGTGAACATCACAACCAATCCAATACCCGGTGGGGTAGCATGGGACAAAACTGATTATGAAATGTATGGCCCGATTGAGCTCTTAAAATATCCACACCAGTTCAAGGTTTCATTAAGTGACTTTGTAAGACCAAGTACTTTCTCTGATGATTGGGACTTTGAAAATATTAATAATATGATGTCAGATTTAGTGATGTCAGCAACATTTACAGAACATGATTATTTACAGGGTTCATCAAATTATGAAAAAATGTACTGCTATAATACCCTTTGGTCATCACTATTTGCATAAATCTGCACAGCCTAGAAATGTTTTTAATTATAACCAATGGGAACATTGTGCAACACCGCCTAAAGGCAGCTCGAAAACATTTTATGAGAAATTCCCATACTTCTCAGGGTTTAACACAAGTGATGCAGAAATGTTTTATTTTAAAATGTTAAATAAGACAGGAATGAAAACAATGTTGACAAATACTAAATTGATTTATTCTGAAACATTTTATGAAAAAATGAATACATTTGGTTTTGAATTTTGGAAAAACAACATTGAAACAAAAAACATCTGGGGTACAAAAGAATGGCAGGTCCAAGGCCTAGAAGCATTGTTTAGAGCCTGCATGATCCCAGAACAAATAATATTCTTGAATGACACCATTCAACAGACAACCTGTCTTGGCCTAGCCAAAATTAAAGACTTAAACAAGCCGTCTGTTCCGAAGCCCATACCTGATAGTAATACCACTACAGATGTGGAGATAGACGTATCCCATATTTTACACCAAAACAGAACAAATTCTGATTGGAAAAAATGGTTGATCTGGCCCACAGACACAAATAACTGTCAAGATAGATTCCTGAACAAAATACAGGGGTTTAAACAGACCAGGCCAGACCCTAGATACTCCCAGAGACAATATCCAGGGATAGTTACAACTTACAGTGTAGGTAAACTCTGCCTCGAATGGCTTCAGAAATCCACACGGGCTGAAACTAAGCAACACTTGACTTTACTTAAAGACGGTGCTGACTTGCGTGATTTCATACTGGGACCACGCAAACAGCGTCAAAAACGTTTCATAGCGGCCGGTATATACGCTGCATACAACGAGGCTTGGAAAGAAACACAAATTGAAACAGCAGAAAAAATACGAGAAATTGATCGTATTAATTTGGAAAAATCACTTTCTGTTGAGGACAATGGGGTAACGACTCTGTCCTCCAGAATATATTCACTGGACAGTATTGTATCATCTGCTATTGATATAATAGAGCAGGACTTACTAATGTTACAACATGGTCAGTCCCAATTACGTTCTATTGTACAGCTTGGCTGGACGTTGCAAAATCTGCGTTCAGGCTACGTGCCATGGCATTTAATCAATGTAACGTCATTATTCTCTATCTTTAACCTTACTGATAAACAAATCAATTTGGCACAAAAAGGAGCAAACTATATGATTCTGAGCATTGAAAAACTTGAGAGATTACCATTGACAATGTCAGAAAGACCTGTCATTGAATGGATAATACACGGAATTATTACAATTCCGATTACAACTTTCCAGTTTAAATATTGCCAAGAGTATATACCAGCAGGCCAGTATGAAAGGTTGGGTAAAGGATACATCAAGTCAACATGGAAACTACCTTATACACACAAATGTTATAGTGAAAAGAAAAAAGAGGTATTCCTTAGTGGTAACAATTGTAAAAAATCACCAAATGGTACACTCCTGTGTCAAGGTATTAACTTACATGGAGCCTGCGAAGGGTCTTCAAATAACCTTTCATGTCACCTGCACGGCACTCCTGCAAAACAGATAGAGCCATTTTTCAGACAGCTTTCCAACGGCAGCTACGTTCTAATAAGTGACCATAGCTGTTGTGGCATGGAGCCAGGAAAAGCCTATCTCGTGAGCGTTAGTTCCATGGTCACTTGCTGTATTCAAGTATTGTATCCAAACAGCAATCCAGACATGGAGGCGGCAATATGGCCTCGTTTGAATATCTCTTCTATTTGAATTGATACTTTAAGCAGAATGAAGTCTATTCTTTTACAGATAACTGCCCCTTTAACCTCGTCCAAAGAGATGTATGATCTGCAAGTTGCAAGGACAGCAGCAGAGATACATTCCCTATTATCAACAAATTGCCCCGTACATTTCGCAGAAAAGTTAAGCCAAATTTTAAACATGTTTGATACCAGTGGCATCGCACATGTATTTAAGACAATTTTTTCGGGACTGTTAACACCCTTTGAAACAGTTCTGGGCATCTTTCCGAATTTTGTCCATTCTGTCTTCGGCGGTCTGCCTCTACTTTTGGGACTCGTAGCAGGAATTTTATTTTTGATCCTTCTGCTCCGATATGGCAAGCCAAGCCACAGACAAAACTCCAGCAACGATGGGAGAAACGATCCTAGCTATACGCTACCGGGACCGCATCACTAAAGTCCTCGGATTAGCCCGGCTAAGAGATCTAAGTGCAACCTGGTTTCTTTCATTCAGACCTATATGGCAAGATTGCATCTTACCCGTGCTTCGATGTCTGCTATGCGGAGAAGAATGCGTGTTGGACATTTGTCTTATACTACCATCAGTAGTACCAATGGATACAGATACCTTGCTGGGTCCGGTAACGACTCATGCATCGTGTTGTCCCCAGCGGCTACCTATTCTGATGACGGCATTCGTTGAGACTTCACCACTACGAGTAGGTGGTGGTGAAGTACGAGAGGAAAGCAGCACCAACAGGTACAACCTTCTGTGAGCATTGCTGATCCTGACATCGATGATAGCAATCATTTTCACATATGCACAATCTCAGCATTTTGGAACTTGGTCGAACTTTCACTTGATGTCGTAGACCAATTTTTTGCAAGCCTGTCTGAAATGATGTTCTCCCCTGAACAAAAAGAATAACTTTTTAAAAACAACGAGCACACAGTGTTCCCTGAACTCTGAATTCGGCCTTCAGTTTTTGATAAGCACAGCTACTGAAAACAATTGGAACTATTTTTTCCCTTGAGAGCGAATTTATTTTTTTTCCACTTCCAAAATATTTACCATTTTTCTGGCACAAAGTACTCTGCTTAAAGTAGAACTATTCTTAGAGAACAGAGCTTCTATTTTAGGAACTCTAGAGACAATATTTTACCTCAGCCTCTAGCACATGTACAGCATTTGTATAAATATGTGATGGAATGGTCTCAACCTTCTTTTCTGTATTAAGAGCCATTTCATGTGTAATTTTCGCAATTCATTCAGCTGATATATATATGCATTTAACTGAATGATAACACTGCTTGAAAAGCGTACAGTACCAATACTCATTTTCGTGTATTTACCATATACCATTTCAAATGTGATTTTTGTATTTTGGGGTGGGTTCTTAAACACACATGCATCGTTATGTTTAATATTGCTTAGTTTTTAGTAATGATGGACATTAATTCGTGGCGTGGGTGTTGTGTTTCTATCAAGGACCCTAATTCGATATTCCCGATTTATGCCCTTATGTGGCTATAATAAATAATATCCTTATAAAGGCATAAGAATCATATCCATATTTAGTAATAGCCCATGCAGTCCAAATACGGCAATGCTGCTCCCCTAGACTCCTAGAAAGTACAACGCGTTCTTTAAACAAAACAAACCTCCAGCAACCTGGGAATTCCCCATGCTTTTGTTTTGATTTGTTCTAGAACTCCTGCAAGCACTGAAAGAATGGCCAGTTCTTAGTGACATCTTTTATTGACATCTTATGTCCAACCTTACGTCAAACCCGGCACCTTTCAGGTATAAATATACCAACAGTTGCCTTAAGCAAACACACGGTGGTTTGGAGCAGAGCGGCTATCTACTTGCCCGAGAGCCCAGCTGATGCGAGAGCCCACGGACGCCACCCCGCCCTTTTGACGCACTGAGAAAGACGCTGTCTTTTTCTCCAGCCGAGAAAATCCAGCTCCGGTGTTTCCAGCCGCCTTTGCGGGGTGCTGGGATATCGAGTCCTGAGAGAAAGATACAAGACCTCCTTCATTCTAAGAACCCAGGTACGGAGCTGACTAAACCCTTAAGAGATCCTTGGCAAAAACCAACTTAACTTAAACTGCTACTTACTTACTCCTTCCCACGTATTAGGCTTAGGTCAGGTACACCGGGGTAGGCGTAGATTAGAAGCACCAGTTGAGTACGTTAGTCAATGTTTTTATGTATGTATATATTTTATCCATTTTAAAGTATCATATGGCTAAGAAACCATATCAATGCTTTTACAGTATTATTTTATAATACTCCTTTTACTGTACGCACTTTACTTTATAATAAGTATTGCAATTGTGGCAATTCATTTCTCTTGC
Source organism: Lissotriton helveticus (assembly GCF_964261635.1). Taxonomy (NCBI): domain Eukaryota; kingdom Metazoa; phylum Chordata; class Amphibia; order Caudata; family Salamandridae; genus Lissotriton; species Lissotriton helveticus. Next base: position 293,399,567 of record NC_136059.1, on the reverse strand, counting down.
ATGAGAAAGAAGACTGCTCAATAAATAACACCTTTTATTGAAAACGCCTGTCTCTCTATTTCTCTGCACTCTGGTGAAACTAAGTACGCACGATTGACTGAGTGAAATAGTTGTCTATTGTTTTCACACGACTCTAGAGATACACTCTTTATTCTGAGGGAGCAAAGTTGTCATGTTTATGGTTGTCAGAAGCTAATCCCTTCTTGTCTATCCAGGGAAGTTAAACTCCTCCTTGTTTACTCGAGAAAGTTTCTAGTGACCTCTGAGCTAGCTGGCAAAACTAATTAAGTCTCATACAGTCAGTAGAGACCTAGTCGACCTCAGTCCTACGTCTACACTACTGTTTATATTATTCCAATGCGCAGCGCCTATTGGGAATATAGGAACTACACAACACGGCCACATCGTACTCGTTTGGTGGGACTCCTGAAGTGCGATTCGTATAGAAAGCATTCCCAACGCGATTCGATGGGAATGCTTTCCTAACGAGATCGTAATCGACCCCTAAGTATTGACTGCACTATTAACAAATTTACTCCTAGACTTTGGGCCTGATTACGAGAATTGCCGCCCGATAAGGACCATGGTGGTTGGACTGCCACAAGACCGCCACCACTGCCAGGATCTGGGATCGCATGGGTGCAACGGTGGGGAAAGGAGCGATCTGGGGGAAAGGTGCAATCTGTGGTAGAGGTGCTGATGCCTGCACCACAGTGCATAGCTCGACCTTCCTTTACGTTTACATTTTCATGGGGGGGAATCCCGCCATGAAAAGGTTGGCAGCAGGGAAGGTAAGGGGTCCCAAACAGGGCCCCGGGAGGATTCTGCCCAGTGTGGGTAGTGGCTGGGGTCACATGTTGTGCCCCATATGCTTCCACTGTCATGTGCGCACTGTGCGCCATGCAGGACATGGTGCATGGCAACAGTGTGCGCACAATAGGGCAAGTGCAGCAGTGTGGCAGCATTGCCTTCAGGCTCTGTGTACCAGCCAAAGCATGCCACCGCTGTAAGACTGCTGCTGCCACACCGTCAGCCCGGTGGTAAAGTCAAAATCTGGCAGTCAGGATGCCACTGACTTGGATGCGTTCTCCCTACCACTGAAGCTGAGACCTGGCGGTTTCCACAACCAAGGTCATAATGAGGCCCGTAGTAAGTGTGTTACTTTTGGCTATTGACTATTTCTTATTATAAATTTAGACTTACATGTTTGCAAATCCTGAAACAGGGAATGGAACCAAATTTTAAGAGTGTAAAGTTACTACAGACAAAAAAGACCCTGAGGCACCATACATGGCCAACCACTGTTTAATGCAACACAATCCTATAGAAAATAATGGAAGAAGAGACTAGAATTCAAAACTAGAACCCCAAAGCAAATATTGTTAAAAAGATTTTATTTATTTTGATTTTTTTTTTAAATGTATAAACATATGTTAATGTTAAATAATGGCATAAATAAACAAATAAATATTTCATGTTAAAATATGTTATACATTTTGTAATTTAAGAATTCATTAAATCGTTTGATAATTTTTTCTGTAATTTGTGCTACATAATAAGTAAAAACAAATATTTTACTCTAGGTGTTTTGTTCTTAAAAGTAAATACTTAATTCAAAATTAAGGAAGAGTGAACTGCTAATTTTTCACATGCCAGCAGAGTTCTCCACCGCTGAGGCGGAGCTCTCAATATGGTATATTATAAAGAAAATTAAAAAAGGGTATGCAAAAATATTTGTATGTTGAATAGTAATCCAAATAAAATTTCTATATTTATTTTATGCCTCTATTTATTTTTAATGTACAACAAAATAAAAAAAGTCAAAGCACTACTAACTTAATTTTTAATTAAAAATGTAACTAATTTAAATATATTAAATTAAATTAAATAACAATTATTGATGAAGATTTATTTGAAAAAAAACATACAAATTGATTTTGTATTAAAAAAAACTTTATTTTATTATTTTTCTAAGAAAATTAAATGACCCTTTTTCTTTTAAATATGGTTATCAAAATATTTTGATGGCTTTATCAAAATATTTTACCATAAACTGAAATTTATTTTTCATTCATATATTCTTTTTAAACATTAGATTCAATTTATGAAATGTTTGAATAAATATATGTGTTATAACATTATTTCTGATGTGGTTCTATTTTAATTCCTTTCCTTCATAATGTTCTATGGGAGGATGTTGCAGTACTAGTGGTCGGCATTGTGTGGTGCTGGACTTAATCCAGTTCTGAGTTGAAGTACATTTACTCCTGAGGCTGTAGTAACTTTAACAGTGCGGTTTGTGAATAGAAATCGGCTACCTTTTTCAGGGTATGTTCCTCCCAAACCACTCCTTAGCCCTCCTGAGACCTCTCCTTACTCCTCCCTAAACACCTTCCGTTTAGGAGTAAATATTCCCCCTTTTCAAGTTCTGCGCACTGGTGCCTCCCACATTTACTACTGTGGGCATCATTATGATGTTGGTCGGAGTTGTCTCTGACAGTCACCATCGCAGTCTAGGGACCTGGTGCGGTCGCCTACTCCCATTTCTCTATGGGAGCTTGTACTATTGCCATAGAGAAATGAGCGATTATGTTAATCCCTACAGTGTGTGTACAGGACTCCAACCTGAGGCCGCAGGCATAAGGGGACCCTGCTAGGTGCCCCCAAAGTAACTTTCCGACAGGCTTTCCATGACATTGAAAGCCTGTGGGAAACCGACATTGTAATCCTGAAGGTGTAAACGCTGTTCTATTGGGATAACGTTCCAACTCGGTCGGAAGCCAGCCAGAATGACCATCCAGTTTCACTTTCGACCACCTAGATTGTAATTAGCAGGTCGGAAATGAAACCATAGATGTTGGCCAGAAAGCCTCCGACAGGAGATCAGAGGCTTTCCGACGGATATCGAAATAGGTCCCTAAGTAGTAAATGTACATTTGTTAGTATTTCCCTATAGAAAAGATAGGAGTGATGGTGGTGGACATTTACACCTTTTAGGTTTTGGAATTACATTTTGTAGTAGTGAATAGTACTACTGTAGTTCTACTTTACATAGTATAAAATACAGTTTGTGGTTTGGGTCCAAAAAGTATCACTAGAATCACCATTCTACCAAGTAAGTGAGGAAAAATGAATACTCTTGCTAGACTGTTTTGAAAATACTTGGGTTTGGGCCATGCATCATCCAGGGCAGCAGCGCCAAACCAAGTTTAACATAGCCTGGTGGAATGTGTAAAATAGTACACTAACCCAGGAGGCCAAAACTGAAGGTAGAATAACTCCAAGTTACTCTAAGAAGCAGCCAGCCTACCAATCCATTAACATTCTAAACTAATTAGCAGTGCTATCTAGATCTATGCCTAACCCTTTGCCTCAGGGAGAGTGGCCTGAGCAAGATGACAATATAGTGTTGTTGGAAGAGAGTGCCCCCACTGTGAGTCAAAATCGTGTTGCTGAGTGCCCAATCTGTACAGCAGACACCCCTCAATTTGCACGAACTATGAGGAAGACTTGGGGGTGAAGCAGACAGCGCCTGCTGACCACAATTCTTAGCAACCAGCACAGGGAATACAGGGGCTGGGGAGTGGCCATTGGTGATGCAATATGGTGGCTTGTGCATGATGGCCTACGAGGAGCACTTGGGTGTTTCCATTGTGCCACCTGTTAATATCACTCTGTGTTGGACCTGGTGGCTGCCCCGGTGGGAGTTCTAACAGTGAGCACTTGTGAAGCCTGCTGGGGAGTAGAGTGCAGCACTGGGCATTTGCTGCCCATTGTCTCAAGGCCTATAACCAGCTGGGAAGCCTCAATGGGTTGATCTATAGTACCTGAGAAGTCCCGGCCTACTCCCCTTATCAAAGCACAGGTAGAGGCACTGCCACTTCCCACTGCTTATCAACACAGACCCAGTATTACTGGGTTAGAGGATTACTGGGTTAGAGGATAATTTCCTCCATGCCCCACTGGATCCTTCACAGGTTTGCTTTATGCTGTTTTGTGTGGCAGGAGCCAGCCTCCTTCCGTGACTAGGATATATATTGAGTTGATCTCCTCCCTGAGAAGCCCTGATATAGACCTGGGGATACTAGATTGAAAGACCACCTATTTCATCTATAACAGTGTGCACAGCCTCTAGTGCTATAGGGTGGAAGTGGGGGTAGTCCTACACTAGTTTGCACCGACAGTGGTATGTAATTGAATGTGGGACCTTCCCTTCCTACACTACATTTTAGTGCAGACCAGGCAGTTCTGTGGGGCCCTGAAGCTCCCCTGCCTTACGCCCTTCTCTCACCCCTCACCTGGAGAAGTGATCTCACCCACAAACTACTCCTTTCGGGGAAAGTTATGTCTCGCCTGATCGACTTGAATACATTGCTAACCCTCCCTGCTACTGGAGGTTATGATTTTGCAGGGCCTCTTGTGCTGCTATAGCTGTATGACATTGCCAGAGGTCCTGAAGCAGGGGCTGTGATACGTTTCACAATGAGTAAGCCCCAGGGTAACCTTCATACACTACAAAAACACATTGGGCCACCCACTGACCAATCAGAAGATGCATGTACAGGCAAACAAACAATAGAACGGCCAGCAGCTGTACACATAATGGCCCCAGAAATTCCTGACAAATTTCATTCAATATTAAGAGCAATAGAAATCTCCCTTCAAGCCCTAGAAGCTAAAATAGATAGGGCCCGATTCACAGAACTAACTGAAGACAAAATCCTAAACTTACTACTTTTGGTATTCACAGAATGCACTTACTACTTTTGGTATTCACAGAATGCACTTACTACTTTTGGTATTCACAGAATTGATTTACAACTACTAACTTTACGTCCGCACTCGGGCCGGAGATTCCGGCCCGTAGGTCGGACTTCTGGCCCGGAAGTGGAGATTACGGCCATGGCTAAATGTTTGCCACGGCCGGAATTCCCACTTTCCCACCTCCGGGCCGGAATTCCCACCTCCGGGCCGAAAGTCCCACCTCCGGGCCGAAAGTCCCACCTCCGGTCAGGAAGTCCTACCTCCGGGTCGGAATCTCCGCCTTCGGGCCGGAATCTCTGGCCCGAGTGCGGACGTAAATTTAGTAGTCATAAATCCATTCTGTGAATACCAAAAGTAGTAAGTGCATTCTGTGAATACCAAAAGTAGTAAGTTTAGGATATTGTTTTAAGTTAATTCTGTGAATCGGACCCTTAGTGTCGCTATTAATTTAAGCCTCTTTAGAGCAGCTCATACTAAGCTTGCTGATAGAGTGATGGAGGAAGAAACGGCTATGGCAAGCACAAAGCCGACTGTACAGGAACAAAAGCAGCAGACTTTCAAAGATGGATGGGAACTCTGGAGCTAAATTCAGAAGATCCAGATGGACATTCCAGAAGGGACAACATTAGGATTGTTGGACTGCACAAAAATACAGGGGGCCCCAGCTTAGACTTATTCTTTGAAAAATGGTTGGAGGACTGAATGGACCTGGGTGTCTGTCACCTTTATTCTCGATTGAAAGGGTGCATAGAGTGACAGCAAAGCCTGATAAACGAAGACTTCCCCCACGACCTCTAGTTGCAAGATTTGTGAACTAGCGAGATAAGGATAATATAATTATAATATACTGCAACTGGCAAGAAGGAGTGGCCTGAAAGTGGTAAAGGGAAGTAAAGTATTTTTATATACTAACTACACTGTAAAAGTCCAGAAACAGCAAACCTCATTCTTTGAAGTTAAAAGGAAACTTTGAATGTTTGGCTTCAAGTTTATCTTGTAATATTACAAGTGAACATTAAAAAGGGCATGGCAAAGTATGCTTCTTCTTTATATTGGAATGTTGTTTATACTATATATATAATATATATTAATGGGGGGGCATGGCCAAGTGGGCTACGATGGCGGACATGCTCTGCTGAGGCTTTGCTCCCAGGCTTGAAACTCGCCCGTTATACCGCATCGCAACTCGCCGAAAATCGGCACCCTACTGCATGAAAGCGAGTGATATGTGATTCCGGAGGCTGCACACTGCTTTAATGCGGGATTCCTGAGAGAAATGATCTAGCTCGGCTCTGGCCTTGGACACAAGATGGCAACCGTCCTTCCCCGGGGCTTCCACACGATCAGATGAGCCTGTGGCTGGCCGCAGACCCCTACAACTCGATCACAGGGCGCAGCACTGCCCGGGAGAGGCAGCTGGAGGGCATGCTTCCTGCTAATACACCCCGAGATTACATAAGTACCCTGCGGGAGGCACCGGGAGCCGGATCATCGACAGGGGGGTGCCTCTTTTTTCCACTGGTAGGATCTTGACACAGAAAGGGGCCTGACTTTTGCCACCTGCCACCATAGAAGTGAGGAGTGATCTGTTGTTCCCTACTTGAAGTCGGCAGGCAGGGGGCTCTCCAATTTATGTAATCCTGCTACAATTCCTGATGCCCATCTCCCGTCGGAAATGTCTGACTCCAAGATGGCACTCAATGGTCCTAGCGGCTGCCGCGAGGTGAGAACACTGTGGCCCCGGATCCAAGCGTCGTCGCCCATCGCATGGAAGGAGGCCGCTGCACCCTGTGTAGACTGCTGCAGAGGAAGGCAATCTAATGCACCATCAGCTGTGCTGGACTACTGACTTTGCCTCAAGACCCGCCTGACTGTAACATGGCGGATGTAGCGGCTTGAACGCCTGAATTGGACTTGAGTCCTTGCAACTTCCCCTCCCAGCACCAACTAGCAAGCACCCAGGATCCCCCTGACCATACTTGACTCTGCAAGGACTGAGGGATGGAGGATACCATGAGGAGGGGGAGGTGTGTCTCGGCTGGTCCCCCCTGTCCGCCCTTGCGGATCAGGCCCCCTAGTGTGAGGTGTGACACAAAACTCGAGAGAGGCCCTGAGAGGGAGCAAGCAGCAACCCGGATCACTTCACGACATTCGTGAAGGGAGGCGGTGAGCGTAAGCGCGAGGAGCGCGGGTACGATTAGGGGAGCTCGCTGAGAGTGTGCCAACGAACCTTTGCCGCCACACTGCCTTGGGAGGGTGGCCGGGCTGGAAGTAGAAGAGCATACTTTGGGATCGTCTGTGAGAGCCTCCTTGATCTCCCATTGACATTGCCTCCTTTGTCCCCCCTGGCGCATTTCTGCAGGTAGCAGTCGTCCACGGGGTCACCAGGATTGTTGAGGGCGCACCCCGGAAATTGGTGTAGTTGCTACACTCAATCCAGATATGTGAGATGCCCAGTATACAGACCAGTCTCCCAAATACCACAATGGGGAAGCCAAGAGCCCTGTCGAGCGCGACAGTGCTGGAGATCATGCCGGAAAATGTCCAGAGCACCCGATCCTCATCTCAGGCTACAGCACCATCGCCGGACCAGTCCTTGTCGGATCAACTGGATCAAGTACTGGCAGCCATCGAACACTCCCGAGTGTCCATGGAGGAAAGGCTAGGCACCCTGGGTACTGACATCAGCCTCCTACGCGACGATCATCGCAAGCTGGCTGAAAAAGTTGCAGATGAAGAGAAGGTGATGGCTGCTGTACATCCCACAGTCAAGGTGCACCACAAGACTTTGCAAACCTTCTTAGGCCGTATGACTACCATGGAGGAGCGAGTTGATGATCTTGCAGGGCGCTCAAGGCGTTGTAATATTCGCATGCTGGGGCTTCCGGATGGTATCGAAGGCACTAATCCGGTGGAGTATATGGAAACGTGGACGTAATCCTTCATTCCTAGTAAGTAAAAAATGCTTTTAAATGTTTGTTGCGTGTGTGCTTGTGAGAGTGTGTTATGTGTGAGAGAGTGCATATGTGTGAATTTGTGTGTATGTGTAAGTGTGTGTGTGTAAGAGAAAGTGGAGGTCAAAAGATGTGTGATGTCACTTCCGCTACCCCTGGTATTTCCGTGAATTGGCGTTAATGCTTGAACTGTGTGTAAGATGCACAAAATATGCAACATTAATCATGGTTGCTAGATACCACATGACTAGAATGATAATAAGCACTAAGAACGAGGGGCCATTTAACACAGAAGCTACTGCTGTGGCCATTGCCACCATTTGCATAGGATAGCTGTAAAATACACGTAAGAGCATGGGAGATCGCTGGTGTAAGGACATTGGATGACCTAATGAGGGTTGGCTCCTCACGTTTCAGACACTCAGGCCCTCAAGTCAAAGTGTTGTACAAATCCTGCCATTGAATGCAATATTGGGAGTGATTAAAAAATGTGGGGCTCAAAATCGAAATTCCCAATAGTATATTTGGTATTGGATGGCACGCTAACAATGGGCAACTTGCTCAGAGCAGCGGTGACACAGATTTATGGAGCATTAGCAGCAGTAACGAAAATGAAGATGTTGGCATTAAAAGAAATATGGACAGAGGAAATACTAAATGCATATAAGATAGTGATTGGCTCAGGGTAATGGCTTACCCAGCAATGGAGCAGGTGAGCCACGAGTGGCAGTGCGCTCCACAAGTAACATTATTATTATTATTATTAGTATTACTATTATTATCATTATTATTATTATTATTATTATTATTATTATTATTATTATTATTATTATTATTATTAATAATAATAATATTATGATTATTATGATGATTATTAATGATGATGATAATAATATTATTTTTTATTATTATTATTATTATTATTATTATTATTATTAATAATAATAATAATAATAATAATAATAATAATAATAATAATAATAATAATAATCCTAATGATAATATCAAGTGAAAACAGAATGTACATCTTGAGCTGATTATTCTCTATCGAAATATACTTACAATGTTGTTGTTTTATGTGTATTTTTAAAGCGCACCATCACCCACGAGGGGTTCCTGGCACTGAACAGGTCAAGATGGGTACAATAGGATAGCACCACAAAAAACTTTCTAAATTCAAATCTACATGCCCTAAAAGAAAAATAATTAAAAAGGAACTATTGAAAAGTTCCACCACGGGAGTCGTCTGTCTCACCCTTTCTCTTCATCATCTGCATGCTCCCACTGGCCCATATATATTATGGATTTGTCGAGTCCACATCTAAATGTGTGATATGACACACAATTTAACATGCATCTAACCAATGATCCAGGAAACCAGCTAGCAGAATGCCTTGAGAACATGTTGCATTGGATGAGAGAACTTTCTTTGTCAGAATGGAACAAAAACAGAAATCCTGTTTTGAGAGGTATTAACTGTACATAGTCCAGAAACCTTGGCAACCATCATTAATGCCACAAACGCAAGAAACTTGGGGATTGTCGTCAACATTGATGTCATTCTATACCACAAATGAATGCAGTAGTTAATTGCACAAACTATCAGTTATCCATACTATGGAAATCCTCCTGTTGCAAACAACCACAGAATGAAGTTGACGAGCTCCTTAGTAATGGGCTGTCTGCACTATAGGAAAAGCATGTACACTGAGCTCATAGAAAGCTCACTGATGGATTATAAGGCATACATAGTCAGTTGCCACACTATGCCACTCTATGGTGCGTGGAAACACCTGCCGCAACGCCCATGAAATACCTCCTGAGTGAAGAGTAAGGCAACGCAGCAATTTGCGCTGCCTTGCCTAAGTCAATATCTATGAGGCCATTCAAAGCCACACAAAGTGGCCTTGCTTGGCTTTATAGATATGATTTCAGGGTTTGCAGCACCGGAGAGTCACAAAAAGTGACACTCCAGACGTGCAAAGGACTCATAAATATGCCTGAAAGTGTTTACAGCATGATGCAGAACTCTAAATTTTCGGAACATTAACATGTTTGATTATCATTTTATAGACTTAGGGGCTGATTACAATGGCGGAAGGCCTGTCACCGCCAGCCGTGCAGTGGTGGGCCCTCCGCCATCAGACAGCAATTTTCCCCTGTCTCATTATGATGGCGGGGGAATCGCTTTCCGAACGCGTTGGTCGCAAAGACCGCCCGCCACCCTTCCGCCATAGACAATTGTACCGATTGCCTGGCGGAGTAGTCAGCATGCCTAAAATGGTGCCAAATTACGATGCTGGCTCTAGCCAGCCTTTCCATGGCAGCGAAACCGCCATTGAAAGGCTGGAGGGGATTGGTTTTGGGGGGCCGTTGCGGGCCCCCCTTGTGTTGGGGGGAGGTGGTGGTGCACTGGGTCGGGTACCCTTGGTACCCACCTGCATTTCCATGCAATAAGTGGTAGGCACCGCGTGGTGCTTGCCACGTAGTGCAGGTAAATGCACTACATGCAGTTTTGGCATTGCGGCGAGTGCTGCAGCCGGCACATGAAAGGTGGGCGGTCCCAATCCCTGTTACGATGGCGGGCAGACTCAAGTCCGTCCGCCATCGTAGTCACCCCGATAATAATGATAACAATGATCATTCATTACTAATTTAGCACTTTTTGTTTGACCTCGAAAGGACTAAAGGCTAGAATTTAAGTCCATGTACACCTGACATTTTGCTGCTGATGCATTAGTCCACTGAGCTATCTCACTGCTTTGGAATGTTGATTTTGATCGTAAATGCAAGCATATTCTTTGAAGACATATGTCGTGGAAGATTGTGAAAAAGAAAAAATGCGCGTATTGACCATTTTTATCAGGTTTGCGAGCACGTTGTAGCACTACAGAGCCGAATTATTACTGGAAAATGTATGATGGAAATCCGACAAAATTCCTTGTACGCCCTATGTTAGTGTCTACCCGTTTACTCAGCTATTAGGAAAGCATTGTTAAAACCTATTTAAACGACAGGAATAGTTGTGCTTTGTCAAAAGGAAAACCTTCTTTTTTACGTCTTTCTTAAGGAGGTTAATAAAGTAGTAATTGATTTTACACATGAGACGCTAAAGCTGAGTGCAGAATTCCTTCAGGAGATGGTAAATGTTAATTTCTGATACGGTAAACCACTGTAACTCTTTCCTTCTCTGCGAACTCGGGAAGGGTGCATCAACTGTGACTAAAGTGTCAAGCAAAAGGAATTAAATTGTTATTGCAAAGGAATGTGTTCTCACATTGCATACATCAGGTGCACAATACAAATTAATTGCAGTGAATGTCTCGTAAGATTAAATATTAGCATCGGATGTGATTAATATAACATAATTTCATTATTTTCCGAGAATTATGATGAGGCGCTTCACGTTACTGCGATTTAGGAAGATGAAACATGGAAGCCATAAATACTAATTTAAACATAATTGTGCGGAATTCTAAATGACTCTGGGGTTGCTGCAGGGTTGTTTTATTTTGAACCTTAGGATTTCTGCTCTCTCCTTGCCTGTGGCCTGCTGAATATGCTTTAGGTGTCTGTGATTTTCTAAAAGGATATCCTTTTGTGTTCCCTGTACAAATACTGTGGACCAGGTTTATGAAGGGATTACACTGTCCGTGCATTACGCAGGCTGTCACAAGGGCAACACAATCCCTAAACCAGATTTACCAAGCAATGCAAGGCCACCATGGTAAAGTGGAAGGTGTTCTGTGGGTGGAGCATTGTTGTGCCCACACAACCTCCCATGGATTCGGGCACATTCCCAGATTTACCAATACTAATAAACCAGGAAATGTGTCAAAATGTTATGTCTTCCCAGGATGGGATACCGATATATTTTTCCCCGCAGCAGCAAATTCTGTTTAGCAGTCCTTTGCAGAAATTATATTTGGCCTTGTGCAGCTCTCGTTGGCTCTAGCTTGCAGCTTCGTCCTGCTGGAAGTTTTCAACTTCCAGAAAAGAGTCCAAAGCGTGGAAATCTTTAGAGTGCCTTCGTACACCGGCTCCCTGAAATCAACGCCTTGTCCTAGGACACAGCCTGCAGGCTTGTCCCGCTGAACTTTATTTTCTCAGACTATTTTTACTGAAATATCTTTCATTATTATTATTATTATTATTATTATTATGAGCTTATAAAGCGCACTTATACCCAAGGGCGTCCTAGCGCTGCAAACTGACTCCCTAGAGCACATAAAGATCTAATCCCTGAATAACCAGGTCTTAAGCCCCTTTCTGAAGGAGAAGAGCTCCGACACATCCCTAAGATGAGTTGACAGGCTATTCCAGGCCTTAGCTGCTCCATAGGAGAAGCTGTTTCCTCCCCAACTGGTCTTTTTTATTCGTGGCACCACAACTAGCCTGCCTTCCGCCGAGCGCAAGACTCTCCCTGGCACGTACCATTTGAAACACCTACTCAAAAACTCTGGGTCACTGCCCATCAGAGCTTTAAAGACAATACACAGTGCTTTAAATTGTGCTAGTCATAACTGGCAGCCAATGCAGTTGCCGAAGTCCCTCACGTATCGAGACAAACCTTGGGGTCCCTGTCAGTAGTCTTGCCGCCGCGTTTTGTACCAATTGCAGTCTTTTTTCTGTTTTTTTTTAAGATTCAGGTACAGACTAATACAGTAGTCCAAGCGCGATAAGATGAGGGCTGAAACAGCTGTCCTAAAACCTTCGACAGGAAGAAAAAATGTAATTTTCCTCAGAATCCTAAGGATGTGGAAGCAGGACGAACCCACTCCACTAAGCTGGTCTCTGAAATCAAGATTCTGATCCACGATAACACCCAGGTTTTTTGCCTTACCAGTGGGGACTGGTGGCTTTCCCAATGCCTCAGGCCACATATCAGGGGTCCAGATGTTTGGGCTGTTCCCAAATATGATGACCTCGGTCTTCCAAGCATTCAGTTTGAGGCAATTGGAGTCCATCCAGCCAGCCAGATCCTTTAGACAATCATGGCATCTCGCTGCCATAACCCCTTGGGACCCTTGTTGAATGGATAGCAAAATTTGGGTGTCATCTGCGTAGGATGTAATTTGCAGACCAAAGGATCTTTTCAAGGCCGCCAGAGGGCTGACATAAACATTAAAAAGCGTAGGGCTCAGGGAGGACCCATGCGGCACCCCGCAAGGGAGGGCAAAAGGTTTAGATTTGTCCGACCCCAAGTCAACCGTTTGGATTCTGTCAGCCAGGAAGGGTTTCAGGATGCTCCAAGCCAGCCTCCCACCCCCGCCATTGACAGCCGGTCCATCAACACCCCATGGTGGACCGTGTCGAAGGTGGTCGACAGATCCAACAGAATCAGTACAGCCATCCCTCCTTGGTCCACCGCAGCTCTAACCTCCTCAGTGGCCTTGACAAGGGCCAATTCCGTGCTGTGCCCAGCATGAAACCCAAACTGCGTGGGGTCAAGAGCCTTAGTCCTCTGAAGGAAAGTGCTTAGTTGCCGTGTTATAGCCTTTTCTAGCAGCTTGGCCGGAAGCAGGAGTTGGCATATTGGTCTGTAATTGTTCAGATCGTTTTCCTACAAATTGGGCTTTTTGAGTAAGGGAAGTATTGAGGCGAATTTCCACCTCCTAGGATACTTAACCTTTTCGATTATGTTTTTAAACACGGAGGTCAGAGTGGTTGCGGTGAACTCAGGACAGATTTTTAGTACAGCAACTGGGAAAGGATCATTAGGGGATCCCGACCGAGCTGCACACAATATATTGCGGACTTCAGCGATCTGTAGAGGACTAAAACCCTCCAATCTATCCGATGGCAACCTCTGTGATTCAAGGCTGTTTGCCGCTACCTCCACCTCCCCATGCGCCTTGGAAAAGGAAGATAAAAGCCCCTCAACCTTATTCCTAAAAAAGAAGGCTAAGGTTTCACACAGTGCCAGTCTGCCGTGTGTGCTGGGTTTAGTGGGGATAGTCAGTTTAGAAATAGTTCTGAATAATTCTCTGGAAGAGGAGGTGGCCTTCAGTATCTGCTTGGAGAAATAGGCTTTTTTAGCCTCAGATATCAGTTTCTTATATATATGGTAAGGCTCTCTTTATACTTTTCTTTATTGTTAGTGCTATATCCATTTCTCCAGATCCTCTCAAGCCTCTTAAAATCTGATTAATGCTTTTGCAGAGAGTCAGAGAACCAAGGGGCAGAGGGCTGAGCTCGCCTAGGAGTAAAAAGTTTTACTGGCGCAAATCTATCACATGCGCTCTCAATCCACCTTGAGAAACTCTCCTCTGCCTCATCTACATTGGCGGGAAGACTGGGACTATTCAAGGTCAGAAACTTGCCCATCTCCGCCCCATCTATATTTTTCCAAGCCCGAACGGCTCAAGTGGCCCGCCAGCCATTCGGAAAGGCCTCATAATCCCTTAAGGATGGTGTTTCTGCCATCAGGATTATGATGGCACTTTCCAACTGCAGTTCCATGTCGGCCTTACTGACATGGAAATGCTGCATGGAAGTATCTTTGGGGCTCCTAGCAGGGCCCCTTTCCCCCTGGTCCTCCGGATGTGACCCTGTGGGGCACCTATGGTACCCCCTTTACATCCCTACACCATGTGGCAGGCCCGCCGCACAAGCTCCCATTGAGACAATGGAAGTTTGCGACTGCACCATAGGGCCGGTTAGGATATAGAGTGGAACACCTCCTCCCTACAGTCGGAATCTCCTTGACTGTGTCAGAACCCTTCCGACCAACTCGATCAATTTACATTGCGCCCGACTGATTACGATGCTCGTGGTCAGAATGTTAACCGCGCAGTCATTCTGAATAGGTTCTGACTGGCTCTCGGAGAATTTGTTTTGGTCAGAACTGCCTCTTACACCTCTATGAACAAAGTATCTGATTGCGCTATTATTATGCCGATTTCCAACAGCCTTTCTGAGTCGGCCTGCCTGACATGGAAAGGAAGTTGGAAGGTGACTTTGGGGGCCCCTTGCAGGGCCCCCTTCATCCTGTGGCCTCCGGTCGGGGGCTGAGGGCGTACCTTAGAGACCCCCCTGTAAAACCCTGCACTGTGTGGCAGGCACCGTAGGGTTCCTGCAACAGGGTGCAGGGTTTTACATACACACACACACACCATTTCACCATAGGAGGTTGAGTTGTTGGGCGTAACGCGAGCTTCCACAGGAAACAATTGGACGAGTGTTCGGTTGCATCGTAATCGGTGAAACAGAACCGCCGAGCGCGAGTCGGTCAGTCCCAATTCTGAGATGGTGTTGGCTGGAAAGTTTCTGCACTACATTGTAATAAGCCCCCATGTGCAGTGGCATCGGAATTGCGGTGTGTCGGAACCACCGACCAGAGGAGCGTCGGTTCCTAATCCGCTACGATGTTGGTCAGAGGCAACTCTGACTGACATCGTAATCAGGGCCTTAGTTGGCTGGATGAGGTATTTCCTCAAGGTTGAAATTTAAGGGATGTAATTTTGAGATAAGAATTCTGTAATTTACACTCTATGATGTTGATTACGAAAAAGCTATATTAATGATGGAGTTGAGACAAAATATCGAGTTGGAAATATTGACTTGCAGAAGTATCGAGTCAAAAATATTGTGACATGGAAACATTGTCAGCAAGAATATCATCATCAAGAATATTGATTTTAATGTAAGTAATATCTATTTTTTTTTTTTTTTTGAAAACCTTTATTATATCGTTCAACACAAAATACAGAAGTAGCCGTGCATCGACAGGGGCCGGTCACCACATGTATGCAGAACGTATCAGGAAATCCAATAACACAGCTCTTCAGCCGACAACCCATGGGTCCGGCAGCGGTAGAGGATAGACGATGTATTGAAAACATTTCGAGATCAAGGATATGCCTAAGGTTTCATTTTATATTTAACCCCCCCCCAAAAAACAAGATAAAGAAGAAGATACAGGATATCCGGAGCTACACACTGGAGGTATAAAAATGCGGGTAGGCGTTTAAAGGCAGTCATGGATCAAGATAGACCAACAGTAGAAATGCAAGCGCCAGTATGTTCACTAAGGGAGAAGAACAAAGCTACCTATCTATCATCATAACCACCCACCCCAAAACCCGCCCACTCATATGCTGCAGGATGAGATCGAAAGTATCGCTACCGGACCCTGCGAGAAAAAAGAAAAGGGTCCATAGAACACAACAAAGGCAAATTAACAAACCCCCCCGCACCCCCCACCCTGCACCCCTGCAATGGCTACGGCCTACCCCACTAGCAGCGTGCCTGTCGCCCAGCGGAATACCCTAAAGAGAGAGAAAGAGAAGAAAGAAGGGGCCATAGAACAAAACAAAGGCAAAAGAACAAACCCCCCCCACCACCCTGCACCCCTGCAATGGCTACGGCCTAACCCACTAGCAGCGTGCCTGTGGCCCAGAAACGTCCCTAAAAGAGAGAAGGAAAGAAGCGGAGGAGGAGAGACAAAAAAAAACCACACTCCCGGACTCCCTTACCCTCCACCAGACGCAACCACCCGGAAACAAGTGCAAAATAAATGTAGCGAGATGCACAATCAGTCCGGGAAGTACGAAACATACCACCCGACTCCCGCATTTCACAGGTCACAATCCCAGCAGCAGATTAAATTATTTTCACGTATCCTAAAAAGTCCCACAAGTTAACCCTGGCCAGTACGAATGTCCGCTGGAGCACTTATAACCCAGGCCACTGCAACAATGAGAGAGGTAAAGTTTTCATGAAAGTTCAAGTCAGTATGAGCAAGCCAAATAAAGGATAAAAGTCCACGATCTCTACAGAGCAAGCGAGGAAAAGCGTGGAAGGATAATAAAACTTTCCAATAGTCACAGGTGATCTCGTTAAGGCAGTCAAAGTTGTCCATAGTGATATTCGGCGAGATAGGGTTCAAGCAAGG
The DNA here is from genome assembly GCF_964261635.1 of Lissotriton helveticus. Taxonomy (NCBI): domain Eukaryota; kingdom Metazoa; phylum Chordata; class Amphibia; order Caudata; family Salamandridae; genus Lissotriton; species Lissotriton helveticus. Next base: position 293,382,953 of record NC_136059.1, on the reverse strand, counting down.
GACGCTGACAATGTCCACGGGCGCGCGATCTGTCTCATAGGAATCAGCAGCGCGAAAGGGATCCGGCGTCTGCACAGGGACCTCGAAGTTGGATACACGATGTTTCACTGGTGGCACCGCTGGCTGCGATGATGGCAAAAAGCCGCTGTCCGGTCTCCGGCAAAGATCATCCATTGTTACCGACAGTGCCTGGTAGTTGACGATGATCTGTGAGTGGAGCGCTCTAATGGCCGCCATTACGGCGCACAGCGGTGGTGTGTCTTTCGTCCCCTCCATCTCCTCTCGTAAGCAACAGATCAGGTTGCAGACCCCGGAGGCCGGCTACTCTGGGGAAGCAGGCAAATCTGGAGCGGACACCAACCAAGGGCGCTCTCACCTCACAATTGTGCACCTTTGCCGCTGGTCGGGGCTCCCGTCCGCACCCCCCCGACAAGCTTACTATGTCTCCGGGCGTCGGATACAGGGCCGCAGCAAACGATGTGTCACGCCGTGGCGTGTGCGTTGCAGGCAGGATACAAAATCGCCGTTTAAAACAGGTAGATTATGTCCCCGTTCGGGAGACCGGACAAAGCCCAAGGTTCACAGCCGATGTTGTTCAATTCCAGCCCGGATGGGTTAGAAATCGAGGCCCCCGGCTTCCACTCCCAGGTAGGCCGAAAATGAAACACGGCGTATCTCCGTCATCCGGTGTGAGAAAAAGTTCGGGATTGCGCCTTCAGAGTCAGTCACTCCTCATATATACGGGAGTCCGGTTGGAAAACAGGATAACTTGCAGGATATACGAGCTGCTGGCGGAGGTCTGCGGAGCCGGGAGCTTATGCGGCCATCTTGCTTGCTAGCGAGCTCCTCCCCCAGTAATATCTATTTTTAAACTATTAAAATCATTAAAATGATTACAAAATATAGGGGCCAATTACGATGCGGCCCAGAAAGGCTCCGATCGATGGTCGGAGCCTTTCCAGGCTGTAAACAGCACCCGCTACAATGTTGAAAATGCATGTTGTGCATGGCATGCACAACGTGACAGGCACGTGCCTGCCACCTTGTGAATGCCAATGTATGGGGTACCATGGGTACCCCCTAAGTGCAGACCTCCACACCCCAACCCCCTCGAGGGCCTGCAACGGGCCCCCAATGTAAACTCCGCATGCATTTCCATGGAGTCTCCGCCATCGAAAGGCATTCCACCGCACACATCATAATATGGATGGCAGTGCCTGCAAGGCACCACCACCATATTAAGGACCTTTTCCACCCGGTGGGCAATCGTGACAATTGCCTGCCAGCGGAAAAGTGGCAGACAGTCTTTCCCTCTGCCGCAGTACCCCCGCCATGCTAATGTGGTGGGGGTAAATGGCCGTCTGGCGGGGTGTTTTGGACGGGTGGATCGCTACCGCCGGTCGGGCGTTGTCGATCTGCCCGCCATGATACTAGGCCCCATAGTTTTTATATAAAAGTATTCTTTTATATGAAAACTATTTTGGGATTTAAATGTTAGTAATGTTTATAATTCTTTATGATATAAATATATATATATTTAACATTAGGGGTATCATTAGGATGGCGTGCAGACAAAGTCCGCCCGCCATTCTCACGGTAAAAGGGACCACCCGCCATAAGGGCTGGTGTCTCCTGGGGGCAATTAGGATGCACCCGCCACAGTGGCGGGCGGATCCTGCATTTCTGGCTTTGTGTTGGGCGGTGCACTCAGCACAGCCCGCCACAATGCCTGAAAGGCATGTTGTGCACTTCCATGCACAACATGGCAGGCACCGTGTGGTGCCTGCCATATTGTGCATGGAACTGCTGGGTGGTACCATAGGTCCCCCCATGTGCATCCACACCCTCCGAGTACCTGGGGGCCCGCAAGGGGCCCAGCGGTCAATTCCCGCATGCCTTTCCGTAGGGCAATGCCGCCACGGAAAGCATCTTTCCGCACCCATCTTAATATGGCTGGCGGTGTCTAACAGACACGTCACCATATTAAACCCTTTTCCGCCCGGTCAACTCGTTGACCGGGCGGAAAAGCGGCAGATGGTCTTTTAATCCCCCGCGGCCCTCCGCCATAGTAATATGGCGGGGGGAAATGGGTGGCGGGCAGGTCTAGTCATGGGCGGATCGCCACCGCCATGCGGGCAGTGGCGATCCGCACGTGATCCTAATGGGCCCCTATGTGTTTATTTTAAGTAATTTTTTACATGAAATACATTTGTATTTTTTTATATTTATTTTTAATTTTGAAATTATGTTATTGTTTTGCAGAGAATTGTTTCGTTTCTAATGCAGCAGTGACTGCAGTGGGAATATTATTATTTTTTCCTTCTGCAATCACACCCTTTCCCAAGTGTTGCAATGACTGGAGTGATAATAGTAAATTTTGCCCCTTCACAGTCCAACACTTTCCCTACTGTTGCTCTGACTGGAGTGGGAACATTACATTTTACCCTTCTGCAATCCAACACTTTCCCTACTTTTGCACTTATTGGAGTGGAATAGTACATTTTATCCCTCTGCAATTGAACACTTTCCCTACAGTTACACTCAGTGGAGAGGGAAAAGTATATTCTATCCCTTTGCAATCTAACACTTTCCCAACTGTTGCACCTATTGGAGTGGTAATAGTAAATGTTACCCCTCAGCAATCCAACACTTTCCCTACTGCTGCATTGTTTGAAGTGGGAATATTCCATTTTACCCCTCCACAATCCAACACTTTCCCTACTTTTGCACTAATTGGAATGGGAATAGTAAATGTTATCCCTCCGCAATCTAACACTTTTCCTGCTGTTACACTTTGATTGGAGTGGGGATGCTCAATTTTATCTCTCTGTAATCTAAAATGTTTCATTGTGTTGTATTAATTGTAGTGCTCTGTAATACAACCTTTTATCTAATTTTACATTTATTATAGTGTGAGTAGTACTTTTTACCTTTGTGTGATGTAACAATTGTATTACTATTGTGTTGTGTGAGGTTGGAGTAGCACATGTTATATATTATTAGTATACAAATTTGTTTATTTTTCTATAAATTGTAGTGGAAATGTTATATGATTTAATTTTGATATTTAAAAATGTCTTTTACATTGCTTTAATTTATATCATTATGTATTTTGTTTAAAATAATAAAATGTATAATTATTAATCTTTTTTATTTGTAAAATAGTTGTATTAAATTGTACAAAAGTTTGTTGTTTAATTTAAAATTTTAATTGAAGTGCTTTGCTTTTTGATTCTGTTATTGGCATATATAGATAGAGGACAAAGAGCACTCGCATTGGGCATTCAACAAGATCGGGAAGAGAGTGGGTACAAACCCCAATCCATATTCATTCCACAAATGCCTTGGGACTCCATAGACGCCTTTTCTGAAGCCATGACTCAAGATCTGATGCGGTACAGGAAAGGCAATCATCCTATACAGCATAACATCACAGAGCAACAAAAAATGGCCCTTCAAAGTCTTATGAAGGATGAAAAAATCATCATTAAACCTTCAGACAAAGGGGGCAATGTCGTAATCCTCACCAGGGAGTACTATAGACTCGAAGCATTGCGCCAATTATCTGACACCAAGTTCTATGTAAAGTGCACCAATGAGGTATACTTGGAGAGTATCCGGAACTATGATAAACTTATAGGGAAATGGCACAATCAAAACATGCTAAGCAAAGACGAATTTCTCTACCTCCGGACATCTCAACCCCTCATACCTACCTTCTACCACCTGCCAAAATTGCATAAGGACAGCTTGCACCCCCCAGGCCGTCCTATCGTGTCATCGATTGGCAGCCTCACCGAAAGCATGTCCCGATTGATTGACAAATTTTTGTTTCCCTTGGTCCTGACATTGCCTTCTTATGTACGGGACACCAAGGACTTCCTGAACTCCATAAGGAATATCAATTGGGACAAGGACTGTCTGCTAATCGTACTTGACATTACAAGCTTATACACCGTCATTGATCACCGACAGGGCCTCGAAGCTGTTCAACACTTTCTGAACTTGAGACAACTGAGGTTTACAACCCACAATAATATGATCATCGAGTTCATCGAGTTCTGTTTGAACAATAATATATTCTTATTCGAGGACCAACTGTTTAGACAGGTGTCGGGTACGGCGATGGGTACCTGCTTCGCTCCCAGCTACGCGAACCTTTTCGTGGGTTGGTGGGAGGAGCAGGTACCCAGGAGCTGTGTGGTGGATGGAGTGGAGGGTAAAACAGAAGGGTGGTACAGATATATAGATGATCTGTTCATTGTGTGGCGGGGCTCCTTTGAAACAGCACAAGCCTTCATTAACCAACTGAATGAGAATACTTACAATTTACACTTTTCAGGGACTGTAAGCGATTCATCTGCAGAATATCTAGACCTAAAAGTGTTTGCAGAGGACCATCAGATCCATACGGCTCTACATAGAAAATCCACTGCAGGCAACTCCACTCTGTTTGCCAACAGTAGCCACCCCCCTCAACTAATCAAGAGCATTCCTTACGGGGAGCTACTCCGGCTCCGTAGGAATTGCTCAAGATTGGAGGACTTTGACAAGGCAGCACAGGATTGTGTGAAAAGATTTGAAGTGAGAGGGTATGGAAAGTCCATCCTGAATAACACCTTAAAAAGAGTAAGGGCTATCCCTAGAGACTCCCTAATCACTCCGAAATCTGCCATCAAGGATAGGGAAGATGAGAAAGGGAAATTCAGACTCATAACTCCCTTCTCGGCTGGAGCACAGGACCTTAGGTCAATGATGCGCAAAAATTGGCACATTCTCACCACTGACAGTATCATCAAAGATGATTTACCGACCCACCCGCTTATAACATTCAATAAAACTAGATCCCTTCGAGATTATCTAGTGACCAGCCACCTAGAAAAACCACTCCCGAAAAGTAACACCTTAAAATCGATGAGTGGGTTCTTTCCCTGCGGGAAATGCAAAGCATGCGCAGGAAGCAGGAGAGTTCTTGCAGTGGAGAACGTAGAGACAGGCAAAAAACTGCATATAAAACAGTTCATAACTTGCAGTACTCCCCTAGCAGTGTATTGTTTGGTTTGCCCCTGTGGCCTCCGCTACATAGGGAGCACCATTAACATGCTCAAGTTGCGGATCCTGGAACACCTAAGGGCCATTGACAAGGCCGACCAGGCTTATCCGGTCGCCCGGCACTTTGCCGAAAAGCATAACAGGGACCGCAGTCAGCTTCAGTATTTTGGGCTTGATACCATCAAAACCAATGCTAGAGGGGGTGACCAATTGCGACGTCTCCGTAGGCTGGAGTCACGCTACATCATAGACCTCGCTACTAAGTGGCCGAAAGGGATGAATAGCGGGGAAGAAATGGTCTTTCATCTAGGCAAAGCGTAAATAGATGATTGTTAGATCTATATGTACTCCGTTTCAATGGATCTGTTCTGTATTATGAAATCTAATTCTGTATATATAGCACTGTATATATTGTCACTTAGATATAGGGGTGTGTATATAAAGTATATGTGGGTATATATCTACAAGAGGAGACATCTAGGATGAATTGAAAAAAAACCTAATCTCGCTAATGGCTCCACTGTCCCCACCCGGCGGATAGGATGGAACCAATGTATACACATACCCTCACTGTTAAATAAGTGGCAATCTAATGGATCAAGGGGCTCTTTGATTCATTTGAGTTATGCCAGAATGATACTAACTGGATAGTTTTAGTGGGATATCCACGTAGTCTTTGGCACCTCGCGCTATCTGCTGGTTGCCTGAACATAGGTATATCTGAGCAATTATATTGTAAATATGGTGTACATAGGTTGTATATAGTAGGTCACCTCTCATTAGTGTAAGAGGACCATTGCCGATCCACGGCTGTATCAAATATTATATGGAAGACATATGTTATAACATACAAACTTTCTCCCGCAAAGACGCACATCTACCTATCTATAGGGAGCAATACGTTGAGAATATGCAATATATGGTGTTGCGAATATGTAGATAGATATGTATATATGTATATACTTACCATTACAAGATGGCGCGCACTGGGAGGATTGCAGTCCTCTGTTGATATCAACTGAGAGGTGTTACCTGTGTACGCAATTATCTATATTAAGTGTACCGGTTTCTTCATGTGTAAACACACTGACGAAGGCCTAGTGCTGAAACGCGTCTGTGGCGTACTTGTAGTTAATAAACTACCGTGTGAGCAAGAAAACCTCCGAGTGCTGTCATTTCTTTCCCGGGATTCTGGGATGGTGAAGAGCGCAATATATATATATATATATATATATATATATATATATTTCAATATTAAAATTACATTTGGGAAAAGTCTTTAGCAGCAAAGGTGTGAATCGTAAAGAAAACTCAACGACGACAAATGAAGAACCAGCGAATTTGGAAGTAGGTGACATGGAACTTTTACTTGATTACCAACAGTTATTCAGAGAAGGGGAGGGGGGAGGTGTAATGGAATCTATGAGTCAAGCAGAGAGTCTATTTTGTATGGATATATTTGATAGGCCTGCCACTGAATTTAAACCGCAGTACACCTTCACCCCAAACTCTCCTAAAGATGCCATAGACATGTTTTTTGACTTAGTGATAAAAGATTTTAAAAACTGTCAGAAACGTCATCTAAGGAATTTCTGGCAAAATCATCTGCTTTTGAGAAAAAATACAATGATGTGATTTTGAAGATTCAGGGTCGGCAGGATATAGTAGTGAGGCAAGCAGATAAAGGCGGGAAATTGGTTCTTCGGCCTTTAGATGCTTATAACCAGGAGGCAATGCAACAGTTACATGATAAGGAGTGTTACCAAAAAGTACCCCAAAGTAACCTTGTGGAAATAAAACACAAATTTGTGAAAGATCTTTCTAGATGGTGAGGTTTGGGCTTAATAAATCAATCTGAACACTCCTTTCTTAAAGTTGAAAACCCAGTACTGCCAATCCTTTATCCAATACCAAAAATTCATAAGCAGAAGGATAAACCCCCGGGGTGGCCCATCATCTCCGCCATGGGGAGTTTATTTGAACTCACCTCAAGATACCTGCATTTATTTTTGCAGCCGTTTGTAAAAGAATTGCCAGCCTCTTTTCAAGATTCCAGGGATTTCATGAATTAAATTGCAGGTGTAAAATGGGAGGAGTCCTACCTTCTAATCACGTTAGATGTTTTAAGCTTGTATACAAGCATTAATCATGATGATGGGATGGGAGTAATAAGGCATTTCCTCAATAAACGGCCAATTAACCTATATCAGCATACTAACATGCTAATGGAAATGTGTAGGGTGTGCCTCACTAACAACCACTTTATGTTTGGAGGGGATACCTACAAACAATTGAAAGGGACAGCGATGGGCACCTGCTTCACCCCCAGCTATGCTAATTTGCATATGGGATGGTGGGAGAAGCAGGTGCTCAAAGTTGAACATGACAAAGATTGGACAAATCATGTCATAAGATGGATCAGATTTATTGATGATCTGTTCATTGTGTGGGACGGATCGAGAGAGGCAGCCCAAATATTCATTAACAACATCAACGTGAATAGTTTAAATTTGAAATTCACTGAGAATATTAGCGAAACTAGTGTAACCTATCTTGATCTAAAAGTATACATCTCTGCTGGAGTAATTCAAACTCGTACCTACAGAAAGCCAACTGCTGGCAATACAGTCTTGCACACGACAATCTTTCATCCTCCTAGACTGAAGATGAGCATCCCCTATGCAGAGAATCTGAGGATGAAAAGAAACTGTTGTGATGAAGTTTCTCTGAATAATGCTCAAAACGCTTTAACAGAGAGGTTTTTGCAAAGGGTATACAGAAAGGAAACACTAAGACAAGCAAAAGATAAGGTTAAAAGTATTCAAAGAAGTGACTTACTGAAACCAGACAAAGAAAAGATTGCGACAAAACTAAAGGATTCTAGAGGTCAGATAAGGATGATTACGGGTTACAATGCATATCAAGCAAAAGTAAGGGAGAGTTTGTGCAGACATTGGTATCTTGTAAAGCAAGACCCAGTATTGCAAGGACAAATATCTAAAAGACCTATGATAACGTATAACAGAGCGAAGTCAATGAGGGATGACTTATTTAAAACAAATCCGGAAGTGAAAAAGAAAAGTGAATGGCTGAAAGTCAGTCCAGGCTTCCATAAATGTTATAAATGCAAGGCATGTCAGCATGGGAAAAATGAGCAGCTAGTAATTTCCCCCTTGCTAAACAGCCCATGAAAAATAAGACACCCCTTGAATTGCAAAAGTGATTTGGTTGTTTATGTTCTCAAGTGTTCATGCCCTAAAATGTACATAGGGAGCACAATCCACATGGTTCATGTCTGCATCTTGCAGCACTTACGAGCTATAAAGAACATAAAGGGAACTGTAACGACCTGGTGTATTTCGCAATAGATCAAGTTCCGAAACATCCGAGAGGTGGTGACCGTGAAAGAAAATTAAGAAAACTAGACTCCAAGTATATACTCATGTTTAATACAAAAAGTCCCCAGGGACTGAACATGGAGGAGGATCTGCACGTGCACCTAGTATAAGAAATAAAATCCATTTCAAAGATGTTTTAACCCCTTCGCTGCTAGGCCTTTTCCCCTCCTGTGCTAAGGCTTTTTTTGGCGTTTTGGACTAGTGCGCGCTTAGGCCGTTGTAACTTTTTGACCACATAAGGTATCCACGCCAAATTTGCGTCCTTCTCTTCCAAAATCATGTGGATTCTAAATGCGCCCAGGGTTTGTGGATTCCCTTGGAGGGGTCCCAGAAATTAACCAAAATATAGTGATTTTTTTGTTTTTTTCAGAAAAATTGGAAAAACGGGCTGCAAATGAAGGCCTCTGGGTTTTTCCCTGAAAATGGTACCAAAAAAGGGTTTGTGGGGCTGAAATCTCCATTTTCTCAGCTTTTAGGGAATGACAGTCTTTTGTCAGAGAACCGAAATTTTCCACTCAGTTTTGGCATTTTTCTGGGACATAGCCTATTTTTTCTATTTTTAGAGCTTTCCACCTCCTTCCAGTTAATGGTAGAAATGAGTTTGAAAGCAATAATGGATCCTGGAAAGCTTTACATTTTCGAAAAGTAAACAAAATTCTGAATTCAGAAAGGGGTCATTTGTCTAAATCCATGAAGGTTTCGTTATAGAAACTAAGTTAGATATTGGAATAATTGAAAATTTGTTGAAAAAAACAGCCTTTTGTATCAACGTTTTCACCTATAACTTTTTCTAATTTTGACATCTCTTGGAAATCAATATACCGTTACATTTGTTAGACCTTCCTGGTTGTGGGGATATATAGGACTTGTAGTTTCCCCAAGAACCCGACGAACCCAGATCCAAAAACTGAGCAGCAAATTGCAATGGTATTTTTTCATTTACTGGGTATAGAGCACTTTGTCTTGGAAAATGTATACATGGAATAATCTGTATGAAAGACACCTATGTATTTCTGAATTGGGTACAAATTATAGAGTTCAGAAACAGTATATAATTGCACATTTTCAAAATTGGGAATACTCATACTAGCATGAGAATTATTGGTCATTTTTCAAAAAGATTTTTTTTTTACACAATGTCTTTCATTGAAAGGGAGAAATGCATGAAAGCTCAATTGGTAATAACAGTTGATTTACAAATCTGAATTACCCCAAGTGTCCCGATAAAAACGGTACCTCACTTGTGTGGGTCGGCCTTGTGCCTGCGACAGGAAACGGCGCAAAATGCAACGTGGTCACACCTAAATTTTGCAGTTACAAATTGACCCTTTTTTGGCAAAGTGCCTACCTGTAGTTTTTGCACCCTAGCTCTGCCGGCACCTAGGGATACCTAGCAAACCTATACATTTTTAAAATGTAGACTCCCAGGGGAATTCAGGATGGGGTGACTTGACTGCCTACCACCAGGTTTTGTTACCCAGAATCCCTTGCAAAGCTAAGATTTTGACAAACAAAACACATTTTCCTCACATTTCTGTGGTGGAAAGTTCTGGAATCTGCGTGGATCAACAAATTTCCACCCACCCAGCGTTCCCCAAGGTCTCCCAATAAAAACGGTACCTCACTTGTGTGGGTCGGCCATGTGCCTACGACAGGAAACGGCACAAAATGCAACGTGGTCGCACCTCAATTTCCCAGTGAAATCTTGCGCACTTTGGACAAAGAGACTACCTTTTGTTTTTGAGCCCTAGCTCAGCCGGCACTTACGGAAACCTAGCAAACCTATATATTTTTGAAAACTAGACACCAAGGGGAATTTAGGATGGGGTGACTCGACTGCCTATCACCAGGTTTTGTTACCCAGAATCCCTTGCAAAGCTAAGAATTTGAAAAAAAACCACATTTTCCTCATATTTCTGTGGTGGAAAGTTCTGGAATCTGCATGGATCAACAAATTTCTACCCACCCATTGTTCCCCCAGGTCTCCCGATAAAAACGGTACCTCACTTGCGTGGGTAGGCATAGTGGCTGCAACATGAAACAGCGCAAAACGCTGCATGGTCGCACCTCAATTTCCCAGTGAAATTTAGCACGTTTTGGACAAAAAGACTACCTTTTGTTTTTGCGCCGTAGCTCTGCCAGCACCTAGGGAAACCTAGCAAACCTATACATTTATGAAAACTAGACACCCAGGGGAATTCAGGATGGGGTGACTCGTCTGCCTACCCCCAGGTTTTGTTACCCAGAACCCCTTGCAAACCTAAAAATTTGACAAAAAAACACATTTTCCTCACATTTCTGTGGTGGAAAGTTCTGGAATCTGCGTGGATCAACAAATTTCCACCCACCCAGCGTGCCCCCAGGTCTCCCAAAAAAATGGTACCTCACTTGCGTGGGTAGGCATAGTGGCTGCGACATGAAACAGCGCAAAACGCAGCATGGTCGCACCTCAATTTCCCAGTGAAATTTAGCACGTTTTGGACAAAAAGACTACCTTTTGTTTTTGCGCTGTAGCTCTGCCAGCACCTAGGGAAACCTAGCAAACCTATACATTTCTGAAAACTAGACACCCAGGGGAATTCAGGATGGGGTGACTCGTCTGCCTACCCCCAGGTTTTGTTACCCAGAATCCCTTGCAAACATAAAAATTTGACCAAAAAAACACATTTTCCTCACATTTCTGTGGTGGAAAGTTCTGGAATCTGCGTGGATCAACAAATTTCCACCCACCCAGCGTGCCCCCAGGTCTCCCGAAAAAAATGGTACCTCACTTGCGTGGGTAGGCATAGTGGCTGCGACATGAAACAGCGCAAAACGCAGCATGGTTGCATCTCAATTTCCCAGTGAAATTTAGCACGTTTTGGACAAAAAGACTACTTTTTCTTTTTGCACCGTAGCTATGCCAGCACCTAGGGAAACCTAGCAAACCTATACATTTTTGAAAACTAGACACCCAGGGGAATTCAGGATGGGGTGACTCGTCTGCCTACCCCCAGGTTTTGTTACCCAGAACCCCTTGCAAACCTAAAAATTTGACAAAAGAACACATTTTCCTCACATTTCTGTGGTGGAAAGTTCTGGAATCTGCGTGGATCAACAAATTTCCACCCACCCAGCGTGCCCCCAGGTCTCCCAAAAAAAATGGTACCTCACTTGCGTGGGTAGGCATAGTGGCTGCGACATGAAACAGCGCAAAACGCAGCATGGTCGCACCTCAATTTCCCAGTGAAATTTAGCACGTTTTGGACAAAAAGACTACCTTTTGTTTTTGCGCCGTAGCTCTGCCAGCACCTAGGGAAACCTAGCAAACCTATACATTTTTGAAAACTAGACACCCAGGGGAATTCAGGATGGGGTGACTCGTCTGCCTACCCCCAGGTTTTGTTACCCAGAATCCCTTGCAAACATAAAAATTTGACCAAACAAACACATTTTCCTCACATTTCTGTGGTGGAAAGTTCTGGAATCTGCGTGGATCAACAAATTTCCACCCACCCAGCGTGCCCCCAGGTCTCCCGAAAAAAATGTTACCTCACTTGCGTGGGTAGGCATAGTGGCTGCGACATGAAACAGCGCAAAACGCAGCATGGTCGCACCTCAATTTCCCAGTGAAATTTAGCACGTTTTGGACAAAAAGACTACCTTTTCTTTTTGCACCGTAGCTATGCCAGCACCTAGGGAAACCTAGCAAACCTATACATTTTTGAAAACTAGACACCCAGGGGAATTCAGGATGGGGTGACTCGTCTGCCTACCCCCAGCCTTTGTTACCCAGAATCCCTTGCAAACATAAAAATTTCACCAAAAAAACACATTTTCTTCACATTTCTGTGGTGGAAAGTTCTGAAACCTGCGTGGATCAACAAATTTCCACCCACCCAGGGTGCCCCCAGGTCTCCCAAAAAAATGGTACCTCACTTGCATGGGTAGGCATAGTGTCTGTGACATGAAACAGCGCAAAACGCAGCATGGTCGCACCTCAATTTCCCAGTGAAATTTAGCACGTTTTGGACAAAAAGACTACCTTTTGTTTTTGCGCCGTAGCTCTGCCGGCACCTAGGGAAACCTAGCAAACCTGTACATTTTTGAAAACTAGACACCCAGGGCAATTCAGGATGGGGTGACTCGTCTGCCTACCCCCAGGTTTTGTTACCCAGAATCCCTTGCAAACATAAAAAGTTGACCAAAAAAACACAATTTCCTCACATTTCTGTGGTGGAAAGTTCTGGAATCTGCGTGGATCAACAACTTTCCACCCACCCAGCGTGCCCCCAGGTCTCCCGAAAAAAATGGTACCTCACTTGCGTGGGTAGGCATAGTGGCAGCGACATGAAACAGCGCAAAACGCAGCATGGTCGCACCTCAATTTCCCAGTGAAATTTAGCACGTTTTGGACAAAAAGACTACCTTTTGTTTTTGCGCCGTAGCTCTGCCAGCACCTAGGGAAACCTAGCAAACCTATACATTTTTGAAAACTAGACACCCAGGGGAATTTAGGATGGAGTGACTCGTCTGGCTACCCCCAGGTTTTGTTACCCAGAATCCCTTGCAAACATAAACATTTGACAAAAAAACACATTTTCCTCACATTTCTGTGGTGGAAAGTACTGGAATCTGTGTGGATAAACAAATTTCCACCCACCCAGCGTGCCCCCAGGTCTCCCCAAAAAAATGGTACCTCACTTGCGTGGGTAGGCATAGTGGCTGCGACATGAAACAGCGCAAAATGCAGCATGGTCGCACCTCAATTTCCCAGTGAAATTTAGCACGTTCTGGACAAAAAGACTACCTTTGCTTTTTGCGCCGTAGCTCTGCCAGCACCAAGGGAAACCTAGCAAACCTATACATTTTTGAAAACTAGACACCCAGGGAAATTCAGGATGGGGTGACTCGTCTGCCTACCCCAAGGTTTTGTTACCCAGAATCCCTTGCAAACATAAAAATGTGACAAAAAAAACACATTTTCCTCACATTTCTGTGGTGGAAAGTTCTGGAATCTGCGTGGATCAACAAATTTCCACCCACCCAGCGTGCCCCCGGTCTCCTGAAAAAAATGGTACCTCACTTGCGTGGATAGACATAGTGGCTGCAACAGGAAACGTTTCAAATCGTACGGTGGTGAATTTACATTACCTTATTGCAAAACTACCGTGATTTTGGGGGGGGGGATCTGAGTTTGTGGCCCGGGGCTCGGTGGTATTCGTTGCAAAGTAGCAAACCCAACAGTTCTGAAAACTAGACACCCGGGGGAGTCCAGGGAGGTATGGCATGCGTGGGTCCCCCAATGTTTTCCTACCCAGAACTCTTTGCAAACCTTAAAATTAGGTAAAAATAGCACTTTTCCAATCTTTTTGGCGTGGGATCGCCGTGCCGGCAAAAAAGTCTTACCACCCTGCGTTCCCCTTGTTCTCCCGAGTAAAAGGATACCTCACATGTGTGGGTGCCCCAAAGCAGAACACGCCAAAAATGAATTTTGAAAAAAGTAGTTTTTAGTCATATTTAAGTTTTACAAATTAAACCCCCCAGCCTGAGTCACATGCCTTTGGCCCACCCACACAAGTGAGGTATCATTTTACTCGGGAGAGCAAGGGAAACCCTGGGTGGTAGGACATTTGTGCCGGAAGCGAGATCCCACCCAAAAAAGTACGGAAAAGTGGGTTTTTTTACCAAAATTTAAGGTTTGCAGGGGTTTCTGGGTAGGAAAACATTGGGGGACCCACGCATGTCATACCTCCCTGGACCCCCCCCGGGTGTCTAGTTCTCAGAACTGTTTGGGTTTGGTGGTTTCCAAAGATGCCCGCCAAGCCCCGGGCCAAAAGCTCAGGTGACCCCCTCAAAAAATAAGATTATTTGGCTAAAGGTAATTTTTTGGTCTCCACAGTATGAATTGGGCCTTTTCCTAAAGCAGCCACTATGCCTACCCACGCAAGTGAGGTACCATTTTTATCGAGAGACCTTGGGGAACGCTGGGTGGGAGGTAATTTGTGTGAGCCCAGTGATGCCACGCTTTCCCACACTAAAACGTGTGAAAAAACTGATTTTTTCCAAGCAAAAAATGAGGTTTGCAAGGGATTCTGGGTAAAGGAACGTTGGAGTATCCACGCAAGCCATACCTCCTTGGAAGCCCCCGGGTGTCTACTTTTCAGAAATGTGTGGGTTTGGTAGGTTTCCCTAGATGGCTGTCTCGCACGGGGCCAAAAACCCAGGTAACCCCTCTTGCAAAAGCTGGTGGACTTGACATTTTCACCATTGTTAAATTCACCAGCTTTTGCAAGAGAGGTTACCTGGGTTTCTGGCTCCGTGCGAGACAGCCATCTATGGAAACCTACCAAACCCACACATTTCTGAAAAGTAGACACCCGGGGGCTTCCAAGGAGGTATGGCTTGCGTGGATCCTCCAACGTTCCTTCACCCAGAATCCCTTGCAAACCTCAATTTTAGCAAAACAAAATCAATTTTTTCACTCGTTGTAGTCTGGGAAAGCGTGGCATCACTGGGCTCACACAAATTACCTCCCACCCAGCGATTCCCCAGGTCTCCCGATAAAAACGGTACCTCACTTGCGTGGGTAGCCATAGTGGCTGCAACAGGAAAAGGTCCAAATCGTACGGTGGTGAATTTAAAATACCCTGAAGCAATATAACTTTGATTTTGGGGGGGGGCACCTGAGTTTTTGGCCCGGGGCTCGGTGGTATTCTTTGGAAAGTAGCAAACCCAAACAGTTCTGAAAACTAGACACCAGGGAGAGTCCAGGGAGGTATGGCATGCATGGGTCCCCCAATGTTTTCCTACCCAGAACTCCTTGCAAACCTTAAAATTAGGTAAAAATAGCACTTTTCCAAACTTTTTGGCGTGGGATCACCGTGCCGGCAAAAAAGTCCTACCACCCTGCGTTCCCCTTGTTCTCCCGAGTAAAAGGATACCTCACTTGTGTGGGTGCCCCAAAGCAGAACACGCCAAAAATGAATTTTGAAAAAAGTGGTTTTTAGTCATATTTAAGTCTTACAAATTAAGCCCCCCAGCCTGAGTCACATGCCTTTGGCCCACCCACACAAGTGAGGTATCATTTTACTCGGGAGAGCAAGGGAAACGCTGGGTGGTAGGACATTTGTGCCGGCAGCGAGATCCCACCCAAAAAAGTACGGAAAAGTGGGTTTTGTAACCAAAATTTAAGGTTTGCAGGGGTTTCTGGGTAGGAAAACATTGGGGGACCCACGCATGTCATACCTCCCTGGACCCCCCCGGGTGTCTAGTTCTCAGAACTGTTTGGGTTTGGTGGTTTCCAAAGATGCCCGCCAAGCCCCGGGCCAAAAGCTCAGGTGACCCCCTCAAAAAATAAGATTATTTGGCTAAAGGTAATTTTTTGGTCTCCACAGTATGAATTGGGCCTTTTCCTAAAGCAGCCACTATGCCTACCCACGCAAGTGAGGTACCGTTTTTATCGAGAGACCTTGGGGAACGCTGGGTGGGAGGTAATTTGTGTGAGCCCAGTGATGCCACACTTTCCCACACTAAAACGTGTGAAAAAACTGATTTTTTCCAAGCAAAAAATGAGGTTTGCAAGGGATTCTGGGTAAAGGAACGTTGGAGGATCCACGCAAGCCATACCTCCTTGGAAGCCCCCGGGTGTCTACTTTTCAGAAATGTGTGGGATTGGTAGGTTTCCCTAGATGGCTGTCTCGCACGGGGCCAAAAACCCAGGTAACCCCTCTTGCAAAAGCTGGTGGACTTGACATTTTCACCATTGTTAAATTCACCAGCTTTTGCAAGAGGGGTTACCTGGGTTTCTGGCCCCGTGCGAGACAGCCATCTATGGAAACCTATTAAACCCACACATTTCTGAAAAGTAGACACCCGGGGGCTTCCAAGGAGGTATGGCTTGCGTGGATCCTCCAACGTTCCTTTACCCAGAATCCCTTGCAAACCTCAATTTTAGCAGAAAAAAATCTATTTTTTCACATGTTGTAGTTTGGGAAAGCGTGGCATCACTGGGCTCACACAAATTACCTCCCACCCAGTGTTCCCCCAGGTCTCCCGATAAAAACGGTACCTCACTTGCGTGGGTAGCCATAGTGGCTGCAACAGGAAAAGGTCCAAATCGTACGGTGGTGAATTTAAAATACCCTGAAGCAATATAACTTTGATTTTGGGGGGGGGGCACCTGAGTTTTTGGCCCGGGGCTGGGTGGTATTCTTTGGAAAGTAGCAAACCCAAACAGTTCTGAAAACTAGACACCAGGGAGAGTCCAGGGAGGTATGGCATGCGTGGGTCCCCCAATGTTTTCCTACCCAGAACTCCTTGCAAACCTTAAAATTCTGTAAAAATAGCACTTTTCCAAACTTTTTGGCGTGGGATCGCCGTGCCGGCAAAAAAGTCCTACCACCCTGCGTTCCCCTTGTTCCCCCGAGTAAAAGGATACCTCACTTGTGTGGGTGCCCCAAAGCAGAACACGGCAAAAATGAATTTTGAAAAAAGTGGTTTTTAGTCATATTTAAGTTTTACAAATCAAGCCCCCCAGCCTGAGTCACATGCCTTTGGCCCACCCACACAAGTGAGGTATCATTTTACTCGGGAGAGCAAGGGAAACGCTGGGTGGTAGGACATTTGTGCCGGCAGCGAGATCCCACCCAAAAAAGTACGGAAAAGTGGGTTTGTTGACCAAAATTTAAGGTTTGCAGGGGTTTCTGGGTAGGAAAACATTGGGGGACCCACGCATGTCATACCTCCCTGGACCCCCCCGGGTGTCTAGTTCTCAGAACTGTTTGGGTTTGGTGGTTTCCAAAGATGCCCGCCAAGCCCCGGGCCAAAAGCTCAGGTGACCCCCTCAAAAAATAAGATTATTTGGCTAAAGGTAATTTTTTGGTCTCCACAGTATGAATTGGGCCTTTTCCTAAAGCAGCCACTATGCCTACCCACGCAAGTGAGGTACCATTTTTATCAAGAGACCTTGGGGAACGCTGGGTGGGAGGTAATTTGTGTGAGCCCAGTGATGCCACGCTTTCCCACACTAAAACGTGTGAAAAAACTGATTTTTTCCAAGCAAAAAATGAGGTTTGCAAGGGATTCTGGGTAAAGGAACGTTGGAGGATCCACGCAAGCCATACCTCCTTGGAAGCCCCCGGGTGTCTACTTTTCAGAAATGTGTGGGTTTGGTAGGTTTCCCTAGATGGCTGTCTCGCACGGGGCCAAAAACCCAGGTAACCCCTCTTGCAAAAGCTGGTGGACTTGACATTTTCACCATTGTTAAATTCACCAGCTTTTGCAAGAGAGGTTACCTGGGTTTCTGGCTCCGTGCGAGACAGCCATCTATGGAAACCTACCAAACCCACACATTTCTGAAAAGTAGACACCCGGGGGCTTCCAAGGAGGTATGGCTTGCGTGGATCCTCCAACGTTCCTTCACCCAGAATCCCTTGCAAACCTCAATTTTAGCAAAACAAAATCAATTTTTTCACTCGTTGTAGTCTGGGAAAGCGTGGCATCACTGGGCTCACACAAATTACCTCCCACCCAGCGATTCCCCAGGTCTCCCGATAAAAACGGTACCTCACTTGCGTGGGTAGCCATAGTGGCTGCAACAGGAAAAGGTCCAAATCGTACGGTGGTGAATTTAAAATACCCTGAAGCAATATAACTTTGATTTTGGGGGGGGGCACCTGAGTTTTTGGCCCGGGGCTGGGTGGTATTCTTTGGAAAGTAGCAAACCCAAACAGTTCTGAAAACTAGACACCAGGGAGAGTCCAGGGAGGTATGGCATGCATGGGTCCCCCAATGTTTTCCTACCCAGAACTCCTTGCAAACCTTAAAATTAGGTAAAAATAGCACTTTTCCAAACTTTTTGGCGTGGGATCACCGTGCCGGCAAAAAAGTCCTACCACCCTGCGTTCCCCTTGTTCTCCCGAGTAAAAGGATACCTCACTTGTGTGGGTGCCCCAAAGCAGAACACGCCAAAAATGAATTTTGAAAAAAGTGTTTTTTAGTCATATTTAAGTCTTACAAATTAAGCCCCCCAGCCTGAGTCACATGCCTTTGGCCCACCCACACAAGTGAGGTATCATTTTACTCGGGAGAGCAAGGGAAACGCTGGGTGGTAGGACATTTGTGCCGGCAGCGAGATCCCACCCAAAAAAGTACGGAAAAGTGGGTTTTGTAACCAAAATTTAAGGTTTGCAGGGGTTTCTGGGTAGGAAAACATTGGGGGACCCACGCATGTCATACCTCCCTGGACCCCCCCGGGTGTCTAGTTCTCAGAACTGTTTGGGTTTGGTGGTTTCCAAAGATGCCCGCCAAGCCCCGGGCCAAAAGCTCAGGTGACCCCCTCAAAAAATAAGATTATTTGGCTAAAGGTAATTTTTTGGTCTCCACAGTATGAATTGGGCCTTTTCCTAAAGCAGCCACTATGCCTACCCACGCAAGTGAGGTACCATTTTTATCGAGAGACCTTGGGGAACGCTGGGTGGGAGGTAATTTGTGTGAGCCCAGTGATGCCACACTTTCCCACACTAAAACGTGTGAAAAAACTGATTTTTTCCAAGCAAAAAATGAGGTTTGCAAGGGATTCTGGGTAAAGGAACGTTGGAGGATCCACGCAAGCCATACCTCCTTGGAAGCCCCCGGGTGTCTACTTTTCAGAAATGTGTGGGTTTGGTAGGTTTCCCTAGATGGCTGTCTCGCACGGGGCCAAAAACCCAGGTAACCCCTCTTGCAAAAGCTGGTGGACTTGACATTTTCACCATTGTTAAATTCACCAGCTTTTGCAAGAGAGGTTACCTGGGTTTCTGGCTCCGTGCGAGACAGCCATCTATGGAAACCTACCAAACCCACACATTTCTGAAAAGTAGACACCCGGGGGCTTCCAAGGAGGTATGGCTTGCGTGGATCCTCCAACGTTCCTTCACCCAGAATCCCTTGCAAACCTCAATTTTAGCAAAACAAAATCAATTTTTTCACTCGTTGTAGTCTGGGAAAGCGTGGCATCACTGGGCTCACACAAATTACCTCCCACCCAGCGATTCCCCAGGTCTCCCGATAAAAACGGTACCTCACTTGCGTGGGTAGCCATAGTGGCTGCAACAGGAAAAGGTCCAAATCGTACGGTGGTGAATTTAAAATACCCTGAAGCAATATAACTTTGATTTTGGGGGGGGGCACCTGAGTTTTTGGCCCGGGGCTGGGTGGTATTCTTTGGAAAGTAGCAAACCCAAACAGTTCTGAAAACTAGACACCAGGGAGAGTCCAGGGAGGTATGGCATGCATGGGTCCCCCAATGTTTTCCTACCCAGAACTCCTTGCAAACCTTAAAATTAGGTAAAAATAGCACTTTTCCAAACTTTTTGGCGTGGGATCACCGTGCCGGCAAAAAAGTCCTACCACCCTGCGTTCCCCTTGTTCTCCCGAGTAAAAGGATACCTCACTTGTGTGGGTGCCCCAAAGCAGAACACGCCAAAAATGAATTTTGAAAAAAGTGTTTTTTAGTCATATTTAAGTCTTACAAATTAAGCCCCCCAGCCTGAGTCACATGCCTTTGGCCCACCCACACAAGTGAGGTATCATTTTACTCGGGAGAGCAAGGGAAACGCTGGGTGGTAGGACATTTGTGCCGGCAGCGAGATCCCACCCAAAAAAGTACGGAAAAGTGGGTTTGTTGACCAAAATTTAAGGTTTGCAGGGGTTTCTGGGTAGGAAAACATTGGGGGACCCACGCATGTCATACCTCCCTGGACCCCCCCGGGTGTCTAGTTCTCAGAACTGTTTGGGTTTGGTGGTTTCCAAAGATGCCCGCCAAGCCCCGGGCCAAAAGCTCAGGTGACCCCCTCAAAAAATAAGATTATTTGGCTAAAGGTAATTTTTTGGTCTCCACAGTATGAATTGGGCCTTTTCCTAAAGCAGCCACTATGCCTACCCACGCAAGTGAGGTACCATTTTTATCAAGAGACCTTGGGGAACGCTGGGTGGGAGGTAATTTGTGTGAGCCCAGTGATGCCACGCTTTCCCACACTAAAACGTGTGAAAAAACTGATTTTTTCCAAGCAAAAAATGAGGTTTGCAAGGGATTCTGGGTAAAGGAACGTTGGAGGATCCACGCAAGCCATACCTCCTTGAAAGCCCCCGGGTGTCTACTTTTCAGAAATGTGTGGGTTTGGTAGGTTTCCCTAGATGGCTGTCTCGCACGGGGCCAAAAACCCAGGTAACCCCTCTTGCAAAAGCTGGTGGACTTGACATTTTCACCATTGTTAAATTCACCAGCTTTTGGAAGAGGGGTTACCTGGGTTTCTGGCCCCGTGCGAGACAGCCATCTATGGAAACCTACCAAACCCACATATTTCTGAAAAGTAGACACCCGGGGGCTTCCAAGGAGGTATGGCTTGCGTGGATCCTTCAACGTTCCTTCACCCAGAATCCCTTGCAAACCTCAATTTTAGCAGAAAAAAATCAATTTTTTCACACGTTGTAGTCTGGGAAAGCGTGGCATCACTGGGCTCACACAAATTACCTCCCACCCAGCGATTCCACAGGTCTCCCGATAAAAACGGTACCTCACTTGCGTGGGTAGCCATAGTGGCTGCAACAGGAAAAGGTCCAAATCGTACGGTGGTGAATTTAAAATACCCTGAAGCAATATAACTTTGATTTTGGGGGGGGGGCACCTGAGTTTTTGGCCCGGGGCTGGGTGGTATTCTTTGGAAAGTAGCAAACCCAAGCAGTTCTGAAAACTAGACACCAGGGAGAGTCCAGGGAGGTATGGCATGCATGGGTCCCCCAATGTTTTCCTACCCAGAACTCCTTGCAAACCTTAAAATTAGGTACAAATAGCACTTTTCCAAACGTTTTGGCGTGGGAGCACCGTGCCGGCAAAAAAGTCCTACCACCCTGCGTTCCCCTTGTTCTCCCGAGTAAAAGGATACCTCACTTGTGTGGGTGCCCCAAAGCAGAACACGCCAAAAATGAATTTTGAAAAAAGTGGTTTTTAGTCATATTTAAGTCTTACAAATTAAGCCCCCCAGCCTGAGTCACATGCCTTTGGCCCACCCACACAAGTGAGGTATCATTTTACTCGGGAGAACAAGGGAAACGCTGGGTGGTAGGACATTTGTGCCGGCAGCGAGATCCCACCCAAAAAAGTACGGAAAAGTGTGTTTTTTGACCAAAATTTAAGGTTTGCAGGGGTTTCTGGGTAGGAAAACATTGGGGGACCCACACATGTCATACCTCCCTGGACTCCCCCGGGTGTCTAGTTCTCAGAACTGTTTGGGTTTGGTGGTTTCCAAAGATGCCCGCCAAGCCCCGGGCCAAAAGCTCAGGTGACCCCCTCAAAAAATAGGATTATTTGGCTAAAGGTAATTTTTTGGTCTCCACAGTATGAATTGGGCCTTTTCCTAAAGCAGCCACTATGCCTACCCACGCAAGTGAGGTACCATTTTTATCGGGAGACCTTGGGGAACGCTGGGTGGGAGGTAATTTGTGTGAGCCCAGTGATGCCACGCTTTCCCACACTAAAACGTGTGAAAAAACAGATTTTTTCCAAGCAAAAAATGAGGTTTGCAAGGGATTCTGGGTAAAGGAACGTTGGAGGATCCACGCAAGCCATACCTCCTTGGAAGCCCCCGGGTGTCTACTTTTCAGAAATGTGTGGGTTTGGTAGGTTTCCCTAGATGGCTGTCTCGCACGGGGCCAGAAACCCAGGTTACCCCTCTTGCAAAAGCTGGTGGACTTGACATTTTCACCATTGTTAAATTCACCAGCTTTTGCAAGAGGGGTTACCTGGGTTTCTGGCCCCGTGCGAGACAGCCATCTATGGAAACCTACCAAACCCACACATTTCTGAAAAGTAGACACCCGGGGGCTTCCAAGGAGGTATGGCTTGCGTGGATCCTCCAACGTTCCTTCACCCAGAATCCCTTGCAAACCTCAATTTTAGCAGAAAAAAATCAATTTTTTCACACGTTGTAGTCTGGGAAAGCGTGGCATCACTGGGCTCACACAAATTACCTCCCACCCAGCGTTTCCCCAGGTCTCCCGATAAAAACGGTACCTCACTTGTGTGGGTAGCCATAGTGGCTGCAACAGGAAAAGGTCCAAATCGTACGGTGGTGAGTTTAAAATACCCTGAAGCAATATAACTTTGATTTTGGGGGGGGCACCTGAGTTTTTGGCCCGGGGCTGGGTGGTATTCTTTGGAAAGTAGCAAACCCAAGCAGTTCTGAAAACTAGACACCAGGGAGAGTCTAGGGAGGTATGGCATGCGTGGGTCCCCCAATGTTTTCCTACCCAGAACTCCTTGCAAACCTTAAAAATAGGTAAAAATAGCACTTTTCCAAACTTTTTGGCGTGGGATCGCCGTGCCGGCAAAAAAGTCCTACCACCCTGCGTTCCCCTTGTTCTCCCGAGTAAAAGGATACCACACCTTAACAGAGTTACTCAAGAGTCAAACATTCAAGCATGGCTATCTATTCCTCAAAGACACACACATACAGGTTGGATTTGGCACGAGGGCGAGTGATGGTTCAGTACATAAAATTTTATTAACAAGATATTTCAAAAAAATGAAATGCTCTGTCAATAAATAAATGCATAAAAACCGAACCAGTGACTCGCAACTCGTGAGCTGTAAAGCCACGACAAGGCACCAACCGTTTTACAGGCCATTCACGCACCTTTCATACCTGATACAAACCAGACCATTGACACCATCCGAATGGAAAAGCAACACATAACAACAATCACAATAAGGGACAAGGTACACCCTACTGCAGAAAGAGAAAAAAAACAATTATTACTGCACACCCATCTAATCCGCAAGCACACACACATACTGGTTGGATTTGGCACGAGGGTGAGTGATGATTCAGTACATACAATTGGATACGCAAGTAATTTCATCAAAAATGAAATACACTGCGTATAATTGAAAGTATGATAAACTGAACCACTGACTCACAGCTCGTGAGCTGTAAAGCCACGTCAAGGCACCAACCTCTTTACAGGCCATTCATACACCTTTCGTACGCGTGACACATACAAAACATTCACACCGCCAGCCGCGGACCCATCACATTTCAACACTCACACCAGCAAACAGCGCCATTCAAGGGCCCATCACTTTCACACGCCCACATTTCTGACACTGCAACTACACAAAATGATGGACTGTGTGGAGTGTCACTCAACTAGCAGTGTGTGTAGTGACCAACAGAAAGTAACTACTCACACACCGCCTGCCGAGCGCCAGTCCACCCACACCACCATCCAAGCACCAGACCATGCACACCGCCAGCCAAACACCACTCAGCGCACACCGACAGCCAAGTACCACTCCACACACACCACCAGCCAAGTATCACTCCACGCACACCACCAGCCAAGCGCCACTCCACAAACACAACACCAGCCAAGCACCACTCCACACACACCGCCAGCCAAGCACCACTCCACACACACCGCCAGCCAAACACCACTTCAAACACACCGCCAGCCAAGCACCACTCCGTGCACAGACAGCCAAGTACCACTCCATGCACACCACCAGCCAAGCGCCCCTCCACACACACCACCAGCCAAGCACCACTCCACAAACACAACACCAGCCAAGCAACACTCCGTGCACAGACAGCCAAGTACCACTCCACGCACACCACCAGCCAAGCGCCACTCCACACACACGACCAGCCAAGCACCACTCAACACACACCACCAGCCAAGCACAACTCCACACACACCGCCAGCCAAGCACCACTCCACGAACACCACCAGCCAAAGACAAATCCAAACACAACACCAGGCAAGCGCAAGAGCACGCACACCGCCAACCAAACACCAGACCACGCACACCGCCAGTCAAGCACCAGTCCGCAGACACCGCCAGACAAGCACCAGTCCACAGACACCGGCAGCCAAGTGCCAAACCATGCACACAGTCAGACAATGGACACTACACGCAAACCAACATCATACTTTAGTTTTTTTTTTTAAATAAAAGAGAAACAAAAACAAATTGCAAATTGATACAAATCTACTAACTCGACAACTAAATCTAAAAAGACTACACAAATACAAACTTTGAAACTGAACAATAAGTTTTACAGAATAAAGACCAACCAGTTCACTTTACCACTCATTGATACTCCCAAAAATTATTTTGCGTGTGGTACAATCTAAAACAAGCAGGTACACACAGCCCGGGGTTTGAAGGGCAGTCGGGGCAGTACATGCGAACCTCCTTCCGCAAACCTCTTCGCCAACAGACTCTACATCTCCGACTGGGAAAGTCTTTTGAGGTTGTAGGAGGAATTGTATCAGGAAAGTGGCGATCTTTCAATCTGGCAACATCCTCCACCACTCCAACTCTAGGAACACTTGCCTGTTCCACTAAAACAAGGCTGCCTATTACAGACTCCTGAAACTTTACAAAAGTCATCTTTGACTGGGGACAAGATTTCTGGAACACAATAAAAGCATTTAAGGTTGCCAAGTGGAAAAGATGGATAGCCAACTTCTTGTACCAAATGTAAGCCTTACGAAGAGCAGTATACGGTTCCAACCTCTGATCAACTCTGTCAACACCACCCATGTACTTATTGTAGTCCAGTATGCACACAGGTTTGCGCACTTCTGCAACCTGACCCCAAACAGTCCGCGGTTCAGTGCTTTCATCATGTATTGTAGTCAACATGTAGACATCTCTCCTGTCTGTAAACTTCACAGCTAGAAGCTCCTCACAGCGCAATGCACTGCACTGTCCCCGAGCAAGCTTTCGACAAACAAGTTCTTTTGGGAAACCTTTACGGTTTGAGCGGATTGTGCCACAAGCAACAGTGTCCACTTTGGCCAATTCCCTGAACAACCGCACACCAGTGTAGAAGTTTTCGACATACAAATGATGGCCTTTGTTAAACAATCCACGACCAAGTTCCCACACAATTTTCTCAGTCACTCCAAAAGTCGACGGACAACCAGGGGGGTTAATCCTGGATTCCTTACCAGTGTACACCCTGAAATTAGAGACATATCCAGTCTCACTGTCACACAGCATATACAGTTTGATTCCATAGCGTGCCCTCTTACTAGGAATGTATTGCCGAAATACCAAGCGGCCCTTGAACAACAGCAAAGACTCATCCACTGCAATTTCTTTCCCAGGATAAAAGATCTCAGAAAATCGATCAACCAAATGATCAATGACAGGCCGAATCTTGAAAAGACGGTCACAATCAGGGTGATCTCGTGGCAAAGCAAGACTATTGTCAACAAAATGCATCATCCGCAGCAGAAGCAAATACCTATCAAGACTCATGACTGCCGGAAATATAGCTGTTGCCATCAAGGGACTAGTAGACCAATATGAAGCCATTGATGGTTTCCTAAGCAAGCCCATCAAAAAAGTTAAACCCAAAAACTTTTTCATCTCCTCCAAATTTGTGGGAGTCCACCGGGTAGCTCTAGCGTGGGGCTTAAGGCTGGCACTGTTCACCCTCAAAAAAATTTCAGCATACAAATTAGTCTGCTCTACAATCTCTGCCAAAAACACATCATCCATAAACAACTTGAAAAAATCAATAGGCAAAAAGTTTTCAGTGTTCACCCTACACCCTGGAACACCAGTAAATTCAGGCAATGCCGGCTGCACCATGCCTGGTGCAACCCAGAGGTCAGAACTTTCATCGTCAAGTCTTGCAGCCGCAGGCCGCCGCCCAGCTGCCTCTTGTCTCACTACACCAACTGGAAGTCTAGCAGCCCCAGGCAGCAGCCCAGATGTCTCTTGCCGCACTATTGGCACATCAATGTCCTCCGCAACAACGGGCACAACAATGTCCTCCCAAACCGTAACCACAGCAATGTCCTCCCCAACCACAGGCACATCATCCACACCAAAAGTAGCTTCATCAGCACTCAAAGTGTCTTCATCATCAGATGAAGCCATGTGTAGAGAAAACTCACTACCTGAATCTTCACCTCCCACCTCTGGCTCAGAATCAGAGTCAGACTCTGGACCATGGTCAGAGGAAGAATCAAAAAGCATTCCAACAACTTGCTGAGCAGTAATCCGGCGGCTAGCCATTATCCTTACAAATAAAGGAGTCTGCACAAACAACTCAACAACCCCAACACTGCGCAAAGTAAGATAAAAAATTTAAGACTTTTTCACAAAAAACTATATTTAGAAAAAATATACAATTCACTTACAAGACACAACTACACTCACCAGCACCTACTCTGCAAAGACACAGCAAATAGGCAACGATATCCCACTAGAAAGAAGAAAAAAAAACTTACATCCACAGAAGGACACATCAAAAACAAATGCAAAACATGTTTTACAATCACAACAAACAGAAACAAAACATACTCGTATTACTACACACTTTGCAAAAAAAACAATTACATTACAATTGAACAAAAAAAAGGTCTCTTACCAAACACATGCAACTACAGAAACAGCAGAACAGAACCACCAGTAACAGAACCGCACACTGCAACAATCTAAAGAGAAAAAAAAACAATACACATTAGAAGAAACACAAACAACACACATTACAACAGGCTATGTCACAGGGTTTGTCACAAATGGGGTGTCTGTCCCCAAGGGGGGAAGATTATAAATCATTATAAACGTGGGCCCCCTGGAAGCAACCCTACGGAGGGCAGAGAGGCCAAATAAAGACACAACAGAACATACAGAAAACAAATGGGGCCAAGGAAGCAACCCTTGGCCAAGGGGTCGCTCCCTATAAAAAACAAAAACCTGGAGTATAGTGGGCTTTTCTACCCCCCCCCCCCCCCTGGGACCAGAAACTGTAAAAAAAAAAACAGCCACTCCGCCCCCAGGGGGGGGCAGAATAGTCTACAATATTTATAATGCCCCCTGGAAGCGACCCTTGCCCAAGGGGTCGCTTCCTTTATAAATATACTAAAATCCCTGGTGTCTAGTGGGCTTTTCTACCCCCCCTGGGTCCAGATGTGGCCCAAAAAATGGCTGATCTGCCCCCAGGGGGGCAGACAAGTCTAAAAAAAATTATGGGCCACTAGGAAGCGACCCTTCCCCAAGGGGTCGCTTCCTTTACAATTATAAATAAATCCCTGGTGTCTAGTGGGCTTTTCTGCCCCCCCTGGGTCCAGATCACGTGTTAACATGGGCGATCTGCCCCCAGGGGGGGAAGAAAAGTCTGGATTGCAAAATTATGGCCCTAGGAAGCGACCCTTGCTCAAGGGGTCGCTTCCTTTTATGAAAAAAACATCCCTGGTGTCTAGTGGGCTTTTCTGCCCCCCCCTGGGATGAGATTGCTCGCTAAAACGAGCGATCTCGTCCCAGGGGGGGCAGAAAAGTCTGAATTACAAAAATTATGGCCCTAGAAAGCGACCCTTGCCCAAGGGGTCGCTTCCTTTTATGAAAATAAACATCCCTGGTGTCTAGTGGCCTTTTCTGCCCCCCCCTGGGTCGAGATCGCTCGCTAAAACGAGCGATGTCGACCCAAGGGGGGCAGAAAAGTCTGAATTACAAAAAATTAGCCCCTGGAAGCGACCCTTGCCCAAGGGGTCGCTTCCTTTTCAGACAAAAACAATCCCTGGTGTCCAGTGGGGGCATTACTGGTGCAGGATCGCGACTCTGTCGCGATCCTGAACCAGGAATGCCCTGCATTGGGACATCAGGGGAGAGGAAACAGTGTTTCCTCCCCCCCGATGCGTCAAGGCACCGAGAAATGGCCCCCCCGCCCCACGGGAGACCAAAAACCTACCTTACAGCTGGACGCGCTGGAAAGAAATGGCTTCCAGCGCGTCCAGCACTTCCTGATGACGTCGGCGTGCGCAACAGCGCGCTGACGTCAACAGGAAGTGCGGGGGGGGGGCGGGGGGAGCTGCGCGAAGTCTTCCGCTGCCACCCCCCAAAAAACTAACACGATCGGAGCCCCAGGGGGGGAGCGACAGCGCTCCCCCCGAGGGCTGTACTGATGACGGAGCGGTTCCGTCATCAGCACAGCCCAACCGATGCTGATGACGGAACCGCTCCGTCATCAGCATCGAAGGGGTTAATTGGTTTTAGATAGATGATATACCAGAGGGGTCTGCTTAGATAATGGAAATAAAAACAAGAAAGGTTGAATGGAATCTAATTTATCTAAAAATATGCGTATGACCTAGTACTTAAAATACGAATGTTAAAAGATATAGGCAGAATGAATTACACAAAGGAATGTGAATGTATTACTTTGTTAAGTGTGGTATCTTGCATTAGTTAGATTTGGAAGCACTTGCACTTTATTTGAACAATGCGATTTTTTGCACATATGAAAGAATATCCAAAGTACTGTAGCACATTTTGCACTTTATATTGATTAATACATATCTTTATAGAGCATTTGCACTTTAAGAGGAATATCAGAATATGTGCGTAATTTGCACTGATCTTTTGTATGTTTCTTTTGTAGTAATGTAAATATTTTAAGTGTAGAAAATGTGAGTTTTTTTATTTGCACAGTAACTTTTAACGAATATCATCATCACCAATCTAATGGTCTACACATTTCTTGGCAGAATGACGAGCAGAATAAGATGTAATAGGTTCTACCAAAGAATCGGATTCCATTTTAGGGCACTTGCCCATTATTCTTTGCATGGTGAAATTTTGGAAACAGACTCTATCTGCGCCAGAATTATATTAAAAAAGACTAACAAACGACTCAGCTTCTACACCCCCAGCCGCAAGCTCCGCTCTGCGCCCTCGCCGATGTCCCCCGCATCAGAAGAACGACAGCCGGAGGCAGATCCTTCTCCCACCTCGCCGCCAAGACCTGGAATGCCCTCTACGCAGGAGCATCAGCCAAGCTCCTGAGATGGCTGCAACGCATCAAGAACGCCTCGGAAACGTCTGATCCTCGACATCCCACGCCGCAGCCACATCACTCCCCACCTAAGAGACCTACACTGGCTCCCAGTCAACAAGAGGATAACCTTCAAGCTCCTCGTCCACGCACACAAAGCCCTCCATGACACCCGCCCAGCGTACCTCAACAAACGACTCAGCTTCTACACCCCCACCCGCAAGCTCTGTCTGCCGACCTCGCCCTCGCCGCTGTCCCCCGCATCTGAAGAACGACAGCCGGAGGCAGATCCTTCTTCCACCTCGCCGCCAAGACCTGGAACACCCTCCCCACCAACCAACGGCAGACCAAAGACCTAAGACCTACTGACCTTCAGAAGACTACTCAAGACTTGGCTCTTTGATCAGTAGCAGCACCCCCCCCAGCGCCTTGAGACCCTCACTGGTATGTAGTGCGCTCTACAAGTGCCTTGATTGATTGATTGATTGAGTGTTCAAACATTAAAGAATATAATGCCATTACAAATGTAGCATAAAATGTTTAGGAAAGTCTAGAGAACAAAGGCATAATTACACTTATTGACTGTCCAATCACATAGCGTGCATTGTCAGAAACGTGCATAAATAAATCATGAGCTTTTTAGAATTAAAGGAGTGCCTGATGTGTGAGACATTCTGAAACACTACCCAAGTATGAGACTATGCAGACAGTATCAACTAGGGTTACATGTGATCAGTGTAAACCCATGACTTGATAGTACAACTTTCATGAAATATATACTGTACCGTGTTGTTGCTGATCAGACAATTGCAGACCAAACGTACTGGCAAGTGCTCTTGTGCTAAACATGATATAATGCGCGGGTGCTCTGCTGCAGCCTTATTCATAAAACATACTTAGCATGGTGCTAGTTGAACGAAGTATGCGCTACGGTAGCCATAAGAAAGAAACATGAATAGCGAGTGCTAGAAATGTCATGTATGGTACAAACAAATTGGGGGTTTAGTGCTTACATGCACATCCAAAGTGCTGCGGACAGTACGTGCACTAGTGTGCCAATGTTCATTCTCTTAGAGCGCATGCCTAGAATAATGTGTATCCCACACAGCATATGCTGCAAGAATGGGTCAATCATGCCGCCGTACTGCCATGTCGTGATCCCTTTTCGGTGCTCAAATTTTCAAAAAGATTTGTTCCCAGAAGTGAAAGATAAAGAAAAGGTTAGGTGACCCGTGCAAGTGATTAGATCTCTTCCTTACCTACTTCAAAAGAAACAAATAAAAGAGTGTTAAAAAACGGAACAACATAGTCTCTCCATTAACACAGTTTCTGATGCACAATAACTAGAAGGAGGAGCTATATACCAGGATATACATAATGACATGAATGTCACATACACATGGTAAATCCCTAAAAGTGTCTATTCTTTTCTGAGGTGAATGTCTAATTCCTCGTCCTGAATCAGACCCCAAGGTGCCCTCATCTGAAAATCCACTATGTATTTGGAATCTCTTTGCCTGAGTTTTAGAACCCTGTCACCTCCTCTGTGATCCACCTGAATCTGTTCAAGTATGAAATACTTCAACAATGTGGAGTCAAAGAAATGTTTGACCTGATAGTGGCACGCCACTGGGTATTGAGGGTCTTTGTTGGTAATGACCCGTTTATGTTCTAAGATTCTCTTCTTAGCCGTCAATGTAGTGCTCCCCATGTACTGAAGCTTGCAGAGGCACTCAATGACATAGATCACAAAAGTGGTGCTGCATGTCAAAAACTGGGTTATGGTTTTAGGGCCATTGCTGTGAGAAAGCCAATAAAACTATATAATATATAATAAATATCTACCATACAGGCATTTGTTTCATAAAAACATTTTGTTTATTTAAATGTTAATACATTAATGTTAGTATTTAATATATTTTATTTTCAATATTTTACAATATATATATATATATATATATATATATATATATATATATATATATATATATATATATATATATATATATCTCACACAAAGTGTTCCTTCTGGGACTCCTGGCCCAACGTAGGTGGCGCAGAGTGTCTGCAGAGCTGACTGACAAATAATGTTACACACAAGAAAAAGAAAAAATTTCCACGCTCTCATGAGGTGCAAAAGTGAAATTTAATGCACAAGCTTACGCGTTTCGGCAAACTAACTGTCTTGGACACACAATGGGTAAACAGTGAAGTTTCAATACATAGTCTCAGGTCAGAAATAAAGAAAGGACATAAAGTTCATTGAATGTTAGAACACAGTAATACTGTGGCGGCCATTTTAACATAATCAAAAGTATCGTAACAACCTATTGTCATTAAATGCATTAAGTACCTTTCACACACTGGAAAACATGTATAACGAAAATATTCTATATGATATCATATCAAACAGTATTTTATTGAATACTTGAATTTCTAATGAACTTCAGACCACTAATATCATGTGTTTAATTCAGCCAAAAAACTACATGAGATGTGAGGATGTTGTTTCGGCTCAACTTTTTGTGTGCAGTTCCAGCGGTTACATTATTGTACATGCAATAATCATGGTATACATTATGATACTGTCAAATAATCGGGACATGGATCATAAGCCCGGAAAAATTACGGAAAAATTTCAGAAAAATGTCAAGAGACATAGTGCCAAAAACTCATATAGGAGAATCCAACAGAATGTAGGACTGACATTCCTTCATCCCATCATAAACACAAGTAAATAGGCATAGTGTTTAAAAACTCAGGCAATATTCTGACGAAACGGGATATCCGTCATAATTACCCATCTGCCACCCAATTCCCCTCGCCATATTACTATGGCGGGAGGACCCGGGCGGACGGAAACACCGACTGCAGGTTTTCCGCCCGGTCGATGAGTCGACCGGGCGGAAAAGGTTTTGATATGGTGGCGGTGTCTGGTAGACACCCCCATCCACATGAGGATACATGCTGGGGTTTGCCTTTCCGTGGCATTGTTGCCGCTACGGAATGGCATGCGGTCAATTTTTCCATTTCTTGTGTGTGATATATATATATTTAGAAATAGATATTTAATACAGCGATATAGTTTAAAATTATTTATTGGGATATTTTTGTACTTATCTTTTTAAGTATAGGTAGGCAATATTTTTGTAGTAGATAATTTTTGTCGTTAATTTGTAGGCCAATATTTTAGACCTCTATAGCTTGTCATTCAACCATTAATGATTATTTATGCATTTCCTAATTCTTATGACCATCTCTAAATGGCGCTATTGTTAGTATTGCTAATAAAGAGACAACATCTGGCAGGGCCTATTTCTATGTTTATACACTAATGCATTGGTTTGGAGAACTTTAAAATGGTAAGAAAAGCTCCCCTTACCAAAATACATTGGGTGTTACATGTTTCTTGGCACCCAAATAAAGCACTTAGCAGCAATCCCAAGAGAACAATGATTCTTTTGTTTTTTGGGGGATTACGTACCATATATATGGCGATCCTGGCAAATTACTGCATGCTTGGACCAGTAGTTCCTCATCAAAATGGAGAAACCGAGCAGGTTACACTGATTACGGCTTGGGGGAGGAGTTAACCATAGCTTATATTTGAACTGAGAGGGGCCAGTACTGTCGAGCGGCGCATCTATCTCCTGTGTTACATGCTGGGTGCTGAGGAGGGCACACGGTGGAAATGCATACGCCCGCCCGCGCCTCTATACTCTGCTGCAATAAAGATTCTCCGATGTACTCCCCCTAAGTGGCCTCAGACTTTCTTTTT
Organism: Lissotriton helveticus; assembly: GCF_964261635.1. NCBI lineage: Eukaryota > Metazoa > Chordata > Amphibia > Caudata > Salamandridae > Lissotriton > Lissotriton helveticus. The sequence continues at coordinate 293,349,912 of NC_136059.1, read as the reverse complement.
GGGAAAGATTCTTGGACATATATATATATATATATATATATATATATATATATATATATATATATATATATATATATATATATATATATATATGTATGTATGTATATATATATATATATATATATATATGTATGTATGTATATATATATATATATATTTCCGCAGCCAATCCTCCTCTCACGATTCAGATTTGAGGCGGCACCAAGGGTTTGTTCAAAAACACCATTTATGAAATCCGGGCATGACGTGTTTCGGAAGTAGTCCTTTTTCAAATGCCCTTTTGGTATTTCAAAGTGCCACTGTTACTCCCAGTCCCCCAGTGTGTCCATTTATAACATCCAACTCACTGAAGTAGTGTTTGGTACCCGGCAAAACGCGGCATGGAGTCACATGCTTCCTCCTTGGAACTTCGTCTCCCAGCATGCAGTGTTACCATCACGCTGTTTGTTGACTCCAATTCTCGGCATGATTTTGATTTTCCAATTGGAATTCCGAGTGGCAGCGTTTCCCAGGTCGGGGCTTGGGGTATTTGTTCTGGGCTCTATCCGGTGTTGATGACCCTCGCTCCCAGCCCCCCACTTCCATCGGCAGCAGAGGTCGGGGATGTTGCTAAAGTACCAACACCCCTCCATTAAAGTATGGACTACCTTTGGCAGCATTTCTCCTCCGCTTCTGTAATGCAAGGCGGTCGGGAAGTCTTCTGTAGCGACTCCCCTAACACTTGCGGGAGGTGCCTTACTCGCGTGCCGGTGAGAGCACGCCAATATTTCCGCAGCCAATCCTCCTCTCACGATTCAGATTTGAGGCGACACCAAGGGTTTGATCAAAAACACCATTTATTAAATCCGGGCATGACGCGTTTTGGAAGTAGTCCTTTTTCAAATGCCCTTTTGGTATTTCAAAGTGCCACTGTTACTCCCAGTCCCCCAGTGTGTCCATTTATAACATCCAACTCACTGAAGTAGTGTTTGGTACCCGGCAAAACGCGCCATGGAGTCACAACGCTTCCTCCTTGGAACTTCGTCTCCCAGCATGCAGTGTTACCATCACGCTGTTTGTTGACTCCAATTCTCCAATATATATATTCACTTAAAAACCATAGGTTTCAGGTATGTTATTGTTAGGAATTATCATTTAATAAACCTTAGAAATTCACTGAAAAAACCATAGGTTTCAGGGGTGTTATAGTTAGCTGGACATTTCACTCATACACAACCATTGAAATTCCTCCGTTATAGTGAGTTGTACTACCTGTAACGCCCCCGCCCGTAATCCACTGCTAATGATCTCACATATTACATCATTCATGACATGGTCAGTGACATCACTAATGACATCACTGAAGACATCTCAAATGACGTCACTGATGACATCATCCAGTGAATGTGGTTTGGTTTGTTATTTAAATATGTATTATATATATATATATATATATATATACATATATATTACCTACTGGCGGTCGCCAGTAGGTATATATAGTTAGGATTTTTTCCCTATGGGATTTTTGAAAATTCTATGTCTAATAACTTTGGCGTTTGTGGACGGAATTGGCTGAAATTTTCTGGAAAATGGAACATTTTGTTTCTGAGCAGCCCTTGGAAATTTGGGGGGGTTTCGTCAAGGGGGGGCCGAGAAAAAAGGGGGGTCCCAAAACATGTTTTTAACATTGAGTTTTCCATAGGGCGGTTGGCCTCACTTTTAGCCCGAACGGCTGAATGGATTTCCATGAAACTTGGCAAAATTGTAGGGACTGGTAGCCCGATGTGCCTTTTCTATGTCTCAATATATGTGCTCCAGTGGATTTTGAGAAATTAACGTTTAAAAAAAGATATATATCTGTAAGCGCGCTCCGGGCAGCGCTCCGGTCCGCGGACCTTAAGCGTACCGGAACTTCGCGTAGCTAAGCTGATTGGCTCTCCGGTGTCTGTCAACATTCTAAACAGTCCGGAGCGGCCGCCATCTTGTCTCTCGGTAGGATTGAGAGACAAGAGGAGGCCAAAACAAAAGCGAAAATGACCATAAGGGGGCATACTAGATCCTCCCTGACCCCCTAGGTTTAATGTGGAGGTTTTAAAAGGGCCCCGCGGGGCAAAAAAAAACAAAAAAAAAATTTGTTTTTTTTTGCGTGGGGAGCGCCCGGTCCGCGAACCGGGAAGCGTTCTGGGCAGCGTACTGCAATGAAAAATGAATGATAGACTTTTCAAATGCTGTATGTTAATTGATTGTTGTTTTTGTTGATTATTTTTTATTTTTTTTTATTTTTTAAGCATTTTTTTATTGTGATTGTGTTTCATAATTTATTAAACTTTCTAACATTTCATTGTCAGAAATTTCATAATTATCATGGAATATACATTGTAGTCTCCGAGGGTGTAAAATGTCCTCATTTGCAAGGAGGTTATCTACTGCTTGTACACATTGCAGTAGTTCATTGTCCCAAGTTTCATCGAAAAATTCAATGTCAATTTGATCAATTGTATCAATCAATTCTTGGCTGCTCTCTTGCAGGTCCATTTCAAAAGAAACTTGGTTTTCGCCTTCCATTTTGCCTGAAATTTGGATTAAAAAAATATATATTAGTAGAGATAGGGCAATGTTGGGAATAATTTTAAATAGGCATTTTTTATCAGTGAATTTATCTTTGGGCAGTGTATAGTATCAGAGTGGAAGTAGGAATATAAAAAAGTGTATGTGATTTAATGTAAGTAAATTCATAATTATACAAGAGAAGCCTAACTCCATCCATAACTATAACAGAGAAGTCTCTCTAAATCTATAACTACTACAGAGGGATAGTATATATCTATCAGAAAAAGTTTACCATATTAACTTATAGTGCACAATATACTTCAGTTTTAAAAATAAAAACTTACCTTTAGAAAGAAGTTGAAGGAATTAGTGAAAATACTATTGAAATGTACAGCAAGAAGTAGTAGTCAAAATGGCTGTGTTTTCTTCTCTTCCTTTATATATATTCAGGTATATAACCAATGAAATGTCAGGTAAAAAAAGTAGAAAATGAAAGTAACATTTTCATTGGTTTTCAATTCCAACACTTCAGATGTGTTTTGTGAAGTAATTTACCTCAGGGTATTTAGAGAGGTCTACAGGCTAAATGACTAAATGGAATTCCAATCAAATTTGTGAAAATGGTAGGGATTGGTATGTAGTATGAGCTAATCTATATTTGGTGAAATTGTCTCCAGTGGCTTTTCTGTGAACTACTTTCCCACCTTTTTTGATGGTGCGCTTCCCAGGGAGCGACCCGGTACGCGTACCGTTGAGCGCCCCGGTTCGCGAACCTTAAGCGTTCCGGGAGTCCACCATTTTGTGTTTCGGTCGAATTAAGATACAAGATGGAGGGCAAATAATGTTCAGAATGGGTAGAAGGGGGCACGGTAGAGTTATCTTGACCCCCTAGGTTTTCTGAGGGTGGCTGAGGAGGCTTATATGTGCGAAAAAAAAACATTTTTAAAAAAAAATTCGCGAGGTTAGCTCCCGGTTCGCGTACCGGGTAGCGCCCCAGGGAGCGTACTTTGTTGGAAATTAGTGAAAAATGTTAGAGTAAAATAATAATTGTGAGTGATCAGATGTAGGGTAGCTCTGAGAAGAGCTTTTGGGTTTATGGTACATTTAGGTACTTATAAGTAGGTACCAATGCACATTCTTAAATTCAGAGTGAAAACTCTGTTGCCCTCATCTGAGAAGTGAACTCCATCTCCTCTGTAGATATCTTGCATGTAGTAACGCAAGTTATTGTTGTACAGGGAGCCCATTCCATGGTCTCTCATGTAAGCTGAAACAGATTTGTTTACATGCTTCCTCGACTTCTCAATTTGTGGACAAAATTGGTTTGACCACCTCCATTTCTGTCTTTGGCATATATTTGAATATACCAAGGCAGTCTGAGGAAAAAGTGCCATCAATTGCTCAAAGGTGTCCTTTAAAAGCATTTCCAGACCTACACCAGTCAAAGGGCCCAAGTCATTACCTCCACAGTGCACAATTAACAAGTCAGGTTTGGGCAAATGCATAAAGGTTTTCACCAATGGTATCAATTGGTGACATTTTAATCCTCTGTGGCCAAACCACTTAATTTCCACATCTTGTAAATTGAAGTTAGGTAATTTCCTGTTTTCAACGTACCTTTGAGCCCAGTGAATATAACTATGTCCAACAATCCAGACAGAAAACATGGTGAGAGAAGGTTCCCCTGCAGTCAGATGAAGTGTGGCAATGAAATGGCAGTTGAAAAAATGAGAGTTTAAAATGAAAAAAACTGTGGAGTTTCTGTGTTCATGAAGCAGTAACAGTGATTGGTGGATTTTGATTGCTGAAAACAGAAAGTTAGGGTGCACGGATGTGTTCTTTGAAAGATGTATTTTGAATGGTCAATAAAAAATCATTAAATGAAAGAATGCACTGGATATGCAGGTGCACTGAGAGTTCAGAGTTCAATTGCAACAAAGTTGTGTGAACTTGCAAACACCAGAAGTCTTCCAAGAGGTGGTTGCCATGCAGAAAAGGCAGAAAGGGCAGAGGGGGGAAGGGTTTTCATTTGAAAAAAAGTGAGGGAAGAGTTTTGATTGGGTGACATGAGAGATATGTGTGAAGAATTACAGCATTTCTGTGCTTTTGATAGCTGCAGACTCTGGAGTGCATACCTTTTGCTCTGCTGAAGACAAATTGGTGTGTTTCTGAGACTGTTTTCAAACTCAAAGTATTTGCTAAGGTGAGAAAATATTTCTTTAATTTAGATAGAGAATAGTGTGCTTTTAGGAGAAAATTATGAATTATGTGGCGCAAATTGCTTGTAAATATGCTCCCACATGTGCATGGAAAATTTAGATTTTGAATGTTTGTGTTACATAGCCATGTTAAAAGTGATACAAACATGCTGCAAAGGCAATCAAAAAACGCTTTTATGTGTCTTAAGGACATTTTAAGTAATTTTCCCATGTGCAGTGTTTTGAAATTATGATTTGAAAATCGTTTTTGGGGAAAAGGAATTGTTTTTAAATTTATGACAAGGACATAATGGTGTATGCTTCTTTATACGGCAATTGACTGTCCCTGATGTTATTTTTCCCATTTTAATGTAAGACCTTTCTCTGTGGCGCAAGTTGCTTGTAAATATGCTCCGACCTGTGCATGGGAAATTTAGATTTTAAATGTTTGTGTTACATAGCCATGTTAAAAGTGACCCAACCATGCTGGAAAGGCAATAAAAAAACACTTTCATGTGTCTTAAGGACATTTTAAGTAATTTCCCTGTGGGCAGTGTTTTCAAATTATGAATTGAAAATCGTTTTTGAGGTAAAGGAATGTTGTTAAAATTTATGTGTGCCATATGTCCACAAATTTCGTTTTCAGGGGTGCAGCAGGGTGTTCTTGAGACACCCCTGCACCTTTGGAAAAATTCCTAATTTGCGATGAGCTAATTGCTAATCGCAAATTGCACCTTCATTCTTATGGGCCTCCTGCTCCATGGAAATGAATGGGTAATTTGCAATTAGCAATTTGCTCATCGCAAATTAGGAATGGTAAAGAATTGCTATTTATTCCTTAAAATTCGCTATTTTGGAAATGCAAAATAGTTATATGATACATATGGCGGTTGATGTCTAACAAGATAAGAAGCTTAGGGATACATTTATGATGACTGGCGCAATGAAGTGGACATCACTTACTTCATTGGTAGAGCTTTACATGTATTATGTCCTCTGTATTCTTCATCAAGCGTAACTTTAATCTGCAATCCTGAGTAGGCCTCACCTTAAACAAACCTCTGGATAGGCCACACCTTATCGTCATCCTGAATTAATCATTTAAAATGCTAGGGACAGATTTATGATAGGTGTATGCCTCTTTTGCGCCACTTACAAAACACTGTCCACGGGGAAATGACTTAAAATGTCCTTAAGACACATGAATGTGTTTTTTTAAAGCGTTTGCAATTTTTTGGGGTGACTTTTAACATGGCTATGTGACTCAAACAGTCAAAATCTAAATTCACCATGCACAGGTGGGAGCATATTTACAAGGAATGTGCTCCATGGGGAAAGGTCTTATAATGTAATATGGGAAAAATGACATCAGAGACACTGAAATGCCTTATAGAGAAGCATACACCATTATGTCCTTGTCATAAATTTGCAAACCATTACTTTTCCCCAAAAACGATTTTCAAATCATAATTTGAAAACACTGCACATGTGGAAATTACTTAAAATGTCCTTAATTCAAAATTTGCTATTCCTTATTTTGCGATTGCACTGAAGGATTTGCAAATTTTGCGATTCCTTAAATGCAATGTATCAAACAAAAAATATGTAAAAAATGATATTAAGGATTTGGAAACTACCACCAACTTCTAGTTTGTGGTAATTTGCAAATTCTTTTCAAAAAGCATTTTTTTCCAAAAAACAAAAGGTGCCATATGACGCCTATACATGTCCTTAGGGCATGTATGTGTGCCATATGCCCCCAAATTTCTTTTTCAGGGGTGTAGCAGGGTGTTCTTGAGATACCCCTGCACGCTTGAAAAAATTCCTATTTTGTGATGAGCTAATTGCTAATCGCAAATTGCAACCTTCATTCCTATGAGCCTCCTAGCCCATGGAAGTGAATGGGTAACTTGCAATTAGCAATTTGCTCATTGCAAATTAGGAATGGTAAAGAATTGCTATTTATTCCTTAAAATTTGCTATTTAGGAAATGCAAAATAGTTTGATGGTACATATGGTGGTTCATCTGTAACAAGATAAGAAGCTTAGGGATACATTTATGATGACTGGCGCAATAAAGTGGACATTACTTACTTCATTGGTAGGCCTTTACATGTATTATCTCCTCTGTATTCTTCATCAAGCGTAACTTTAATCTGCAATCCTGAGTAGGCCTCACCTTAAACAAACCTTTGGATAGGCCACACCTTATTGTCATCCTGGATTAATCATTTAAAATGCTAGGGACAGATTTATGATAGGTGTATGCCTCTTTTGTGCCACTGTGCGTCACTTTTATGATGCAGCGGCGGTGCTAATTTGCAATTAGCAATTTGCTCATTGCAAATTAGGAATGGTAAAAAATTGCTATTTATTCCTTAAAATTTGCTATTTAGGAAATGCAAAATAGTTTGATGGTACATATGGTGGTTCATCTGTAACAAGATAAGAAGCTTAGGGATACATTTATGATGACTGGCGCAATAAAGTGGACATTACTTACTTCATTGGTAGGCCTTTACATGTATTATCTCCTCTGTATTCTTCATCAAGCGTAACTTTAATCTGCAATCCTGAGTAGGCCTCACCTTAAACAAACCTCTGGATAGGCCACACCTTATCGTCATCCTGGATTAATCTTTTAAAATGCTAGGGACAGATTTATGATAGGTGTATGCCTCTTTTGTGCCACTGTGCGTCACTTTTATGATGCAGCGGCGGTGCAAAAGATTTGCTATGAGGCGACAACATTACAAATTGATGCATTTAGGCAGATATGTCATGGTGTAAAAAAAACGTACCACATGAAACCGATGCAGCAGTGATGCAAAAGATGCACCATGTCGCAAGACAGGCCTCACTTGGGGCCATATGTATTAAGCTAATTAGCATTCGCAAAGATCAAAATTCTACGAATTTCGGCCTTTGCAAATGTTAATTAGACAAATGGTATGTATCAAACAAGTTTGATGCAAAATAAGGAATAGCAAAATTTGCTATTCCTTATTTTGCAATTGCACTGAAGGATTTGCAAATTTTGTGACTACTTAAATGCAATGTATCAAACAAAAAATATGTAAAAAATGACATTAAGGATTTGGAAACTATTGTGGTAAATTGGTGGTAATTTGTGAATTCTTTTCAAAAAGCTTTTTTTAAAAAAAACAAAAGGTGCCATATGACGCCAACACATGCCCTTAGGGCATGTATGTGTGCCATATGCCCCCAAATTTCTTTTTCAGGGGTGCAGCAGGGTGTTCTTGAGACACCCCTGCACCCTTGGAAAAATTCCTAATTTGTGATGAGCAAATTGCTAATCGCAAATTAAACCTTCATTCCTATGAGCCTCCTAGCCCATGGAAATGAATGGGTAACTTGAAATTAGCAATTTGCTCATTGCAAATTAGGAATGGTAAAGAATTGCTATTTATTCCTTAAAATTCGCTATTTAGGAAATGCAAAATAGTTTCATGCTACATATGGCGGTTCATCTGTAACAAGATAAGAAGCTTAGGGATAGATTTATGATGACTGGTGCATCACCAGGGATGTGTCAGTCATCCTGCGCCGCTGTTCCGCCACCCATGGTGTGCTGCATTTAGAATACGGGGCATCATGGGGCAAAAATGGCACAGATGCGTGACGTATCTGTGCTGTAAAGGTAGTGATTGCTGGAGTTGTATCGCAAGTGCGATGCAGCTCAAGCAAGGCTCAGGGGTGCCCCATCTCCACAATGTTGCATCAAGACCTATGCCTGCTTAAAGCAGGCGCAGGGTTTTGACGAAGCTTTCTCCTATCTGATTGTAAATACGGCACACCATGGGTGGCAGAGTAGTGGTGCACGTTAACTGGTGCATGCCTGGGGATGTGCCATTTAACATAAATCTGCCCCTTTACATTTAAGTATGTGCAGGACACACAGAGTCGGTGAGGCTTATCCAAGGTTAAGAAGAGATGAGTCCTGTTCACTGAAAATTTAGACATAGTCTTCACCTGCTCAGCATTGCTGGACATGGCTAAATAATAGCTGCAAAATATTACTCTTGTTAAACAATTTTACTATTATAATCTCTGAGATTTGTCTCTTACTCTGCAACATCTCATTGTTGTTATCTTTCTTTAAAGATAAAGACAACCTCAACATGAGCGACAATCTGCAATCAGTTGATTTTGACCTCATCATTGAACTTGTAATTGAAACATCAGTGGATGTTGATCCCTTGGATGATTTAAATCCTGAGGATGAAGAAGAGCGTGATGAGGATGCAGATTTGTCCGAATTATATGACATAGGATGGGAAGCTGACCTGCTTGAGCCTATGGAAATATAAACATTTATTTTTAAAATTTATAGTTAATAAAAAGTAAAAAGGTAAACCGTTTAATTTAAAAATAAAGACACCTTCAAAAGCAGGTTATGTGTAGTGTCTTCAATAAAATATTAAAATATGCTCATAAAATTAGATCAGATTCACATATAAAATAGCACAGGTAACATAAATATAAATGTCATTTCTTTTCTGCTATTTCTGTATTGTAAATTTGCAAGGACTAAAAAATCTTCTATTTAAAATGTCAAGTAGTGTGTTAAGTTTTTGATCACTGTTATTGTTTTACTGTTTGGTAATAATGGTTAATAACATTTTTTATTATATTTTACCACAGATTCAACTGCAGATCATTTCAAGATTTCACCATGCCAACAATAGAAAGACAGAGAAAGGCTGCAAAACGTCAAAGACAGCAGGTGAAAGAAAATAAGCAGCAGTCCTCTAACAAAAAGATTTGTCAAGTCACGAAGAAAGCACCGGGTAAGAGCACAAAATATTTCATAAGAAATATGTGTAGTAAAAAAAATATTACTACAGAAAATGTTTCAGTCCATAAAACGAGAAGGAATTCAAATGGAAAGGAAAGGCCAATTAAAAATGTTACTGCTAGAGCAAGAGATAACTCTGTGCATGATAGTAGAAGGAAACAACAGTTTAGGGAGATTCGTAAACGAATGTTCCGCAACAGGATAATTGGCAATTTGTTAAAAAATATTAAGAAAGGTCAACAGAAACTGGTTTTTTATAAGAGAAAAAAAAAAGTTGAGAAAGTTATTGATCAGGCATTTGAAATTAAACGTAAGTTATTTATTTTGATAATCAATAGAATTAGGAAGCTAAACAAGGCAATTTATGATTTCAAAAGAAATAGTAGATGGAAGAGAATAGTTCATCGTAGTAATTTTTGTGAAGTTTTTTCTGGAGAATGGATGCATAGTTCAAGCTGTGAGGCATTTTTTAATGAGGAGAGTTATTTCCAGGATAATGATTTGGTGCATGCAGTTGACACCAGTGGTCTTGCTTATGAAGTGAAAGATGGTTGTCCAGTTGAAAAAGAAAAACTTGTGACAACAGAGGCAGAAGAGGTGTTAGGTAATGAGGTTTTAGGAAGATGTGCTAAGGGTCCTGTGTACACCTGGAAGTGTAGTAGTATTTGCAGTGTGCGACAGGATTCCATCAATTTGCTTTGTGATTTTGTACGGTCATTTAATAAGAAAAGTTTGAAGCAGAAAATAAGGTTGTTGCAAGAATTAGATCCTTGCAGAGTAAGAAAAGTGACAGGTTTGCATGGTCATTCACTGGCTTGTCTTTCCAGGAGAGTATGCCAGAGTGTTTTTCATCATTTCAGGATGCTAGCAGTGCATCATAATAAAGTGAGGAAATTAGTTAGAATGTTGTATTATGCTAAGAGTCCAGCAATTATGCTTAAACAATTATGCGCTGCTCTTTTGCATGGTTCTGAAATAGATGTGAAGAATATATGTGAAGAAATTGAGTTTTGTTACTTTGGAAGTAAAGAGGAGAATGTTGAAATTGAGCAAGAAGAAGAGGGTCATGTGGAAGATAGTGTACAGGTTTCCAGTACAGATAATTTCCAGAGGGAAATTGCGACGTTTGAGGTGAAATCAAGTGAGAGGCCTAATTTCACTTGTGTGTGTTGTCGACGCACTTATTATAAGAATCAGACTAAGTTAGTGGATTTATATGCAAAAAGTGAAAGGGAAAATAATAGTGAATGGAAGGATTTCGCAACATACTTGATGGTAGAAAATTGTTTTGATTTGGGATTGGATCAACGTGTGTGTACTTATTGTTGTTGCAAATTAAATCAAAACCAGATGCCTGCTAGAGCAGTTCATAATAATCTGGAATTGGTTGAGATTCCTTCTGAATTGAAGGATTTAAATACTTATGAATCTATTTTGATTCAAAGTATCCATCCCTTTCAGGCTATTGTAAGAATGGAGCCAAAGACAGGGAAATTGCCTCCATCAGATTTACAGAGAGGATTAAAGGGAAGAGTTGTTTATTTGCCTCTAGATTTGAAGAAAAACATTAACACAATTGGAGTAGAAAAAGTGGAAGAGGAACCTCTGGTTATCTTAGTTAATGGGGTTCCAACAAAGAATAAGAAAATATGGCAAGATTTAGTAGATGTTAGGAAAGTTAAAAAGGCAACATTGTATTTGAAAAAAAATAATAAATACTATAAGAATGTATATGTTGCAGAAGAGGAAGTAAGTGAGGAAGAGGATAGCGATTTGTGTGCTGGTCAAATTGAGAAAGTAGAACCCTCTACTAGTGAAGAAATATATGAACATTATAGTGTTCATCCTTTGCATTCCAAGGAAGTCATGGGGAATGCTATTGAGTTGTTTCAAATGAAACAAGCCAAAGGGAGTCCCATTAGTGTTTGGGAGGAAAGTTTGGAAGCTCGGTGTTTCCCACAGCTTTTTCCAACAGGTCAGGGAGGAAGATATGATGAGCGACCTCATCAAATTCCTGCTTCTGAATACCGGACTTTGCGATTGTATGCAGGAGATGCTAGGTTTCGACAATGCATTCCCTATTTGTTTCATCTCCTGTTTGAAAGCGATCTGTCTGGACTGTCATATGCAGTGAACCACATCTTGAAAAGTGGTATACACATGCAAAACATCTCGGCAAGTGACTTTATGGATAAAGTCAATGTCCAAGACAGTATTTTGGATTCTCACCTGATTAATCTCATGGCGTGTCAGCGTGGTACTAATGAGTACTGGTACCATCGTCATGGTGATTTAAAATGTATGCTGAGGAACTTAGGTACTCCCACATGGTTCCTCACTCTGAGCTGTGCCGAGTATGGCTGGGAAGACTTACTTGAATTTCTACGAGAGGCAAATGCTAACGTAGATAACATCGAATTCAAGACACCCGGAGAACTGTGCTCTTTGGATCCAGTCAATGTATGTAGGTACTTCCATCATAGATTTGAAGCTATGATGTCTTTCATCATGAATAAGAAGAATCCACCTCTTGGAGAGGTGTTGGATTTCTTCTGGAGAAAGGAGTACCAAGCAAGAGGTGCTCCTCATATACATATGTTGCTGTGGATCAAGGATGCACCTAAATTTGGAACGGATCCAGAAGACTCAGTGATGAGTTTCATCCAACAGTATTCTACGTGTGCTGTTCCAAACGCAAAGGAGAAGAAAAGCCTAAGAGAAAAAGTTCTGCGTTTCCAAAGCCATCGATGTGGAAAGTACTGCCGTCGTAAATTCCGAAACAAGGACAAGTTCTACACCAAATGTCGTTTCGGTTTTCCACGACCGGTGATTTCTAAAGGAAGAGTAAACAGTTTGATGTCTTCGCTGCGACATAATGTCATGAAGAAATCACCTAAAAACACATACAATTTGAAGAGGAACGAAGAGTCCAAGTACATCAACGACTACAACCCGGTGATTTTGTCCATGTGGAATGCTAACATGGATATACAGTTTGTGGCTGATAACTGTATGGCTGTGGCTCGGTATGTGACGTCTTACATCACCAAAAAAGAGAAGACAGAATTGAAGGATATGTGGGAGGACATTTCCCATGAAAAGAGCCTCAGCAAGAAGTTGTACAGTTTCAGTCTGAAGATGTTGTCGCATCGAGAAATTGGAGCTTACGAATGCTCTGACCGGTTGTCTTCAGCAAGTCTCTATGCCAAGTCCAGGAGTATCGTTTGGGCGAGTCTTGGTCTTGCTGCAACGCGTAATCGAGTTCTCAAACCTGTGCGGGAAATTGAGTATTTGGCGGAAAAGGAGCCAAACAGTACCGACATTTTGAAGACCAACATGTTGGATACATATTATCCAAATAGAAGCAGTCACCTCGACAATGTTTGTCTGTATGAGGTTCTTCAAAATTACATATTCAAGAGGAACATCAAAGAAGATACTGAGAAAGGAGTGTATGCTGTAATAGGAAGTGAGGGATGTCTGGTCAAGCAAAGAAAATGCCACTTGGTAAACCATCGAAAATTGAGTGGTGAATCTCCTGAAAAAAAGGAGTTTTTCTATTTAGCACTTTTGCAACTTTTCAAGCCTTGGCGTGCAGAAGAGGAACTGCTTGGAGATTTCCTCTGTTACGAAGACTCTTTCAATGCCGCCAAGGAGACCATAGAATGTCCTGCTTTTCCCAAATATGTAGAAATGTTGAATGCGGAAATTGAGCAGGAAGCAACGATTGCAGCCGAGATTGCCAGAGACAGTTCTCAGGACAGTCAGAGTTCTGCTTCATTGAGTCAGGATCCACTAGGAGGACCTGTTATCGAAAATGAAGCTGCCACTGCCATGAATGAAGTGGAAAGAGCCATGGCACATGCTCAGGAGGATGCGGTTAACTTAGAAGAGTTGGAAAGACAACTCAACGTTGAGCAGAGGAAAATATATGACGAAGTTACCATGCAAATTGATCATGGATTAAGTCATGACAAGAAAGAATGCTCATGTACGTCGTTGAAGCCTGTCCGACTGTACGTGAGTGGAGAAGCGGGAACTGGAAAAAGTTTCCTCATTAAAGCAATTTCATGCTATTTGCAGGAAAGGACAGAGTCATCGCTGTCTTGTGTTGTCACCGCTCCAACTGGACTGGCAGCACATAACATTAAAGGGATTACTTTACATCGTTTACTGATGCTGCCAGTGGAGCATGACAACAAATTACAATATCACAAGCTATCTGGAGATGCTTGTTTTGAAGTTTCAAGAATCTTGAGGAAAATGAAACTTCTTATCATTGACGAAGTAAGCATGGTTTCCAATGTCATGCTTGCCTTTGTGCATTTGAGGATGCAAGAAGTTCTCAAAACAGAGTATGATGTGGTATTTGGTGGCAAACACATCATTGTTTTCGGAGATCTTCTGCAGCTGACACCAGTGAAAGGGCAACCTGTGTTCAAAATGCTCACGAATGAAGATATCAGGAAGTGCCTAGGCAGCATTGGCAACGTCAATATATGGTTAAACTTCAATTATGCTGAACTGCATGAAAATATGCGTCAGGCGAAGGATGAAGTTTACAAGACTATTCTACAAGATGTTAGAATTGGAAAAGTGACCGAGCATGGGAAAGAAGCTTTACATGCACGATTACTGTCAAATTTATATCCAGAACAAGATGTTGTGCCTGAGAATATTTTTCAGAAAATTACTGATAAGAAATCTGGAATATGTTTGATGCCAACTCTTGCAGAATGTGCCAAATTCAACAACAAAATGTTGCATTTAGAAAAGCAAGAGATTGTGAAACTGGAAGCTATTGACAGAGTAGAGCATATGGGATCAACAATTATTTTGTCTGAGAATCTGAAAACAAAATTGGATTCATTAGAGAAGAGTATATCTAAAACTGCAGGTTTTGAAAAGACTCTGAATGTGTGCTTGAACTGCCGTATAATTTTAAGAAGGAATTTACATGTTGAAAGAGGTCTGGTAAATGGATCAATGGGTAATGTTGTTGATTTTGTAAAATACAGAAATAGAGATGGAATTGAATTTTTAAAAATTTAATTTGATGGCATTGAGGAAGTACAGCTAATTGGTCGTTGCTCTGCTAGATTTTTGCTTGTAAAAGACTTATATGTTCGCCGTAAGCAGTTTCCTGTTTGCTTGGCATATGCGGTGACAATCCATAAATCGCAAGGTTTAAGTGTAGACTGTGCATTGGTGAATATTGGCAGTTCTGTGTTCAAGGAGGGTATGGCATACGTGGCATTGTCACGAGTTAGAACTTTATCGGGATTGTACTTGATTGAGTGTGATGTCACAAACATTTGTGCGGATCTAGATTGTGTTAAGGAATACAATAGGTTAAGAAGAGAGTATGCGTCACATTTGCCTCAGTATCCTTTGTTTGAGAAACGTGTGGTAGGCCGGAAACGAACAAATGTGACCAATACTGGGGAGGTTGTAGCAAAAAGACGAAAAGTCGATGAACCTAAAATTACAAGCAGAAACAAAAAGGATTCTGTTGAAGATGTTGTTGGTTTTCAATTTGAAAACAGTTCTGGTGTCAACTGCTATGCTAATGTAGTGGTTAATGTTTTGTTTTCTCTAGAAAATGTAAAAGAAGAGATTGTGGTCAATTCTGATCAAAGATTTTGCAGTTTGTTAAATTCTGTGTTAGAGAAATGTAGCACTGATAGAAGAAACATAGACAGTGTGTCTGAAATTCGAAATCTGTTAGACAGATGTTCAGGCCAAACACAATTCTCTCAAAATATTCAGCAAGATTGTCAGGAGTTTTTAATGTATATGCTTGATGTATTGCATGCTGAAGGTGTAGATGTAGATCAGCTGTTTGGGCTTTCTTATCAATGGCAGCATGACTGCGAGAACTGTATGGTATCAAGTACTACTAGTGTAGACTCAGAAAGATTTATATATTTAACTTTGCCAGACAGTAAATCAGTCTCCTTTAATAAGCTAGTAAAAGCAGCTGATCACAACATGGAGTGTAGCCAATGTAAATCTGAAATGATGTCAACATTATTTATACGAACATATGGCCAGTATGTCATTTTAATGTTCCAACGATGTAGGCCTGATGGAACAAAATTGACAACTTTAATGAAAAATTTTGTAGCTTCGCAGTTGTCAATATCAGGAAGGACTTTTGTAACTGCAGCAATTATATATCATGACGGCCCTTCAATAACATCAGGACATTACACAGCTTATTTAAAGTCTAGAAATGGCTGGTCATTCTGCAACGATTCTGTTTTAATTTTCAAAAAAAAATTGCCGTATGACCTTAAAAACTCTTACCTGGTGTTTTTAAAACCAACATTTTAGGGAAATAATCTTGGGATGTGCTCTGTGGAATTTCAAGAGGTTCTAATGGCTCCTACACGATTTGGCCTTGAGGATAAGTGTAGTACAGAGACATAACTTTTTACCATAACACTGGACGTCATGGAGAAATACATGCACTTTGAATGAGTTCAGAAAAACTATTTCTTTTTATAAGCTAATTGAAGCAGCCAATCAAAACATAGAGTAGAGGGAATGTAAGTCTGCAACGCTGTCTACTGTTTTACATTGCTTTGTGATTGAAAGTGATGTAGAGAATTAAATAATTGTAGTTGTCATAGAGGTAGTGTAAGTCTGCTTCATAGTAAGCAGTATCAGTGTCATAGGAAATGTAGAACATGACTGAGCAAGAAGGGGAAGATATTACTATTCCAGGATTGTGAAAATGATCTTCAACATTTTAATTCTGAAAGTTGCGGAAATGCCAAATGACGGGATTGGCTTACAAGAAATCCAAGAGTTATAAATGGCTCTGACCAGATTTGGCCTTGTGGAAACTTGTGGTAGAGAGCAAGAAGTCATTTATTGCATGTAACGTGTTTTTAAAAACGATGGAGATTTTCTTTCAGAAAGTGGCGGGCTGAAAGTAATAACAGCACAAAAGAGTGTAAGCTGTTCATAGGACATCCTTGGACGTCATGGAAAGTAAGTTAACTTTAAGGAGTTCTGAATTTTGATTTCTTATGTTGTATGGGTTTTTTAAACACAATCATTTTGATTGTGTTTTTTTTTCCCCGCTGTTATATGATGAATACCTTCAAGTCACTGTTTTTAGTGAATTTTGATACATTCTGAGAACAGCAAAAATAAACCATTTAACATGTATAATTAATTCTGTACTGTTTGCATTTATGATGTATATGTAGAACTGTGTAGGAGGCATGGAGAAGGTGAGGCTTCTGTAAGTGTCAAAGTTGTTGCATGCAGTGCTGCACTTCTGCGTATTCTTTCATATGCTGGACTACATCTGCACAATGAGATACCTAAGCAAAGGAAACACAAGTGATGTGATTGTGAAATGAGCAAAATAAATTGCACGTATTTCATTTACATCACCTGTGTTTCCTATCATTACGAATCACATTGTGCAGATCAAGTTTAGGTCTGTCCAGGGAAACATAGGAGGTTTGGACTTTGTTCAAGAGTGCAGTGGACATGACTCACTTCATTGGTAGACCTTCACATGTATTATCTCCTCTGTACTCTTCAACAAGTGTAAATCTCATCTGCAACCCTGAGTAGGCCTCACCTCAAACAAACCTCTGGATAGTAGACATCTTATTGGCATCCTGAAGCAATTATTTAAAATTTTAGTGTCTTGCGACACTTTTCTGAAACAACAGCAATGCAAAAGATGCACCATGTTTTAAGATAGGCCTCACTTCATCTGCATCAAGATACTGTTAGTTTAAAATGTATATCTTTAGGACTGTGTAGGGGGCCTGGAGAAGCAGAAGCTTCTGTAAGTGTCAAAGTTGTTGAAAAACTGTTTGTCCTTCAATCTTTTCCCTTGTCTTTTCTAATTTTTAAATACATGTTTTAATATTTTTCAAATGTTTGTTCTCTCTTTCACAGATTGAAAGTATAAAACCAAAAAGTGAGTAATTTAACGACAATTATAAGGTAAATGTTTTGTGTTCTTTTCGTTACATTTCTATCACATTCACCTACTATTAGTTCCACAGCTTCATTTCTTTAACCCTCAGTTTCCTGCCTTTGCTACTTGCCTCATTCCTTTCTCTATTACCTACTTACTCAACTCCTTCCACTCTTTTCCTCAGTCCCTCTCTTCTCATAGTTCCTCACTCTTGTTCACTCACTCCGTCTCTATTACTCTTAGTGTCTTTGACTGATCACTCTATCACTACTTGTTCATAATGCTTTCTCTGTGTAGTTGAAGCACACTAAGGGGAATATTATGAACACAGCCAATAAAATTATTGCTCTTTTTATTGGCAGAAAACTGGTGCAAAAGTGGTTTTAGCGGCAGTTTTCTGCCACAAAAGCAGCTTTAGCGACACATTTCTGCCAATAAAAGCTGCAAAACTTTTATTGCCTATGTTGATGATATGGCTCTATGTTACTTACATTTCTTTGCTGTTTCAATTAATCTTTTTCTGTTATTTTTTGTTTTCTGTTTTCTATTTTTTCTCTCTGTTATTCCTCATGTTTTAATCTTATTTTGAACATTCACTCACATTCTCCAAGAAACTCTTCTTTGTTAATGTTATACTCTCTTTTTTTTTCTTTCACTTCGTTATCTATTTTGTTTTTCACAATTATACCCTCTTCTGTCTTTTCTTCGGTAAATAGATCTATTAAACAGTATCTCTTCTTTACTCCCTATAGCTGTCTTTCTTTTAACATCACTCACTGTTTACTTTCCTTATACTTACACTTTTTTTTTTTTAAATTTTTTTTGGTTAGCTCCCGGTCCGCGTACCGGGAAGCTAACCCGGGAGCGAACCAAAAGAAATAGAGCTTGGCAGAGTGCTAAACATTCTAGCAATTTTTTTTGAAAGGGAAGGTAGTTCTGAAAAGAACTTTTTTTTTATATTTTTGTTGTTTTATATATATTTTTTATTTTTTTAACATTTTTTGTATTTTTTGTATTTTTTGAACGATTTTATATTTTTTTTGGTTTTTTTGGGGGGGGAACAACAAAAAACAGGCGTTGAAAAGGGCTCAACAGGAGCAAAAAAAAATTACTGGGGGCGGTTAGGGCAATCATGGTGTTCATACGCCAGGTTGAGTGCATTGATGCTCATGTTGCCACAAGCTAATAATGCACAACAGTGCATACATAAGTGAATCATGTGCCCAAAATTTTCTTGAATATTTGGCACAGTTTCCCGTGCCTCTTCTGGTGTTAGAGAAATCGGTATTGTTGGTCTGGCCACAGGAGTTGTTCTTGGATTGTCAAGCA
This sequence comes from Lissotriton helveticus, assembly GCF_964261635.1. NCBI lineage: Eukaryota > Metazoa > Chordata > Amphibia > Caudata > Salamandridae > Lissotriton > Lissotriton helveticus. Next base: position 293,331,083 of record NC_136059.1, on the reverse strand, counting down.
TATCCCTTATTTCCGCCCGGCTGTAATTTAGTGGATGCTTCCTTGTCATGTGCCTGTGCATTGTGTGATTTCCATAGCTATATTTTTTGTCCGTCCCTCTGGACAATTGTTCTTTGCATATGCGGCAGGTGACATACCTCGCATTGACTTTTTTTTGGCCACGAGGGATCGAATAAAACTGCCAGATGAAACTGGCTTTCTTTCTGGAAACCCGGGGCACCTCTTCTAAGAACTGTGGTTCTTCTCCCTCCTCATCCATTTCTTCATCTTCCTCCTCAGTGTTGGTAATGACCTGGGGAGGTGGTCCTCTCTTCCCATGAGGAGGTGGAGGTGGTGGTGGGGGTCCACCAGCTGAAGCTACCAATGAAGCCATTTTCCAACATGCAAAATAGGTCTTCCTCTCACAATGATGAAAGTCAGAGTGAGGAAAGAAGGAGGGGTTTTCATCATTTGGGAAAAACAATACTTCTCAACCAATGAAAAGTGTTATTTTTAGGTCACCTGACCTAGCCTTACATCATTATGAAACCAAAAGTGAAATGAACCAATGAAAAGTTTTATTAACAAGTCACATGACCTCTCACGCTCATGTTACGCGCTGCGGAACGCGCCCCGGTTAGCTTCCGGGTCGCTAAGCTTCGCGCCCCGGTCCGCGCCCCGGGACACTTCCGGGTGCGCTAACGCGGTACGTCACAAGACGCATTACGCGGCAACGCGATACGTCGCGTTTTCGCGAAGCGCCGCGGATCGCTTCCGGGGAGCTGCGTTTCGCGCCTCGGTCCGCGCCCCGGGGCACTTCCGGGTGCGCTAACGCAGTACGTCATAAGAGGCATTACGCGGCAACGCGATACCGTCACTATGTTGATTTTTTACCGGTTCGCGGACCGGGTCGCGGCATCAAATTGAGCTAACGGGAAGCTTCCCGGTCCGCGGACCGGGAGCAAAACAAAAAAAATATTTAAAAAAAATTATTAATAAACATATAAAATATATTTTTGGATTTAAATAAGAATACATTTTACAGCTATAGATATTTGCTATTAAAAAACCATTGAAATTTACTGAAAAAACCATAGGTTATAAACCATATATAGTTAGGAATTAGCATTTACAAAACCTTGAAAATTCACTGAAAAAACCATAGGTTATACACCATATATAGTTAGGAATTAGCATTTAAAAAACCTTATTTTACTCACACAAAACCATTGAAATTCCATATATAGTTAGTTGCACTAACTATATATCGCGCACCCGCAATCCACTGCTGATGATGTCACATATTACATCATTCATGACATGGTCAGTGACATCACTGATGACATCACTGATGACATCTCAAATGACATCACTGATGACTCCACTGATGACATCTCATTTGACATCAATGACCACATCACTGATGATATCATTCATGTGGCAATACAATGCATCTCCTCACATTTTAATATAACCTCTGTTTCCCCCAGTGTTAAATACAGAGTATAATTTTTGAAACCATTGACACACCAATACTAGTTACTACATATGTACTCACTGATTCCTACGTCTACACACACATTCACTCATTCACCCATACAATCATTCATACATACAATCACTCATCTTTACAACACTATCATATGCACTCATACACCTATACAGACACTCACACTCTGCCACTCATCCATGGAGTTACTCACACACCTAGTCAGTCCTGTAAAGAATCAATCACACTTCCATTTTCTTGTCTATACAGTTAAACATAGAGCACCTTACATTTTCAAACATATACTAACACATACTTACCTTGTTATACAATCATTGATATAAGTACACATTGATCTGCACAGAGTCACACACCTCCCAGCCAGCCACACACACACTCAGTCTCCCATACAAATACTTGGACAATCAATCAATAACCCATATAGTTACTCATATAGCTACTGATCAACACATGCAGCAGTTTACAGAACAACAGACATAATGATGCACAAATTAAGACAGTTTAGTCACTAACCCATGCACTCAGTGAGATACATGTAATCACTCACTCATACAGTCAGTCATGCACCTACTAAATCCTTCATCCAGACACTTATACATCCACTCATTCTTCAATATGTAAGACATATTTAAACTTTACAGAAACATAAAATCACTGGATGTTGTTATCAGTGATGTCATCAGTGATGTCATTTGAGATGTCATCAGTGATGTCATCAGTGATGTCACTGACCATGTCATGAATGATGTAATATGTGACATCATCAGCAGTGGATTGCGGGTGCGCGATATATAGTTAGTGCAACTAACTATATATGGAATTTCAATGGTTTTGTGTGAGTAAAATAAGGTTTTTTAAATGCTAATTCCTAACTATATATGGTGTATAACCTATGGTTTTTTCAGTGAATATATATATATATATATATATATATACATATATATATATATTCACTGAAAAAACCATAGGTTATAGACCATATATAGTTAGGAATTAGCATTTACAAAACCTTGAAAATTCACTGAAAAAACCATAGGTTATAGACTATATATAGTTAGGAATTAGCATTTAAAAAACCTTATTTTACTCACACAAAACCATTGAAATTCCATATATAGTTAGTTCTACTAACTATATATCGCGCACCCGCAATCCACTGCTGATCATGTCACATATTACATCATTCATGACATGGTCAGTGACATCACTGATGACATCACTGATGACATCTCAAATGACATCACTGATGACATCACTGATGACATCTCAAATGACATCACTGATGACATCACTGATGACATCTCAAATGACATCACTGATGACATCACTGATGACATCTCATTTGACATTACTGATCACATCACTGATGACATCATTCATGTGATAATACGATGAACCTCTTCAGACTCTAATATAACCTTAGATACACTCAGTGTAAACACAGACTCACAGATTGTCATTCATCCATGAAGTTACACACACACCTAGTCAGTCATGCAAACAATCAATCACACCTCCATTTTCCCAACTATACAGTTATAAACACCTTACTTATTCAAACATATACTAAAACATATTTACTCTCTTATACAATCCCGGATACAAGTTCACAATGATGCATACAGCCACTCACACATTCACTGGCTCTTATGCACAGTTATTTATATATGTCAAGTCTCACATGTACTGTGTTTTACATATGTACTTACTTTGACATGTAGCACTGAGATATCCATTCACTCACCAATACACTGATGCACACAGTCAACCGCCCATACAGCTGTTTCCACATGCACTTTTGAACCCATACATCTAGTGAATCAACTGCTCACACATCTATGCACAGAGTCATACACCTCCCAGCCACCCACACACACACTCAGTCTCCCATACAAATACTTGGGCAACCAATCTATAACCCATATAGTTACTCATATAGCTACTGAACAACACATGCAGCAGTTTTCAGAACAACAGACATAATGATGCACAAATTAAGACAGTTTAGTCACTAACCCATGCACTCAGTGAGACACATTTAATCACTCACTCATACAGTCAGTCATGCACCTACTAAATCCTTCATCCAGACACTTATACATCCACTCAAGACATATTTTAACTTTACAGAAAAATACAGTCACTGGATGTTGTCATCAGTGATGTCATCAGTGATGTCATTTGAGATGTCATCAGTGATGTCATCAGTGATGTCATTTGAGATGTCATCAGTGATGTCATCAGTGATGTCACTGACCATGTCATGAATGATGTAATATGTGACATGATCAGCAGTGGATTGCGGGTGCGCGATATATAGTTAGTACAACTAACTATATATGGAATTTCAATGGTTTTGTGTGAGTAAAATAAGGTTTTTTAAATGCTAATTCCTAACTATATATGGTCTATAACCTATGGTTTTTTCAGTGAATTTTCAAGGTTTTGTAAATGCTAATTCCTAACTATATATGGTCTATAACCTATGGTTTTTTCAGTGAATTTCAATGTTTTTTTAATAGCAAATATCATAAGCTGTCGAATGTCAAGTACGTGGTAAGTAAAAACATTTTCGTGTTTATGCACACTGATCTGCTTTGAATGCTGCCCCCCCCTCATTTCTATTAGGAGTACTCTCTCTTTGCAGATAGTGAAGGGTAGTTAACGCAGGCCTTTGCCCCCGTTGTAATCCGTTGTGCCTGCTTCTCTCTCCATTTCATTGATTGTTCTCTTTGGTTCATTCTCTATTTACAAACAAGCACAGAGTCGCAATACTCTGTTTAGTCTTTGCAGATAGCGAAAAATCGTGTAAAAAAACAAAAGGAATCGAGCAAAATCAGTAGGCCACTAATGGGATCTCTTTTTGACCTGGCTAAAATAGAAACATTAGGAACAACCTGTTGAAAATAGCAATGTGTATGTACATAAGCGGCGTTCATTTGTGTTCACAGTACCCCTTGTTGATTGTTTGAATCGAGCATTGAATTGTTCGAAGTTGGTTCTCTTAAGGATCTTCTCTGCCTGCAAACGAGGAAGAATAGGAATATTCTCTCTACCTTTGCAGATAGTGAAAGGTAGGTAACGCAAACCTTTAACACGTCGTGCCTATTTCGTTCCTCATTGATTGATTGTTTGCCCGAACATTGACTGTTTGGGAATTGGTTCTTTTTGGAGGTATTCCCTGTTTGCAAATAAACGTAGGAAAATCTTTGCAAGTAGTGAAAGGGTAGGTAATGCGGACCTTTGTCCCCCGTTGTAATCTGTCATGCCTATCTACTCCCCACTGATTGATGCACCTGTTTCACCCGGACCATTTACTAGAGATAGGTCATCTGGCCCGACCAGAGAGCACCCCTAGTGAAAAGGACATATGCAATAATAACGAAGTGATCACTGTATCCTGTTAACAGAAACTTTAGCATGAAACAACCTGGAAAGAAAGGAATAGGAAAACGAAAATCAGTAGGCCACTGATGAACTTTTTATTAAATAACAAACAAAGAAACGATAACAATACGTAATGATAAAACCTATTATTGTCCTAGAAACAAGAAACGTTAGAAGTAAGCCCATAATAAGAAACCTGAAAACAGTAAGAGAAACCAAGTGTGACATTGCAACGGCCACAAGGCAACGAGGTTTCATCGCCCCTCACTGCCCCAAAACGTGTCTGTCCCACCGCCTGCCACGCCCAAATAACGGCAAACTGGGAAAGATACAAGTCAGCAGACATCCGCCCCATTCTGGAAACTTTATCGGGATTGTACTTGATTGAGTGTGATGTCACAAACATTTGTGCGGATCTAGATTGTGTTAAGGAATACAATAGGTTAAGAAGAGAGTATGCGCCACATTTGCCTCAATATCCTTTGTTTGAGAAACAGGTTTCCGGCTACGCCCAGCCGGAAGCAACACATATAAGGCGGGTCCTGCTGCCAACCGTCGGCCAGGAGATCATCACGTAGGGTGTAGCCGGAGGAGAGGCCGAGGCCAGTGGGACCCGGCCAGGGGGATTGCTACGACCACCCTGGAGAGTTGCAGGGGGGGGGAATGTCCGTGTCCTCGACCCTCCCCTCTCTCTCCCAGTCCGGCCACCATCAACCAGAGGCCGAGGCCGACGGGATCCGGCCGCGGTGGCGGTAACCCTGGAGAATTGCAGGTTAGACCCTCTCTCTCCCAGTCTGGGCCAGCATCCATGGAGGGCCTGGGAGTGGAGAGGCCACTGCACGAAAGGCCCAGGAGAGGCACCACACGCCAAGACCTGCCCCACCGGATGAGCCAAGGAACCCGTTCATGGGGCCAGAGCAAAGGGCGTCCGGCCGCCATCCACCGGAGGTCCGGCCCAAAGACGGACGGGACATTTCTTCTTTTTTTTATAATGGCTGCGACAACACTGGGGGGGGATGTCTTGCACATGCCTCCGACCCCCCCCCTCGTCCTCATCGCCTGGTCCGGCCATAACAAATGTCAAGCGAGACGCCGTGGGGTGCACTGGGTGGGAGAGACGGTGCGAACAGGCCTCTCCCGCCTCCCCAGGTGGAGGCTTCCCAGCTGCACCCTCAGCGCTCCAGGCGCCCGGAAAAGGGTTCTTCCACTGTGGCGATGCTGCAACGTCTCGCCCAGCAGGGTGGAGCCCGTCCGCTCATTTGACCCAGCGATCGCCAGTAGCTACCGAACTCTCAAAATGGCGGTCGACCTGGCAAGAGCGGGCCCAGCATGAAGAAATGGCCCGGTCACTGGTTGACTCCACCACCGTAGTCCTCCACGACCTTGAAGATTCTAGAGGAGCTGCGGGAGTCCCCGACCCCCGCAGACACCCCCGATGGGGAATGACTGCCATGATCGCCCCTGGAGTGACGAAACTGTAGCCGCGGGACGTCGGCGCTCCCATGCTGGCGCCAGCCTCAGTTTGAATGACTAGAAACCTGCAGACCTCAGTTCCGGTGAAAGCACAGTGTGACCCGGTAGGAAAAATTGTTGCACCCCCTCCCCTTTTTGACTGATGGTTCAAACCACCGATCCTTTCCTTTGCCCTTTTAACGGAACTTTGGACTGCCTCCCCCCCCCCGCGGCACCCCACGCCGTTATTTGCTGGGCGGCAACTTACTAGACATCACCTTCGTGCCATCCAGATTTCAGCGCGTTCTGCTGCCTTGGAACTATTCGCACAACAGACCGCTACTGACAACCCACCCCCCGGGACGCCCCACGCCGGATACCCAAATCAGTGCGGCACCCAGGCAACATCTTCTGAATTTTCATAATTTGAAAGAACTAGTAACATGTCCTCATCAGGAATTTCCTCTTCAATCATCTCATCAGGAATCTCCTCATGAAAAGTCTGCAATGATGATTCTTGTAACTCTATGGTCTCCAAACATTCGATAAATTCGCCATCAAGAGATTGATCAAAAAAATCATTCAAGTCATCTCCTCCTTGTGAGAATATTTCATTATTGGTGCTGTCAATTTCATTAAATGTAGTGGATAATTCAAAAGAAATTGCCACGGTCTCTTCATTGTTTAAATGTTTTTACTGTTTTTGTTTTGTTGTATATATTTATAAGTTATTAAAGTTTTATATTCCTACTACTTTGTTGGAGTGCTATACATTTTTAATGTGACACATAATTGTAAAAACTTTGATGTACAAAGAGTCATCCCTGGAATCTTCCGCTTCAGGCTCGGTCCCCTCCCCAATCACAATACAGGATGGTTTTCAGATAGTAGGAACGCGTGTGGTTTGACGGATCTCATCGGGTGTGGGCCTTGATCTACTATAACTCCTTTGAAGAGGGGTGATTCTTTACAGCTGGGGCCATAAACTACATCTGCAGGGCTAGCTGATAGCCTGGACAATCGGACACAGAGGAAGAGGAGTGTCAGAGGGTGCGGTAGTGAATAGGGCGAAAGGGAGGTGTCGGGCGGGCACAGAGTGTGATTCTCAGGGAAGAGCAGCGCAGATGGGGGAGGTTTATTGCCGATGCATAAGACAGAGAGCGGGGGTGACCAGTGCCTGGGGAAGATGCTTGCGAGGGTGGGGAGCCATGCTACGGATCAACAGCGTGCAGAGAGTGGGTCTGGTCAAGGCATCTAAAATGGCTGCCGTGCACGACAAAAGTGTGGCATTTCAAAAAAGGCAAGATGGCGCAGACAATGTTTTTCAACACTTCCTCATTTCCTTCGAATCGAACGTTAACAGACGTTGGTGCATATTACCAAAGTTAAGCGATATTTATCGCTAACGATGCTTAGCAACGAATTTTTTACCGCTAAGCATCGTCAGAAATTATCGCAGATAAACCTTGCTATTATCAAGGTTTATCGCAAATGCGATAAAAAACGCCCGCAAAGCATGAATATCGCTAAAAAGTCAGCGATATTCATGCATTACCGAGCTAATGCTCTTAGCCATGTTATCCACCTCCCATTGGATAACATGGCTAAGAACTGCTCAGGGCAGGTGTTAGTTTTTGGAGATATTCGCGCTTAGCGCGAATATCTCCAAAACTTGGTAATAGGAGATAGATATCTTGCATGTTGTAATGCAAGTTATTGTGGTATATGGAACTCATACCATAATCTCTCAGGAAAACAGAAACTGATCCTTTTGGGACCGCCTGAGAAGGCCTAGGGGGTGAGGGGTACTCTACTTTGCCCCCTTTTCACGTTCCAAACTATTTTATTTTACTCTCTTCTGTAATTACACAAAATGGCAGCGATAAGATGCATCAGACACAGACAGTGAGAGAAAGGAGGCCGGAGATGAAGAAGAGATGTCAAATACACATTGGAGATAATATAGTGGGAGAAGGAAAGTAAATATGAGTAAACTTACCATGTAACATAAAAATGTTGCACTCTATACTATAAGTCTCATTTTATACTACAATCACTTCGCTACAACCTCATAAATTAAAAATAAAAATGAATAATGTCTCAAACAATTTTTGATTTCTAAATATAAATTTAATCTTCTGAATTTTCAAAATTTGAAAGAACTAGTAACATGTCCTCATCAGGAATTTCCTCTTCAATCATCTCATCAGGAATCTCCTCATGAAAAGTCTGCAATGATGATTCTTGTAACTCTATGGTCTCCAAACATTCGATAAATTCGCCATCAAGAGATTGATCAAAAAAATCAATCAAGTCATCTCCTCCTTGTGAGAATATTTCATTATTGGTGCTGTCAATTTCAATAAATGTAGTGGATAATTCAAAAGAAATTGCCACGGTCTCTTCATTGTGAGCCATTTTATTTTGAAATTGCTTGCTGTAAATTGCAGAAAAAAATAATCACTTTCATTTATCGTTTTTAGTAATACATAATATAAAACTAACTTTATCAAGTATTTAGTATAACAGAAGGACTATAAATAAATAACAGAAAACATTTTTCAAATTATCTTAAAGTGTACAACATAGTTCCCCTTACAAATTAACAACTCACCTTTTTAAAAGTAGGAGAAGTGTTAGTACTGTGTAAATCAAACACCAGAAATTGAGCACCAAAAATTCCTCACAAATATACCTCAGACAGTAGTATCACAAAATGGCTGTGGTTTCCTCTCATTTTAGATATATACATAACCAATTAACTTTCATCACACACAAATACAAAACCAAAGTAACATTTTAATTGGTTCTAAATTTCAACACTTTCAAATGTGTTTTCCCCATGCAATTTTCCATAGGACATTTAGATACGTCTACAGCCTGAATGGCTGAACGGAATTACACCAAACTTGGCAAAATGGTACATCAAACCTAAGAGGTCAGGGAGGATCTACTATGCCCCCTCATGGTCATTTGCCCCTTCGCTTTGGCCTCCTCTGGTCTGTCGATCCTACCGAGAGACAAGATGGCGGCCGCTACGGACTGTTTGGAATGTTTACAGACGCCGGAGAACCAATCAGCTTCGCAAAGCTCCGTAACGCGAAAAGTACGCGAAGCGGAGCGCTGTTACAGATATATATCTTTTTTTGAACGTTAATTTCTCAAAATCCACTGGAGCACATATATTGAGACCTAGCAAAGGCACATCGGGCTACCAGTCCCTAATATTTTGCCAAGTTTCGTGCAAATCCATTCAGCCGTTCGATTATTATTATTATTTTTTTTTTTTGCCCCGCGGGGCCCTTTTAAAACCTCCACATCAAACCTAGGGGGTCAGGGAGGATCTACTATGCCCCCTTATGGTCATTTGCCCCTTCGCTTTGGCCTCCTCTTGTCTCTCGATCCTACCGAGAGACAAGATGGCGGCCGCTACGGACTGTTTGAAATGTTTACAGACGCCGGAGAACCAATCAGCTTCGCTTCACAAAGCTCCGTAACGCGAAAAGTACGCGAACTGGAGCGCTGCCCGGTCCGCTGTTACAGATATATATCTTTTTTTGAACGTTAATTTCTCAAAATCCACTGCAGCACATATATTGAGACCTAGCAAAGGCACATCGGGCTACCAGTCCCTACAATTTTGCCAAGTTTCGTGCAAATCCATTCAGCCGTTCGGGCTAAAAGTGAGGCCAACCGCCCTATGGAAAACTCAATGTTAAAAACACGTTTTGGGACCCCCCTTTTTTCTCAGCCCCCCCTTGACAAACCCCCCCCAAATTTTCAGTGGCTGCTCAGAAACAAAATGTTCCATTTTCCTTAAAATTTCAGCCAATTCCGTCCACAAACGCCAAAGTTATTAGACATAGAATTTTCAAAAATCCCATAGAGAAAAAAATCCTAACTATATATACCTACTGGCGACCGCCAGTAGGTAATATATATTACCTACTGGCAATAGCCAGTAGGTATATATAGTTAGGATTTTTTCTCTATGGGATTTCTGAAAATTCTATGTCTAATAACTTTGGCGTTTGTGGACGGAATTGGCTGAAAGTTTCAGGAAAATGGCACATTTTGTTTCTGAGCAGCCCCTGAAAATTTGGGGGGGTTTCGTCAAGGGGGGGCCGAGAAAAAAGGGGGGTCCCAAAACACGTTTTTCCCATTCCTTTTTCCATAGGGCGGTTGGACTCAATTTTAGCTCGAACGGCTGAATGGATTTACATGAAACTTGGCAAAATTGTAGATATGGTTTGCCCGACGTGCCTTTGCTATTTCTCAATATATGTGCTCCAGTGGATTTTGAGAAATTAACGTTTAAAAAAATATATATATCTGTGACAGCGCTCCGGTTAGCGCCGCGGTTCGCGTACCGGACGCGTCACGGAACTTCGCGAAGCGAAGCTGATTGGCTCTCCGGTGTCTGTCAACATTTTAAACAGTCCGGAGCGGCCGCCATCTTGTCTCTCGGTAGGATCGAGAGACAAGATGTGGTGAAAAACGAAGGGGGAAATTAAGGAAAGGGGGCAAGGTAGACCCCTCCTGACCCCCTAGGATTGATGAGGAGGATATTAAAGTGCCCGCGGGGCAAAAAATAAAAAATAAAATATTTTTGCGATTTTTCGCCGTAGAGGCGCGTCCCGGTACGCGAACCAGGCAGCTCACCGGGCAGCTAACCGGGCAGCTAACCGGCAGCGTAACGGGAGTCTGAGGAGAAGCTGATTGGCTGTCAACATTGTAAACAGTCCGGAGCGGCCGCCATCTTGTCTCTCGGTAGGTTCGAGAGACAAGATGTGGTGAAAAACGAAGGGGGAAATGAAGGAAAGGGGGCAAGGTAAACCCCTCCTGACCCCCTAGAATTGATGAGGGGGATATTAAAGTCCCCCGCGGGGCAAAAAATAAAAAATAAAATTTCTGCGATTTTTCGCGGTAGAGGCGCTTCCCGGTACGCGAACCGGGCAGCTAACCGGCAGCGTAACGGGAGTCCGCCATTTTGTGTTTTTGGAGCGTCCGGTTCGCGTACCGGGTAGCATCCCGGTAAGTGTAACAAGGGGAAAACCAAGAGAAACAGTAAAAAAAAAATGAAGGGAATAGATTTCCAGCAAACTTGGCAAAATTGTAGGGACTGTTTGTTTGATGTGCCTTTGCAAGGCCTCAAGATATGTGCACGTGTGGATTTTGTCTAATTAAGGTTAAAAAAAATATATATATCTGTAAGCGTGCTCCGGCGCGCTTACGTTACGGGTTTTGTTTGCGCTGCAGAGCCGATACGTCACGGTTATGCGACGCGTCATGAGGCGTCTCACGTGGCTACGTGATACGTCACATAATAAAGAATATATTTTACAGCTATAGATATTAGCTGTTAAAAAACCAATGAAATTCACTGAAAAAACCATAGGTTATAGACCATATATAGTTAGGAATTTGCATTTACAAAACCTTGAAAATTCACTGAAAAAACCATAGGTTAGAGACCATATATAGTTAGCTGGACATTTTATTGACATAAAACCAATGAAATTCCATATATAGTTAGTTGCACTAACTATATATCGCGCACCCGCAATCCACTGCTGATGATGTCACATATTACATCATTCATGACATGGTCAGTGACATCACTGATGACATCACTGATGACATCTCAAATGACATCACTGATGACATCACTGATGACATCTCAAATGGCATCACTGATGACATCACTGATGACAACATCCAGTGACTGTATGTTTCTGTAAAGTTAAAATATGTCTTACATATTGAAGAATGAGTGGATTTATAAGTGTCTGGATGAAGGATTTAGTAGGTGCATGACTGACTGTATGAGTGAGTGATTAAATGTGTCTCACTGAGTGCATGGGTTAGTGACTAAACTGTCTTAATTTGTGCATCATTATATCTGTTGTTCTGTAAACTGCTGCATGTGTTGATCAGTAGCTATATGAGTAACTATATGGGTTATTGATTGGTTGCCCAAGTATTTGTATGGGATACTGAGTGTGTGTGTGGGTGGCTGGGAGGTGTATGACTCTGTGCATAGATGTGTGAGCAGTTGATTCACTAGATGTATGGGTTCAAAAGTGCATGTGGAAACAGCTGTATGGGCGGTTGACTGTGTGCATGAGTGTATTGGTGAGTGAATGGATATCTCAGTGCTACATGTCAAAGTAAGTACATATGTAAAACACAGTACATTTGAGAGTTGACATATATAAATAACTGTGCATAAGAGCCAGTGAATGTGTGAGTGGCTGTATGGATCATTGTGAACTTGTATCCGGGATTGTATAAGAGAGTAAATATGTGTTAGTATATGTTTGAATAAGTAAGGTGTGTATAACTGTATAGTTGAGAAAATGGAGGTGTGATTGATTCTTTGCATGACTGACTAGGTGTGTGTGTAAGTCCATGGATGAGTGACAGTCTGTGAGTGTCTGTTTACACTGAGTGTATCTAAGGTTATATTAGAGTCTGAAGAGGTTCATCGTATTATCACATGAATGATGTCATCAGTGATGGGATCAGTAATGTCAAATGAGATGTCATCAGTGATGTCATCAGTGATGTCATTTGAGATGTCATCAGTGATGTCATCAGTGATGTCATTTGAGATGTCATCAGTGATGTCATCAGTGATGTCACTGACCATGTCATGAATGATGTAATATGTGACATCATCAGCAGTGGATTGCGGGTGCGCGATATATAGTTAGTGCAACTAACTATATATGGAATTTCATTGGTTTTATGTCAATAAAATGTCCAGCTAACTATATATGGTCTCTAACCTATGGTTTTTTCAATGAATATATATATATATATATATATATATATATATATATATATATATATAGCAATGTGCATTGAAGAATCAGTGGATATATAAATATCTGGATGGATTTAGTAGCAGTGTGATTGACTGTTTACTTGACTAAATTATAGTGTCTCATTAAATATATTGGATAGTGACTAAACTGTGTGAATATCTGTATCACTTTATCACTTTGTCAGTTGTTGTATAAACAGCTGCACCAGTTGGTTACTAGCTATGTGAAAGTCTATATTAGTTATTGATTAGTTTACTGAGTATTTTTTATGGGAGAGTGAATGTGTGTGTGGTACTGTGAGAGGTGTGTGACTGCCCAAAGATGTGTGAATAGTTGATTCAGTAGGTATATGAGGTTAAGATTACAAGTTATAACAGTTGTTTGTGTGAGTGAATACCTTTATGGGTGTGCTGATGAGAAAATATATCTCTCAATGGTACATGTCCAACAAACTAGAAAAATAAAAGGCAGTGTATGTGACATTTGTTATATATAAATAAGTATACATAAGACTCAGTGATTGTATGAGTGACTCTATGAATAACTGTATACTTGTAATAGTGATTTTATAACACACTAAGTATGAGTTACTATCTAAATGAATAAATGAAGTGGTGTTTGTATAAGTGTGTAGCTGAGTTAATGTAAGTATGATCCATTGTTTGCATAGTGAGTAGGATGACTGCATAAGTGAATAGGATGTGTGCTTGTGTGGAATGTCTATAAAGGTGTATAAGTATATTTGATAGTGTTCTATTGATCATTGACAGCATGTATGAGTGAATCTATAGGTAAGTGATTAGATGTGTGTGTAGATCTAGGAATCACTGAGTGGGTTTTTAGAAACTTGTATTGGTGTGTCAATGGATTCAAATATGGTACTCTGTATTTTACAGTGAGTGATGAAAGTTTATACTAGTGTATGATGAGGTGTATCTGATTGTCACGTGGATGATGTCATCCGTGATGCCATCAGTGTCATTTGAGATGTCATTAGTGATATCACCGACCATGTCATGAATGATGTTTTATGTGACATCATCAGCAGTGGATTGCGGGCGCGCGTGTTACAGTTAGTACAACTAAATATAACTGAGGAATTTCAATGGTTTTGTATGAGTGAAATGTCCAGCTAACTATAACACCACTGAAACATATGTTTTTTTCAGTGAACTTCTAAGGTTTTTTAAATGATAATTCCTAATTATAATGTTCATTAAGCATATGTGTTTTTTTCGATCTTTTTTAATTATCATCTCTTCAAATGATTCCTTCCTTGAACAAAATCGCCACAAACCAGGAACACAACTAGCGTTAATAATATACAAACTAGTAGTTCCCGTTGAAAAACCCCAAAAAAACACCACTTCCCATATTTTCAACAACAAGCCAAATCTGCAATGCTACCTTAAAAAACAGGCGATAGTTCCACTTACCACTAACAAATTAACATCAACATTTATTTAGCTAGTGTAAGGACGTCAACTATGTACTGCGTGAATTACATCCAACTCACACCCATATTTAAAGACGAATATGTGATAGAGGTACTAACTATGCACCTCCGACACCCAACAAAATCACAACACCCAGCGCCACCACCACCACAACCACCCCTCCTGACACCTCCCCCTCTACTACCTCAGAGGCAGCGCAAAATAGGACAACAAACCTTCCCAAAATAATATATTCCCCCAACAGCACACTAGCTGAATGTTCAGAGATGTGGCAACCAACTATGTATAAGGGAGGGAACTCGCACATCAACAATAATTTACACAATGCCAAGACTACCGGTGATATGCTATACACAACTCACTATACAAACCAAAAACCTTTCTGTGTGTAGATATAGTATTGATACATGTAGTGTACTGCATAGTGGACGCAACCATATTATCTCAGACACTGGGGAATATCTCGATCATGTAGCTATGTTGTTCCCCCCTTGAAGCAGAAGCGGAGTGGGCTGGTCCAACGTATGCAACTCCAGCATATGAGTATAAATATATAGGCTATGCCTTGGGCGTGGTTTACTTGTGCGAAGACAAAAGACTCTGCCACAGCGAAGGGCCTTACCCTGTTAAGTGACTGCCGCCATGACCACATGCCTCCTCGATACAGGCCCATTGTGAACTCAGCACCACAGTACCGCAGACTTATGTCTATATCGACTACTGCCTTCGATCTACACTGAATTAAGCCTTTATTTATTTAATGCAGATACAATTGTACTATATGTCTTCAGAATTTGTTAAAGGATGTGACAAAAAGCATTCCTCAATGTCTGTCCTGCCTACTGCCTTTGATCTACACTGCGGACAACAGGGTTCACAACTTGAATTCAGCTTTGGATCTACACTACGGACAGCATTGAATTTAGCCTTGCTATATTTAATGCAGAGACAATTGTACTCTATGTCTTCAGATTTTGTTAAAGGATGCTACAAAAAGCATTCCTCGATGTCTGTGCTAACCACTGCCTTCGATGTACACTGCGGACAGCAGGGTTCACAACTTGAATTCAGCTTTGCAGCTACACTACGGACAGCATGAAATTCAGCCTTGCTTTATTTAAGCCAGAGTCAATTGTACTCTATGTCCTCAGATTTTGTTAAAATAAGTAAGAAATAGCATTCGTCAACGTCTGTGCTGACTACTGCCTTTGATCTACATTGTGAGGGCTCACGATTCAAGTTAAATGCCGATTGCACATGACGCATTCCAGTAGGCAAGAGACATTGCACCAGTGCGACCCACCGAACCACGAATCATCGCAGTGTATGCACTCGCTGAGTTCAGGTACCACTAACTCACTGCACCACAAATCATTTCCACGTGGCCTTATTAAGATATAATTCACTAGAAAAAACATTGCTACAAATGCGGCCCCCCCCATGACCACGCATCATCGCAGGTTATGTACACGCTCAGTGCCAAAGGTACTACTACCTCAGTGCACCATAAATCATCACAAAGAAGAGTGACAGTTTTATTTCAGCAATGAGGCATACTATCACATTTAAATCGAATTGATGCAGAATTCAATAGACAAAAGACATTAGTCCAAGTACGTCCCCCCCGACCATCAATCATTGCAGGGTATGCATACACGCTAAGGGTCAAAGCTACTACTATCTCGGTGCACCGTTAATCATTACCACGTAGCCTTATTAAGTCAGAATACAGTAGGCAAAAGGCATTGCTACCAGTGCGGCTTGGCTGGAGCACACATCATCACAGGCTCCACAGAACATTGATGCTTCAGGTGCCACTAACCCAGTGCACCACTTATCATCGCTGGTTGCAGACACGCTAACTTACCGATACTGTGCAGCTCTACTCAACGCCTCCTGGCCTTGGGCTCTTGCTAACCGCTGCCTCCTGCCTACACTGCGGTCATCAGAGCTCACAATTAAATATACACTTGATTCATTATTTGCAGAGTGCAGTACCAAACTAAGTATAACGTCTCTCAAACCTACACAATATTCCTTTAGTATCCTTCCTTCAAGAACTTATTTTATATCAGTTATAGGTTTAGTTCAATAACAAAATTCACCCTGCAAGTGCAAAGGAACACTGAATGGCAGTCTACACTGCGGACAGCACAGGTCACAATTTAAAATATAATGTCCCTGAAACCTACATATTTTGACTACGTATTCCATATATGTTTCGTCTTTTATTTGAATCATGATTACAGGTGATGCAGTCCAGTAGGCAGCAGACAATGCTTCCAGTGCAGCCCGTTCAGACCACGCATCATACGAGGGTGAGCGCACGCTGAGCACCAGACGTATCACTTACTTAGTACACCATAAATAATCGCCACATAACATTATTAAGGCAAAATTCAGTAGTCAAAAGACATTCTTAAAAGTGCGGTCTGCCCGGACCACGCATCATCACAGGCTCCACACAAACCGCCCCAACCTCTACGATCGAATCTTCTCTGTATTATTTCACATGTAGTGATCCTACCTTTGTACAGCAGAAGTCATAAACCGTCTATGAAGGAATATCTGTGTATGATATGATGATTACTATTGTACTTGTTACCAACAGCAATGTAATAAAATGGAGTTGAGCGCATGTGCCCGCACCCACTTCAACTATCTATCTGTGTCTATGTATTCATTATGTTTATAAAATGCTGCACCTGGGCCCTACCACATTATATTGTGCTGTAAACAGCGTATGCAACCATCTTACCTCTGGTAGTAACAAAAACTTAGGTTATATAAATTTCTCTTGCTCATTCTACAAATACGAACGTAGAAACTGGATCATTACATTACTGCAAGCAAAGTGTATAGTCAATTTATAAGTGTGTGCTATTGCTTGAGTTTTTTATGTAGCATATTTATATAGTGCGAAGTCGACCCAAAACTACGTCAACGATTTACATGAGCATCGTCTTTAAAGTACATTTTCAGGCACGTGTAGATTATGTGATTTGTCTACAATAACAGAATGTGGATGTGACCCGAGGCTCGAACACTGATTTCCAGCACCAAATTCGACAGTTTACCCGAATGACCACATATGTATATATATTAGCTGCCCTTCATGTGCCAAAAACTGCAACCTAAAGCTTTCATAGCCCTGTATTACTACAGATACAACACTCCACTGAATGTACAACAAACAATCATATTTGCAGAAATGAGTCATGTCCACCATCTTTTAACTATGGATGAATGTAGGGTCAGTGATTCCCCGTACCTTCCATGTTGGACATGTTGTGGGACTTCACAGACATATGACACATTTGCGTTTAAGACCCGGGTGACGGCAGCACTACAAGAGAAGCGTGGCTCAGTGGTTAGAGGCGGCAGACCCGGAAGCTGAGATCGACCGTGGACCAGGGTTCGATTCCCCGCCTCGGCGGGTCGCGGGCTCAAAAATTCCACGGACTCGACAATTCTCGCTCCAGTGCCTACTCGAATCACGGGGTCACACTCTGCAACTCTGGGCAATAGCTTGCTTAATCTCCACTACGGCCCCTCGCGGCGGGATGCCTGGCTTTCGCCTTGTGGACACCCTGCCGGGGTTTCTCACAGGGGAATACCAGGACGGGTTCCCTAAGCAAGCGCCAGGATGCCCTTTGGGTGACAGGTTTGCGCTATATAAGTACACCTACACCTACAACACAGACACCTGAATCAGTTGATTTCTCATAGACTCGCAAGGACGCCTGTAATCTGTTGCTGCCCACGGACCTTTTTGCCTACAGCTAGCGGAACCCGCTCCGCGGGTCCCGCGTCGCAGGAGGGAGCTCACAGAGGCTGTTGCTGTTGTTGGGCGGTGAGTGTGTGACAGGGCTGCGAGCAGCAACCCGGACTCGGTTTCCCAGGAGTCCCGGGTTGCCCAGGCCGATTCCAGCTGGCCCGCTCTCCCTGACCGCCCCGCCCAGCCCCACCCGCCTCAAATTGTGCTGGGATTCCCATTTGCCTTGGGACTCGCAAGGACGCCTGTAATCTGTTGCTGCCCACGGACCTTTTTGCCTACAGCTAGCGGAACCCGCTCCGCGGGTCCCGCGTTGCAGGAGGGAGCTCACAGAGGCTGTTGCTGTTGTTGGGCGGTGAGTGTGTGACAGGGCTGCGAGCAGCAACCCGGACTCGGTTTCCCAGGAGTCCCGGGTTGCCCAGGCCGATTCCAGCTGGCCCGCTCTCCCTGACCGCCCCGCCCAGCCCCACCCGCCTCAAATTGTGCTGGGATTCCCATTTGCCTTGGGACTCGCAAGGACGCCTGTAATCTGTTGCTGCCCACGGACCTTTTTGCCTACAGCTAGCGGAACCCGCTCCGCGGGTCCCGCGTCGCAGGAGGGAGCTCACAGAGGCTGTTGCTGTTGTTGGGCGGTGAGTGTGTGACAGGGCTGCGAGCAGCAACCCGGACTCGGTTTCCCAGGAGTCCCGGGTTGCCCAGGCCGATTCCAGCTGGCCCGCTCTCCCTGACCGCCCCGCCCAGCCCCATCCGCCTCAAATTGTGCTGGGATTCCCATTTGCCTTGGGACTCGCAAGGACGCCTGTAATCTGTTGCTGCTCACGGACCTTTTTGCCTACAGCTAGCGGAACCCGCTCCGCGGGTCCCGCGTCACAGGAGGAAGCTCACAGAGGCTGTTGCTGTTGTTGGGCGGTGAGTGTGTGACAGGGCTGCGAGCAGCAACCCGGACTCGGTTTCCCAGGAGTCCCGGGTTGCCCAGGCCGATTCCAGCTGGCCCGCTCTCCCTGACCGCCCCGCCCAGCCCCACCCGCCTCAAATTGTGCTGGGATTCCCATTTGCCTTGGGACTCGCAAGGACGCCTGTAATCTGTTGTTGCCCACGGACCTTTTTGCCTACAACTAGCGGAACCCGCTCCGCGGGTCCCGCGTCGCAGGAGGGAGCTCACAGAGGCTGTTGCTGTTGTTGGGCGGTGAGTGTGTGACAGGGCTGCGAGCAGCAACCCGGACTCGGTTTCCCAGGAGTCCCGGGTTGCCCAAGCCGATTCCAGCTGGCCCGCTCTCCCTGACCGCCCCGCCCAGCCCCACCCGCCTCAAATTGTGCTGGGATTCCCATTTGCCTTGGGACTCGCAAGGACGCCTGTAATCTGTTGCTGCCCACGGACCTTTTTGCCTACAGCTAGCGGAACCCGCTCCTCGGGTCCCGCGTCGCAGGAGGAAGCTCCTCCCTATCCTCTTCCGCCAGTACATTTCCAGTCTGGTGTCCAGCTGCGCGGGAGCGCGCGGGAGGGCGCCGGGAGAAGCCCGGGACAAGGGCGGGACCGTCTAAGGCCGTCATAGGCCGGAGTAGGCCGGGCTGGGCCTACCCTCTTGATTTGTGTAGTCAACCCCTGGACCTATTACTCTGTTATAGCCCCCTGCGGAATACAACTGATTTCTAAAATTATGCCGTCTCCGGCAAGGGAGAGTACCCCATTGAAGCCAGGAGGAGCAAAAAATGGGACCTTAGAAAACTACTTCTCCCGGGCAGTGGGGGAGGGGGACAAAGAGTGCAATCTGTCCCGGTTAAGGGCAGAACGGAGACGCTCAGTAGATAACTTGAAAAATACCCCCCTCGGAGAACAATTCATTACATCCAGGGAGGAGCTGTCTCGAATTGACGATGTCCCACTTCTGCTGAGGGAGTGTACTAACATTTCACCAGTCGCAGTTATGAGTATAGCTCCAGTAACCAGTCCCAGCCCTACCAGGGTGACTATTGACTTAGTCTCCCAACCCCCCCCAGCTCCCAAGGACAGGAAAGCCAAACTGCAACCAGTTACCACACAAGCAATTTTGGGACCCCCTCCTAAAAAACGCAGGAGGAAGATGAAGGGAGCCCAGGGAAGTAATAAACCCAAGACCTCTCATTTGGACTTTGGGAAGTCCCTAAAACCCCCTGTATTAGTAGTAAAATTACCGGCAGATTCACATCCTAAACCTACTGCCCAGGAAGACCCAGTTCCGGTCACCATAAAAGACACAGGAACTAGTTCTGTTAATGTTCCCCTCTCTGTTGTCCCGCTTGGAAACCTGGAATTCCTGTTAAGGTCTCTACTACTACCGATCAGCGAAAGTATAAAAAAGATTGAGATCAGACTAACTATACTGGAGGCCACATTAGGTAGTCTGAAAACTCCAGCTGGTCGACAGGGAAGGCACCCAGAATCTACTGCCACCAATGTAGTCCCTCAACAGTCGGTAAACAGTGTAGCAAACTTAGCCCCCCCACAAGCTGTGAATGCGGCGGCCTCACAACAACCCTTAAAGTCAAAGCCCGCACTAACTAAGCCCCTCAATGCCAATATGCCCAACCCTTCGCTAGGACCTGTACCTCCGGCACAGCCGGTAGATAATATCATCCCGACCCCTCTAATGAAGCTCTTCCCAAGACCACGTCGACCCAACCTACCCCCGGAGACTAATGATTTCACTGTAGTCATGGTGGGGGTCCCTCCGCTCGTGGAAGGTGAAACTGAGGATTTTTGTGCCCTGAAAAGCAGGGTAATTAAGTGGTTAAACATAAATAGACCCCTCCCGACGCATCTTAACAACGAAATCATAATGGTAAGAAGGGTACATTGGGTGGGGAGAACTCAGAAATCCATTATAGGGGACTGCATATTGGTGAGTTTTAGGGACATAGGAACGGTGTCCTACATATGCCAAGGGAAGAATAGATCAAGGGAATCCACTATCCAAACCCTTTGTGTGTCTTTCTTTTTTCCCATTACCCCAGTCCCATTTCAGCCACTTCCAAGTAATGATAGCTGGGAGAGGGTTGGAAGGAGGGGGAGACACCAGGCCTTTAACCCTAGGCCATTATTTGGCCGACCAGAACCACCCCTTTACACTTATAACCGGTTTAATTGCCTGAACGGTTTAGAGGGGGTGGATTGACAAACAGAAAATGCCCCCAGGGTTATATAGAAAAGGGCGTTCAGGTAGAAATGTCGGAGGAGCAAAATCACATGGTTCAGCAAACCCTAATGACTGGTGTGGGGGAACCCATGTTTTCTGAATCTAAGACTACGGCCACAGACAGTATAGGAGGGGGATATGGGCTGGCTACGCAAGGGTCGATACAGGAGACAAGATCAAGGATCCAGGGGGGTGTAGAACCGAGTGTAGAGGGCGTGAGGCTTATTTCCTGGAACGTAGCAGGCATAGCGGGCAAATTTAACAATAAGGAATGGGTTGACTTTATTAGAAAATTTAATGTCATATGTGTACAGGAGACATGTGCTGTGGTGAATAATTACCATCTTCAGGGGTACAAGTGTTTTTTTGTTCCCGCCCGAAAATCTAGCTCAGGGAGAGCAATGGGCGGTTTGTCCATCTATGTAGATTTAGTTCTCCCAGGCACCTGGTCGGCCCCAGACTGGACCTCACATGGAATCCAGGTAGTTCGGTTCTTTGGAAAGGGGTTAAAATTCTCAGTTTTTAATATCTATAACAGTGAGACATCAAACAACCAAACCCCGTTACTAGCTGAACTTGACCACAGGCTAGGACAAGAAACTACATTTCAGAATAAGGGGCTATCTCATGGGTTGCTTGTGGTGGGAGACTTTAACTGTCATCTCTGTCCGGCTCTGATCAAGGCAAATATAGATTGGGCACAATGCCCAATTGAGAAGGGGCCGCATTTCTCTCACACGCCTATTGGGCTGGCTCTTAGGTTGCTTCGGCTTAAGTACGACCTAGAGCACACCATTAATATGATAGACCCACAGCCGGATGGCACACTCCCACCAACTTTCAAGGGCAGGGGCTGCTCATCTATTATAGATTACATCCTGGTTTCGAGATCCCTGATTAATAAAATAATCTGTGTAGGGATAGACTGGAGCAGCTTTAGTGATCATAATCCGCTTATTTTAACGCTCTTGTACAAGGCGGGTACTGGAATTAAATCCCACTGCTCATCTGAGGAGAGGGTCACCGATCAAGGCAGGAGACTGAAATGGTCCAAAATAGACGGGGTAAAGTTTTATAAAGCTCTGGGTGAGAAGAGCCTACTGGCCATTAACGATTGTCTAGATTTGGAAGTCCAGGGACCAAGGGTACTGGAAGCGTTTGATCACATCGCTAACCTGATCGATGGACTACTAAGGTCCAGTGCGCCCTCACGCAACCTGGTAAATCCCCGTTGGTTTGACAAAGACTGCTCTAAGGCACTGAGGGAATTGAAATGTTCCCTTAAGACGAAACCAAGGGACCCTCAAAATATTAGGTTGTGTAGAGAAAAGTATAAAAAAGAGACTAGAAGGAGGAAACTTGCCCTACAGGCAGAAGCATGGGCAGATCTAAGAGAGGCAGGGGAAAGAAAGGACCTAGCGGGGTTCTGGAGAATCATTAACAAACCGACCTTTCAAGAAAATGACTCCCCGGAGATAGGGGCTAACATCCTCCCGGAGCAGTGGGTCACTCACTTTAGGGGTTTATATAACCATGAGTCTGGCACCCATGTGGAGTCACCGGTAACCCCAAGTCAGGTTCCCCCTGTAGTATTCACTCTCAAGGAGATTACGGCAGGGATGGAGGGTTTAACTAAAAACAAAGCCCCGGGTCCGGATGGAATCCCCCCTGACCTGTTTCTTAGTAATATAGAATTATGGGCCCCTCTGATGACTAGGGTCATAAACACTGCCATCACCTGCGGTCTCCCACCATCCTGGTCCAAAGCGATTATTGTGCCAATCTTCAAAAAGGGCAATAGGGACGACCCTAAGTGCTATCGGCCTATTTCCCTGATTGACGTATCGGCCAAACTTCTGGGTAGGGCAATTTTGAATAGACTGTCCGAGTGGTCCGAAGAGAATAACATCTTCTCGGACACTCAATATGGGTTTAGGACAGGGAGGTCCACTAGTGACCAATGCCTGAACCTATATATGCTGACTGCCAAATATACCCTGGCCAGTGACGAACCCATTTATATGGGATTCATGGATTTGGCAGCAGCATTCGATCACGTCAACAGAGGAAAGCTGTGGGATATGATGTCAGGTATGGGGATTGAGAGTGGTCTAATCACTATATTGAGGGAACTGCACAGCGACACCACGGCCAAGGTCAGATTTAACAGGGAGGGAGGACTGTCTGATTCCTTTCTATGTAAGAGTGGAGTCAGACAAGGCTGTATTCTTGCCCCTTTTTTGTTCTCCCTTTATATTAATAACCTGGAGCAGTTTCTTTTGGGTTTAAAGGCAGATTCCCCAAGGATCGGGACGCGGCATATTCCCGTCCTGCTTTATGCAGATGACGCGGTCTTACTTGCAAGAACACCTCGAAGCCTACAAATCCTGATAGACGGGTTCATTAAGTTCATGAGTAACCTGGATCTATCTGTCAACCTAGGTAAATCATACGTGCTCCTGGCCGGTAAAAAACCCTCCTCCAAATTCATTTACACAATAGGTACCCACAGTTTGGAGCAGGTTAAAACGTTCTCCTACCTCGGGGTAACCTTTGATGGTGCTCTGCAATTTAACTCCTTGGTGGCGGAACGTTGTAGCAAAATGATTGCCTCTAATGGGGCAATAGCTGGATATGGTAGGAGGTTGGGCAGATGGAGCCCGGAACAGGTGATGAACTTGTATAGCTCCATAACATGCTCCAAAGTAATTTATGGGGCAGAAGTTTGGGGCTTCGTGAACATTATTAGAATCCAACAGGAAGAAAATAGATATCTGAAATCTATCCTGAGGGCACCATCCAGCACCGCCGGACTCATAGCCCACAGGGAGCTAGGGAGGCCATACCTGGATGATCTGTTAAAACTTAGGCCAATTGTGGCCTGGTTAAAAATATGGATCAATCCTGATGCGCATTTAAGCAGAGAAATTCTATTGGACTGCCTAGGTAGGACCCATTGTATGCGCATCCCCTGGCTAAAATATGTGAAAAACACCCTTGAGGATTTAGGGTTTGGAAATCTCTTCACGAACCCCGCATCCATTTCAGCACAGCACAAGAAACAAGTAGGGGAAATTTTCCAAGAGCGGAAAACCCAATGCCGAGCTGATGCTGAAGGAGTGAAAAAAACTGTGAGGGCTCATAATCTGGTGAAGAGTGTGGAGGGTATGGAGCCATACCTATTTCTTGTGCATAATACGCAGGATAGATTCCTCATGTGCCGTTTTAGATTGAATTTGCTTCCTTTTATGTTGGCTACACCTACAGGTTTCACCTCGTCAATTGAGCAGAAGGGACCCTGCGGCTGCGATAATCGGTCCCCGCAGGATTCTCTTCACTTTGTCTTGCTCTGTCCTTATTTTTCTATGCCTAGGCGTAGATTCCTTGTAAATATTTTTAAAAAAGCCCAACTGGAACATGCCAGGGATGCACTAGTCTTTTTGAAAAAAGCCTCCGACCCACTAACCTTGTGTAGTATCATGAATTTTATCAAGGTTGCAGTCCGATTAAGGATGACGAGAGGAGAGGAATGAAAGACTTGAGATTTCTTATCTTTATGGCTCTGTATGTTGGCATTTTTTATTGTATTAACTATGTACAAGGATCTTGATTAATATTTAATGTTTTTTTTTATTTATGTATATGTATATGTGCTTTTATGGTGTTTTCTAATCACCGAATAAAGATTCTTGATGATGATGATGATTTCTCATATAGCTCACGACTGAGCCACGCCCATAGCTTCAGAGTCATTGTTCACTGCCTCGCGCAGCACTGGCATACGTTAGGACATCCCACTCCGCTTACGCTTACAGGAAAACACAACAACGCTACATGGCCCAGATTTTCATTGCAGTGATTTGCTAGTTCCAGGTCTGGTTGTCTGAATGGCACACAGACACTCCCTCATGGCTGGTATACACCCACGGATGTATGACATTACAACACATGCTTTTACCACGCATCCCTTTACAAGGCGGTATTTACAACGCATACCTTTACAACGCATATCGCTTTGGGGTACAGGATAATGAATAGTTTAATTTACTATTCCAACTCCAGTCCCAGTGGATAGTAGGGAAGGTGTTGGATAGTAAATTAAATCTATTCCCTATCCTAGAGCGCCCCCCAGCGCAACGCGTTGTAATGGTTTGCGTTGTAAAAGTTGCATCGTAAAGGCACTGCGTGGTAAAAGTTGCGTTGTAAAGGATGTTTCCCTACACCCACACCACACCCATCCAGCACAGGCGTCACAACACACACAAGACTGGGCGCACGTGCTCTACGCCATTTTAGAGTTGCTCCCATCGCAAGCGCTGTGATGGCCCGTCCTGGTGGTTCGGATGCCTCATGTAGGCCCAAACTACCGAACAGGGGGGCCCACCACCACGTGCGTGGCCTCTTTGGTCACTGAGGTAGTGGTACCGCAAGGACTGAGCGCGCGAGGAACCTGCGATGATGATGGGTGCACGAGTATGCCCTATGCCATAGCGATATCAAGACTCAGCACCAAATGTGAGACTTATCGGTGGCAGAGTGGGACTGCATGACGTTGAAGGTGCTCTGTCCGCAAAAAGGTGAGCAGTGAGGCCTGGGTGCGCACCGTAGGGAGTAGATGCGATACAGAAGACTGGATGCAAAAATGCAACGCAGCGATTTAGGCGTACGCAGTCCAACCTACCCTATCGTATTGCATTTGTATTTTTTTTCCAAAAGCAGGAACGTTTTTATAGTCGGTCAAATGTCCGTCACTCCCACATGCGTAGCGAAGTAGATGAG
The DNA here is from genome assembly GCF_964261635.1 of Lissotriton helveticus. Lineage (NCBI taxonomy): Eukaryota > Metazoa > Chordata > Amphibia > Caudata > Salamandridae > Lissotriton > Lissotriton helveticus. Next base: position 293,304,741 of record NC_136059.1, on the reverse strand, counting down.
TATTTATTTTTTTATACTATGTACACTTAAATTTACCATCTTATTTTGACAACCTTTCCTTTCTCAATTCTTTTAGGACTCGCGCCTTCGTTGCTGTGCGCGGTACAGCTCGTGCCTTCGTTGGAGTGTACAGCACTGCTCACGCAGCGCAAGACATTTTCTATGTGAAAAACGGGGATATGAACCTAACCTACGAATCACACACGCTCGTGCGTGTCTGTTTCCTTTCGTGCTAAACCATTGGCCTTTGCGTGCGACTTATTCTAAAAGACTGCACGCAATTGGCCAGAGGCGGGCGCATTGCTCCGTCCATGGCCTATTGGTATCTATTAGGTGCTTGCTGCGCATAATAGAATCCAATAGCACATCAGGTTTCAATTATTGTGCCCAGACACGGGCGTGTTGATTGAAACCACGTGTATGACTGCGCACCACTTGTTTTATTTTACCGGATGGAAAACATTACTACTCTACTAATTGTTCATAAATCGAAGCCCATTAAACAAGTTGGAACCGTACAAATGGTTGTATTTTTAATGGGGGAGGGAAGGTTTGTGAAAGGGAGATGTTATTCTACTCCACATTAAGATAGTGGCAATTACCAATCATAACATCTTTCTTTTACTATCTTTTAGATGTGGAGCTTCATGGTGCACTATGTCCCGGCACGTGGTGGAAGACACACTGGTGACAGAAAGGTGAGCTGCGAATATTTTTTTCAGAGTCACACTCTCACTCTCTTTCTTCCTCTCTCCTTTGATGAACAAATGAAATGACACACAATCTTATCTTCCTTTTTATCTAACAGGTTGTGTTCCACCCCCAAAGCTCAACGTTTGAGCAATGATGCATAGCCATCGTAACAAGGCATAAGAAGGTTGCTTCGACATCTGGTGGACCCGCTTTGAAACACGCCGGTGGCACAAGGTGAGCAGAGAAGCTTGTTGCCGAAGCAACAAGAAGTCACCTGTGGGCGGAGAGAGTGGCTAGTGTGCAGCAACATGAGTGCATTGGAATGCACAATCATCTCTGGGCAGTAGGAGTGGATAGGTTGCAACAGTCTGGGTGCTTAGGAAAGGGCACTCACCTCTGGACAATGGGAGTGGATGGGGTACAGCAGTCTGGGTAAGCAGTAATGAGAACTCACCGCTATGCAGTGGGAGTGCATGGGTATAGCACCCTGGGAGTAAAAGAGCGCACAGACACCTCCTTGCAGTGGGAGTTGGTGGAATACAGTAGCCTGGTGTGCAAAGGCGTATCGCAGAAATATACATGTGTAGTTGTATGTACCCTGCAATTACTAATTGTATACTATCTTTCAGATCAGTAAACTTGAGGGTGCACTATAATCCGGCACGCGGTTGGACACACACCTGTGGCAAAAAAGTGAGCTGAGCAGATTTTCCCCAGTATCACACCTCCGTTCCTGTCTATCTATTACTTTCTCTCTCTCACACTTTCAATGTGTTTCTTCTCTCTTTCTCTCTCTCTCTTCCACTCTCTCACACTGTTTCTCTTTCTCTTTTCAAGTTATGAACCCTGCTGTCCACACTACAGATAAACAAATAAAGGCTGAATTTAATACTGTCTGCAGTATAGATCCAAAGCAGAATTCAAGTTGTGACCTCTGCTAAATGCAGTGTTTGCAAAAGGTAAGCAGAGCGGCCTAGGTGCACAAGGCCTCCTTTCTGCTCATCTCCGAATCATTTTAAAGACCTGCTGGAGCATACTGTAGATCTGAGCCAGCGGGCACTTCCCTACTGACACCTCTTCAACGCAGACCTACGAGGAGGGTGGAATGCATCAGACACACTGCACACGTGCGAATAAACAATATTGCCAAGTGTTATGCTAATTTGTGATCTTTGACCTCATTCAGTCACATCTCTGTCTCAATTTAAATACCATCTATACCATAAGATAGGCCTTAGCCTACGAGCAGCACAGCCCTACAGACTCCTGTTGAGGGTGATTCTGCAGGAGGGGTGGGGTGCACTACCCTGAGTGTGCATGTGAGAAAAAATGATCTGCCTTCAATCAGATCGATCTAATTTTAAGGACCTACCGGACTGTACTATACACCTAAGCCAGCAACAAGCGCTGCTCTACAGACACGTGACGTTAGCTTTTAGGACACTTTAGTTACTTCCTTACTGAGTAGACTTGCACACAGGCACCCCCCACTGCATTACACGCGAACAATAAGCTTCTAGCATACGCTCTATTTCTATGTATATTAACATATCGGTCGGCCGATTTGGCTAAATTGGAGGTGCCTACTGCCAAACGAGTTCGGATGGGAGGACGGTCCTTTCAATTTGTGGCAGCTCGCCTCTGGAACGAGCTCCCTCTCTCCCTCCGCAAAGCTAAGAGTCTCTTAGCTTTTAGGAAAGAGCTGAAGACCATGCTCTTTTCCGCGTAATCATTGCGACTGTGGTGTTGCTGCCTTTGTGTTTTTAGGTTTCAGGTCTCTTTGCCAAAGCGCCGGGACACCCCATGGGGTAGCCGTGCGCTCTAAAAGTACGGCCTTAACATAACATAACATTAACCTTGTGTTTTCTCGTGCATTCCAACTCTTCTTTGAACAACGATTATCAATAGCGATTAATCGTACTTCAAAAACGAAGGATGCACTCAACTCATATATTCTACCAAGCATAAAATAGCATAGCATAAAATGAACATTCATTTACCTGCAAAAGTTTCCACTATTAAATTACTTCTCTCTTTACAGAGATTAACTGATTGGCTGAAAGGGGCTGAGCGGGAACTCTCTCCTGCAATGAAGCCCTGAGCATTCTAACACCTTCCATAGCAGTTTTAAGACACAGTTCCATTGTGGAGACCTGCTCTTCCATACAAATGTATCCCGGACTCGGAGCTTGCAGCAACTCGTTGTGGGACACACCAGTGGTGGCAGGTGAGCTGTGAAGTCTCAGTGTGCAAGACCTACAATTTAGCACATTGTGGGATAGGGACTGGGGTGCAGCACTCTGGGTGCACAGGTGCATACAAGCGATTTTCCAGTAAGTAATAATGTATTATCAAACAACAGCGATCTCTGGCTTCATGTATTTAATTTTAAGGACTTCTTCAACCACACTCTATCTCGCAGATCCCTGCGTCCTAGACAAACGAGTGACGAACAGTAAACGCTAAAGACTGAGTGCAATAAGCTGACGCTTTATTTTACCTCTTCAACATAGCATACATACTTATGTTTCATTTTTGTTTTGCAGGTTACCTACGCTGCTACCACTTGAGTCGATCTCACGTTTTCTTTATTACACTGTTCTATTAAAGTTACATTTCTATTTATTTATTTCTGTTTTAATAAAGGATAATTTAAAAAAAATAACTGAGTGTATGTCTTCTTTTTCTGACAGCATTTGACTATTATTTAGTGTGATAATCATCTGCTTAGAGAAGATTTTAAAATCAAAACTTTTTAACATTACAGTGCACCTACAAAAAATTATGTAAGTAATACTTAGGCACATAAATCCTGAGCAGTTATACAACTACAAGTGTTCTATGAGTGTATCACTTTATAACACCATAAGTACTGTCTGTGTGATTACAACACAAATAAGGCACTGCCTAGCACCACCGAGCCTTCATAGACTGCCGAGGCACCCTGTATAATAAAATAAAGATCCTGATTATGACAATTCCCGGAATTAAGTTGCCTCGAACTCCAGGAACAATTCGCAAATAATTCTCGGGAAGGTGGCCATCTCCTAGACTACAAAACGTCTCTGTACCCTTCCGCGCCCAATTCACATGTGACATTAACACAGTACTTGGGGGCATATTTACAAGAAAGCCGTTAAAATTATACCCCTTAATTTGTAAAAGAATAACTGATGGGCTCAAAGTTTTACTAAGAAAAGAATTATGTAATACCGGGGCTAACTCTTTACCAGCTCTTTACCAGAGGCTGTAGCTGTGATTAACGGTTCCTATGGAAACTTTTTAAAAGTCGAGCACACTTGCTGTTTGGATTAGCAGCACTGTGTGCTGAACTTGTGACCTGTGTGCTCAATTGAGTGTTCCATGAACTGTTCCTGTGATAACAGGCAGTAAGCAGTTTAGGGGTAGGGCTCAAAGGTGCTGGCTGTACAGAAACCGTCATATTTACCCAAAGTCCTCTACATGACAGAGGAGAAAGCAAACAGACACGACAGAACACTGTGTACATTAGGAGCAAAAGAAGTACACAACCCTTTGAATTAACCTCAATAGCCACTGGTGTTTCAAAACACCATGTACAATTTGCCTACTCTGTACTCAACAATGGGCAATTCTTTATCGATCCCAATCAGACACTGCTGCTTCACGTTTCATAGTGGGCACTTCACTAAATACTTTGTGGCTATTTAAATGGGAGACGGGATTGTCGACATTCCAAAACTTAGAGGCATATTTTCTAGGACGGCATTTAAATTATCGCAGCTTTAGCTGCAGCAAACTGCAGCTAAAACGGCGATAATGGACTTGAAAATCCTTTGTTGTCTTACTGGAAGATTTTTTCTACACTGCTGCTTGCTATGACAGGGTGTGAGCAGAAGCTCTCGCCCTGCCATGGCAAACTTGGTTTGGATTTTGAAAGAGAGAACAGGGAAACCTGCTCACTCTTTCAAAATGTAAAGCAGATTTCTTTTCCCCACGGGGAGCTGCATATTAGCAGGTCCCCGTGTGGAAAAGTAATGGCGGCTTCAGAAGGACACGGGGAGCTGGCTAGGACCATAGAGACATTAGGGCTCCACCCACGGTCGCCAACGTTGTATATATGCCTAAACAGTAAACAGGGCAATATCATTTTTACCACATCTTTGCCATTTTTTTTAAATGCGGCAAAATGTCCCTTGTTAATATGCCCTCAAGTTTGCTATGACAGAGCGGGAATAATAATAATAATAATAATCCACATTTGTAAAGCGCACAGTCACCCGTAAGGGTCTCTAGGCGCTGGGGGCCGTCGGGAAGATTAAGCGAGCTATTGCCCAGAGTCACATGGTGCTGGGCTAACCTGCCGCCGGAGCCGGGGATCGAACCCTGATCCCCAGATTCCAGCGTCAGACGCCCTGGCCGCGGCGCCACACCTCTCCCTTCGACTCCGGTCCTGCCATATCAAACAGCAATGTCCCGGGGATAGGTACCCCAAGACACAGCAGGAGCCGATCCTGAAGAGTGGTGTTCCCCAGGAACCTCGACTGCTCCAGAATGGTGGGCCACGCGACCCCCTCCCACAATTTAAAAAACCCTGGAGGGTGGTGATCCCGGAGCTTAGAAGGACCTTTGAGCCCCCCCACCCATTTTTTTGAAAGCCCCAAAGAGTAGCGGTCCCCGGGGCAGGAGACGGCCTTTAAACCCCCCATCCCAAGTATTTTACTGGGGGAGTACCTGTGAGCACCCCACCCATTTATTTTGTAGCACCGAGGAATGGTGGTCCCCGGGCTACAGGGCCCCTCTGGACCCCCATCAAATTTAATATTTTAGACCCCGGGATTTGGCCCCCCCCGGTAGCTAATTTTTAAACAAGCTCAGGAGCCCGCACTTCGTTTTTTTTTTTTTTAACGGTGGATCCATGCACCCTGTGCACTTTCTCCGTTTTAAAAAAAATACAAAAATAAAATTTTGGGCCATAGGGGTCCTTGTGGGACCCCCTAAGCAGGTCTAGAGGGTCAAGATATTTCTAACCTGCCCCCTTTATATGTTTTGAACACTTGTTCCACTGATTTCTAGACCCTCGCTTCTACCGAGGCACAAAATGGCTGCCAACACTTCCTCGTTTCGAATGTTGACAACCACTTGACAGCCAATTAGCATTCAGTGCGTGATCGGGACGGTGTGCTTAGGGTGCGCTCAGGATGCACGGATCCACTGTGGCCATAGACATATATGTACTTTTAATTATGATTTTCTCAGACACTACTGAATTGATTAACACCATTTAAGCAGAAGGCACAGGTCTGAACCAAGGACTACCTCTTTGCCAAATTTGGTGTAATTCCGTTCAGCAGTTCGGGCTGTAGCCGCGATGAACGGTTCCTATGGAAAATTGCATAGGGAAAACACGTTTTGGGACCCCCTTTTTTCTCAGCCCCTGCTTCACAAATCACCCCAAGACTTTTAGGATAGGAGCGGACTCGAGTGCCCCACTAGTTTTGAAAATTTTGCGAAGATTCGTCAACCTGCGCCAAAGTTACTCCAAATAGAATGTTGCGGATTTCCTATGGAAAATAGGTCCTAACTATAACTACCTACTGGCTATCGCCAGTAGGAAATATATATATATATATATATATAGATATATATATATATATATATATATATTTTAAACAAAGTGCCTTGCGCATAGGAGGTCACTCAACAAAGCCGTAGTAAGATGCAGCCTGCTTACTTAGTCCATCTTTAATTATTTCATACCGACGCTTTTCAGGAAACCAAATCCCTTCTTCATGGGCAGTAGGCAAGTAATGAAAAGCGCACCACGTTTCATTCTCCTTGATTTTATTGTCATTAGTATGCACGCCCCGGGTGGGCGTATACAATTGCATTATGGGACATTGAGTCTCGTGGTGTGATGTAAATGCATCCGTTAGTAGGGTCATTAATCTTGCTTGCACTAAAAGAACCTTGTTCACCTTTGTAGGTAATGAGACCAAGACAGCAGGCTCAATTAGCATATGGTGCTGTACTGTTCAAGTTTGCAAAGTCTCAAACTGCAGTCTCGCAGACTGGTTTCTTTTCTCCCCAGCCTGCGATGGTGCTCCTCCCCACGACCGGCCGCCGTGCAAAATCTTTTGAAACAAAGTGCCTTGCGCATAGGAGGTCACTCAACAAAGCCGTAGTAAGATGCAGCCTGCTTACTTAGTCCATCTTTAATTATTTCATGCCAACCCGTTTCAGGATACCAAACCTACAAAGGTGAACAATGGTTTTTAATTGCAGGCAAGATTAATGACCTTACGAAAGGAAAGACTCAAACCGCACCACTGGTGGAGTGCATACTAATGTTTGAATAAAAATCAGGTAAATGAAAGATGGTGCGCTTCTTCAATTAATTGCCTGCTGCCCACGAAGAAGGGATTGGCAAGAAAATTATTAAAAATGGCCCAAGTAATTAGGCTGCACTTCACTAAGGGCAACGTAGAGTGACCTCCTATGCGCAAGGCACATTGGTTAAAAATTATATATATATATATATATATATATATATATTTATATATATCTCCAGAGTTCGTCCACCAACCACACTCCAAGGTAGGAAAATTAGACGAGGCAAACCCAGATAGATGGTGCAATTATTTATTTCGTTAAGCCCAACACCACCACTGCCACAACACGTTTCAGCCTCGTAGGGCCTTGATCACATGACATGTGTTTGGGGTCACCTCCCTTTTAAAGTGCCAGTGCATTAAGTACTTCCCCTTTCCCTCCTATGCCTCATTCAAAGACATAGAAACACTACTCCAATTTTATAACTGCATAAATGCTGTAGTTATCCAAGAGCTAGTCAATCTGTGCAAAATGCTAATTTCATGTAGTTGCAATTTGTGTTACATATACATACATAAATTTCGAGATAGATACATCTAATAAATATCCAAATTAATAAACATATAAATATCCATCCAATTATCAAAAAATATATATAAATGTATATAAATATACTTCCACATTTTATAAAAATATATATCTCTATATACATTCTATTTACACAAACTATACAGCTATAAATATAATTTATCCATACACAATTTTTATATACAATTCGCATAGAAAAATATATACACAGATCTTATTCTACTCTTTCTATTTATGATACCCATCATTGTATTATATTGCACAGAACAGATATACAAAAAGCTCTACATTGCTATAGTTTCAAATGGATCCAATTTTTGTATGCATGTTTTCACATATGTAGAATACATGTTTTGGTCATTAGTATTTCTTACTTTTGACCAGATTCCTACACAATCTTCACTTACAAATTATAAGAAAAAATCCATTACTGAAACCAGCAAGTGTCACTATACGGGGGCTACTTACAAAATTAAATGTGTGGATGAGTGTTTACCCTATGTTAATTATAATAGTAAGAAAGATTAATAAGATTAAAATCAGGAAATTCCTTCTATTCTGTAGAAGAAGGGGAAGCTGCATTCAATATTACTCCTGTTCTTAGCTTGAAAACACCACACAGCCTAGTTTCCAATTCTCTCAATTCAGCTTCTCGGTTACCGCCTCTTCTCCGAGGTGGAACCGTGTCTATGACATAATATCTCAGGCCTGAGACATTGCCATCATGTACTTCTCCAAAGTGTCTCGCCACAGGGTACGCCGCATCGCCGTTGTTTATGGCCCTGATGTGCTGGAGCACCCGCTTGTGAACCTGCAACTTAGTGCTTCCCACATAGCGCAGGCCACAAGGGCACTCCAGCACATATACGGCGTACTCTGTTTTGCAGGTTAACTTGCTCTTTATAGTTATTGGATTAGTACTGAGAGGAATTGTGTATTGAGTTCTACTCTCTCCAAATTTGCAGGCTTTGCAAGTTGAGCATTTTATAAAGCCTTTGCTACTATTCAACCAGTTTTTGTTCACTCTCACCTCCGGACTGCTGGTTACCAAATGATCAGCAAGAGACTTTGCTTTTCTATACGCAATGCTGGGTGAAGATGCCATTGTACCACCCAGTACTGGATCACTGGTAATAAAACCCCAATGTTTGGCAATTATTTAGCGAATACTTTTGTGTTGGTTGCTATACTTAACAATCAGACGGGTCACATTGCTCTTAGTTTTCTTTTGATCAAGATAGTCTTTTCTGATTGAGGATCTACTTGGATCATTAGCTTTTTTAATAGCTTCTTCAACCACTCTAGATTGATAACCTCGTCTCAGTAATCGCGCCTTACACTGATCTTGTGCCTGTGCACAGTCTATATCGCTGGTACAAATGCGTTTGATACGGAGCATTTCCCCGTAAGGAATACTCCTGATCAAATGCACCGGATGGTGACTTGTGGCATGCAGTATCGCATTGCCTGCACTGGGTTTCCGATATAGTCTGGTTCGCAAATATTTATCAATAGCATAAATCTCTATGCCCAGAAAGTATATCGAGATGTTACTAATCTCACTGGTCAATTTTATGTTCAGGCTATTTTCATTCAGACTTGCAATAAAATCTACAGCATCCTTCATTGGACCCTTTCAAATAATAAAAATGGGGAATGCCACCCCCGGGGTTTTATTTTGAACTATGTGGGGGGCTCACAGCCCCCCCACATGCCCCAGGGACCGCCACCTACCTGGGGCAGTAATATTTAAAATAGGGGGTCCATGACTGCACGGACCCCCCAGCCCCGGGACCACCACCTCTCGGGGCTTTTTAATGTTGGGTGGGGGTCACGCGGCCTCCCTCCTGGAGCTCTTGATGGCCCCGGGGTCTTACACCTCCCAGGGCCGGCTCCTGCAGTGTCCCGGGGTGCCTACCCCCGGGACACTGCTGTTTGCTATTGTAGGGCGGGAGCGTCACGGCTTCCACTTTAGCACAGCAAACCGCTTTCCTATTTGAAAGAGAGAGCAAGTTAATATGCTGTCTTTTTTAAGTAGGACAGCAGATTGCTTTTTGTTAGAGAGAGGAGCATATAAACTGCTCTCTCTGACAAAGCAAGGCCGCTCTCGAATGACACGGGGAGCTGGCTGGGACTGTGGGGGTATTGGAGTTCCCCACACGGTCCCAAATGTTATTTTTTGAGTCCCGGAGGATGAGGTCCCTTTGCAGCTCCTTAAACATTCATGTGGCAACACGCTCTAGTTTACCAGAGTGTGTGCCCAGTGCATTCTGGGAACGTAGGCGACCACAGGAGTTGCCGCGAGTCTAACAATGGGCAAGTAGCTTTTCCGGCGCTCGGGACATTAAATCCTCACATTCTTAACTCCGTGTCTGTGTGGTTATTAGGAGCAGATCGTTATAATAATAATAAAAAAATGGAACTGGAACTCAAAAAGTGTCCAACAGGAACAAAAGTATGAACGGAAAAAAACTAATGTCGAGGACAGCGATGCCCCTGCTTCCTGCGTTTTATCAGGTCAATAGACTGTTCCCCATAACACAAAAGTTTATTGCAATAAATGCATGGAATTGTAACTTTAGCAAAATCAGGATCAATTGGTGGGTATGGACTGCTTGCTGAAAATGCTGGTGCAGCAGTTGATGTGCTTGGTGCAGCAGCAGGTGGGTTGACCTCCGGAGCAAAGTTGTTGAGGTGCAAGTTCTTCATGTGTCGCTCCATATTTGCTGTGCCAAAGGAGTATTTTTTAGATGGATCAGCCCTTGAAAGAGTTGTTTGGCAAATTTTACAGGTTACTTTTGGAGCATTAACCTTTTTTTGCCCTTCTGGAAAAGTAAAAAACTGACAAATTAGAGCTTCTTTCCTCTTCTTTTGAGGTTCTTCAGGAATGAAATATTGCTCTGAAGAATGGCTGGAAGATGAGTCCATTGCTGTTATGATGGTAATCTTCCTTCTATTTGACAAGATTCTCAAAAGAGATGCTTCTTCTTAGAAAGTCAAAGTAGAATGATTAAAATGGGACGGAACTTTCAATAGTTGGAATAGGAAGTGTTATGAACCAATCAAATCTCTTCTTTTAAAGCCACATGGCTTTGCGTACGCTTACGCTGTGCTTATGGTGCTCTTACGATGCGAGTATGCATGACGTTCCACCGGGATTTGTGTAATTGCTTTTAAAAGTAATATACAATTGTTGAAAGTTTAAAAAACTATTTTCATAACTACCCTATATAATGTATTCTGTTAGTATGTTCATTAAATACATAAATATATGTTTTTAAACAATTAAAAACATTTGCGTCTTTCATGTACGGGGCGCCCTACATGACGTCACACGGAAGCTTTTATGCGACGCGTAACGTGATAGCGTGTTCGTAACGTATGCTGAGATGATTAGCAGTACAAACTATGGTGCGATCACTCTCTCACTGTCAAATCAGAACACAGGGCGCGCTATGAGAATAGTTACAAGTGGTCACTCATTGGAGATCCGATTCAGCTGTGTGACTTCTCCATGGTATCATAACGTTACATTTTAGCCTGTTTAAGTTTGAGGTTTGCATGAAATACAATGCTATCGGCAGATATGGATCTTTAGGCAGCGCTTATCTCCATGAAGCTTGGTTATTACCATTTACATAGAGGTGGCTGAGGGAGGGAAAAGAAGTTTATCTGAATGGCGAGGATTGCACAATAGCACCAGATCACTCCTTAATTTGTAGACACATACAATTGCATGGCTCTTGTAATCAAGATGCGCCTAATTTGGCTTGAGTTTTGAAAGGCACTCCGACACCTGCTATCATAACAACGTTCAGTTTACTGGCAAACGGGAGTTATTTACTTTGAAATAATGCAGATTGTTGTGCGATGTTAGCAAGCATCGCTTACATGATTACGGTAACTGAGCGTGTGGTTTGTTATAAAAAAGTTGTGTTTACTCCTCTGCATGGGAAGCTGGATATTTCCTTCTGGCCGTCGATTCTGACCTTGAAAGCAGAGTCAACCAAATGAGCCGTATAAGAGTGCTATTGTCTCAAAAATAGGTTGCTCTTACATCTGCTAGAGAAACATTTGTCCTTCATGTAGCAAACACCCGCACAGAAGTGCATGCTTTAATAAATACAGACGTGCCTCTGCATTTTGGGGAGTTAATTCAGTCTATCTTTAATGCGTCATCGACTATGGGGTTACCTTACTTGTTTAAAGTTATAAGCAGTGGGCTTGTGCCTTCTTTTCAAACTATATTTGGTGTCCTCTCATCACTTTTTCATTCGATTTTTTCCAGCATCTTTGGTGGATTCCCCTTAATACTCGCATTAGTTGCCGGTGTGCTTCTATTAATTTGTTTACTTAAATATGGATGCACATCCTGCAGCACACAACAATATTTCTCGGCTGTTGCTGCTCCGCAACCAAATGCTTAGTTCTTATGGAGCGCTGGCTCTGGCTACATTGATTGCAGCTTATGGATTATCGTTTCGATTTTCCTTTTTCACATGCGTTCAACCTGTCTTCCATTGCCTGAGCTGCGATTTCGACTAGGCCCTGGATTTGTGTCTCTGCAGTACAGTGTCTCCCAATGCGGATTATGACCATCTGATGAGCCCCTTAGTGGTTCATGACTTGCTCTGTTCTGGCGGCGGGTTTATGGCCTTAGCAGCGATACATGGAATAACGGGACGTTGGAATGTTTTTGCAGTGGCGCATGACTTCTTGGCACGCAGTTACATTGAAGATGACCCGAGTTTTCCTCTGATGGTGATAGAGGCTCCGGTCATTGAGGAACGTGTATGTTCATTCCCACTATTGAATTGGATGGCTGAAATGTTTTCAGATGAGAACAATGACTTCCTCCTGGAGGCTGTTGCTACATACCGTGCTTATACGCTGTTGGAATAAGACTCTTTGATTTTTCTACCTATTCTTTATTATTTAGTTACTGCTTTCTATGAAACAGCAAATAATTTTTTTTGCAAATTTGAACTTGACTCTGCTTTTCAGGCTTGGACTCTGCATTCGTAATTCGCCCACGTTTATATCACGTGCTTACATCAAGGAAGGGTGCCGTGGGGCTGAGCATTGTACTCACACTGTGTTAAGTTAGCATGGGTTTATTAGACGCTTAAACGCCATTTTTGCTTTCCTGCTCTGCTTTGCACACACCACGCACTTGCGATATTGTTTAGAGAAGGCTGAGTATTTTGCTTCACATGAGAATAATTTGTTATGCTACATTTGCAGACTGCTTCGCTAGTTTAGTGTGTATAGTGAGAGCATGGAACATCAAGGTAATCTTGGACGTTGTGTCTGTTATTCAGAATGATCCTCGCACGTTCGAGCCATAACACATATGCAGCTGTGGCCACCTCTGATACTGGCGCGTTTAATAATGCACTGTGCAGGCATGATTACACCCAGTTGGAGAACATTCGTATCCTGACCGTTTGTGCAGAACTCAATGTGATCCACTACTGCTGAGTACCAGAGGGATGGGTCCGCCCATGTAATCCTATGAGACCTTCTGTAGTTATAAACTAACCTGCTAGGTAGGGAGGGTGGAATCTAGGTATATTTGAAATCTGTTTCCCTTTAGCATTATAAGATGCTTTCTCCCTTTGTATTTTATGGAATAGTAACAATGCTGACAACCTTGTTTCTGATAATATGTTTGCTTGTATTATCTAAGGTACTGCGCATGAGATTACGGCGTTAGAAATAAACATTTCAAACTTGCACGTGTCTTTATTTACTCCTTGTTTTGGACTGGTGTAAGACTATAACGAAAGAGTGCTCTTGTTATCCACCTTACTTGAGGTAATCTAAGTCGCATGTTCTGGGTTGACTAGTCATTTGTGTTTGGTATAGGACGAAGAACCAATGAGTCACTGATTGCTAGTCTGTTAGGGGTTTGGGTACTAAGGTGGGTTTTGGAACACCATAATTCACTGAGGTCCTAAGTCTTTATGCACAATTCTGTGTAGGAGCAGAATCCCTGCAACAGTAGTTACAACAAAAAGGCTCGATAAAGGGCTTTGAGTTTGAATATGAAATTGAAGAATAATTGATAACCCCAGCCAAGAAAGGGAGCAAGTGTGCAAATTTCACTGAGCCTTCGGCCGGGGTAGTTGTTACAATAAGAAGGCTCGATAAAGGCCTGCACTTTGAATAGGAATATGAAATAGAAGAATAGTTGATAATCACAGCTAAGGAATGCAGCAAGTAGTTGTGTGTATGTGTGGATGATGTGTTGATTGAGTGGAAGATAAAAAAGGTGAAAAATAAGAAAGGCTGGAGACACCCACTGCCTTGTCAGTGAAGTGGATCTTTGGATTTCCAGCTCATTACACAGATAGGGTGTTGGATTCCACAGTGGGAGCAAGAGAGACGAGTACCACATCTAAGGAAGCAAGCTAGTGCACAAAGTACACACAGTGTGTGGTAGAAAGGATGCAAGAAAGGACGCAAGTGTGCAAATTACCCACTGCCATTCATGGGTAGTAGTTACCAAGAAGGCTGAATAAAGGGCCTGTACTTTGAATTTGAATTAAAGAAGAATAATTGATAACCCCAGCCAAGAAAGACAGCAAGTAGGTGTGTGTATGTGTGGATGATGTGTTGATTAAGCGGAAGATGAATAAGGTGAAAAAAAAGAAAGGCTGCAGACATGCAAACTTTCCACTTCTTTGTAAGGGAAGTGGGTGTTTAGTTTTCCAGTGCATATATATATGCATTCACTGAAAAAACCATAGGTTTCACACACGTTATAGTTAGGAATTGGCATTTAAAAAACCTTGCAAATTCACTGACAAAACCATAGGTTTCACACACGTTATAGTAAGGAATTAGCATTATCGGTAAAATTGCGCAGTGCTGGCAGTCCATAAAACAAAAGGGCATACGCGTTTCAACGATGATTCGCCTTAATCAGTGCCAGTTTCACAGGCTCCTTCGGGGGTCAGCACAGGGTACAGCTGCTCTGGAAACCGTCCCTGTTAAATGTTATTCATGCCCCTCCTCCAGATCAGGTGTACTTGCTTCGCACTGACACTCCCACAGGCAATTGCATGCTGGTGCCTGTAGTCCGGGTGAGCGGCTGAAAGGTTTCAGAAGTGCTCCAAAACATGCAGTGATGCTCCCAACTTAATGAGCACGGGCCACACACCAGCTCGAGTGCCCGGGGGGAGGGGAGGGGTGTAAAACAAAGTCCTCAGCGGATTCCTTCCTCAGGCACACCGTGTTGCCTCCTCTCTCCCCATTGCAGCCCACACAGCCAATTGGCAACATACCTGCTGGGTGGGCTCCTTGTTTTGCCACCAATGCAATTTTCCACACAATGCTAAACAGCAGTGTGTGGAAAATTGCACCCCCCACGGTGCTTCAGACCAAAAGGGTGTGCCGTAGGTCAGCAACCAGCTTGCTGACTAAACACCAAACCACGCTTATTCCCTGGAGGAAAGCACGACACACTCCGGAATCTTGGAGGACTTCATTTTCTGGAAATTTGCACAGTGCTGGCAATCCTTAAAACAAAAGGGCATACATGTTTCTGCTCTTTTTAGGATAATACATATATGTCAAAGTATATAAATATGACAAGAGGGAAATGCAGCTATATTATAAGTGTGTAACAATACATTTCTGATATACAAAAAACTCAAAATTAATGTCCATACACAATCTATAAATATGCACAGCATACAAGAGCATGTCTGAACATGTAACTAGTTTTATATGCATGTACGTATGGATGCAGATATATAGGAACTTATACCTTTAACAGCATTATCAATAAGTATGTGTGTTTTGTTTATATATCTGTATACCTATAGTTAGCTCTAGATGTGTGGGCATATCCCAATACATGTATATATTTGTTTTATTGTAGTTCCCGCAAACAAAAGGAAAAACAAAAAATGCTAAATAAAGTGTAACACCATACACAAAATATATATTTTTTTAAGAATCTACCCATAATATTAAATATATGCCATTCCCACAACGTAAATGTTATGTTCATTTTGTTAATTTTGCTTATATAGTGCATGGCTGCCCCAGCAACAGGGCGTCCCAGCGCTTGCAGACAGACCAGCCGGTAGAGCGCAGCCGGGTAGACGGTGGAATGAGATCATTTAAGGCAACCAGTGAGTCAGCCTCCCTAAATGGAGACGAACAGCCAGGTTTTAATTTGTTTCCGAAAGAGCCAGTGGTCTTGTGTGGCACGTGCCTCAAGTGGGATGGAATTCCATAGAGCTGGGGCCATGGACTTAAAAGACCGGCCACATAGTATATAATATGTGCATACTCTTTACATAAGATATAAGTGGATGAGTGTTTGTATATGGCTTGGTGCTTCTTTCTACGAAAACATCTTTATATCACAGTAGGTAAATCTGAAGACAGGGAAGGTATCCGTGAGAGTATTGCAATTTATATAACACGCGTATGTTTAAAAATGATTGTTCACCCTAGGGTATCTTGGCGCTGAATCACAGATGTTTATTGTTACCCAACTCAATGGTACTCATTTTATCGACCTCAGAAGGATGAATGGCTGAGCGGACCCATAAGAATTTGAACCTGTGACCAGGAGATTGAACACCGGTCCGTACTGTGGATGCATTAGTCCACAAGGCCACCAAGCTCGCTCTAGAGTTTAAAAAGCTACATAGTCAATATCAATGAGTGCCACTATGCCAAAACTATAAATAGCACACTCTAAAAAGCTGTAACAACTGATACTGATTAAATCAAAACTACTATCACAACATTTGCTTTACCAATGGATGTCTGAATCTCTAATAAAGGCTACTTAAATAATTATCAGATGTTTAAATCAATAACGGGTGGTGAAGTGCTTAGGAACCACCGCAAATCATGTAGAAAATGTAGACAATACAATGCATTCAAAGAAATAGAGCACAGGGGTAAGGCAGAATATGGAATGTTATTTTAATTCAGTATAGCCTCTAGGTATTCAAAACAGAAGCATCTTATTTACTGACATGGACATTTTTCAGTAATTCAGTTTCAAAAACATAATTATTAGTCCGACAAATAAGTGCATATCCGAAATATAAACATTTCAAGATGTATTTTTCATAACGAGAATGTAAATGATGTAGTTGGAATATAGTCTGCATTTAACATGAACACCCGTGCACATGATGAACTGAAGTGGCAGTGCGCCCCACAGATCTCAGCACAGAGAGAAGTACAGATGTTGCACAGCTTGAAAGCCCTCAAATCCCAAGGTATGGGCTATAACACAATGATCTACAGTAGCAGCCACACAAACATAATGTATGCTTTGTACTTAAATATGACGATGTGTCTCAGCATGATGAAACAGGATGGCCCATAATATTCATGGTGGTAGATGGTAACAGTTTTCCACTGAGGACCCAGGCTACACCAGGGAGACCAGTGGAAGAACTTTATACTTCTGTTGTGTTATGAAAATCAGAAAGGGCAAGCTTCGGTTGTTGCAGTCTTATACAACATCCAGATTGCACTCTTATAACCTCAGTCGTAAACTTCAGGGTAAAAACAAGCAGCTATTAGTAGCTCCTACATTTTTCCTTACCTGTCGAGGTGGACAAATGTTTTGGAGCAGGCTTCCACAGTCTAGAATTTCCTCACATTTTATGAGGCTCTCAGCCTCTCTTGCTACTTTCCAGTGTAGGTGCACCCTGCCCCCCTAGCCTTGTAGGGAGGTCCCAGAGGGATATCCCCTGGGGCTAAAATATATTAAAAAGTAAATATTTTTTTCCACAATCCCGCGTTTCTCCACAGTATTGCAGTTTAAAAAAAAGAAACAAAATGGTGGCCGTTTTATAATTGATAAAATACCCCTGGGTGTGCCACGGCCCTGCGGTCGGGGCATTTTTTAAAATGTTTTGGGGAAGGGCGATTGAGGCCCCACCTCCTTGTGTGAAGTTATGGCTCATGGTCCCACCCTGTGGACCAATTGCAATGTTATGTCTTAGGGACCCCATGCCCTGGGGAACACAAACTGTAAGGTTAGCATGTTGTGCATCCTCCTTGTCCATATATTGAGCAGGGGGGTCACGTCAGCCACAGAGCTTCCTGCCCGCCCTCAACATGGGTAGGACAGACATGGGAGTAGAAGTTCGCTCCGGCTGGCAGGAACCAAAATATAAAGGTGTTCCCTCTCGACAGCAGCCAAAAAAGAATGCTGACCCATATGTCATGGCTGGGTCTGGAGAGCCCGTGAGCCCCTGGGGCTCCCATGTGGCCTTCAATGAAAAAATAAGCTGAGGGCGTTCCTGGTGGGACCGGAACGCCCCCTAAAAAATAAATAAAGTATAAATGAAAAAAAACGAGTGCTTATTCTCTGCTCCTGGTAGGGAGTGACACATGACGCCCTTCATGGGTGTAGAATCATACATTTGTTTTGCTTTGTGGTGCTCCAATCTGGCCAGGCCAAAATGTTCTCAAAGTATACTGAGCGGGTGCAGGGTGTGCAGCTGTTCCCCAGATTTTTTTTTTTAAAGTACCACAATGTTTCCTGCGTTATGTGTAACATACACTAAGGACCAGTTGACGGTGTTTTAAAGCATTCTTAGAGCTGGAGCTTTTGCTCTTCAGCTGAGGATTGCAGGGACCTCTTGTGGTTGGTCTTATGGCTGCATTATTATTACTATCACACCTCCATACACACTGCTTTCAGCTCGCTAACCATAGAACTATACGTTGCTTATTCTTCATGCTCTACTTATACCCTTTTATATTGCATCACTTATACCATATGAAATCCGACCATTTATAACAACAATTATAACATCTCATATCACATCATTTGCAACAACACAGTGTATGGTACAGTGACTAGTGATAGTTATAGTTCTGTATTTAGCGAGCTGAAAGCAGTGTGTATGGAGGTGCTCTAGTAAAAAATAATGCAAAGGTTGTGCATACATTGAAATTTAAGGTATAACTGTAACTTTGCAAGTTCTCATGTTTTTGTACTTTAAGTTTGGTTTCTTTAGAAAGAAGAAATAAAGTTATAGTAATTTAAAGGTGGTGCATAAATTATAAATGTATGGTAAAACTATAACTTTAGCATTTCTAATGTTTGTGCAGTTTAAGTTTGATTTGTGTAGAAATAATAAATACATTTTTCCTAACTGTAACTAAGGGCCCGATTACAATGTCAGATGGACCTGAGACTGACCGACATCGTTTGGGAACTGTGACCTCCTGTTGTTGGTCCCAACCCAGCAAGTAGGATGCGAACGAACACTGTTCGGTTGCAATCCTATTCCTTACAATGGGAACATGCAGTTCGACCGGAATGCATGCTCTCATTGTAAAGAGCTGATGTGCAGTTCATCCCTGCACCCGGTGGCAGGCACCTCAAGGTGCCTGCCACCAGGTTCAGGGATCAATAGGGGGGCTTCTTAGGTGCCCCTTAGGCTTCCATCCGGAGGCCTTGCACCCATGGGTGCCCTGTGGTGGCCCCCAAATTTGGATTCCCACATCCTTTATGTGTCGTAAAGGCCAGCACAGAAAGGCTGTGAGAATATGCCATTGTAATCACTTGGGTGGAAAGAACAGCCAGAGGGATTACTGGAGGCCTTCCGAATGGCGGACGGGCTCTCCGAGCCTATGGAGGCCATTCGGAAATCCGGTTCGGATTCCTTTCTGACCGACCCCATCAAAATAGGTCGGTCGGAAAAGAATCCGAACAGCCGATTACGATGCCGTAGGAATGACTCCGATCACAATAAGGCCCTTTGGATTAACCTTTGATTTTTTTCATTGAATTTTAAAGCTTTTTCAAAATAAAAATGTGTTTTAAATCATACAGTCCAGTGTCATCAAGTTGAGTGTCATTATGTGGAGTGTCGTACAGAACAATGGAGGGTAGTATTGTACAGTGGAGTATATAGTGGAGTAAAGTGTCATACAGTGCAGTGGTATCTTGTAGAGGAAGTAGTGGGGGTGCAGTGCAGTAGAGTGGAATAGTGTGGTGTAGCGTAGAGTCCAGTAAAGTACCATAAATTGTAGTGGTGTCTCGTAGAGTACCTAAGAGTGCTGTGTTGTGAAGTGATTTAAAGTCTCATAGAGTGGGGTGGTGTGTTGTACAGTGCAGTTTAGAGGAATAGAGTGGACTACAAGGTAGTACAGTGGAGTCTACAGTAATAGGGTGGAGTATAGTCTCGTTGAGGGGAGTTGAGAGTAGTATAATTTTGTAGAGAAGAGTTGCATAGAGTGGAGGAGTGTATGGAGTGTGGAACAGTGGCATAGAGTGGGGTAAAGTATTGCATAGTGGATTAGAGTGAAGTGGAGTCGAGTTGAGTGGAGTCATATAGGATAGAGTGGAGGTAAGTGTAATAGAGTGCAGTGTTATGTTGTAGAGTAGAGAGGCGTGGAGAGGAGTAGAGTGGCCTGGTGTAGCATAGAGTGGAGTAAAGTGCGATAGAGTGGGGTTGTGTGTCATACAGTGGAGTGGTCTCTTGTGTCCAAGAGTCTTGGAAAGTGGAGTAAAGTGGAGTACAGTGGAGTGCCACAGAGTGGATTAGAACAAGAGTCAATACTGAGAGTTAATTGTCTATACTTACTTTAAGCAAAGCATATATAAATTAAACATATAGCCGCAGTTGGATTTTTATCCATCAATGTTTGTTTTTACTACTTACAAACTTTCATTGAAACACAAAATAAAAGACTTCATAGATATGTGTGAAACACAGAAACAATCCTTATTACATGAAAACAAATCAAATAAACCATAATCCATACTTCACTTTGACACCCCCATTCAAACCACTTGGTCAATCATTGGCAAAGTAAGGGTCATGCAGAAAAAGACATAAGATGGACCGTTTTGTCTAAAGTGGAAATGGACACCAGAGGTGGAGACATCGAGGCTAGGTTGAGCCAACGTGAAGCATTACTGATTATGAAATTCAATACAGCCACGCATGGGCTCAATGAAATCTCGGAGATTTTCCGGGCATAAAGTCCTAGACCCAGTATTCACATCAGCAACTGACAGCTCCATACCTGATATTTAAGTTAGATACAGTTCACCAGTTTGGTCTAGGGGACCATGTCTTTGCACAACTCTCATGAGGATACCTCCCCAAGGAGAATAGGTAGATGCCACAACATTGAGATCGAGGTTCCATTTCTGTCACTGCAGTATGAATTAGTAAGGCTACTGGTGCGATTAAAGCGTGATGGGCGCAGACTACTGAGGCAACTGATTGTGGCCATTACCCTTACAACTCAGTTTCGAGATTGTGTAAGTCTCCACTTTATATCTTTCATAGGTGCATTTGTAGATTTGACCGACTATGTTTCTATATATACATTTTTAATCGTGTTGTAAAATGTACATGCACTGGTCGTAGCGCTGGCCAAGAAGCACATGGCCACCATCAGGTAAAATTCATGTAGTTATCGCAAACGTCCTGTGTCTGCTTTTACCTAGATAAACACGCACTGAGTTTGGCGTCTTATAATTAAATACACAATTTTTGAAATTCCGATCCACCAAGGTGGATATTTGCAGTATCCGTGTGTTTGTCTTAAAAAAAAACCCTAGAAGTCAGGGAACCGGTATGATCACGTGGCACATGTTTGCACCGGCGTGATTGACGCTGACATTCAACTACACCTCCGATGATCCCTTTGGGCCCCCGAGCTGTCTTTTAATCAACACACAAGGTTTTCCAATTCCGACCCACAAGGCTGGATACGCGCAGTGACCGATTTAACTTTATTGCATAACCATAGAAGCAAGGGAATCGGCACGATCACGTGGTACATCTGTGTACCGGTGTGATTGGCGCTGGCATTTAACTACGTCTCCCATGATCCTTGAGGCTCCCGAGCTGTTCCGGGTATGGCGCGTGTCCCTCAACTAGTTTACAGTGGATGCGACCGCGATTTCGTGAAGGAATTAATATCCTTGAAGGTAAGGAGCCCTCCGAATGAGTTACTGACGGATTGCCAGTCAGGGTGCTGAGTCAGGACATTAATTGAATTGGGCTCCCTGTTTGTCGTTGTAGGCTTAGCCGACGGTGGATCCTACAAATTTTGAAATAGAATCATTCCTGCACGCCTTGTTTGGTTTCTAAATTGAAGAAGTGATGTTTTGACGTGGGATTTATTATCTTTGTTGCTTGACTGGATCAGGAGTGACTGGTTGTGGTGGTGTATGATTGAGAAAGATTGAATGAGTGGTTTGTATGGAATTGAATGATAGTAGTGGTTTGATTGAGAGAGCAAGTTTGAATGGGGGTGTCAAAGTGAAGTAAGGAATATGGTTTATTTGATTTGGTTTAATGTAATATGGATTGTTTCTGTTTCACACATATCTATGAAGTCTTTGTATTTTGTGTTTCAATGAAAGTTTGTAAGTAATAAAAACAAACATTGATGGATTAAAAATCCAACTGTGGCTATATGTTTAATTCATATATGCTTTGCTTAAAGTAAGTATAGACAATTAACTCTCAGTATTGGCTCTTGTTCTGGTTGTTATAGTTTATAGACTCTGCCTTACTGAGGTGAGTCAAGGCCCTTGGTTGTTTTTGCTACAGAGTGGATTAGAGCATTGTACAGTGTATTACAGTGTGGTAGAGTGGAGTGAAGTTGGGTGGCATAGAGCAGCATAGAATTGAGTGGTGTAGAGTGGAGATGTGAAGTAGAGTAAAGTATATTGGAGTATTGTTTTATAGAGTTAAGTGCAGTAAAGTGGGTTAGAGTGGAATAGAGGAGTCACATAGAGTTCTGTACAGTGGAGTAGAGTGTTGTACAGTGCCATAGAGGGTATTATTATTATTCATTTGTAAAGCGCAATGTTTACCAGGCAGGCATCTTGGCACTATCAGAGTATCAAAAGATCGAAGACTGGAAAGCTGTTTTGTTCCATTAAGTAGTCCAGACTCCGCCTTGATTTATGTAGGATAGAGCAAGGTTTTTAGGTCCTCCTTAAACTAAGTAGATCTCTATTTGTTCTAAGAGAGATGGGCAGCTTATTCCAGGCGTGTGCTGCCTTGACTTGAAAAGCTCCCCCTCCTACCCGAGTTCCAGTAAACCTGGGTACATGTACATGGTTAGCTGCCGATGATCTCAGCCACTTTGCCGGTTTGTAGTAGGAAACTGTATCCTGTAGGAGTCTGGGTCCTGATCCATTTAAGGCTTTATGGCTAAGCACATCACTTCAAGGATGCCTCTCTCTATAACTGGAAGCCAGTGGAGTTCTTTCAATTTTTTTTTGCAGAATCAGAGCACGATTTATTGAGGGCTAGTTTAGCCACCTATACCTGTGTTCTACAATGCTTTTAAGCAGATAATCTGGGATTTGCAGTAGGAGGGCATTACAGTAGTGAATCCTACTTAAAACTGTACACTGCACCACCAGCTTTCTTGCTGGCTGTGGGAGCAAGGGAATCCTTTTCCTCAATTTTCTCATAAGACCATGACAGGTAGCCACTGTCTTATTAACCTGAGCTTCCATAGAGTGTTTTGTATCTTTGATTTAGCCGTAATCAAATGTGCAGCTTTTGTCCATGGCTAGCAGTTATCTGGAAGTTGGTAGGGAACTCTGATTTGCTTCTGTAAAATTTTAATGTGTTGTTACTGGGCCAGTTTGCCATTTCTGATAGGCAAATGTGGAAATCATGCAACTGGTTTCAATCAATCAATCAATCAAGGACATTTATAGAGCGCACTACTCACCCGGAGGGTCTCAAGGTGCTGGGGGGGGGGGTGCTGCTACTGCTCGAACAGCCAGGTCTTGAGCTTCTTCCTGAAGGAGAGGTGGTCTTGGGTCAGGCGCAGGTCGGTCGGGAGGGAGTTCCAGGTCTTGGCGGCCAGGTAGGAGAAGGACCGTCCTCCTGTTGTCGTTCTTCAGATGCGGGGGACGGCGGCGAGGGCGTGACTGGCTGATCGGAGGTGGCGCTTGGGAGCGTAGAAGTTGATGCGGTTGTTGAGGTAGCTCGGGCCTTGATCGTGCAGGGCTTTGTGTGCGTGGGTGAGGAGACGGAAGGTGATTCTCTTGTTGACGGGGAGCCAGTGCAGGTCTCTCAGATGTCCGGAGATGTGGCTGCGTCGGGGGATGTCGAGGATGAGTCTGGCTGAGGCGTTCTGGATCCGCTGGAGTCTCTTCTGGAGCTTGGCGGTGGTTCCGGCGTAGAGGGCGTTACCGTAGTCCAGTAGGCTGGTGACGAGGGCCTGGGTGACCGTCTTCCTGGTTTCGGTGGGGATCCACCGGAAGATCTTCCGTAGCATGCGCAGGATGTTGAAGCACGACGAGAAGACGGCGTTGACTTGTCTGGTCATGGAGAGGGAGGAGTCCAGGATGAAGCCCAGGTTGCGTGCGTGGTCTGTCGGTGTGGGTGCGGTGCCCAGGGCGGGGGGCCACCAGGAGTCATCCCAGGCGGAGGGCGAGGAACCCAGGATGAGGACTTCCGTCTTGTCTGAGTTCAGTTTCAGGCGGCTGGTCGTCATCCACTCGGCTACATCTTTCATCCCTTTGTGAAGGTTGGCTTGGGCAGCGGCGGGGTCGTTGGTCAGGGAGAGGATCAGCTGGGTGTCATCGGCGTAGGAGATGATGTTCAGGTTGTGTTGGCGTGCGATGGTCGCGAGGGGGCTCATGTAGACGTTGAAGAGGGTGGGGCTCAGGGAGGATCCTTGAGGGACGCCGCAGATGACTCCGGTGGCCTCTGACTTGTACGGTGGTAGACGGACTCTCTGTGTTCTTCCGTCGAGGAAGGAGACGATCCATTCCAGTGCCTTCTCCTGAATTCCGACGTTGCTGAGGCGCTGCACAAGGGTGCGGTGGCAGACAGTGTCGAAAGCCGCGGAGAGGTCTAGGAGGATGAGGGCCGCTGTTTCTCCGTTGTCCATCAGGGCTCGGATGTCATCGGTGGCAGCGATGAGGGTGGTCTCGGTGCTGTGGTTGGCTCGGAAGCCAGACTGTGAGGGGTCGAGGGATCCATTTGTCTCGAGGAAGGCGGCCAGCTGTTTGTTGACGGTCTTCTCGATGACTTTGGCTGGAAACGGGAGGAGCGAAATGGGGCGGTAATTCTTGAGTTCGGTGGGGTCCGCAGTAGGTTTCTTTAGTAGAGCGCTGAGCTCGGCGTGCTTCCAGCCCTCCGGGAAGGTGGCGGTGTCGAAGGAGGTGTTGATGATGTCCCTCAGGTGGGGTGCGATGACAGCGTCGGCCTTGTTGAAGACGTGGTGAGGGCAGGGGTCGGTCGGAGATCCGGAGTGGATGGAGTTCATCATGCGGACGGTGTCATCGGTGCTGATCGGAGTCCAGGCGCGGAGGGTGGTGGTGGGCGGCATTGCTGCGGTCGTTGTGTGCGATGGTTGAATGCTGAAGCTGTTGTGAATGTCCGTGATCTTGTTGTGGAAGTAGGAGGCGAGGGTGATGTCGTTGTTTCCGGCGCTGGGGTTGGAGAGCTCTTTCACGATGTTGAAGAGTTCCTTGCAGTTGTGTGCGTTGTTGTCCAGCCGGTCCTTGAATGCAGTTCTCTTGGTGGCGCGGATCAGTTGGTGGTGCTTCCGGGTGGAAAGCTTGAGGGTGGTCATGTTGTCCGGTGTTGGTTCCCTTCTCCAGACTTTCTCGAGGGCTCGACAGTCCTTCTTGGAGCTCTTGAGTTCGTCGGTGAACCATGGGGCTTTCTTGCTGCCGGGTCTGCTGGGCGGGGTCCTCAGAGGGGCGAGTTCGTCCGCGCAGTTGCTGATCCACTTCGTGAGGTTGTCGGCGGCCTGGCTGGGGTTCGCTGAGCTGGCGGGAGGGTGCTGACTCAGGGAAGCGGCGAGCTGGTCGGCTGTGATCTTGTTCCAGCTTCTTCGGGCAACCTGTTGCTGGTGGTGGTGGATCGTCGTTCTTCTGAAGGTGAAGTGGACGCAGCTGTGGTCCGTCCAGTGGAGTTCTGTGGCGTGGCTGAAGGCGATGTCTTTGCTGGATGAGAAGACGGCGTCGAGTGTGTGTCCGGCGAGGTGGGTGGGGGTGGTCACCAGCTGCTTGAGTCATCATTGTCATCATTGTCCAAAGATATAATTAACTGGGTGTTTTTTGCAAAGTTTATGAAAGACAGCCCAAAGGATTTAAATAGGGTTAGTAGGGGGCGTAGGTAGACATTGAACAGAATAGGGCTTAGAGCAGGCCTTTGTGGCACTCCATGCAATAGCTCTTTGAACTCTGATCTGAACGGGTAGAGAGAGATAGCTTGTCATCTCTCTGATCGTTAAGATTCAATCCACTTTAGGAAGGTGCATTCCACCCCACTCACCGCTGACAGATTTCATAAAATGAGGACTGCGGACTGCCCCCTGTCAACTCGCCTCCTCAATTTGTTTGATGCCATAATTATGGCTGACTCCGTGCCATGGTCTGGTCTACAGCCCATCTGATCTGGTTCAAGTAATTGATTTAATTTCCTCTGACTCTTCCCCATCACATCCCTTTTACTCATCCCAAACCTCCCCCTACTGCAAAGACCTCCAAAACAAACAAACAGTTTTTTTTAAAAGTCTAAATCCTTCCCTCTTCTATCCCTCCACTCTCCTTTTCATTCCAAATAACAGACTAACATGTCCACTTCTCAAATTAACATCATATTTCACTATACTTATTTACCCCTTATCCTTCATGGGTTCCAGAGTAGTGCGCTACTTGCTGAAAAAGCGCCTCTTCAGGGGTAGTAAGTGCTATATAAATGCAATTACAATACAATACAATAAAAAATTGACAGAGTTGGACTTGGCCCTTTTGGCAGGTTCACCCCTAAACTTTTTGCTTTTAATTGTGACCTGACACTAGTTGTTTTTGGCTTCTGCGAACTTTAACCCTGTGTCCCAGTG
This sequence comes from Lissotriton helveticus, assembly GCF_964261635.1. Lineage (NCBI taxonomy): Eukaryota > Metazoa > Chordata > Amphibia > Caudata > Salamandridae > Lissotriton > Lissotriton helveticus. The sequence continues at coordinate 293,278,296 of NC_136059.1, read as the reverse complement.
TAAAGTGTGTGCGCAATCTGAGTGCGTGTGGTGATATTGGCCTGCCCTCCCATAGGAATGCATGGGGAATGTGTGTGTCCATGGTAGTTCCTGATGTGTGGGGAGTGCAGGGGCGAGTTTGGTATGTGCGAACTCGTGAGATTAAATGCTGCGCGACGGTGTGCGCAGATTTAATGTATCTGGTGTGGAAGTGCCACTTCTAGAAGTTGGCATGTCTGTGTAGTAAATGTGAATTGACTGTCTGGCTTGTGATTGGCTGGAGGCGGCTGGTGTGCCTGGCTCCAGGAGTCAGGATGGGTCTGCCCTGGTGGTGAATGGAGAGATCTGCATGTTGATGGGAGGGAGGAGTACACCTGGGACCTGAATAGGACTGGGCCTTCCCTACACAATGCAGGCTCCGCCCCCTGTGGTGCGACTGATGTCCCTAGCCTGTCCTGTGAATGGGGAGAGGGGCTGAGCACAACAAAATGCTCCAAAACCAGTTGTATCTGGTTTTCCCTTAACTCTGTGCTACCAGACAAAGCATATGTGTGTATAAGAAGGGGCTGTGACCCCATGTATGGGTTCTCTCTGTGGATCCTATCTGGAGGGGGGGGCTGCTGCTGCAGCTGCTGGGCGTCTGGAGGTACCACCACTGGGGACTTCCTCCCTGCTGGAGGGCCCTGTGAGCTGGACCCTGGGCCCAGCCTTAGCCCCCCTACATTCTAAAGACTATCTCTGAAGTTTGCCTCATCTGAAAGGAGCGCTGTGCTCTTTTATTTTTTTAATGCTGAAGAGAGCTCTCCATTTGTGTCCCTGGACTTGGGACTTCGAGAGCCCGTGAACGCTTTGTGTGAGGAGCGCTGTGTTTGGGCTGTCCTAGAAGAGTAGCGCTTCTAAATCTCCTCAGCAGCACGAGGCTACGATCATTCCTTCAGACGGAGCCCCCGGTGTGGGGATCCCCGGCAATTGTGCCCTTATCACGGGTGCCTACCCCGTTTTTGCCATTTTTTATATCCTTAGCGGGTGCCCACCCCACAAGGGACTTTGTGCCGAGTTTTAACCCCTAGCGGGTGCCCACCCCCCCAGGGACTTTGCATCTAAACGGGTGCCTACCCCGTATTGAGCCCCGAAGCAATCACGGCTGCGCTGCCCGGGTTAACCCAGAAGTGAAGCTGCCTGATGGTGGGCGGGGCCACAAGCAGGAACAGGAAGCAGACGAGAGCCCACTCGCTCCCGCCTTGAGTGGTCGCTCCCCTGCCTCAGCGCTACAAAGCTGTAACGTGGTATCGTATTTGATAAGTGCTCTGGGTCAAAGTATTGCTTTCTTAGCGCCAGGATTAAAATAGCGCTCACACTGCTTGGCTCGCTCTGTCTTAGACCTGCGCATTGTTTTTTGATATCGTATTTGATAAGTGCTCTGGGTCAAAGTATTGCTTTCTTAGCGCCAGGATTAAAATAGCGCTCACACTGCTTGGCTTGCTCTGTTTTAGACCAGCGCATTGGTTTTGTGTTTTCCCCCGACGTCCTGCTCTGCCCTCCCCTCCATTTTGACTCTGTTGTTGTTGTGCTCCGTTCCCTTCAGCCCGCCCCGCCTCCCAGCTGAGACGCCCTCCGACTACCTTCATAGAGCGTCTCCTGACCTCACAACGCCGTGATCCACTCCTCGCTCCCGCCTTGAGTGGTCGCTCCCCTGCCTCAGCGCTACAAAGCTGTAACGTGGTATCGTATTTGATAAGTGCTATGGGTCAAAGTATTGCTTTCTTAGCGCCAGGATTAAAATAGCGCTCACACTGCTTGGCTCGCTCTGTCTTAGACCTGCGCATTGTTTTTTGATATCGTATTTGATAAGTGCTCTGGGTCAAAGTATTGCTTTCTTAGCGCCAGGATTAAAATAGCGCTCACACTGCTTGGCTTGCTCTGTTTTAGACCAGCGCATTGGTTTTGTGTTTTCCCCCGGCGTCCTGCTCTGCCCTCCCCTCCATTTTGACTCTGTTGTTGTTGTGCTCCGTTCCCTTCAGCCCGCCCCGCCTCCCAGCTGAGACGCCCTCCCACTACCTTCATAGAGCGTCTCCTGACCTCACAACGCCGTGATCCACTCCTCGCTCCCGCCTTGAGTGGTCGCTCCCCTGCCTCAGCGCTACAAAGCTGTAACGTGGTATCGTATTTGATAAGTGCTCTGGGTCAAAGTATTGCTTTCTTAGCGCCAGGATTAAAATAGCGCTCACACTGCTTGGCTTGCTCTGTTTTAGACCAGCGCATTGGTTTTGTGTTTTCCCCCGGCGTCCTGCTCTGCCCTCCCCTCCATTTTGACTCTGTTGTTGTTGTGCTCCGTTCCCTTCAGCCCGCCCCGCCTCCCAGCTGAGACGCCCTCGCCCCTCCCCCTCCTCTATCCATATATGACAGTAGTTCCCGCGCGTAGCGTTCACGCGCAGCGACCGCGCCCAATCCGCGCCGAAGGTGCGCCAAAGGTAAGCCCGTCTACGCCCGTCCGCGCCTGGACCGCGCCCAGAGCCAGACCCCCTGCCCCTCGCGCGTCCCAGCCCCCCCGCATTACCTACGATGCCGCCACCCTCCTAGCCCTCAACCCCGGTCGCGCCCCCAACTGCGTCCAAGCCGCTCCTGGACACACCCATGGACCTTTCTCCTGCTACTCCTGCAAATTCATCGGCACCGACAACATCCCCGCTACGACCACTACACAGATTCCTGACCCCAACCACCTACAGTGCATCCTTCTCAACACTCGCTCGGTCCACAGACACGCCATTGACCTATGGAATCTACTAGACACCATCTCTCCAGACGTCGCCTTCCTAACAGAAACTTGGATGAACGCTTCCTCCGCCCCAGACATCACCATTGCCATCCCTGAAGACTATAAGATCACACGCAAGGACCGCACCGACCACACAGGAGGAGGAATCGCTATCGTCCATAAGAAATCAATCCGCATCTCAACCAGCTCTGACGCCAACCTTGCTAACTCCGAACACCTTCACTTCCAGATCCACATCGACCCCAAGACCACACTCAGAGGTACCCTCCTCTACAGACCACCAGGACCTCGCGCAAAATTCAGTGAAGACATCACGGACTTCATCACTCCTCACGCGCTCCCCTCCAAAGACTACATCATTCTGGGAGACCTCAACTTTCACCTTGAAAAGTTCAACGACCGCAACACCACCACCCTCTTGGACAACCTCGCCAACCTCGGACTTAAACAACTGGTCACTTCCCCCACCCACATCGCAGGTCACACACTCGACCCCATCTTCACCTCCAGCAATCATGTCTCCTTCAGCCACACTACGGATCTCCTCTGGACTGACCACAGCTGCGTTCACTTCACCTACAACAAGCCAAAACCCATCAACCACCTCCAACCAACTCTGCAAAGAAACTGGAACAAAATCACCATCGACCAGATCTCCTCATCGCTCCTTCTAAACACCCCAGCCCACTCTTCTAACCCAAACCAAGCCGCCGCCAACTTCACCCTATGGTTATCCAACACCGCCGACACCTTAGCACCACTGAAAAAACATCAAAGCAAACCTGGCAGCAAGAAGACCTCATGGTTCAACGATGATCTTAAGAAGTCCAAGAAACTCTGCCGCTCCCTTGAAAAGGCCTGGAAAAAAGACCCAACCACTAGCACCAAGGACGCCTTCAAAAACGCCACCCGCACACACCACCAACTAATCCGAAAGGCCAAGAAAACAGCATTCAAGGATCGACTTGACAACAACGCCCACAACAGCAAGGAACTTTTCAACATCGTCAAGGAATTTACCAATCCCTCGGCCAACTCCAACGACATCACCCCCTCTCAAGCCCTCTGCGACTCCCTAGCCTCATTCTTCCACAACAAAATTGCAGACATCCACAACAGCTTCGACAACCAACCCGGAGACCAACCCACCCAACCATATGCTGAACATTCTCCCCCCCTGAACACCCTCAACGACTGGAACCCAATCTCCACTGAGGACACCATCCGCCTGATGAACTCCATCCACTCAGGATCCCCCACAGACCCATGTCCTCACCACATCTTCAACAAAGCAGACTCCGTCATAGCACCGCACCTCCGAGACGTCATCAACTGCTCCTTCAACTCCGCCACCTTCCCGGAAAGCTGGAAACACGCCGAACTCACCGCCCTTCTGAAAAAACCCACAGCGGACCCCACCGAACTCAAAAATTACCGCCCCATCTCGCTCCTTCCATTCCCGGCCAAAGTAATCGAGAAAGCTGTCAACAACCAGCTCGCCGCTTTCCTCGAAGCCAACAAATCCCTCGACTCCTCACAATCTGGCTTCCGAGCAAAACACAGCACTGAGACCGCCCTCATCGCAGCAACAGACGACATTCGAACTCTACTGGACAATGGAGACACAGTCGCCCTCATCCTCCTCGACCTCTCTGCAGCCTTCGACACAGTCTGCCACAGCACCCTTTTACAACGCCTCAGAAACATCGGAATACAAGGAAAAGCACTTGAATGGATCACCTCGTTCCTCACCGGAAGAACCCAGAGAGTCCGCCTTCCACCATTCAAGTCCGAGGCCACTGAAGTCATCTGTGGCGTACCACAAGGATCCTCACTCAGTCCCACCCTCTTCAACGTATACATGAGCCCCCTCGCGGCCATCGCCCGCCAACACAACCTCAACATCATCTCCTACGCGGATGACACTCAACTGATCCTTTCTCTCACCAATGACCCCAGCACCGCCAAAACTAACCTACATGAAGGAATGAAAGAAGTTGCCGAATGGATGAAACACAGCCGTCTGAAACTGAACTCAGATAAAACAGAAGTCCTCATCTTAGGTACATCCCCCTCTGCATGGGACGACTCTTGGTGGCCGGAAGCCCTTGGAAAAGCACCCACCCCGACAGACCACGCACGGAACCTAGGCGTTATCCTGGATTCTTCACTCTCAATGAACAGACAAGTTAACGCCGTATCCTCATCCTGCTTTAACATTCTCCGCATGCTCAAAAAAACATTTCTCTGGATCCCCACCGAAACCAGAAAAACAGTCACCCACGCTCTTGTCACGAGCCGACTGGACTACGGAAACACCCTCTACGCAGGTACTACCGCTAAACTCCAGAAGAAACTCCAACGAATCCAAAACGCCTCAGCCAGGATCATATTAGACATCCCGCGCAACGAACACATCTCTGGCCACCTGAAAGACCTCCACTGGCTACCCGTCAATAAGAGGATCACTTTCCGACTGCTAACCCACGCACACAAATCACTCTACGACATCGGACCAGAATGCCTCAACTCACGACTGTCCTTCTACACCCCCTCCCGCCAACTACGTTCTTCCAGCCAAGCCTTCGCCACTGTACCTCGCATCAACAAGACCACCATGGGAGGCAGATCCTTCTCATACCTGGCTGCTAAAACATGGAACTCACTCCCCACTCACCTTCGCCTTACCCAGAACCACCTAGCATTCAGAAAGCAACTTAAAACGTGGATATTTGACAAGTAATCCTCCTCCCCTCCCTAAGCGCCTTGAAACCCTCTGGGTATGTAGTGCGCTATATAAATTCTTTGACTTGACTTGACTTGACCCTGCGCTCCTGTAGATGGAAGGATTTTGCCGCGCCGGCACCCGGGGCTCCCGAGAGCAAGGGAGAGCCCCGTGGTGCCCAGAGAAGTACTGGGTGAAGAAGCAGCCCGGCCGAGAGAGCCCCGCGTGACGCACCGTGACCGGGAAGGAAGCGCCATCCTCTAGGCCCAGGCGGGAGCCTACCCCATGCTGGGACGAACGTCAGAGCCAGTCCCCAGTGCCCAGGAGGAGATCCGGCCAAGGAAACCGCCTGACAAGGTGAGGAGGGGCCCGGGGGTGAAGGGAGAGCGGAGGCACATTGGCGGTGCCTGCCCCCGCCCACGGGGACCCAGAGACATCTGCCTGCGCGCCCCCAGTGAGGGAGTGGGGGCTGAATGCCCCGCAGTGTTGGTGCCGCTCGAGCCCCATCACCAGTGCTTGCGGCACTGTTGCAACATGTGGGGGCGTTATTCTTAAAAAGGGGAGCCCCGGGAAGGAGAGCTCCCCAGCCCCTTTGTGCGGCCAGCTATTCCCCCCACAATCAGTTTGTTGGTGCCAGTGAAGGCACAGTGCCTGAGCGGTCCGCAAAGGGAGCGGGCTGCTCCAACGTTGGCATTTGTTTCTAGAAGTGCTAGTGAAGGGGCATCCGTTATTTTAGGAGCCCATGTGCTTCATTGGGGGCAAAGCTACTTACAAGCCCCGTGTGGCCCCCCATGTGCCTAGTTATTTAAAGCGCCAGGGCGCTCCAACACTTGGGGGCATTTTGAGGATTTACAACATGCGAGGCTCCCACGTTTTTTTGGGGGCACTGTTGTTTCTTTAGGGAGCCCCAGAGGAGAGCCAGGAGGCACGCTGGTGCCAGGCTCAGTATCCCCAGCTGCCCAGCACTTAGTGGGCAGCTGCAACGTTTAGGTGGTGTCCTGCGCATCGCTGCATATGCAGCTGGTAGCCCTGACTCTGTTGGACAAAGGGCGTTTGAGCCCCTGAGAGGCCAAGTTGGCCTGGGGACAGTTTCATGTGTTGTGCCCTTGCTTGGGGTACATGGTTATGCCTTATGTGATTTTTGCGCAATGTGATTGCCTACTGTGCTTGTGAGAATAATTGCCTAATGTGATTTATGCATAATGTGCAATGCCATTATGCCTGTTTATACCTCTAAATGTGTTTCATGCTTAGGAGGTTGTTTGCCTAGTATAGGTTATACTAGTGAGTTTATGTGTCCCTGCGTGATCTATGCCTATGGTGATTAGTATTGCGTAGTGTGTACCTACCTTTTACCAGTGGTTACTGGTTGTGTCCTACAAGTGTTATTTTGTGCTAAGTACTATTTCCACTAAGTGCTGATTCTGACAGTGGATCCACGTGGCCCTGTCATGTGTATATAATCCCCTGTAAATACTGCCCAGTGCCAGTTGGCACAGTCTATCTGTGTGATTATGATCTAATGTGTTTATGGTAATACAAAGGCTATTTTTTATATATAACCTTGTGTGGAGTTCCTTTTAGTGATGTGCCTAGTGTGTTGCTGCTGTGTGTGTGTTGCGCAAATGCTTTACACATTGCCTCCGGGATAAGCCTGACTGCTTGTGCCAAGCTACCAAGGGGGTGAGCAGGGGTTATCTTGGCGTGTAACTCCCTTGCCCTGACTAGAGTGGTGGTTTCTGCCTGGCTTTGGCGCAAGCCTTAGTCAACCAGAAATCCCATTTCTAACAGACAGTATTTTGCAAGTGTGCCTTTCTATAATCTTGAAAGGGGTAGGAGACCTGCGAGATTGATCAAAAGTTAATAGGATTTTGAGGTTTCTTCTATAAGGGGGGTGACTAATGCTTTTTTCCAGACTGCTGGAACTCACCCTGTCATTAATGATTGGTTGCAGATTTTCCGTAAGGTCGGGAATAGTTAATTCCCCTTCTCTTTCCAAATTTTGCTTGTTGTGATATTGCGTGTCTAGTGTAGAGCCTGAAGAGATTGAAAAGACTGGCACCCAAGAGTGACATAAACTCCCATACGCTAGAGTACACTGTTGTACAGTGGAATGCTATAGAGTGGAATATTGTGTGGTAGAGTGTAGGGGCGTGGGATAGAGTGCCACGGAGCAAAGTAGCATGGAGTGCAGTGGCATACAGTGGAGTGGTAGAAAGCATTGGAGTATAGTGGAGTAGTGTGTCATAAAGTAGAGTGGAGTAAAGTAGGGTACAGTGGCATAGAGGGAGTTGCGCAGTGTGTACTAGAGTGGAGTAGATTGTCGTAGAGTGGCATGCAGTGGAGTAGAGTTTCGTACAGTGCCTTGGTGTGGGGTAGTGAGTTGTACAGTGGAGTGTAGGGGCATAGAGTGCACAAGAGTGTCCAAGAGTGTCCTAGGTTTTAGTATAGTAGAGTGGCATACAGCACAGTAGAGGGTCATAGAATGGAGCAGCATAGAGTGCAGTGTTGTACATTGGGGTAAAGTGTAACAGATTGGAGTCACAGTGGAGTACAGTGATATAGAGTACAGTAGAGAGCTGCAGACTCATATTGACAGGAGTACATTATTTTACAGTACAGTACTATAGAGTGGACTATACTGTGGTAGAGAGAATGCGCATAGACTATCGTTAAGTGGAGTACAGTGTTCTTGAGCAGAGAACAGTGGAATGATGTGGAGCTGACTTGATTACAATTGAATGGAATGCATTGGAATAGTGTAGAGTGAAGTGCCGTAGAGTGGATTAGCGTACAGTGGAGTAGCGTACAGTGGCGTGCTGTACAGTGGAGTGGTACAGAGTGGAATAACGTAGAGTGTAGTGGGGTATAGTAGAGTTACGTACAATAAAATAGCGTAGAGTGGAGTGACATATAGCGAAGTTGCATACACTGGAGTTGCGTTGCCTGAGGAGGCTTACAGTGGAGTTGTGTATAGTGCATTGGTGTAGATTGGAGTGCCATGGAGTGGGGTAGAGTGGAGTAGCGTATAGTGGAATAGCATACAGTGGAGTGGCACAAAGTGGAGTGGCATACAGTGGAGTAGCGTACAATAGAATAATGTACACTGAATTGCAGAGAGTGGAGTAGCATAGAGTGGAGGGGCATACAGTGAAGTGGCATACATTGGAGTGGCATAGACTGGAATAGTGAACAGTGGAGTGGCGTAGAGTGGCGTAGTTTGGAGTGGCTTACAGTGGAGTAGCATATAGTGGGGTGGCATACGGTGGACTGGGGTAGAAACGAGTGGTGTAGAGTAGAGTGGGGTACAGTGAAATATCGTACAGCGCAGTGGCGAACAGTTAAGGGTGTGCAGTGGAGTGGGGTAGAGTGTTTAGGTTACAGGGGAGAAGCATAGCATGGAGTGGTGTACCTTGGAGTGAGGTAGAGTATAGTGGCATACATTGGAATAGCGTAGAGTGGAGTGGAATAGACTATCATATATTGGAGTGGTGTAGCGTGGAGTTGAGTGGTGTAGAGTGGAGCTGCATATAATGGAATAGCGTAGAGGGGAGTAGCCTAGTGGAATAGTGTATTGTGGTAGAGGGAGTGCCATACGGTGGAACAGCATAGAGTGGAGTGGCGTAGAAGAGAATAGAGTACAGTAGAATAGTGTACACTGAATAGAATAGAGTAGAGTAGTATATAGTGTAGTGGCGTACAGTGGAGTGGAGTGACATACAATGGAGTGGTGTAGACTGGAATTGTGTGCAGTAGATGGGCAAAGAGGAGAGTAGAGTGAAGTGGCATACAGTGGAGTACTGAATAGTTGAGTGTAGTAGATTGGAATGGCATAGAGTGGATTGGTGTACCATGGTATAGCATACAGGAGAGTATGTCAAAGCACCTTGACTAAGAAAACTGCCATCCGCCCAAACTAGGAGGCCAAAGTGTGACACACTTTCTATAGGCAGGTGATCTGGTGCTCCTTAGGCAGACAAGGAATGGCCTCCAATGGCTACTGACCACACTACATGTCTGCCCATTGAGAATATGTTAAAAAGCATTCAAGCAAAGACTAAGACGTACTCAGTTAGCCTACAATCAAAACTGGCTAATAGATGGCAGCTTAAGGACGTCAGGCTCCATCAAAGCAAGGTCTAAAAATACCTGGGAATTCTTCTAGATGGCAAATGTTCATTTACCTCGCATCTATGCTCCATAAATAACAAGGGCTCCAGCTTAATATTCTCTTTTTGATCTATCGTTCTGAAGCTACAAGGCCCCAGTCTCGACCCTCTCCTCCAGGTGATGAAAGCAAAACATAACCCAAAACTAACTAACTAAAGCAAAAAACAACCCAACACTAACCTATGGCAGTGGAATTACCCTGGGTAGGGAAGCTGGACCAGTAGACAAATCAGTCACCAGCGTCTTCCAAATAGAGCGTTGCCTGTGCAAGTAGGACTTGAGTACAACTTTACAAAATTGCACTAGGCCAGAAGAAGCTGCTTCTTCAACTTCTGTCACAGGCTCAGATCGGCACCACCCGACTCTATGCACGGCCTATTCTGTTGCGAACTTGAGCACTCCGACCTGAGATCGTCATACAGGCAACATATTCAGGATAAACTGATGGAATTCTCACTGTCTGAGGCCTAGAGCAAACACCTCTCCCACCAGATTTTTAAGAAATTAACATCATTCACAGCCAAACAAATGTCACAACTGGAGGACCTGAGAGCCATATGCAACTGTTCCCATGTGTGGTTAGTTATAAACTCATACTCTTCCACCAAGCAGCAGATTTATATCACCTGTACTTACCCCATATGGATCAAAGAACCAATCATGGCTTTAAGACTGGACAAGTGGAATTTCTGTGCTCACCTTCTGTCCTGATGTCACGCAGCTACTCACGACACAAGCTGCCACCTGTGCGGACACGAAAAAGAAACTTTAATCCACATTTTATGTATCTGTCCCCAATTGCTGCAGAAAAGGAGAACTTTTTTCTGTGCACACTTTATTTGGCTAGGAGTGCGTACCTACCGACAGGCAGTCATTGCCAGCCTAAATCCATCAAATCCACTATTAAACATCAAAACTGTTAAATTTCTATGGATGGCTGTGACTAAACTGGACCTTATCAAATGCACCAGTGCAGTGGCAACACACTTCTAAATGCTGCTTACACTTACCACCACTTCATGCAAAGAAGGGGCTGGCGGAACTCGCTACAGCAACGTCATGACCAGCATGCTGAGCTAGAGATTAATCACACAGTGGTTTGCACATCACTGCCCACATGGAGCGGGTTCAGCTACATCTTTAATCTTTCTTGCACACTGCACTTTTTTTGCTTATATACTGCTGCCCACAATAGTTTTATAATGACCAAACAGACTGCTTGACTTTCTGTGGCTGGCCATCGCCTCACACTTTTGGAATATCCAGCACCAATCTTTGCGCACTGATCTACCCCGGAAAAAAAGAAAAGTACTGTCTAGACCGCATTAGGCTAGCCTTTGAATAAGAGAACTTCGCTACCTATTCCTGGTTAGGCGACTATTGAACTGCTGCTCCACATTTAGGCCAGTGTTCTGCGCACTTTCCACACAGTTTGTAAAATCCTTGAATAAACGTTGGTTTTTGCACTGTCTGCTGTTTTAACCACTGTTAACATAGATAAATCCTTCTGTCCACCTTTTCAGGGCAGCTATGCATCAGGTCTGCATTCTGCATCTCATGCTTACTGCCCTAACCCTATGCACAAAGGCTCACTTTGCTATGTGCTCTGTTTGTTTTCTATTTATTAGAAAACTAAGACCCATCAGGTTCTGCTCTCCTTGCGTGTAGCTCCACCAGCAGCGTTCCTGGGCAGTGCATCTTCCTTTTCACTACCGCTGACCATGATTGGGGCCCCATACCTTCAATTATTTGTTCCTGTCTTTTTTTTCTCTGCTTTGCTCTTCTTCTGCCCCCTGAAGGCCCTGTGCCTTATTTTTTTATTCTCTTTGTCTCTCATCTATTACTTTATTTGCATTCTTACTTTATTATTGTTCCCCTTCAACCGTTTCCTGCCACTTCTTCCACTGCGTCCCCTCCCGTGTTTTTCCTCTTCCGCCTCCTAGCTTTCCCACCCTCCCCAAGACCCCCAATTAATGGCGGCCGCTGTGCGGACGTGCCACTGGTGCGCTGAAGCCAAGCTCGTCTGCAACCGTCCGCAACCCAACCGCGACTAGCGCAAGGAACCCTGGTCCTCCGAGTTGCCAACGCTACAGCTCCTTGCCTCTCTACGCACTCAACATCGGCAAGAACAACTGCAAGCTCTCCTGACCTCTCGACACCCACGGGCCTTTCACCTGCCAAAGCTGCAGCCTCTCTTTCAACCTCGCTGAGACCCAGGCCCCACCTCCACTGTCCAGCAACAACTCCATCACACCCCAAACCCAGCAATGCATCCTCGTCAATGTCCGCTCCCTCCACAGACATGCCACAGAAACCTGGAACCTCCTCAACAGCACCACTCCTGATGTCACCTTCCTTACCACAACCTGGATGCACGCAACCTCTGGCCCAGACATCGCAATGACCATTCCGAAGGGTACAAACTCACCTGGAAGGACTGTCCAAACCACCCCGGGGGAGACATTGCCATCGCCCACAAAACCAACCTCCGTCTGAGCACCAACACCGACAGGCCCACAAACCTAATGGAACACCTCCACTTCAAGATACAGGCCAACCCTCCACCACCCTGCGAGGCACCCTCATCTAGAGACCCGCCTGACACCATGCTCATTTCATCGACTCCATCACCGACATCATCACTCCACATGTCATCACCTCTAGGCCTGAGTGGCAAATTCCGTTCCGCTCGCGGAATTTGCGGAATTTGGGTAATTTCGCATTCCGCAGAGAATGAGAAATTGCCCAAAATTCTGTATTCCGCGGCTTCGTGGAATTCTTTGCTTGTTTTCGTTCTCAAAATGTTTGTTCGCAAGATATTTCCCCCCGAGCACGCAAACAGTGATCGAGAACAGGAAAAAAGTATCGCGAACAAGCAATTCCGCTTGTTCACGGAATTTCTGCGTGTTCGCAGAGATTTCTTACTGTTTCGCTGAGTTTTGCGTAGCGCGACTATGCAAATTCCACCCACCCCTAAATTCACCTCCACCGAGTCCACCTTGCTGGGAGATCTCAACTTCCACCTCGGCAACCGTCAAGACCCCAATTCCACCTTCCTTCTGGACAATCTCCACATCATCGGACTCAAACAGATCATACCAGAACCAACGCACTCAACAGGACACACCCTCAACCCCATCTTCACTGTAGGAAACTCCACCACCTACAGCCACACCTCCGAACTCCCATGGACGTACCACTGCTGCATCCACTTCACCTTCAAAGCAAACATTCACCCACTTCAACTCCAGCGCAGCAATTGGAACAAGATCTCTGATGACTAGCTAGCCGCCTCCCTCAGCGGCTCTGCTCCCACCGCCACAGATGACGACCCTACCACCGCCGCCCGTACCCTACACAAATGGATCACTGATTGCCACAACACCATCACTCCCTTCAAGAAATCCTCCAACCCTCACGCTAAGAAGACCAGCTGGTTCTCCACCGAAATCTGGGAATCAAGACAAACCTGCAGATGCCTCAAAAAGCTATGGAGAAACTCCAAAACCCCGGGCAGACCTCGACAACTACCACAAACTCATCAGACACTCAAGGAAGAGAGCACTCCAAGACAGAATCTCCACCCACGCACACAACAGCAAAGAACTCTGCGGCATCATCAAATAATTTTCCCAACAGCGAGACTACCGACATCCCACCCTCCCAGGACCTCTGCGACAGACTCAGTGTATTCTTCCATCACAAAATGAAGACCATCTATGGCAACTTCGACAACAACAACCTCCACGAGGAACCGACACCCACCGCTACCTGCACCCCACAGCCGACACTGGACAGCTGGATCGCCCTCAGCATTGCAGACACCCAAATGACTATGAAGACTACCCACTCCGGGGCCCCCACAGACACCTGCCCCCACTACATCTACCACAGAGCCGCAGAGATCATCGCCCCGGAGCTGCAAAGAATCATCAACTGCTCCTTCGAAACCGCCTTCTTCCCCGACAACTGGAAGCATGCCGAGATCAACCCTCTCTTTAAAAAATCTCTTGGCGGTCCCCACTGACCTCAAGAACTTCAGGCTGATCTCAGTACTTCTGTACCAAGCGAAAGCCATTGAAAAATCTGTCAACAGGCAACTGTACTCATCATAGGCCCACACCCCAATGCCTGGAACGACAACTGGTGCCCCCCCTCGAAAATGCTCAAAAAGCAATCTTCGACAAGGGCCCGCAGAGGGCCATGCCTTCTCAAGGGGCAATCAGAGTGAATACAGGGAGTATAGCAATGGATAGTTATTCCCTGACCAGTGAGGTTTCATCTGACAATGAAAGCATGACCAGCATGGGAACAAGTGGTCAGAAAAAGATTTTAAACTTAGGGTAATTAGTGGATTATTTTAGCGTATGATCGACGCCAAACCTTGATGCCACAGAATCAAAACAACAACAACAACAAAAAAACAGAGCTAGGAAGAATGCACGAAGAAGGAGGCGGTGCAAGAAGCGAAAGAGCGCCATTGAAAAAACCATTATGGCGCAAAAATACCATCATAAATCTCCCCACTATAACTTTATCACAAGCGGAGTAACAGCTCCTGAGTTTGGGATTATCCTTCTGTACGGTAAGCGATTTTAATTACTCACAAACTAGAGTTGACGTTTTTTGCTTTATAAGAAAATTAAAACTCCGAACGTTTTTTGCTATTAAGGAGGTGTTAAAAGAAGTGCAGACAAGCCTTCTGAATAGTGAGGACAGTGAAAGGGAGTCCACTGTGGAATTACAGGCATCAGAGGTTCCTGTATTGCGAACTTTGCAACATCTGAATAAGGAGGCCAGCATGGGGACAGAAGTGGAAGGGGAGATGAGCTCCACACAGGAGGGACTGCAAAATGAGAATATTAAACAATTGGGAGCAGGCATCAGTACGTTTAAACCCAAATCCATGTTTATGCCCATCATGCCCAAAGACCCTATTGACATTTATCATGAGGTAGTGACTGAAGACATAAAGAATTTGTATCACCGTACTAAGCATAGAAAGCACTACAAAAGCAAAAATGAAGTGGAATATGCCAGGTTGATTAAAAGGTTGAGTGGCAAACATACGATTATTGTTGCCAAATCGGATAAAGGGGGCAACATGGTCTTCTGGCCCCAGAAGGAGTACGTATTGGAAGCAAATAGACATTTACCAGACAGGGAATGTTATGAAAAGTCCTTGCACACTAGATACAATGCGGCAAGACAGACTCTAAAAAAAGAACTAATGACCTGGAAAAGAGAAGGGGTGATTTCTATGGAGGAGTTCAAATTTTAAAATATAGAACACCCGGTTTTAGCAAAACTTTATTTCATCCCTACGGTCCACAAGAAAACAACACCAATCATAGGCAGGCCTATTATATCGGCCATTAACATTGTGGCGGAAACAGTTACACAATATGTGGACTTTTTCCTTCAAGAGTCTGTAAAGCAATTGCCAATTTATGTGAAGGACACTGGTGATTGTTTAAGAAAGGTTCAAGGTATCACGTCGTCGTCGGATTTATTATTCATCACATCGGACATTGAATCTTTATACACCAGTATTGAACATTCCACAGGTCTTAATGCAATTAAGTATTTTTTAGATTTTAGGCCAATTGAATTTTATCAACATAATAAGATGCTTTTAAGTCTGATCTCATGGTGTTTGCACAATAGCTATTTCCTATTTGTCATTGATATCTACTTGCAGAAGAGAAGTGTAGGCTGGTGGGAGGAGCAGGTCCTCAAGGTTATGTATGCCACCATTTTTAATAATCATGTTTTGTACTGGTTACGATACATCAACGATGTTTTTATTGTGTGGCAGGGTAGTGTATCCAGTGCATCTAATTTTATTAAGCAAATAAATAACAACACTGCTAACCGCAAGTTTACTTCTAATCTCAGTAAGAATAGCATTGGATTTTTAGACGTTAAGATTTACCAGAGTCAGGGGCAACTTTTTACCACTCTACACAGAAAGGACACTGCTGGCAATCTGACTCTTCATGCCAGCAGTGCACATCCTAAGCACTTGATTAGCAATATTCCATACAGTGAATGTTTGCAACCTAAGAGAATATGCAGTAGTAGTGAGGATTTTAATAGATGCACTGAGGAGGCCTACCAGAGATTCAGGCAAAGGGGCTATAGTGAGGTGAGAGGATCCTAAAGGCGGCCATTGATAAAACCAAGAACTGATCAAGAGAATCTTCACTTACAAATAGTGTAAACTTGAAAACAACTAAGAATGACAATGATGCCCCCAGATTGATCACTACCTTTAGCACGCAAGAAAGAAAAGTACTAGCCGTTATCAAACATCATTGGCCGATTGTCTTGACAGATAGAGTGCTGTCTGCTAGATTACCGTCTCAACCAACTGTTACTTATAGGAAGGGCATGTCCATGCTTTGGTAGATTGGGAAGTCCTGCCCTGAGTTGGCAGCAGCTAAAATGTGGTTACAACCCAAAAATGGCTTTACCAAATGTTCCACCTGTACAGCATGTTAGTTTTGGAAGAATTCCACACACTATTCTTCACCTTTTAGCCCAGAGGAAATAGCGATCAGAGGTAACTGTTCATGCAGGACGGATTTTGCAGTGTATATTCTGACATGCACCTGCGAACTGAGATATGTGAGCAGCACAAAGTTGCAGGTGCATGTCACAGTATTGCAACACCTGCATGCCTTAGTTAATAATGTTTCTTCCTACCCAGTGGCTTGCCACTTTAAACAAACACAAAATAATGATCTGAGTTGTTTAAGTTATTTTGTGGTGGCAGCCATCCCGAAACTACGTCGGGGGGGAGATCGAGAGAAACCTCTCAGACAGTTGGAATCAAAAATGATTTTAGATCTAGAAAGCAAATTCCCTTATGGTTTGAACAACACCGAAGACCTGCACAACTTTTTATAGAGGTCGGTTGGGATCAACCGACATAATGGTTTATTAGTATTAATCACTGTGGCCTTCTGTTAAATGTGATGAAATTCTTGTATCCATTTGTATATAAGTATTATTTTCGGCACCAACCATTTTAATTGGGTGTAAGCAGAATTGGATTTTATTCAAGTTTTGGTTGGATTATATTATTTTAGGCCCATAAATTGAGAACATTTTTAGACAATGAAGCATTTATGATGGGACATATGTTGACTTGCACTTTATGATTGTATGGTATTTTGCACATTGGGCAGCACTTTATATACTTGTTGCACTTTAGGCCAAGAAAGTTGATAGGTACTTTCAGTTCTCACGTATAATTAGGATAGAGGATGGAGTATGTTCCAGGAGTGGTTCTGACATACCAGCATTTATGCAGGAATTAGGGGCAGTTCAAATATAGTAAGACAGGCGCTTCCATATGAGCGGAGACCTGAAATGAATATTCACATCTAGGAGAACTCATACACAGATATATCTCGATGTACTAGATAATATGTTGGTGACATTATTCATTGAGTGTGTTTTTATGGGAATTTATATTTATATATTTATTTATGTATACTGTATTTATATTCTTCTATATTATAGATGGATTTGGAAATATTTATTGGAACTATTTATTGTAACTGCCACAGAACTTTGGACATATCACCCCTATATAGACACTAAAAAAGGATAAAGAAAACTACACAAAAAGATTTAAAAAACGGAGAAGAGAATGAAAGAAAGACTATGTACTTAGGCTGGTGTGTGTATTTTCACTATGTTTACTTTGTGTGTCTTATAACGTGGTTTAAGCATTTAAAAAAATTGCGTTTTCACTCCTCGCTTGTGTGATCAAGGGCAAGTGATGCCCGAAACGCGTAATCTGAGGAAAACAGCAATAAATATTTAAATTGCCTACATTCTGGTGTTTCGTGGTTCCTTCGTGGCAGAAGTGAGTGCTGACAGCGCTGCAAGCCGGCTGAGGATCTTGTGTGATTTCTATATATATATATATATATATATATATGTGTGTGTGTGTCTGTGTCTTAGTTACAAAAGTATTAACAAATGTTTTTACAAATTAAAATAATAGTTTAAGAATTGTTGAAGATTTAAATTTTTTTTTATAAGCTATTCACATACATAGGGGCCAATTACGAAGTCGGTCTGAAAGCCTCCGACTGCTAGTAAGAAGCTTTCCAACCGGGATCGGAGGCTTTCTGACCGACACAGTCGGTTTGTAGTCCTGATCCAGCGGCCTATAGGAAATATGTCATAAACTACGCTACCCAACTCCGTAGTATACCCAATGAATTATAAATCAAACCCAAGGCCCATTAATTATACATGACATATTTTGACCAACTGAACCATGTGGCCTAATAAACTTATTTACAAATTATATACATTTATATACAACCGCGGTAATTGAAATTAGCATACTTAACAAACCCTATTATTATAAAGCCACTTATGGCGATAAATCTAGCTAACGGTAACCCAAACTCATGAAATAACAAGACCAGCTTGTCTTCCGAAGTAAGATTTTATTAGCTTATTTGTTTGGAAATTATAATTGAAGTTTTTATTTATTCATTTTATTAGAATTATTGCAATTGATTCAAGACAGTTTAATAAAACATATAGATTATTATTTGCAAATGAATATGTCAGATTAGCATTTTTAAAACCTAAGTCCCTAACTAAGCTAAATAAATGGAAATAAAGAAAAGTCTTTGAGGGCTCTTACGTGCTCCAAGTGAAGTCCGTCATGCACGACACCCTCATCCAAAGGTCCACATAAGCAGCAGTAGGCATAACCCTTCCACGGGGAATGGGTTTTTATACCTTTCTACGCTAAACTAATCTTAGTAAAAGAAATTCTTTTCTGCAAAAACGGAGTCTCATTGGATTAGAAATGACAGGCGACGTGTCACCTAATTTTTTCAAAATGTCAGTTCCGTCACTTTCTTAGAGTCCATTGTCTCTAACATTCGAACAACGACGCTTCCTCAGGTTGCAACATTTTCTTGCATAAAATTGTCATCATGTCATTTTGCTTCCTCGGATGCAAAGTTATCAAATGTTCCTCCTGCCGGTCCCTGGCCTTGGCCTTGTCCGACAAGGAAATTGTCAGAGCCACATAGCATTCACCAAACGTTGATACAGTGATGGAAACTTTTTCTCAGAATGGACTTTTTCTTGCTCCGTGCAGAAGTTATTTGTAAACTCGAGTAAACTAGGCCCAAAGCAGTCAATTGATCGTCCACTAATGTATAAACAAACACAAAAGAATAATTAATGTAGGAAATATTATTTGTTCTGTTGCCACCCACCATTGCTAATAATTAACCCATTAGCCTAAATTACCTAGCTAAAGCGAACAAATAAAGCAGCATTTATATCTACCAGTCTTCATTAATCCATCGAAATTCTTTATGCACCTATAGAGAATAGAATGACACCACATACACAGGGAAAGCAAAACAAGCACATGCTACTTTTAAAACAGCCGCAATTAGTTATAACATAACAAATAGACAGTATTAATTTATTAATTTGCACAAACAAAAAGATGCAACAATAATGCACGTTTATGAGCACACATGTTAATATCCCGCGTGTAATGTAACTTTTAATCTAGGTTGAATTAATACAAACACAGCACCAAACGTTAGTAGAATTATTTTTCATTATGGAAGTGTGACTTCACGAGTTGAAATAAAATTATTTCTAAATCTCGCTCCATCAACTCCCTCATCGGGTGATTAACAAATCACCACACCACACCCCAAATTTAGAAAAATTTAACTAACCGAAAATGGTTCGAATTCATTTGTATTAGTATTTCTAAAAATTTGTCTCTGCAAAATCTTTGCAACTGTCATATTGAACTCTACGTAATTCTTGTAACTCAATTTCCTTTTCCTGTTCCTTTTTGATCTTATAAATTCGTTTCTTTTCCTTCATGTGTTTCTTTCTCTTGTGTAACATGCAACTGATTTTTGTCAAAACTACTATAAATATTATTACAAACAAAGATGTTAAAATCTTGCCAAGAACTGAACCACCAATTTCTTGAAAGCAGGTTTTAATAGCTTGAAGTCTTTTTGAAAGTCGCTCTGAAAAATTATCCTCTTCTAACGGAACTATTTCTGAGTGCATTTCTGTGATGTTTTTGATATACATCTCAATATTCTTACTTTCATCAGGGATGTAAGTACAGCAGTGCTGAACGTGTAAAATACCACAGACTCCTCCCTCTTTTGCCAGGAGTATGTCTAAAGCAAGACGATCTTGCATCACCATAGATCTAATTGCAATTACCTCAATATTCACTAATTGGAAACCATCTGCTGTGTCAGTTGACAATCTGTCAACAATTGTGGATAATTTTCTGAACCTTCCTGCATTCAAGGTTATACCTACTAAAGGTATTACTGCTTCAAAAATATCTCCCAAAATTTCTGTGAAACTTTCTCTTTTATACCTATTTACATGATTATTAATTTTGAACAGTCCTTCTGCATTTCTGTCAACATGAAACACCTTTGGGAAAACAAGCCCAACAAAACATGTCCCGTACCAATGGTCTGGAAGATTATAATCTTTGTCACCACAAATAAAATAAATCCCAGGAAAAATTGGATCTTTGCCACCTTTGAATCCCCAACCTCCCATGATTTGATAAGTGTCCTCACAATTGCTAGCACCTACAAAATAATTATCAAAAAGTGTATTATCCCTTCTAATGCAAAGCTTACCACTAATTGGTTTGTCTATGTGAATTGCAACATTATCAAAAGTCTTGCCATTAAGCTTCTCATCCTCTTTTTGCCAGAATTTAGATTTAGTCTGTTTGACTATTTCATTTCTCTTATAGATTGCTCTTCTTTCTTCGACAAGATTCAGGAAAGATTTTTCTTCAGCTCTTAATTTGCAGGTTAAATTATTCTTGTAGTATACTCATAGGTGAGTTCATTAGTAACTAAAAAGAATTCCCTCATCTGTTTAGCTTTTTTATGTTTATTCAAAGCACTCTCAATTTTTAAATTCACAAAAATCTCATCAAAATTGGAATAGTAATATTCTAAGCGACCAGTCTGATAAAATAAGCTAGCTAACACACTACAAGTTATCCCATATGTGAGAGGAAGCATATTATATGTCACTCCCTCAGAAACAGAAGCAGGTAATTTTACACAGATGTAGCAATCTTTGACGCCCATTACTTTAACATATTCTCCTAAAAGCCTTGAGAATGTATTGCTTGAAAAATCACTAACAGATTTATCTTGATGAGTTTCAGGTTTGTGATCAATTACTTTGTTAGCTAAATCTGTTGCACTATGTTTGTTTTGACTAACTAAAGCTTTGCTTGTCATGTTAACTTTATACAAATCCTTACTAATTTCAAAAGGAATGACAAGAGCTAAAACCAACCAGAGCAGAATTAACAAGAGCACACACACCAGAGTCATCTTACAGCATTTCTTGAAAATGGAACATTTTGAAGTACTCCGTTCCCTAACATAAGGCATCTTTGAAAAGAAAATCTTATCTCAAAGAAGTAATTAAAAAGAAAACAAAATTTTAAAATTATCTAAATTTAAAACTAAAATATATAACTAAAATATATACCCCCTTTTTTAAAATCTTTTTTTTTATCCTCTAAAAACTTTTCTTCGACCTTATGTCACAAGTTAATTTCCATCTAAACAAATTTTCTTCGACCTTGTGTCACCTAACACAATATCTTCAGCCTTTAGCCAAAAATAAAAACCAATTTTTTTTTTTTTTTACCAGATTAATACTTCAATCATTGTCACTAATTTCCTCAACCTCCTCCTGACTACTGCTGTTTATTTCGATAACAGGAGGAATAATCAGATATGTCCACTCAGGAGATTTATATTTCTGATTAGGTCTCAAAATTCTTTTTGTTTTTCTAGTCACTACTTCTATTTTCCTCCCTTTTTCAACTTTCTTTTCAGGGTCTATTTGACTAGTGATTTCGTTCACCTGCTCCTTTGACTTTTTAATTAACCTGACTCTCAATCCTCCATTTTCACTTGCCCATGATTCTCCTTTTCTCAAGATCTTTCTTTTTGGTTCGGCCACGTTTGTTTCAGTTTTCCAAGATCTTTTTCTCACTCTTCCTTCTTGACCATCTACATCACTTCTTCAGAATTGCTGTCAGAAATTTCTATTCTCGACTCAGGAACTTTT
The DNA here is from genome assembly GCF_964261635.1 of Lissotriton helveticus. Lineage (NCBI taxonomy): Eukaryota > Metazoa > Chordata > Amphibia > Caudata > Salamandridae > Lissotriton > Lissotriton helveticus. The sequence goes on along the minus strand of NC_136059.1, from coordinate 293,256,487 downwards.
CTAATCGGCAGTCTCACTCCGTTAGGAACTATACTCAGTTTTCCATCACTGGTATTTGGCAATTCATCTTCATTCTCTTCTTCAATTACCTTCAGCTTCCCAGTTTCTGGTACCCTGTTCCTTCTTCCAGAGCTTGTTTTCTGCTTTTCGATACTCTCCTGGTCAGAAATTTCTATTGATTCAGCTTCTCTGACTTCAACATTTTCAGTAATCTCTACTCCATTTACTTTTTTGACAGATTCTTCTGCTGATTTCTTTTTTAGCAGATCTTCATCACTTTCAGAGTCTATTTCAATGATTTCCAAATCTTTTCTACTCAAATCACCATTCACTTGCAAATTTTCCAGATGTTGACCTCTTTGTCGATCTTCAAAATCTGAAATTCTTTCACCTTCTACTTCAGAATCTGAATCATCTGTAGAATCACTCTCTTCATCAGAGTTTTCAGGAGTAGGAATAGGAATAGTGTGACTGGGATGTATCCACCTTTTCAATCCTTTACACTTCACTGCATTCGTTGTTACCAGAATTATCTGTCTAGGTTTCAGCCATCTTGGAACTAGACAATTTCTTCTTCGATGTACTTTTGTTCTGACCCAATCTCCAGGTCTCAGATCATGAGTCTGTACTTTGTCATTTGATTGTACTTCAGTTCCCACCTGATTAGACACAGAAGTCACTACGTCAGACAGTCTTTTGCAATATTCCAAAATAGCACTGTCATTAATGCTCAACAATTTTCCAACTGGTACAAAAGCTTGTCTCATGACTCTGCCCATAAGAATTTCATGAGGACTCAGACCTGTCTTTTTATCAGGTATACTTCTCAGAGACATTAAAACAAGTGGAAGAGCATCTGTCCACTTCATACCTGTATCTAGACACATTTTTCCAATCCTGTTTTTAATCGTTCCATTCATTTGCTCAACTACTCCAGATGCCTCTGGTCTGTATGCACAGTGTATTTTCTGCTCAATATGCAAAGCTTCACAGACCAATTTCAAAAGTTTATTATCAAAATGTCCCCTCCATCACTCTCAATAGTGACAGGGAAACCGTATCTTGGGATAATTTCTCGAAGAAGCAATTTTGCCACTGTAATCGAATCACAATGACGTGTTGGAAATGCCTCTACCCATCTTGAAAACAAACATACAATCACTAAAACATATTTTAAACAATTATGTAAGGGCATTTCAATAAAATCCATTTGTAATCTGGTGAAAGGGCCACCCTCCCGACCTATGATTCCTGTACCTACAACTGATTTCCTGTTTGGGTTCATTTGTTGGCAAGTTAAACACCTCTGACAAAGAGACTCTGCAACTGTTCTGAATTTAGTATTAAACCATGTCTCTTTAAAAAGTCTGATCATAGAATCTCTTCCAATATGACCAGGGCCATGATACAATCTGGCCATATCAGCAATCATACAATTAGGTAAAACTACTCTGCCATCTTTGTAAGTCCAAACTCCATCCTCATCTCGTGGTCTACATTCTGCCTTTAACCATGTGTCTTTCTCCTCATCATCAGCTTCATTTTGCAAATCCCTGATTTCTTGCCATGTTTCAACCACTGCTGTTAGCATTAATGAATTCGAATCACGTTCTTTACTCTTTTCCCGATTAAATGCACGACCATTTCTTGCACAATACTTTGCCATCTCATCTGCATAAGCATTGCCTTTGGTGATATAATCCTCACCCTTTTTGTGAGCTGCGCACTTCACGACAGCAATTTCTTTTGGTAACTGTATGCCATCGATTAGTCTTTTAATAAATACTGCATTTTTAATTGGAGATCCTGCTGAAGTTAAATAGCCTCTCTGAGACCAGAGCTGTCCATAATCATGCACAACTCCGTACCCATACTGGCTGTCAGTTATTATGGTAACTCTCAAATCCTTTGATATTTCGCAAGCATGAATTAAAGCAATCAATTCAGCCACCTGTGCTGAACGAATTCCTTCAAGACATGATGCTTCTTCAACATCTGCAACTGTACAGACTGAATATGCTGCTTTTAAAACGCCTCCCTCTGATCTTAAACAGGAGCCATCTACAAAGTAGACAAAATCTGATTCAGGCAAAGGTTCATCTTTAATATCTTGCCTTGGCTTAGTACAGTATTCCATAACATCCAAGCATTCATGCTCCACATCATTTTCATCAATAATTTCAGAATCAGGTAATAATGTAGAAGGATTCAAATTCACACATCTTGCAATAGAAACATTATCTGCTCCTAGAATGATTTTCTCGTATTTTGTCAACCTATTACTGGTCAGATGTTTTACTCCTTGTTAAGAGTATTTCAACTGAATCGGGAACGTATACTTTTACAGGAAACCCCATAATGATCCCTTCACTCTGCTCCAGACTAACACTAGTTGCTGCAACTGCTTTTAAACAACCAGGTAAGGCTTTTGCAACAGGATCAAGAACTGCTGAGAAGTATGCAATAAGTTTTCCCAGATTCCCATGCCTTTGAATTAATACAGACAATGCACATCCTTCTCTTTCACTGCAATACAGTTCAAAATCTTTTTCATAATTTGGCATACCTAGAGCTAGAGCTTCACACAAGCTTCTCTTTAAATTTTCAAAAGCTTCTAACTCAGATTCATTAAGAACAATTGCATATTTTACATCTGACTTAGTCAATTTCTGTAGAGGTTTCGCAATTACTGAAAAACCACTTATCCATTGTCGACAGTAACCAACCATTCCTAGAAACATTCTGACCTGTCTTTGTGTTCTTGGAGGTTGCATTGCTTGAATCATTTTAATTCTTTCAATTGTCACCTGTCTTATTCCTTTTGCAATTCTATGACCAAGATATTTCACTTCCTGTTTACAAAACTGCAATTTTGCAGGAGACACTTTGGGGTCGATTCCGATCCGGTAAAATAATCCGGCGTACGAATCGTATCCGGAGCCGTTTCCGTACGACTCGTACAGACGCCGTACGACCGGACGATTCCGATCCCGATCGGCCGACCCGTACGCGATTCGTACGGTACACGTCGATTCGTACGGAAAAGCGCACGATCACCTACACACCGTACGGCGCGTACCCCCCATGATCGCAGGGGTACGCGGCGTACCCCTGTGGTCATGCGGGGTACGTGCCGTACACCCAGCGTACATGGGGTACGTGCCGTACACCCACTGTACATGGGGTACGGTGCGTACCCCATGTACGCTGGGTGTACGGCACGTACCCCGCATGACCAGAGGGGTACGCCGCGTACCCCTGCGATCATGGGGGGTACGTGCCATACCCGGGGGGGGCGTTCCGTACCTGTTTCGGCACGAACTCTGCGTTTACGACTGTTTTCGGCTCCCGTAGGAAAAGGGTCGTACGGCGCGTACCCGACACTAATCGTACTTGCTGGGTCGTAAAAACATGCCGCGATGTCGCGTACAGCGGGTTCCGAGTGAGATTCGTATGGAGATTTGAGTCGTACGGAGTCCTGTACGACTCGTACGGAGTTCGGCACCTAGTACGGATCGTACTTCATCGTACGTACGGGACGTCTACGGATACGATTCGTACGGGGAAAAAACTCTCCGTACGACCATTCGGAGCGCATTTTACCGGATCGGAATCGACACCCTTATGTCCCTCATCTGCTAGATGATTTAAAAGTACAATTGTGTCTGTCACACAATTTTCTCTTGTCTTTGCTGCAATTAGTAGATCGTCAATGTATTGCACTAATGTCGATCTGCCAGGTAGATTTAGATCTTCTAAAGATCTCTTCAATAACTCATTAAAAATAGAAGGACTCTCTGTATACCCTTGAGGAATTCTGCACCATGCGAGAGTTCTATTTTGGAACCTGAAAGAAAACATTTCCTGACTTTCTGGATGCAATGGAACAGTAAAGAATGCATTGCAACGATCAATGACAGTATACCACTCAGCATCATGTGGAATCTGGTATAAAATGACTGCTGGGTTTGGAACAACTGGACAGCATGGAACGACAATTTGATTAATCTTTCTCAAATCTTGAACAATTCTATATGTTCCATTTGATTTTTTAATTCCCATAATCGGTGAATTACAAGGGCTACTCTCAATTTCTTTTAAAACACCTTGTTTAATGAATTTTTCAATCACAGGAATAACACCCTCTATGGTTTCTGCTTTCATTTTGTACTGAGGAATGTTTGGAAATTCTATTCCCTGTTTCACTGAAACTTTGACTGGATCAATATGTTTCATCAGACCCATCTCACTTCCAGTCAAATCCCAAATCTCAGCTTTGACTGCATCTTTTAGTTCTTCAGGTAAATTTTCTTTTTCAAATGCAGGAAACAATTGAGTTTCTTCTGTTTCCACCAACATCATTGTCATTCTATATAAACCATCTTCCTCCATTGTTTGTAATTCGACTCCCTCAGGAGAACAATATATTCTACAATTCATCTTGCACAATATATCTCTTCCTAACAAATTCACTGGACTGCTATTACAAACCACAAATCTGTGCTTGTCTTTAAAATTTCCAATCTCAACTTGCACTGGATCTGTTAAGTCAGTTTTAATTTGTTGATTACTTACTCCAACTACTTGGATGGTTTCCCCAGAGAGAGGTAGGTTTTCAATTTCCACTGATCTAACAGTAGAACGGGTAGCACCAGTGTCCATTAGAAAAGTGATGTCTACATCATTAACTTTCCCATTTACAAATGGACCAGACTGGTCAACCTCAAGAGTGGCTCCAATCACACACTCTTCCCCCTCTCTCGGGCACCGTCAGAAGTAGTCATCAGAATCACTTCCTTGATTTTCTGTTAACAAAAAGTGTCCTGAAGTATTTTGCACAATTTGTCTTTGAGTCCTTATTACCTGATCATCTCCTTCAAATCCCACACCTGGATTATATTTTTGACTTCCCCCAGAATTAGGAAAGGGAGGTTGTGGAATTTGATTCTGCTGCTGAATCAATTGATTTTATAGCTGTCGCTTTCAGTTTACGCTGCAACCGTAGCTGTTGCTGCAGATCAACATCGTTCTGCATCTGTGGGTTTAACAATGGATTTTTAAAATTCCTGGGTGGGTTTTTACACTCACTTTTCCAGTGTCCAATTTCGCCGCAATTAAAACAAGGCAATTTCTGTTTCAAATCTTCAACTTTAGCATTATATCTTTTATTGTTATTAAATTTAAATTTTCCTTGTCCTTGATTTTGATTCTGATTTTGAATAAAATTAGCATTTTTATTTTCAAGACTAGCAATTTGTTGCTCAGCTACTTTCACTTGTGCCCACATCGCCTTCTCTTTCAACTTCTTTTGTTTGACCTTTAGTTCATCACTACAGTATTTTGCTTTTCTCAGGATATCGTCAACTGAAAGCGATTGCCATCCGACAATACTATTCCTGATCATTTCTCCAACTTCTGGTCTAAGACCATAAACAAATCTGTAGATAAAATGGCTCATATCCTTTTCATCTAATTTTTCATAGCCACTGTATTGTTTGAAAACCAACAATAACCTTTCATAAAATTAATGAACTGACTCATTTGGTTCCTGATTCGTTCGGTCTATTTTAACCCAGTCAACTTCTTTAGGGGCAATTTTTTGTTTTAACCAATAAATCACTTTTCCATAAAAGTCCATCACTATTGGAGCTGGAGCACCTGTTTCTTTAATTCGCTCCGGTTCCTCCTTTGGCCAACCTATAGCAATTTTACATTCTGTCCAGAGATCTCATGGAACAACGATATCAAAAAATCCATCTAGATCAATCCACAAAACTTTTGAGACTTTGATAAACCTGTCTACCTGTCGATACCATTCAACAGGCTTCTCTCTCAGTCTTGGAAAATCATTAGTGAAAAGTAAAATATCTTGTCTCGACCAAGGGACATGAACATAACCTCCACCAGCAATTTCTCTCATTGGAAACTGTTTGCATAATTTCTCTGATCCAGCGGCCTATAGGAAATATGTCATAAACTACGCTACCCAACTCCGTAGTATACCCAATGAATTATAAATCAAACCCAAGGCCCATTAATTATACATGACATATTTTGACCAACTGAACCATGTGGCCTAATAAACTGATTTACAAAATAAAAACATTTATATACAACCGCGGTAATTGAAATTAGCATACTTAACAAACCCTATTATTATAAAGCCACTTATGGCGATAAATCTAGCTAACAGTAACCCAAACTCATGAAATAACAAGACCAGCTTGTCTTCCAAAGTAAGATTTTATTAGCTTATTTGTTTGGAAATTATAATTGAAGTTTTTATTTATTCATTTTATTAGAATTATTGCAATTGATTCAAGACAGTTTAATAAAACATATAGATTATTATTTGCAAATGAATATATCAGATTAGCATTTTTAAAACCTAAGTCCCTAACTAAGCTAAATAAATGGAAATAAAGAAAAGTCTTTGAGGGCTCTTACGTGCTCCAAGTGAAGTCCGTCATGCACGACACCCTCATCCAAAGGTCAGCATAAGCAGCAGTAAGCATAACCCTTCCACGGGGAATGGGTTTTTATACCTTTCTACGCTAAACTAATCTTAGTAAAAGAAATTCTTTTCTGCAAACTCGGAATCTCATTGGATTAGAAATGACAGGCGACGTGTCACCTCATTTTTTCAAAATGTCAGTTCCGCCACTTTCTTAGAGTCCATTGTCTCTAACATTCGAACAACGACGCTTCCTCAGGTTGCAACATTTTCTTGCATAAAATTGTCATCATGTCATTTTGCTTCCTCGGATGCAAAGTTATCAAATGTTCCTCCTGCCGGTCCCTGGCCTTGGCCTTGTCCGACAAGGAAATTGTCAGAGCCACATAGCATTCACCAAACATTGATACAGTGATGGAAACTTTTTCTCAGAATGGACTTTTTCTTGCTCCGTGCAGAAGTTATTTGTAAACTCGAGTAAACTAGGCCCAAAGCAGTCAATTTATCGTCCACTAATGTATAAACAAACACAAAAGAATAATTAATGTAGGAAATATTATTTGTTCTGTTGCCACCCACTATTGCTAATAATTAACCCATTAGCCTAAATTACCTAGCTAAAGCGAACAAATAAAGCAGCATTTATATCTACCAGTCTTCATTAATCCATCGAAATTCTTTATGCACCTATAGAGAATAGAATGACACCACATACACAGGGAAAGCAAAACAAGCACATGCTACTTTTAAAACAGCCGCAAATAGTTATAACATAACAAATAGACAGTATTAATTTATTAATTTGCACAAACAAAAAGATGCAACAATAATGCACGTTTATGAGCACACATGTTAATATCCCGCGTGTAATGTAACTTTTAATCTAGGTTGAATTAATACAAACACAGCACCAAACTTTAGTAGAATTATTTTTCATTATGGAAGTGTGACTTCACGAGTTGAAATAAAATTATTTCTAAATCTCGCTCCATCAGTCCGACTGCCTGATTACGATTTTGGTGGATGGAACGTAAACCGATCATTCTGATGCAGTTCCAACCGACTCTCTGAGTCTTCTGGCCGGTCGGAACTGCACCGTAATACCCTATGGATGGCATTTCCGCCATCGTGATTACAATGTTAGTTTCCCACAGCCTTTCCGTGCTGGGCTTTCCGACACAGAAAGGCTGTTGAAAAGCAACTTTGTGGGCCCCTAGCAGGCCCCTTTTGCCTCCGTGGTCTACGGTTGATGATCGAAAGGGCATCTAGGGTAACCCCCTATAAAACCCTGCACTGTGGGGCAGGCAAAACGGGGTGCCTTCAACAGGGTGCAGGGTTTTACATCCCCCCGTTTCTCTATAGGAGCCTGTATTACGGCCCGTTTATGGCCTTAACACAAACTCCCAAACAGAAAAGTGAGTAGGCGACCGAACAGTGTTTCGTTGCATCGTAATCAGGAGGTCGGCCCGAGTCCGAGACGGTGTTGGTCGGAGGCAGCTCTGACCGACATCATAATAAGCCCCATAAGGGTTACCTGAATTTGACTAAATATTAAATCAAATAAAAAATGTTAGCAAGGGTAAATACATTTTTATCATTACTGTGTAAAATGTAATATTTTAAAATTAAGTTGATATCTTTAAATTATTTAATTATTTAATTTTCATTTAATTTGGTGAGTTAATGTGATGTAATATATTTTATTGTATCCAGTTTAATAATATATATTATAAATTAGTTTACATTTATAACATGAAAACAAATAATAAACGTTATGTACTGTCCCAATACTTTCCCAAAGCCCAAGTGGCAGAGACCTCCACCAACAGCTGAAAAGTTATTTTACGCTTGTAAATTGTAGGAGGCTCCACTCTCAATTGATGAAGTGGATACATGTAAGTCTATACCTACTTGCAAATCCTCAATTAGAAATGGTGAATATCAAAAAATGGAAGTTACTCCTAGATGTAGGTGTAAAATACATGTTTACAAGACCAAGAAAGACAGAAAATGGAGAAAGAAGGAGGAAAGGAACTACAAAGGCAGTGGTATAGCTATCAACAGCCGCGGCCCATGCATGTGAGAGCGGTGGGGCCGGGTGGGGGTGATTTTGACCAACAATGATGAGGGAAAATGTATTACTTATTTAATTTTCCCTTGTCACCGTCTGTCGAAGTCCTTCACCCCCCCCCTCACCCGGCCCCACTGCCCTTGCCTGCACAGGCCGCGGCTGGCTATGAATGGTTCAGCAGGCATGGGTGCACTGGGGCCCAAGGCCTCAGCGCCCTGATGAATCGTGATTCTTGCCGGACTTTACCACCCAAATTGCAGTCAGTGGACCCACTTTCCTTGCTGTTCTTGGTCCCAGGGCTCCCTTACTAGGCCACTAGACAGATACAGAAAGCAAGGATGAAAGAGAAACTGAAACCATGAGATAGAGAGGCAGGAGTTGTAGGGTGCTGAAAGAATGAGGCATGGGGTGTTATCACAACTAGGCTACCTTGGTATTTGGCATCTGTCGCGACAGCGCCTTTGGTGGGCTCCTCATATAAAACTTTGTGTCACTTGTTTATTTAGTTAGTTTACAAATTAAGCAGTGGCTTGGTCATTTTATTAAAATAAATTCCCTGCTACTCAAGGTCAATGCAGAGAGACTGTGAAAACAAGCAATTCTACAGGCGAACGTGCTTTTAAGAGATCAAATGTCAGATTGCTTATAACACACGCTGGCAGGCAGGCAGGGAGGTACTCTACGACATCTATTTGGGGCGAAACAAAAGCCTCTTTCCAAAATTGGCACAAAGGTTTTCACAAATCACGCTCATTCCCAATTTTGTACGTGGGAAATGTCCTCCATATTTTCCTTGGAAGAAATTGCACACGCAGAACTGGTTTTGTACCATTATTTCCCACAATCTACTGCAAAAACAATAATTCTGGCACAAAAAACAACTGTTATAACCGAGCAATGTCACAGGAGGTCGCAAGCCATGTAATCCACAAAAACGATTGTTCGCGTGGTACCATCTGCATGCTAAAACTTTTAAGAAAATGGTGCCAGTCGATCACTTCTCCACAAGCCCACACTTTACCTCCCCCTCCTCAACGCACCACTCTTTAAACGTGCGTCAGGAGCTGTACAACCGAAAAGATGTGATATTCAAACATGAATTATTTTTTTCACGAAGGAACAAAACTCTTCATTGCCTGTTCACCCATCTAATAAGTTCTCCCTCTCACACTGCCATACAAGTGTGTCTCCTAAGGTTATTCTCTTCTGGGCTCACCCCTGTTTTTTTATCCAGTGTTTCAGCACAGAATATATCGCTGGCATTCCTTATCACTATCAACCATGCATTTCTTATGTTTTAATGTTTGTTCCAAATCCCAGCTCAACCGCGCATGCCTGCTTCTTTTTTTCCGTCTTCGAGCAAAAGGAAATCGCATTTTCTTCAACTTTATAATTAAAGCAGGCCAAATCCAAGGCCGAGCATTTGATCGCGCCTCTAACTTTGCATGAAAATGGCCCATTTCATCCAATTCAGAGTATTAATGCTTTAAGATTACTGGCTGCCGCATATTATCCACAGCTTACCACTAAACGCAAGTCACATGGGTCACCTTGGGAAAATCTTGCTTATGGAACTTTCATAAATATTTACTTGCTTCCTTGTAGGCCTATATATCTATTGTGAATATAAAAAACAATTCACATTATTTGTATTAATAAATACATTTTTCGCATATGTTGGACCCACTGCAAACGTTACTAGCCAGTGATTCTGAAGCATTGATAACACTCACACCAAACCCAGAAGATTTAGAATAAACATTTTTACTCTTAACTGTTTAGAGACTAATAATTAAAGCTCTAACTTGCAGTTATGTCAGTGTCAAAGCAAGGATCCTGGGAGAGCACGTGTCCTGGGCAGGCCCGGTTCCAGAGGGTGGGCCAGGTGGGCCAGGCCCACCCAAGGAATACCCTGGCCCACCCTAAGCCATTCAGAACTGAAAAAACATGCGTTTTCCCCCCTAATGTTTCACCGGTGATCAAGATGACAGATACCAACACCTAAAATATCAAATCTCTGAAATCCTTAGTGGTACTCAGTCATCTTCATGGCCCACCCAAGGTTCTCTGTGGCCCGCCAAGAGAAAAAAACCTTGAGCTGGCCCTGGTCCTGGGTCGGACTGGGACACAACATAACCAAAATAAAAGTGGCCCCCATTAGTGAATTAGATAGCTAATTGGGCAAAGTTTTGAACTTGTAAAGGCATGCTGTATAAGTGCTTTTGAAGGTATGGGAGAATGCATTGGTTTGAGCTTGTAGCAGGCAATGTTTGTTTTAATATCAGGGAAATCAAAAGTACAACTGGCCGAGAAGACCATATATAAATCAAAAGAAGGGGTTCCTTACGAGTCAAGTCCGTCTGGGTGGCACCGGCATGTGAGTGATTTTTACTATAAAACTCGCACCCTTCAGGAAATCTGGAAGGCATGCTTCATCCTAGAGTTTTCACGATGGAGTTTAATGCTTCCACCGTGGACTTCAAACTGATCCCTGTCAGGGCACACTTATAAATACCATACCAGGGCCCACAAACAGCCAGAAAACCGACCCACAAACTGGGCATGTCAGGCCAACCCATCTGGCACTGCTTGATTGCCCTAAAGACCAGACGACCCTTCATGTTTCCACTTGGCTCATGGACTGTCTGTAGTGTCGCTCGCCCCTGCCCCTGAATTCTGTCTGCGTTCCCCTGAGCGCACACCTGCTTGAAGAAGTGTCAGAACCAGCGTGTCAGGCAGTGGCAGCCACCATAAAAAAAGGGTGGTGGGGCGGGTGGAGGGAACGCGGGAGTGGTCATGCGGGGGGATTTAGGAATACCTTATTTAAAAAAATATATACCTTTAGCCACCGGCCGCCTCCAGCTTCTTGGCGCATCACACCGCATTTCTTCTTGCTGCCTGGTCCCAGCAGCCTCTGTGACAGACTCCCATCCAAGACTGCACTCAGGCAAGGCAGCCTGTGTGGTTTCTCCAGCCCAGCTGCTCAATGCAGCTGGGCTGGAGAAAGCCTGAGTGCGCATGTGTGTTTTGGTCGGTCTGAGATGCCCAACCAAACACACATGAGCACTTAGGGAGTGGAGTGCACGTAGCACTCCTTCTTCCCCCTCCCATGCCTCGGCCCTGACCCTCACTACAGCGCTGGCTCAGAGCCATTGCGGAGGAGCCGTCACTTGTTGGTTGGTTGGTTGGTTAGAACTGGTTGGCAGCAGCATGGCAATGAACAGCAGAGACATACATCCCTAATCTTGTATGACATAAGTGGAATAGGCAGGCAGATAGAAACGATTCAGAGACTTTTTGATCGAAATGTCTTCTATTTCCACAACCTTCAAGCATTCCTAGCAACCCTATAAGCAAGAGAAGGTTTTGTGGAGCACATATTTCCACCTGGAACATAAGGCAGCTTCATTCATGGAAAAACGCTAAGCCAGGGATAGAGGTTATAGGGTATAACTATATATGGAAGTAGTACAGTATAGGCAGTGCTAGAGGTATAAGGGTATTCACCTAGGGAAAAATAGGGTGTCAGAAGGGTTAAAGGCACTAAGGCCAGGAAAGGAAGAGCTATTAGGGTATAGAAATGGGTATGGGTAGAGGTGCCATGATTTCGGAAGGGATATATGTAATAAAGTCAGGAAGTGAAGAGTTATTAGGGTATAGGCATGAGTAGAGATGATTTGAAATAAGAAGGGGTATAGATACTCGTTCCAGGAAGGGAAGAATTACTAGGGTGTAGGTAAGAGTAGAAGCACTATGAAATAAGGAGGAGTAGATGTACAATGGTATTTGCAGGGGAAAATAAACTAGGGTAAAGGTAAGGAGAGAAGTATTAGGGCTTTGTTTAGAATAGAGGTACTAAAGGTATACGCAAAAGTAGGGGTACAAGGGTATAGATAAGGTACAGAAAGAGTGGTGAAAGAGTGAAGGATAATTGTAGAGAAAAAAACAGTTGAGAAGGACGGGAAAGCAGCCAAGGTTTAGGAACAGTGATGAGAAGATAAGAAAAGGGTGTAGAACGGGAGGGGGAACATTAGCAGTGGTATTCGCGTTCCCTTGGAACAGAGAAACAAGGGATCTCTCTCCCATGAAGAGCATTCACTGGGATGGTTTTGACACCCTATGTTTGCTAATCATTTCATCTTTTGAAAAAGGTTCACTTACATGATCTCTTTGTCTCCAGCATCGAATTATTCGATTATAAATAGAATACAAGGTTGACAAGGTGAAACAGATATTTGGGGGTCGATTCCGATCCGGTAAAATAATCCGCCGTATGAATCGTATTCGTAGCCGAATCTGTACGAATGGGGAACTACCGTCCGACCTCCGAATTCCGATCCATTTCCGTCGATTTCTGTACGAATATCAGTGAACCGTACGAACCACAGTCGGTGACCCGTACGAATAAGCCTCGTAAATCCTACCGTACGATTCGTAACCAGGCTGTACAAACACACTAGTACGATCCGGTACGAAAAGCCTGACCGCGATTCGTACGGCCCAAAGTATTCGCGCATGAAGATTGATTCGTACGAGGTTATTCGCCTCACAGCAAGCAGCATCAACACATACCACACGTGTACCCCTCGCTCAAGCCTATGCGAACCCCCCCACCCACCAACGGCCCTTACAAGTCAATTGCACGCACAAGTACGACACGCACAACCCCCCATCAAGCCTATGCGAACACCCCCATCCGCCAATGGCCCGTACAAGGCAATCGCACACACAAGTACGACACGCACCCCCCATCAAGCCTACGTGAACCCCCCCACCCGCCAATGGTCCGTACAAGTCAATTGCACGCACAAGTACGACACGCACACCCCCATCAAGCCTACGCGAACACCCCCACCCGCCCATACAAGTCAATCGCACGCACAAGTACGACACGCACACCCCTCGCTCAAGCCTACGTCAACCCCCCACCCGCCAACCGCCCGTACAAGTCAATCGCATGCACAAGTACGACACGCACACCCCCACATCAAGCCTACGTGAACCCCCCCACCCGCCAACGGCCCGTACAAGTCAATCGCACACACAAGTACGACAAGCACCCCGCCCATCAAGCCTACGCGAACCCCCCCACCCGCCAACGGCCCGTACAAGTCAATCGCACGCACAAGTACGACACGCACACCCCCCATCAAGCCTACGCGAACACCCCCACCCACCAACGGCCCGTACCAGTCAATCGCACGCACAAGTACGACACGCACACCCCTCGCTCAAGCCTACGCAAACCCCCCCACCCGCCAACGGCCCGTACAAGTCAATCGCACGCACAAGTACGAGACGCACACCCCCCATCAAGCCTACGCGAACACCCCCACCCGGCAACGGCCCGTACAAGTCAATCGCATGCACAAGTACGACACGCAACCACCCCCTCATCAAGCCTACGCAAACACCCCCACCCGCCAACGGCCCATACAAGTCAATCGCTCACACAAGTACGACACGCACACCCCCCATCAAGCCTACGCGAACACCCCCACCCGCCAACGGCCCGTACAAGTCAATCGCACGCACAAGTATGACACACACACCCCCCATCAAGCCTACGCGAACCCCCCCACCTGCCAACGGCCCGTACAAGTCAATCGCACGCACAAGTACGACACGCACCCCCCCATCAAGCCTACGCGAACCCCCCCACCCGCCAACGGCCCGTACAATCAATCGCACGCACAAGTACGACACGCACACCCCCTCATCAAGCCTACGCGAACACCCAGACCCATCAACAACCCGTACAGTTCAATCGCACGCACAAGTACGACACGTACACCCCCCCTCAAGCCTACGCGAACACCCTCACCCGCCAACGGCCCGTACAATTCAATCGCGCGCACAAGTACAACACGCACACCCCTCGCTCAAGCCTACGCAAACCCCCCACCCGCCAACGGCCCGTACAAGTCAATCGCACGCACAAGTACGAGACGCACACCCCCCATCAAGCCTACGCGAACACCCCCACTGGGCAACGGCCCGTACAAGTCAATCGCACGCACAAGTACGACACGCACCCCCCCATCAAGCCTACGCGAACATCCCCACCCGCCACCGGCCCGTACAAGTCAATCGCATGCACAAGTACGACACGCACCCCCCCCATCAAGCCTACGCGAACACCCCCACCCGCCAACGGCCCATACAAGTCAATCGCACGCACAAGTACGACACGCACAATCCTCGCTCAAGCCTACGCGAATCCCCCCACCCACCAACGGCCCGTACAAATCAATTGCACGCACAAGTACGACACGCACCCCCCCATCAAGCCTACGCGAACAACCCCACCCGCCAACAGCCCGTACAAGTCAATCGCACGCACAAGTACGACACGCAAACCCCCCATCAAACCTACGCGAACCCCCCCACCCGCCAACGGCCCGTACAAGTCAATCGCACTCACAAGTACGACACGCACACCCCCCATCAAGGCTACGCGAACACCCCCACCCGCCAACGGCCCGTACAAGTCAATCGCATGCACAAGTACGACACGCACACATAACGCCAACACCTAAACCAGCACAAGGACTTTGCTAATGAGTCGCACAACAACACTGAACATGTCTCCTGTCTACACACCATTGAGAAACAATGTCCTGGTCACAGCCAAACAGGCAAACAGAGATCAACACTAACACCCACCCTGTATAACACAGATACCACCAATTCAAATTAAGCCACACCCACTAATTGACCAATAAAAGGGTCCACACATACAACCCATCATCCTTTGCAACATACCCATTCTTGCGAAGACACAGACATCTCACCAACAATTGCAGCCACACACCTTCACACATACACCCTATCTCATCTACACCCACACCACCCCCTTCACAATCAGACCCACACACCCTCATCCATACACACCATCACCCCCTCAATCACATACACCCCACACCATGACCACACCCAAGAATCCAAAGTTCACTAACCCGGAGAATGAGATACTTACAGATGAAGTCATCAGAGTCCAGCCACAGCTGTTTGGCGCGTTGGTCAGACAGACCAGCATGGCTGAAAAAACACGCCTGTGGGAGAGGATCGTAGACAAGGTCAATGCCGTTGTACCCATCTGGCGCACCAGGGGGGAATGCCAGTCCAGGTGGTATGATCTGCGGAGGATGGTGAAGAAGAAATTGGACCAGGACTACGTCAATGCACACTACACTGGAGGTGGTGGTCCCCGCAGACCTCCTGTATACCAGCCCTGGGAGGAGAAAGTCATGGCCCTGCTGCCACCGGTGGGAGTACACAGAATTGAAGGAGCCGTTGAGTCTGGTGAGTGTACAAAAAAACATGTTGCATGGGTGGACTTACAACAGTGCCCAGCAGCATGGGGTGGGTGGCCATGAGTCCCAGCAGTACACAACCGAATGGGGGTAGTTGCAAGGGGGAGGCACAAAGGGTGGAAGGTGTAGGGTAAGAGGCTTCTCCCATCCCATATGTCCCAGGGACACACCCAAGCACCATGCCCAATCCACAGGGATAGGGAAATATCACACAAGATAGTAGACCACAGCTCATAAACTATTTCATGTTGCTGACACACCTTTTGGAGATGCATCATTTTGTGACACAGTAAGGCAGTGTAGCAAGCGAGCGAGCACAAACAACCTGTCTCCATCCCTCTGTTGCCCTCCTCCCTCTGTCTGTCTCCCTCTCTCTGTCTACCTCCCTCCCTCTGACTCCCTCCATCCCTGAAGCCCTCTCTCTCTGTCTCCCTCTCCCTATGTCTCCCTCCCTCTGTCTCCCTCCATCCCTCTGACTCCCTCCATCCCTGTCTCCATCCCTCTGTTGCCCTCCTCCCTCTGTCTGTCTGTCTCCCTCTGTCTCCCTCTCCCTCTGTCTCCCTCCCTCTGTCTCCCTCCCTCTGTCTCCCTCCCTCCCTCTGACTCCCTCCCTCTGTATCCATCCCTCAGTGTTCCTCCCTCTGTCACCTCACCCCAGCTCCCTGGGCACACACACAGTTGCACCCAAGCACTGCACAGGCCTTATAAAGACCATAGAGCAGAGTGTTTAGGGATGTCTCCTAATCACCAGCAGTCATGTACTTTGGGCCATATTTATCATCAAACTATTTTGCATTTCCTAAATAGTGAATTTTAAGGAATCGCTATTTAGGAAATGCAAAATGGTATGTATGTACAAAATCGCTTTTCAATAGCGATTCCTTAGCATTCCTAATTTGCGATTAGCAAATTGCTAATCGCAAATTACCCATTCATTTCCATGGGCCAGGAGGCCCATAGGAATGAAAGTGCAATTTGCGATTAGCAATTTGCTAATCGCAAATTAGGAATTTTTTCAAGGGTGCAGGGGTGTCTCAAGAACACCCTGCTGCACCCCTGAAAAAGAAATTTGGGGCATATGGCGCATATACATGCCCTAAGGGCATGTATGGGCGTCATATGGCACCTGTGTTTTTTTGTAAAAAAGCTTTTTGAAAAGAATTCGCAACTTACCACCAACTAGAAGTTGGTGGTAATTTGCGAAACCTTAATGGCAATTTTTGAATATTTTTTGTTTGATACATTGCATTTAAGGAATCGCAAAATTTGCGATTCCTTAAGTGCAATTGCAAAATAAGGAATAGCAAATTTTGCAATTCCTTATTTTGCATCAAACATGTTTGATACATACCATTTATCTAATTAGCATTTGCGAATGCTAATTAGCTTGATACATATGGCCATGTGCCTGCAACACACCCACCATTTGCATGCGACAATGTACTGTGTCAGGACACACAGTTTGGAAAGCTCTGTAGTACACAATGGGCACAGGTGTAGGCAGCACAAGTTCCTCCTGTGATCATTCCAAACACAAACACCAGGACAAGGTCAGACATCCTGTGCAGGAACCCAAAACCACGATTATGCCAGCATGCTACATGAGGGGACACCCAAATCATGAAGGATGGACGCTTGCCAATCACACGCAAGCTACTAGCATGGCCTGTCATACACCCCCCTTACAGAAACTCATCCCCTGGGGACAAGCAATGGAGTGCAACACTGTCCCAATTGTCATGTACCACTACTAAACACTCACTCATATGAATACGCGTACAACTTTTACATGCACATTGCAGATGCTCCAGTCCATTGTGCCTCTCACACAATGCACGTGCCCCATCTCATGAACATTGTGGATGCACTTAAGTACAAACATGGACATGGGTATTGACAAGGTGATGCGTCTTGGAGAAGTGCCACGTTCTAAAGCCATGATCTAGAAGTGGGTGTACAGGTCCAGGGGTGTTGGCATTGGTTGGCCATCATGGAACAGCAACACCTATCCAAAGTAGAAGATTATATGCAAATAAATAATGCTCTGTCTCTTACATGAACATGCTGCATATAAACCCTGTGCATGCTTGATGCAGACATAAGGATTAAGACCGTATCCTAGATGTTGCGTGAACCTGAACACTGCTGTATATGTGTTGTGCCGGCAAGACAAGACACAGCAATGGCTGTGTCAGTCATTGTCAAGAGAATGGAAGAAGGAAAATACCCCAGAGTACATGTCAAATTACTACCACTACATACACAACTGAACAATGACAACAATGTAAAGCTTGTGGAACTGTGATGCTGATAATGGCTAACTAATTGAGATGTCACTTGATGGTGCATTAACAGTGTCTGTCTCTCCCACACACAGGGCAACGTGTGGAGACCCCCCCAACCAGGGGGGAGAAGATTCCCAGTCCCAGGCTCAGCAGGACCCTGACCCCACCGACAGCGACGCCACCCAACGCACTGTGGATGACCACAGCCAACCTGGCTCCTCTAGATCCCAAACCCCTGCAGCAACTGTACCAGCAACATCTGTGCCAAACACCGGAACCATTGCCACCACATCCCAGCAGACAGGTCAGAGTCTGGCCCATGGTCCACCAGAGAGCCTGTCTGAAAATGAGGGACACCCTTTGTCAGGCACCCCTGAGATGGCAGACAACCTCCACCCTGCCAGCACTCGGGGGGCCCGTCGATCGGATGTGCCCACAAGCACAGGCCGTGCTCGTGTGGGTCAGGGTGGTGGGAGTGGCGCAAGGCGGAGGCGAGATTCTGGCCAGTCAGCTGCAGGGCCTGGTATGCCTGAACTGACTAACATCCTGGAGGCATACCGGCGGGACACCAGGGAGGTAAGCCAGCTAGCGCAGGCCCTCAACCAGGTGAAACAACAGCAGGCTGAGCAAAATGCCAGGCAAGACCAACATTATGGATGGGTGGAGGCAAGTCTGGCTGAGCTCTTGACGGTGCATCGGGAAATGAGCCAATCACTACGTCAGATTGCTGCCAACATGCAGCACCAGGGAGGGAGGAGGAGGAGGAGGAGGAGGAACTGTCTGACGTAGCGTCCCATGCATCGTCCATGCCTGCACGTGAGGGTCCCCCAAGGAAGGTGGGTCGTCCACGGCTAAGACATTGAGAGGCAGTGGGCCATGCACAACTCCCAGGACACCTGACCTGGCATATTGCCCTTGTGTGCAACAGCATCACCTATGAGACTCTCCCACATGGACTTACTGGTCACAGTCTGCCCAATGATGCCAAGCACTGTGGCCTGGACTCTGTTGACTCCAACTGTAAAGCATCTCATCTCCAGCAGTGACCTTTGGATTCCACCCCTTTCTGTACGGCACCTATTCACGTTTCCTGCACAAGATCATCCAATAAATATTCTAAACATCATACGCATTTGGTGAGTTATCTTGTACCCACAGTATAAAATGATATGTGTGTGCAAATGTATGAAATGCAAGGGTATTCAACAAACTGCAGCCATCCACACAGTTGGATCTGATCCTGGGTGAGGACACACATCGTTCACAAATTCCTAACAACTAGATACATGGATGGAAAGACACACCTGTGTGGGATAGTAAATGCTGGAGGGGGATTTGGATCACAAAACTGCAATAACAGCCAGGCCCAGGAGAGTCACTTTGAGGTGTACAGATCAGTGTGACAAAACTAGTTTGTCCACGTATGGAGTACCTGCATCTGTGTCCTCAGGTATGTGAACTATCATCAGCATGATGCTGTACTGTGGATGTGATGAATGGTGCACAGGACAAGGGTGGCAGGACAGACTGTGGGCAATGGGCTGTAGCACTCTACCCAAGTACACCTGATTAGGTGACCTCCCCCTATGGAGCTACAAGTACTATACTCCTGTGATGGGTGCAACGCATTCAGAACAACTACCCACGTCTGACAATTATCTACACCAGAATGTGCAAATCACACCACACCCAAGAGACGTGGTCATGGTGTGTGTCCCCTGTGGCTACTTGACTGACTGTGACGGCTATGTTGAAGTGGTGTGACCAGGTCGTGTACTGCCACGTGACTGTAAGGAAGCCAATTTTTGCTGTTGTGGTGTTGACAAGGTAACACTGTACACTATTGTGCCTATGGAAGGCGTGTGTGTGCTGTACAAGGCACATGACCTTGTGGTACGTAGACACAATGTCATGTGGCTCAGCATAGTCTTGCCAGTATGTGTTGCACACACACGCATAGAAGCTGTAATGGCTGAGTTTGAGGCATCGTGATACCAGGAGGATGATTGTCTGGTGTTCTCTGTGTGTAGGGTGGCAGGAGCATGCTCTACAAATGGATGGAAGGAGGGGTATCCTGTAGGCGTGTGTGGTCCTGGATAGTGTGCGCTGCATTGTGGCTATGTATGCAGCAGCTAGAATGAGTGAAGACATGACGGCAGGAGGGGTGTGACAACTTGCAAAAAAAGCACATACCACAAGGGCATTGGCAATCCACAAAGTGACATTTGTATGTGAATGCAGGAGTGTCTGCTTCACTCAGGGTCACTGCAAATAAAATGGCACAGTAATCACCAGAGATCACGGTCACTGGATCAGGCCCCTTAGGGACAAGTGGGGCACAGGACACACAGCGTCAGCAGGTGTAGACTACAGCTAGTGTGTTCCAAGCTAAACAGCAGCTACACAGCCATCTACCTCACACACAATATAGTATTTTAGCCTTAACCAACAACATGCATGTAGTCACTGTACACGTAAACACATAACAAGCATAAGCTTACTTCATGCCATATAGTATACATGCACATTAGAAGGACATGTGCGGTGACATCAAGGAGGCACAATATTCAGATGAAATCACACGTCATGCACAACATGATGATTTACCATGTGAGCCCATGGAGCATTATCAAACATACATGGGCATTGGCATTTGCAAGAAGTCCCAAAAAGTCTATGAATGATGTCACCTGTAATGCAGCAGAACTATTCGCTACAAGCCTGTCAGGGACTGGCCGTACCTTTCTTCATCAGAGTGGTGTGATGCTCAAAGGGTTCCACCTCCAAGTAGCCCCTTGGTCTGAGTACAAATGACAGACACAAAAGGGCGATCAGGCGAGGGAAGGAGAGGATGGGAACTGCAGGGAGGGAGACCTGAAACAGAGGCAAATAACCATTAGGAGTAGTTTTTCAATCACTGACACTAAAAATACCTCATGAGATACACTGTACCAGTCACACCTGTGAAGTGTAACGACTGTAGCCAATTAGAGATCAGTCATCATGCTATCACATGAGATCTAATGCTGTAACACGGACACATAAAACCTAGGACAGTCTGTCATCTATTTGAGTCTTGTGTAACGCTCACAAGTCAGCTACCATGCTATGAGATCTATGTGGACAAAAATATAATTCACTGTCTCTGATGATGTGGACCCTACAAACAAATTAAAACATATGGCAATGCTACTTACGCAAAGTGTAATATCTGTATTGGATTATGTGTACCCGTAAGGGCCATGTAGGCAAACTTGACATCACCCACAACAGCTGTAAGAATAACATATGATGAGGAAGCTAATGACCTACATGCAATGAAGGCACTCTGTAGCCAGTCTTTTGCTCTATCAACTTTGCATCACTATGCTAAACATGACAAGCAGGTTGAAAATAACTCAACAGCAAGTGATGTTGATCCAAGTCACATAATGATACCCTACCATTGCACAGAAATGCTGCACGGGACAAGAGATTCATGTGAATGACCGCACTCCACTGGTGCGACACAATAATTCACATATGCATCATCCCAACATTGTCATGTCTACTGCTAAACATACATGGCATCATGTGAATTAAAACAGAACTGCTACTCACTGTGAAGGCTGGCGTAGCAGAATTCTCAACCTGCACTGAGGTAACGACATGACAGTGACATGACATACTGCAACAAGGGGCAATGCGTCCATGCGAACAGAATCAGAGGACAGTTGTCTTAACATGTGGAACATACACTGGGCCACACCTACACAACATGGTTTAGTGGTAAACAAAGTGGACTGGCCCACAAGGTGGAGGTGAGGAACCAGACACATTCTAATGCACACAGTGAGGCTGCAATCCCCCACAGAGTCCGTGGTTGTGACCTCTAACACAATGTCAAACCATGGTATATGCAATGTTGCAGTGTCAATGTCTACACACATTGATGCATTCACCCGAGTCTAAACCTAATACAGATGACTGTCAGATGGGGTGACTATCCTGTCATGGGAGTGGGCATACATGTAATAAGAAACATTATGTTGTTGCATGTATGCATGGTCTCACTACATGCGCATGAACATGTACCACACATTTGAAACCATACCAACGCTAAACAGCCTCATATGAGTCCTTACCCAAATTGACTTCTCAACATGTCCATGCATGCTCCGTTGATTCGGCTGACCTTGCAATCATAATGAGCAATAGCAGGCTGACCACGATGACCCCAACGGACAACATGCAGGGCGACCTGGGGATGAGAGGCACACAAGGGGTCAAGTTCCGTATAATGTCATTCTGACATTGTCCTGTTGAATAGCCTGATGTTGTAGTACACCTGTACATTCCGAATACACACATAGCACGTATGTGTGTTGCATTACATCTGCACCTGTGTGACACTGCACAACAAACATCCAAGTGACATTGCATACAGTCAGTTGCATACACAGCATGCTACCCATCCAACTCTATAGTACATGTTTAACCAAAAAGCACCTATGACTCACCATTATGAAAAGAAGTTGCGGATGAGGTGACTCCGGATATCATCTTCATCCTCCTTGTCACTGGCATCCTGGGCAAGGCCTTCATCCTCAATGGGCGGATGTTCCAGCTCATCAGGATCAAGGTAGAGTGGCACGGCCTTCTCCACTTCCATGTTGTGTAGCATGCAGCACACGGTGAAGATGTCACACACCTTGCGTGGGGTGTATTGGAGGGCTCCGCCTCTATTGTCCAGGCACCTGAACCGGCTCTTCAGGAGTCCAAATGTTCGCTCGATCACCCGCCTGGTCTTCCCATGAGCATTGTTGTACCGCTGGTCTGCTGCTGTCCTGGGGACAATTTTGAGTGTGGCGTGGGATACACACTGAGGAAACATGTGCCAGCTACCAGCCACTCCTCCGTGAAAAGTAAAAGACCTGTGGTCTGTGGAATGGATATGACATGCATACAAATGATCTAATGGGAAGGTCTGAGTGAGCATGACAATGTATCATGTCAGTGACACACGTCACGTAAATTGCATTAGGAGGTTGTCTGCACATTCAGACAGCTGACAGCAATACCCACACCCACATCACATGTGCCATCATTTGCACAGATCAGACCTATTCCTATTGCGGTGTGATATTTCCCAAACTATTACATGGACATCATCAGACAGCATAAATGTGAGATTTGTGACAAATGGTCTGTGATGCCATCACACATATGAGCGATTCTTTTGCACAAGTGGCATGGTGTGCGTACATTAGAAACCCTGTCATCACGTCAAGGACCCAACATAGATGCTCCTACAGCAGATATACTGAACAGTATGAACTAGTTACTTACCTTTTGTAACGAAATATCTGTAAGGAACAGTAGTTAGTACCATATTCCTAACTTTGAATACATACCGGGCTTTGCAACAAAATGCCTCCGTGGATGCCATCGCTCTGCCCAGTGAGTCAGTGCTATCCAGCCCACACCGGATCGAATACCGTGTCGCAGATCAGCATTCTACAAGGGCTTGGCCAAGTATTGCCCGTACCTACAAGGCGCACTCTGGCAGCAGTTCCACAACCGTGTGCCACAGAGAGTGTGTGTAGCGGAAAAAGAGGCATGTGATGTTGGAAGACCTCAGTCCCAGACTCAGGGAGGGTGATACCATCTTTCCGTACTGCTCATACCTCTTGGATACCCTGTCCAGCGGAGCAAACGGGAATGCGGTCTGTGATTTGGAGGCCTGGATGCCCATGCTCTCTGGGGTGGGGTGGGAGGACAGGAAACATGGGTCGTCCGGGGAGGGGTGTGGGCGTCTGGCAACGTGCCTATCTACAGCCAAACCTGCAGCGGGCCTGGACATGGTGGCCAATATAACATCAGTCAATTCCTCATGAAATGGCTGCAGAGGCTCAGCTGAGCTTGACTGCAGTTTAAGGACCTCAGTGAGGAGGTTGCTCCTCACGGCCGCAACGGGGAGATGAAGGGGCAAGGCTTCGGCTGCCCACGTAAACACAACACTGTACGTTGCCCGCTCATCCAAAGACACTTATGGAGTAGAGACATTACCAGTGTCTGACGAGGTGTCCAGACCACTCACATCCCCCAGTCCACCTGTCCTGTCGTCTTGGGACTGACAATCATGTGTCAGTGGGTCTTCTGAACCCTCACAATACTCCTTATCACCCATTCCCTGATAATCAGGGTTGTCATAAGCTGTGCCCGGCTCGTTGAAGTTTACCTCCCCATGCAGCATTAAAAGTGGTGTTCTGCCGCACAGTTCCCACGCCAGAGCCGTATAGTGTGTGGTATCGGGGACAGCACCACCCGAGGACGGCGCCAAGGGTGACACCTGGGGGACTGTTGCCGGTGAGGGTGTGAGGTGAACCAGCGAGGACCAGGATCATCAATCGGATCCTGTCTGTCCTAGCGGGGCCGCGACGAAGGCGCCGCCAGCGTCAGAGCCAAAGCGAGTGACGGCGGCGTGGGCAAAGCACCAGACCCGCTAGTGCCCCCAGACGGGTCCGCTGGGCCCTAAGCCGCAGAGTAGGCCGTCGGTGGAGTGAGGGACATCATGGCCATGAGGAAGCGCACTCAGTCCTCCTGCATCGCATGCTGGCCAGGGACCGGAGGTCGTGGTCCAGGCTACGACGGCTGAAAATCTGACGGAGCCGCGTGGGCGGTGTCACCCGAATCCCATGCAGCATTGCACGTGCATTGTGGTGAGTTTGAATTGCGATAACATCTCTTTGTCTTCTTGTGGTTACCTGACGACTTTGCCCTGGAGGACTGATGTCAAATCCCGGGGCTCTGATGTCTCAACACCCACGCCCAGGCACTCGACCTACGTCCAGAACATGAGCTATTGCGGTGCAGGGCCAACTGTTGGAGTCCGAGCGGCATGTGGGACCACTCACACCTAGGTTCATATGTCTGGTCCCGGCAGTCGGAGCAGCTCTTGTTGTCGTGCTTGATGTCAAAACAGTGGAGACACCGACAGTGAGGGTCAGTCACCGACATGAGTCGGTCGCAATCCTCACAGGCTTGGAAATGGCCATCCCTATTGGCACCGTCCTAAGTTGGACAATCCAAGTTAAATGGCCAGAAGTGATCGTACTATGATTTGAAAAAGAAAAATGAGTACGGTTGCACTTATACGGGAACAGCGCTGGTGGTGTGAAAAAAGAGGACCTGACGTGAGCACGCAGAGGCGACGTATGAGTACTCAGACAACGTCATCACGGCACACACAACGCCAACGACACACGCGGAGCCGCAGGAGATGCCTACCAACACACAAGTGTACTGCTAAGGGGAAATTGCCATATCCAGGATGACACTTGGGGATATTCTAAGGTGAGGAATTTAATACTGACCTGTTTATTTCATATGCAAACAGCATGCACAATGTCGCACAGGGCACACACATGACGAGGTCACACAGGGTCATGCTGTGCGTCAATTCGACCTCTGTGACAGTGGGCATGTTGCTGTCATCATGTGACAGTTACCTCTACTGAATGGTGTGCCATTCCAGTGGTGATGTGCATAACGATATGTTGTAGACGTTACTCAGGTGCGAAGTGTTGAATGTATGTGATACACATGTGCAAAATGATTACTGACATGTCTCAACAGCTCTTCACACATCAACTGGGCCACAAGGGCACAGTCCCTGTGCTTCTTTAATGTCTGCCACACCTGGGGCATGCTGATGTAAGGATGCCCTGCTGATGTATGCATCCACATCGTCAACATGAGTGTAGACTACATCCCTGCAATGTGATTTACTGGAGTCACTCTCCCAATGGTGACATGAAAGAGATCAGGAACACAGCCTACACAAGCGTTCACTTGAGCATGTCTGATGCACTGTACCCCAATGGTACGTGCGTGTGTACGCCTCGTTTCCCTATTGCATTTTACCCATACGCGAGCACAGCGTACCCCAATGCTATGTGCGTGTGTAGGCCTCGTTTCCCGAATGCATTTTAGCCGTACGCGAGCACAGCATACCCCAATGGTACGTGCGTGTGTAGGCCTCATTTCCCGATTGCATTTTAGCCATACATGAGCACAGCGTACCCCAATGGTACGTGCGTGTGTACGCCTCATTTCCCGATTGCATTTTAGCCATTCGCGAGCACAGCGTACCCCAATGGTACGTGCGTGTGTACGCCTCGTTTCCCGATTGCATTTTAGCCATACGCGAGCACAGCGTACCCCAATGGTACGTGCGTGTGTACGCCTCATTTCCCGATTGCATTTTATCCATACGCGAGCACAGCGTACCCCAATGGTACATGCGTGTTTACGCCTCGTTACACCATTGAATGTGTTGCATTTGCTACGGCACCGTACTTGTGTGGGTATTCAAATAAATACATAGGGAACATCTAGGGGAACAGTGGAATGATCAGAATGCAACCAGGTTGTCATGGATACAGAGAGTTTTGAGCCTCCTACAGGTGTTCTAGAAAATTCAGTTGGGCAAAAGTATACAATGTTGCAAAAGTTGTTGTTCAGCTCTGGCTCAGTTTTCAAACCATGCATATGTGTGTCATGGCCTTATGTGTGATGTGATTGGATGAAACTTAGGATGCTAACTATGGTGGCCTATCACACACTACTCCTTGGACTCACAGACCCTCTGCAGCACAAATATAAGGCAGCACGTGGCTGTGGGAGGGTACTTGCCTGCACAACATTGGAGTGGTAACCACAGCTGCTGTCTCTGTATCCTCTGGACCCTGATTAGCTGAGCATGGAGAGGGCACCTGCATTCACTGATGGTGAGAACAAGGCCCTGCTGGATGCCCTCCTGCCTAACTACAGCAAAGCTGTATGGGAGACCAGAGGATCAGGTGAGTGATGTGTGCAATGCCTTGGAGTGTGCACCTGTTGTGTGTGTGACATTATAGGCACTGTGTATGTATAGTGGATAGATGCTATGTTGTTGGGAGTGAGTGCCAGGGTGTACAGTGTTGTTTAAAAGAGTTCTAAGTTGTAGTGGGGTGTGTGACAGCATGTCACGTGCTGCAGTGCTCCCAGATGTAGCATATATTGCTCAGTGAGTGCCATGCTCAAAGAGTGGTTTTCACCCCTCATGTCATCTGTAGCCTTTAAATGGCATGTAATGCAGTTGTGTTTGCTCACAGGCCACATACTCCTGGACAATGATGCAAATGTGTGGAGCATCCGATGCCCTGTTGTCCTCAAGTATTTTGTGCTCATATGTGTGTCATTGAAACATGGACCAGGTGTACTGATGTTCTTTTACTTTACATTCGTGACAGGTATCTGCCTATGAGAAGGGTGAAATCTGGGTGGACATCACCAGGGCTGTCAGGAGTGAGGGGGGCCTCGCAGGAGGCTCAGAAACATCAAGAAGAGGTGGCAGGACATCTGGTGCTGGACCCGCCGCATCACCAGAGTACAGCTGAACCTGGAAGCTCCACGCCGGCATGGCGGCACCCGCCACCTCACCCCCCATATGCTCCGGGTCCTGGAAGTGGTGTTCCCTGACCTCCATAGGCAGTTGCAGCAGGGACAGCAGCAAGAAGGGGGTAGGTACATGTCTGTTTGTTGTCATGTGTCTCACATGCTACCTGCAGTGCTCCGAGGCATGGTAACACTACCATAGTTGGAGTTGTGTGGTCAGACAGGCACTTAATGCATTGCCATAAGAATGTCCCAGTTTAATCAGCTGCTTTTTTACATGCCTTGCCCTACTCCACATTTGACCAGTGCTTTAGCTAATGGTTGTTTTTGACATGTACTCCTATGGTGCAATGTCTTAGTATGCATCTTCCTTTGCACATCATCATGTTGGAGGGGGGTCTGTGACACCTGTTGGTACCTTACATATAGCACCACATGTGCACTGTGTCTGCCCTTCTTCATATTTTGGCACTGATCTTGAGTCTCAACATGTGTTTTCTGCACGAGTCAGCCTCAGTGGCCTTTGTCCATGGTACACTTTCTAATTGTCATGTGTTTGCTACAGGTGCACACTGTACAAGTGCACTAATTTTGGCTTGTGCATACTCACACTGGGCAGTGCGTGTGTGCATATTCTCTAAATATGTTGCATGTAGTTTGTAAATAATATTGATGGTCAGCCACACAATGTGGCTTTGGGTGTAGACAGCTGTAATGCCAGTGTGAGGTGTTGGGACACTTGGTTCAGGTCCCAGGATGGCATGACATGGCAGTTCAGGCAGGACTTTTCCCATGTGGCACAAGCTCAAAGCAAAACAAACATGACCAGGTCTGGCTTTGGGTGGCAGGGTGGGCAAATGAACTGTGATGCATCATCAGCTATCCTGTTGTCATGCAGTGGCTCATCATTGTGTCTCTCATACAAGTTTTTGCCTTGCCTGTTGCTTGTATCCTACTATACATTGAGCTTTGTCTCTCTTACAATTGGCCAAAACTAGACTTAGCATTGTGCAGAGTTATGTGGCATGTGACTCATGATGCATGCCATGTTTATAAATGTGCCCAAATGATTTGTAGCTGATATGTCTGCTGTGTACAGGTGACTGATATGTTTTTCTTATTCTCCTTGCCAACAGCATCATCATCAGAATCTGGAGGAGACACAGGCACGGACCAGGCAGAGGGACCCAGCGACAGTGCCACCTGCTTTGAGGAGTCAGAGGGAGGCAGTGGCACGCAGGGTGAGGAGAGTCTGCAGGCCGGACCACATGTGACTGACACATCCTACCATGCGGACGGCTCCGAATCAGACTCTCAGGAAGAGGGGGAATATGCAGCAATGGTCACTTCTTCATCTTTGGCTGGCCTCCCCTCCTCCAGTACTATCTCCACCTTCCCAGTTGTTAGTGTCCCTTGGGTCCGTGCTAGCCCCCGTGTCTCCTTTGTTCCCGGCACCGCAGCCCCTGCCCCTGTGTCCCCTGGTGCCCTCAGTGCTGAGTCTGATGACCTACTCCGGCAGCTTGTAGTAGGTCAGACATCAATGTTGACTGTCCTCCATGGACATACACGACTAATTACACAGTTGGTGTCGTTCATGGAGGGCATGTCATCTGCCATGTCTGATCTACGTCGGAGTGTGGCTGCCATAGAGTCAACACTGACGGCAGCACTGTAGACCCAGCAGCATCTGTCCCCCCCATCCTTCAGACCCATCCACCTCTGCCTCTCCCATACCTACCCAACATACACGCAGATGCCACAGGTCAGACACAACAGCAGACACACCCAGCACACCCACACGGCAGAAGAAGCTCAAATCTCCACGCACACAATCTCAAGGGATGTAGGCACACCCACAGGGAGAGGGGACACATCTCACACACGCATCCACAGACCCAGGAGAACAGACTCACAGCCCTCTACCTCCACCCCCAATGTGTCCCCGGGTTCAGGTGGTAGTTTTTCCGAACTGGCTGAGGTGTGCAGCCAAGTTTATCTTGCTACTTTCAGCGATGCACCGGCCAGTGTGGATGAATCCACGACACCTGCACCCACTCCACCTGTCCTTCCCTCTCCTGTCCATGCGGTGCCGGAGGATTCCACAGATGATGTCCCCATAGTTACCACAGCGGATTGAACTCCATGTGCAGGCAAGTTTGGGTGTGAGCACATCCATGAAGGCACAAACTGTTATTCTTACTTGTTTGGACTGGCCACTGGCCTTTTATGAGCAAGGACTCTTATTTGCGTTTTCAATTTTGAACCAGCTGAATAAAGCTATTTATTTCAGTTTCTGAACTTTAGTTTGTCTGATAATGTCTGTGACTGCTGTGTGCCTGGGAGCTGGTGTGATGTTCAAATTTGGGTATGTCAACATGTGTCTATCTCCTGATGATAATGATGTTAACAATGGTATGTTTTTGATGTAACGGCTGGGCACTGCTGGGCACTGGTGGGCACTGGTGGGTGTCTTAGCCACACACACATTCTGATGCTGGGCACTGGTGGACACTAGTGGGGGTCTTAGCCACACACACAGTCTGATGCTGGGCACTGGTGGGGGTCTTAGCCACACACACACTCTGATGCTGGGCACTGGTGGGCACTGGTGGTGGTCTTAGCCACACACACACACTCTGATGCTGGGCACTGGTGGGGGTCTTAGCCACACACACACTCTGATGCTGGGCACTGGTGGGCACTGGTGGGTGTCTTAGCCACACACACACTCTGATGCTGGGCACTGGTGGGTGTCTTAGCCACACACACACTCTGATGCAGGGCACTGGTGGGGGTCTTAGCCACACGCACACTCTGATGCTGGGCACTGGTGGGGGTTTTAGCCACACACACACACTGATGCTGGGCACTGGTGGGGGTCTTAGCCACACACACACTCCGATGCTGAGCACTGGTGGGCACTGGTGGGGGTCTTAGCCACACACACACTCTGATGCTGGGCACTGGTGGGCACTGGTGGGGGTCTTAGCCACACACACACTCTGATGCTGGGCTCTGGTGGGGGTCTTAGCCACACACACACTCTGATGCTGGGCACTGGTGGGGGTCTTAGCCACACACACACTCTGATGCTGGGCACTGGTGGGGGTCTTAGCCACACACACACTCTGATGCTGGGCACTAGTGGGGGTCTTAGTCACACACACACTCTGATGCTGGGCACTGGTGGGGGTCTTAGCCACACACACACTCTAATGCTGGGCACTGCTGGGTGTGTTTTCTACACACCTCTTACACTTACACTGACATGGCAGACGTATGTCCCACATGTCTCCGTATTGCACTGTTGTTGTGCGGTGGCGTACTGTACCCCGAGGTCGATGACGTAGGTGCGGCACGTCTCCGTATTACACTGGTGATGTGCGGTGGCATACCGTACCCCGAGGTCGATGATGTAGGTGCGGCACGTCTCCGTATTACACTGGTGATGTGCAGTGACATACCGTACCCCGAGGCCGATGACGTAGGTGCGGCACGTCTCCGTATTGCACTGTTGTTGTGCGGTGGCGTACCGTACCCCGAGGTCGATGACGTAGGTGCGGCACGTCTCCGTATTACACTGGTGATGTGCGGTGACGTACCGTACCCCGAGGTCGATGACGTAGGTGCAGCACATCTCCGTATTGCACTGTTGATGTGCGATGACGTACCGTACCCCGAGGTCGATGACGTAGGTGCGGCACGTCTCCGTATTACACTGGTGATGTGCGGGAGTGTGTGGCGCAACGTACCCGGTGAACAACCTTTACAACGCAACTTTTACAACGTAGTGCCTTTACAACGCGGTATTTACAACGCAAACCATTACAACGCATTGCGCTGGGGGGCGCTCTAGGATAGGGAATAGATTTAATTTACTATCCAACACCTTCCCTACTATCCACGGGGACTGGAGTTGGAATAGTAAATTAAACTATTCACTATCGAGCACCCCAAAGCGCTATGCGTTGTAAAGGCATGCGTTGTAAATACCGCGTTGTAAAGGCATGCGTGGTAAAAGCATGCGTTGTAATGTCATACATCCAACGTACCCAGACATTAAAGTCGTGCAATGGAGATGTGCGCGTGTGGCACCACATACAGGTATGTTGGACTTCGTTGTACTCACCGTCTGCGCCGTCGTCGGTTTCTATGTACGAGGTGGTGGCCGTACAGGATTGGGATGACACGGACGATGGCGTTCATGTCCTGCTTGTCGCGTACCGTGGTGCGGTTCGTGCCGGAGTCTGGTTTTAAGGTAGTTTTCAGCTCTTGTACAAAAAGAGCCGTACGGAGTGTGTTCAACACGGATCGTACTTCCTGGTTCGGAAGACGCGGTCTATTTACGTTCGGACGTAGCGTGGAGCGTCAGCCGACTTCAATTCGTATGGACTTTCGATTTGTACAGAGTTTTTTACGAGGCGTACGGAGTGACGCTTTTGGTTGGGATCGTACTTGCTGATTCGTACAGGGACGCATACGGGTACGATTCGTACGGGGAAAAACGGTCCGAACGGCAATTCGGAGCGCTTTTTACCGGATCGGAATCGACGCCATTGTGTCGATAGTAGACTATTAAGAAAACTACATTCTACCACAAAATGGTTAATCAGAACATGGGAAAACCTCAGATAAAAATGGGATTGAAAAGCAGAAATACACAGTGAATACGGGGACGTGAATGGTTAAATTCCAACCATAATAGCGATTCTAAACTGCATGAGTTTAGGGTAGGTCTCCATGAAAGTCTAACGGGGGCTGTGGTGTGTGTGAAAATCTTGGTTCTTGTTTAAGTCTCCAATGCCTCACGGCCCTCTAAGGACAATGTTTTGTACTCTATGAAGGACTGAATAACATAACGTATACAAATGGAACATTTCACAATTTAAGGTAAAATAGCAATGTAGAAGAAGAAAATCCCTCATTTATAAAAATGAGGGAGTTTAAAGGAGCGGATGGACCCTCTGCAATAATCGGCATTAATATTGATTCTGAAGTCACATAATGATAGTATGTATATAACCCACAACAAAAAATAAGAAAATAATTCAATGAGTGGAACTAAGATCAAGGCTGGTAGGAATTAAGGCATGCATGTTTCCTTAATAATGGATTAGCATATAGGGATGTCATACTGTTTTGAGTCACAGATAGTGTAAGATCCACTGTAAAATACTGGTGCCAGGAATCCAAGATAGAAGACGATAGCAATTGTTTTAGAATCACAAAAATGTACTTATGATGGCTCCCTATGAGGAAAATCGTAGAACTGTTCCAAAGACAAACAACCCACTGTTAAGAGGAATTGCCACTTCTGCACTTGGTTCATAGAAAGCTAAGCAATAGTCAACCTTGTTAATACTGTGACAGTTTATTTGACTCAATAGCAAAAACATCAAATGCACCATGTAGAAGATGTTTTGGTGAATACACTAACTCATGCGTTGAACTCCAGGTTCCCCAGGATTATTGTATAATGCCCATATTCTGCTTAATTATTTGAAAACATTATAGGCTAAATCAGACGTACAATAAACCATATGTGACACCTTTGAGGTCAGTGCCAACAAGCATACCCTTTCATACCTAACCTGGGGATTGGCTTGCTTGCCTTACTGAGAAGAATATTGTCAGTAGCTTATGTGTTAGTAGTTGGTTCCTGGTTGCTGTTAGATTTTTATTACTATGGCTTGTATAGCCATAGCCACCATTTTGATGGTCCTTGCTAGAAATGTATCAGTGATTTGGCAGTGTGTTGGCAGGAAAAGCTAAGGCATTATGTGAAGGACAACATGGAAAGTGAATCAGCCTGATTTGAGTTCTACTGTCTTGTGCTAAAATCTCAGAATTTGCTCAATGCATAAGGTGGGTCTTCTGCAAGCAACTCTTTGTCTGTCTCACACTATCAGGCAGGCCTAATGAGTGGAAAACGTTTGGGTAGAGGGTAAAGCTGGGAGGGAGACCTGGAAGTGGTGCCAAGGCTGTGCTGTTTAAAAGGCTCATTGTGAGCCTGAAACAGCACTGCTGCGGGCACCGCCGCGAAGCCGCGAGTGCACGTTCCTGCACAGGAAGAAATGCACCATATCAGGCATTTCTTCCTGTGTAGGAACTGGGTTGCAGAAATGCAGGGGAGAACAACATGCACCCCCCCCTGCATGCACCCCAGTGCGGTGAACGCCCAAAATATAGATTCCAAAATATAGACAGGCCGGAATATCGACTCCGAAATATAGATAGGACAGAATATCAAATCACCAAAATATAGTCAGTCAGAATATGGAAATTGGGGTAGGAAATACCGATTTCCATAATATCGAATAAAAAATATCGATTTCCATAATTTTTATTTTTTTTAGTGTTATGTATGGTAGTATATGTGTTAAAATTATGTATTATTTTTGTAATATATGTTTAATTTTTTTAAGTAATGAATGTTATATAATTGATTTTTTGCATAATTGAATTCCGTAGCGGGTTGTGGGTTTATAAGGAATAGGATGGGAAGTAATTTAATTATAGTAAATTAAATATTAATTTGTATTTGCATGCATTGATAATTAATTGATTGATAATTAATTATGAATTGGTAATTAATTTTATTATGATTAATTGATGATTATGTTAGTTGTATTTTTTATTATTTTGAGCGGGTTGTGCGTTTGTAGGGGAATAGGGTGGGAATTAATTTAATTATAATAAAGTAAATATTTATTTTTAGTTATATGTATTGATAATTAATTGATAATTCATTCATTATTAATTGTTAATTAATTTTAATTAATTGGTAATTCATTTTTTTAATTGGTAATTCATTTTTATTAATTGGTCATATTTTTAATACATTTTTTATTGGTATTGAAAATTCATTTAATTTTATTTTAATATTTCCCTACTGTTGCACTCTCAGGAGTGGGAATAGCAATTTTTACACCTATGCTATCCAACGCTTTCCCTACTGTTGCACTCTCTGGAGTGGTAATAGTAATTTTTACCCTCCCGCTATCCAACGCTTTCCCTACTGTTGCACTCACTGGAGTGGGAACAGTAATTTTTACCCCTACGCTATCCAACGCTTTCCCTACTGTTGCACTCACTGGAGTGGGAATAGTAATTTTTACCCTCCCGCTATCCAACGCTTTCCCTACTGTTGCACTCACTGGAGTGGGAATAGTAATTCTCACCCTCCCGCTATCCAACGCTTTACCTACTGTTGCACTCTTTGGCATGGGAATAATAATTTCTACCCCTATGCTATCCAACGTTTTTCCTACTGTTGCACTCACTGGAGTAGGAATAGTAATTTTTACCCCTACGCTATCCAACGCTTTCCCTACTATTGCACTCACTGAAGTGAGAATAGTAATTTTTACCCTCTCACTATCCAACAAAATCTCGACTTTTTTTACATTACATTTATTATTTTTACATTTTAACCTTTTTTACATTATTTTAAGTATGTTTTATTGTATTGTTTTTAATATTTAATTACTTTTTATATTATTTTTAATACTGTGTTTTAGCAGGTGGTTTACAGGACCCAATCCACCACTTATAGTGCACTCACAACATGCAAGTCGATGCTCCCCACTGAAACACCTCTCAAGCAGATAGACAACTGTAATTAGTGTCGTATAACCAAGGACTTAGCCTTTTAGCCACAGCTTCATGTGATATCGGTGAAATAATAACCATAATAACCATAACTAAGCAGACATCACTGTTATTAGAATACAGGATGTCAACAGCAAAATATATCATTATTATTGTTATGAGAATACAGTACATAAAATCAGCAAAACAGCTCAAAGATTGTGCATGCAATACGACATTTGTCTCCACCTCCCATAACAGCTCAACTCTTCAGAATTTGAAAGTGCCAGCAGCCCCT
Organism: Lissotriton helveticus; assembly: GCF_964261635.1. Lineage (NCBI taxonomy): Eukaryota > Metazoa > Chordata > Amphibia > Caudata > Salamandridae > Lissotriton > Lissotriton helveticus. Next base: position 293,221,053 of record NC_136059.1, on the reverse strand, counting down.
TTCCTAGTCCATCTCACAAGCCCTCAACCAAGGCATTCGGGGCATACCTTAGTGACAATTTTCCCTCCATCATTCAGCGGGATGGGCAATACCCGTAATTCCATACCAACACCTACTCCAGGGCACTGCATCCCGATGTAGGGCAGAAAGGTCCAGGACCACCAGCAGGTCAGTACCCCTTCCTGCCTGCCCAATGATAATTGGCGTGGGGTAATGATGGAATGCCGAACAATGGCGACTGTGAATGAGGTCCATATTAGAGAATTAGAAATTGGAGGAAAATGGCAGATGGGAGCAGCTCTATGAGTAGCAGGAAAGGGAGTAGACGTTCTGTGGTGGTGAACATAGACCTGGTGTATGATGCCAGGATCAGAAAGAGAAGGGTAATGCAACGATTTGACACAGTTGAGGTTGGGATTCTGATGGGATGAAAGAAGGGATATCTCCTGAGGCGAAATGACTGTAAGGAGAAGTGCCCAAGGTTCAGCATTTGACGTGGACATTCCACGCATGTAGTGGACATAGGACCAAATACTACGGTTGCATTTGAAGATGCAGTGCTGGAAAATAGAAAGCATCATAGAAACTACTCAATGCAGGAAAGTCAAAGTTGAAGCACATATTGATATAGGGTATTGACAATTTTAAAGAGCTATGTAATTCACTGACATGTTCCTCTAACTGCATCATAGAAGCAAAATGTTTATTTATTCATTTCATTTCTTTAGTGCAGTGTGTTCCAGCAAAGTTGTTTTCTTGGCACTATGAGCACGGGGAACGGGGAGAGAGGAGGGAAAGATATTTAGAGGCAGATTTACAAGCCCCTTGCGCCTCATTTACCCCGCCGTTGCCTCACTTTTGTGACGCAGCGGTGGAGCAAATCCTGCTCCATGGTGCGGAGTACTTAGAACGTGACGCATCTGGGAGATGCGTCACGTTGTATAGCCCTGCGCCACATGTAGGCGTTCCTATGCAGGGGGGGCGTTCTGGCGCAGGAACGCCTCATAAAAGTGGCTGAGTGAAATCTACAAGATTTCACTCAGTCACTTTTAGGCCCATGCTGCGTCAAAACCCTGCGCCTGCCTGGAGCAGGCATAAGGATTGACGCAGCATTAACTAGATAGGGCCCCCAGAGCATTGCTGGAGCTGCGTCGCGCTTGCGACGCAATTCCAGCAATGCGTCACTTTTACGGCATAGATGCGTGACGCATCTGTCCCGATTTTGCACCATGGTGCGCCGCATTGTAAATGCGGCGCATCATGGGTGGCGAAGCTGCGGCGCACAATTACTGGCGCATCCCTGTAAATTTGCAGGGATGCGCCAGTAATTGTAAATCTGCCCCTTAGAGTGTTCAAATTACATTCTCAAAAATGTAATTACATGTATATAGCACTTACTAACCCTGACCTGGCGCTATAGCAAAGTTGCAAAAATTACTTAAATATAACAAGATCATAGACGAGAGTGCTTGGATGATAACAGTCATTTTATTTCTAAAACATTTTATAACGAAACGGTTGAAAACCTGGTTTAAAAGAAAACAACTATAACTATATTACAAAACAATGAGGGTGGGAGGAATAGGGGAAGGGGTAGAGAGAGAGAGAGAGGAGGAGAAAGACAGGATGGTAATGGAGAGTATCCCCGTTCGTAAATGACACAACAACAGTTTAAACTGTAAATGTAATGTAAAAACGGACAAAGGAGACGGGAGGGTAAATGACAGAGGAAGAGTGGAAGCAGCGGGACAGAAGGTGCATATTACAATAGGGGGTTCTCTTTTAAAAAAATATAAACAAAAAAAATCACTTTTTTTCCAACAAAAAGAATGTTCATACTGTTTGATCTGAGTGGAGACACTTTGCATCTTGAAAAAGAAGCGAAACAGAACTGTTTTCGAACTACTTGATTCGCAGAGGTTGCAATTCAAATTAGCATAGAATTTTGACATTCGCGCACACCATAAAAACACACACGCACATGTAATGAGGTAATGCCGCTGTTTTTATGTGGCGGGGTGCCCAGTGCTGCTAGACTGCTCTACCAGAGAGGAAAGTCACACAAGAGGCACCGAGCACTGGCTCACCCAAGCTCGCGCAGCTGGATCAGTTGCAGGCGCGTGCATGCTGCTTCTGTGGAAGAGCCTGCGGCCAGCACGTGGCTACTACGGGCGCATGATGCCGTGAGCAATCACAAGACATAAATGGGCCAGCTCCCAGGGGAGCTGTGGACTGGGGATAGCTCAGTCAAGTGTGGCATCTCAGTCAGGTCCTGGTGAGACAACAGGAACTCGTGTTTGTTTCAAGGAGAGATTCTGTGAATAAAACTGTAGCGCTTTGAAATTTGTCTGAACACAGCCTTCTATAGTTTTCAAGTTATCGTGAGGGTTGGCTTATCTCTATACGTTTTTCGAAGTTACATTCTTTAGCATGAGGGTTCTTATCTGTAAGTTTTTCAAAGTGATATTCATTTCATTGCACAACCCATAGCTATAGTGGTGTCATCTTCACTGGGTGCATCATTACTGGGGAGGGTAGATGAAGGGCAGCAGCCGAGGGAGATTCTGCCAGGTGTCTTATGAGTTAATGGAGGGTTTGATGCAGCCAGAGTACCTGGCCAGAGGTGTAAAGCCTCATTACACCGGGGTGGCCAAGAGATGTGAAGCCTCAGTACACATAGGTGGTTGAAAGATGTAAATATTCAGTGTATATGAGTGATTGAGAGATGTTAACTGTCAGTTCTCAAGGGAGGTTGAGAGACATGAAACATCACTTTACTAGGGTGGTTGAGAGATTTGAAGTGTCAGTGCACATGGATGGCTGAGCGATTTGAAGTATCAGCGCACATGGGTGTTTGAGAGATGTAAATCTTCTGTGCACATGGGTGATTAAGAGATGTAAATCTTCAGTGAACATGGATGGTTGAGAGATGTGAAACATCAGTGCACATTTGTGGTTGAGAGATGTGACTCGTCAGTGCACGTGGGTGGTTGAGAGGTATAAATCTTCAGTACACATGGGTAGTTGAGAGATGTGAAGTATCAGCACACATTTGTGGTTGAGAGATGTGAAGTACTAGTGCACATGAGTGCTTCAGAAATGTAAATCTTCAGTGCGCATGTGTGGTTGAGATATGTGAAGCGTCAGTACACGAGGGATCAATCAATCAATCAATCAATCAATCAATCATATCATTTGTAAAGCGCACTACTCACCCATGAGGGTCACAAGGCAATGGGGTGGGGAAACGCCAGGTCTTGAGGAGTTTTCTGAAGGTCAGCAGGTCTTGGGTCTGCCGTAGGTGGATAGGGAGGGTGTTCCAGATCTTTGCGGCGAGGTGGAAGAACGATCTGACGCTGGAAGTCGCTCTTCGGAAGCGGGGGACTGTGGCGAGGGTAAGGTCGGCGGAGCGGAGCTGGCGGGTGGGGGTGTAGAAGCTGAGTCATCTGTTGAGGTTATGTTGGTCCAGTGTTGTGGAGTGCCTTGTGTGCGTGGGTGAGGAGCTTGAAGGTTATCCTCTTGTTCACCGGGAGATAGTACAGGTCTCTCAGGTGGGTTGTGATGCGGCTGCGGCAAGGGATGTTGAGGATCAGGTGTGCAGAGGCGTTCTGGATGCGTTGGAGCCGTCTCAGGAGTTTGGCCGAGGCTCCTGCATAGAGGGAGTTTCTGTAGTCCAACCTGCTGCCGACGAGGGCCTGGATGACCATCTTCTCGTTTCAGTGGGGAAGCATGGGGAAGGAGGAGACGGCGTTGACCTGTTTAGTCATGGAGAGGGTGAAGTCGAGGATTACCCCAGGTTGTGTGCTTGGTTGGTGGGTGTTGGAGCAGTTCCAAGTGCGGTCGGCCGCCAGGAGTCGTCCCAGGCCGAAGGGGTGGATCCGAGGATGAGGACCTCCGTCTTGTCCGAGTTCAGCTTCAGTTGGTTGTCCCTCATCCATTCAGCAACAGCCTTCATTACTTCGTGTAGGTTGGTTTTGGCAGTCCTTAGTGAGGGAGAGGATCAGCTGGGTGTCATCGGCGTAGGAGATGATGTTGAGGTCATGCCGATGGGCGACATGGGAGAGCGGTGCCATGTAGATGGTAAATAGAGTTGGGCTGAGGGATGAGCCCTGGGGTACGCCGCAGATGATCTTGGTGGCTTCAGAGCGGAAGGGGGGAAGGCGGACGCTCTGTGTTCTGTCAGAGAGGAAGGAGGTGGTCCAGTCCAGGGCCTTCTCTTGGATCCCGGAGTTGTGGAGGTGTGTTCGTAGTGTGTGGTGGCAGACCGTGTCGAAGGTGGCTGACAGGTCCAGGAAGATGAGGGCCGCCGTTCCTCCGTTGTCCAGCAGGGACTTGATGTCATACGTGGCGGCGATGAGGGCAGTCTCGTTGCTGTGGTTGCTGCGGAACCCGGATTGGGAATGGTCCAGGATGTTGTTCTCCTCGAGATAGCGGGTCAGTTGTTCGTTGGCGGTCTGCTCAATGACCTTTGCCGGGAACGGGAGCAGGGAGATGGGCCGTTAGTTCTTGAGGTCCTTTGGGTCCATCTTGGGTTTCTTGAGTAAGGCGTTGATCTCGGCGTGCTTCCAGCTCTCCCGGAAGCTTGCTGTCTCGAAGGAGGTGTTGATGACTTTCCGGAGATGGAGTGCGATGGATGTGCTGGCTTTGTTGAAGATGTGGTGTGGGCATGGGTCTGACGGAGATCCGGAGTGGATGGTGTTCATGATCTTGATGGTGTCGTCGTAGTTGATGTTGGTCCAGGAGAGCAGGTGGTTGGTGCGGATGGTGGGCGTGGGGGCCAAGTTCTCAGTGTTTATCGGGCGGTCATGGTGTTGAAGCTGTCGTGGATGTCTGCGATCTTGCGGTGGAAGAAGGTGGCCAGTGAGTCGCAAAGGTCTTGCAAGGGTGGGACGTCGTTAGTGTTGGAGCTGGGGTTGGAGAGTTCCTTCACGATGTTGAAGAGCTCTTTGCTGTTGTGCGCGTTGTTGTCTAGGCGGTCTTTGAAGGAGGTCCTTTTGGCGGATCTAATGAGGAGAGTGTGTCTGCGGGTGGCGTTCTTGTGGGCTGCGTGTCTGTCCGGTGTTCGTTCACGGAGCCAGATCTTCTCCAGCTTTCGGCAGGTTTGCTTGGAGTCCCGGAGGTCTTCAAAGAACCAGCTGGCTTTCTTGTTGGTGTGACTGTTGAAGGGTTTCTTGATCGGGGCGAGGGTTTTGGCGCAGTCGTTGATTTACTGTCTGAGGTTGCGGGCGGTGGTGTTGGGGTCAGTGGGGCTCTTCAGTGCACATGGGTGGTTGAGAGATGTGAAGAATCAGAGCAAATTGTGGTTGAGAGATGTGAAGCATCAGTGCAAATGGGTGGTTGAGAGATGTAAATCTTCAGTGCACATGGGTGGTTGAGAGATGTGAAGTATCAGCGCACATTTGTGGTAGAGAGATGTGAAGTACCAGTGCACATGAGTGGTTCAGAAATGTAAATCTTCAGTGCACATGTGTGGTTGAGAGATGTGAAGCGTCAGTAGACGAGGGTGGTTGAGAGATGTAAATCTTCAGTGCACATGGGTGGTTGAGAGATGTGAAGCATCAGCGCAAATTTGTGGTTGAGAAATGTGAAGCAACAGTGCACACAGGTGGTTTAGAGTTTTAAGTGGCAGTGCACGAGGGTGGTAGAGAGATGTGAAGCATCAGTGCACAATGGTGGTTAAAGCATACTGAGGAGAATGAACAGATTGAGTGCAAAAGACAGTAGTGGTAGGTGAGAGTAGATTTAAGAGAGAGGAGGAGGTTGGTATAGGCGTAATTTAGAGATAAAGAGGATGAGGAACGTTTTTCAGAGGGGCATTTTTTTCTGAGAAGATACTGGTGAGCATGTGAATGAGGAGGGCTGGGGAGAGGAAGGTGATTGGAAAAGGAGAAATAGACTGAAACAAGGGAGTGCAGAATACAGGAGGAGTGTGTCATAGAGGGGAGTTGTAGGCAAAGTAGGAAGGAGACAATGTTGGAGTGGATGAGAAGGGTATGATGATACAAAATGACCAGATGGGAGAGTAAGGTTTTGGAAACAACCCACTGGACGATACAGTTTCCTAAAACCACCAGATAACTTTAAGAATGAATAAACAAATGAATTGTCAGGGTAAACCACTTAACTTGCTAAATTAACCTGTGCTTAACCCTCTGGTAGCTTGGTACAAAAGCAGTTAAGCTTAACTTAAAAAGAATATGTGAAGTATTTATACAGCGCACAAACAGTAATAAAGTAACAACACAGCACAATTAAAGTCAGAAACCAATCTAGAAAAAAAAGTAAATTTTAATAAATAAAAATATACCAGAACAACAAAAATCAAATCATTGAATCTTATGTCAGTGAATCCTGTGCTTTGTGCAGGACAGGCACAGGACCGAGTTCAGCCTGCTGGGAGTTGTACCTTTTGTCCTAGAGAGCCTTTGCAGGGCTATGCTCCACTCAGCATCCCCGACAACAAGCACCACCACCCGAGGCATACAAACAGTAGAACCATGTACCCATCTCTAGCAGCAGCCCCCTTCAGCCTTTCTCCCAACAGGGCGGCTCAACGCCGGTCAAACCCCCCCTTATTGTACTTAAGCCTGGTATGTAAATGTCACTCGTCCATGAGGTCATCAGCAGTCCCGTGACATGCGGCAGTGCCCGGCCATCCACATCAGAGCCCTCAGTCGCTAGGCCCTCCGACCCTTGCTGGGAGCCCGATCCCACCACATGATCCACGTCCGCCATTCTGGAAATGGCGGAAACCGCCTGGAGAGCCGCCCGGCGATCCATCTCCGTCTGTGACTGTGATGGCGTTCTAGTGGAAGCCACGCGACCCCTGTGCCGTCGCCTCCGTAGCGGTTTCGGGCTGGTCTCAGCTGGCTTTTTAACTACCTTCTCCGTCGCTTCTTCCCCGTCCCTGCCAGCTTTATAAGTTTCCAGCCAACCCCAAACATCCTCGGGAGAGTCAAAAAAGTGTGTTTTATCATCCACCAAAAGTTTCAGTCGTGCAGGGAAAAGGAGAGAGTACCGTATGCCCTCCTCGCGAAAAGCCGTCTTAACCGACAAGAAGGTGGAGCGGCTGCACTGGACGTCATAGGAATAGTCAGGATAAATGGATACTGATGCATTATCCACCCGGTAAGGGCCAAGTGCTCGCGCTTTTTGTAAGATAAGATCCCAATCTCTAAAATGCAGCAGCCGTGCCACCACAGGTCGGGGAGGACGGCCCGCCGCCAGTGGACGACCAGGCACCCGATGGGCGCGCTCCAGTGTATAAAATTGTGACAGCCCCTTGGGGACCACCACTTCACGCAGCCATGTCTCCAGGTAGGCAACCATGTAATTTCCCTCAATTTTTTTGGGCAGGCCCACTACCCGAACGTTGTTCCGCCTATTGCGGCCTTCAGCATCCTCTGCCCTCTTCTCTAGTTGCTGTACCCTGCGTAGCAGATCCCTCATCGCCGCGTCAGTCGCTCTGCGGGCAGGTTCCAGCACCTCCAAAGTCATTTCCGTGGCCTTAACCCTGTCAGACAACTTGCCGTGATCCGCCCTCAGCAGGCCCAAGCTCGCAGACACCTGCGTAATGTCTTGATGCAACGCCTCTCGCGTGATCGTGGTGGCCTGCAGGATCTGTTCTAGTTGTCGCTGTTGGAGCCCCAGGGTCTGTGCGCCAGTGGACTCCGAATCCAGGCCCGTCGAGGTATCTTCCACAGGATCAGGAGGTGGCCCTCCCTTCGTTGACCTCGGCTTCCCCAGGGTCCCTACGCCTCCCAAGACCGGCCGTCCGGCGGTCACACAACGTGCACCCAGTGCCGGGGACAACAGGAGTGTAAGGTCAGCTATCAACCCCACCCGAGGTCAGGGCCACCAGCCCGCGGCAGCCATCCCGCCACCAGGCCCCCGAGCGATTCAGGAGCAGTGCGCAGTGCCTGAGCCTTCGTCACCTCCGATGGTGCCTCCTTCCCTGGGGTATGAAGCTGCCGCGGGGGGAACCGCCAGTCCCAGCGCAGGCCCGGAGAGGTGTCACCAACCCTGCAGCCGGCCCGAGTCCAAGCCGCTCCGCCTCGTCAGCTTTCTCCCATTCAGCCCCGGCCGGGCCGTACACCAGGCCGACGCCACCCAACACCAGGCAACAGGGCTATCACTCCCGCCGGAGCTCCCCTCACAGGGCAACACAGGGCCCCATTTGCAGCAGAAGTCGGGTCCAGGCCCCTCCGCAGCAGATCTCCGCTGTCCGCCACCCGGCTCTCCGTCAGATCGCCAATCAGCCCGGGCTCAAGTAGCGGGTAAGTCCGTAGCCCGTAATAAGCCCCTCGGACAGTTCTGGGCCACATACGCCGCAGCAAGGTCTGGCACGGCATCGGGCGCGGGGGGCCCCCAGCTGGAGATCTCGACTCAACCTCAGGAGCCAGCCGGTGCCGGCAGCAGGGAACGTCCTCCCCGGTGTCACGGCGTCGCATCCGAGGGCCCCACGGTCATCTGGGGTCTCCAACAATGCAGGCGACCTCCGTAAGGAAGGACGGCAGCTTGCCGTCCGTCTGCCGCGGTAAAGAAAGTTCGATCCGGCCACAAAATGGCCGCCTCGTTTCCGAGCCGGCCTCCTATGTACGAGAGGCCGGGGATGAGGTGCTGGTGATAGGCCGCACCAAGATGGCTGAGCGGCTGACACCGGGTCCGCAGGGATCGTGCTCCGGCCGCAGCGGCGGGCCGTGCCAGCCCCCCCCCCGGTCAGCGTCGCCACAGTGCAAGGGGCCCCTCCAGGTCCCGGGCGCCACCCCCTAGGCTATTCACTATCGAGCACCCCAAAGCGCTATGCGTTGTAAAGGCATGCGTTGTAAATACCGCGTTGTAAAGGCATGCGTGGTAAAAGCATGCGTTGTAATGTCATACATCCAACGTACCCAGACATTAAAGTCGTGCAATGGAGATGTGCGCGTGTGGCACCACATACAGGTATGTTGGACTTCGTTGTACTCACCGTCTGCGCCGTCGTCGGTTTCTATGTACGAGGTGGTGGCCGTACAGGATTGGGATGACACGGACGATGGCGTTCATGTCCTGCTTGTCGCGTACTGTGGTGCGGTACGTGCCGGAGTCTGGTTTTAAGGTCGTTTTCAGCTCTTGTACAAAAAGAGCCGTACGGAGTGTGTTCAACACGGATCGTACTTCCTGGTTCGGAAGACGCGGTCTATTTACGTTCGGACGTAGCGTGGAGCGTCAGCCGACTTCAATTCGTATGGACTTTCGATTTGTACAGAGTTTTTTACGAGGCGTACAGAGTGACGCTTTTGGTTGGGATCGTACTTGCTGATTCGTACGGGGACGCATACGGGTACGATTCGTACGGGGAAAAACGGTCCGAACGGCAATTCGGAGCGCTTTTTACCGGATCGGAATCGACGCCATTGTGTCGATAGTAGACTATTAAGAAAACTACATTCTACCACAAAATGGTTAATCAGAACATGGGAAAACCTCAGATAAAAATGGGATTGAAAAGCAGAAATACACAGTGAATACGGGGACGTGAATGGTTAAATTCCAACCATAATAGCGATTCTAAACTGCATGAGTTTAGGGTAGGTCTCCATGAAAGTCTAACGGGGGCTGTGGTGTGTGTGAAAATCTTGGTTCTTGTTTAAGTCTCCAATGCCTCACGGCCCTCTAAGGACAATGTTTTGTACTCTATGAAGGACTGAATAACATAACGTATACAAATGGAACATTTCACAATTTAAGGTAAAATAGCAATGTAGAAGAAGAAAATCCCTCATTTATAAAAATGAGGGAGTTTAAAGGAGCGGATGGACCCTCTGCAATAATCGGCATTAATATTGATTCTGAAGTCACATAATGATAGTATGTATATAACCCACAACAAAAAATAAGAAAATAATTCAATGAGTGGAACTAAGATCAAGGCTGGTAGGAATTAAGGCATGCATGTTTCCTTAATAATGGATTAGCATATAGGGATGTCATACTGTTTTGAGTCACAGATAGTGTAAGATCCACTGTAAAATACTGGTGCCAGGACTCCAAGATAGAAGACGATAGCAATTGTTTTAGAATCACAAAAATGTACTTATGATGGCTCCCTATGAGGAAAATCGTAGAACTGTTCCAAAGACAAACAACCCACTGTTAAGAGGAATTGCCACTTCTGCACTTGGTTCATAGAAAGCTAAGCAATAGTCAACCTTGTTAATACTGTGACAGTTTATTTGACTCAATAGCAAAAACATCAAATGCACCATGTATTTCATGTTTTGGTGAATACACTAACTCATGCGTTGAACTCCAGGTTCCCCAGGATTATTGTATAATGCCCATATTCTGCTTAATTATTTGAAAACATTATAGGCTAAATCAGACGTACAATAAACCGGCGGAAAATCTCCATATGTGACACTTTTGAGGTCAGTGCCAACAAGCATACCCTTTCATACCTAACCTGGGGGATTGGCTTGCTTGCCTTACTGAGAAGAATATTGTCAGTAGCTTATGTGTTAGTAGTTGGTTCCTGGTTGCTGTTAGATTTTTATTACTATGGCTTGTATAGCCATAGCCACCATTTTGATGGTCCTTGCTAGAAATGTATCAGTGATTTGGCAGTGTGTTGGCAGGAAAAGCTAAGGCATTATGTAAAGGACAACATGGAAAGTGAATCAGCCTGATTTGAGTTCTACTGTCTTGTGCTAAAATCTCAGAATTTGCTCAATGCATAAGGTGGGTCTTCTGCAAGCAACTCTTTGTCTGTCTCACACTATCAGGCAGGCCTAATGAGTGGAAAACGTTTGGGTAGAGGGTAAAGCTGGGAGGGAGACCTGGAAGTGGTGCCAAGGCTGTGCTGTTTAAAAGGCTCATTGTGAGCCTGAAACAGCACTGCTGCGGGCACCGCCGCGAAGCCGCGAGTGCACGTTCCTGCACAGGAAGAAATGCACCATATCAGGCATTTCTTCCTGTGTAGGAACTGGGTTGCAGAAATGCAGGGGAGAACAACATGCACCCCCCCCCTGCATGCACCCCAGTGCGGTGAACGCCCAAAATATAGATTCCAAAATATAGACAGGCCGGAATATCGACTCCGAAATATAGATAGGACAGAATATCAAATCACCAAAATATAGTCAGTCAGAATATGGAAATTGGGGTAGGAAATACCGATTTCCATAATATCGAATAAAAAATATCGATTTCCATAATTTTTATTTTTTTTAGTGTTATGTATGGTAGTATATGTGTTAAAATTATGTATTATTTTTGTAATATATGTTTAATTTTTTTAAGTAATGAATGTTATATAATTGATTTTTTGCATAATTGAATTCCGTAGTGGGTTGTGGGTTTATAAGGAATAGGATGGGAAGTAATTTAATTATAGTAAATTAAATATTAATTTGTATTTGCATGCATTGATAATTAATTGATTGATAATTAATTATGAATTGGTAATTAATTTTTATTAATTGATTAATTGATGATTATGTTAGTTGTATTTTTTATTATTTTGAGTGGGTTGTGCGTTTGTAGGGGAATAGGGTGGGAATTAATTTAATTATAATAAAGTAAATATTTATTTTTAGTTATATGTATTGATAATTAATTGATAATTCATTCATTATTAATTGTTAATTAATTTTAATTAATTGGTAATTAATTTTTTTAATTGGTAATTCATTTTTATTAATTGGTCATATTTTTAATTAATTTTTTATTGGTATTGAAAATTCATTTAATTTTATTTTAATATTTCCCTACTGTTGCACTCTCAGGAGTGGGAATAGCAATTTTTACACCTATGCTATCCAACGCTTTCCCTACTGTTGCACTCTCTGGAGTGGTAATAGTAATTTTTACCCTCCCGCTATCCAACGCTTTCCCTACTGTTGCACTCACTGGAGTGGGAACAGTAATTTTTACCCCTACGCTATCCAACGCTTTCCCTACTGTTGCACTCACTGGAGTGGGAATAGTAATTTTTACCCTCCCGCTATCCAACGCTTTCCCTACTGTTGCACTCACTGGAGTGGGAATAGTAATTCTCACCCTCCCGCTATCCAACGCTTTACCTACTGTTGCACTCTTTGGCATGGGAATAATAATTTTTACCCCTATGCTATCCAACGTTTTTCCTACTGTTGCACTCACTGGAGTAGGAATAGTAATTTTTACCCCTACGCTATCCAACGCTTTCCCTACTATTGCACTCACTGAAGTGAGAATAGTAATTTTTACCCTCTCACTATCCAACAAAATCTCGACTTTTTTTACATTACATTTATTATTTTTACATTTTAACCTTTTTTACATTATTTTAAGTATGTTTTATTGTATTGTTTTTAATATTTAATTACTTTTATATTATTTTTAATACTGTATTTTAGAAGGTGGTTTACAGGACCCAATCCACCACTTATAGTGCACTCACAACGTGCAAGTCGATGCTCCCCACTGAAACATCTCTCAAGCAGATAGACAACTGTAATTAGTGTCGTATAACCAAGGACTTAGCCTTTTAGCCACAGCTTCATGTGATATCGGTGAAATAATAACCATAATAACCATAACTAAGCAGACATCACTGTTATTAGAATACAGGATGTCAACAGCAAAATATATCATTATTATTGTTATGAGAATACAGTACATAAAATCAGCAAAACAGCTCAAAGATTGTGCATGCAATACGACATTTGTCTCCACCTCCCATAACAGCTCAACTCTTCAGAATTTGAAAGTGCCAGCAGCCCCTTTCCTAGTCCATCTCACAAGCCCTCAACCAAGGCATTCGGGGCATACCTTAGTGACAATTTTCCCTCCATCATTCAGCGGGATGGGCAATACCCGTAATTCCATACCAACACCTACTCCAGGGCACTGCATCCCGATGTAGGGCAGAAAGGTCCAGGACCACCAGCAGGTCAGTACCCCTTCCTGCCTGCCCAATGATAATTGGCGTGGGGTAATGATGGAATGCCGAACAATGGCGACTGTGAATGAGGTCCATATTAGAGAATCAGAAATTGGAGGAAAATGACAGATGGGAGCAGCTCTATGAGTAGCAGGAAAGGGAGTAGACGTTCTGTGGTGGTGAACATAGACCTGGTGTATGATGCCAGGATCAGAAAGAGAAGGGTAATGCAACGATTTGACACATTTGAGGTTGGGATTCTGATGGGATGAAAGAAGGGATATCTCCTGAGGCGAAATGACTGTAAGGAGAAGTGCCCAAGGTTCAGCATTTGACGTGGACATTCCACGCATGTAGTGGACATAGGACCAAATACTACGGTTGCATTTGAAGATGCAGTGCTGGAAAATAGAAAGCATCATAGAAACTACTCAATGCAGGAAAGTCAAAGTTGAAGCACATATTGATATAGGGTATTGACAATTTTAAAGAGCTATGTAATTCACTGACATGTTCCTCTAACTGCATCATAGAAGCAAAATGTTTATTTATTCATTTCATTTCTTTAGTGCAGTGTGTTCCAGCAAAGTTGTTTTCTTGGCACTATGAGCACGGGGAACGGGGAGAGAGGAGGGAAAGATATTTAGAGGCAGATTTACAAGCCCCTTGCGCCTCATTTACCCCGCCGTTGCCTCACTTTTGTGACGCAGCGGTGGCGCAAATCCTGCTCCATGGTGCGGAGTACTTAGAACGTGACGCATCTGGGAGATGCGTCACGTTGTATAGCCCTGCGCCACATGTAGGCGTTCCTATGCAGGGGGGGCGTTCTGGCGCAGGAACGCCTCATAAAAGTGGCTGAGTGAAATCTACAAGATTTCACTCAGTCACTTTTAGGCCCATGCTGCGTCAAAACCCTGCGCCTGCCTGGAGCAGGCATAAGGATTGACGCAGCATTAACTAGATAGGGCCCCCAGAGCATTGCTGGAGCTGCGTCGCGCTTGCGACGCAATTCCAGCAATGCGTCACTTTTACGGCATAGATGCGTGGCGCATCTGTCCCGATTTTGCACCATGGTGCGCCGCATTGTAAATGCGGCGCATCATGGGTGGCGAAGCTGCGGCGCACAATTACTGGCGCATCCCTGTAAATTTGCAGGGATGCGCCAGTAATTGTAAATCTGCCCCTTAGAGTGTTCAAATTACATTCTCAAAAATGTAATTACATGTATATAGCACTTACTAACCCTGACCTGGCGCTATAGCAAAGTTGCAAAAATTACTTAAATATAACAAGATCATAGACGAGAGTGCTTGGATGATAACAGTCATTTTATTTCTAAAACATTTTATAACGAAACGGTTGAAAACCTGGTTTAAAAGAAAACAACTATAACTATATTACAAAACAATGAGGGTGGGAGGAATAGGGGAAGGGGTAGAGAGAGAGAGAGAGGAGGAGAAAGACAGGATGGTAATGGAGAGTATCCCCGTTCGTAACTGACACAACAACAGTTTAAACTGTAAATGTAATGTAAAAACGGACAAAGGAGACGGGAGGGTAAATGACAGAGGAAGAGTGGAAGCAGCGGGACAGAAGGTGCATATTACAATAGGGGGTTCTCTTTTAAAAAAATATAAACAAAAAAAATCACTTTTTTTCCAACAAAAAGAATGTTCATACTGTTTGATCTGAGTGGAGACACTTTACATCTGGAAAAAGAAGCGAAACAGAACTGTTTTCGAACTACTTGATTCGCAGAGGTTGCAATTCAAATTAGCATAGAATTTTGACATTCGCGCACACCATAAAAACACACACGCACATGTAATGAGGTAATGCCGCTGTTTTATGTGGCGGGGTGCCCAGTGCTGCTAGACTGCTCTACCAGAGAGGAAAGTCACACAAGAGGCACCGAGCACTGGCTCACCCAAGCTCGCGCAGCTGGATCAGTTGCAGGCGCGTGCATGCTGCTTCTGTGGAAGAGCCTGCGGCCAGCACGTGGCTACTACGGGCGCATGATGCCGTGAGCAATCACAAGACATAAATGGGCCAGCTCCCAGGGGAGCTGTGGACTGGGGATAGCTCAGTCAAGTGTGGCATCTCAGTCAGGTCCTGGTGAGACAACAGGAACTCGTGTTTGTTTCAAGGAGAGATTCTGTGAATAAAACTGTAGCGCTTTGAAATTTGTCTGAACACAGCCTTCTATAGTTTTCAAGTTATCGTGAGGGTTGGCTTATCTCTATACGTTTTTCGAAGTTACATTCTTTAGCATGAGGGTTCTTATCTGTAAGTTTTTCAAAGTGATATTCATTTCATTGCACAACCCATAGCTATAGTGGTGTCATCTTCACTGGGTGCATCATTACTGGGGAGGGTAGATGAAGGGCAGCAGCCGAGGGAGATTCTGCCAGGTGTCTTATGAGTTAATGGAGGGTTTGATGCAGCCAGAGTACCTGGCCAGAGGTGTAAAGCCTCATTACACCGGGGTGGCCAAGAGATGTGAAGCCTCAGTACACATAGGTGGTTGAAAGATGTAAATATTCAGTGTATATGAGTGATTGAGAGATGTTAACTGTCAGTTCTCAAGGGAGGTTGAGAGACATGAAACATCACTTTACTAGGGTGGTTGAGAGATTTGAAGTGTCAGTGCACATGGATGGCTGAGCGATTTGAAGTATCAGCGCACATGGGTGTTTGAGAGATGTAAATCTTCTGTGCACATGGGTGATTAAGAGATGTAAATCTTCAGTGAACATGGATGGTTGAGAGATGTGAAACATCAGTGCACATTTGTGGTTGAGAGATGTGACTCGTCAGTGCACGTGGGTGGTTGAGAGGTATAAATCTTCAGTACACATGGGTAGTTGAGAGATGTGAAGTATCAGCACACATTTGTGGTTGAGAGATGTGAAGTACTAGTGCACATGAGTGCTTCAGAAATGTAAATCTTCAGTGCGCATGTGTGGTTGAGATATGTGAAGCGTCAGTACACGAGGGATCAATCAATCAATCAATCAATCAATCAATCATATCATTTGTAAAGCGCACTACTCACCCATGAGGGTCACAAGGCAATGGGGTGGGGAAACGCCAGGTCTTGAGGAGTTTTCTGAAGGTCAGCAGGTCTTGGGTCTGCCGTAGGTGGATAGGGAGGGTGTTCCAGATCTTTGCGGCGAGGTGGAAGAACGATCTGACGCTGGAAGTCGCTCTTCGGAAGCGGGGGACTGTGGCGAGGGTAAGGTCGGCGGAGCGGAGCTGGCGGGTGGGGGTGTAGAAGCTGAGTCATCTGTTGAGGTTATGTTGGTCCAGTGTTGTGGAGTGCCTTGTGTGCGTGGGTGAGGAGCTTGAAGGTTATCCTCTTGTTCACCGGGAGATAGTACAGGTCTCTCAGGTGGGTTGTGATGCGGCTGCGGCAAGGGATGTTGAGGATCAGGTGTGCAGAGGCGTTCTGGATGCGTTGGAGCCGTCTCAGGAGTTTGGCCGAGGCTCCTGCATAGAGGGAGTTTCTGTAGTCCAACCTGCTGCCGACGAGGGCCTGGATGACCATCTTCTCGTTTCAGTGGGGAAGCATGGGGAAGGAGGAGACGGCGTTGACCTGTTTAGTCATGGAGAGGGTGAAGTCGAGGATTACCCCAGGTTGTGTGCTTGGTTGGTGGGTGTTGGAGCAGTTCCAAGTGCGGTCGGCCGCCAGGAGTCGTCCCAGGCCGAAGGGGTGGATCCGAGGATGAGGACCTCCGTCTTGTCCGAGTTCAGCTTCAGTTGGTTGTCCCTCATCCATTCAGCAACAGCCTTCATTACTTCGTGTAGGTTGGTTTTGGCAGTCCTTAGTGAGGGAGAGGATCAGCTGGGTGTCATCGGCGTAGGAGATGATGTTGAGGTCATGCCGATGGGCGACATGGGAGAGCGGTGCCATGTAGATGGTAAATAGAGTTGGGCTGAGGGATGAGCCCTGGGGTACGCCGCAGATGATCTTGGTGGCTTCAGAGCGGAAGGGGGGAAGGCGGACGCTCTGTGTTCTGTCAGAGAGGAAGGAGGTGGTCCAGTCCAGGGCCTTCTCTTGGATCCCGGAGTTGTGGAGGTGTGTTCGTAGTGTGTGGTGGCAGACCGTGTCGAAGGTGGCTGACAGGTCCAGGAAGATGAGGGCCGCCGTTCCTCCGTTGTCCAGCAGGGACTTGATGTCATACGTGGCGGCGATGAGGGCAGTCTCGTTGCTGTGGTTGCTGCGGAACCCGGATTGGGAATGGTCCAGGATGTTGTTCTCCTCGAGATAGCGGGTCAGTTGTTCGTTGGCGGTCTGCTCAATGACCTTTGCCGGGAACGGGAGCAGGGAGATGGGCCGTTAGTTCTTGAGGTCCTTTGGGTCCATCTTGGGTTTCTTGAGTAAGGCGTTGATCTCGGCGTGCTTCCAGCTCTCCCGGAAGCTTGCTGTCTCGAAGGAGGTGTTGATGACTTTCCGGAGATGGAGTGCGATGGATGTGCTGGCTTTGTTGAAGATGTGGTGTGGGCATGGGTCTGACGGAGATCCGGAGTGGATGGTGTTCATGATCTTGATGGTGTCGTCGTAGTTGATGTTGGTCCAGGAGAGCAGGTGGTTGGTGCGGATGGTGGGCGTGGGGGCCAAGTTCTCAGTGTTTATCGGGCGGTCATGGTGTTGAAGCTGTCGTGGATGTCTGCGATCTTGCGGTGGAAGAAGGTGGCCAGTGAGTCGCAAAGGTCTTGCAAGGGTGGGACGTCGTTAGTGTTGGAGCTGGGGTTGGAGAGTTCCTTCACGATGTTGAAGAGCTCTTTGCTGTTGTGCGCGTTGTTGTCTAGGCGGTCTTTGAAGGAGGTCCTTTTGGCGGATCTAATGAGGAGAGTGTGTCTGCGGGTGGCGTTCTTGTGGGCTGCGTGTCTGTCCGGTGTTCGTTCACGGAGCCAGATCTTCTCCAGCTTTCGGCAGGTTTGCTTGGAGTCCCGGAGGTCTTCAAAGAACCAGCTGGCTTTCTTGTTGGTGTGACTGTTGAAGGGTTTCTTGATCGGGGCGAGGGTTTTGGCGCAGTCGTTGATTTACTGTCTGAGGTTGCGGGCGGTGGTGTTGGGGTCAGTGGGGCTCTTCAGTGCACATGGGTGGTTGAGAGATGTGAAGAATCAGAGCAAATTGTGGTTGAGAGATGTGAAGCATCAGTGCAAATGGGTGGTTGAGAGATGTAAATCTTCAGTGCACATGGGTGGTTGAGAGATGTGAAGTATCAGCGCACATTTGTGGTAGAGAGATGTGAAGTACCAGTGCACATGAGTGGTTCAGAAATGTAAATCTTCAGTGCACATGTGTGGTTGAGAGATGTGAAGCGTCAGTAGACGAGGGTGGTTGAGAGATGTAAATCTTCAGTGCACATGGGTGGTTGAGAGATGTGAAGCATCAGCGCAAATTTGTGGTTGAGAAATGTGAAGCAACAGTGCACACAGGTGGTTTAGAGTTTTAAGTGGCAGTGCACGAGGGTGGTAGAGAGATGTGAAGCATCAGTGCACAATGGTGGTTAAAGCATACTGAAGAGAATGAACAGATTGAGTGCAAAAGACAGTAGTGGTAGGTGAGAGTAGATTTAAGAGAGAGGAGGAGGTTGGTATAGGCGTAATTTAGAGATAAAGAGGATGAGGAACGTTTTTCAGAGGGGCATTTTTTTCTGAGAAGATACTGGTGAGCATGTGAATGAGGAGGGCTGGGGAGAGGAAGGTGATTGGAAAAGGAGAAATAGACTGAAACAAGGGAGTGCAGAATACAGGAGGAGTGTGTCATAGAGGGGAGTTGTAGGCAAAGTAGGAAGGAGACAATGTTGGAGTGGATGAGAAGGGTATGATGATACAAAATGACCAGATGGGAGAGTAAGGTTTTGGAAACAACCCACTGGACGATACAGTTTCCTAAAACCACCAGATAACTTTAAGAATGAATAAACAAATGAATTGTCAGGGTAAACCACTTAACTTGCTAAATTAACCTGTGCTTAACCCTCTGGTAGCTTGGTACAAAAGCAGTTAAGCTTAACTTAAAAAGAATATGTGAAGTATTTATACAGCGCACAAACAGTAATAAAGTAACAACACAGCACAATTAAAGTCAGAAACCAATCTAGAAAAAAAAGTAAATTTTAATAAATAAAAATATACCAGAACAACAAAAATCAAATCATTGAATCTTATGTCAGTGAATCCTGTGCTTTGTGCAGGACAGGCACAGGACCGAGTTCAGCCTGCTGGGAGTTGTACCTTTTGTCCTAGAGAGCCTTTGCAGGGCTATGCTCCACTCAGCATCCCCGACAACAAGCACCACCACCCGAGGCATACAAACAGTAGAACCATGTACCCATCTCTAGCAGCAGCCCCCTTCAGCCTTTCTCCCAACAGGGCGGCTCAACGCCGGTCAAACCCCCCCTTATTGTACTTAAGCCTGGTATGTAAATGTCACTCGTCCATGAGGTCATCAGCAGTCCCCGGCGTGACATGCGGCAGTGCCCGGCCATCCACATCAGAGCCCTCAGTCGCTAGGCCCTCCGACCCTTGCTGGGAGCCCGATCCCACCACATGATCCACGTCCGCCATTCTGGAAATGGCGGAAACCGCCTGGAGAGCCGCCCGGCGATCCATCTCCGTCTGTGACTGTGATGGCGTTCTAGTGGAAGCCACGCGACCCCTGTGCCGTCGCCTCCGTAGCGGTTTCGGGCTGGTCTCAGCTGGCTTTTTAACTACCTTCTCCGTCGCTTCTTCCCCGTCCCTGCCAGCTTTATAAGTTTCCAGCCAACCCCAAACATCCTCGGGAGAGTCAAAAAAGTGTGTTTTATCATCCACCAAAAGTTTCAGTCGTGCAGGGAAAAGGAGAGAGTACCGTATGCCCTCCTCGCGAAGAGCCGTCTTAACCGACAAGAAGGTGGAGCGGCTGCACTGGACGTCATAGGAATAGTCAGGATAAATGGATACTGATGCATTATCCACCCGGTAAGGGCCAAGTGCTCGCGCTTTTTGTAAGATAAGATCCCAATCTCTAAAATGCAGCAGCCGTGCCACCACAGGTCGGGGAGGACGGCCCGCCGCCAGTGGACGACCAGGCACCCGATGGGCGCGCTCCAGTGTATAAAATTGTGACAGCCCCTTGGGGACCACCACTTCACGCAGCCATGTCTCCAGGTAGGCAACCATGTAATTTCCCTCAATTCTTTTGGGCAGGCCCACTACCCGAACGTTGTTCCGCCTATTGCGGCCTTCAGCATCCTCTGCCCTCTTCTCTAGTTGCTGTACCCTGCGTAGCAGATCCCTCATCGCCGCGTCAGTCGCTCTGCGGGCAGGTTCCAGCACCTCCAAAGTCATTTCCGTGGCCTTAACCCTGTCAGACAACTTGCCGTGATCCGCCCTCAGCAGGCCCAAGCTCGCAGACACCTGCGTGATGTCTTGATGCAACGCCTCTCGCGTGATCGTGATGGCCTGCAGGATCTGTTCTAGTTGTCGCTGTTGGAGCCCCAGGGTCTGTGCGCCAGTGGACTCCGAATCCAGGCCCGTCGAGGTATCTTCCACAGGATCAGGAGGTGGCCCTCCCTTCGTTGACCTCGGCTTCCCCAGGGTCCCTACGCCTCCCAAGACCGGCCGTCCGGCGGTCACACAACGTGCACCCAGTGCCGGGGACAACAGGAGTGTAAGGTCAGCTATCAACCCCACCCGAGGTCAGGGCCACCAGCCCGCGGCAGCCATCCCGCCACCAGGCCCCCGAGCGATTCAGGAGCAGTGCGCAGTGCCTGAGCCTTCGTCACCTCCGATGGTGCCTCCTTCCCTGGGGTATGAAGCTGCCGCGGGGGGAACCGCCAGTCCCAGCGCAGGCCCGGAGAGGTGTCACCAACCCTGCAGCCGGCCCGAGTCCAAGCCGCTCCGCCTCGTCAGCTCTCTCCCATTCAGCCCCGGCCGGGCCGTACACCAGGCCGACGCCACCCAACACCAGGCAACAGGGCTATCACTCCCGCCGGAGCTCCCCTCACAGGGCAACACAGGGCCCCATTTGCAGCAGAAGTCGGGTCCAGGCCCCTCCGCAGCAGATCTCCGCTGTCCGCCACCCGGCTCTCCGTCAGATCGCCAATCAGCCCGGGCTCAAGTAGCGGGTAAGTCCGTAGCCCGTAATAAGCCCCTCGGACAGTTCTGGGCCACATACGCCGCAGCAAGATCTGGCACGGCATCGGGCGCGGGGGGCCCCCAGCTGGAGATCTCGACTCAACCTCAGGAGCCAGCCGGTGCCGGCAGCAGGGAACGTCCTCCCCGGTGTCACGGCGTCGCATCCGAGGGCCCCACGGTCATCTGGGGTCTCCAACAATGCAGGCGACCTCCGTAAGGAAGGACGGCAGCTTGCCGTCCGTCTGCCGCGGCAATCCGCCGCGGTAAAGAAAGTTCGATCCGGCCACAAAATGGCCGCCTCGTTTCCGAGCCGGCCTCCTATGTACGAGAGGCCGGGGATGAGGTGCTGGTGATAGGCCGCACCAAGATGGCTGAGCGGCTGACACCGGGTCCGCAGGGATCGTGCTCCGGCCGCAGCGGCGGGCCGTGCCAGCCCCCCCCCCGGTCAGCGTCGCCACAGTGCAAGGGGCCCCTCCAGGTCCCGGGCGCCACCCCCTAGGCAGTGTTTCAGGATAATCCGGCGAGGCAGGCACAGAGCTCCGAGCACAAGCAGCCATGCCCGTCGGTGGTCAAGCCACGCCCCCCCACAACTTATTAAATATAATACAATAACCCAGAGTTAGTCATTGGGAGAGATAGACCTTACAACAGTGAAAAACGACTTTAGGGGATTTTCACTGCCAGGACATGTAAAACTAAAGTACACATGTTCTACGTTTTCTTTATATAAGGCATAGTGTCCTAAGAGCCTTCGGGACATACGTTAGGGGGGACATAAGTATTAAAAAGGAAATTTTAGGCCTGGGAAAGGTTTATTTTGAAAACTAGAAATGCCAGTTTAAAAATGAACTACTTCTGCAGTGGCAGGCCTGAGACATGTTTTTAAAGTGCTGCTGTTATAGGTGGTACAAGTGCTGCATGCCCACTAGTAATATTTAATACATAGGCCCTGGGCATGTGGAGTACCATTTACTAGGGACTTACAAGTACATTAAATGTGACATTTAGGCTAATATTACCGTGTTTAAAGGAGGGAGCACAAGCACTTTAGCAGTGGTTAGCAGTGGTAAATTGCACAGAGCCTTGAAGTCAAAAGAAACAAATTCAGCAAACATGAGGGGTGAAGGTACAAAGTTTGGGGGAATACCAAGAATGTCAGGTCTAGCATGTGCCCTCCCCAGTGAAAGCAGCGAGAACTACACACTCTCATGGTAGTTCTCATCGCCGAGGTGGAAAATTGGTTAGACCATCAGCATTGTCGTGGTCAATCCCATGGTTATGTTCCACTGTAGTCAATTCCCTGTAGGGAGGTGGACCACCTTATCAGTTTGGGATTTTCACCCCTCTTCTGCATTAACCTATGTGCGGTTTGTGGTCTGTTTGAACTCAGAAGTGAGTCCCGAATCAATCAATCATTCAATCAATGAGGATTTGTATAGAGCAGGTGCTTCACCCTTGAGGCTCTCGAGGTAGTGTTGGGTCCTGCTGCGAAATTTCCATTGCCCATTCCTATTGATTGAACATCCAGGTCTTGAGGTCATTTCTGAACTGTTGGAGTGATAAGTATGTTCTCAACTTCTTCAGTGCCCAGACCACTGCAAAAGCCTTGCTTTCTATAGCACTTCACTTCTGTTCTCTGGGAAGTAGCCTCCTCCGGATGAAGGCTATACGTTTGTCCAAGGCCTCATCGTTCATCTGTGAGAGAGTGACACCAATGCCATGCTCAAATGCATCAGTTTGCAGAACAAATTCTTAGAAGAAGTCAGGTGCCTTGAGCACTGGT
Organism: Lissotriton helveticus; assembly: GCF_964261635.1. Lineage (NCBI taxonomy): Eukaryota > Metazoa > Chordata > Amphibia > Caudata > Salamandridae > Lissotriton > Lissotriton helveticus. The sequence continues at coordinate 293,198,236 of NC_136059.1, read as the reverse complement.
GTTGTGAACATTGACTTCTTCCTGGTGTCAAAAGCATTCTGGCACACCTCTGTCCGGATCACCTTCTTGGGCTGCTTCTTGGAAGATAGCTCTGTCAAGGGAGCAACTATGCTGCCATATCCCTTGACACATCTCCTGTTGTAACCGCTGAGGCACAAGAAGGCTCCCCCCTCAGTCTGTATCTGAGGGGCGTCTCCAAGCCAGGATGGTCTGAATCTGGCATGAATGTGCTGCACCTAGCTCCCATATATATTCACAACAACAAGGGACCCCAATTCAGTCAGCAGGGGACCTCGGGGAACATACTTTTTAGAACAACAGTGGTCCCATGCATTCAGGAATAAATGGCGGTCACATACCAGGGAACAGACTGAAACACCGACTAACCCGGCAATACCCTGGCACCGCCGGAATACGTTATTGTAACGCGGTTAATTGCGCCTGATTCTGGGCTACTGTACCGATTACAGGCTACTCTTCCCTGCCGGTAACATACCAGTGCATTGTCCTGGCAATTAGAGGCTAAATAACGTTAAGGCATTATTGAATGTCCTGATGATGGTCCCCATGATTAAATAAGGGGACCGAAACGCCGTCGACCTGTCTAGCGCCCTATACAAAACTTGATTTCTATGTAATGTAATGGTGCTTTATTGACACTTCTGTGCAACTGGATTTTAAACAGAAAACGTTTGTTTGCCTTAAAAAGCCCTTCTATGTTCCTAAGTCTACCTTCTGTATTTGATCTGTGAGTGTTGGGCACAGGCTTGTGTACCACACTGGTGAATTGTGGAAGGTATTCTCTCTGTATGGATCAATTGTTTATCGAGTAAACTTAAAAGACCTCTGTCCGGCTGGACATGTCGCTCCAAATATAGATTTGATTCTGTCTATATTTATTGCTTCATTTATTCCTGAATGCATGGGACCACTGTTGTTCTAAAAAGCACCTAGCTCCCATGGCCTCCGAGTCTGGATTTCACAGCAACCACAGCACCGAGACTACCCTCTCACTGACAACATCTGCATGCTACTCTACCAGGGACATACCGCAGCCCTTATCCTTCTTGATTTCTCTGCAGCCTTCGACACCGTTTCACATTGCACTCTCGCAACCAGACTGCATGACGCTGGCATACATGGAGCCTCCCTCGACTGGATCCTATCCTTCCTCTCCGGCAGAACCCAGAGGAACCCGACTCCCTTCCTTCGTCTCCAAACCCATGGAAACCAACTACAGAGTACCCCAGGGATTATCACTCAGCCCCACGCTCTTCAACATCTACATGGCCCCCCTCTCCGCCATCATCAGACAGCATGGGCTCAGCATCGTATGCTACGCCGACGACACTCATCTAATCCTCTCGCTCACAAGGAATCCCAAAGACACCAGACTCTGTTTCCAGGACGGTATGAAGAACGTGGCAGCCTGGATGAAGGACAGCTGCCTAAAGCTAAACTCAGAGAAGACCAAGGTCCGCATCCAAGGTCTCAGCACCTCCGCCTGGGACCACCTGGTGGCCCTCCGCCCTCGGGAGCCCACCCACCGCTACAGACCACGCTCGGAACCTCGGCATCATCCTTGACTCCTCCCTCTTTATGAACTGCCAGATCAACGCTGTCACCTCCACTAGTTTCAACTACCTTCGCATCCTCTGTAAGACTTTCAAGTGGATCGCCCCTGACTGCAGAAGGACCATCACCCACTCACTTATTACCAGCAGACTGGACTACGGCAACAACCTCTATGCCGGAATCAACAAAACTCTTCTGCACAGACTCCAGACCATTCAGAACGCCACAGCCAGACTTTTCCTCGAGACACCGCTCCATGAGCTCATGACCCAACACCTACGAGGCCTCCACTGGCTCCCCGTCGAGAAGAGGGTCACCTTCAACCTCCTCACCCACCTCTACAAATCCCTCCACAACATCGGACCCAAATACCGAACAAGAGAGTATCCTTCCACGTACCCAAGAGTAACCTCCGCTCCGCCGACCTTGCCCTAGCAGAGGTCCTCCGCATCGGCAGAAACAGAACGGGCGGGAAAACTTTCTCCTACACCACAGCTAAAACCTGGAACGAGCTCCCTGTAAACATCAGATGCTCCCCGACCCTGCACACGTTCAGGAAGGACCTCAAGACCTGGCTCTTCAACTGATCCGGAGTCGCACCCCCCATCCCAAGTGCCTTGAGACCCTCACTGGTGAGTAGCACGCTATACAAACCCCTGATTGATTGATTAATTGACCCTCTGCCCATTGATAGTGACCCACTGCCTATACTTTGTTGTCTTGTTAGGCATATGACATTTCAGTGCTATCTCGTTGTCACTCAGGGACAATAGGGTAATATCCACACTATTCCACATGGTAATGGGGCAACCTCTTCCCCGAGCACTACACTTGCCATCACCAGGGTTTGCCCACCACGGGGGGTGGCGATGCCTTTTCAGGCAGTTGGGGTTGCCCTTTCAGTGCCCATACTTGGGTGCAAAATGTCCCAAAGTTTTCTTCCCATAGAACCCTTCCTTATTAAGGATTGGGATGAAAATCCTTCTCCTAGAAAGTCTTTGGAGGCCTTTTGAGAAACTTAGATGTTTTATCCTTGTATACCCGCTTTCTTCTGGTGGGGATCCTGTCCACATCTTTGGTGATTCCCCCTCAGGTATTTTTGGACACTCTGGTGCTGCTCCAGAGGTCTGCCTCCTTTGCAAGCTCTCTGGTGAAGTGAGCTTGCTCTCAATCAGGTGTTGGTGCAGCTCTGTAAAGCAAGTATGGGGCATGTACTTTTTCGAAAGCTTTTGAAAACATGGCTTTTCGCTAACTAATTTCAGGCTAGGCTAGGGGAGCTTTCATTCAGCGCCAGGACACCGTTTGGTAACAGTGCGCTTTATAAATGTCATAAATAAAATAAATAAAATCAGATCATGCAGCCCATCAAATCACTCATTTTACTGCCCTTCGCCTAAGCATTTAGAGCCTTACTGGAGTAATCTATGACATCCACCCAAGACTGGCTGAACAGTTTGTGACTGTCCCTGAACCTTCACATGTATTTCCCTGGGGCAAGACCACATTTAGTCACTAGAATTCCTTTCATTGCAACATACCTCATGTAGACATCTACCTCTAATGTCAGCAGTTCATCCCTCCTCACCACAGGCATGTGTTTCCAAAGAATAGCCCCGCACCCCAATCTTCATCTGTGACCCTATGCCTTCTCAAGGCATCAAGGCAATTTCATAGGCTGATAACCATTTGTCAAGGCCACCCCCCACCTCATAGCTAGGCACCAGGTCTTTAGGAGTGTGGACTTTCCTTTCTCCAATGTACACTGTTTGTCACTGCCATCATTACTGCTGGACTCTGTGATCTGCTTGGCTTTTAGGCTCAGCTTCTTCTAAATCATCTCATTAGCCAGCAATAGTTACTTTTCTGCCAAGACCTTCTTTGCCTCAGCCATTCTCTCCTGTAAGACCCTTTTGGCAGCTGCCCCTCCCTGGCAGCCTCTGCCTTTTTCTTTTCGAAGGTCCTTTTTGCAGCCGCCCCACCACTGGCTGCCTCCAATATGGGCTTGTCCATCGGCAGCCTGAACTTCCTTTCCACCTTCCTGTCCTCCAGTTCCTCCAGGGCGATGTTGCAGGAGGGCACACTGCTGCCAGCTCTAGATATAGCAGAGAACCTCACTCTTGTGGGCCCTCCTCTTGAGCCATGGTCTGGAGGTTTTCTTCCTCCTCTTCTATGTCTTCCTCCTCCTGCTCCTCATTATCTTCATCCTCCTTTTGTAGTGTATGTAGCAGTTGTTCGGCCTCCTCCTAGGCCCTGAGGGCTTTCTGGAGCTCCTGTCGTTTATAGCTCCTTGTTACTAGTTAATATGCACAGAGTCCTAAAGCTGACAAAAACAAATTTAACAAACAAGGGGGTGAGTGGGGGGGGGGTGAAAGGCCAACCGTTCAAGGAACCACACCACACAAAAGATGTCACATCTATTATGTATTTATATCCAGTAGCTCATTTTAAAACAGTTCCTACCCCCAACTGGGAGCCAGTGTTAATCCCTCCTGACTTGAAAAAATTGAACTCTCCTGCCCAAGCCTGACATTAACCTACTTCTGCATTCTGAGCACGCTCATGGCAGTCTAATTGCTACACTGAAATTCCTGCATGTAGGTAGTTAGTCATTCAGAGTTTTGATGTAATAATATTGCATAGGCAATTTCACACCCACAATTTCCAACACTTTGTGGATTGGTAATTACGTAGTGCAAAATTATCCTACTACTATCTGCTATTTTGGATTTTCACATTTCTTGGGAAATATTCTGCCAGGTTGTACCTACTGAACATATACTCAGAAAATCCATAGAGTGCGGTAATATGGCTTGCTGAATTACCCCACAAAGCAGCCTCCCACATCCAGATGAACCTGAATAATAACATCAATATAATATAGTTGAATAATAAGTAACACCTATGGGAGTCATTGTACTTAGAAGTGTTCACCAATACCTATATTAGATTCCATATATTATGCAGGAGTTCGACTTCTTATTTACTTGCCTAACCTGAGGAGCAGCTGCAGCATATATTTGAGAAAGTTCTGCTGTCTTTTATCCTACACACAGTTTTATCCCTTTTATTTGGATAAAAAGTTGCCATTTCCGAAATCTGGAGAAAACTTATAACTTTCATGTATTTCTTCAACTCTTAGTCAGTTTGTGAAATCAGGTTGTATGGTATGGGTGACGTTATTCAGGTCTATTCCTATATCTCTTATCTGTCACACCTGCACTTAAACTATCGAAAACACAATAGACAAAGAGTATTACTGACTGTCAGAGCCCTCTTCAATAGGTCTGGCTTCAGACAGTTTTTGTTGTTCGGTGCTGATTACAAAGATCACAGAGAGCCCTCTTCACTAGTCTTGGCTACATACAGCTTTTGCTGTTTGGAAGAATTCGTCATGAAATCATCAAAAGGAAGTACATCAATAGAGAGGTCTTTGTGTCATACCTTTTTAGCCTTTGGTTGCCTAGTGTTTTCCTCGATGACCTCTTCACCAAGACTGAGGAATTTGTGACTGGGTACATTTTGTGATTTGTGTTCCTACTAGGTATTTGTTTGATGGGGGGGTCAAGTTGTGCTTTCTTTAGACTGCAGATGCAATATGAGGTGAGGCATTTAATTGAGAGCTACTGTGCGCTCTTTGATGTATTTACAGTGCTGGGAGAACAACATTTTAGTTTCTGATTTATATTGATTTTGTTTAAGAAGTGCTGTTTGAATGCCTTAGCCTTCCATGAGGATGCAGCGTTATACAGAATGTGTCCATGCACCTTCATTTGACTTACGCTGCTGTCATGATAATATTTTGTTAGAGCTACATTTATTTTTGTCCCCAAAGTATAAACATGGGTTTATTAGGATTTTTCAAAAGTGCACCAAACTACTGAACAAAAAGGGTAGGGAGCACACTGCCTCACATCCCAGCACCCAGTTTGTTCAGATGCATTATGGTAAATGTGGTACATGATAACAATTACTTCAATTCAATTAATCAAATATGTGTTTAAAGGGCCGGACTGGCTACCCGGCAGTTTGGAATGCTGCTGAGCTGGGGGCTAATTTCGTTGATGGGGACCTGCGTGTACTAAACGAAATTCGTTTTGTTTTCATTATTTCGAAGTACACGCAGGTCTCCATGTACAAAACCAGCCCCCACTGCAGTAAAATCTTCCAGCAGCTCGGCAGCATTCCAAAGTGCCCGGTAGCCAGTCCGGCCCTGTGTGTTTATTTAGAACAATGGCCTTTAAACAATACAGCATTAAAATATGGTAACAGATACATATATAATAGTAATTTCCATCTAGTAAAACCATAAATAAATTGTTCAGATACAACCTATATTTTGATAAAATCGGTATACAATTCTTAAAAATATATCATACCTCTACTTCTTTTCAATAAAGACTGCATTAAATGCTCTCATAAATCTACCAATAGCACATGCTATATCTAAGAAACGCATCTCAGTTAAAAATTCTGTGGTATGCCCTCGAGTCATAATTCCATATTTCAAGAATATTGGGCGAAACCATTGTCTCTGCTGTTGTCTGAGTTTTAAGTAGGGGTGGGTAGAATTTGCGTAATCGTAAAAAATGTCCGCGAACACACAGAAATTCCTCAAACACGGGGAATTGCTTGTTCGCGATGCTTTTCAACTGTTCGCAATTGCTGTTTGCATGCTCGGGGGTAAATATCTCGCGAACATGCATTTTGAGAACACGAACAAGCAAAACATTTTGCGAAGTTGCGGAACAAAGAGTTTTGGGCAATTTCACGTTTTCCGCGGAACGCGAAATTACCCAAATTCCGCGAACGGAACGGAATTTACCGCCCAGGCCTAGTTTTAAGCAATCCAACAAAATATGCAACATATCACAATTGGTGTTCAATCCAGACACAATTCGCTCCTATGCCAATCATTTTAGCTTACTTATCTTACAGCGGTTGAGACCAATTCTTACTCTCAGCACTTTGTTTCTTAACAGACTTGGTAAACTGTCCACGTATGGGTAACTCACTTAATAGCGCCATGCATTAAACATAAAATCCACAGATTTTTTCTCTCTTAGATATTGGTAGTCATTTTCATAGGACAATTCTTTGCCTTACGCTTTTAGCTCACTCTTGGGAATATCAATATATAAGGATTGCGGAAGCTGGTGAACTTTCATAGCCGTGCAGACGGTGGCCAGTTTAGGTCCAACCCTTTTTGCTCATTTTAATTCAATGTGCACAATTTAATTCTTGCACAAATGGGAAATTTTTTGTCCATCTTCCCCATTCAGTTTCCCCCAGCATCTTATTAGGGCTTTTGCAGCCAACATATTCCGTGAGATCATGTCAGATCATGTCAGTTTCCAATCTTATTGCTTGGATCATAGAAGAACTGGGGAGTGATAGTAAATACTTCAAACATTTTACCTCCTCAGCATCCCACCTGTGTTTTCCGCTAATACATAGCAATTCAGCTCCATATAGGAGTTGCGGGGGGATTATTGCTTCATAGGCTTTTAGCACCGGTCTGCATGACATATTTCCCAAGGACTTATTCAACTTTTTCAGCCCGCTCACCGAGGCAATAGCCCTAGTCTTTAGGGACTCCAGGTAGATATTCCATTTCAGAGATGGCTCAAACCAAATTCCAAGATACTTGTATTCAGTGCCAGTTAAATTTGCTTTTCGTTTTCCCAAAGCAAAGCAGTCGAGTTTTGTCTGTATTCACCACTAATTCTTTCCAACTACAATAATTCTCAAATTTCTCTAATTTCCTTTGTAGACCTATTTCGGTCTAATCTAAAATCATAAGATCATCTGAATACAGGAGGCATGCCACGTGTTTGCCATTCATCTTAGGGCTATATCCATTTGCGGCGGCTAGAGTCTCTGGCAGATCAGCAACAAATAGAGAGTAGAGTATAAGGACTAAAACACATCCCTGTCTCAACTCATTGTTTACTTGTATTTTATGAATTAGGGCCCAAATAGTATCCAAAATAACCCGGGCACAATTCCTCCTGTGCAGCTCTTGAATTAGCTTTAAGAGGTCTTTAGGGATATCTAAATTTCTCAATACCCTCCATAGGCGGGTTCTAAAAGCAAGATCATAGGCTGCACGGAAGTCTACAAAGCAACAGGAATAGGCTCCCCACTGCTCCATAGACTTACATGCAATGGACCAGAGTGCAAAACAGTGGTCAACTGTCGAGTGCCGTTCCTTAAATCCCTCCTGTTCCGGTGGTTCTATACCATTTACATCGGCCCAATTATTTAACATTCCCAGGATTATTTTAGCAAATACCTATTCGGCCATGTCCAGCAGGTGGATCAAACTATAGTTTTTTTGGGCTTTTTATCTCTCCCTATTTATGGGTCGGTCTGATAATTGCCCCTCTCCAGCTTTCTGGGATAATCCCTGTACTCTGGTGCAGCCAGTGCCTGCATCTCTAAACACGTGTTTCATGATAATTGTCAGTAGAAAGTAACACTTCATTTTAAGGGTGTTGGCCATGCTGCTCACACTCTTCTCGAGTCTCCGTATCTCTCACTGAGTGCACAAAACTACTGGCCTGGACTGTGTATGTTCCACAGTGTTAGAAATGGCCCTTTTTGCAGGATTATCCCCAAACTTTTTGGTTCTTCCTCCTATTTTTCCCTGACCTGTGTTTGTTGGCTATAGGACTCTGGGCACTTTACCACTGCAGATCAGTGCTAAAGTGCATATGCTCACTGTGTAAATTGTTATTGTGATTGGGTCTCCCTGATTGGCATATTTGTTTTACCACTAGGTCCCTAGTAAAGTGCACTTAGTGTGCCAGGGCTGGTAAATCAAATGCTACTAGTGAGCTTGCAGCACTGATTGTGCCACCCACATGGGTAGCCGTGAAAAGATGTCTCAGGCCTGCCACCACGGTGCATGTGCACAGTTTGTTAACTGCCATGCAGACTTGGCAAGTGCAACCACTTGCCAGGCCCTACCCTTCCCTTTTCTTACATATAGCGCACCCCTATGGTAGGCCCAAGGTACCCCCCTGGGCAGAGTGCAGTGTATGTGAAAGGTAGGATATGTACTGGTGTGTGTAACATGTCCTCATAGTGAAATACTGCCAATTTCATTTTACACTACTGAAAGGGTATCTTGTCCATGGGACAGACTGGGGAATGTTTTGTAACATTTAACAAGCATATCTTCCCATAGGGATAAGACAGAAAAATGGAGTTTAGTACCCTTGAATTCAGAATTTAATAACACATCTTTTAGTAAAGATGTTTTTTAAATTATGTGTTTGAAAATAGCACTTTTAGAAAGTGGCTATTTTCTTGTTCAACCTTCCTGTTTACCTCTGCCTGTTTGTGGATTGACTGCCTGGCTTTGGAGTGACTGGGGCTGGGGAGGTGCAGTGGCTCCAGGAGACTGGATGAGTCAGCACTAGTCTCAATAGGCCTGATATGCATTTGGAGTGGTGGGAGGAGTAGCACCTGTACCTGAATAGGGCTATGCCTGCCTTCCACAATGCTGGCTCCACCCCCCTGTGGTGTGCCTGGGACCAAGGCCCACACTGACAAAGGATGTTGTTGTGCACTGGCAGAGTGCCACCAGAACTGGATTGAACTGGGCTCAGAGCCCTTTGCTCAAAGAGAACAAATACATTTTGGGGTATAAGTATTAGACCTAAAACCCTGAACTTTAGATCATTCCTGGAACTCAAGAGGAACCTTTGCCAAGGAGAAGATCAGGAGACTGAGGAGACTGAGGAGAAGTATTGCCCTTGCTGTGTGTCTGGGGTTGGCCTGCAGTTGCTTTTTATGCCATGGAAAGGAGAAGGACTTTGCTGTGTGCTGTGTCCCCTGCATGAAGGAGATCTCCAATGGTCTGAAGTGAGCTGGTCTCTTGTTCAGAAGTCTCAGGGACACAAATACTTCATCCCCAGCTCCCCTGAACTCTGCGGTTGTGAGTTCTGGCCTGCCTTGAGGTGCCTATGCCAGTTTTGGGCCTCTGGAGGTTGTTGCTGCTGTTTGGGAGCTGGAAGAGAGAAGAAACCCCCAAAAATACAGAAACCAATGCATCACTCTTCTTGCGGCTGTTTTTCCGACGCATCTTAGCGGTGCAAGAAGAATTCCCAGACATCGCCGCGCTGCTGCGAGAACCGTTGCAGCGCCGGTCATCGCTGCAAGAATCGACGCATCAAGGAACCATGGCAGAAGAGGACCGACACACCGCTGTGCAACGCCGCCGCATCAATCGCCACTGCATCCCGAAGATCCATGCATCGTATCTGTGCAACACACTTTTCTGACGCATCACCTGCGCACCAGAACCAGCACGAAGAATCGGCGCATCACTCCCCATATAGACCGGAATCGACTCAACCCTTCCTCTGCGTGCAGTGGGACTGTAGCATCGCCTCCTCAAGGATTCAGGAGTGTTGCATCTCTTTGTGTTCTGATGCTGCAGCTGTTTTGGCTTTTGGAACTTTGACGCATTTACAGGTACTTTGGTGAAAAGTCATGCATCCATAGTTTTCTATGGTACAAGTTCTTGAAACATTTTTAAAGTCATATTTTTAACTGTGTGTATGTGGTATATAAATAAATAATACCGGATCTATTTTTGAATGTATGAATGAATAACAGATAGCTCAATAAAATAAGAGTCAAGATTCGAGGTAGTAGGAGTTTCTGCAGGTTTATTACAGCATAAGGACAGGATCAGGACAACCTGCATAGAACGGGGGTAACAGGGCCCAGCAGGACAACTGGGGCCCAGCAGCTGCCGGGGCTTGATCTGGGATGAGCGCGCTAACTTTTAATAACAATACATCGACTTATATACATAGCGCAAACACATAGCATTACATTGCAGTAGGCGTAGCAGTGGGTGGAGCAGAAGGCGTGACGCGTAGCAGTCGCGAAAGATAACAGTAGAAAGAGGTGTAACTGGGAGTATACTTAGGCATGTGATGCAAACGTAACAGAATATGTCATGAATGGGCGGAAACATTGGAGGGGGCTACCTAAGGAGCCGGGACCTCTAATCTAATGGTGCGCGAAAACTGGCAATGACGTGTTACTAGGAGAAGCTGGGGGCTACGAACTCTGTGCTAGGAGCAGAGACTAGAGTCTGGAGGGTCGGAGCGACATGTACCTAAACCCTATCTGGTATCTGATGTTTAGGGAACATGTTGATATAAACTAGGAGTCATGAGGGGAAAAGCTAACTTGATTCTAAGACTGGACCATGCATTATTCTACATGTAGCGCGTGATGAAGAATATTAAATGACCATTAATACAGTATTTCTCTAACGTGGAGCCGAATAGGCTAGACAATGACGGAAACTATTGATGCAGTTCAGTAGCTTAGGAATGCAGAGAAGAAGGACTGAACTGATAGCTGGAATCATAACACACTCTGGCAGACTCAGAGGCAGAGCCAAGCTGCACCGGGCACTGCGAGGCAGGAAGTAAGTGAAGGGTCGAGGATACAGGTGGGGGCTGTATCGCTCCTCAGCGAGGCTTTCAGGAGACAGGAGCTGAATCTGATGTCCGGGCCCTTTTGAGGCCTAGAAACGGGGACTTTATAATGGAATAACGTGCACACTGGGAAACGTGGCAACATAACTTTACATAGGCCTGATATTCGTAGTATTCACGAGGACTGGAAAATGACATACCAGAGGTGGACACAACTATAATTACGTCATTAATCGGACATGGGGAATAACATATGCATATTGGTCATGCACACATAACATATGATGTATGAAGCGTAGGGACACAGAACATGGCAAAATTTACTTTTCCACATTCCCTCCTTGTCACTACGTTTCCATCAGGAAACATCAATTTTCATGATACCATCTATCATTTCATACAGTACCATTTGCTCGTCTCGAATTGTCTTGGAACGGGATTTAGAACGGGGCTTGGGACTAGGAATACAAGAGGTAGCACACATGCTGCAAATCGCAGGGCCACATTGTATACAGAGGCAGCAGCTAAATATGATCGCTACTGCAATACCTAAAAAGGACAGGACTTTCCATCCCCATGCGGAAATTATATTCCAGAACCAACCGGACCATGTCCAGGTGCCTGGATCTTGGTGTAACAGATGGGCAATTTTATGGAGTCTGGTTATAGCTGAATAAACAGACGGCGCGTTATTTGGAATGAAAATGCAGCAACTAGATGACTCTACAGGCCCCGCCCCTATCGGCCAGTATGACGTCAAGGACGAGACGATTTTGCAAAACGACAAATCTCATAGCAGATTGTTCTTCGGTTAAGTTACCTAGAGCAGAGGCAGTCTCATTTACTACAGCTTCAAGGGTTCTTGTTAACCTACGGATCAGTTTACTATTCTGGACAGGTCCTACAAAGAAGAAGAAACCTTTATTGAAATCTGTATACTGTTCTAGAGTAGTTTCAGTATAATCGACAATTGGGGACTCCCTTCTATGTCTAATGTGTACTAGATGTGTGTTTCTGTGATAATCAGATGGGGCTAGGAAAACAGGTGGCAGTAGGAAAGCAATGTAACAGGTTCCCTCCCAATCGAGGGGCAGACGGACATATGCAGTTTGACCACAAATAAAATAAGAATGACGTGAAGCTTTGAAAACAGATTTCCCACTGTCACTATACTGGACAACAGTAGTACATTCACTATGTCCTACATGTACAGAACCATGACTACGGACACATAATTCGCCTTTGACAGGTAGTACTGAAATAGCAGGTAAGTCTGGAGTAGTATCAGACTGAACATTCAGGACCATAAAATTCGACGAATAATTACCTAAATTATATACTTCATTTTCTAGATCTAAACCTGTTCTGTGGGGGAGACTTTGCTTGTCTGGGAAACATGTACTGTTAAGAAAAGACATATCTGTTGAGGATGACGTTAACGTGGACCATGCTCCACACGAACCATTATGTGAAAATGGATAAGGAAAGAGTGGCAGGACTCCCTTCAGTGTCTGGAAAGGGGGGAGTCGACCACACACCCAACAATTAGTGGCATTGCTGGTCTGGTGTGAATAATGTAACATACGGATAAATGAGTTGTTGCGCATAGCGAGGCGGTATGAATATTCGTGAGGAGGCAGATCACTAAACGTGTGCTCTACTGTAGTATTAGCAGACATATTAGCATGAGGAACTGGAAAATACAGATAGAACGCATAGCTGGTGCAGGAAATCATTATGCTGATGAATAATACGAAACTCAGAAAAACGATACATTGAATTGAGTTATTACTGACTCTCTCACTATGGGGGTCTATTTTATACATGTCAGAAACAGTCTAACCGTTTCACCTAGGGGAGGACTTATACAATCAAACTGACTGACTTATTTTACTAGACCTGAGCTTTAACTTATACTCCTGCTGCGGAGTTTTCTCTAACAAGGGAGGGGTTGTAATAATGTCTTTTGCGGGACAGTCCTTTAAAGCAATGTTCTGGCAATCTTTCGAATCCTGGGAAATGTTTTTAGAAACGGATTTCAATCCTTTAAAAAGTTTAATATGAGAAAGGTGGATCCATCCTTTTCTGCCTTCCAACTTGACGGCAGTACGGGTGGTCAAGAGGACCTGACGTGGCTCCTTCCAACGTGGTTCCAGCGGACTTGATCTGTCAAAATTTCTGATCATCACCAAGGAGCCTGGAACGATCTCGTGCGGTGCCACCTCGGTATTGTCTGGAAATGCGGCAGCAACCTGTGAACGACATGAGTTGAGGGCAGACATCAAGGAAGCTAGGTAATCTGTCAGCATATTACATGAAACATCGGTAATACTTCGGGGTCTAGGAGTACCCCACATGTTAGGGGGGCGGCCGAATACGACCTCATACGGGGACAGACCTGATCTGGAATGTGCAACCATGCGCATATAAAACAGGGCGACTGGCAGAGCTACTAGCCAGTCCACACCTTTTTCTTTACAAACTTTGGCAATACGGATTTTCAGGGTCTGATTATGTCTCTCGACCAGACCGGCTGCTTCAGGATGGCGTACACAATGAAACTTCCACTGGTACCCTAACAACAGGGAAACGTGCTTCATTAACTCTGAGGAGAATGGCTGGCCATTATCAGAATATACGACTCTAGGGAGTCCGTATCTAGGGAAGAATTCACGAACCAACTGCTTGGCAGTGGTCGCGGCTGTGTAATCTGGGACTGGATATGCTTCTGTCCACCTGGACAAAGCGCATACAACTACAAGGACATACTTGAAACCTCGACATCGCTCCATCTGAATATAATCCATCTGGAGGACCTCAAAAGGGTGGTCAGGGGGCTGGAAACCACCTTGTTCCACCGGGACACTTTTACCTGGATTAAACTGACAACATATCATACAGGTACGGACTTTCTGCTTGGCTGCAGCTCGTAAATGCTTGTTGAACCAAATATTCTGGATACTGTCTAACATAGCTTTTTCTCCTAAATGTGCTGGACTATGTGCGGTATTAATAATGACTTGAACCATAGAGTCGGGGAGAAACCATGTGGCTCTACCCTTCGTTAACCATCCTTGATCTGTCTGGACCCCTCCTTGTTCAGACCATTTCTTGATTTCATCGGGAGTAGCATGTAACTGGATATCTATGACATCTTGTGTAGGGTCCTTAACTGTCATGCATGTAATCGGATCTGGAGTATGTGTCATGTTAACTGGAGTGTCTGGAGTCTGTGCTGTAAGCTTGGCTGTGCGGTCTGCTAGATCGTTACCTTGGGAAATAATGTCAGTAACTTTCGTATGTGCTTTGCACTTCATGATAGCAATGGATGTCGGTAAATGTATGGCATCTAACAGAGCTTGAATAAGGAGACCATGCTGAATCTTGGTTCCATGAGAAGTCATGAAACCTCTCTCCTGCCAGAGCACTCCGAAGTCGTGTACAACTCCGAATGCGTAACGTGAATCTGTGTAAACATTAACTTTCAGGTTCTTGGCGTGTATACAGGCTTGTGTCAGAGCGACTAGCTCTGCTGCTTGAGCGGACAGGGTATCAATACGGTGTGTCTCAATAACTTCGGTGTCAGTAGTTACTGCATATGCTGCGACTAGTTCTCCTGTACTAGTTCTCATACATGAACCATCCACATAAAGTGTCAGGTCGGGATCTGGTAACGGAATATCTGTCAGGTCTTGTCTTGGCTTTGTCGTAATGTTAACTACTTCCACACAATCATGTGGGTCTGGATTTGAATTAACTGATGGTAACAGTGTAGCAGGATTCAGAACGTTGCAGCGTCTAATTTCTATGTGTGGCTGGAACAGTGTCAATTCATAACCTGTTAAACGTGCAATTGTCAAGTGCTGTGTTTGTGTTCGGTTTAAAAGAACTTCTACTGAATGTGGAACTTGTACTGTCAGGGAGTGCCCTAAAACTATGGAATCACTTTGTCTGATAGCTAGTGCTGTGGCTGCAACTGACTTGAGGCACGCAGGCAACGCCTGGGCGACTGGATCTAATGTGCTCGAAAAATAAGCACAGGGCTTGTATTGTCCTGCTTGATCTTGTGTGAGAACAGATAATGCTGTACCTTCGCGTTCAGTAACGAAAAGTGTAAAAGGCTTACTGTAGTTCGGTGTAGCTAGAACTGGAGCTTGACATAGGGCTTTCTTTAACTCGTTGAAACTAAGTGTATGGTCAGATGTCCAAGGGAGGACAGTCGATACGGCTGCCTCCTGTGTCGTTAACTGTATCAGTGGCTTGGCTAGAAATGCATACTGGGGAATCCATTGTCTACAATAAGAAGTAAGGCCGATAAAGGCACGTACCTCCTTCTGGGTTCTGGGCTGGGGAAGACTCGCTATTAACTGGATACGGTCGGGTGTCAACTGCCTACCCCTCTTGGACAGTAAGTGTCCTAAGTATACCACTTGCTGGACACAGAATTGAAGCTTCGAAGGTGACACCTTGTGCCCCATCTCGGCTAGAAAATACAAAACTGTAAGGGATGCTCGCTCGCAGTCACGTTCAGAACGGGCTGTGATCAGTAGATCATCGACATACTGGAGCAGGGCAGTGTCAGTTGGCATGTGAATATTGTCTAGTTGTCTCTTAAGTGCTTGACTGTAAATACTAGGACTTTCTGTGAAACCTTGAGGAGCGCGTGTAAACATATAGCTCCTTCCATTTAAACAAAATCCGAAAAGAAACTGGCTGTCTGGATGAATGGGAACACTGAAAAATGCATTCTTGAGGTCTATGACAGTGAAGAACATGGCTTCGGAATCAATAGCAGTTAACAGGGAAGAGATATCTGGGACAACTGGGTACTGCGGAATAATACATTTATTAAGCTCTCGTAAATCAATCACTAATCGATATATTGGGGGTGCATTCGGATCAGTACGTTTCATGACTGGAATGATCGGAGAATTGCATACATTGGAGTCAGTTTCTACAACTACTCCTTGAGCCATGAGCTCGTCAATAATTTTGGATAAGGCTGCTACAGCCTCAGGTGGCAATCTGTACTGTCTGATTCGGGGTAACACTACACCTGGTTTGAGAGTCACACGATGGGGTGTGATTTGCATGTAACCTACATCAGTTGGACCTTGCGCCCATAAGTGCTGTGGAACATTAGACAATCTGGAATCAAAATCTCGTAATACATAGTGACCCTTAAAGTCACGTAGGAACAGACGTATTCCCTCTGGGGAACAGCATATGACTGCACCTAACTCTTTCAGTGTTTTAATGCCTAATAGGTTTTCTGGACATGACTTAGTGAGTAACAGATCAGTAGTACGGGACAATGGACCTACTTCTAGAGTAACTGGCTTTGATATCTCATTAACTATTGGCTTTCCTGAAAATCCAAGGGAAACATTTCTTCAGCCTGAGAGCGGAGCCCCTGGAACTTCGGCATGACTAATTGTGGTCCTACTTGCCCCTGTATCGATCAAAAACTTTCTGTCTTTCCCTAATACTTGACTGTGAACATAGGGACCTTCTTGATCTACAGGTATCTCGATGAGAGGCAAGCCTACCTCCCTCTCTAGGCTGTTTCATGAATATGACTGATACTCTGGATACTCGGACTGTGCATACTGGTACATCTGTGATGTGACATGCTGTGTTGCAGCGATAGGCTGCGGTGCGGGAACTGTCTGTTGTGCATTCTGTGGCTGAGGAATCTGTGAAACTTGTTCTTGTCTAGGCGGACGTGGTCTTTCTTTAGTCTTACCAGTAGCTATGTTATGTTTCAGGACTGCACACTCGTTTATAAAATGACCTGGCTGTTTACAATAATTGCAGTTCCCTTTAACGGGAGCTGCAGGATGACTGGCTTGATTCGGACCCCTCTTCTGACTGTCTTGAGGAACAGATTGTGCAACTAGTACTTTCATTTTCGTGTCTTTCATACGTTTTCTCTCGTGTTCTTGCTCTTCCCTGATTCTATTCTGGTGATACTGGAGCATCTGGAGCATCTGGGACGGAGTATTTGCTTGCCAGGTGCTTTCGACTTTCAAAACTCGATTTTTAATTTGTGGACTTGAATTCTCGACTAATTTAGTAACGAAAAGGTGAGGGTATGACTCACTACTTGTCTTGAGACCACTGTTGATACTGAAACATTTTTCAAATCTAGAATAAAAATCACTAATATCTTCATCTTGTTTCTGTTTACAGGCTGAGATTGCATCCCAGTCTTCTTTTCTCGTTGTCAATAATCTGGGTAAAACTTGAATCAGTAATTCTGGTAATTCTTTACATTTATCTCCAAGACCGGTACCTGGTACTCGTGCCTTGTCTTCAGCTTCTAGAGCTGCCCAATCGATCTTTTTCTCTCCCACCTCCCATTCTTTTTCTTTTAACTTTTCATATACCCCTGCGGGCAGCAGGACTTTTAACATTTTAATGATATCTGGGTAAGTGTATTCTCCCATACGGAGCATGTCTTTTAATTCTCTATGGAACCCTGCTGGATCTTTGTCATGACAGGGAATTAATTTCTTCATTTCAAGAAGTTCCATCTTTGATATTGGAGTGTATACAAACACTCGTTGCATTACGCCACCCGCCCCTTGGACTGGGTGGACTTCTCGTAACGGATTCTGTCTGTCTATGTCGAATGGTTTACTTTCTGGGGGTGAGACATGAACAAAATGCGGGTTCAGAAACGTTCTATACTTGTGACGCTGTTCTAGAATGACACTAATTAAATCGGTACCTAGACCTCTCCATCTATACTGGAGTAACTCGTTCAGGATATCGTGTAACGGGCCTGGATCAGAATGTTGACCCTCATACAGAGTAATGAGGTGCTGGATCATATACATGCCCACCAGTCGTTGCTCGGCTGGGGGCAATTTCAGAAACATTTGTGCCACTATTTCGTCTGGAAAAGTGGTAGAATCAGTAATCCATCGGACTGCTGATCGGGCTAGTTCTTGTTCATGCATGGTACTTAATTCACTATAACCGATTCGTGATTTCAGAATGTGATCGGTAGCTTGAAATACTTGTTCTAGAGAACCTTGTTCTGGTGCTGAATGATGAAAAATAGACTTGTGTTCTAGACGTAAATGACGATCTGGAAATCTAGATTTTCCTACATACGCTATTCTGGCGGGATTCTCGTCTTCCTCTTCAGGATCAGAGATACTTTCTTTCTCGCTTACTTGTGCTGCTTTACGCTGGTCGTGTAACCTTATTATTTCTTTACGAATTTTCTTGTACATACTCTCCATAGCGCCGACGGTCTTGTGCTTACCCTCGGCTATATTATCACTCCACCTTGTCAGGATTCTCATTTCGGCGGAATCTTTAGACGGGTAATCTTGTTCTCTTATTAGACAATTGATCAGGAACTTTAATATCATGAGCTGAATCTCGGCTTTCCTTTGAGACATAATCTCGCCAATACTTTCTGGATCATCCCCTGTACGGATGAAACGATATATTCCGTCTAGATCTTCTTTCATATTCGGCAAGGTGACTAGATACTCGGTCACTCTCCTTACACGTAAGGAATATAAAACCATATTATATTCGCCTGGAACTGGATCATAGACACATTCGTTAAGGGTTTGCCTGATTTCTGTAACAGACTGATGTTTAGGCGTGCGCTGTAACGCCTGAGCATGTAATTCGAGTAATGTTAAACGCTTGTGTGGCGGCGGGGTTTGAGGGAGACCTCCTCCTGCGGCCCCTAGACTAGAATCGTCTACTGGCATTCTTCGTCCTGGCAGGGTTGGTAATTGTAACGTGGGCTGGACTTGTATGGCGGGCTGGACCGGGGGTACCGTAACAGGTACTCCGGTGTCTGGAGGAGCGGGAAGTGCCTGATTTACAGGGACTGGCGGAGCGCGAACAGGATTTGCATATTCTGGGACTGTGTCGTCCAAGTAGGACGAAATAAAAATATCAGCTGCGGTCGGTTTATGACGTAGCTTGGTCGGAACTAATGGCGGCGGGAAATTACTGGATGCCTCTGGGGTCGCTTTTGGCAAGCCCTCGGCAAGGAGAGGATACATACCCTTAATGAGGGCATGCCTCTGTCTGTCTGACTGTTCGGCTTTGACTTGTTCACCTATCTCGATTAATTCTCTTTCTTGGGCTCGTTCTTGGGATTCTCTACTTAACTCTGACTTTCTGACTTCTTTCTCGGTTCTTCTATGAGCTTCCTTACGCCATAACTCGATGGCATCTTTCTGTGACTGTCTGGCTTTCTTTTTCCATAATGCTTCTTCTACTCGCATGATACATTCGGCATCCCATGTACCCGATACGGGCCATCTATACTTTTCTTCTAACTGTTTGGTATACTCTACCCATAAATCTAGATACATTATGGCGCTTATGCCATGTTTCTGATACATAAAGTGACCTGGACTGTCCCTAGGTGGGACAGGAACTGCTTCTTCTAATAAACCCTTTCTAGTTTTTAACTGACGTAACTTGGAAAAGAGCGGCATTGTAAACTTGAATCGGAACACAATACAATACACGAAAAACAATAACAATTGGGAAAACAATTCAGGCATACCACGACATTGGAAAGACATTAAACAACATTATAAATAACAGTTCGAACAGAATATTACCTGGAATACTGAGAACAGAAACAGAACAGAATTTCTCGAGAACGGAACAGACTAGAATTACTGGATGCACTGCTGTAACAGTACGGAACATACCGGTCCCATAAAGGGACGCATCAAGACCCGTATCCACCTAGGTGAACACTTTGTTTGTGAGTCTGGGCACCACCAACCCACGGACCAGGAGTCAATTTAGATTGGTCCTGTCTAGATACTACCCCAGCAATGGTACTCACCGGGCAGCACGGAACGGAAGGCCTCGGACGGGACTGGACTGCTACGACGACGAACTTCGGACTTCGGACTTCAGTTACGGGTGGGCCTCCGGATACCTCGGACCTTGGACTCTCGGCTTGGGCTCTGGTCGGGACTCGCCGCGTTCCTCCACCGTCTCGTTCGGATGCTGGACCGCCTCCTCCGTCTCCTCCGTGGGCCTGAGGGATACTTGAAGCAGAAATATCTGCACGTGGCCGGTATGGTTCCGTCACGGCTGCAGAGGGTCAGGGGGTCGGCGTGGCTTCACCGACGCGTGGGGAAAGGGCAAGTCCCTATTCGGGCGCCATTATGTGGTATATAAATAAATAATACCGGATCTATTTTTGAATGTATGAATGAATAACAGATAGCTCAATAAAATAAGAGTCAAGATTCGAGGTAGTAGGAGTTTCTGCAGGTTTATTACAGCATAAGGACAGGATCAGGACAACCTGCATAGAACGGGGGTAACAGGGCCCAGCAGGACAACTGGGGCCCAGCAGCTGCCGGGGCTTGATCTGGGATGAGCGCGCTAACTTTTAATAACAATACATCGACTTATATACATAGCGCAAACACATAGCATTACATTGCAGTAGGCGTAGCAGTGGGTGGAGCAGAAGGCGTGACGCGTAGCAGTCGCGAAAGATAACAGTAGAAAGAGGTGTAACTGGGAGTATACTTAGGCATGTGATGCAAACGTAACAGAATATGTCATGAATGGGCGGAAACATTGGAGGGGGCTACCTAAGGAGCCGGGACCTCTAATCTAATGGTGCGCGAAAACTGGCAATGACGTGTTACTAGGAGAAGCTGGGGGCTACGAACTCTGTGCTAGGAGCAGAGACTAGAGTCTGGAGGGTCGGAGCGACATGTACCTAAACCCTATCTGGTATCTGATGTTTAGGGAACATGTTGATATAAACTAGGAGTCATGAGGGGAAAAGCTAACTTGATTCTAAGACTGGACCATGCATTATTCTACATGTAGCGCGTGATGAAGAATATTAAATGACCATTAATACAGTATTTCTCTAACGTGGAGCCGAATAGGCTAGACAATGACGGAAACTATTGATGCAGTTCAGTAGCTTAGGAATGCAGAGAAGAAGGACTGAACTGATAGCTGGAATCATAACACACTCTTGGCAGACTCAGAGGCAGAGCCAAGCTGCACCGGGCACTGCGAGGCAGGAAGTAAGTGAAGGGTCGAGGATACAGGTGGGGGCTGTATCGCTCCTCAGCGAGGCTTTCAGGAGACAGGAGCTGAATCTGATGTCCGGGCCCTTTTGAGGCCTAGAAACGGGGACTTTATAATGGAATAACGTGCACACTGGGAAACGTGGCAACATAACTTTACATAGGCCTGATATTCGTAGTATTCACGAGGACTGGAAAATGACATACCAGAGGTGGACACAACTATAATTACGTCATTAATCGGACATGGGGAATAACATATGCATATTGGTCATGCACACATAACATATGATGTATGAAGCGTAGGGACACAGAACATGGCAAAATTTACTTTTCCACATGTATTGGATTTTTGTCGTTTTGGTCTTGTTTAGTTTAAATAAAGATATTTCATTTTTCTATACTGGTGTGGTGTCCTTTTGTGGTGTTTTCACTGTGTTACTGTGAGTGTTGGTACAAATACTTTACACATTGCCTTTGGGATAAGCTTGTCTGCTCGTGCCAAGCTACCAAGGGGGTGAGCAGGGGTTATCTAGAGTGAGTATCCCTCTTACCCTGACTAGAAGCAAGGGTCTCTATTTGGACAAAGATGCCTACCTATGCCAACTAGACACCCCCATTTCTAACACACAGCTATTGTCATGTCACAAAATAAAGACGTGCCCACATAGCCTTCTGAAAAAAGCAATACCAATATTAGCCATGTGTTGATATGCCTCTATTAATTCTACATTGTTATTAAATAACACTACACTTCGGCTTGTACAAACCTCTAATTACTAATTAGTAACAAACATCTTGATTTCAAATATTTGCTTTGCATAAACACCATGCACTTTTCAGTTACACTAAATCTTTTAACATACTAAACAACCATTACCTACTTCAATTAATTTCCACAAACACTATTATAACGAAACATCACTATGCATTTCTATTAACATAGGAATTAATATTCAGCATGAATTGACTCTCATTAACTGGAAAAAAATACTAAAATAACAATACCAGCTTCCCCAAGCCTCTAATCAGGCACCGTATTAAATACAGCAATTAAACACACAACTGTGACATTATTTCTGCAACACTGTTTGAAATAGGGTCTCTTGTTGTCAGTGGTTTGCACCCTGTCCAAGTAGGGACTCTCACTCTCGTCATGGTAAGGGAGACACACAGCTATGATAACCCCTGCTCACCCCCTTGGTAGCTTAACATGAGCAGTCATGCTTATCTCAGGGGCAATGTGGAAAGCATTTATATACACACAAACAGTAACAACACAGTGAAAACACCACAAAAAGACTCCACCCAGGTTTAGAAAAGTATGGAATATTCATCTGAGCAAAATAAGTCTAAAATGACAAAAATCCAATAAGAAGTCAAGATATGAATTTTTAAAGAATACATAAAAAATAATGCATGGAAGTCATTAGCGATCAAAAGGTTACTTGAGGTCACAATGGACTGGAGCAAACCCAAAGTTCAGGTTGACCACTATTGACAGTAGGCCGGCTAAATGACCCAGACAGGCTCTACTGAAGAAATACCTTGGATGGAGCTTCAGTCTACTGTGTCATCATCAAGCCGCGCAATGGGGGTCCCACGTCTACTTAGAGCTCCATGGAATTAAACAAGGCTAAAACGACAAAAACCCAACATGCACAAGTCAAGATATCTCTTTTCAAATATTAAGAAAGTTTAGTCCATAGAAGTCAATGGATGCGTTTCTTTTAGCACAAAGTACCTTGAATGCATCAAAAAACAAATATGAAGCAGGCGCAGGGGAGGTGAGGTGCCAGAAAAGCAAAGCGATGCGTCAGTTCTTTACTCCACAGGGGAGGTGATGTTCCATTTCCTTACTGCGAGGGGAGGTGATGAGTCGGTTCCTTACTGCTAGGAAGGGGAGGTGATGAGTAGCCTCCTTACTGTAAGGGGTGGTGATCCATAAGTTCCTTACTGGAAGGGGAGGTGATGCATCAATCTCCAGAAACAAGGCCTCGGTTCCTTACTGAGGTGCAATGCTGATGAAGAGACTGCATTGAGGGATGATGCATCAAAAAGTCAGATGTACTGCATTAAGGCGGCGGTGGCAATACGGGTGCTGCGTCGATTTCTCAACTGCAAAGCAGGCGCAGCATCGATTTTTCAGCGGCAAGGCAGGTGTTGCATAGTAATTCAGAGTGGGTGCCACGGATGTCGGTGACACTGTGTTCGGGACTCATGCTGTAGTGATTTTTCAGCCAAAAAGCAAGTGCTGCATCGAAGAAACCAGGTGCTGTTAGTTGATGCGTGGATTTTCCCACCAGGTACACTTCCAAGGGCTCAGGAACTGGATTTGGCACCACTTGGCCAGTCAGGGCTCACAGCAGAAGAGCCCAGGCCCTGGGAGGTGAAGTCTTTGATGGCCCTGAGACTTCTTAACAGGAGGCAAGCACGCACACTCCCTTGGAATCCCTTAGAAGCAGGATGTAGAATGCATAGTCCAGTCCAGACAGAAGCAGCAATCGGCAGACCAGCACAACAAAGCAACAGGCAGTCCCTCCTACAGCTTTCAGCTTTCCTTACTGGCAGAATATCCTCAGCTCAGAGGTGTTCTGTTTTTGGGGTGTCAGAGGTCAAATACTTATATCCTGTTCTGTCTTTAAAGTAGACAAACCTCAGAGGAAAGTGTTTGTAGTGCACAAGACCCTGCTCTCTCCCTGACCTGGCTCCAGACACACTACAGGAGGCTGGAGACAGCTTTGTGTAAGAACAGGCAAAGTCATATTCAGGTGTCAGTGACAACTCCTCCCACCACTCTAGCTCAGGAAGGCCCATCAGTTTGGCAGGTCGAAATGGCAGTTTAAAACTGCACACACAGACACTGTAGTGGCAGATCTGAGGCATGTTTGCAGGGCTACAATTACTGCAACAGGCCCACTAGTAGCATTTCGTTTACAGGGCCTGGGCACACCTGCTGCACTTTACTAGGGAGTTACTAGTAAATTAGAGTTTCAAATTCATTAAATATGAACAACTTCTTTCTAGCTTTAAAATATAATTTTCAACAGTTTCAGTTTACAATACATAGACTAAAATTATATAAAAGCTGATGCTTGCATGTTAGGATATTAATTACAATTAGCTCCAAAGTAATAGCTTTATCGGTTTGTAGAAATCCATTCCTTTTCCTGCCTTTGTCCATGTTAATGTGCGAGCGTTTCCGTACAAAATCACCTTGAGTCCGAAAGTAATTAATTCATTAAAATAACACAATATCTATTCTTTTCCAAGTTTTCCAAATTTTGATAATGAAATGTTGATGTAAGGTCTTTTAAAGTGTTTTTTTTGTAATAGCTTTATCGGTTTGTTAAAATCCATTCCTTTTCCTGCTTTTGTCCATGTTAAAATGCAAGCATCTTCGCTCAAAATCACCTTGAGTACAAAAGTAAATCATTCATTAAAACAACACAATACACCTTCTATTCCAGCTTTGCAAAATTTTTATACTGATATATTCATGTACGGTCTTTTAAAGTGCATTATTATAATATTAAACCAGGGCACTTCTGAAGGTGCAGACGTCATGTTTAATAGCTGACAGACTAAGCAATATAAGTGCTGAGATCCGCCAGAAAAAGATTCAAATGAATTGGTGCCAAGACACAGCCTTGCATCAGGCCTCTCTTTATTAGGATATTATCTGTCAAGCCGTTGTTTTGTCCAAGTTAGACATGGGCCCAGTTGTTAGTATATAAAAGCTGAATTGCATGCAATAAATTTGCAGGTATATCCCAGTTAATCAACTTTTTCCATAATAGATTTCGTGTTGATATGATCGAAAGCTTTGGAGAAATCCATGAAACATGTGTATAAAAGTTGTTTTTTTGACACACATTTTTCCGTGATAATAGTGAGCCCTACCAAGTTGTCTACATTACTAGATTTTGGTCTAAACCCTGTCTGGTTGAATGAGATTATATTTTTCCTTTCAGCTCATTCTTCCAGGTCAGTCAATATGAGGCCTGCAAATATTTTAGAATCTGTGTCCATAGGAACAATCAAAACACCCCAACCACAGACAAACACCCCAACCACTGGAAAAGAGTAGGGGCTTTCTTATATATTGGCAGAAAGATGGAGCCTGGGATTGTCACTGTACCTAGACAGAAGTTAAACAAGTTATGGAAGCGACTGATCCAAAACTCCTGATCTTCTTTATATATGGCCCCAGGGAGGCCATTTGGGCCAGTGTACCATTACCTCTGCTTTTCCCAATCCTACTTATGATTTCACTTTTGGTAAAGATTAGCAGTGTTTCACATCGAATATTTGTGATGTTTGGTATGTCCGCGTCTTGTGTGTCATATAGGACACTTATGTGGGTCTTCCTTTTTTTTTTAATTGTATTTTTATTGCTTACGAGCGTACAAGGCAAAAGGTACATGAAATCATTAGTACATTTTTACATAAGATCATTGCTACAAATATTGGCGAACAAAGAAAAAGGGGGAAAAAAACAGTGATGCAAATGGGGCATATAATCCATACTAAGAAGATAACGAGAAGGATATAAAACAAAGAGATATGCACAAAAAAAAGGCCTAATTGTTCCACAAAGGTTCCCCAATTTTTTTCATGTTTGTTTAATGATCGAATTCCCCTATTTTTTGCTAGGGCTAGTTCCATTGAATGAATCTCGGTTACAAGAGCCCACCAGTCCCATACCGTAGGTGATTCAGAGCAGGTCCAGGCTCTTGCCAGAGTTAGTTTGGCACATGACATAAGTATAGTAGCCAAGGCTGCGTATGGTAAAGAAACTGAATAAGTATCTAACAAAACAGAAGCAGCCGTAAAGGTAGGTAGCTGAATTTGCTTCATTTTCAGGACCTTCTGGATATCATGCCAAAAGACCCTAAGGTTAGGACAGGAGAATAGCATGTGTGCCATATCTGCTGCATCGGCATTACATTTGGTCACTGTAGGAGTTATTAGGGGACCATTTAGAAATGATTTCGGGAGTGTAATATAGCATACAGGTTGTTCTAAATTGTTGTAGCCTGAGACTCGATGAGCGTACTCGTTTATTAATATTAGTCAAGGAGCACTCTATCTGTTTAGATGTGATGTTTAAATCCAACAATCTGCTCCATTTGTCAGCCAATTTTGTGCTATCATTAGGTCTAAGGCTGGTTAAGAGTCTGTAGGTTAGACTTATTGTTGCTTTGTTTTTTACAGAGTATAGGTTTGTCCATATATCACAATCAAGAACCTCCCGAATTTGTTTTTGGTTGATTAAAAAATCTTGTAGCTGTAGATGTTTATACCTCATATTTTCTGATAGGTCATATAGCAGTTTCAGAGTATTAAAGTCTAAAAATCCTTGTGTGCCGTACAGATCTCCCAACACGGTGATTCCTGATCTAGACCAATAGTGAGCAATATTGTCGTTAAAGATACTAGGAAGGCCCGGGTCACCCCACAGTGGCAGCTTAGAATGAAAGAAATTGGTTTTACAATAGGTTAGTATATTCCTCCAAATCTTTGTAACATCCCTTGCAGTCTTGAATCTAACCCTTTTGTAATAATTGGGGTCGTTCGTTCTAAACAGAAACATGTTTGAATCAGTTTTTAACATAAAAGAATGAAAGAATAGTGGCCCCCCTTCATTTAGTAAAGAGCGGAGACGAATAACAAAGGCAGACCAAAAATACAATTTAAAATCAGGGAAATTAAGCCCACCCTCATTTATGCTGTTTTTCATGAAATTCAGCGACCTTCTCGCTTATTTATAGCCCCAAATAAAACTACTAAGTGCGCCAACAAGTTTCTGAAAGAACTGGTTGTTTAGCGCTAGTGGGATAGAGCGGAATAAATATACGTATTTGGGCAGGACCTTCATTTTGATTAGGTTTATTCTACCTATTATGTTCAAAGGTAATCTATGCCATTTTTTTAATGAAATTATGGTGATTTTTTTTAGTTCATTGTAATTTATATTAATAATTTCTTGTAGTTTATCCGTTATTTTTACCCCTAAGTAGGTAGCGGTTTTGCAGATCTCTGGAACTAGCACCGCTGGAGTATAATTAGCTATAACTTGTGTCTTTTGTAAGTTAAGTTTGTAGCCAGAGTTTCCCGAATTTCCCAGCCTCTTTAGTAATTCCCTTTAGGGCTTCCACAATGTCTTCTGAATAAACCGCAATATCGTCGGCATATGCTGTTATTTTTAACTCCTGTGAGCCAGATCTAAAGGGTACAATTTGGGTTTGGGACTGGAGGGCTAACAAAAAAGGTTCTAATGAGAGGGCAAATAGAAGAGGTGATAAAGGACATCCCTGACGAGTACCGCGTTGGATTGGAAAGTCTGAAGAGGTCAACCCCCATAGCTGATGCAGGCCCTTGGATTGTCATATAGTGCCTGTATACTCTGCAGAAATTGTCCCCCAAACCCCATTTTAGACAGTGTGTGCCAAAGAAAGTCCCACCCCACTCGGTCGAAAGCCTTCTCCGCATCTAAAAGGATCATACCGAGTGGGGTGGATTCAGTCTCTGCCACATCAAATGCAGTGATTGCCATGTTAACGTGTATTGTGGTATCTCTCCCTGTTATAAAACCATGTTGCTGCAGGTTGATAATCTGAGGCATAAAAGGGGCTAATCTTAATGCCAAAATTTTAGCGAAAATCTTGGCGTCAGTGTTTATCAATGATATAGGACGATATGACCCTCTTTCTTCTTTCGGCTTGCCTTTTTTTCGGGAAAAATATTATTTTCGCTCTATTCCAGGATTTAGGGGCTGTTCCATTCGAACCTACAAATTGAATAACTTTCAAAAAAAGGTGTTCTAGTTCCTCTGAGCATAGTTTGTAAATCTCAAGAGGTATTGTGTCTTCCCCCGCTGCTTTCCCTAGAGGTAGTGAAATTATGGCTTGATGTAGTTCTATCATTGTTATGTCATCAGATAATCGCTCCATCTCGAGAGTGTTCCAAGTGTTTGTGAGATGCGCTTCGACATATTCCTGTATGTCTTCTGAGTTGGGCACGGTTTCTGGGGTGTATAAAATTCTATAAAAGTCAGCAAATTGTTCCAAAATGTCTTGTGGCTGGTTATAGATTTTGTTGCCGGCCCCCCGAATATTTGTGATTGTAGAGTTTGCTCTATCCTCTGCAGCTTTGTAGGCCAGAATTTTCCCAATTTTGTCCCCCCCCCTCATATTGTGTTATTTTAAATTTGTGTATGTTGTTAATGCTTTTCTGTATAAACTTAGTCTTCGCCTCATTTTTAAGTAAACCCAGTTTTAGGCCAATTTCCGTAATCGTTGGTAAGTTTGAGCGCAGTGCAGAGGACAATGCCTCTTCTTGGATAGTTATTTTTGAAATCAGTGTATCGTTATGTTTTTTACGTTCCTGATTTTGTCTAATCACATAAGCCTGGCTGAATCCCCTTATACTCGCCTTGCAAGCGTCCCATACCATACAGAGTGTAGCTGTATTTAAATTGAGATCTATAAATTCTTTAATGTGTGCTTTTAGTTGTGTCATATAAAGTGTGTCAGAAACTAAATATCTAGCAAAGGAAAATGATCTGGGAGGAGCCCTAGTGTGTACAATTGTGAAAGTCAGCATTATTGCGTTGTGGTCAGAAGAGATACGTGGGCATAAAGCCATGGAGCTGAGTTTCAATAGATTACTACTTATTAATGCCATATCTAATCTTGAACACATCTTGTGGGGCGCAGAGTAATACGTATACCCCTGTAATTTTGGATGTAAGTATCGCCAAGCACCTTTGATATTATGGATACGACATAGATCAAGTATAGACGATCTAGTTTTATGCATCCTTTGAAAACTACCAGGTCTGGTGGTGTCTATTCTATAGTCCATAATGCAGTTAAAATCCCCCATAATAATAAGTTCCCCCTCCCAATCCAAAAGTTTAATGTTTAATTGATCAAAGAGAGTAGACTCATCTGTATTTGAGCCGTAAACCACGCACAAAACATATTTGTGAGATTCAAAGCTAATCTGCGCGGCGGCCCATCTACCACATTTACCATATGATGTTTGTATGACTTCAGACCTGAATCGTTTGTCCTTAAGAATAACAACCCCTCTTATGGGGTGTCCGTAGGTAGAACAAACTATAATGTTGTATCCCAATTGATTAAGGATCTTCTTATCCTTCCCCACAATATGTGTTTCAGATAGTAGTGCAATATGAGGATTATGTAGCTTTAATTCTTCTTTTATCATACCCCTTTTGTTTTTACTGTTAAGCCCCGCTACATTCCAAGCTAAACATTTAATTTCATACATTTATAGATAGATTATGAGCCACAAGCCTATCTTTAGAAGTCCAAAGTGTCCGTATATCCGAATGAGTTTCCCAGTTCTAGAGCCAATGGTGCGCCAAGCGATTTTTTTTTTTAATTGCCTCTCTACATTCTGCCCTGTCAGCCAGCAAGCAATTTTTTTCAGTTTTCACCCCTCCCTCCCCAACCCCCCATCTGGCGGAGAAAAGCACCCTCCCCCCCGTCCCTAGCTCTAACCCTAGCCAGGGAAGAGCGACCCATCTGCATCTGCTGCCGTTGGGGAGGCAGCCAGTGTAGCGAAAGACCTCGAAGGGTCCCCACCCTCCCTCTATCTTTGGCAAATGTCAATTAATGTAAACAAATATGCAAGTTGCGCCAACTGTGCAAATTTCAGTTCATAGTCAATCTTAGAGTAAGAAGGGAACAAAAAGAGAGGGGAAAAAAAAAAAAAAAAGAGCCCCCAGTGCAATAAGGTATCCTTAGCGCAAAAAAGTTTCCAATAGAAGTTAACATTTAGCACAACCTGTTACAACATCTTTTTTTGCATTGAATTTAAGTCTTGCTCTTGCCCGCGCTATCCGCGCTAATATTAGCTAAATATGCTTCTGCTTCATTTGCATTTGTGAAGAAGTGAGTGCGTCCATTTTTGATGACCTTAAGACGGGCAGGTTCTTGAAGGAATGCTTGTCCCCCATTAGATTTAATTGGGTCTATCAGCTTGCGGAGCATCCACCGTCTATCTATTGTCTCTTTGCTTAAATCAGAGCGAACAAAATTTGAAAAATCGACAATAGATACCGGAGAGTTAGGGCGAGCTCTCTGCCAGACAGCCTGGCGCAATAGAAAATTGCCAAAAAAAATCAACATGGGGCGTGGAAAGCGGTTCTCACTGTTTCTCTGAACCAGTGAGAGGCGGTGAGCACGCTGAATTTGAGAATCCCAGTCCCAGTCTGCTAGGTCAGGGAATGCTTTCTGAAGCAGTCCCACTAAGTAGGCCCTGGGATCTGAACCCTCTGATCCCTCCGGTATACCAAAGAGTCTAAGGTTAGACCGTCTCTGGCGGTTCTCCAAGTCTTCCACCTTCTGTTGTAGCGCCGAGAGTTGAGTCGCATGTTTATCGACTACAAGAGTAGTGTTCGTGCTTGTGTCCTCTAACTCAACCACCCGTTGTTGTAGTTCATCAATGTCTTTTGCTATCCCCCCGAATTTGGTAGTGAGTTCATGCAGGGAGGATTGTACTTTACTGCTATCTTCTCTCAATTGTAAATAATGTTCCTGTGCTTCAGCCCGTTGATTACTCAATAATTGGAGTATTATATCTAAGGGGGAAGATTCGGTTGATTCTGATCTTTGATTTGATCCCCTTATAGTATCGCTCGAATACCTATCTATCTCTAGATTAGCTGGGAAAGAGATTGATAAATGAGAGGAGCCCGCAGAGGAGGAAGGAATGGCATCTGTCGTCAAGGTTGTAGCTATAGTACCAGCTATTATGCCCGTCTGCGGTCGGTCTGAGTCTGTTTCGTGTGAGTCCGCATTGAGCTCACGCAATGCTTGGTCAATGCATCCATCCATTGGTTGTAACAAATTAGATGAATTGGTTGTAGCATTGTTCTCTAAAGTAATGGGGCTGCCGATATTGCTAGGCGCTTCTGTTTTAGGGGTAGTCTCCGTGGGACTAGCACCTGATAGTCTCATTGTCATATTTTTAACTAGTCCTTTGGCCTCAATCCATTTTCTTAGAGGAATTTTGTCCAAAAGATTCTTTTTCGGGATTTGAGTGCTGCTTGCAAAGGGCCGGTTTGCTAAGGTGCCAGTCTTGCCGTTTTTATTTACTCTAGACTTATTTTTTTTGTTTGCGCCCTTTCTTTGTTCGCACTTTAATCGGCACATCTAAATGGTTTTCTTTCTCACCCACCACCACCTCCTCATCCTCTGTTTCATTGTCCAGATCTTCAAAGGAGCCTTGCTCTAGCAGGTCGGTGGACTCAATAGATTCTGCGTGCTCCATGAGTTCTGCTGGTTCTGTGGTTTTTATATGAGCCATACTATCTTCCGCTATTTCGACTAGCTTGTCTGTAGGATCAGAAATGATTGATTCAATACATGTAAGCAAACCCCCGCTATCAGCAGTTGACCCTCCTGCGAAATTCTGTGTATCTGTTTTTAAACCAAAGTTTATGTCATCAATGGTTCCAGCATTTTTTTGGGAAATAGCTTTCATTGGTACGTCAGCTTGTACAGTTGAGGGTTCTGTTGGAGGGCTGCTATCTGACTCTTCGGAAGCCGCAGGGGACCTACTCTGTGGTTTCACCCCCAGTTTTTCGATCGCTGGAATGTGAGGTGCACTGATTGTTTCAGCCCCATTCAGCCCACCATTTGATCCCCCTTTTGCTGTTATTAATTTAGCCACATATTGGGTTACGTTTTTGGTTGTAGTCTGACCAGAGTTTTTAGTAGGCAAGCCAAGAGGTAAATTAAGGTGTCTCTGTACCTGTTTCTCAGTATTGCGGCTTTCCCGGCCTTGTCCAGACCCCCCATCGTGTCAGGCGCAGTTGTTGTTTCCTTTGGCTCTGCTAAAGTGGAGGGCTGCTTCTTTTCTTTTCTTTCTCCGCTTGTAACGTTTTCAGCTGCAGCGTTACCAACGCCCCCGGAGGCAGCAGTAGCGGAGAGGGGCATTGAAACAGCCGTGGATACCGAGACTTGTGTAATGACCGCGGCGGTAGGTGGAGGGAAAGAAGGTGCAGCGGCTCCTGCCGGCTGTCGGCTATTCCTTGTAGTCCGTGGAGGGTTTTTCGGCGACATCTTTCTCGCCCACCAGGTATGCGATGTGCGGAAGTTGAGGCTCAGCCAGCTGACCCCAGAGCTCCGTAGTAAGCCGAGGATAGTCTGCCGGGCGAGCTTGGGTGTAGCTGGAAGCCAAAGCATTCGACGAGGGGAAAAAACGCCACCACTGCAGCGGGTTTTGAAGCTCCTTTCTGAAAACCGGCTCCGAGTTTTGTCTTCTCGCAAAGAGCACCGGTGCGCTGTTCAGAGTCGAGAAGTGAGGCTTTCAGCCCGAATACTGGATTTGCAGAGCTGCGCGGTATCCGTTACTCTGTGGAGGGGAGAAAGAGGACCCGACAGGTAAGCTACTCGCAGATCCTCACCCCGCCATCTTGGATCTCACTTATGTGGGTCTTCCATGCTTTTTCTGTTACATTATTTCCGACTGACCCGTAGAGTACCTGCCTAGTTGGTTTACCAGTGTCCCTAAAGATTTTGAAATATTTTTGCATGCTTGCACTCTATCTATCCAATCTTGGTCAGTTTAAGTCCTTTTCTCTTCCCAAACAGTTTTTTTGTGGGAATTTCGCAAATCTCTGATTTTTACTTGTTCCTGGGTACCTGATGGTTTTTATTTCCTTATCCAGGGCCCTTCGTTGTTGTCTAAGGGTATATGTGTAACAGATTCGATTCTTTGGTCCATGCGATAATGTCAATTTATGATTTGTTTTTTGTTAACATGGCTATAAGCTCTTCTTGCGTCATGGTCCAGGCCAAGATTGGGCATTTGAAGTCCTAATCAATTGTTGAACCCGACCTTTTCTAGATCTCATATCTGGTTGCTGACAGTTTATTCCATCTGATTTTTTGCAATTGGTACCTGCATCTTACGAGCCAATTGGTTTATAAACCCGACACTTTGTGTTATAATTTGTTATACTGATGGACTGCGAGGAGTGGTCGCTTTCACACCTTGCAGTTATATTATAGGACAGGGTCCTGTGGAATAGCTTAAGTGATACAAATGTATAATCTAGGACTGATTCTGTTTTACTAGATTTTTTTGCTGCGGTCATCGTTCAGTGCCCGGAGCGCAAGGGCCTCTTATGTTTTTACTAGTGCGTGATTTAGTTTGTTAACTGTACCAAATTCGGCGATTTTAATTGGGATTCCCCAATGTATGTCTGTTCTTTTTAGCTTTCTACTTCTCCCCAGATAATTAGCCAAGTTTGTGTTAAAGTCATCAGTGACTATGGGTGGGATGCCATGGTGCAAAATTTCCAGTTCCATGAGAACATTTCGTATCAATTTTATATTCCTTAGTTTTTATGCTGAACTTGGGTGGATGTATGTATTTAAAATTATAATTGGGCCATGGTGCTTCCATAGTTCCAGTTGTTAATTAATGTTCCTTGTATGGAATCTGCACTAATTGAAAGGCTGGTAGGAGATACGTTTTTATCAAGTGATACATAAATTGATAGACTCCCGTTTTGCCTGACCATTTTTCGTTGGTTTTTGTGCAGCAGTAAAAAATTCTACATAGCTACCTAATGGCTGTGCCCCCTTGTTCCACGTCTCTTGTAGACATATGATGTCAAAGCTCTTTAAAAACATTTTGAGTTCAGGGTGTATGAGTAGCATTTTTGTGCCTGCAATGTTCCATGAAACTATGGTCGTGGACTTTAGGGCTTTAGTAAATCAAATATGCCAATCATGGATAAACCAATCACCAATTCAATTTTGACAGAGAGCATATGCACTTTAGCCCTGGTTAGCAGTTGTAAAGTGCCCAGAGTCCTAAAACTTGCAAAAACAGGTCCAAGAAAAATAGGAGGAAACAGGCAAAAACTTTGGGAAAAACCCAAGCACATTTAAGTAATACCAGGAGTTCTCAAATTCCTTCATTTTTTGCACCTTTAACACCTTGGATGCTCATGACGAGCTCAGCTCATCATGTGCCACGGTGCTCGTGTGCTCATGACGAGCTGAGCTTGTCATGACCGTTAGAACGCTCGCACGCTGGGCAAATTCCCCTGCTGTGCGAGCGGTCTAATGAAACGGGTGTGGTCATGACGAGCTCAGCTTGTTATGAGCACACGACCACCGTAGCTCAGCACCGGGGCGCTGCGAGCGCCCCCCCCCTCCCCAAGCACAGCGGGGTAATATGCCCCGCACGGAAGGGGTTAAGAAGTTCAGACTGTTGTGGTTCAGGACGGGCATGTGTCGAATTTACCCTCCAAAGCTATCAAAATGTCATCCCATGCATTAAAAAGAGGTCCCTCATTATTTTTCTGACAGAAGGACACTAGCGTGGAGAATTCGGCTTTCTACCACTTCAAAACATCCCCTAACTACAAACCAGTGTCTTGTGCATTCCATGCATTTCAACTGATGACCATATCATCTACTGACCTGTCACTGTGACTTAGTTCTATGAAATCAACCTATCAAGCACCCCTGAAGGCCGATGGCTATTTTGAGGCCAGTGACCTCGTTGACAATGATTTTGGTATAGGCCAACATTCCCAGACCATGTGATAAAAGTGTGCTCCAGCATGACGACATTTGGAGTAGGCATAATCTGCACCGATACATATAGGAAATTCCATGAAGATTTAGGATGGTCTGGTGAGTGTAATTGATCTGCCTGACTTTAAAGCTCATATTCCTGGTAACCTGCTTAGCATATTATAGGATTTTCACTCATGTGTCATCATGTAGTTCCAAAGCCATGGATTCCTCCCATATAGACCTGGATCCCGATGTCTCAACCTGAAAAACGGGGGTGTTCCACACATAATAGAGACAGCATGGGTAGGAGTGCCACGATTCAGCATCACAGGTAGCGTTTCTGAACGGCATGATTCCTCTGGTATGCACAACCATGTTGCTTTGGCCACCTTATATAATGCAGTGTGACATGAATTGACCAGTCACAATCTGGAATTGGTTCCTGAGCAAATATAATGACATATATGTCATTCTGCAAAAAAATCGACTACTGTGCAAACCCTTGCCTCCCATCAAATGCTTTGATTGACATGATCAATGAGCTGTGAAAATCTAGGCAGGCTCCATAACGGTGTATAGAGCTCCCATACACAATGCTTACACATATCTAAACCGGGGACATTTGACAATCTTAAAAGATCCTGCTAATGCACCTCGCCATTTCCCACATGTAAGTTCTGATAGTTGCTCCCTGATCTGCTGCCGCGGACTTTTTGCACTTTGCACTTTTAAGACTTGAGAGGTGTACGGCAATGCAGGTGTGAGATGGCCATTGCCCTCCAACTTCTTTCATCTCACCAGGTATTAAAAGCAATCACGGAGGAGATGTGTTGCATAGAATTTCTATTTTCAATATTTACTTTACCTTATAAGCTGCTGCTGACTTTCTGCAGTTTGAACACACAAAAGGTGAAGGGCGTAATGATTGTGATTTTTCGAACCACTGGCAATCGCTCTGAGTATCAATATAACCCATTGTTCCTTTGCCCACCATGTAAACTCAGTTTGGACCCTGCCATATGCAAATCAGTCTTCACCCTGTTCCAATGGGAACAATTATACCTGAACTCTCAGGCCAGATGCTTCCTGAACCGGAACACATGCAACCCAAGAATGATTTCTCCCTGATTGGGGCTTGTCAGTTGGGTGTATCTTTGTTCCAGTGGTACAGTGAGCACTGACCCACATCTGGGCAGACTCTTGCCACTTGAGGCAGTACATCAGACACATAAACAGTGATGAAAGGAATGATTGCTAATTGTCTAACCACTGACAATTGCTCAGGTGCATTTGAACCCATTTTTTTTTGCCCACCAGGCCACCTCAGGTTGTACCCAGCCATGCAAATCTTTCAGATGACTTTCTGTGCTTTGCACTTTCAAGACTTGAACGGGGCACAATAGTGCCTGCGTGTTGATTTCTGGCGAGTCTCTCTTCCTAATACTGCCAAAGGGCTGCCTGCTCTCATGACACCTTTCCAACCTCACCATGTACTAAAAGATAATCAAGGAAGATAAGCACTGCATAGAACTGATAATTTTGAGATGTTGCTGTGCTGCTGCTACCTTTCTGCACATTGCACTTTTAATGCTCGAGACACGCTCAGTGGTGCATGAGAGGGGATGCCAGGGCAATGTGTGTTCCCAATCCCTAGCACCCATAGAATAGCCACTGTCCTCCATCACAACTGGTATAATTTCACACGCCTGTGACACAATGTGCCACTGATGTCTCAGTGCACAAAGTATGAAAGGTGTGGGAAGGGAAGCATCATTGAGCTGGAGATTAAAGGAAAAAGGGAGCATACAGGAAGGGCAGAGGAACAAGAGAAAGAGAGGAAATCAAA
This sequence comes from Lissotriton helveticus, assembly GCF_964261635.1. Lineage (NCBI taxonomy): Eukaryota > Metazoa > Chordata > Amphibia > Caudata > Salamandridae > Lissotriton > Lissotriton helveticus. The sequence goes on along the minus strand of NC_136059.1, from coordinate 293,161,713 downwards.
GCACTTTCATGGGATGCAAACTGCAAAGGTAAACAAAGAGTCCTGTCAAGTCAGCAGTAGAAGGATATAACTCCTCTAATCAGAGCACTGTGAGACTGTTACACCTGTCATCCTTAGGGTGGTGTTCACCATACTTTTTGCCTGCTTACCTTCACTTTTTGCTGTATCTTTATGTTGGTCTTAGGTCTCTGAACACTTTACCCCTGCTGACCAGTGCTAAAGTGCATGTGTTTCTCCCCTAAAACATGGTGACATTGGTATATACCTTATTGGCATATTTTGTTTACTTATAAGTCCCTTGTAAAGTGGTAAACCATATACCAGGTTCTGTAATCTAAAAGTTAATCGTGGGCCTGCAGCACTGGTTGTGCCACCCACACAACTAGCCTTTCAAACCTGTCTCAGGCCTGCGATGGCAAAGCCTGTGTATGCAGTTAATTATCACTTCGACTTGGCATGTAAAACTACTTGCCAAGCCTTAAACTACCCTTTTATTACAGATAGGTCACCCCTAAGGTAGGCCCTAGGTAGTCCTATGGGCAAGGTGCTGTGTAACTGAAAGGTAGGACGCGTAGTTTTATGTTTTACATGACCTGGTAGTGACAAACATCTAAATGTGTTTTTCACTACTGTGAGGTCTACTCATCTAATAGGCTAGCACTGGGAATTCCTTAAAACAATTTTAAGCTATAATTCCTGATTAGAAAGGAGTAGCTAAATCATGTTTCATGGTTTTATAATGATTAATCCTCAATAGTAATAAAGTTGGATTAGAGATTACTAATTTAGAAATGTCATTTTTATAAAGTGGATATTGCTCTGCTCTTAACTTTGCTCTGTGTGCCTGCAGTCTATCTCCAATACACGTCTGGGCTGGCTGACATCTACAGTTTGTGAATTCCCTCTACACAGCCACAAACACAGGAAAGTGAGGCTCATGAGCATTCTGAGCACTCATCTGCATTCTGATGAGTCTTCCTGGGCAGGGAGGAATGGGAGGGGCTGAAACTTACACTTCAATAGGTAGTGTCCTGTCACCATACAAAGCACTGATTTACCCCCTACCCCCTACCTCCCTAGACACACATGACTGGGTTAAAAGGGATCATTGTGCACTTCAGAGAGCTCCTTTGAAGTCCCCTTCTACTTCAAAGGCACTTGTGGGGATAAGTACTGGGGCTCTGACCCTACCAGATCAATACACTAATAAACCTTGGAAGAAGTCTGCAGGAGTAAAGACTGCTGTGCTGTAGGTTTTGCCACTTTGCCTTGATTGACTGTTCTGAGGAACTGCTTCTCTGCTTTGCTGAGATTCCTTGTTGCCTGCTGATCTCTGCCATGCTGAGGACAAGGACTGGACCCATCTCACTTGAAAAGAATCCATCTTTCCTTGCACACTCAGCAAGATTGTCACATACCACAGAGACAATCAATCATACACAAGGCCACTGGAACTATGCAGCAGGAGAGGGCCAAATTATGTGGTAGGGTTGAGTAAATTATGCAGCAAGAAATGGCAAATTATGCAGAATATGGTAATGATTAATCCTCAATAGTAATACAGTTGGATTGGACATCACTAATTTAGAAATGTTACTTTTAGAAAGTGGATTTGCTCTGCTCTTAACTTTGTTCTGTGTGTCTGCAGTCTATCTCCAATTCACGTCTGGGCTGAACCCACAGTGACTCTAAGGATTTGCTGGCTTGCTTCCTTTTTTCTGAAGTCTCAGGGATACAAAAAACTTTCTGCAATCATGCTGGTGCTGCTGGACTCTGTCATCTGTGAATCCTACCCTAGCCTGAGGTGCCCCTCCAGTCCTGGGGCTCAGAAGTGGCTTCTGCAGCTGAGCTCTTTAAAACTGACATATCGCCCGGCTGTGTGAGGAGTTCTGTCACATACTTACTTCAATGCTGCCACAAAGGCTGCTCGAAGACAGTGCATCCACTGTCTGCACGGCTTGCTGACAACACTCTGTGCAACTTGATGATAACGCATTGCATTCACTTTAACGGAGCTTGACAATGACATGGGTACCCCTTTGCGTGGCTCGGCATGAGGCAGTAGCTCTCGACGTTGACACTTGCTCCAGCCAGGGTACTTCTTGGATGGGACCTGTCTGATTCCTGTTGCCGACCTGCCCTCCATCGCAGTCGGCCTGACCTTTGAATTTGTACCAGTCCCTCGCGACCTCAAGTTACCTTTTGACTGCTAGTGTCTTCTAAGGACGGTATGATGGTAGTCCGTATGCATTTAGCATGCATTCCTTTGGAACACTCTCATTAGAACGAAAGCGTCTTTAGAGCGCATTCCTTCATCACGCAAGCCATTTTAATGACTTGCCTTAGGGAGGTGCTGGACTTTGGAATAGTTTAATTTACTATTCCAACTCCAGTCTGAGGAACAGTAGGGAAGGTGTTGGATTTTAAATCCAACACCATTCCACCAATGTGCCCCTCTAAAGCAAGTTGTTAAAACGACTTGCATGCTGAAGGATTGCGTGCTAAAGATGCGTTTCTAATATTGCTAGCACTGTGGAGGCACAGCGCGATTCTTCCTTCATCCTAAAGGTGTATCTTCACTTCTAATCATTTGATTTTTGTCATTGTGGTCTTGTTTCACTCAGATAAATATTCTCTGTGTCTTTAAACTTGTGTGGAGACTTTTTGGGGTTTTCCATTGTGTTACTGTGCGTTTATGTTGCACAAGTTCTTTACACATTGCCTCTTTAGATAAGCCTGACTGCTCTGTGCGAAGCTACCGGAGGGTGAGCACAGGTTATCTTTTAGTGTATTATCTAACTTATCCTGAGTAGGATTTCTATTTGTGATAGAAAAGTTTTACATTCCTTAAGAGATCAACCCATTTGTATGAGACATTGGGTGTTATCTACATATGGCTGATATGTGAGCATTCCCTTCTTGATGAGAGATAACAGAGATCAGATATACATATTGAAGAGGAAAGGTGAACAAGGTGTCTATTGAGATACTCCTCATTCCAGCTTGGAAGGGAGGAGTGACTTAGCCATATTGGGACCTTGGCCAAACAGACGTCTATGAAGGAAGCAAGCTGGGGGCCAATGAAGCTGGTCAGCACCCAGCAGCAGGACTAGAACATGTGCCAGATACTGGTTACCACGTGGATATGTGGATATTTGCTCACTGATGAATATGCATGAGTCATAAGCATGAGCTGCATGAATATGCATGGTACATGCTCAGCCCACCCCACGTTTTAAAGGATAACGGTCTGAGCCAATGAACTGAAATTCCAGCCATATAAAGCTCTTAACATTCATGGGTCTTGCAATTTACGTAAGCATTTGGGTTTTTAAGTTGTACTGTACCCAGCCTGTTCTTGAAAATGCATCATTTGGACCAGGCCTTCATGGCATTCACAGAATTTGCAAAGATTCTTGTCTGCCTTTTCCTCATATCTGATGTATGTTTAGTGTTGTAATTATGTTTTAAACCAGCAACCACACAGTGTTTTTTTCATCTGTTTCTGCTAATCCAAGGTGAAGTTTAATGTGCCCTCCAGATTCTCTACTTTCACAGCCTGGACAGTTGCCAAAAGCAATTATTTCATTTGAAACGTTTTTCTTTGCTACATTATTAAGTCTATGCTGGGATAAAAGTGTGAATGCTATTCGTGGAACCATGTATAACACAGCAAGCACCCTGGATTTAAAAAAAGAAAACCCTGACACTTACTTGGCAGAATTCCAGTGAGGAAGAAATGGGGAGACCAGCTATTCTATTTATCTCACACCCTCACCGGCTGAAGCGCCATTATTAAATTAACGCAGACTGCGAAAGTGAAATAATTTTCACTACTTTATACAGGATCTGCCATTTAACAAGTTTCAGTGGCGTAACGAAACTTGAGGGGGCCCCCTCAAGGTACGTGGAGGGGGCCCCTTTGGACACAATCAGTAGCTCCCTGCAGGCCCCTAGCTAGAATGACATTTTTAGGGGGGCCTGGCCCTCAGCTATTACAAAAGTAGTATTTGTAGGGGAAATGTACAGTATGCAAGATTTGAAATTGTACACTGCGTTTGGGTGCTTTTTCAAACAACAGAAATTTTATCTTGGTGGGGTTGAGCTTCTGCTAGGGGCTGGGCATCCAGGTTTGCATGGTATGCAGGCAGTGCTTGAGGCACTGGATGTTAGAAGTGGAGGAGACTTTCAAGTAAAACTGTGTATCATTGGTGTGTTGAAGGAAGCGGAGAGGTCCAGAAATATCAGGAGGCAGTGGTAACATTCATTTGGAGGGCATTGTTTACGACGTGTAAGGTAGTAGTCTCCTAGCTACAGCATGATCTGAAGCCAGACTGGTAGTCGTACACAGGTAAATGGCTTCATTTTCAAGTGCAAAGCATTCACAAATGGTGATCATGCAATAGTAAATCAATTTAATTATACACAGACCCTTGGCTGGTGTTAAAGTCAACTTCTCCTGTCCCTAAACTGCAAGAAGTGGGACTCAGAGCTCCTGTCATTGATGTCAAATCGCCAGTCGTGCTGGGATGCTGAACGTAGAGAGGGCCACACCAGGATCCATGTCAAACAGCATCCGGTCAACCTTGAGGCCATCCGAGGCATGGACTTTAAACTTCACCCACTCGCTTTCCCGCCTTCGTCAACAACAACACCATGATTCCGCTCATAAGCAACCCACCTTCATCAAACACCACTTCAAATCCAGCTTGCCTGTTCAGAGACCACATTTTCCCCATAAAACTTTCTAAGTCAGAAGGTAAACCTTCCACGTAAACCTTCCACTGGCAGGAACCTAGTCCCTGCATCCGACCCTCGCTCTATCACGGTCATCCTTAACTTTTGATTTTGAAATGGTCTAACACGATCAGATGGCCACGATTGATGCTTATTCGTATCTCCTGTTCTACTTATTGGATTTTTATCGCTTTGGTATAGTCTTGTTCATTAAAATTTACTACATTTCTCCTAAATTGGCTTGGGATTTTTGTTTTGTTGTGTTTTCACTTTATTACTGGTTGAGTACTGCATAAATAATTTACACATTACCTCAAAGGTAAGACTGACTGTTGTGTGGCAAGCTACCAGAGAGTTAAGCATAGGTTTAGTTAGTGACTCTAGTGGTTTATGTTGATAAGGCTTGTGATTATTATTTGAGGTGGGTTTTCACTCTCTCAACCAATACGCCAAGTTCTTACAGCAAGCAAAACTGGGAAACCGAGGCTGCTGAGATTTTGTTAAATTCAAGCATGGGTAGGTATTCAAGGCACTGTCTTAGCAATGTTGGTTTAGACTGCCTTGAATACCCACCTCTGCAAAATCCATTATGACAGATGTTAATTGTGAATGATGCAACCAGATCGAAAAGAATGTGGACACTGACAGCCAGCATACACCTCTCCTCTCATGTTACCCAGATTCAACAGCACTATCAGCCCCATTCTATGGTGTAGAAGAACGTCTGCATATACATGACGGGGGAGGCCATGCTGTGCTATGTAATACTGATTTGAGACCAAGATGCCCAATCTAAAGCTTATTTTGAAATGGCAAAGAGAGAAATAGTGTAGTAGTTGCAAAGGTGTATTGTATTAAGGGGTCACTTCATCTTCCTTTCCTCTCCCACTTTCATTTATTTCCTCCCATCTTTGCCTGTTGTCCTGCCTCTTCCTAGACGGCATTGTGTTTGTTCTTCTCTCACAACTTGTTCTCTGCAGTCCATCACTCTGCAGCCCAGTCAAGTGAGTTTCTCACTCAGATTACGTGTTTGAGTGTATATAGCTCAATGGTGTGGGGGCAAAGAAATCACTGAAATATTTGCAACAGAATGTGAAAGCAGCAACAAATAAGGTTTCTCTCATAGGGAGCAGGGGACAGAAGCAGCAGCATTTTAAACTTAACTCAAATGCAGTAATCGTACTGCACAAATAGCAGCATTGTAGGCTTCTTGGCAACACAAACCAGATAGAACACAGGCTAGAAGGTGAGAGTTCATCACACAGAGAAGAGGTATACCTTAGACAGCAGGAATAGAAGCTTCGCTCACACAAGGAGTAGAGGTAAAACACAAAAGTACCTTTGCAAGTTTTCTTCAAACATAGAAACATTGGCAGATGCAGTGCAAGCTTTCCTTAGAGTAGGACAAAAAAGGCACAATATAGACAGCAACCATAACAAGCACTGGCAAGGCCAATAGGTCTTGTCTATACAAGAGCTGTTGGCTTTGGCAATGTGGTTTTGCCATGTTGTACGCCAGTGTGGCTGCTGTCCAGGTTGGCTACAAGTTAGTGGCACGGAGTGTCCTAGAGTGAAATGGGGGGAGTAGAGTCCCGTACACTGGATGTGTTGGAGTAGAGTGGAGTAGGGGAAGTAGAGTGTCATAGAGTTGAGTAGAGGGGAGTAGAGTTCACTGGTTCAGTGGCAGAGAGTGTTGTAGAGTGCAGTGTCAGAGTGCACTACCGTAGAGTGGTGTGGAGTGGAGTGTGGTGGAATAGGGTAGAGTGGACTGAGGTAGTAGGGTGGACTGGACTGGAGTAGATTGGGGTGGATTGTATTGGGATAGAGTGGGTTGGATTAAGTGGAGTGGGGTGGGGTGGATTGGAGTGGGTGGACTAGATTGGCATGGGGTGGATTGGAGTGCATTAGATTGGATTGCAGAGGGGTGGATTAAATTGAGGTGGATTGGATTGGGTGGGGTGAGGTGAACAGATTGGGGTGTATTGGATTGAGGCGGATTGAAATGGAGTGGGGTGGATTACATTGGAGTGGGGTAAATTGGATTTAGGTGGGATGGATTAGTTTGGATCGGGTAGATTGTATTAGGGTAAAGTGGTTGGATTGCAGTGGGGTGGAATGTTTAGGATTTGGAGTGGGGCAGATTGTTTTGGATTGGAGTAGGGCACATTGGAGTGGGGCTGATTGGAGTGGGGCAGACTGTTTTGGATTGAAGTGGGGCAGATTGTTTGGAGTGAAGTGGGGCAGATTGTTTTGTATTGGAGTGGGGCACATTGTTTTGGATTGGAGTGGGGCAGACTGGTGGGAAAAACTGTTTTGGATTGGGACAGATTGTTTTAGATTGTTTGGGATTGGTGTTGAATGGATTGGAGTGGGAAAGATTGTTTTGGAGTGGGGCAAATTGTTTTGGATTGAGTGGGACAAATAGTTTTGGATTGGAGTGGGGAAGATTGGAATGAAGGAGACAGTTTTGGATTGGAGTGGGGCAGATTGTTTTGGATTGGAGTGGGGCAGATTGGAGTGGGGCGGATTGTTTTGGATTGGAGTGGGTCAGACTGGTGGGGCACTCTGTTTGGGATTGGGGTGGTATGGAGTGGAGCAGATTGTTTTAGATTGGAGTGGGACAGATTGGAGTAGGGTAAATTGTTTTGGGCAAGAGTGGGATGGATTGGACTGGGGCAAATTGTTTTGGAGTGGAGTGGAGTGGAATAGGGCAGATTGCAGTGGGGCAGATTGTTTGGGACTGGAATAAGGCAGATTGCAGTGGGGCAAATTGTTTTGGATTGAGTGGGACAAATTGTTTTGGATTGGAGTGGGGAAGATTGGAATGAAGGAGACAGTTTTGGATTGGAGCGGGGCAGATTGTTTTGGATTGGAGTGGGGCAGATTGGAGTGGGGCAGATTGTTTTGGATTGGCGCAGATTGGAGAGGGGCTGATTGTTTTGGATTGGAGTGGGGCAGACTGGTGGGGCAATCTGTTTGGGATTGGGGTGGTATGGAGTGGAGCAGATTGTTTTAGATTGGAGTGGGACAGATTGGAGTAGGGTAAATTGTTTTGGGCAAGAGTGGGATGGATTGAACTGGGGCAAATTGTTTTGGAGTGGAGTGGAGTCGGAGCAGACTGGATTAGAGTGGGGTGGCTTGGATGTGCATAAAGTGAATTGGATTGGAGTAGATTTGACTAGGCTGGATTGGGCTAGATTGGATTGGTGTGGAGTGGATTGGAGTGTGGGGATTGGGTGGATTAGAGTGTGGTGAATTGGGATGGAGTGGGTGGATTGGGGCGAGGTGGATTGGATTGGAGAGGGCCAATTAGAATTGGAGTGGGCGGACTATAGTGGGCAAATTGTTTTAGTTTTGAGTTGGGTGGTTTAAAGTGGGGCTGTCTGTTTTGAATTGGAGTGGGGCATACTGGAGTGGGGCAGACTGGAGTGGGGCAGACTGGAGTGGAGCAGACTGGAGTGGGGCAGAATGGAGTAGGGACAATTGGAGTAGGGAATATTGTTTTGGATTGTAGTGGGCGGATTGGACTGGGACAGATTATTTTGGATTGGAGTGGGGCAAATTGTTTTGGACTGGAGTGGGGTAAATTGTTTTGGATTGAAGTGGGGCAAACTGTTTGGATTGAAGTGGGGCAGACTGTTTGGATTGAAGTGGGGCAGATTGTTTTGGATTGGAGTGGGGCAGATTGTTTGGATTGAAGTAGGGCAGATTGTTTTGGATTGGAGAGGGCAGATTGTTTTGGATTGGAGTGGGGCCCATTGGAGTGGGGCCGATTGTTTTAGATTGGAGTGGAGCAGATTGGAATATGGTAGATTGCAGTGGGATAGATTGGAGTGGGGCAGATTGTTTTGGAGTGGGGCAGATTGTTTTGGATTGGAGTGGGACAAATTGTTTTGGATTGGATTAGGACAGATTGTTTTGGATTGAGTGGGGCAGATTGGAGTGGGGCGGATTGATTTGGATTGGAGTGGGGCAGATTGGGATAGGGTAGATTGGAGTGGGTTGGATTGGAGTGGGTTGGATTGTTTTGGAGTGGGTTGATGTTTTGGAGTAGAGTGGGACAGATTGTTTTGGATTGGAGTGAGGCCAATTGTTTTGGATTGGAGTCGGGCAGATTGTTTTGGATTAGTTTGGGGCACATTGGAATGAAGGAGACTGTTTTGGATCGAAGTGGGGCAGTTTAGAGTGAGCAAATTGGAGAGGGTCAGATTGTTTTGGATTGGGGCAGATTGGAGTGGGAAATATTGTTTCAGATTAAAGTGGGGTGAATTGGTTTGGAGTGGGTGGATTGGGGTGAGGTGGTTTGGACTGGAGTGGGGCAGATTGTTTTGGATTGAAGTGGGGCAGATTGTTTGGGGCTGGAATAGGGCAGATTGCAGTGGGGCAGATTGTTTGGGACTGGAATAGGGCAGATTGCAGTGGGGCAGATTGTTTTGGATTGGAGTGGGGCAGACTAGAGTGGGATGAGTTGGGAGGATTCGAGTGTGGAGGTATGGAGTGGGTTTGATTGGGGTGAGTGGCTTGGATTGGAGTGAGTGGTTTGGATTGGGGTGAGTGATTTGGATTGGATTGGTCTGGTGTGGATTGAATTGAGTGGGGCGGATTTGAGTGGGGTGGTTTTGGGTGTCCTGCAGGATTATGTGTTAAAGCATCATTTCAGAAATTTCACATAAGAAAGAAAGGATGTCGCTTTGCAATAACATAATCCCAATTTTTTGAGAATAGCGCCCATGATCAAAAATAATATACAACATGAGTGCAAAGTGAGAAAAGAAGACATGCCAAAATAAAATAAAGTTAACTATACAAATTAAACTTTTGCAATTTTATTTGTCCTGCTGGGTATTTTTTTGCCAGTCATACGCCGTCTGTTTGCAGGGCACTAAAAGTTAAAAAGAACAAAATAGTACCTCAATCAGGTCAGGAGCAGCAACGGACACTGATTAAGTTGAATCAATCAGTGCTTGGTCCCTGCTCCACAGAGATGAACAGAAATTATGTTAGGCATGCAGTGATGAATTACTAGGCTGTAAAAAAGAGTGCCACACAAGCCAAATGGTAAGAAACTGGCAGGCTCCAAGCCCTTTTTTCTAGACAAGAGTGTCTCGTAAGCGAAGCGATGCTCTCGCAGGCTGGACCCTAAATATTACTCTTAGGAAAAGCAGCTGATCCATGGAAATTAGTTGGGCAGGCATCTCTCCCACAACACGGTGCATCACAGAAAGGAGTTGTGCAAGTGTCCTTCACATAGTTATATGAAGTAGCAGGAGAACGCACCCTCACAATATAGGTAGGGAATGGTAGGAGATGAGTGAAAAACTTGCACAAATCATGAGCAGCATGGGCAGCAGCTCTTAAAACAGGTAAGTCACTGGAAGTAAATGTTATATCATGCATATCTGTAGAGCGCACTACCTCAGGGTTTTCAGGTGCTGAAACTCACTTTACAAAATAAATACCCTAGATGACAACTGTGAAAACCTCACTAACATTTACAAAATAGAGAGACAGGAAGCAATCATCATTTCAAGACTCCCCACACATCTACATACTGCTAGCAGGGACAGGTGTCCAAATCTACCAAGGAGCATTAGGTCATGTAGCAGGCTTTAGAGCTGTCCTTGATTTCCTGTAACTATCTTACATGAACTGATGTTCACAGGCATGATTTTTGTGGTAAAACAGAAATTCAAAGTGCGATTGGATTAAAAGTTTGAGTGGTTGATTGTGTTACACATAATAGGGCCCACTGGCACCATTTATAAGTGTGCAAGCATCAATTCTGAAGTGTGAAAGTAATACCTGATGTTCTGGGAATACATTAAAACACCAATTGCCGTTATCATCTTGACAGTGAAGTTGATTGTTGTTATTTAAAATGTACATTAGCGCTCAAAACTATAACATGCAAGGATTTCTGGCATGCGCCTGCAGGACTAACTATGCATTTCAAACATTACTTTTGTTGTATTTACTGCTCATTGCAATATATCAGGAAAGTTGTCCAGTGGTTCCCTTTCTGCCAGTGAGTGCATATGTGAAAGAAATGCAAAACTTACCCACACCTCAGTTTTAAAGAGGATGTCATGTCTGGGGAAAGATTCTGTTCCATTTCCTGTGTGTCGGAAAGATTCAGGCTACAGGCAAAGAGAGAGACTTTCCGTCCCTCTTTGGAATTGCCCGCTCTTTTTCTCTAGTCAGGTCAGACTCCCAGCACGCATGCAGAGACAATGCTGAGGGGAGTTAACTAAACTTTTCATGCAAGTGATCTATCTGCCTCCGCCTCTCTCAGAGGTCATACCCTGGACAAACCGCCTTACGTCTTCCGCAGCCTGCTATCAGCAACACAACAACTGCTGTGTTTTCGAAAGGGCCTCATTGCAGAGGTTATTTTTCTTTAGTACACGGTCCTGTCAAGTGTCACGCACCAGGTGTGACACTCACGCATTTCAGTGCGGTGTTCCGCGACACCGCATGAAATGCATTGTCACGCATTTTGCCGACTTTGTCAGCTCGCGCCACCGGCGGCGCCTTTGCACGGCTCCTGCTGCTCTCCGAGTCCGAGAGCGTGCTGCAGCCTGTGCCAGCACTAAGCTGCTGCTCTAGCTCATTATTAGTTTCAATTCATGCATTCTTATCGCTGCTCTCGGCTCATGGGCTGAGTGAGAGCGCGGCTACAATGTAACATATAAACAATCTGTGCCGGCTCCAGGCTGGCGCTGTAACTTCCTGCCCGCCGCACCGCGGTTTAAGTTTGACACGTCACGCCCGAGGAAGTAGTGTAGCACAATACTGTGAGGCAGAATGGCGGGCCACTCAAGTCGAGTAGGAGTAGGAGTTGGTCGTGGCTGGCGTGCTGCACTGTCTCGTGCGCAGCTGAACGCTGGCCACAAATAAAACTGCGTTGGCCCAGAGGCGACCCCGGTGGGGACTGTCAGTGACCCCCCATGACTCACTTACTTGCTGCCGGCACCCGCCGCACCGCAACAAGAGGCATTCATGATTGCGGGCGGCGGCCAGCGGCGCAAACTAAACTGAGGCCAAGTCGGGGGACGATTCACAGCAGCCACTGGGTCGGAGAAGACTGATGCAGTCCTGTCCCCTGCAGAGTGCTGCAGCTGAGCTGTGCGGCCGCAGCGGGGGTTCCCTGTGCGTCCCGCGGCCTCCGGACGGACCGGGAAACTTCTTTAGACTCAACCACTCCAAGTAAGTTATAGTTATTTTACTCACTACATCAATGCCGCATCTGAAAAATAAATTATTTCACTAAATGGCGTCATCTGCAGGGCTGCTCATTCTCATCATCCTTCCCAGTGAGCCTCCTGCCGGTTTAAATCTGCAGTCTGTCAGTGACGGATCATTGTAATTATAACAGTAAATGCAGGCGGGCCCGGCCGCAAGACTTAATCTCTGTCTGACTTTCTCCGATCTGATAGAGGTCACCAGTAACACATGTTTAAGAAAAAACAATGAAACCTTTTAAATTAAACACGTTACTATAGGGTGCTTTTGTTTACTTACCACATTTTGACCTGGAAGCGGTATATTGTTAACATAAAAACAAACACAATTCATTAGTAGTGTGGGCACGCACAAATATGTGTGCAGTTCTCTGGATGAGTGAAAGAAGATTATTATGGATACCGAAAGCACATCTTGAGATGTCAGACTCTTGGGGGTGGTTCTGGTTCTCCTTAACCACAACATTAGAAACTATATAAAGTGAAACACTGAAAGGAAACCCGAAGTTTTCTAAGAATGTGCATTAATGTTTCTCCTTGCCCCGAACGCTACTTCAAAGAATAACTGCTACATTTAAGTCATTAAAGAGCTGATTCTAATATGGAAGTCGCTTCAACATTTGGTTTAGGTTAATTATAACAGAACAAAACTGCAAACATTTCCGTTCCAACATGATGTCTATGTTTGTGTGCATTGCCAATTGAGCTCAACTGTCCTACCCGGAATTACGTTGACAGTCGACTTATGTTTATTTTTTTTTATTTTTCTTCCTGTCATGGGGCCTCATTTATGAAAAGTGACGCATCGCTGCGTGAAAACAGCGATGGTCACTTTTCACTGCGCTCTCCCTGCGACATGATTGATGCGTCATATTTATAATATGACGCATCATGTCGCAAGGAGTTACAGATACGTCAGTATTTCTGACGTATCTGTAGGCGCAAAAGTGACGCATTGCTGGAGTGTGTCACAAAAGTGACGCAACTCCAGCAATGCTGCCTTTCACATGGGGAAAGCCCCATGTGAAAGGGCTTGCGTCAGTCTTACGCCTGCTGTGAGGCAGGCGCAAGATTTTGTCGCATCACTATTACGAGGCTTTTTGCGGGTGCATACATTATACCTGACGCAGGTATAATGTAACGCAGGGGTTTACAAAGTGACGCATCTGCTTAGATGCGTCACTTTGTAAATAGTACGCATCAGGAGGGATGTTTTACGACGCCGATGCGTCACAAAAAGTGGCGCATCGGAAGCGCAAAACTCACGCAAGGCCTCATAAATGAGGCCCATGGTATTGTGAAGTGTGTGTTTTAAAACTCTGCCCCTCAGTCCACAACCATGGCTATTCTCCTCTCGTTCCAGACGTAGGTGCTAGTTACATTTTGCAAGTACTTTTTGCTTTTGGAATTTTACGGCTGTAGATTACTAATTGGACGGATAAAACCAACCCTCTCCTGATGCTTGCCCGATGCGGAGTGTCAGTGACTACTGTCCAATCAGGTTACAAGGCCATTTTCTTTATTTCTGGTGCTTTACAGCAATTTTAAGATCCCCTTAGTGTTTATCGTTACTCAAATAGGTGTAATTTCTGATAATTATATGTTTCCCTCGTCTTCCTTGCTTGATTTTGCTTGCGATAAAGTGTCACTCATAGTCGTTGAATTGTCACTCATAATTACACTTACATTATGAAAATGTCACACATGGCAATCTGAAACCTTGGCAGCTATGAGTACGGCTGCATTTCAAAGGTTGAATATTTTCTTTTTACACTGTGCACATTTTAATGTAAAGAGTTGTAATAAAACTGCACAAGCTGCCTGTGTCCTGGCTACGGCCCTGGCTCTCCGGCCGGAGTACTCTGCTAAGGGGCCCCCTGGAGCTTGGGGGCCCGAGGCCCCCCCGCACCGCGGGGGCTGCGTGGGCCTGTGTTACGCCAAGCTTTTCATAAGTTGTGTATATTTATGCGAGATGTTCTAATTAGTACCTTGAGACTGAAACTTAAAAAGTAGTTCTTACAGACTGCTGCGGCAAAAAATATGGGCTAAAAAGCCTCCCTCGGTTACTTTAAAAAGGTTACTGGGTGTTATCAAGAATGAAACTATTGAGAACAGGGTGTAAATAAGCATTAAAGCGCGATATAACCTGTGCTGTGTTGTAAGTGCTACATTTAAGAATCGCAGCACTTTAAGAGTCAAGCATTTCTAATGTTCTTTGTTCTCATTTTTGTAGTCAAGCTCGAGGCATAATCAGTGGTGCTGGAGCAATTTTGAATGTAGGGGCAGGCCATCAATATTATGTCTGTGAAGTTTTGGGATGGTAAATCCAAGCCGCACACAAAGAACAAGTGTAGCAAATGAGCCACGCCCATTCAGCAGGCAAGTGTTAAGGGTGTGATATGCAGCTGGGGGCACATTTTGGAGCACACTGTCACAAATATGGGACTAAAGCATGGTGTGGTAGCGCTCTGACATTTACAGACAGCATATTTTCCATTGAAATGGGCACTACATTTGTAGTTTTACTGATAACACAATCCAGCCCTCAAATGATAATGTGTGGAAATCAAGTTTCAGTAAATATGTATCATTTGCATTTCACTAAGTAAAGTGTCTTGTGTTGATCCCTTTAAAATATTTGTTTCCATCACACCTCAGAACGACGAAAGAATGTGCTTGGTTTATACTTTCTTAGCTGCTGATATATTTTGAAATATGTGTACAGTTCACGTTTTGTTGTGTGTCCTACGAGTTTTCCTTGCACACTCAGCAAGATTGTCACATAACAGAGAGACAATCATTCACACCCAGGGCTATGGTCTAATCTATACTTTGCAGTGTACATGCAGTTCTTTGATAAAAGTTCATAGCTCACTGTTATATATTAGAATTTTAACTTATAAATTGCAAGTAGCAAAAGGATATCTCTATTAAAAGCAGTAACCCACTGACCTATTTACATCATATTTACTTTATAATCTGCATGATACATGGTCTTTGCAGCAGGCATATTAACCCTGCGGCTACTTTACTAGACAAAACTAAGATCTCTCTCCAGGAAGAACATTAATCACAGGAGTTCTTTTGACATTTTTATTGTGTTGAAAATGGCAATGTATGTGTACATAAGCGGCGTTCATTTGTGTTCACTGTACCCCTTGTTGTAAGCAGAACGAATAATTACGAAACACTGACTGTGTTATCCCGCCAGCATAAGACCCATGCACATATGTACACGACAGCTATTTTAGGCACCATGGCCTCTCTGACCGTTTGCTAAACCCCCGACACCCCTCCCCGCGCGCACTGCTCATGCAACGGTCACAAGACCCTCTCCCTCTGCGTGACCCTGCTCTAGAAGTAGCACTCCTGCTTGACCCACAACCCCGCCCCCATTTCCTCCCAGGAACACCCTTCCCCTCAGCTGACAACCCCCCCCCGGGCTGCACTTGACCTCTCGACCCGGTCCCAAGTCCTAAGACCAAGCCTCGAGGATGTACATCCCCCTTTTCCCTGCCCAGCATAACAAAACCGTGATACACCAACCGAAGTGTCCGACCTTATCACCTGACCAACCTTTGACCTGATCATCCCCTCCTGCCCTCGTGCCCTGTAGGAATGTCCAGCTGAGAGGTCACAATCTCTTGTTACATTCAGGAGGGGAGGATGACATCTGAGCGACTGGTATGGGAATAGGCCTGAAGCTGGGATTCCAAGCATGCCTTTTCCCACTTCAAAGCGTCTTTATTGTAATAAGGAATGTTTGTGCATCATAAACATGTGTATAAAAGACGAAGCCTCAGAGAACTTGTTAGAGCACCTCCTGAAGACACTATGCGAGTGTCCGAAATGACAGGCTCTCCTCATGAGAAATAAAACTCTATTCTTGTCTTCCTGCTTCCAGCGCCCGTCTCTTTATTTGGTAATTGTTCAAGATGGGAACTAAGAGGCGTCCTGCGCCAGCAGCCTGGGCATCAGGTGTGTTATGGGCTGACTTTTCCTCAATTGGCGCCCCAACGCGGGGTCCATCAGCGACATAAGGTCCGGTAAGAGAGGTCCAGACGATGGGGTGAACATCTAAACGATTGGAGTATACCTGCCTTGAGAGGGCCCTCGTCCGGCTGCCGATTGAATGAACTTCACCGATTCTGAACGGACCTCTCTCAAGTGACCTACTGTCCTGACTGGAATCCCACAGGAATGCTGCGGTAAAAACATGGAGAAAGAGAACGATGGGGCGCTGGAGAAAGGAAGGCGAAGAATTGCCCACATGGTCCGGTCCGGGTAAGGTTAAGTAGGACGTCTTTACGTCCGATTGGTAGGATGGCTTTATCCATCTGATTGATTGATTGATTGATTGTTTTGAAATCAATATTTAAAATACTGGTATTGTTCATTGATTGGTTCATTTAGCCTTCCTTTGCTACTTGAAGTATTGGTTCTCTTGGAGACATTCTCTGTTTGCAAACAGCGACGAATAGCAACGTTCCTCTCTCTTTGCAAATAGTGAAGGGTAGGTAATGCAGACTTTTGTCCCCGTTGTAATCCGTCATGCCTATCTTTCTCCCCATTGATTGTTTGTTATCGGTTTTTATCGATTATTGCTCTTTGAGATATTCCCTGTCTACAAACGGGGAAGAATAGGAATATTCTGCCTCCCTTTGCAGATAGTGAAGGATAGGTAATGCAGACTTTTGTCCCCGTTGTAATCCGTCATGCCTGTTTTTCTCCCCACTGATTGATTGATTGTCTGAACATTTATTGTTCAAGGAATAGTTCTTTTGAGGCATTCTCTGTTTGCAAATAACGTGGAATAGAAATGTTCTGTCTAGTCTTTGCAAGTAAGGAAGGGTAGGTAATGCGGACCTTTGTCCCCCGTTGTAATCTGTCATGCCTATCTACTCCCCACTGATTGGTAAACCAGTTCCACCCGGACCATTTATTGGAGGTAGGTCATCTGGCTCGGCCAGGAGGGTACCCCTAATACAAAAGGACAAATATAAAAATGCGGATTAGCCGCTGTATCGTGCTAGCAAATAAAAGAGAAAAATATATATATAAAAATCATTAGGGATAAGAAAAGGAATAGAGTGAAATCAGTAGGCCGCTGATGAGATCTCTTTTCAACCTCGCTGAAATGGAAACATAGGGAACAACCCCTCAGGAAATATGAAACTGGTGAGGAAAGCCGAACTTAACGCTATGACTTCGAGACAGCTTGGCTCCACCACCCACCCCGCCCAATTAACGACAAAACTTAGGCGAATAATAGAAAAATATGTAACACTCTAGCGAAGTAACAGGTGAACACGTTTTATTTTTTAACAAACAAAAAAAACATTTAAGCAACTATTTACATGACAAACTGCTGCAACGACAAAACGAAACCCACAATGCCTTTCGCCGTCTGCCTGACGCCGTTCCAGCCCTTCCTTCCCCAAAGTAGCAATGTTGGGCTACTTTGGGCTACTTTCTAGTAGTTTTTGGGCGTTTTAAAGTCTACAAAAACCATCAGGGGCGGTGGGGTGGAAGGACCACTACGCGAATAGCCCGAAGGCGGCGCCACACGCCAAGGCCTGTCCCCCGGATGAACCAAGGGACCCGTTCCTGGGGCCAGGGCGAAGAAGCGTCCGGCCGCCATCGGCTGTGGGCCCGGCCCGAAACGTGCCAGGCGTCCCCACTTCTTCAATAATGGCTGCGACAACACTGGGGGGGGTGATGTCTTGCACATGCCTCCGACCCCCCCCCTCGTCCTCATCGCCTGGTCCGGCCATAACAAATGTCAAGCAAGACGCCGTGGGGTGCACCGGGAGGGAGAGGCGGCGCGAACGAGCCTCTCCCACCTCCCCAGGTGAAGGCTCCCCAGCTGCACCCCCAACGCTCCTCGCACCCGGCAAAGGGTTCGTCCACTCTTACGGTGCAGCGACGCTCCTCGCACCCGGCAAAGGGTTCGTCCACTCTTACGGTGCAGCGACGCTCCTCGCACCCGGCAAAGGGTTCGTCCACTGTGGCGATGCTGCGACGCCTCGCCCGACAGGTTGGAGCCCGTCTGCTCATTTGACCCCGCGATTGCCGGTAGCTGCCGAACTCTCAAAATGGCGGTCGACCTTGCAAGAGCGGGCCCAGCATGAAGGAATGGCCCGGTTGCTTGTTGACTCCACCATCATAAAAGTTCTCCTCGACCTTGAAGATTCTATATGAGCCGCGGGAGTCCCCGACCCCCGCAGATACCCCCGATGGGGAATGACTGCCATAACTGCCCGCGGAACGATGAAAATGTAGCCGCGGGACGTCGGCGCTCCCATGCTGACGCCAGCCTCAATTTGAATGACTAAAATCCTGCAGACTACAGTTCGGATCAGTTCCGGTGAAAACGCAGTATGACCCGGTAGAAAAATGTTGCTTCCCTCCCCCCTTTTGACTGATGGTTCATACTGCCGATCCCTTTCTGTTGCCCTTTAACGGAACTTTTTGGACTGCCGAAAGAGGTTCTGGGCCAACCACGAGTTGGTGGAGGTTTTGACTATGCCTGGATCTGCCTGGCCGCACCCAAAATGGCGCTGGTACAAATGAAACTTTCAACTCCTTGTTGTACCCCGGTTGCTCAGCCTTGATGTCATGAAATATGTATACAGTTTTTAAAAACAATGAATTGATATGGGATGGGTACTGATTATGTGTTCGGACAATGAATTAAAGTGAGATGGGTGCTGGTTGAACATTCGGACAATGAATTGTTGTTAAGTTTGGCGCATCATGACTGTTGAAAGTTCGAATTTCAACACTTATGATACTCGCTCACACTGAAGTTTCGATATGATTTTATTGCACTTGTCGCACTTTTTTCAATGACCACCGACTCCATTAGGTTTTGCACTAATAAGTACCCCCACATGTACAGTTTTGGCCGGCCCACAGGGTTGTAGGCCCATATTTATGCACCGACATTTTTTATTAAAGATTTTTGGAGAAAAACGTACGTAGTTGTCACGTGTGAATTGGTAAGTCTCGAATAACTGACCACTGTTTCCGATATAACTGAATTACAGGTGAAATGGCTCAGCTCGATTAGTTAAGGGTTAAAAAGTATAGTACGCAGAAATATTGCAAATATGAATGGTCCAGGTTTTTGTCGTATGTACTTTGCACATTTTTGTACAGCCTAAAGCAACCGCTAAAAGACCCTGGAATTCAGTCTATACTTTATATGCTACCTGTATCAGGAAAATTGTCCCTAAGTCGCCCCGAAGGAGTGCCACCTGGTCTCTCTACATACGGTCCGTAATACCACACTTGGGTGACCTATGCTATCCACCGGCTTCCGATAATCATCTCTCCCACACTAAAAGGTTCATCTGGGCTTAAATGCCGAGTTGGCAAGAACTGCGTTCCGTGGAGATAGACCGAGTATGTAGTAAGTAAAAGCCTTTTCGGGTTTATGTGCGCTGATGTGTTTTTAAATGCTGCCCCCGCCCCCTTCTTTTTCCCTCTTTCTGCAGGTCACTTTGGAACATCGATTAAAAATACGAAAAAGAAAATGGTGATCTAACGGACAAAGAGACGGGAAAAAGGCGTTCGATTATGGTGCCTACGCACCCCGAATAATACAACCAAAAATAATGTGCACTCATGATTAAGCACTCTACACTTAACTAAATAGGGAAAGGTTTAAAGAATATTCTGAGGTGAGGTTTACTCTAGTACCCTCCGCTTGGAGGACTAGGAATGTTGTCAGTGTTTGGAAATTACTACATCCTTTCCGCACCCTCATGGACCGGAAACTCAAAGCTGCCCTATTGTTCCCCCAACTGACACCCACTGTTGCCTCAGCCTGGAAACACATTAGCCCGACCAGGTTAGTTCTTGACTGGTTGCCAAAGGCGTAAGTGTGTACAACCACAAAGACCAGTAAAGGCAGCCGACAATAAAAGGAAAGAAAAGGGTAAAAAGAGCGTAGGATGCTAAGGATGCGCAGCATACAGGAAGAGATCATTATGGCCAATAACGGTTATATGTCTTGTCTTGGATTTTTGTATATAATACATGTACTGTCTCCCTCACCTGAGTATGTGTGTACGTAATGTATGGAGCTACGTCATCCCTCTGCCTGTGTTTCCGTATTACTTAACCCCTGTTGTTCTGTGTTGTGCGCGCACTGAATGACCCATTATTGTACACGTCTCTCTCTCTCTCTCTCTCTCTCTCTCTTTCTCTCTCCATGTCATACGTGTACCGAATGGACCATTTAGAGTGCGCTCTCTCTCTCTCTCTCTCTCTTTCTCTCTCTCTCTCTCTCTCTCTCTCTTCCTCTCTCTCTCTCTCCAAAAGCCCCCTGTTCCCTCTTTCCTTGTATGGTGACGTTGTGCCCCCCGGCACAAAACTTAATTGGGTCTCCTCGAACACAAAGGTGTTCGGCAAAATTGACAGGAACTAAAAACGATTGTGACTTGCCATATTACTACCTCTCCTTTCTGCAAAACGATAGAACCCGAGTTGGTAATGAAGGAAAGGACAGGTAAGACGACGGATGTCCCCTAATCTGGCCTTTTATAGGGGGACTATAACGTCAATGGCCTTCTGTTTTCCAGTTCGCTAGAAATGCAATTCCCAATGCACCGATCACTTCACCCCTCTGCACTTAAGTGCGGATGTCCAAAGCGCCCCCGCTTCTCCCGATTGACCCCAGCTCCCTGTCCAAAGCGTCCCCGTTTCCCCCGATTAACCCCAGCTTCATGTCAGCTACCCTCGAAGCGTAATTGATGACCTTGATTAACGGTCGCTCCCCAAGAAAAGCATGTTTAACATCTGCCCCCTCCCCCTTCTTCATGACGATAACGCCCCTGCTTGCAAGAGTTAGCCGACCCCCAAAGGGAAATGTAAGATTGTCGGTACTTGGGTTAAAAAAGAAAAAGGGCGAGTCTCTGCATAAGAACTCGATTTTGAGTTTGATATAATACACTGTGTATAAAGGTCCAATTTCTCTCCACATACGTCACGAATGAACGCCAAACAGGTTTATGAATTCAATGGTAATGCCCTCCTACATACTCCATAAGTGATGACTTCTGACTGTGACCGATGAACTTATCCCCCACCTACATAGGAGTGGGGACGGAATTGAGATGTATAAATGTCTTCTCCTGCCAGTTTTTCTAAAACTTATTTTTTACCCATTCAAAGATACAATCACCGGAGGAGAGGAGCTGGACGTGACGCACAGCCTGGCCACAGATCATGAAGCACGTGTGACCGCGACCAAAGGTGGAGCCACCGAGCAACGAGACGCGGGACGAGGCACCACTCTCAAACTCGGCAGATGAAGGAATAAAGGGCCGCCTTGAAGCCCTCGATTTGCCGACCCACTCGTGCCTGAAGTCCCCGTCCCTTTTTGAGCCCGACTGATGGGCCTGCCTGCTCGTCATCTTTTTGCTCCTTTTGGTCCCTTGATGTGCTCAAAGATCTGATCCCACTCCGCCCTCTATTCCCTTGATTATTCAACAACATCACACTTTTCGCATAACTTTTGACTATAGAATGAGGTTTTGCCACGGAGAAAGAAAGACACGCAGGTGCCCAGCATGAGGCACCCCTAAGAAAATCAGTTAAGAAACAGGACTGTGATCTAACAGCAGAGGACTGATCGCACCCTGCAACGTGTAAGGATGAATCCAAGCTGGACCTATAGCTCCACCGCCGGTGCTCAACAGCGCCAATAAAAGAAGACGGACTCTGTTAAAAAAAAGACATTGTGACGAAAACCCCCCTTCCTGAACTTTCTACTCACCCCCTTGACCAAATTGCTTGTATCAATTTGAACTCTTCCCTCAGCCATTTTGTATTGCTTTCTAAAATGTTTCATCGATCACTCATGCATTTAGTTTTCCAAAGGTCTCTTATAGCACTGACAAGACCCGAAGGTATCAGAGCTCTTTCTACTGTATTTTGATGTCAGCGGAGAGAAAGTCAGAACATGATTCTATAATGTGTCTGAACGTTTTTCTTGATTAACCCCGACTAAAGTATAATATCGATCTCTAGACTTGTATGAAGAACCCAACAAATGTAAATTAACATGTATTGCATTCTGCCTATCGTATCGACTATATAGAATTGAACTTGCTTATGTAAAAAAGCGGCGACTGTTGAAAATGGCAATGTATGTGTACATAAGCGGCGTTCATTTGTGTTCACTGTACCCCTTGTTGTAAGCAGAACGAATAATTACGAAACACTGACTGTGTTATCCCGCCAGCATAAGACCCATGCACATATGTACACGACAGCTATTTTAGGCACCATGGCCTCTCTGACCGTTTGCTAAACCCCCGACACCCCTCCCCGCGCGCACTGCTCATGCAACGGTCACAAGACCCTCTCCCTCTGCGTGACCCTGCTCTAGAAGTAGCACTCCTACTTGACCCACACCCCCCCCATTTCCTCCCAGGAACACCCTTCCTCTCAGCTGACAACCCCCCCCCCCCCGGGCTGCACTTGACCTCTCGACCCGGTCCCAAGTCCTAAGACCAAGCCTCGTGGATGTACATCCCCCTTTTCCCTGCCCAGCAGAACAAAACCGTGATACACCAACCGAAGTGTCCGACCTTATCACCTGACCAACCTTTGACCTGATCATCCCCTCCTGCCCTCGTGCCCTGTAGGAATGTCCAGCTGAGAGGTCACAATCTCTTGTTACATTCAGGAGGGGAGGATGACATCTGAGCGACTGGTATGGGAATAGGCCTGAAGCTGGGATTCCAAGCATGCCTTTTCCCACTTCAAAGCGTCTTTATTGTAATAAGGAATGTTTGTGCATCATAAACATGTGTATAAAAGACGAAGCCTCAGAGAACTTGTTAGAGCACCTCCTGAAGACACTATGCGAGTGTCCGAAATGACAGGCTCTCCTCATGAGAAATAAAACTCTATTCTTGTCTTCCTGCTTCCAGCGCCCGTCTCTTTATTTGGTAATTGTTCAAGATGGGAACTAAGAGGCGTCCTGCGCCAGCAGCCTGGGCATCAGGTGTGTTATGGGCTGACTTTTCCTCAATTGTTGATAGGATATTGCTGGGGCAAGGACTGCAGCAGCAGGTGCTTTAAAACCATAATAAATTTGTAAACACGATGCTGCCCCCCGAACACTCAAAGTCAGCACCCGGTGTAGTGGCACCAGTTGCACCTCCCTAGAGCCGATACTGATTTGAACTGTATCACAAGATAAAATTAAAAAGCATCTCTTATGCCCATTACCTTCAGATCCCAAGCATGCTCATTTTGGGGGTGTTGCAGGAGCCCTGTGCTCCTACTTCCTGCGCCTATGGCTATAATACAGGAAAGAGGTCAAGGGGAATGAAAATGACAGCAGGAAAATACCAACAGTTCAAGAGTTGATTGTTATTGAGTTATTATCTGAAAAGTGCTTTTTGATAATAAGAAGCCCAGGTACACGAATGAGAAGGAAATATCCCTAACCATCTAGTACGGTTCATGAATACGATCCTATTACAATTCATTTGTCTTTGACAGCTTAACAAACTTAATGAATACATCTTTTATCTTTGTCAGCAGAAAAAACTCAAGGGATACATCTACGTTACAGTAAAGGATGTTACATTGACCTGGATTAGGCCTGCCTGAGTCCTACTGATTGCGTCTGATAATGGGGTAGCTGAGAAAAATTACTATGAAACTTAGAGTTTCTTATGAGGCAAACTTTAATCAGACAGGGAGAACCAGGTCATCAGCAGATAAGGTCTCCACGTTTTCAGACCAGCTCATTGATTAATGCAGATGAAAAAACTGATGAGTGAAGAACATTTACTTAATTGAAGCAAGCACTCTAAAAAGTGATTCAATGTATAAGATCCTTGAATTAATGTAGCAAATGTTCCCTGAAAATTGCAGATAATATTGGAGCCAAAAGAGTGATGTAGTGGAGACCAAGACAATCCAAAAATGGGTTGAGACTCTCTGACATGATATTGATGCATACAATATTGATAAACAAATACATTAGAAAATAAATATTGTTAATAAAAATATCGCCTTTCTATACTGAACTAACAAAACCATAAATATCGAGAACACAAATATCGGTGTTAAAAATAGAATTTTTTACTAGTATTGAAAACAAAAATTTCGGAGGCCAAAATATTGTTACCTTTAAAAAAACATATGATATGTCAAAAATACCGCCACACACAATATCAAATACAATAATATCACAAAAATAGTTACCTTATCATCAATAAACATTAAAGTAACTATGTTTTATGCTAAACAAATAATTATAATAACATTAAACAATTTGAACATGTTTTTACAAAAATATTTATATTACATCACCAAAATAATTACAGTTCACCACAAAAATATAACTAAATACATAACAATATGAGCTAAAAAATTATTCACATAAATTATAAACATTTGTACAAGAATCTAAATAATAATACATATATATAGATAAAAAATATTATTCCAAAGTATCGAATTACATAAATATATCATAATTGAGCAATTACCATAGAAGGACATAACTATGAAAACAATTCAAACCAAAACTAAACTAAGCAATAAAATCAAACTATAATCAACATTATAAAAGGCACACCAATGTTATCAATGTAATACTGCAAAAAGGGCCATAGCTGCAAGATGAGGAAACTCTGCTGGATTCTCTGACCATATTCTAAGACAAGAAATATATACATCTCGGAAAGTAAGTCAAACATTTAAACTAAAACTTGCTTTTAGTTAAAATTCAAATTGTAAAATAACAATTAATTAATAAAACACTCTATCACTTTACATGCACTTGCTAAAAGAGAATACTACAACTTAGTGAAAGTGTTAACATGCTGAAAAATAACACCGATCTCAAACCAGAAAAAAGACATAAGAAGTAAATATATGTAAATTATTCTAAAATAGAAACTTACGCTAAACCAAATAAAATAAAACTTAAACCTCAAACTCTACAAACTACCAACACATAAACATTTAAAATGAAACTGACACTCTTCTTTTCTTTCAACAGAAAAGAAAGCACCTGGCTCCACATTACAACACCACCAATGGAAAAGCTGTAAAAAAATAATGTGAAATATTTAAAGAGAACATACATATAAGTATAAATAATACAAATTGTTGCATAATGTAATGTAAATACCAACTGTATAAAAACTGTTACATTGTAATTCTTTATAAAATTACACTATTTTCAAACTTAATGAGAGAAAGAGCAACATACATAGCATCACAGAAAGGAAAGCTATTACTAAATCACATGAGCTACACCTTCAACCAAGAAACTACATTGATGGAAAATGTGAATTGGAAATGCATTAGATAGTATTCCATCCCTAGTATGCTATGGGAGGGGCAATACAAAGCATGATATTGTAATTAATATAGCGGGCACACGATCACCCCCAAATGTGACAGAAATAGCGGTAAGGGAGGTATTGCAGGATATAAGAGAAACAAGCACTACTTCCCAGGAGCTTACAACAAAAATCCTAAAAGATATACTACCTAAAGTCCCTGAGCGCATCACAGGCGAACTACCACCTATACTCACTTTCAAATTTTTAATCACATGAAAATTCAACCAGTGATACCCCTCCTGCCCTTAGAAGATATCAATGTATCAAAATATCTGAAAATTCGAAAATGACATAAGAAGGAACACTTCCTGTGATATGACAACCTAAACAATGAACATTTTCTGCAAGAGATACAGTACTAAAAATAAGCCATTGTCAAACCCTGGATGATTGATATTAAATTACTTACTTATGCCTACTACTCCTCCTGAGGTATAGGCATTAACCAAAACTGTGAAGCCATCTCTGTTGTGGGCTTTTCTAACTCCAGGTGTATCCCATCTTCTCCTTGCAGTCACCTTTGAGACCTCGTTGCCAGGTGCTTCTTGGCTTTCCTCTTAATTTAACTTGAGGGTTCCAGGTGAGTTCTTGCCTACTGGTGTCTGATGCAGGCTTGCGGAGGGTGTAACCTTTCCATCCCCAGTGCCTATTCATGATTTCTTCATGAGGAAGGAGTTTGAATGTCTGCTGCCATAGGTCACTGTTGCTGATGGTGTTTGGCCAGTGGATTTGGAGGATTTCCCTCAGACAGGTGTCGATGTAGGTCTGGACTTTTTCGTGGTGGTCACTGTTTTCCTCTAAGTTTCTGCTCCATACAGAAGGACCAGTTTTATGTTGGTGTTAAACAGCCTGCTCTTGGTGTTCAGCATTAGATCCTTGGAGCTCCAGATCTTCTTTAGCTGAACGAAGGCAGCCAAATAAATGATTGATGGATGGGACCCTCAAAATTCACTTAGATATACACCATACATGGTGAATATTAAAATACAAATATCCCTTTTATTAATGCCCTACTACCAAATAAACAAAGGAGCACTTAGTATGAACTCTTACACCACATCAAACATAAAACAAATAACTACTACCCACACAAAATAATCATAGACTTTGAACAAGCCATGATTCAAACCATTTTAAAAGCTTACACACACACATCCATACATGGCTGTTACTACCATTTTAATCAAAGCATATGGAGACACCTCCAGCAATCTGCACTATGTGTAGAAATGTGCTACAAACAGTCAATTTGCATTTGGAATAAGAAAAACCATAGAACTTGCCTATGCTCCAGTCCAAGATAGCTAATCACTACAATTTACTAATAGAAACAATTTCTACCAACAAAATTAATACGTACTAAGACCACTAATGAATTATTTTGAAGATACTTGGTTTGGCAAACTACATCGCTCCTGACACAGATGACAACTCAAATTCCAAATACCATGGTAGAAGGTCTATGATAGGGCCATTGCACATGAAGCTAAAAAACAAAAGAGTACGAACAAAAGAGTAGATTACTTAGAAGTAATAGCCAAAAGCATATAATAAAATAAATACTAAACAACAAAACTCCAAAAAAGGTATGATATAATCTAAACTAACATTACAAATAGTTTTTTATGTATATAGTAAACATATTTTATTACATTAGTCAAAACACTAAATACAATTTAGTCTTAAAAAAGACTGATATAAAAAATATCTAAATTATTTATATGAAAAATCTAAACCTCACCAACTAAAATCTCAAAGAACAATCTCAGTCTGTTATGTAAAATTATAACACACAGGGGCCGCTTCCGATCTGGGTCGGAAAGCTCTCTGACCGAGCCGGATCCGGAGTGTTTTCGACCGAGGTGGACTCCTGCAGCACGACCGAGCGAGTACAATGGGGCCGTATGCTGCCGGACTCGGTTCGGTCGGACTCCCAGAGAAGTCAATGGGAGCCAGTCGTACGACGCGTACATGGGCTCCCATTGACTGAATGGATATGTCTCGCACAAGGCCCCCCCCCGACAGTGGGTACACATCGGTGCCATCCACACCGTACATGCCTGTGTTGGGGAAAACCCCCCCTGTGTCCGAGTCATAGGGCTGCGTGTGACAGGTGGTCCGAAGCAGACCCCCAAAGGCAACTTCCCGGATGTTTTGCGAACCGGACCTTCCGGCTCGCACCGGCTCTCCGACGCGTGCATCATACTGGCTCGGTCGTAAATCGCATCCATTGCACGCCAGGGTTAGCTTACTGCCGAGACGTACGGAGCGGTTCGGACCTCGAAACGACTCGGTCGGCGAAAACACGCCTACAGCTCGTAGTTTTTCCAAATAACAATCAAATAACACATTCCTAATAAAAATATAACATTTCTCACCCAAAACAAATAAATTAAATACGACCTACTGTTCTGTAGCTGCATATCATCCTCTGTATCCATATAGTCAAAAGTATAAGCCATCAAAAATGGTAAAAATATTTTCTAAAAAGCCCCCAAAAAATACAAAAATGAAAAACAATCCAATAGAGATACATTGCAGCAATCCAAAGTATCTAGGAACCATAAAAAACCCAAAAAAGTATATAGCAAAAGAAACGCTCCTGTAAATTTGAAAAAAATGAAATCAAAGTAAAAAGTATTGGTTTATTATTAACCAAAACAGATTTCCTTTAAAAAATAAAATAGTAAATGTGCATAAGCACATTTGAATTGAAAAACCCACCGCAAAAAAATGTAATTCCCAAAAGAACGTGTACATTACATTTAATCATCAAAATACAAGTAAAATAACACCTTATCATAATATATCGATACATAACTAAAAAAGTGTACGAAAACCTAAACCAGCTTACTAGTAAAAAACGCTACAATTAGTAAATGTACAACAAACCCATAAAAAACACTATTACCAACCTCTAGTTCTCCCCCTACATCACCCCTAATGTAAAAGCTAAAAAAAAACTTTAAAAATGACTTCCATGTTCTGACGAAGAACAGCAACTTACCACAACCTGAATCCTGGAAAATAGACCTAAATTTAGATGAACAGACTACAAAATAGAAGGTAACGGTAAAAATAAATGGCAGCTAAATTAAACTAAGAAAAGACTATCTCCCCATAAAAATTAACGCGAAATTAAGTACGAAAAATTACATAAATGTTTTCAAAAGTATAACAAATTATTAAACAAGTAAAGATGTAAACATATTTTATGAAAAAATTTAAAAAGTTGCAAACTATAAATGAAATGATAGGGCGGCAGAACTTTGCTGCTACACTTTGCAAATTCTGCCTGAATTTCTTTGCTGGGGAGGACTACAGCCCCCAGCCTGCACATGTGAGTACTGTAGGAGGGGCTTAGTGCTCTTAAGCATGGCTGACAATCGCGGAGGATCTTTGCATGACATTTTCTGCCATGGTGCAAGACCATTTTGGCCTGATATCGCCAGGCCCTTACAGAGTCCCAGTTGGCCAATCTCACTAACTCACATACCAATGCCTTAAGCCAGAAGAGTCTATCTTGCAACACTGCTGCTCACACCTGCTGTTGCAAGTGCCATTTGCAGGCAGGGGTAAATCCATATTCAGCCAAGTGGAATGCAACCCCCCCACATCTTCCATAACAACGAGTTTTACAATCAGCCCTGTATCCCACCGCCCAGCGGAATCTACCTCAGGGGATTTTCATCTGAAACCAAACTTCCATCTAATTCAGGGATGTGTGCGGTCGAGAACCTATGGCAAGTACAATGAATGGAGACTCTGACTATGTCCCTAACACTGTGACCCTAAATCTACCTTCTGCAGCATGTCCATATGTGTTAGTCCTAGCAGGAGTACCTCACCTAAAGTATAATCAAACTGAGTCATGGGATCAGTTGTTTAACAGGGTCATTTACTAGCTTGGTACTCGCAAAGACTTTTATGTCAATGAGTGTAATGAGATATTAATACTGCACAGGGTTGGTTGGGCAGGGGCCTCAGTAGAAAACATATAACAAGATTGTATTGTGATTCATTTTGAACATCCTTCCAGTGTGAGGAGACTGTTAAGCTTTAATGCGATGGGTCATTCCAACACCTCAAATATTATCTCTTTATCACTGGGCTTGTTTTATAAACCCATTTTCTGGTCAAGGTCCCCCTCAATGTGTCAACATCTACAGCCCATGTCAGCATAGAATGCACTAATAGGTATGCAGCCCTATCAGACTTCACAGAAACCGAGGCCATCTGCTCCTAGCTGGGGATTTTAATGCTAGATTGTCATCCCACCGTAAGCTTCAGACTAATGACTATGTCCCAAGAGGTAAAAAAGGGGGTGGTGATGGACGGAGCATCTGAACCAATCAAACACTCACACCCAGTCAACAGTTCTGGGTTGAATCCATCATCGTTCTTTAGCCCACTCTGCCACCCCAGTTCAGACATGGCCATATGCAAATCAGTCTGACCCGTGCCTCGTGGAAACAGTCCAGCCCGAACTGCCAAGCCATGCCTTCCCTGGACCGGAAACAAGCTTCCTAGGACCGGTTTCTGGCATTACAGCCGTCTTCAGCCAGGCTTGCTTGAACCCAGTGGCAAAGTGAGCAATGGATTTACGTCTGAGCATACCCTGCCAACTTATGGCGAACAAAGCGGTACAAAAGGGGGTGGTGATGGACGGAGCATCTGAACCAATCAAACACACACACCCAGTCAACAGATCGACTATGTCCCTGCAGGGTCTGACCAGAGAGGCAAGGATATAGAAAACTTCATTGCATCTGAATTTGCGCAATGTGATGGATGAGGCCAGTTTCAGTTACCCAGGGTTAACCACATTCAGGGGAAGGGACAGTTCGTATGTTATTGACTACATCTTTACCACTGGTAATCTAGTAAATTCACCACTGCATTGTTCAATTATAAGCACACATTTTGGAGATCTTAATCCCATTGAGGAAGCTCTGATTGTGGTGGCTGCAATTGGTGAATTCTGATCTTCCACCAATCATCTCAGAGTGGTATGGAAACTCCTGAACCCTACTTTCCGGCGAAAGTAGTGATCAAGAACTTGAGGCTGGTGATGAGCTGTCCGGCAGATGAAGGTGAGGATAGTCAGTTCCTTTGTGACTTTTTGTCTAAGTATCAGAAAATTCCTCTCAAAACTATTCAAAGTGGCCCGCAAAACACCAGGGTGCTACAAAGTGCCCATTATTGCTAGATTCAGGGACTCTGCTTCCGTAGCTGTTTTATAGAAACAGTATAAAACATTTACTACTACAAGAGATGATGAGGTCATCACTCAGCAATGGAACACAATAGTCCATGTAGCATCCAAGAATGATAGTAAGGCATTCTGGAATGATGTGTCAGCCATGAGATTCCTTAACCATACTATGACCCTAATTAACTGCCACATTGCTAGTGTGACTTGGGAGGATTCTTTCAGCAAAATGTACTCAGCCCCTGGAACATTACTGAGCAATGCCTGAATCTCAATTTGAACCTAGGCAAGTATACAATTGCAAAGCAGTCACCTATATATCTTGCATTTTATGGACATGTCCATGGCATTTGAATGTGTCAATCTCCTTAAGCTGCAGCAACACCTTCTCTCAATGGGGTTGGATGCAGCACTCTTTCATTTCAACATAAATAAATGTAACATCAATCTTTGGGCCTCATTGATTACTAACGTCTTCAATAATCTTAAACACTCAGCAGTAATGAGCTCCTGGGCTACATCCACTATTGTCCCTATCTTTTAGAAGGGGAACTGGTGTTTGCTAAGTTGCTATATACCCATCTCATTCATTGACTCTGCCTTCAAAATTCTGGGAACAGTACTAAATAATAGGAACAATGAGTGATCTACAGACAATGCCATCATAAATCACTGTTGATATGCATAACTGAGCAATAACTGAATCTCAATTTAACCCTAGGCAAGTATACAATCGCAAGGCAGTCACCTATATATCTTGCATTCATGGCATTTAAATGTGTCAATCGTCTAAAGCTGTGACAACTCCTTCTCTCAAGGGGGCTAGATGCAGCACTCATTCATTTCTTAGCTTTACTTACACAAGAATATTAATGCTAGGCTAATATTTTGACAAAATGGGGAAGTTTTCAAAGAAATCAACATAGCCTGCAGGCTGTAGCAAGGGTGTGTGCTCCCCCTTTATTGTCAATTCTATATATTAACATTCTTAGTCCCATCTATCCTCTTGTACTACTGATGTTCCCATGGTAAAGGACGTACCAGTCACAGTATTGTTATATGCAGACAATGCCATGTTGATGCTTACTCCAAATGATTAGCTATTGCTGGTACATTAATTTGGGCAATTTATGGCCAACTTAGATTTACAGACTAATTTCTCTAAATCATTTACCATTACATTTGTCCCTAGGCATTCCCCACTCCCAAGCATCGCAATAGGCACAAACCGGCTGCTCAGTACTAGCATGTTGTCTTACTTGGGTGTGATCTTTGATGCTGCAGGCTCATGGGTACCAAATAACACCCAATACAGGATGAAGCTATCCATGGCAGTCGGCTCACTCCATGGTCTTCCACAACCATCAAGGGGGAAGGCACTCTCCCCACTCCTACAGATGTAAACCACTCAATGTGTCCCTGTGGCTATCTACGGTCCTGAGAAAGGGGTACTGTGGACTTTCGAGCATGCAAGCAAAAGAAAAACGCATTTGTCATAAAGTTCTGTCTTTTCCTCTATCTTCTTCTCACACAGAGCTGGGCTTAAATCACCTGAGCAATCATATCAGAACTTGCCCGCCTCTGTTGTGGCTATGTGTTTGGACAACCGAGGAGGCAGCCCTTACAAGAGACATCATCAGTGACTGTCTTGCATGTGACAAAGGCATTACATTCTGTGGTTTGCATATGTAAGGAAAACCCTCAAGAGATTGGGCTAACCCACATTTTTCTAAAGCCTGCCTTGTGCAGTAGAAAGCATGAGCAACAGTTGTTACTTTCCCAAGACTGAGTCAAAAGACTAAAATCAAAAAAAGTCAAAGTCCTCTGTTGCAGCTTACCTGCAGTGTAGTATCGATAGACCACCTATATGTTTAATACTCACATGTGGTAGGCGCATTGTTTACTTTTAAAATTTCGACAACAGCTACCTGATGAAAAGTCTTGTTTTTACATTTGTTGCTTTTTGCGAGCCGCTGTGTAGTCACACAGTACCATGCATCCAGGATAAATGTTTTGATCCCTTATTGTTCTGACTTATAAAAGATTTTTATTATTGTAATGAACTGACCCATGAGATTCCTATTATGGTAAATAGAGATTCTCCAAATAAAGTGCCTTAGAGTATCTGAATTTAATTAAAGACATAGTGGCTAGCATTATGCATAACTCCTTTTAATGCAAATACAAGGAGATGATGGATAGAACGCTGAAACTTTGCAGACACTCACTCCCAGTCACATATCTGGGTTGAATCCATCATAGTTCTTCAGCTCACTTCCCCATCCCAGTTCAGACCCAGCCATGTGCAAATCAGTCTTGACCCTGTTCCTCATGGCAACAGTCCAGCCCAAACTGCCAAGCCAGGTCTTCCCTAGGACAGAAACAAGCATCCTGGGACCGGTTTCTGGGTGACACCCCTCATCAGCCAGGTTAGCCTGAATAAAGTGGCAAAGTGAACAAGGAACCCATGTCTGGGCATACCCTGCCACCTTAGGGCAAACAAAGCAAACACAAGGAGATGATGGATGGACCACATTGTGTTTACTAAATCCTTTTAATGTCACCCCAACACAGCACTTTAAAGAACATTCCATCATAAACATTACCAATCCTGAATAGAACGTTCCCTACATGTAAATAGTCCATGCATGGAGTAATCTTCCTCTTTAAAATGGGAAAATTGCTCTTTATTTCTTCTGGCTGAACTTACTTTTTAAATATCCACTTCTTACTTCCTTATAGTATCTCCCAAAGCACCATCCACTGACTTTCTGGAATTATAAAAGATTTTCAGTTAAAGAATCAATCCCAGTATACATTAACCAAGGTAGGACATACAAGATAATCCCATTTTTTCCTATCAAAATATAATACTCCCATAAACCAGGGAGGGGAGGGCAGGATAATGCTATTCTCCGTGTCTTTAATGAAATTCAGATTCTCTAGCCACTTTATTTGGAGAATCGCTATTTCATTACAAGACCAGAAGCTATCATTATGCGTGTTGGTAGCCCACAAATGCCACATTTGACGTGTTCAATTGGTTTACAATATGTTTAGCAAAGATTGAAGCATTCAACCAACCAGCTGCTTTCATAATATCCTCCATGATCCCACCTTTCCAAAATGCTTTCCTAGCCGTTGCACCTCTCATTGAATGTACCTGAAATTTCTGCTAATCGACACCTGCTTGCTGCATCCTACATTCCACCCATCTCACAATAGTAGTTGTAGTTCCTGCTTTAAATGGTTTTAAAAAAGAAATCATTAATTGGTTCACTACATTCAGGGTAAAACTCATTCATTTGAGAATCATATTCTCTCATACAATCCACTACACACAGCTTCTTGCAACAGCTTCTTGCATGCTTCAAATTAAAAAAAAAAAATAGTATCTGACATAGTTTGGATCTCCTTGTAATATCAAGTGTTATTTTTAAAGGGGTCATAGTCCCTGTTACTTACCTCAGATGCTATAACATCAGAAACTCTACAACAGGAAATTAGGCACAACAAGGAGGCTAGATTCATAGGTAATCTTTTCAAATCCAAATCTCTGTTGCCTGGTCATGAGGTTACCAAGGATAAAAACAAATTGATGTCCCACAAGACCTCATATCTTGGCATAGGAGGTCTTCGTAATCTGATGCTCTTAAGAACCCTACAAACCAACACATTTTTTACTATTGACATCAACATATAAAAGACAGTGACCTCAGATACACATAAGAAAGCTCCATTAAATGTGTAGGCCACTAGTGCATCCTCGTCTGCATATCTGTTTCCAACTGCAATGTAACCATTGCCTCTCCAGTGTGCTGCACATTTAACCACGGTTCTGTCAAGTGTAAGCAACTGTTTCTTATTCAATTAATTCAATTATTTAAATTATTTTCTACAATTCTCAAATATTGATGTCAGAGCAATTCTAGACATGAGGAACACACAAAAAGCACAAAGACAATACTGGGTTGACGTTTCAACCCAATATGTGCATTATTGAGTGGTCAATGCGTCTCTAACCTGTGGTACGGGCCACTCTGAAGGACGCATCAGTGAGCCTCAGCAATCGAAGGTATCTCGGGCATGTAAGTTTGTTAAATTCCCTGGCCAGCAGCGTAAGGAAAGGTTGCCAAGCGGTGGTAAAGGAGCCAGTGGTCTGCGTGAGAGTTGCCTGAATCCGCTCCATACCCAGTATATACCAGAGTCTGTGTAACCATCCTGTGTGCGTAGGTCTCCTCGTGGTGCCCCAAAGCGAGAGGATATAGTGTGTCACCGCCCCCACTGCCAACCCCATTTGTTTCCCCATAGTGGAAAAGTAAAGGCGTTTGGAATGCCGAGTAGTGTGTAGGCAGGAAAACGGGGAATCTCCGTCCCAAAGTGTGTGTTAATTAACTATGGGCGGAATTTGCGGATTTTCGGCAATTTCACGATCCGCAAATCACGTGAAATTGCCGAAAAATCCGCAAATCCGCTCGCGGGCGCATTTCAGTTAAGGCAGGTGCTCGAGTTGAAGAAAGCTAACTTTGTAACCATTTTAGAATGGCGCCGGCAAGCTGCCAGAGTTGCAACTTGCAAGTAAGAAACTCTGGCAGCTTGCTGGCGCCATTCTAAAATTGTTACAAAGTTAGCTTTCTTCAACTCGGGCACCTGCCTTAACTCTGTAAGTGCTTCCTGTTGGCCAAAAATTAAACCTAAACAGGAAGCACTTACAGATATAAATAAAGCAAGTCCCCGAGTTGAAGCTCAAATTCAGTAACGTTTTAATCAGACCAAAACATTTGTGAGCACGGTCGAGGCTGGGCAAGTGTGCTTTAACCCCATATCTGCAGTCGAAAATTAGCAGTAATACTCGAGAGAGGTCTTCAAATCCATGAGTTTCTCGAGCGCAACCCCCTTGTAGTTCCTGTGACCAGGAGGCTGTTTTTTCCTCACCTGCTGCCCTGCTCGCTCTCAGACCCTTTATACACAAGAGGCATGTTGACACATATAGAAGCCCCGCACCACACACTAGCGGTATCAAACGTCTTCCCGCCCTTTCCCAACTATGATGGACAGCTCACTCAAGGGACCTCGGCGGCTTTTGGCGTGGTGGCAAATCTTCTGGCCCTTTACGCAGCTGCAGTGTAGGAAAAGCACTATACATTTACCCAACGAGGTAGCACTTACTGATTAGCCAGTAGAAAGTACTCCAGTTGAGTAGATGGAAATCGCAAAAAAATCCGCGAGTTTGCAGGAAAATCCGCGAATTCACAGACTTTTTTGCGATTTCACGCGAATTTGCGGACCACAGATCCACAAAATTCGCCCATACTTAGGGTTAATGTCGTCTAGCACTACCTTCCAATAATCCGTCACCTGTTCACATTCCCATAGTGAATGAGTCAAGGTCCCCAACTTGCTACATCCCCTCCAGCATGTGGGGCTGGGGTTCGGATTACCTTGATGCAGCCGAACCGGCGTCAAGTACCAGTAGTATGCAATCATAGCCGCCGATTCCCTACTGGCCACGTTCCTGGCTAGGTGATGGGCCCTGTGATAGACCGTGCCACTCTTTATCCTTAAGGGTTCTCCCGAGCTCCGATTCCCAGCGCTTCTGGCCAGCCGAGCACGAGATGGAGAGGGGCGGGTTTAACATTGTATAGAAGTCTGTAATCGCTTGCCTGTCCGTTTTTTTCATGATGAACCCTTTCTCTTATGTTTTGAGACTTCGGTTCATCAGAGGTTGCACGTCCCGTTGCGTTAGCCAGTGTCGAATCTGGAAATATTGATACCGATGCAGCGTTATCAATGTATACAACTCCCTCAAGGTATCGAGTTGGATAAAGCCATCAAAGTCAAACATGTGGCCTGCTGAACTGCATTCTGAGGTTCTCCACTGGCTGAACGCTTGTGGCTCCATCCCGGGGGGAAACGCAGGGTTGTCGAACAATGGCGTAATAGGTGATGGGAAAAAGGTGAGGCCCCTGTTAACCACTACCGCGTCCCACACCTTGAGGATCGAGCGGGTAATAGGCAACCTCTTGAGATAGGACGGCCTATCCAAACGTTTCAAAAAGGGGATCTTCCATAGTGACATTTGGGCCATCGCTCTATCCTGGAAAAGCCACCTCTTTTCTGACTCTGGGCGATTCCATTCTAGGAGGTAGCGGAGCTGCGTCGCCTGGAAGTACCTAAAAAGATCAGGAATACCTAAGCCACCTTCTGCCGGGGCCCGGCAGAGCAGCGGTTGTTTTCCAGCCCATACGAACTGCCGTATTGTGTCCTTCATTTTCTGAAGCATTCCTATTGGTGGAGTCACCGGAATGGTTTGGAACATGTAGAGGACCTTGGGTAGCAGGGACATTTTAACCACCGCCACTCGCCCCAACCAGGATAGTGGTTGCTGCCACCACCTCTTCAGATCCCCCTGAATTTGAGCAACCCAAGCCGTGTAATTCTGATCGACCGTTTGTGTTGTGCTGGGAGTCAGAGTGATCCCCAAGTACGGGAGAGACATGTGGGAGGAGAGTCCCCCGAACTGCTTAAGGCTGCCAGCGGACTTACGAGCGTTCCGGCCTAGCGTAAGGATTAAGGATTTATTCATTTTGAACCCCGAGATCGTCCCAAAGGTGTCCATTTCAGTCAAAAAAGCTGGCACCGATCGTGTAGGGTTTTCTACAGCTGCTAGTATGTCGTCGGCGTAGAGGCTGATGGTATGTGACTCACCTCAAAAGGTGATGCCAGCGATATCTGGATTGTCTCGTATTTTTTCCGCAAACGGTTCTATGTATAGCACAAACAGTAGGGGTGAGAGCGGGCACCCCTGCCTAGTGCCCCGACGGATATCAAAGGGTTGCAAGCCAATGCCATTAACGCGGATTGTTGCTTGGGGTGCGAAATGCTCCCCAATACCAAAGCGCACCAGAGTTTTGTCCAGGTAGCCCCAGTCCACCCTGTCGAACGACTTCTCGGCGTCGACAGAAAGGAGAGCCGCGTCCAAATTGTTAAAGTGAGCTTTATCAATGACATGCAGAAGACGCTTGGTATTATCACTGCACTGCCTATTGGGAATGAAACCCGACTGGTCGGGCTCTATGATGCCCAGCAAGCATGGTCCAAGCCTCGCCGCCAGAATCCCTGTGAAGATTTTAAGATCCAGGTTAAGCAAAGAGATGGGCCTGTAGGCTGCGCACTGTGAGGCGTCCTTACCGGGCTTGGGGAGTACAATGATATCTGCAGCGAGCATGTCAAGAGGGATGGAGCCCGGACCCTGGAAGGAATTAAATAGTTTGGTGAGAAGCGGCGCCAGCAACGGGCAGAAAGCCTTATAAAAGCAGGCGGAAAAGCCGTCGGGCCCTGTTGCCTTCAGAGGCTTGAGGCGCGCTATCGCGGATACCACTTCCTACGCCCGTATTGGGGCGTTGAGGGAAAGCACGCCAGTCTTGTTGAGTGCTGTCACCGCTCCCTCGTTAAGGTAGGCATTCCCCCCTCTGGATCTAAAGCTGGGTCTGCGGCATAAAGCGAAGCATAGAATGCCCAAAACGCTTCCGCTATCTGCACGTCCTCATGAAGCATTTGCCCCCCCTCACCCCAGATAGTGGGAATTTTAGACTGTTGGACCCGAGCCCTGAGCTTGCTTGCTAACAGTCGCCCCGTTTTATCACCTCCCACATAATATGTGTGACGCAAGCGTAAGGCTGCATATTTTGCACGATCGAGGTCTAGGCCCACCAGCTGTGTCCTGGCCGCCTTCAGCTGCTTCCAGATCCTAGGGGCCCTGGTGCAGCTGTGTACCCATTCTAGTTCCAACACCTGTGCTGAAAGTGCCTGTCTTCTGTCTTTGCGTTCTTGAGCCTCGGCCGCCGCTATTGCCATGAGATCTCCACGCACCACAGCCTTGAGTGCCTCCCACACCGCCGTCACTGGTACATCTGCGCTGTCATTAAGGTTAAGGTAATTTGTGATACTTTTGTGTAATTGCTGCGTGACCCCTTTGCGTTGTAACACGGCCTCCGTAAGCGCCATCTGCCTCTGTGAGGTTTTGTGCGAGGGACCGTCAATGTAAGTGTGACCGCTTATTGCACCGCGTGAGTGGCGTTTTTTAGGACTCCCGGCTCACCATTGGCCTCTTCGCTTTCTATACAATTTAGCAAGCCACTTGGTATATTGAAGGAAATTATACATTCATGCTAAATCCTATCGTGAATAATGATTTGTAATGTTAGCCTGACCCGCCAGATAAAGAGGTTTAGATATGATATAAATAACAACGCACTCACATACGTGGGATAAAACTCAACTACCTGCATATAGATCTCGTATCCTTCCATAGCCAGATAAAATTAAACTACCTACATATAGATAACGTATCCCTCTATAGCCAGATCTAGTACCCTTTCCCGACTACGCTTATATCACCAAATATTAGGGAACTATACGGCATCTCATAGATAAATGGTTTCCCCTCTACAGAAACCAACACAGTCAGCGGCAAAGGGAAACTAAATGCCTGCGCTGACCAGCATAACAGACCTAAAAGAATCCTTGAACTCCGAGCACTGCAACTAATAGGACAGCCATTGTGCTTCCCCGAATTGCTGCAACTCACACACTCTATAGGGTAAAGTGACACAGGAATGTAACAAGCCATATGATAATTGCATTTTCCTTTTTCAACGTTTCCCATCTAACACAATCTATATAATTCTGTCTTCCAGAACAGAATCCGGCCGGGTTTCCTAGTGAGTATTTTATTTTCACCTGTACACGGTTCTTCACACACGGCACCAAGATTCAAGCAATTTGCAACTCAGGTAATCCCTCCAGCCTAACCTTTACTATTATTTATACACAATAACTGGACCAGCAATACTAAACACATATTCTTAATTTTAATTTTCCTAGATGTCCTCATACTGTAGGGCCTGAAGAGACCCTACATCCATATTAGGGTCAAAACACCATTGACACTTAAGAAAAGCGAACTACTGAAACTGGCATTCTATCACCATATAGATGTTATGTATTGAAAAAAAGAGTGGTCGCCTTTTGCAAACAGCAAAGTTTAATTGAAACCTTCACATATTGTTTCACAAATGCTATTTCTATGTTTTAAGGTTCATAATTTCACTTGGGACACATTTCACAATTGTAAATAATTTCTGATACTTCATGTGTAATCACTTTTACTGTGAAATTTAAATTTCAGTACAATTATTGAAAAACGTAATCAGTGTTTCTGGCTTCATTTCTATCTGACATCTCACCTTAAACCCTGTATATGTATGCACATTTTCGCCTTTTCTCTAAATCTAGTATTAAGTATCTTCTCCACAGGAGCCACTGTTTTCTTAAAATACAGGTCTAGAAGGCCCCTGCTGGCCAACCACTGCTTACCCTCCACCGAAATCACCCCAGTGGCACCAAAGTGGCGGCCTGATCTGTCTCTATCGTGGTCCATCACCAAATTAATATCGCCTACCAATAGTGTGTATCGTGATTGAAAAGCAAGGACATCAGATTGGGCCCCTGTGAGGAAAGCCTCCTGCTTAGTGTTGGGAGCATATACCGACCCAATAACCAAGGACCTGCCTCCCACCTGTACATTGTATGCAAGGAGCCTGCCCTTAATTTCTGCGATATTGTCACCCACGAGGCCTGTAAAGTGTCTAGCAAATAGAATAGCTACCCCAACTTTCTGTTCCATAGTGGAGGAATAGTATTGATGAGGGAAAGCCCTGGAGCGCATTCGATACCAGTCCCTTGAAAGCAGATGCGCTTCTTGTAGCAGACAAATTGAAGCACCCGAATTCTCCAGGAATTATATGACAGCCCTCCGCTTTACAGGATTATTAAGCCCTTTCACGTTCAGGGTGAGAACTTTCAAGACATTGTCACCAATGTTCAATTCCGTTCAGGGAAACTGACCTTCCCCGCTGCCCCGTCTGAAACCCTCTGAATTGCGACACACCGGAACCCTCCCCCTTCCTCCCCATCCACCCCACCCCCCAACCCCACCGCTGCCCTTCCTCCCGCACCAAAGCTGGCTGCCAGCCCCTAAACCCCGGCCGCCCACTCCCTCCCCCTCTTGGCCTGAACACCCCAAACCCAGGCCTCCCCCTCCCTAACTCCAACACCAAAACCCAAACCCATGAACATAGTCCCAGGCCTGATAGTCCGTATCGCAGGCCCGCAGTGAAATTACCTGTTGGAACGAATAGTTGTGGCGACCTATACGGCCCCCCCACCCATCCCCCCGGGACCTAGCAACGCTTTAATGCAAATGAGCCCCCCCCCCCTGTCTCAAACGTCTCAGTCCATCGGTGAAGTATCCTTGGAAACTTCCTGGATGGCTAGGGTCCTCTCTTGAGATATAGTGTGTGAGTCTGGCTTCCGATCCGTGGTCAGAGAACGCCAGCACCTGACCCTCTGCCAACCTCTCCTGGTATGTTGCTGGGACCGCCCTGTTGAGGAAGGCCCCTCTGTCAATCCCCAGCAAGGCACAAGTGTCCTGGAGAGACCGCAATTGCTGAAAGGTGCCATTCCATTTGAATATTAGTCAAAAGGGGTGCCCCCAGGAGTATGGAATCCCTTTGTCGCGTAAGGAGTCCTTGGCTACTTTGAATGCCTTCCTTTTCTGGAGTGTAATGGCAGATAAGTCCTGATATAAAGCCACTGCCTGTCCCTGGTACTGAATGGGCTGTTTATGCCGTGTCTCTCTAAGGATCCTTTCTTTTAGTAGGAAGTCCGGAAGAAAGGCTAGATTATCTGGGGGGGCGCTGGCGCTCACCGTGCCAACCCCACCCTGTGTGCTCTGTCACTCCGGATGTTGAAGTCTGCCGTTTCCCCTATAATGTCCCGAAACAAGCCCTGCAAGTATCCAGTGACATTTGTTCCTTCCTCCTTGAGAGGTAAGCCCCGGACCCGTATGTTATTTATCCGGGATCTATTTTCCAAATCTTCTGCATGGGCCTGCAGGTCGACTTGCTTATCCTTCAATCTGATGAGCTCTTGTTGGACTTGTTCTACCTCCTCACTTCTTGTTTGGTCCGCGTCTTCAACGGCCACCACTCGCTCTCCTAGGCCGTAGACGTCTCGGCGCAGCTCTCGGACCTCCCCAGCTATCTCCTGTTTTAGTGTTTGGAAGTCTTCACATAGGGAGTCGAACAGAGTCTCTAGAAAAGATTTTGTGATGGGCACCTCGCCTTCACCCGGGTCAGTGTGTTGCTTTGCCGCCGACGGGGAGGAAGGCCCCTTGTCCCCCCTGGGTTGGCCTTTACCAAGCATCTCAGTGAGCGTGCGCTCCCCCTTCTTCCTCAAGCCGGCCATGTTTCGCTGATTGTCGCTGCTCCTGCGACTCCCGGTGTGTCTCCCACCATGATACAGCCACTGGGTTGCCCCAATCGGTCCTCCGTGCCTCAAATACCCCCCGCGTGTGCTCTGCTGCTCTTCGCTGCACTGCGGGCTGGGGTGTTCTTTTCCTCAACGCAGACTGGATTCATGCGCAGGGCCCCCCCATGCTACTGCTCCAGGTTCCCCCTACAGCTGCTCTGGCAGGTCACCCCACCAAATCTCTGTCCGTTTGGGACTCTCACCGCAATGTCACTTAGCGCTTCTGTTTCGGTCGTGCAGCGAAAATCTGTCTATTTCCCGTATGTACTCTGGGCCCCTGATGGGATTGATGAGGCTTCAGCCCACCGACCGCTTGTCCTCCTTGCCACTCAGGCATGAGGCCCCAGTGCGTCGCTCC
The DNA here is from genome assembly GCF_964261635.1 of Lissotriton helveticus. Lineage (NCBI taxonomy): Eukaryota > Metazoa > Chordata > Amphibia > Caudata > Salamandridae > Lissotriton > Lissotriton helveticus. The sequence continues at coordinate 293,119,407 of NC_136059.1, read as the reverse complement.
CTTCTCCTATTGCTTGTCCTCAGCCACCAGTTCCCCCGCAGTGGCGCTCCTCATGTTGGCGCTATAGTAGCTAGGCCGCACATCCTGGCCGTGATTTCCAGGGCCCGCCGAGGTTACCCACAATTCTCCTCTTTCTCTGTCACAGGACTGGGGCCCTCAGGGTACGCGCTCCGCCGTCTAGTGACTCAGTGGGTGGGCCTAGCGCTCATGGCAGCATTGCACCATTTGATATGCACTGATGAGGGGTGTCTCTGTGTCCATTTCTGAGCCCGCTATGGAGCTCGCCTCGCAGCGCTGTTGGATGCCTCCTGGCCGCTTCCCTTGGAGTCCACTCAGTGACCCCACGGCCCGTTACCGTCCATTCACTCACTCTGCTCCTGTTGTGCTGGCAGGGAGGCTCACCAGGAATCCCCCTATAGCCTCCTCTGTTGAAGGGGGCACACTCCAGCAATGTGGGACTTGCAGGCCTCCGCCTCGGCCTCCAGTTTCTATTCCACCCGCTGGACCCACACAAAATGGTGATGGTAGTCGATTCAGGGCCCGCCCACTCCGTGCGGCAGCCCCCGTTCGTCTCACCTCGGCTGTCAGCTAGACTCCGTGCCTGCAGCGAGTGCTGCGCTCGTCCAGTAGAAGCAGCAAGAAGGGGGCGCTGAAAATTCCTTCTCGCCGCTAGATGCATCTGGGCCCGTCCGCACCCAACAAGGCCCGGAGCCCTGGGCTCGATTTTTGAGACGCCGGCTCCCTCACTACACAGCGGCCTCCAGATTGCCACCTCTCACCACCCAGCGTACTCCGGACTGCCCCCAGCCACCGCCTTTCGTTATGGGCTCCGCTTCCTCTCCGCTTCGGGCATAGGGGTAGTCAACGTGCTGCCAGAAGACTTGTGACCCCACGAGCACCGGGGTGCCTCCAACACCTCGCGGCCCACTCCCGGCTGCATTCTCATTACCAGGGCGCCATTTCACAGCTATTGACGGCGGGTCGCGAGATTCCCTTTCAATGACACTCGCGTCGCCGACTTCTCTGCGCGGCGGCTCTGGGTGGCTCACCAAAACTTCCACCACCGGCGCTGCTCTGCAGGGGGGAAATTAAGCAGAATTTAGCTCCCGGGGGGGGTTTGACATGGGGAGCCTGCGGGATCTGCTGCCGTCTAGGTCGCCATCTTAGCCCAACAGGATTATTTTTTTGTAGAAAATGGCCAGTAGCAAAAATGAGCATCAGAAGTTCAGCTTGTAACCCAAACATAAATCCTAAATCATTTCACATAATATTCAGCAGCTTTGTACAATAGATTACAGTCAGAACAAACTTAATCATATCTAAACTCCTTTTTTTCAGGACATCATTCAATCAAATTATTTTACCTCACCTTTCATACTTTTTTGCCAACCACCCTGTGATACCAATGAAGTCCTTGTTAAAGAAACTGGATTCCCTTCTATGTATTCTTATCTGAGGCAGTGGATAGCTCCTCAACCAAAGTACACAGCTTTCTCCTCCTGAAGGCTAAGCCTTCTTCTCCTTGTCCCTTGCATGTGGCAGTAGTTCACCCCTGCATGCTCTGCATACACCGTCTCGTGCATTGGATGCCAGAGTATGCTTCGGCTCTCCCCCTCATCAGCCTGCCTTGGTTCCCAGGCTTTTTTGCTTTTAAGGACTTGCAGGCCTGGACTGCACGCTCGTTCCTGACAGCAGGAGATTTATTTTCTGATGCTCTACCCCTATCCTTTGTTCAATTGACTATAGAACATGGCCTCCCACCCGCACAATTTCTCATTCATCGACAGCTTCAAGCCTCCTATCAAACTCTGTGGGGCATGTCAGAGGCGGAGCCTCTCACTGACGCAGTACTACACGCCATACTCACCATGGATGGCGGATGTCATCTCTTCACATGGCTATACAAGGCCATACGTAACTTTCGAGGTGAACTGTTAGTTTCCTGATGCTCAGATAAGCTGCTTTTGCTGTCACAACCCTGACCTCATGCATATGATGTGATCCTGTTCAGCTTTGCAAAGTTACTGGCAGTCTGTTCATTCCACCCTACGGGAGGTCACAGAGCTGCCGGATCTTCATACATGAGAAGCTTGTGCACTGGGCATCTTTAAACGTAAAAAAACAGTACAAGGTACGCATACGATTTGCTGCTAAAGCGCTCTTCCTTGCTAAATGTGCACTCACCCTCCTATTACACCTTGGCACTGGGTGATGCACTAGTGTGGGGGAGGGGTGGAGGAGGCACTTCAAAATAAGGAGGTCTGTAATCTTCACAGACATTTAATCTCCCCACAGATGGCCACCGTTCTCACAAACTTTCTACAGGTAATAGGGAACGACAATCTTCCCCCTTAAACTCGGCTGCCATATTAGCAGCTGTAACCTGAATTGCACCTTCATTGCGCTTAAGCGTGGGTGTAAAATCGGTTTCGTTCGCGGAATTTGCAGATTTTTGGCAAATTTGCGGTCCGCGAATCGCGTAAATTTGCCCCAAAATCCGAAAAATCGCAAGCTGTGGATTTTTTTGCTTGGTCACGCTTGAAAAATACAATATCGCGCGCGCGGCGGTGACTTACCGTGATTCTGAGTCCGCCGAGTTGTTTTTCTCCTGGTTTGCTTGTGCTGCGCCATTTTGGATCTTGCTGCGTGATCGCGCAAGAGTTTTTCGAACGCAATTACGTCATCGCGGCTCGCCCTCTTGCACAGCGAGAGTTTGACAACGCAAGTACGTCACAAGGGCCCGCGATTACGCATTGCGGGAGTAAACAATGCCGAACACGTAGATGCGGCACACAGTTGACTTCCGGCGGGAGATTTGAACAGCTCGCTTTCCCGAAATTGCAAAAATTGCAATTCTACACAAGAAATCCACCGCAGGCAGCATAAACCTTCTGAAAATGATGATTTTGATCAGAATAACTCCTCATATTGACATTTGGCTGCACTTTTTGGTGCAAGGAGTCAATTTTTTTGGGGGGGTGGGAGGAAGGAAATGCCCTAGAGTCTCCAACTTCCTGTTCCTGTCCAGCAGGCTCCTCCCAGTGCTTTTTCCACGTCCTGGTCACTTTTGATTTGGATCTGGAGCTGGAATGATTACTCTTTGTGGCTGCCGCTGGATATTTGTATTTGAGGACTTTTTGAACCATTTTAAAAGTAAGTTGGTGTTGTTTGTTTGGGGCATTGCAGTTGCTGCAACTACAGTTTTAAAACTTTTTTCACAACTTTAAAAAATATATATATTGTGGGTAGCCACAGTATCCAGTAGGCCCAGGGTTAGTCATGGGTGCATGATACAACTGTTTCTGTGATTTATTTTTTACTTAACCTATTCAAAGCTCATGACGAGCTGAGCTCGTCATAAGCCACGGCGCTCCGGTGCTCATGACGAGCTCAGCTCGTCATGGCCCGTGGAACGCTCAGGTGCGGGGCGAATTCCCCCGCTGTGCTGAGCGTTCCATGGGAGTCAATACACCTGTGACGAGCTCAGCTCGTCATGAGCACCGGAGCGCCGTAGCTCATGACGAGCTGAGCTCGTCATGAGCATGGGGGTGCTGTGCGCGCCCCTCTCGCCCCTAGCACAGCGGGGGAATAACCCCCGCAGTGAAGGGGTTAATTCTCATTTATGTCATGGAATTTTAGCTCACTGTAAAGCCTCACTAGCCATTAGGCCCAGAGGTAGTGAGTGGTGCATGGACCAAGTCTCTCTGTGGGGTGTCTTTAATTTAGACATCATTGAAGGCATTGGATTAAGGTGATTTTTGAGTGTTTTTCAACTTTTTGAGGTGTTGTTGGGGCCTGGCCATGTGGGTGGGGGCCTTTTTGAGGCCTGGTCCAGGCAGGGCCTGGCCATGTGGTGGGGGTCAAGGCTCAATGGCCTATTTTAAAGCCAGGCAGTGTGCTCAGGCCTGCACCCAGTTTGCCTTGCTTTCTTCCATCAGGACCAGGGGTAGTGAGTGGTGCATGGACCAAGTCTTTCTGTGGGTTGTCTTGAATTTAAACATCATTGAGGGCATGGATGGCATTGGATTGTGGTGATTTGTGTGTGTTTTTCGACTTTTTGGGGTGTTGTTGGGGCCTGGCCATGTGGTTGGGGGCCATTTTGAGGCCTGGTCCAGGTAGTGCCTGGCCATGTGGTGGGGGTAAAGACTCAAGGGCCTATTTTAAAGCCAGGCAGTGTGCTCAGGCCTGCACCCAGATTGCCTTGCTTTCTTCCATTAGGCCAGGGGTAGCGAGTGGTGCATGGACCAAGTCTTTCTGTGGGGTGTCTTGAATTTAAACATCATTGAGGGCATGGATGGCATTGGATTGTGGTGATTTTTGTGTTTTTTTACTTTTTGGGGTGTTGTTGGGGCCTGGCCATGTGGGTGGGAGCCTTTTTGAGGCATGGTCCAGGCAGGGCCTGGCCATGTGGTGGGGGTCAAGGCTCAAGGGCCCATTTTGAAGCCAGGCAGTGTGCTCAGGCCTGCACCCAGTTTGCCTTGCTTTCTTCCAATAGGCCCAGGGGAAGCGAGTGGTGCATGGACCAAGTCTTTCTGCGGGGTGTCTTGAATTTAAACATCATTGAGGGCATGGATGGCATTGGATTGTGGTGATTTTTGTGTATTTTTCGTCTTTTTGGGGTGTTGTTGGGGCCTGGCCATGTGGGTGGGAGCCTTTTTGAGGCCTGGTCCAGGCAGGCCCTGGCCATGTGGTGGGGGTCAAGGCTCAAGGGCCTATTTTAAAGCCAGGCAGTGTGCTCAGGCCTGCACCCTGATTGCCTTGCTTTCTTCCATTAGGCCCAGGGGTAGCGAGTGGTGGATGGAACAAGCTTTTCTGTGGGGTGTCTTGAATTTAAACATCATTGAGGGCATGGATGGCATTGGATTGTGGAGATTATTGTGTGTTTTTCAACTTTTTGGGGTGTTGTTGGGGCCTGGCCATGTGGGTGGGGGCCATTTTGAGGCCTGGTCCAGGCAGGGCCTGGCCATGTGGTGGGGGTCAAGGCTCAAGGGCCCATTTTGAAGCCAGGCAGTGTGCTCAGGCCTGCACCGAGTTTGCCTTGCTTTCATCCATTAGGACCAGGGGTAGTGAGTGGTGCATGGACCAAGTCTTTCTGCGGGGTGTCTTGAATTTAAACATCATTGAGGGCATGGATGGCATTGGATTGTGGTGATTTTTGTGTTTTTTTTACTTTTTGGGGTGTTGGCGGGGCCTGGCCATGTGGGTGGGGGCCATTTTGAGGCATGGTCCAGGCAGGGCCTGGCCATGTGGTGGGGGTCAAGGCTCAAGGGCCCATTTTGAAGCCAGGCAGTGTGCTCAGGCCTGCACCCAGTTTGCCTTGCTTTCTTCCAATAGGCCCAGGGGAAGCAAGTGGTGCATGGACCAAGTCTTTCAGCGGGGTGTCTTGAATTTAAACATCATTGAGGGCATGGATGGCATTGGATTGTGGTGATTTTTGTGTATTTTCCGTCTTTTTGGGGTGTTGTTGGGGCCTGGCCATGTGGGTGGGAGCCTTTTTGAGGCCTGGTCCAGGCAGGCCCTGGCCATGTGGTGGGGGTCAAGGCTCAAGGGCCTAATTTAAAGCCAGGCAGTGTGCTCAGGCCTGCACCCTGATTGCCTTGCTTTCTTCCATTAGGCCCAGGGGTAGCGAGTGGTGCATGGAACAAGCTTTTCTGTGGGGTGTCTTGAATTTAAACTTCATTGAGGGCATAGATGGCATTGGATTGTGGTGATTTTTGTGTGTTTGTCGACGTTTTGGGGTGTTGTTGGGTACTGGCCATGTGGGTGGGGGCCATTTTGAGGCCTGGTCCAGGCAGGGCCTGGCCATGTGTTGGGGGTCAAGGCTCAAGGGCCAATTTTGAAGCCAGGCAGTGTGCTCAGGCCTGCACCCAGTTTGCCTTGTTTTCTTCCATTAGGCCCAGGGGTAGCGAGAAGTGCATGGACCAAGTCTTTCTGTGGGGTGTCTTGAATTTAAACATCATTGAGGGCATGGATGGCATTAGATTGTGGTGATTTTTGTGTCTTTTTTTACTTTTTGGGGTGTTGTTGGGGCCTGGCCATGTGGGTGGGGGCCATTTTGAGGCCTAGTCCAGGCAGGGCCTGGCCATGTGGTGGGGGTCAAGGCTCAAGGGCCCATTTTGAAACCAGGCAGTCTGCTCCGGCCTGCACCTAGTTTGCCTTGCTTTTATCCATTAGGCCCAGGGGTAGTGAGTGGTGCATGGACCAAGTCTTTCTGTGGGGTGTCTTCAATTTAAATATCATTGAGGGCATGGATGGCATTGGATTGTGGTGATTTGTGTGTGTTTTTCGACTTTTTGGGGTGTTGTTGGGGCCTGGCCATGTGGTTGGGGAGCATTTTGAGGCCTGGTCCAGGCAGTGCCTGGCCATGTGGTGGGGGTCAAGGCTCAAGGGCCTATTTTAAAGCCAGGCAGTGTGCTCAGGCCTGCACCCAGATTGCCTTGTTTTCTTCCATTAGGCCCAGGGGTAGCGAGAAGTGCATGGACCAAGTCTTTCTGTGGGGTGTCTTGAATTTAAACATCATTGAGGGCATGGATGGCATTGGATTGTGGTGATTTTTGTGTGTTTGTCGACTTTTTGGGGTGTTGTTGGGTACTGGCCATGTGGGTGGGGGCCATTTTGAGGCCTGGTCCAGGCAGGGCCTGGCCATGTGGTGGGGGTCAAGGCTCAAGGGCCAATTTTGAAGCCAGGCAGTGTGCTCAGGCCTGCACCCAGTTTGCCTTGTTTTCTTCCATTAGGCCCAGGGGTAGCGAGAAGTGCATGGACCAAGTCTTTCTGTGGGGTGTCTTGAATTTATACATCATTGAGGGCATGGATGGCATTAGATTGTGGTGATTTTTGTGTCTTTTTTTACTTTTTGGGGTGTTGTTGGGGCCTGGCCATGTGGGTGGGGGCCGTTTTGAGGCCTAGTCCAGGCAGGGCCTGGCCATGTGGTGGGGGTCAAGGCTCAAGGGCCCATTTTGAAGCCAGGCAGTCTGCTCAGGCCTGTACCTAGTTTGCCTTGCTTTTATCCATTAGGCCCAGGGGTAGTGAGTGGTGCATGGACCAAGTCTTTCTGTGGGGTGTCTTCAATTTAAACATCATTGAGGGCATGGATGGCATTGGATTGTGGTGATTTGTGTGTGTTTTTCGACTTTTTGGGGTGTTGTTGGGGCCTGGCCATGTGGTTGGGGGGCATTTTGAGGCCTGGTCCAGGCAGTGCCTGGCCATGTGGTGGGGGTCAAGGCTCAAGGGCCTATTTTAAAGCCAGGCAGTGTGCTCAGGCCTGGACCCAGATTGCCTTGTTTTCTTCCATTAGGCCCAGGGGTAGCGAGAAGTGCATGGACCAAGTCTTTCTGTGGGGTGTCTTGAATTTAAACATCATTGAGGGCATGGATGGCATTGGATTGTGGTGATTTTTGTGTTTGTCGACTTTTTGGGGTGTTGTTGGGTACTGGCCATGTGGGTGGGGGCCATTTTGAGGCCTGGTCCAGGCAGGGCCTGGCCATGTGGTGGGGGTCAAGGCTCAAGGGCCCATTTTGAAGCCAGGCAGCCTGCTCAGGCCTGCACCTAGTTTGCCTTGCTTTTATCCATTATTATTATTATTGCGAGTTTTAATATAGCGCCTGGTTACCAAAAAGGCATCCCCGCGCTTATCCAGAGGAAAGCGACGTCACATCAGCACAAGAAATCAGGCAGGAAACAAAGAAGTTTTCAAGAGTTTACGAAAACGTAAAAAGCTTGCTTCCGAACGCAAGTACAGAGGGAGGGAATTCCACAGGGTGGCCACCCTTATGGAAAATCTTCTTCCACCAGTTCTTTCTCTCCTCACCCTACTGACTTGCAGCAAGTGTTGATGGTCGGAGCGGAGAGAGCGGGGGGCCTTATAGGCTTGGACCATATCCTCAAGGATAGGTGGCCCTTTCCCCTGTAAAAGTTTGTGGGCTATGCACAGCGACTTAAATGTAACCCTCTCTCTGACGGGGAGCCAATGTAGCGCCTTTAGAGCAGGGCGAGCGGACTGACGCCTAGGGACATCCGTCAGAAGCCTGGCAGCCGCATTCTGCACTTGCTGCAGTTTATTTAATGTACATTCTGGGGCACCCAGGAAAAGGACATTACTAAAGTCCAACCGCGAGATGATAAGCCCCTGAATAAGTAACCTCCTAGAGGCTGCTGGCAGGAGAGGTAGGATCTTCCGGGCTGACCGGAGCAGGCCGAAACACACGCCTGAGATCTTTTTCGCGTGTGTTTTAAAGGAAAGGTCCTGCTCAAGCCACACCGCGAGGCTCTTGATCTCCTGTTTAGGGGTGGGCACAGGTCCCAGACAACTGGGCCAGCTGCTAGGGGGTAAAGAAGGTGAAGAATTCACTAGCAGCATCAGTTCTGTCTTGGAGCCGTTGAGCTTGAGGGCTGAGCTACACATCCATGTAAAGATCTTCTCCAGGCATGTGTGCAACCGGTCGGGATGATGAGACGATTGAGGGAGACCTACTACCAGCTGGGTATCATCAGCGTAGCTGATGATCTTAATACCCAGGGGCAGTACCACACTCTCCAGCGGGGCCATATAGGTGTTAAATAAGGTAGGGCTCAACGAAGAGCCCTGTGGCACCCCGCACTGGAGAGGAACTGAGGATGATTTCTCAGGGCCTTCCCATACCTCAAATGACCGGCCTTCCAAAAAGGATACGAACCACTTGAGGGCCACCCCGGAGACCCCCACCCCTGACAGCCGTTGGAGAAGCACCTGATGATCTACGGTGTCAAAGGCAGCACTGAGGTCCAGGAGGATCACTGCCACTGATCCCCCTGAATCCAGAATGCTCCTTGCACTCTCCACGACTGCCAACAGGGTGGTATCAGTCCCCTGACCGGGACGGAACCCAGTTTGAGAATTGCCCAGAAGGGTGTTGGACTCCAAGAAACGTGACAGGCGGCTATTCACCAGCTTCTCGGCCACCTTACTGATGCCGGGGAGCAGGGATATAGGCCTAAAGTTGGCAAGGTCGGCTGGATCCAGGTTAGGCTTCTTTAAAAAAGCCTTCACAACCGCACCTTTCCAACTGGGGGGTACTACTCCTTGGGCAAGGGACAGATTTATAAGGTCCGTCACAGGCCCGCCGATGGTATGGGCTACCTGCTTCAGGTATTTCATGGGGGCAGGATCTTTCGGAGAGCCGCTTTTCATAGATGTTAACACTGTGAGGACTTCTTCCACAGTAACCGGACCAAGAGAGTCCAGCTCCACTGGTCGCCCCCTAGAATGAGACCCTGGACTGCCACTCGAGGTAACATCCTCGGTTAGCCGGGGAAGGGAAGCAAGGATGTTATCAATTTTGGTTTTAAAGAAAGTGGCCAACTCTGAGCATTTCTCACGTGGGTCCTCGTGAGTAACCTGAGGTTCGGGAGCTTTCAAAAGTTCTTTAATGACCCTGAACGATTCCTTCGAGGAGTTGGCCGCAGAGCCAATTCTCTCCGTAAAGAATCCAGTTTTAGCTACCCGAATAGCAGACTTGTAGGTACTAAGAGCCGCCCGGTATTCTTTACGGCTCGTTTCGCTCCAATCTTTCCTCCAGTACCGCTCCAGCCTCTTGCAACCCTTCCTTAGCGATCTCAGTTCAGGTGTATACCAAGGTGCGGATCCTACTCTCTTTCCCTTAGTAAGTTGTTTTTTTTGGGGAAGGAGAGCATCCAGCGAGTTGGTAAGCCAGGCGTTAAGATTCTCATCCGCCACACACGGATTGGGCCCAGGGGGAGGTCGTGACGCCTCCAAATATGCCACCCATATATTCACTGGGAGCCTAGACCAGGCTCTGTCCAAGACAAAAGCCCTGGGGGCCAAGGCAGCTGGGATGTCAAACTGCCACTGGGCAGGCACCATAAAGTGGTCTGTCCAGGGTAGAGCCAACGATGGAAATGCTCTAAGGCCCACCATGTTGGAAAGTATAGGGTCCAGCAAGTGGCCCTTCTCATCAGTAGCCCCTGAGTTGGTCAGGTGAAACCCAAACACCTTGAGGTCACCTAACAAATCCACTCCCACGGGATTAAGAGGGTCGTCCAGATGAATGTTAAGGTCGCCTAACAGAACGAAATTGCCCGTGGAAGAGGCGAGAAGGGCAATAGTTTCCAGAAGAGAATTAAGAAAATTTCCCAGGGCGCCCGGAGGGCGATAGATAAGCAAACCCGCCATATATGCGGTATGGGATAGGCGAAGGGAGAACTGATAGCTCTCACAGTCGCTCACCCCTCCCTCCTGGACGTTACAGACTAAAGAGTCCCTATAGAGGATAGCAACTCCTCCTCCCCTCCCTACAGGCCTGTCCTGATGTGAAATGAGATAGCCAGGAGGGAGTGCTCTAACTATATCGGGACCCAAGCTGGAGGAAAGCCAAGTTTCAGTTAAGAATAACACATCCAGCTCGTGGTCCAATATAAGGGAATTAATCTCAGTCGCGTGACTAGGCAACGACCGACAGTTCAGCAGCGCGATGGAGAGCGCTGCTTTAGCGGAAATCGACTTCTGCCCTACACTACAGGCCCTACACGACAAAAACGGTGGCAATACTTCCTGGGCATGTTCACAGGAGGTCGGATGAAGAGTCCGGTGTAACAAGAGATCTTCCCTGCCATACCTGATACACGTTCGTGATGACTCCGACGGATCTAGCATAGGGGCCAGCCCTAAGCCCGTCCGGGCCCGGACGGGCACAGACGGGCTGAACTCTGGCGTAACTCCGGCGTCAGTCAGGCGTCCCCGCTGCGCGCCGGCATGGCTGCTTTAATGTTCACCTGTGAGAAATGGAGAGCGGACTACAGCGCGCAATCTATGCCCCTCACCCAAGATGGCCGCCGACAGGACAAGGGCCGAGGACCCGCCAAATGCGGTGGTTTTGACTATTATATGCAGGTAAGATGACAGCTGTGGGTGTCTGCGTGGCCAGGCTTAATTAAAAGCAGGGGAAAAGTGCCCAAAACGAAATAACAAATTATGAGGAGAAAAACGGGAAGAATTAAAAAATCACGGCCAAAATCGCCAGTGACTGCTGCTAAATACAAGCGCTTCTGTGAATAACGCGCTCAGGCTGGAAAGACCGAGCCGGTCAATTTGCCTGCTTTTATGCTCACCTGAGAGAAATGGAGAGCGGACTACAGCGCGCAATCTATGCCCCTCACCCAAGATGGCCGCCGACAGGACAAGGGCCGAGGACCCGCCAAATGCGGTGGTTTTGACTATTATATGCAGGTAAAATGACAGCTGTGGGTGTCTGCGTGGCCAGGCCAGGGGTAGTGAGTGGTGCATGGACCAAGTCTTTCTGTGGGGTGTCTTCAATTTAAACATCATTGAGGGCATGGATGGCATTGGATTGTGGTGATTTGTGTGTGTTTTTCGACTTTTTGGGGTGTTGTTGGGGCCTGGCCATGTGGTTGGGGGGCATTTTGAGGCCTGGTCCAGGCAGTGCCTGGCCATGTGGTGGGGGTCAAGGCTCAAGGGCCTATTTTAAAGCCAGGCAGTGTGCTCAGGCCTGCACCCAGATTGCCTTGTTTTCTTCCATTAGGCCCAGGGGTAGCGAGAAGTGCATGGACCAAGTCTTTCTGTGGGGTGTCTTGAATTTAAACATCATTGAGGGCATGGATGGCATTGGATTGTGGTGATTTTTGTGTGTTTGTCGACTTTTTGGGGTGTTGTTGGGTACTGGCCATGTGGGTGGGGGCCATTTTGAGGCCTGGTCCAGGCAGGGCCTGGCCATGTGGTGGGGGTCAAGGCTCAAGGGCCAATTTTGAAGCCAGGCAGTGTGCTCAGGCCTGCACCCAGTTTGCCTTGTTTTCTTCCATTAGGCCCAGGGGTAGCGAGAAGTGCATGGACCAAGTCTTTCTGTGGGGTGTCTTGAATTTAAACATCATTGAGGGCATGGATGGCATTAGATTGTGGTGATTTTTGTGTCTTTTTTTACTTTTTGGGGTGTTGTTGGGGCCTGGCCATGTGGGTGGGGGCCATTTTGAGGCCTAGTCCAGGCAGGGCCTGGCCATGTGGTGGGGATCAAGGCTCAAGGGCCCATTTTGAAGCCAGGCAGTCTGCTCAGGCCTGCACCTAGTTTGCCTTGCTTTTATCCATTAGGCCCAGGGGTAGTGAGTGGTGCATGGACCAAGTCTTTCTGTGGGGTGTCTTCAATTTAAACATCATTGAGGGCATGGATGGCATTGGATTGTGGTGATTTGTGTGTGTTTTTCGACTTTTTGGGGTGTTGTTGGGGCCTGGCCATGTGGTTGGGGGGCATTTTGAGGCCTGGTCCAGGCAGTGCCTGGCCATGTGGTGGGGGTCAAGGCTCAAGGGCCTATTTTAAAGCCAGGCAGTGTGCTCAGGCCTGCACCCAGATTGCCTTATTTTCTTCCATTAGGCCCAGGGGTAGCGAGAAGTGCATGGACCAAGTCTTTCTGTGGGGTGTCTTGAATTTAAACATCATTGAGGGCATGGATGGCATTGGATTGTGGTGATTTTTGTGTGTTTGTCGACTTTTTGGGGTGTTGTTGGGTACTGGCCATGTGGGTGGGGGCCATTTTGAGGCCTGGTCCAGGCAGGGCCTGGCCATGTGGTGGGGGTCAAGGCTCAAGGGCCAATTTTGAAGCCAGGCAGTGTGCTCAGGCCTGCACCCAGTTTGCCTTGTTTTCTTCCATTAGGCCCAGGGGTAGCGAGAAGTGCATGGACCAAGTCTTTCTGTGGGGTGTCTTGAATTTAAACATCATTGAGGGCATGGATGGCATTAGATTGTGGTGATTTTTGTGTCTTTTTTTACTTTTTGGGGTGTTGTTGGGGCCTGGCCATGTGGGTGGGGGCCATTTTGAGGCCTAGTCCAGGCAGGGCCTGGCCATGTGGTGGGGGTCAAGGCTCAAGGGCCCATTTTGAAGCCAGGCAGTCTGCTCAGGTCTGCACCTAGTTTGCCTTGCTTTTATCCATTAGGCCCAGGGGTAGTGAGTGGTGCATGGACCAAGTCTTTCTGTGGGGTGTCTTCAATTTAAACATCATTGAGGGCATGGATGGCATTGGATTGTGGTGATTTTTGTGTGTTTGTCGACTTTTTGGGGTGTTGTTGGGTACTGGCCATGTGGGTGGGGGCCATTTTGAGGCCTGGTCCAGGCAGGGCCTGGCCATGTGGTGGGGGTCAAGGCTCAAGGGCCAATTTTGAAGCCAGGCAGTGTGCTCAGGCCTGCACCCAGTTTGCCTTGTTTTCTTCCATTAGGCCCAGGGGTAGCGAGAAGTGCATGGACCAAGTCTTTCTGTGGGGTGTCTTGAATTTAAACATCATTGAGGGCATGGATGGCATTAGATTGTGGTGATTTTTGTGTCTTTTTTTACTTTTTGGGGTGTTGTTGGGGCCTGGCCATGTGGGTGGGGGCCATTTTGAGGCCTAGTCCAGGCAGGGCCTGGCCATGTGGTGGGGTCAAGGCTCAAGGGCCCATTTTGAAGCCAGGCAGTCTGCTCAGGCCTGCACCTAGTTTGCCTTGCTTTTATCCATTAGGCCCAGGGGTACTGAGTGGTGCATGGACCAAGTCTTTCTGTGGGGTGTCTTCAATTTAAACATCATTGAGGGCATGGATGGCATTGGATTGTGGTGATTTGTGTGTGTTTTTCGACTTTTTGGGGTGTTGTTGGGGCCTGGCCATGTGGTTGGGGGGCATTTTGAGGCCTGGTCCAGGCAGTGCCTGGCCATGTGGTGGGGTTCAAGGCTCAAGGGCCTATTTTAAAGCCAGGCAGTGTGCTCAGGCCTGCACCCAGATTGCCTTGCTTTCTTCCATTAGGCCCAGGGGTAGCAAGTGGTGCATGGACCAAGTCTTTCTGTGGGGTGTCTTGAATTTAAACATCACTGAGGGCATGGATGGCATGGATTGTGGTGATTTTCTGTGTGTTTTTCGACTTGTTGGGGTGTTTAACTGATGTTCCTCTGGCTTCCATTGCTTTTAGGTGCACAAGAGAACCACCAGTGCCAGGAAGAAGTCCTGCAGCGGTGTGTGCAGCACAACGTCACGTGACGTCACGTGTGGCCACAGACAAGACAACTCTGCAACTCGTGCAACTGCGGCCTGCTGTTCTGACATCTGAAGAAGATGGGCCCAAAGAAAGGTGGCCATAGCGCCTCAGCGAAAAAAGTTGCCAGTGCCACTGCCAGTAAGAAGGAGCAGAAGAAGCAAGTTGCACCACCTACCAAGGAGACTGGTGTGCCCACCAACACCTGTTTTGGGGGGAAAAAACTATGCCTGTATCAGCAGCGGTGTCCGCCAGGGACCAAGCTGGAAGCAGCACCTCCGCTTCATTGGGCTCAGTGCCACTATGCCAAGTAAGGTCCAAGACCATGAGTGCTGCTGAGGCAGCCACTTTACTTTCTCAATCACCATCGACCAGTGATGTTGGCTCATCACAAGAAAGTACCATCCAATCAACACCGGGTGTAACTCAGCTGACGAGTGTTCAATAACCACAGCCGCAACGACAACCACAGGTGCAACTAGTACAAGCGCAAGTACATGGGAAAGGAGAGGCACAAGGAGAGGCGTAAGTAGAGGCGCAAGGAGAGGCGCAAGGAGAGGCGCATGGAGAGGTGCATGGAGAGGTGCAACTAGAGGTTCATGGAGCGGCACAACTGCCTACAACGCTTGTTCCTCCAGAAGTAGGGGCACATCAGGAAATTGATATTCAAGCGGAGGTATCATCCGAGGAAGCCACTCCTCCTGATGATGATCAGAAAAAGGTCAAGGAGGGCTACTGCTACTACTACAAGTTCTTCTTCAAGCCCCCTTCATTCTAATGACCTTGATCCTGATTGGGACCCACAAATGCAGTCTGAGAGTGAGGCACGCCATGAGCCGACAAAGGTAGCTAAGCCTAAAAGGAAGGTTCCCGCAAGGCTTCGACTTATGGGTGATGACGACGAACAAGAAGTGGTGTCTTCTGCTGCTGATGAACAGTCTGACGACGACCCAGTCATCACAGTCGTCACTCCAGCCTCAGCGGGCATGCAGCTGACAGATATTTTCACCCTATCCCGAATGGCTGCTGAGCGGTATGTGGGCGGCGTGGCACTGGTACCACCACCAACGCAGTAACTACAACACCAACACGACCTACAGCTTCCATATTTTATAGTCAGAAGGGCCAGCAGGGACCTCCATCGAGCTCGACCTCCATTACCTCGAGTAGTGGTGTTGTAAGTGAACAACAGAAACGAATGCAGCCACGCCCATCCTTCACTCCATCTGGCATTGAAAGTCAAAGTAGCACCTCCACCACCAGCAGACATCTCCAGTCCCCAGTTTGGGACTTCTTTACTGTTAGCCAAAAGGCGGAAAACATGGTCGTTTGTTCGATTTGTAAAGTATTAGTTAGTCGGGGTAAGCTTGGTACCAACTATGGTACCGGAGGCCAGAGAGGTCATCTCCAAAAACACCACACTATCCGGTGGGAGGCGCATCTAAGGAAGATCCGGGAAGACCAAAGTAGAACTGATCCAAATGTATCCATTCACATTGCATCTGATGCTGACGAGGGGCTGATTCATGTGCAGGGGGGAAGTCAAGAACCGACCGACATTTTTTCTGGTACACCCAGTACCCCTGGCAGCAGCACTGCAGTGGTAGCGCCCACACCCTCTACCCCTGCAACATGTATGAGGCACACTAAGAGTCTGGGACAGACACCAATGCAAAAAAGTACATCAATGAGCCTAACTGGTTTGAAGTCTGCATCATCATCACGTAAAACGGTCCAGCCCACCATTAGAAGCATGTTTTGGTCGGAGGCGCCATTTGAACGCAACCACCTAACGTTACGTCTGTATAACGCAAAGTTGGGTAAAATGCTAGTGCTGGACCTTCTCCCTTTTTCTTTCGTGGAAGGGGTGGGTTTTCTAGAATTTGTGGCAACAGTCTGCCCTAAATGGAAGGTTCCTAGCCGGTACTATTTTGCCAGAGTTGCGGTTCCAGCACTACATCAAGATGTGCTGGAGGTGATTGGGGCAGCTTTGTAGAAGAGTGCTGTTCACACTATCCACTTGACAACAGACATGTGGACCAGTTGCCAAGCCCTTGATTACCTGTGCATCACTGCACACTGAGTCTCTTTTGCAGGGGTTAGAGACAAGACAAATCCAGGTGTTGACCCGGACACAGTTTTTCAAGCTACTCGGAAACATGCAACATTAGTCATGTTTGCCATGGAGAAAACTCATACTACACCTAACCTTTTGGACAAGTTTAATAGGAAGGTCTCTGAATGGCTGAATCCAAGAAATCGCATAGTTGGTTATGTTTCCACGGATAATGGCAGTAATATAGTTAAGGCCATGCAGCAAGGTGGCTATTTCAGAGTGCCGTGTTTGGCGCACAGTATTAACATCGTGGTGCATGATTTCTTGAAAAAAGAAAACACAGTCATCAAGTTACTGACCACCTGCCGAAGAATCTGCACTCATTTCAGGCATTCTTTTAAGGCCCGGAAGGAGCTGAGGAGCATTCAACATGAACGTAGACTGCCAGTCAAAGGACTCATCCAGGAGGTGGCAACACGTTAGAACTTTACCTTTTACATGCTTGAGCGTTTGTCTGAGCAGTGGGGGGTAATAAATGATTATGTCTATAAACTGGGTTCTACTATGAAAGACATGAGGCTAGAGTTGGAGGAATGGAAGCTAATTGCATGCCTGACAGACATGCTTCGTCCTTTTGAGGTCTTCACGCGTGAAGTCAGCAGGGAGGACTGTTCTTTAGGCAAAGCTATCCCATTGTTGGTCATGCTAGAGCACCAACTGAAGGCGGTGTCTGCAATGTTCCGAGATGATGCTGAAAAGCAAGACGCATATCTGTTGGCAGAGAGGTTATTAAGCCGCCTAGTTGACAATGAAAGGCTTAAAAACATACATACAGAACAACATTACATTTGTGCAACTATTCTGGATCCACGATACAAAAAGGCAGTGGCCAGCAAAGCATTCATTCCTTTGATGAAGCAGATGTCTCAAAGTACAAACATTGACTAAAATTCAAGGAGCCGGCAGAAGTACAACTGAATCAGCAGGCCATCCGGCGTCAAGTTCCTCTTCTGAATCTGTGGCCGAAGGGAGTCACTTTCCCTCACAGTCATTAACGACATCAGCAGCAACCATATCATCACCTTCACCTACACCAGGCCCAGTCATAATATTGTCGGAAGCGGATTGGCTAACTCATCAAGGGTTTGCTCGTTCCAGTACTGCAAAGGCTACAGATGGTACGTAAAGTGGAGCAACCGTGGAGAACCTTGAGTCGATGGTGCAGGCCTATCTGGATGACCCAACAGAGGTCTTTGTTAATCAGAACCCATTGCTGTATTGGTATAGGAAAAGGCCTCTATGGCCACTGATCAGCAACCTGGCTCTAAATTATTTGTCTTGCCCACTAGCAAGTGTGTCTTCTGCACGTGTTTTTAGTGCTGCTGGTGCCATTGTAACTTCAAAAAGGACCCGCCTCTCGCCTAAAAAAATGTGGGGAGGTTAACACTGATCAAGATGAATCAGCACTTCATACCACCAGATTACAAAATACGTGAATGCACGCAGGAAGAAGAGGACACCGAGGTAGGTGACGGAAGTTCTTCTCTGTTAGCTGACCTACTCCCGTCTCAATTCATAGAGTTTGAGGACGAGCTCTACTTCCCTGACACCGAGGCCTGAAAATGACTTCCTTTTTTTTCGTCCTTATTCACTTTTATTCCTGTGTGTCTTTCTTTGTTTTGCAACTTTTACCACAACAAAACTCTCACAACAAGTCCATCAGCAGCACTGTCTTCATCTTATGTTCCTTACTGATTTGTAGGTGCCGCAGTCTGCATTCCTGAGGTTCACAAGTTCACAACTCAATCATGCTCCTCTATCCTCCTCCTCCAGACTCCACCTATCCATTTCCCTCAAGGCAGATGGATTACGAAGAAATAAATAAAGAAACTTTGTTTTCATAGACGAGTCCCCTCAAGTGGGACAGAAATTACTGACTGACTACATGCTTGCTGATTGCTGATCGCTGACTTCTGAAATTGACAGGAGAGGCTGCCCTGTGGGCCCTCACTTTCCAAAGAAGATGCGGACAAAAAGTAGAACAGGTAATGAATAATTGAGAAGATGGCATGCAGTGGACAGCAATGGCTGTATGGCTCTGATGAAACCAATTGCTGTTTATTTTTTGTGCATGAAATTAATCATATGTCGTGTCTTAGTTATTATTTAATCTTTTACACAGTAATTGTAACTCATGTCAACTACTCAGTTTTTTTTACCTTGTTTAATTCAAATTGTACTTCAAATTCAGGTGCCACTATGTTGCATTTTACAATATGCAAAATGTCCTTGGAGTGGACTCACTTGCCAATATACCATGATAATTGATTAAGTAATATATCTTTTTTTCTTTACAGTCACTCACTGGGATGGATGGATCATCAGCGTCGGTTTACGGAAGATCTATGGCCAATTTGTGAGTGGCAAACAGGTAAACCAGTCTACAACAACTACTACAGCAGAACTACGTGTCTGTCTATTAGTGGTATTTAGTGGTCGAGGGCGAGGCAGTGTACTGTTGTTGTTATGCCAGGCAGAGTCCACTCCAGACAGCAGTTCATGTAAAATTGGAGCTATGTGGCTTGCTGCATACAATTAGATATGCTTTGTCTGTCTGACAAAGAGCCTAGGTATGCTGTCTGCATGGCACTGCCTCAAGCTTGGGCCAAACATCCGTTATTTTTGCGAAATTTGCTATTTTTTGGTTTTTCACGAATCTCGTGAAATTACCGAAAAATCGCAAATTCGGATTTTTGGCCCATGCTTGGGGTAGGGCCATGCAGACGGTCAAGGCAGGCACCACTGAGTGAAGCATCCTGATGTAGCAGACCTAGGCTCTTTGACACAGACAGACAAAGCATATCTAGGGTTTAGGGTTCAGTGCGATTTACTAGGGTTTTTGGGTTTAAGTTGGTAGAGTTCCCGCTGAGTCTAGGGCTCAGGGTCCCATGCAGGCTCCTTCATAATGATGTCGGCAAGGTTTTGGGGGGGCTGGCATTCTTTGGTCGAGAATTGGCAGTATTTGGGCCTTTTTTGGTGTTTTGCGGGCGCGTGTGTTTGGGTGAAAGCTAAGTGAAAACAAGTCGTAGACCTTCTTTTTCTTATTCTTCTTCTTCTTCTTCTTCTTCAAAGAGCGCAGTGGTAAGATTTTGTTCTGCCTTGCTGAGATTCTTGGGAATCGCTGGAACAAGTATCCAGGTAAGTTTCAAGAGGATCGAAGTAGTGGAAGTGCTGAAAAGTTGAACAGCAATTTTTAGTGAACAGCGCAATTTGCCATGTTTTGAATATACTACTATTGCATGTTTTGGGGGGGCTGTTTGGGGATGTTCTAGATTTGTGGGGGTGGGTCGGGGGGTCTTGAAGCACTGCTGGGAAGGTCTAATTTTGATTGCAAGTGGTTTGAAGAAAATCAATGGTGGAAAAGGGGGGTTTGGGCCTAGTTGCAGACAGCGTTTTGGCACAATTTAAACTGAGGCCTAGCAGTATTGCGTGTTTTTGGGGGGCTGTTTGGGGGTGTTCTAGATTTGTGGGGGGGAGTCTGGGGGTCTGGGAGCACTGCTGGGATAGTGTAATTTTGATTGCAAGTGGTTTGAAGAAAATCCATGGTGGGAAAGGGGAGTTAGGGCCTAGCTGCAGAGTACGTTTGGAGTGATGTTGACTGGTAGGCCGAAAATGTTCTAAGTGTCACATTTTCCATTTTTGCTTTTGGCCTGTTTGGGGGTGTTCTACTTTTTTGCGGGTGGGTTGACGGGTTTGGGGGCATTGCTGGGAAGGTCTAATATCGGATGCAAGTGTTTTGGATAAAATCCATGGTGAAAAGGTTTTTGCGTTTTTGCTCACTTGCTTGTTTTTGTGGGGCTGTTTGGGTGGGTTCTAGGTTTTTGGGGGGGCTGGAGGTCTGGAAGCAGTGCTGGGATAGTCTAATTTTGATTGCAAGTGGTCTGAAGAAAATCCATGGTGGGAAAGGGGAGTTAGGGCCTAGCTGCAGAGTGCGTTTTGGCACGATTTGGAGTTAGGGTTCAACCTGGTAGCAGTATCGCATGTTTTTAGGGGGCTACTTGGGGGTGTTCTAGATTTCTGCGAATGGGTTAAGGGGTCTGGGAGCACTACTGGTAATGTCTAATTTTGAAAGCAAGTGTTTTGAAGAAAATCCATGGTGGAAAAGGGGGGTTTGGGCCTAGTTGCAGAGTGCGTTTTGGCACGATTTGGAGTTAGGGTTTGCACTTTTGCATTTTTTCTAGGGGCTACTTGGGGGTGTTCTACATTTTTGCGACCGGGTTCAGTGGTCTGGGAGCACTCCTGGGAATGTGTAATCATGGGCGTCCGCAGAAATTATTCCAGGGGGGGGCAAAATGTTAACATCATCACCATCCTCCGACATGATGTGTGCCAGGTGGGGCACAAGAAACACTGGAGCGCAGGAGGAGCCATGTGGGGCAGGAACCAGGCCACATATGATCTCATACACCATAGGGTTGTTGTGCCACAGCCATCTCTTTCTTTTGCGGCACCCAAAAATCATACCTGTCCTGGTCCTTAAAATTACCTGCGGGCACCCCAAAACCCATACCCACCCTGAACCCTAAAATTACCCCCCCTCCCTGAATCCTAATATTACGCCCCTGGCACCCCAAAACCCATACCTGCCCCAAACCCTAAAATTACCCCCCTGGCACCCATAACCCATACCCACATTGACCCCTAAAATTGTCCCCCTGGCACCCCAAAACTCATACCCACCCTGAACCCTAAAATTACCCCCCTGTCACCCATAACCCATACCCCCCTAGCCCCTAAAATTGTCCCACTGGAACCCCAAAACCCATACCCGCCAGGAACCCTAAAATTCCCCCCCTTGTACCCCAATACCCGTACCCACCGTGAACCCTAAAATTACCCCCCCTGGTACCACAAAACCCATACCCACCCTGAACCCTAAAATTATCCCCCCGGCACCCCAATCCCTAACCCACCGTGAAACTTAAAATTACTCCCTGGCACCTTAAAACCCACACCCACCCTGAACCCTCAAGTTACCCCCTGGCACCCCAAAAGATGAACACTACATTCTGATAGTGTATTGCGCCGTCTCCCTGCTCAGGGAGGATCTGCTGGTCCGGATCGGTTCGCCCTGGTCCGGTTCGGCTCGCCCTTCTCTGGAGCTGTTCTGCCTGCCCTGTCCCTCTTCCGGACCCACCAAGCCTGCCCCCATGCACACTGCCTGGACCTACTCTGTCTGGCATGGTTCTTTCTCCTTTGGACCCGCTGTCTTCACTGGCGGAGTTAGGACACAGGTCTCACTTCTCTGAAGCTGCTCTCCCTCACCCAGACCCCCCACTCCCCCTCCACTTGCTCTCTCATCTTCCTTCCTCCCTACTTCTCAGTCTCTCTTTCCCCACTTCTTCTCTCTCTCTCTTTCTCTCTCCCCCTCTTCGTTCAGTCTCACCCCAACCGTATCCATCTCCCCGACCACACCAAGTCTTCCTCTGTCCTCCCTCTCTCTTCCTCCTCCTCAGGTCGGTGATAGGGAGCCCGGGGCCCTCTCTGAAAATGCGAGCTGGAGGTGACGTTAAGTGTGAAAGCACCAAGGTGTGAACCAGGAGAAGAGATGGGGGAGGGGGTGGGCAGCAGGTAGAGGGTTAAAGGGCAGTCAATCACTACAATCCAATAATTATTTGAAAAGACTTTGCCTCAATCTTGTTATTGTGTCAGAGCGCGCTATAAAGTCAGAGGTCTCCTGGCGCTTCTGACTAAATTATAAGATGGAAGGGGGAGGGCATCAGAGGGTTCTCAGAAGGATCTAGAAAAGAGCAGAGTCTCCAGGTGTTGTCTAGATGTGACATGCGATGAGATGCACAGGAGTTCACCTAGAAGGGAGTGCCAAAGGGACGGTGCAGGAAAATGAAGCCCACGTCTTGTCCTACTGAGCCCTGAAATGCAGAGGAGCTTCAGAATAGAACAGAGAGTGCGAGCTGGAGAGGAGCCGTGGCTGGAGCACCATATGTAATGCATAGTGGCATGGGCGTCCGCAGGGGGCAGGGCCTGCTTTGGCGCTGGTGGCACCCAGTGCAACAATGTTAGTTGGCACCCCCAATGACCACCTCCACCACGGATTCTCTCCCTAGCACCCTTTAACAGTGACCAAGTCTCCATAACCACTCTCTCTCAGATGCATTGAATTCGTTATATATAGCGCTCCTCATACCATTAAAGTATATCAGAGCACTTTGCATCACATACACATTACACAGACAATCAACCACACTTGTGTAAATCAGTGTATAGGAAATGTTACATAAGCCAAAGGACAAAGGGGCATATTATCAAGGCCTAGCGATATTTTTATTGCCGCGTTTGCGTCCGTTTTTGGACGAAATGCGACGATAAAAATATCGCTTTATTTACAAGAGCACGCTAACGCGTGATCAATGGGATTAGCCCTGGTTTCAACATCGCATCACCTTGCATCGCTAATGAGATGCAAGGGAGGCGTGTCCCGTGAAATAACATGGGATATCATCACTAACCCTGATTCTCAGTATTTTCAAGTGTATCGCTAACACACATAGCGATATTATAATCAGCGCTAACCAGGTTTTTCGCCGGTTTGTAACGCCTGGTATTTTCCTTACTAAGCCATATCTATAATGGGATATGGATTGTTATGCTGAGTCCACGTCTCACATTATAGATTAAGTTTTCCCTAACCTGGGGGCATAATATCAAGGGGGTTTATCTCCGCTTTTTTGGCTTTAAAAGCCAAGAAAGCAGAGATAAAATTATCTCCCTATTACCTAGCTGTCGCTAACACCAGTAAGCGACAGCTAGTAGGAGATAGCGACCATCTTGGGCCCCACTTTGCATGTCAGTGATATTTATCACTAATGACATGCAAAGTGGGCGTGCCAAGATGTTAGCAACTGGAAACAGTCGCTAACATCGCTATCTCCTATTACCAACTTTTGGAGATATTCGCGCTAAGCGCGAATATCTCCAAAAGCTAACACCTGCCCTGAGCAGTTCTTAGCCATGTTATCCAATGGGAGGTGGATAACATGGCTAAGAGCATTAGCTCGGTAATGCATGAATATCTCTGAAAAGTCAGTGATATTCATGCATTGTGGCCGTTTTTTATCGCATTTGCGATAAACCTTGGTAATACCAAGGTTTATCTGCGATAAAAATCGGCGCAGCTCAGCGGTAACATTTTCTCTCTAACCAAGCAATAGCGATAATTATCACTATTGCTTGGTAATATGCCCCCTGGTTTTCTATTGCTGGAATTACAGCGATTTCGACTCTTTCCGCCGCTTTTGCCTGGATTTCTATCGCCTGGGAGATGCGCCTTGCTGATAGTGCGCTCACTGGGCAATAGAATAAGGCGATATGCAGCGTTAATTTTTTGCACGCTACACACGGCCAGCGATAATTATCGCTGACCGTTGATGATATGCCCCTAAAAGTGTAGGAGTCACATGTCATCCATACTGGTAGGCAGTATAGTTTAGGAGTGCTTGGTGTGGAGAAGCACAAACTCAGAGTCGAAAAAGAAACAGCATAGTTGGGAGTTTTCTTTAATGATGAGAATCCATTTCTACCCAAATTAACCCTTTTTGCAACATTAATCAATGTTCTATACTTAGCAGAGTGTATGCACTTCCATGATGAAAGTTAAAACCTCACTATTCTATATTAGGACTTTAAGTTATAAATTGCAAGTAAGAAAAGGATAGCTCTTTTAAAAGCTGATCTATTTACATTAAATGCACTCTTTAATCTACTTACACGTTCTTTGCAGCAGGCATATTAACCCTCTGCACTACCTTCACAGAAGTCAAAAACCTCAACTACATAAAACTCTGATCTCTGGCCAGGAAGAACATTAATCACAGGAGTTATCTAGACATTTCTGTGAGTCCCCTTAATTACAGGAGGAAAGAAACGTGCAGAAGGTGTTTTTATAAAATCATAATTAAGATGTAAACACGGCGCCCTCAGGAAGCCAGCACCCGGGGTGATGGCACAGGTCACACCGCCCTAGACCCGGCCGTGGCAGGGGGGCAAGGAGGGGCGCTCCAGGGGGGGGGGCAAGTGCCCCTCCTTGCCCCCCCCTGCGGACGCCCATGTGTGTAATTGTGATTGCAAGTGGCTTGAAGAAAATCTGAGGTGAATTTCTTTTTTTTTATTACCAAAATTGCTTTTCTGCGGAGGGCTACTTGGGGGGGTTCTAGATTTTTGCGACTGGGTTTAGGGGTCTGGGAGCACTCCTGGGAATGTCTAATAATCATTGCAAGCGTTTTGAAGAAAATCCATGGGGGAAAAGGGGTCTTTTGGGCCTAATTTCAAAGTGCGCTTTCTGCTTGATTTTCAACTAGGCCTCATCCCCGTCGCAGTATTGCATGTTTTTGCAGGGCTACTTGGGGGTTCTACAGTTTTGCGCCTGAGTTACGGGGTCTAGGGGCACTCCTGGGAATGTCTAATTTTGATTTCAAGTGTTTTGAAGAAAATCCACGGTGGAAAAGGGGGGTTTGGGCCTACTTGCAGAGTGTGTTTTGGCACGTTTTGAAGTTAGGGTTCAACCTGGTAGCAGTATCGCATGTTTTTAGGGGCTACTTGGGGGTGTTCTACATTTTGCCGACTGGGTTCAGGGGTCTGGGAGCAGTCCTGGGAATGTCTAATTTTGTTTGCAATTTTCTTTAAGGAAATCCATGGTGGATCCGCAGAATTCAACCATAGTTACTATTACTATCCTTGTAAAGGAGAACCAGGTTACGCACTTTTGATGATTGTATATAATAATAATGTCAGCTCTGAAACTGAAAGTGTTATTTTTGCACTACACAGTGTACCTTAGATTTTTTTAACTGGTTCACTTCCTGTTCTTTTCCATCAAAAATTACAGGACGGCTTTTACCATGTGCCATGGAACAAACGCTGAACTCAGACGCAATCCGCAATTACTCATCAGGCAGCCAGTGGACAGTTTGTCTGGTCACCAATACTGATCGACGAAGCGTAAGATTGAATGGAGGAGTATATCGCAAATAAGAGGAATGGCTGGATGCATGCAACTTCACCAATTCAACAGGACAGCTACAACATAAAGTTACAGTATTCTCTCTTAACTTCTCCTTATCTTTTAAATGTTATTGTTGTAAACTTGAACTTCTACGAATGTGACTAGGTGTGTTTCTTTGTTCTCTGCTTCAAAGTCATCTCTCCAGCTATTTCATACGTTTCTTTGCTATTTTTATAACTAACTTAATGTACTAATAATAAGTGTTTATTCTCTATGAGGGCAGAAAGGCAAGTGAAATTGCGTAAATAATGCAGCCCTGTACTAGTGTCAATGTCAAATTGTTTCCTCATACTTACTAATAAGATGTAGTGAGTACAACTTTTCAGTAACCTAACCATCTGTTTAGAAAACAACTTCATGCATGCAGTAGTGCACTACCTTTATGTCCCTTAAAAGATTTATGGATATCTTTGAATCCAAAAATGTGTTTCTCTTCATTTGTTGTTTGACTATGCAGTGTTTTTTTTTCTTCTCTCCACAAAACTTTTCCCAAAAAACCCCATTCCCATCCAATCTTCAAAAACCCTAACCCTCTTCCCCCGGGCTGTGTGGTTTTTCATTGAGGTATGACTAAATGACAACAAGAAATTCTACACACTTGCAGGGGAGGATAAGGTCTAAGCACCAGAAAAATGTTGGAAAATGGAATTTCATGTGCGATATCGTGGATTGAGCATCAAACATCATGCTCGTACACATGACAAATCAAATGGTTAATTCTTATGTTTAAGTATCCTTTGCCTTCATAATATTTCTTTTAGTAGCCATAGTCCACGAAACTAGTACTTAAATTTAGAATACTTTAGCACTGCTTAGGCTATAATTTATGGCACTGTGCTGTTCCGTACTCTCTATCGTACTGTTTCTAATGCTACGCTTAGGCCACTCAATGTTTCATTTCCTTTTTTTCATATGCTGCTACTGCCAGTGTGTACCACTACTACTACCAGCACAACAATGATATTTCATCCGTCGAGGATTCAAGTCAACAACCATTTGCCATGCAGGCAGCCCTGTGGCTACCCCTATTCTCAAACACGAATCACAGGTAAGATAAGCAATTTGGAGAGGTAGAATAATGGGCTAGGACTGGGAGGAGAGCAGAGCCTGCCAGTACTACTAGTAAAGTACTAGTGGGGCTACTAAATTCACTAACTCGGTTACTGGCACTTTGGTACATTTCAGGACTAGATGGTTCATTCATGCTGGTAAGTTGGAAGAAACCAAACGTCCAGTAACCACCGCCCACCCCCACACAAAATAATATGAACGCGTATACTATGTTTTGGTATGAAAAATAATTATTAAGAAATATATTGATGTAGTCCAAAAATAAAATAAATTACCCCAACTCACCCCTGCCTAACCCCAACCAATGTCCAAAAGTCCAAAAGTCCCCTTTCCCAAACACCCAATTCCCACCCCCCAATAGTCTTTAAAAAAGGGGCAAGGGACAGTCACTTCCTCCGGTGGCATAGTGTGGACAGCTGTTGCTGCATGTCCCGCAGCTCTTTGCGGAGGTCCCGGAGCTGGCGCTGATGTTTTTCGGCCAACCGCTCCAGGTACTCCACTCTTTTACGGAGGCGGCTCTGACATACAATCCAGGCTCTGGGGGGGGGGGCAGCTGATTGGGTTGCTGCTGTGCGGCGGCGGCGGGAGGCTGTTGGGCCACGGCTCCGTTTGACTGGAGGCTTCTGGCTGGTGGACACGGGGGCACTGGAGGAGGATGCAGTGATTGCTGTCTCCTCCTCCTGCTCCCGAGCCCACAGCCGCGATACTCGGCACAAATAGCCTCCAGCTTACGGGCCCTGGTCCGGACAGCAATCTCCTTTCTGGTGAGCTTTTTCGGAGTAGCATCTATATGAAGAAAGTAAGGAAAATACTGTAGCCAATAGTCTTTAACATAAAGTCAAAATAATTCAACGTAAAGTTGACTCTCAGTACCACCATCAAGTAGCAAACACAGTATAACATTTTGGCATGTATCTTTCCGCCATCTTTGTAGG
The DNA here is from genome assembly GCF_964261635.1 of Lissotriton helveticus. Classification (NCBI taxonomy): domain Eukaryota; kingdom Metazoa; phylum Chordata; class Amphibia; order Caudata; family Salamandridae; genus Lissotriton; species Lissotriton helveticus. The sequence goes on along the minus strand of NC_136059.1, from coordinate 293,092,267 downwards.
CCTGTGACATTACTGGGAGTTTCAGGAATTTCACTAGCAGGACTATGGATGGACTCACTAATACATACATAGTCAGAGAGTACTAAAAAAAGTCTTCTGTTATTTTCTCTTGTTTTGCAAAAGAAATTAATGGTACGTGAACTTGTGGTAGCCGGCATGGCAGCTCACTCAGCTCGCACCCAAGAAAAACAGACACAAGCCATGATGAAGCAGACTCACAGTACTTTAAGCAGTACATGCAGGTGAGGATAGAAAGCTGTTTCTTTTCTATAGGGGTGGCTCTGCCACTCGCCATACTCGGTTACATCAAGGGCTACTGCTCAATGTAATGATATCTTTCGCACTGCCCCCCGGGCCTTGACTACTACAAAAGAAGAATGAAGATTATTCAATTCTGATCATATATCATTATCCTACCGATCACATGATCTTTGGTTATATGATGGATGCCTTTACGTGCTTTGTCTTGATAGATTGAGTGAACTACAGCGAAGGTCCACCCATGACACAGCTGAAATAAAATTATTAACATAGGGAGTGAGTGTGGTATAATTGGCGGAGGAAGGGACTTGACTTGATATAATGTTGTCAACTATACAATCCATACACAATAGATGCTGTGCTTGCAAAGTAAAGTACTGTACTGTTAGTCAAGGCAGGGAGTATTTGTGAACAATCACAAATTCTAGTATTTGGATTTCCTCAGCTTTGCTACTCTGGCACGGACATGCTGTTCAAAGTAACAATCTTCATCCACTCAGTGTCTGCTCTACTACATCATACACCTCTGCTATCGATGAGGAAAAAGAAGAAAACATCCAGGCTTCCAAAGTACGTCTATCATTTTTCTTAATGTCTCAAATGTACCAAGTTTTCTTTTTCCCAACAACCAACTAACACCCTTTTCATTATATTTTGGAAACCACCGACTTCTTCTCTTGACTTGCATTCAAAAACACCATTCTTTACAGTCATAAATGATAAGACTCGCTCGTCCTTCGTTTCACCCTTCTTTCACTTTTCGTTCTTCACATCCCTAAAGTACATCTGATATGACTTGGCTTCACGATAAAAGTTTGCCAGCTGAGTTGAAGTCAAATAGAGGGGGCCATTGCTTACCCGAGAAGTACCGCCGCTAATGCTATTACAAGTCAAGGTTGACTGTCTTCTCCTTGATAGCCAAAAAAGTATTTCTAAATTAGTAACTGTTCTTAACCGTACAGTGTACTTGTACTAGTGTACTGTGTACTGTACAGTACATCCTACACTCCTTTATGAACCTACTAAAAAATGTCAATAAGTAAGGAGTATAATAACTTGCCACCGTCCGCCGCCGCCGCTGAGCCTTCTCCCCCAGCTCCTCCTGGTGGCGCCGCCGCATCGGCCCCTAGAGTGGAGCCTTCCGCACTGCTGGCCCTGGCACTGGTGGTCATCTGTGCCACATCAGATGTTGTGATGTCTAGAAAAAACATGTCATATTTTCAGATGCCATACACAACCCCCTATTTCGTCTCGTAATGGAAGAAAATGTTACATAACACATTTGTTATTACTGGGATTGAAAAAAAGTAACGGTTTTGGGGAGGGTGTTAACTTTTTATATGCTTATTCCATTAAATGCTACACTTCTTAGGACAACTGATGAATGCTTGCTTAATGTGCACCATTTTTCTAATTACAGAAAGAAGATTACATTGCCCTTCTGCCAACAGGACCATTCACCAACTACTATTAAGTCATCACCAGCAGTACTTTAAGTACTTTAAAGAAGGTGGGGGCTCCCGCACAGTTATTCTAATAATTTCATGTGTCTGTTAACTATTACGTTAAAGTAATTTGATTCATGGGAATGTTGTTTAAACTTTAACGTCATCTATCAGCAGTGCTCGCTCTGAATACTACGCTATTAAAAATAAAGAATTAATTTTGTCATTTCTTAATTGAAAATAAAACTTTAAAACTAACAAACACTGTGTGTTTTTTGTTCACGAGTGAGTGAGCGGAAGGGTTTGAACTACTGCACTTGGCAGTCATGTTTCAGAGACTCGGTGGTAGCCTTCTTCTGTTCTTCTGGGTCGTAAAATCATTGGTCAGACACACTAGATAGTCGGTCAGGGGATTGGGGGCTCAAATTCTGCTCGGACTGAGGTATGTGGAAAGTCGAACTGCACCTATAATGTCCTATTTCTCTTGTCCATACTGCTTTATGTGCAGAATAGTCCCTGAAACACTAGCGATATGGTATGTGGTCCTAGCAAATCAAAAAGGCAACTGCTACCTTTTTCTTGGTGTAAACATTGACATTTTGTTGTTGGAAATTGTCAAAGCACTTACATTAAGAAGACTGGAATAGACAGCAAGGGCAACCCAGATGACTGCACTCAGTGCCTAGAGCTATTGCTGGATCAGAGTTTTGTTTAACACGTTTGCCGACTGGGCAAGCTTAGCTACCTACACAGACCGACTCATAATCGTAAATAGTAGTAGCATAGAGACTGATGGTAGAGGTAGGATAAGAATGTAGAAAGTACTCTAGATTAGAAGAAGATCAAATACTTTTTTGTAAAAAAATTGAATTAGGAAATAGTTTGTAATGAATAGGAGCTGTAAAAGTTAGGGAAGTATAAGTATTTATATAACAATATAAATACTGGGGCCAGCAGAAGAGCCTGCAAGGGACCGATCCTGTGACTGTCCACCTTCTTCCACCGGAGTCTCAATGGTGCTAGCCGCCTTGCCCCTGGGAGGTGCTGATGATCATGAAATAAAGAAACACAACATGGATGATTGTTTTTTTTTAATATTTGATTTCTTTGACCACAATCTAAAATTATCTCAGGGAAACAAATTAGCAACAATTGCACTACATGTATTGACCTATCTGATCTGGTCAACTAGGAGGATACTAGTACAGTATTGCTGGATTCGCAGACCGTCTACTTGGAAAGTTATGTAAATCACTAACTAAACCAACGACAAAAAGGTTCTACTATGACTGCCAGAACTCAGCAGCACCCGACGTGACAGACACAGTCCATCATCATGATTGCAGAGCACTAAAAAATGTCCTACTACTAATAAGAAGTCATAATATACTCAACCTATCAATCCATCACTATCTCTTCTTCTTAGTAGCAGCAGGAGTACAAAGGAAGGACTAGACTTGAGTCTCTAGTCTCTCTAGCACTACGCAGTTCTGTAAAGTACTACACTCATACATATTCTCAGGCCAAATGAGCACAAAGTTGCAAACAAGTAAGTATAGTAGCAACGCCACTGAGGAGGCGAGCACCTGCAATCAAAGAAGCTATTTAAACACTATTTTACCTGCAATGTAATCGAATAGGCAGCATTCTTGCTCTTCGGGAAAAACATATATTAGCAATATAACACAGAGCAGAAGAATACAAAGTAGTTATTAAATAGCTACTCACCAAGGCCAGAGATCGCCACACCTAGCAGGTGGAGCAGGTCCTGCTCCCGGTCGAGACGTCAGCCCACCGGTGCGTCGCTTGGACGTAGGTGCGCCGGACCCCCGACACCCTCTGCATGGCCGGGCACACCTTACCCCACCGCTGCGGATGCTCCCGGAGGCCATACCCTTGACCGGGCATGCCCCCTGCTGCCACTGTCTTAGGGAGGTGGCGCAGATCAAAAAATATCAGGGCAGCCACCTCCACCGCGGTAAAAACGTCCCTGGCCACTACATCCACTCCCCTCAATCGCCCGCAAGGGAGTTGGCTGCGGGGTGCGGGACCCTTCCCCTTTGACTTGCCAGCTCCCTTTGCCATGCTCCTGTCCGAAAGAAGAAAAGAATAGGGGGGGGAAGATAAATAAAATAAAAGAGAGAGCTAAACAAAAAAAGTAGTTATTAAAGTAACAAAAAGTTGAAAAAAACACAAAATATAAATCTAGACAAATAAAGAGATAGATAATGAGCAAAAAAGAGCAAAAAAAGTTCAAATAAACAAAGGATTGCAAAGATTAAAAGAGGATAGAAAAGCCAGAACCATAGCAATGAATGAAAAACAAGATGGCCGCGTCCATTGAGGACCGCGTGGGTACGTTTGCACGATATTTCCCCCGCGAGCATGCAAAAACACGTGCAAACTCGTAATAGCGCGTCACACACAACGCGAGATTGCCAATAGCGCCCGGAAACGGAAATATGCAACACGCACAAGATGGCCGCGCCCATGTACGACCGCATGGGCAACTTCACGGTCGGTGCGCTGCAAGCGGTCCGCGAATAGGCAAAACCCCCCACAAACAAGCAAAATAAAAAATCCGCAAATTCGCACGATTTCGCGGATTATGAGGATCGCGGATTCGATTTCGCGCGAATTCGCGAAATGCGAATTCGCAAATTTCGCCCATACATCACCCATACATCCCCACGCAGACATCTTGTGTGTTTTGCTATTCACCCTATGTGGGAAGGGTATGCCCAGATGTGGGTCCCGTGCTCACTAAGCCACTGGAGTCAAGCTATCCTTGCTGAAGACGGTTGATAGCTAGAAACCGGTCCTGGGATGCTTGATTCCGGTCCAGGAAAGACATGGCTTGGCAGTTCGGGCTGGACTGCTCCCATGAGGCACAGGGTCAAGGCTGATTTGCATATGGCCATGTCTGAACTAGGGTGGATTGGTGAGCAAAATAACAATGGATTAAACCCAGATCTGTGACTGGGGGTGAATGTTTTGCCATTGTGCAACATTCCGTCCATCATCTTGTGTGTTTTGCTGTTCACCCTATGTGGGAAGGGTATGCCCAGATGTGGGTCCCGTGCTCACTAAGCCACTGGAGTCAAGCTATCCTGGTTAAAGATGGCTGATAGCCAGAAACCGATCCTAGAATGATTGATTCTGGTCCAGGAAAGACATGGCTTGGCAGTTCGGGCTGGACTGTTCCCATGAGGCACAGGGTCAAGACTGATTTGCATATGGCCATGTCTGAACTGGGGTGGGTTGTTGAGCAAAATAACAATGGATTATACCCAGATCTGTGACTGGGGGTGAATCTTTTGCCATTGTGCAACATTCCGTCCATCATCTTGTGTGTTTTGATACTGGAAGTGGATAGTGGAGAAGCATTGCTCAATGGTTAGAGCGGCAGACCCTGATGCAGAGGTCTGGCCTGGGACCAGGGTTCAATTCCCACCTTGGCGGCTCTTGGACTCAATCTCCCCGGACCTGATAATTCTCGCCTCGGTGCCTAGTCTAATCATGGGTCCCACTCTGTGACTCTGGGCAATAGCTTGCTTAATCTCCACAACGGCCCCAGCAGCGCTTGGATGCCTGGCTTCACCTTTGGGGTGCCCAGGAGTGGACATTTCAAATGGAAAAGCCAGGAAGGGTTCCACAGCGGTATGAATGCAGCACCGGGACGCCCCGCCGCATGGGCAGCCGTGCGCTTTACAAATACAACACATTTACATTTACATTTACTCATGAACCCATACATCCAGGGATTCACCCAATCACACATCCATGCAAGGAGCCACACCCCCCCCTCACCCACCCACACAGACACTCTGGCACGCATGAAGGTACTCAGGCAACTAATCAATAACCCATATAGACACTCATGTACCTACTCACCAACTCATACAGCCACTTACACACCAATGACAGACTGATGCAGACATTCACATAGATTAGTCACTCACCATTACATTCACTGAGACATTTATAGTTACTCACTTATACAGTCAGTCACGAACCCACTAAATCATCCATACAGACACTCATACACCCACCCATTCTTCACTACATCTTGGCGTACATATATAGAAACTTCCTAAACTTTTTCGATACACTCACAGTCACTGGTTGATGTCATCAGTGATGTCATTTGAGATGTCAACAGTGATGTCATCAGTGATATCAATGACCATGTCATGAGTGATGTAATATGTAACATCATCAGCAGTGCAATGCGGGGGCGCGAGTTTACAATGACTGAATTTCTTGAGTGAAATGTCAGCCTAACTATCACATCTCTGTAACCTTTCTGTGACTAAGGTTTTTTAAATGCTAATTCCTAACTATAACGTCCCTGAAACCTATGTTTTTTCAGTGAAAGTTTTTTAAATGCTAATTCCTAACTATAATGTCCCTTTAACCTTTGTTTTTTTCTGTGAACTTCAAAGGATTTTGAAATTCCATTTCGTAACGATAATGTCCCTGTAACCTTTGTTTTTTGGTGAATTTCTAAGTTTTTTTTTAATTCTAGTCGCTAGTTATATTAGAAGGCAAAATCTATTATTCTGCTTCTGTCTGTTATGAGCAACACACCAACTTGCAAATGTTTAAAGTCAAATGTGTCCACTCTGCCCACTCACGGAGCTCTGTGAAATCTTACAGAGTTTTTCAGTAACTCCGCGGAATTCCGAGGAGTAAAACTCCACCATCTCCGCCCAAGCCTACGTAAAACTCATGCCCTTGCCATACTTAGTTTTGCTATCATTAATGTCATTGCAAATGTTGCAGTGATTTTTATCAATGATGCCATAGAACATGTCATAACTGAGGTTATATGTGGGGTAATTAGAAGTGCAGTAAAACCAAAAAAAACACTGAAATTCACAGGTTATATATAACTGCCCAAGGTAAGCATGCAACCAGGCCCTGTATCCGAGGCATGATCCACCTGCGCGGGGGGGGGGTATTATGCATCATGAACCCCATACACCACATTATTCTTTTTTTTCTTTTTAAATTACCAATCCCTTGGGAATCCTGGGTGAGTACACTGGGGCTGTGCTTACTTCCACAGTCATCCACTGGACTGAAAGGTTTTGTTTAATTTCAGCCAAAGCACCTCCTACAAACGCTAGGGGGCAGGATATCCACATCCTGCCTTCTTATATCATTATTTAAATGTTTTTTTGGACTGAGTACCGAAGTCCTGTAATGGTGACTGCAACATTGCTCTTGACATTGTGGTAAGACAATCACAGTTCTCAGCCCCATGTGACTGGTCCTGGTCCCACAAGTGTAGCCAATCAGAATTGTTTGTTTCGATTTTGATGACGTGGCACCACAGAGGAGCGCCCCTCCATGCACAGTGTTGTCATCAATGATGTCATTTCAGATGTTGCAGTGATGTCATAGAACATGTCATGAGTGATGTAATATGGGAAGTAATTAGCAGTGCATGGCTAGGGTATAAACTATAGTTACTTTACTGCATGAGATAGAGTTACTTGAGATAACTATACCTGGTGAATTTCAGTGTCTTTTTAGATTGAAACAGTATATTTTAACTGATATTTTCACCTAACTATGACATCACTTTAAACTTTGTTTTTTCCGGGGAATTTCGAAGTTTTTTTTAATGTCAAGTAAGATCTAATCACAATTCTTTGCAATAACGTTACTTTGACCTTTATTTTGTTCAATTAATTTATTTTTATTAACATACAGTATTATTGTATTATGATGCGTAAAGCCAAACCTTGCGGCCAGACCTAGCAGCCACCCACCATGGGAAGCCCACCCCCGCCATGCACAACCAACCATTGTGAATGGCATGGGGTTGGCTGTGCTGCCTTTTTTTATATATTGTTCTACTCTTGCAGGTGTCTCATGAGAGAATCACTTGTGGGACTTCCCTGGCTCATGCAGGACAACCACATGATTGCGAAAACCTCCCCACAATTTTAGTTTTTTATTTTGGCTGGGGGGGAGAACCCTCTGGGACAACGCCTACTTGGTCCAGTGGTCTGGGCACCTCTACCCTGCCCCTTATTTTTTCTGAAGACTTGGGCCCTGACCGTTTCCTAAAAGGACAGCTGCAACATTTCTCTTCATGTTGTGTCCAGGCAACCAGAGCATGAGCTCCCCTGGGACTCAAGGAAGCCTCACGCTCCTACAGGAGTGTGACAGTAGACAACCAATAAACCAATCAGATGGCTAAATTTTTACATTTGCACGACCACAAGATTCTTGTGAGACTGTTGCAAACCCAATCATCCAGATATACAAATATTTCTGAACCTTAAGTCCTGAAGAACCTACTGAACAGAATTACACCAAATCACTAAAAGCATGCTTTCTGGTCCAATATGTAGTTTCTTGTCCAATTTGGTGTAATGCCCTTTAACAGTTTTCATGTTATTCCGTTCCCAGAAAGAACTTTTTTGGTAAGTGTTGTATATACATTCATCGTTGTCTTTGCATTAACATATTTTTTATATTTATGAATTTTACTATTTATTGCTGTTATATTGCACAAAGAAATTATATTATATTGAAATTAGTTGGTAAAGTATTTTGTTTATGCCCATTACCATGTTGCATCACAAGTGCGGGGTACTACCACTTTAAATATTTCACTTTGGCTCTGAATGCGCATGTGATCAAGGCCGAGTTTGGCCAAAACGCGTCATGGCAGCAATGGTGGCTCACTGAAAATAAACATCTAAAGTTGCACTAAAACTGGGTTTGTCATCTGTTCTTTCCAGCCAGAGGAGAAGTACAAGCAGAGTGTGGCAATATATATATATAGGCACGTGAACAAGGCTTTCTTTGCTGAAACGCGTTGTGCATTAAACTGCATTATCAACTATTTTGACCCTCTTTTTGCCTTCTTGTCCGAGAGCGCATTCAATTCACTTTGTGAGAGACTCCAGTTACATATATATATATATATATATATATATATATATATATGGATCACTGACATAATATCGACGGACACTATATCGAGTTCCTAAAATATCGTTAACAAAATATCGACTACAATTATATTGACTTCCTATACTCATTTAATAAATTACAAAAATATCGTGGACAAAATATCGACTACTCTATATATCGACTACACTAATATAGATTGAAAATATATAGAGAGCAAAAATATTGTTTGAATGAAAATTATATTTCACACTACAAAAATATCGACAACATATATATAGACAGTCAAAATATCGAAAATATATGAATATCGACAATAGATTTTATACATTTTATATATATATTTTTTAAATCCTGCTTTCTTAAACTATATACACTTCAAAATACATATAAAATATATATAAACATTTGAAAATACACATTGAGTGCTTGTAGCTTTTTTACCACACATTATCTAAACATTGCAGCACATACATTAATAAATACTAATTATTCAACATATATTACAACATTAAAAATACATATTTTGCAATATAATAAAATATTTACGGCATTCAATGCTGAATCCTTCTCAGTTTTGCTTTCTCACAACAAGAAGCCAAGCAATTAAATCTAAAAAAATTCGAACTAACCAATAAAATGCACCCTTTCGGAAAACATCCAATCAAATGAATGAACACATTGGATACACACTATAAAAGGATCACATTCCTACAGCCAATTCCTGCTGGCAAATCTATAGAAAAAGGAGGCTACACTTTGACAACGTTATTCCAGAGAATTCTACTACAGAAAGCAAGACTTCTACATAAATAAATCAAGTAAGTTTTCGCTAATTTTTTAACTAAACAAGTACTAAAGTCGAAAAATAAATATGTATCTTTCTCGTGAAAATAACATTTATTTTTCTACTTTACTATTCCTTCTACAAACATTTATAAAAATCATAAAATAACCTATGACAAATTCTTAATCACTACATACTCATTTTAATTATATATAAATGTTTTGTAACACACTAAATACATTTCTTTGCAAATCTTTAAAAATATACTTTTCTTCTTTATTCTATTTTCTTTACAGATATTCACAATACATACCAACTTTACTCCACCTAAGGAAAATAGCACAGTACTTAAAAATGTAGGTATATAGGTTGGCTTCCTAAAACACACTAAAATGTTAAATAATTCCTATAATAAACGTTTTTTTCCCTTATATATTCTACACAGATATTCAGAATAATTCCTAATTGAACTCCACCTAAGGAAAAAACTACAATATTCTATCAAGTAAGTATATCTGTTGGCTTCCTAAAAGTCACTAAAATGTTTAAGCCTTTTAGTAAAAAATATTTTTCTATTCTATCTTCTTCACAGATATTCAGAACACATCCTAATTATACTGCACCTAACTCAAATACTGCAGATTTCTAACAAGTAAGTATAACTGTTAACTTCCTAAAAAGCCCTAACATGTTTATGCCTTTTTCTAATAAATATATTTTTACATTCTATCTTCTTCACAGATACTCAAAATAAATCCTAATTATACCCCAACTAAGGCAAAGACTACAAAATTTTACCAAGTAAGTATATCTGTTCCCTTCCTAAAAGTCACTAAAATATTTAGGCATTTTACTAAAAAATATTTTTCTATTCTATCTTCTTCACAGATATTCTGAACACATCCTAATTAAATCCCATCTAAAGCAAAGACTACACAATCCTAACAAGTAAGTATCTCTGTTAACTTCCTAAAATGCCATTAAAAGCTACCTACTAAACACCTTTCCCCTACAAAAATCAACAATTATTATAAAATAATAACTAATCACATTCTTACTCTTCTTACCAACAGAAACAAAAGAAGAACATACAAGAAAGATTTTGAAAACAGCTTTTCAGCATTTCTCTACACTAGAAAATACAACTGTAAGTATAAAATGTGAAATATACATTTCTAACAAGCATATAGAACTGTATTTGACTTTAAAATATTTTTCTTACTATTTTTCCCTAGCAAAAATAATAGAAAAATGACTGAAGGAGCTGAATTTGTAATGTCACAAAAAATAAACTATTGCTGTGCTATATGGGCTATGTTTATAATCAGGAAAGACAAACAGGAACGAAAGTATTTTGGAAATGTACAAAATATTATTCAAATAAATGCTATGGTAGGGCTACTACTGATGAAGCAAATGTATTATCTACTAGAGAACACAACCACCCCCCTAATGTCACAGAAATAGAGATCAGGGATGCTTTAGAAAGTATCAAAGGAGCAAGTACAGGGAGTCAGAAACCAACAACACAGATCCTAAAAGAAGAACTTTTGAAAATTCCTAGCCATGCTTCAGGTCAACTGCCATCAATTCACTCCCTAAAAAGGACAATTGCACGCCAAAAAAGACTCACTACTACAACTGAACCTAACCCTACAACATTTGAGGAAATTGTAATTTCACCAGAAATGAGCATCACACATAAGAAGGATAAATTCATCGTATATGACAATGAAAGCACTACAAACAGAATAATTATGTTTGCTACTGCTACTAATTTGAGGAAACTACAACAATGCGAACACTGGATGATGGATGGTACTTTTAAAACATGTCCTAAACCATTCTACCACCTGTATACCATACATGGATTGTACCATCATACCAATATCCCATTTATTTACTGTTTGTTACCTAACAAACAACAAAACACATATACAGAAATACTAAATGTAATAAAAAACGAAATCAATAATTATTTTCTCCAGAAAATAATTATTGATTTCGAGCTAGCAATGATTAATAGCATCTTAAAAACATTTCCCCACACATCAATACAAGGATGCTATTATCATTTTAACCAAAGCATATGGAGACATCTCCAAAAATCATCATTAAGCATCCTATATGCAACAGATAGCAATTTTGCATATCAAGTACAAAAATTAATTGCACTTTCCTATGTCCCTGTAACTGCTGTTGCAGAACATTATAATATACTAATAGACAGTCCATACTACAAAAAATATGAGGATAAATTGGCCCCACTTCTAGACTACTTTGAAGATACTTGGGTGGGAAGGTTACATAGATCTGGACACAGACGACAACCTAAATTCCACATACCCTGGTGGAATGTCTATGTAAGTACATTGAATCAGGAGGCTAAAACCAACAACAGTGTAGAAGGATGGCATAATGCATTCCAAGCTACCACTAACAGAGGAAAACCCACCTTCCACAATCTAATATAAGCTTTACTAAAAGAACAAAGCTACCAAGAACTACGCATGGAACAATCTGTAACAGAAATAGGGCCAAAACTAACAAAACAAACAAAACAAATGTTCCAACTACTTCAAAGCCAGGTCACACTATATCCTTCAACAAGAGGTCTAGAGTACCTATCCCTAATAGCAAAATCTCTTCTATAAAATGTCCTTAAAAAATTACTATACAGTCAGATATATACAATATCTTAATATTTTGGTATCATAAAAAATATTACATATTTGTAGTACATATTTTGAAAGTTTTACACAACAATTTGTAAACAAATATGCAATATTTATTATAATATCAAACTTTACAAAAAATCAACAATGTACATTTCCCACCCAAATAATATAATATAAACATACGTACAATGTATGTCACTGAAGAAGACGTAATACATCCATTTAAAATCCATCCAATCCTTTGGCAATCCATTACAAATCCAATTATCGAACCATTGCAAAACCCGAAAATAATTAAAAAAAGAAAAAAACGTTCCAAGGAATGCCAAAAAATAAAGTGTGATTCCTTTTTAATAAAAAGTAATATACCCACACGTAAAATTACATAAAAATAGCTCCAGTAACACGAAAATAAACAAAGTGTGTAGACTTAATTAAAAAAAGCGAACATACACACACTTTGTTTAAAAAAAAAACCGCATTGTCTTCTCCAAGTCCATTCCAAACGAATACCCTTAAAAACCCGAAAAATATAAAAAATAGAAAGAACGCTCCAGGAAACCACGAAAAAAGGAGAAAGAGTTTTAAATATTACATTACAAAGTAATACACTCATTTCTCAAACAAAACGCTCCTTTCTCCGGAAATAAACACCGTAATACCGGAACCTGTAAAAAAGCATTCAGAAAACAAACCCACCCACATAAAATCCATACATGTCCAAATAGAGATATAAACATTAATATAAAGCATTAAAATACACATATAACAACATCCAAAACATTAAAGTACACTACGCGTCAAACACACACGACACCTCGGTTAAAAAAATGTATCACCTTTAACATAGCAAAACAACTAGTACATACACACATTACTACTACAAAACTATAATATACACTCAAACACTAATATTCTGTTAAATATATAACTTAAAATACACCTTACCTTCCTGAACGCGACGCAGCTTCCAACCGCGAGCTTCTCCAGACCTGAATGTAGCAAAATAACCTTACGCGGTAAAAAAGTAGTCCCCTTTAAACAATATTAGGAAGTTAAACATACAAAAGACAATGTTCCCAGTGTAAATAAAATATATAAATGCACTTATTATTTTATGCACTATTATGTAACACATATAAAAATATTATTATATTAAATATCCTTTAAAAATTAATATTAAATAATATTTGTATAATATTATTTAATATTAATAATATAAAAATATATTAACATTGCTATAAATACATTAGAAATATTTTTTTTTGAATTTATACATATTATATTTATTTATTAGTTGATTTAATTAACTCTACAACTATATTCCATTTGTAAATTAATAATATAAATAATTAATAAATATTAATTATTAATATTATTAATACAATGTATATAATTAATTGTAAATAAATGCAATGCTAAATATAAATGCCAATAAATAGTTGTACCTTGCATATAATTTTTTTATTTAAAATGTTTTTATTTACATATATTATACATTAATTATAATAATTAATATGATATATTAATTATTATTATTAATAATGTAAAACATGTATATAATTTGTTGAAAATTACTAATGAAAAATTATATCCAACTTACTAAATGATGTACTATTTATTATACCATTATGAATAATGTTTTTTCCTCAAATATATATAGACGTGTAATAATGATTATTTGTTTGACTTTATTTAATTTTGAATATTTGATTTAATATGTACCAATTTTTGTTACATTGTATTTTCATTTAAATTATAAACATAACTATGTAACTGCTTATTTTTGTATATTTATGTTTATATATAACATATATATTTAATAATATTAATATCTTATATATTAACATTATTAAATAAATATAAAATTTACTTATAAAAGCATTATTTTAAATATGTTAGAAATGTTACTATATTTAGAAAAAATATTTGTAAAAACACTTTATCATTTATTGTTAAAATATAATTAAAAAAATGTGTGCAGAAAAGTTTACAACATTTTTTGAACATAAATACATGTAATGTAATATATAATGTGTAACTACATAATTGTGTAAAATAAAAGAAATACTGTATACTGTACTGTACATATTATAAATACAATTTGTCAATAAAAATCTTTTAAACCTCCATGCCTACTTATTTTTGTTAAGTGCATAAATTATTAAAAATGTATATATATTAATTAGGTTCTAATATGTAAATTTCAAACAGCATGTACCATTACATATAGCATGAAAACAAAGTAATTATTTCTAATTTTTTTATAAAATTCTTTATGAGATACATATTTTACATATATATATATAAGACACTATTACCACTTCATTAACATTACATAAATAAATAATACAATTATGTAAACTTACCCAATTCAAATCAGTAGTCTAAACAAAATTCAAATAAATATCATTAATATTACTGGACACTAATCCATTGTAATTTACTATTCCAACTCCAATCTATAAAATATCTGAAAAGGTGCTGGACCTTGACCCATTATAATTTACTATTCCAACTCCAGTCAAACAAATATCAGAGAAGTTGCTGGACACTGACCCATTATAATTTACTATTCCAACTCCAGTCAAACAAATATTAGGGAAGGTGCTGGACACTGACCCATTATAATTTACTATTCCAACTCCAGTCAGACAAATATCATGGAAGGTGCTGGACACTGACCCATTATAATTTACTATTCCAACTCCAGTCAAACAAATATCAGGGAAGGTGCTGGACACTGACCCAATATAATTTACTATTCCAACTCCAGTCAAACAAATATCAGGAAAGATGCTGGACACTGACCCTTTATAATTTACTATTCCAACTCCAGTCAGACAAATATCAGGGAAGGTGCTGGACACTGACCCATTATAATTTACTATTCCAACTCCAGTCAAACAAATATCAGGGAAGGTGCTGGACACTGACCCATTATAATTTACTATTCCAACTCCAGTCAAACAAATATCAGGAAAGATGCTGGACACTGACCCATTATAATTTACTATTCCAACTCCAGTCAGAAATATATTAGGGAAGATGCTGGACACTGATCCATTATAATTTACTATTGCAACTCCAGTCACACAAATATCATGGAAGGTGCTAGACACTGACCCATTATAATTTACTATTACAACTCCAGTCACACAAATATAATGGAAGGTGCTAGACACTGACCCATTATAATTTACTATTCCAACTCCAGTCAAACAAATATCAGGGAAGGTGCTGGACACTGACCCATTATAATTTACTATTCCAACTCCAGTCAGACAAATATCAGGGAAGGTGCTGGACACTGACCCATTATAATTTACTATTCCAACTCCAGTCAAAAAAATATCAGGGAAGGTGCTGGACACTAACCCATTATAATTTACTATTCCAACTCCAGTCAGGCAAATATCATGGAAGGTGCTGGACACTGACCCATTATAATTTACTATTCCAACTCCAATCCAAAAAATTACATAGAAGGTGCTGGACACTAACCCATTATAATGTACTATTCCAACTCCAGTCAAACAAATATCAGGGAAAGTGCTGGACACTGACCCATTATAATTTACTATTCTAACTCCAGTCAAGCAAATATCAGGGAAGGTGCTGGACACTAACCCATTATAATTTACTATTCCAACTCCAGTCAGACAAATATCAGGGAAGGTGCTGGACACTGACCCATTACAATTTACTATTCCAACTCCAGTCAAACAAATATTAGAGAAGGTGCTGGACACTGACCCATTATAATTTACTATTCCAACTCCAATCAGACAAATATCAGGGAAGGTGCTTGACACTGACCCATTACAATTTACTATTCCAACTCCAGTCAAACAAATATTAGGGAAGGTGCTGGACACTGACCCATTACAATTTACTATTCTAACTCCAGTCAAACTAATATCAGGGAAGGTGCTGGACACTAACCCATTATAATTTACTATTCCAAATCCAGTCATACAAATATCAGGGAAGGTGCTGGACACAAAGCCATTATAATTTACTATTCCAATTCCAATCACACAAATATCAGGGAAGGTGCAGGACACTGACCCATTATAATTATGTATTGTTGAAATAAAATCTACTTTTAATTATGTAATAATGGTAATTTTCATCAACAACTTGTTAATTTATTATTAATGAATTTTTTCAAACCAAACTTTATTTTTTTAAATGTTCAAACATTATTAATATATTATATAAAATTTACTCAAATTTTAAACTTTTTCAAATTAAATTTAATATTATTAAACATTTGTTTAATACTTTAATAATTTTTTAATAATATTGTATGAATTGATAGATAATTTTAAATTTAATATGTTTTTATTTTTTTATTTTTAGTTTAATTTTGTTTTTTAATTTTCAAACATTATTTAAATATTATATAAAATGTACTCAAATTTTAAACTTTTTCAAATTAAATGTAATATTAAGTAAAACATTTTTTAAATAATTTAATAATTTTTTAATAAAATTGTATGAATTTATGGATAATTTTAAATTTCCTAAAAATATATATATATATATTTTTGTAATTATTATTTTTGTTTAAATATCATTTTATTTTTTTTCCTAATTTTTAATAATTTACTCCACAGCCTTATACCCTAATTCCCCAACATCCCACTCAGAAATTTTGTAATTTTACAATTTGTTTAGAAAAAATTTTGATTTACAATTCTTTTTATTTTTTTTATTTTTTTTTCTATTTATCATTTCATCACTTTTAAAAAAAAATTCCTTTATATTTTTAAACTACTCCCCACCCTTATACCCTAATAACCCAACATCCCGCTCCTAAACATGATATATATTTATTGTTAAAAAAAAAGTTTTTGAGTATATTATTTTATTTATATTTTTAGCTTTATATAAATTTAATTATAATTATATAAATATTTTTTTAAAAAATTCTATAATATTCAAATATATTTTTTAAATTACTCCCCACCCTTATCCCCTAATAACCCAACATCCCGCTCTTAACACTTAAGTATCTATTATAATTTTTATATAAATTATTTTAAAATATATTAAATAATATATAAATTAGATATTATTAACAATCTATATTTAAATTATCGATATTTTTGACAACACTAAAAAATAGATATTATGACTAATAGATATTTTTGATTCGATATTTTTGTTAACGATATTCTTACACTGTTAATCTTACCGATATTTTTGTACTCAATATTCTACTATTCGATATTTCCATACTATTGCAACTCCAATGAGACAAATTTCAGGGAAGGTGCTGGACACTGACCCATTACAATTTACTATTCCAACTCCAGTCAAACAAATATTAGGGAAGGTGCTGGACACTGACCCATTACAATTTACTATTCTAACTCCAGTCAAACTAATATCAGGGAAGGTGCTGGACACTAACCCATTATAATTTACTATTCAAAATCCAGTCATACAAATATCAGGGAAGGTGCTGGACACTGACCTATTATAATTGACTATTCCAACTCCAATCACATAAATATCAGGGAAGGTGCAGGACACTGACCCATTATAATTATGTATTGTTGAAATAAAATCTACTTTTAATTATGTAATAATGGTAATTTTCATCAACAACTTGTTAATTTATTATTAATAATTGTTAATTTTTTTAAATTTTGAATTTTTCAAACCAAACTTTATTTTTTTAAAATTTCAAACATTATTAATACATTATATAAAATGTACTCAAATTTTAAACGGTTTCAAATTAAATTTAATATTAATTAAAAAAAATTTAATAATGTAATACTTTTTTAATAAAATTGTATGAATTTATAGATAATTTTAAATTTAATATATTTTTTATTTTTTATTTTTAGTTTAATTTTGTTTTTTAATTTTCAAACATTATTTAAATATTATATAAAATGTACTAAAATTTTAAACTTTTTCAAATTAAATGTAATATTAAGTAAAACATTTTTTAAATAATTTAATAATTTCTTAATAAAATTGTATGAATTTATGGATGATTTTAAATTTCTTAAAATTATATATATATTTGTTTTAATTATTATTATTTTTTTAAATATCATATAATTTTTTTCCTAATTTTTAATAATTTACTCCACAGCCTTATACCCTAATTCCCCAACATCCCACTCAGAAATTTTGTAATTTTAAAATTTGTTTAGAAAAAATTTTGATTCACAATTTTATTTTATTTTTTTTAAAAATTCTATTTAACATTTCATCCCTTTTTAAAAAATGTTTCCTTTATATTTTTAAACTACTCCCCACCCTTATCCCCTAATAACCCAACATCCCGCTCCTGAACCTGATATATATTGTTATTTGTTAAAAAATAAATTTGAGTATATTATTTTATTTATATTTTTAGCTTTATATAAATTTAATTAAAATAATATAAATATTTAAAAAAAATCTATAATATTCAAATCTATTTTTTAAATTACTCCCCACCCTTATCCCCTAATAACCCAACATCCCGCTCCTAAAATTTAAATATCTATTATAATTTTTATATAAATTATTTTAAAATATTAGATTAAATAATACATAAATTAGATATTCTTTTTATTATTATTACTAATTTTTATTTTATTTTTATAAACATAATATATATTTTTTTATAATATTATTAACAATCCATATTTAAATTATCGATATTTTTGACAACACTAAAAAATAGATATTATGACTAATAGATATTTTTGATTCGATATTTTTGTTAACGATATTTTTACACTGTTAATCTTAACGATATTTTTGGACTCGATATTCTACTATTCGATATTTCCAAATACTCGATATTTTTGACTCGATATTATGTCCTAACGATATTGTGAATTCGATATTATGACCAGTTACCATATATATATTAGTCCAACGGTTCCAATATCATATATCACGCTCTCAGATTCCCGAAAAACACCACACAAATCAAGTTTAATTGAACGGCACCTACATGTGGAGGCCCATCTGTGGACTCGGAACTTTTTGTCAACAGCAATATTTACATGCACCCATTAGGGTAGAGTTCGCTGACCCAGACTACAACACCCACAAGTCAATACGCTCAACAGAGCATCCCATCGAAGGGTGAAATTTTTCCTTGTGTGTGTATAGGTCAGAACAGCACGATAGACTGTTGAAGCTTCTGATGAAGTGTGGCAGCACAGAAACGCGTCAGGCATGCATAACTCGACACGAAAGCTGTTATTTGCATCGGCATACAGGTTCCGTTCTTACCCTTTAAAAGCCTGGTGCTAGCGGATGTCTGAGTGCGTCTTTGTTCCGGTGGGGAACTTTGGAGCTTTCATATATATATATATATATCTATATAGATATATAGATATATATATATATATATATATGTAACTCCAACTGGTCACTGTGCAAACAACGCCTCATGCACGTTCTACAGTACGCAAACAACGATAAAAACGTCCAAGGCCAGTCTTCAGGTTATGATTCTTACTTTTATTTTTCAAACATAAAGTGCAGGGGTGCAAAAAACGTCGAACAGACGCGTTTCGGCCTTGCTCACTGTCAGCGGGGGAATGGACTCGTTCACATATAAATAGCACACAGTAAATTTGAAAAAGCGCGCCCAATACCAACTATGTACATCAACATAAACGAAGGACTTAGGCCAAAATTCAACATAGTCCAAACAACATCTGTGGGGGCCATTTTGGAATGGTTAGAGTTTTCCCAAATGTAACGTTGCAAACATGGGTTGTATATGAGTATGGATACTGATCACTATACACTTAATACAATTTTGGTCTTATTCATAATACATATGATCCATAAATTGTTTTAAACCACATTATAAAGTACAAATACTAGTAGTAAACATATATGCTCAGTGCAAATTTCGCCTTTATAAATAAAGTGCTAAAGTGCTGCGTTATCCTTTTTGTGCAAATACGTCATATACAATTGTTGGAATAATATCTGTGCAAATACGCAATGGTAATGAGCATGATCAAAATGGATCATAAGACAAACATGCAATCTTCACTTTAAAAGAAATGCCCATAACAAATTGTTCGTGATCACATGTATCCAAATTAAAGTTCTAGAAATACAGCCCCAATGTTTATAGTTTATATCATGGCCTTCCAAACAGGGCTTATGCGCATAGTATGCAGATCAAGACTCACCAAATAAATATGTTGTGCTATTATAGTTGCGGATATATAAGTCCATTATTTATGATAATCATAAACAAAATTAATAGTGAAGGAGTGAATTAGTGAAAATGACCAAAAGTGACAAGGAAACTACCTTTGAATAACAATAATAACATTAAAATCTTAGTCTTAAGATGTTGCTTCACATCTTAATTTGCTGCAGTATGTGACAAAGTGGATTAGACATTTAATAAACTTAACGAAGAATGGCCGCTGCCACCGGCCTATGTACAGTTATGATTTTAGATTACCTGCGGGATATGGTAAGAGCTGGGAATGTGGGGAAGGGTCTTGGGATCCTGCAAAAAATGGTGACTATTTAGTTCTCGTAAAGTGAATTTAACTAATGACCTATTGTTCAAAGGAATAGGGAGACATATTACAGAAAATTACTCAAATCCTCCCCCATGTTCAAACCTCCCGGGGTTTTACTGTTCAAACGAACAATATACAATGACTCTTATTGCCTTAACTGCTTTTCATAATCGCCACCCTTCTTGGACGTTCTCACGGCATCAATCACAAAGTAATTAAGATGGGCCAAACTTCTATTGTGATGTTGGTCAAAGTGCCGAGCTACTGGGTAACTCTGGTCGCAGTTCACTATGGCCCTAAGGTGCTGGAGGATGCGTTGGTGCACCGGAAGTTTAGTGCTTCCAACGTAACGCATATTGCAGGTGCAGGTGAGTACATATACTGCTAGCTCCGTTTTGCACGTATAGTGGGCCTTGATGGTAACGGGTTTAGAGTCAAAAGGGGTCAAATAGGATTTGGTATTTACGCCAAATTTACAGGCGCGGCATGAAATGCATCGGAAAAAACCTTTACGAGGTGACAACCAGTCATCGTTTTTGGGTATCTCCGGAGAGCTTGAAACTAACTCATTCCGCATGCTGAATGCCCTCCTATAGGTCACTGTGGGCTTGTTAGGCAAAATGTCTTTAAGTACAGGATCCGTTAGAATAACGGGCCACTGTCCTCTGACCAAATTAGAAATTTGGCGCGCTTGGCAGCTGTAGCCTGTGATCAGTCTTATGGTATTGCTGTTCTCATTGAAATTGGTCGTTTGGGAATCTGGAATGGGGGCATTCAATAGACTGTGCCGATCTAACTTATTGGCTTTCAACCTTGCTTTGATAGGGGCACTAGACTTATAGCCTCTGGCTTCTAACCGTTTTTGTATATATATATCTATATATATATATATATATATATATTACCTACTGGTGGTCGCCAGTAGGTAGTTATAGTTAGGACCTAGTTTCCATAGGAAATCCGCAACATTCTATTTGGAATAACTTTGGCGCCGGTGGACGAATCCTCGCGAAATTCTCCAAGTAAATGCCCTGCTCTGCTTCGCTCCTTCCATGAAAGTTTGGGGGTGATTCGTCAAGCGGGGGCTGAGAAAAAAAGGGGGTCCCAAAACGTGTTTTTCCCATGCAATTTTCCTTAGGACCTTTAGCCAGGGCTACAGCCCGAACGGCAGAACGGAATTACACCATATTTGACAAAAAAGTAGAGATTGGTTAGCAGATTACCCTTTTTTGTCAAATGGTGTAAATCCGTTCAGTAGTTCCTGAGAAAATCAAAAGTAAAATCATAGATATATCTATAGACGAAGTACCATACGCGTACAGTACGCGTACCTTCCTGAGCCTGAGCTTTATGCGAATTGGCTGTTAACACCCCAAATCAGGAAGTGTTGGCAGCCATCTTGTGCCTCGGTAGAATAGAGGCACAAGAAAACAGCAAAAGAAATGCGAAAAACACACAAAGGGGGCAGGGTAGAAGCTCCCTGTCCCCCTACGCCTGCTCAGGGGGTCCCACAAGGACCCCCGAGGCCCCAATAATGTTTTTTTTTTTTTAAATTGTGGGATATGCGAAGGTACGCGTAACCCGTAAAAAAAAAATCCCGGTCTGCTTTTTTTTCAAATTAGCCCCCGGGGGGACCAAATCGTGGGGGCTTTAGAAAAAAAAGTGTGGGAGGGCCCAATCCCCCCCACACTGCCCCAGGGACCACCACCTCCCCGGGGCAAAGTAAGTATAATATGCGGGGGGCACATGCCCCCCCCACAGCCCCGGGACCGCCACCCCCCGGGGCTTGCATATGTATGATGGGGGGCCTCTAAGGCCCCCGAACCCCGGGGACCGCCACCCCGGGGCTTTATTATTAAGTATGTGGGGGGCTCACGGCCCCCTGCAGCCCCGGGACTGCCACCCCCGGTGCTTCATATAAAAAATATAAAAAACCTGTGTGGGGGCTCAAGCCCCCCCCACATTCCCCGGGAACCGCCACCTCCCCGGGGCTCTAATACCAGCCCCAGGGACTACCGCCCCTGGGGCTTTTAACTAGTGGGTGGGGGGCCACGTGGCCCACCTTCTGGAGCTCTTGATGGCCCCGGGGACCACCACCCCCCAGGGCCGGCTCCTGCAGTGTCCCGGGGTGCCTACACCAGGGACACTGCTGTTTGCTATGGTAGGGCGTAAACTGCTGTGTAAACGCACCCAACCGTCGAACCAATGCCCCCCACCGCCACCCTTCGCACCTGGACCACGGTGACCTCCGAAGACACAGCCCGCACGATGAACACCATCCACTCCGGATCACCGACCGACCCCTGCCCACACCACGTCTTCAACAAGGCCGACTCCACCATCGCCCCCCAACTCCGGAACATCATCAAAGCCTCCTTCAACACCGCCACCTTCCCGGAGAGCTGGAAGCACGCCGAGATCAGCGCCCTCCTGAAGAAACCTACAGCGGACCCCACCGATCTTAAAAACTTCCGCCTCATCTCGCTCCTCCCTTTTCCTGCTAAAGTCATCGAGAAGATTGTCAACAGACAGCTGACCGCCTTCCTCGAGACGAACGGATCCCTCGACCCCTCGCAGTCCGGCTTCAGAGCCAACCACAGCACCGAGACCGCCCTCATCGCAGCCACCGACGACATCCGGACCCTGCTCGACAAGGGGGAAACAGTGACCCTCATCCTCCTGGACCTCTCCGCTGCGTTCGACACGGTCTGCCACCGCACCCTAGTCCAGCGCCTCAGCAACATCGGTATCCAAGAGAAGGCACTGGAGTGGATCATCTCGTTCCTCGCCGGAAGAACACAAAGAGTCCGCCTCCCCCGTTTCGCTCCGAGGCCACCAAAGTCATCTGCGGCGTCCCGCAGGGATCTTCACTCAGCCCCACTCTCTTCAACGTCTACATGAGACCGCTTGCAGCCATCGCACGCCAGCACAACCTCAACTTCATCTCTTACGCCGACGACACTCAGCTGATCCTCTCCCTCACCAGAGACCCCGACACCGCCAGAACCTGCCTACATGAAGGGATGAAAGACGTCGCCGAGTGGATGAAGGACAGCCGCCTGAAACTGAACTCGGACAAGACGGAAGTCCTCATCCTGGGATCTTCGCCCTCCGCCTGGGACGACTCCTGGTGGCCCCCAGCCCTGGGCACCGCACCCAAGCCAACCGACCACGCAAGCAACCTGGGCTTCATCCTGGACCCCTCCCTCTCGATGACCAGACAAGTCAACGCCGTCTCCTCATCGTGCTTCAACACCCTGCGTATGCTTCGCAAGATCTTCCGCTGGATCCCGACCGAGACCAGGAAGACTGTCACCCAGGCACTCGTCACCAGTCGACTGGACTACGGAAACGCCCTCTACGCCGGAACCACAGCCAAGCTACAGAAAAGACTCCAGCGCATCCAGAACGCCTCCGCCCGACTCATCCTGGATGTCCCCCGACGCAGCCACATCTCCAGCCACCTGAGGAACCTGCACTGGCTCCCCATCAACAAGAGGATCACGTTCCGGCTCCTCACCCATGCACACAAGTCTCTCCATGACCTGGGCCCCAAGTACCTCAACGACCGCCTGACCTTCTACACGCCCACCCGCCAGCTACGGTCCACCAGCCTCGCCCTCGCAGCCGTACCACGCATCCGAAGAGCCACCGCCGGAGGAAGACTCTTCTTTTGCCTGGCTGCCAAGACTTGGAACTCCCTCCCCATCCACCTTCGGCTGACCCAGGACCATCTCGCCTTCAGGAAACAACTCAAGACCTGGCTGTTCGAGCAGTAGCATACCCCTCCCCCCAAGCGCCTTGAGACCCTCCCGGGTGAGTAGTGCGCTATACAAACGGCATGATTGATTGATTGATTGACTGCTTTGATTTCTAAAAGAGAGAGCAGGAAACCTGCTCTCTCTTTCAAAAATCAAAGCGGATTGCTTTTCTGCATGGGGAGCAGCATGTTAGCTGCTCCCCATGCAGAAAAGCAATGCCGGCTCCCGCAGGATGCGGGAAGCCGGCAGGGACCGTGGGGGGCTTGGGGACCCCCCCACGGCCCCCAACGAGGAGGGCCAGGCACCGGGGGGTGTGGTCCCCGGTGCCAGAAGTGGCCCAGGAGGCCCAAAACAATTATAAAAAATACATTTAAAAAATGGCCGGCCCCGGGGGATGGGGTCCCCAGGGCCAAAAGTGGCCACAGTAGGGGGGGGCAAAGCAGCCCCCCCTCCTAATTAAAAATATTTTTTAAAAAGCCCATGCCCAGGGGGATGGGGTCCCGGGGCAGAGTATGCCTTTGGGAGGGGGGTGAAGCGGACCCCTTCCCGTTTTTTTTTTTTTTTACAAACAAGACAGACTTAAAACAGACTTAAGACAGACTTAAGACAAACTTAAGACAGACTAAAGACAGCCTTAAGACAAAATCCTAACTTAAGTCTGTCTTAAGTCTGTCTTAAGTTTGTCTTAAGTCTGTCTTAAGTGTGTCTCAAGTCAAACTTAGGACAAAATCCTAACTTTAGTCCTACTAAATGCCTTCTGTGAATACCAAAAGTAGTAAGTTTAGGATTTTGTCTTAAGTTAGTTCTGTGAATCGGGCCCTATGTCACTGGAAAGTCAACCCTTCTCTTTTTCAGCTCCATTAACCACTTTGCCCCTAATCATCAAACCAATAAGCTCCTGGGAGACAGTGAACACCTGCAGAGAGTTGCGTTTGGCTCAGGCAGGAAAAACACACCTTTATAAAAGGGTGATTTTAAAAACAGTATTATATAATCCGATTAGGTTGGATTTTAAATTATTATTATTAAAAAGAGTACTTGAACCATATTTCTAGCTGTTTCTACCCTGAAATTAAGCACTGTAGGTATTTACATATGTAAAGACCAGCCTAGCCAAAGGGAAAACACCTTTGCAGGTTTCCACTGCCAGGACATATGTACAATTAAACATACATGTCCTTCGTTTTAAATACAATGCACCCTACCCTGTCGGCATTTAGGGCCAACCTTAGGAGTGTCTTGTAAGTATTAACAAGCATTTGCAATGCAATTGGGCTCGCCTTTAGGACCTTATATGTATTTAGCTATGCAGCACATTAGCCTGGGTGCTGAAACATCTACTGTTCTTTAACATAGAGGGAAAATAAGTGCTAAACTGTGTGACACGCCAGGTATGGGAACACATGGAGAGAATTATTGCCTTTCAATGGGAAATGGTATAGTCCAAAGCTCTGTTTTTAATATAAAAGCAGGGCCTTCGGTGATCATATCACTGAAAATACAAGATTTGAAAAAAATATTATTGTCCACGGGTGCTCGTGGAAAACAATTTCTTTGGACTGGAATCTAGGGAATGCTAAAGTGATTCTGGTATTTTACTGACCTCTGCTGGTCGTTTTCTATCAAGAAAGTTAAATAGAAGCAGTGCCAGAAAAATGAAAAAAAGAAAGTTCCTCAGCAGAAAGCCATTTCGGTATTTTACTGATCTCTGTTGGTTCTTTTTTATCAAGACAGTTAAATAGAGGCAGGTGAACATAAAAAAGTCCTTAAACGTAAGCAGACAAGTCCTAGGGCTGATCTATAGAGCCCACAAAGTACATACACATAAGTAAATACTAAAGTATATAAGTATATACTAAAGTATATACAAGAGGTCTCGAAATGCCCAGACTTAAGTGGGTGGCACGAGTGTATAGCCACCTTGTAGCATTTGATTTACAGCCCCTAAGTACATGTAGCAGCATATACTAGGGACTTGTAAGTAAAGTAAATGTGCCAATTTAACTTTGTTTAGAAGGAAGAGCAGAAGCCACTCTGGTTGGCAGTGGTAAAGTGCAAAGAGGCCTACAATCAGTAATTAAGTTACAAATTAGCAATCAATCGCATTTCCTACAGATTTGTATTTCTGAGTCTTTATAATAAAACCCCTCAGTAAAACAAACTGTGTCTCTGAAACAGGCTACAAAGCCCGCCCCCTGCTTCAGCAGAACTAATAACAGGTAAAAGCATTACAGCACCAATCCGAGGCAGTGCCATCAGAGACAGAGCCGAGCCTCTCTGCTGCCCCCGACCGCAGCCCAGCGAGCGCTGACTGCGACGTTTCCATTGTCTTCTTTCTGCTAAATATGCATATCTTAATTGCATTAGTCAAAATAATTAGCTAATATATTTTTGCATAATGACAAGGTAAGCAAATATTACCATAGCTCAGTGGTTCTCGCATGAGCGAGATTGGAAAACTAATCGCCTCCCACTTTCCCAATTATCTCTCACTTTCTCCAACCCAAACACGGAGCTGCCTGGCGCACTTTGTGGCGTCATATATTTCACGTGCACCCTGACGTGCTGAACATGTGGGCTTGCTGGGTGAGGGGGTGGGGGTAGGAGAGGGGTTCCCAAACCAAGTACCGGCCAATGAGTGAGTAATAAGGCGAAATAAAAATGGATCTACGGCTTGTTATTGGCTTAGCCGAATATTTTATTTTCACCTTCAGACTTGCCATCGAACTTTTAACTATGAATAAGTTTTCCTCTTTATAGCAAAACGGCATAAAGGCACTTCTGCGTCAAATTAACATAACAAATTCAGTTTCCAACTACAAGTTATGTTTTTTAGGCCTATGTGTCGTGACTCTTACTCGTGTGTGGGTAAGTTGTAGTTAGTTACCTTACCACTGACGTTCATTCTTCTTTTGAAATAAAAAAAATAAATCATTGATTTTTATTTTAAACCTCCACTGTATCACAAAATTGGCAACTGCTTGGGTATGATAGCAATTATTATAATTATTATTAATAATAGTAGTAGTAGCAGTAGTAGTAGTAGTAGTAGTAATAGTAGTATGATTCACTTTTTAATGACATGTGTGTGACATTGCAGTAATGATTAATACAGTGCACTTGACAATCACAATTAGGAAAGTCACCAAGTGTGCAGCCCAGTAGCAGGTCACATTATTTAAAACAACAGGAGAATGCACCAGTAGATCCAGGGGCGTAACACAGGCCCCCGCAGCCCACGCAGTGTGGGGGGGCCCCTAGCTCCAAGGGCCCCCCTCGGCACTGAACTCTGGCCGGCAGAGCTCCTGATTGAGCCCGAAGGGGGCCCCCCTAAGTACCGTGCAGGGAGGCCCCCTCAGTTTTCGTTACGCCAGTGAGTAGATCTACAACCGCCTGACCCACTGCGAAGCGCTATGGACACGTGAGGTTGTTGCCCTCGTCCAAGGACTTTAGAATGCTGTTGGTATAAGGAATGTCATCTTCTGTTACGGGCTTCTTACATATATCCATATATTTGTTATAATTGTTAACTAAAGTTCTCATTCCAGAAAATCCACTATGGAGCCCAATCTGGGGCGGGTGGGATGGCCTACTGCGAATATGAGGAAAATGTATGTGGAATGGGGCTTGGAATCGGGGAGCGCATGAGGAATAGGACCTAGTAAATCTGGGTACAGCATGCTGTCCCCTATTTTCAGGCCAGTAAATCCAGAATGGATGGTTATGGAGGTGGAGATCCTGTCCAGAATCAGGGGACCCCAGCCTGTATCTCCAATTACTATTACAATGTGTCTAGAAATGGAAGTCTAAATGTCGAAGAATACTTCTCCAGAATCACAAAATTACTCCATTCTGAGTTGCTCACCTTTTCCAAAATGGCTACTTCCAACTTTATCCTGATCATAAGCACCACCATACTAGAAATCTGTTAGCAGTGCATTATAATGCATACATGATTTCGATCCTAGAAGTCAAGGAGTGTATTAAGCATACATGATTTCGATCCTAGAAGTCAAGGAGTGTACCAAGCTCAATATGTGTGTATAAGGGACCTAAGCAAAGGACCGCTCGCCGACAGTCACATGCTTCCAACACAGAGAACTGTATAAAACGCATTACCGTCCTCCGTATGTTCAGCTACAATTGCAGACACTTATTAATTGAGGCTCTTTCATGGATAGTAATGTTCTGTGAAGAGAATTTTTGAATTACTTCCTTGAACTGCAGGATGGTAGGCTTTACCGGCCACCCCATTAAAGAATCTGGACATTTGAATTAGTCTAATATAGAAAGTCAAATGGAAGGACTTTTGCTGAGGGTACAGATAGGACAGCCAACTCATGAGAGTGCTTTGGTTGCTATTACCAGATGGAGAAGGCGGCTCACCATATTACTTTGTTCTTGGGAAGAATTTTGCTTGCATTTACATCTCTACAACTTTTAATGGGCATCGCTAGACTTTTACTCTGCTCTGGTGCTAATTGTCATAATTATTCTGCTTTATTTCAGTGTTTTTAGCTTTAGTGTTTATCTCTTAAATGCAGTCGGGATAATAAAGAAAGGTTTTCTTAGGTGCAAAGCGGTAGACCTACTTTTAAGTGTTGGCAAAATATGTAAGTTGCAGATGTCCACATCCACAAATGTACCTTACCTGAACCTCGTCTGATATTGGAGGAGTGTATGGAGGCATCTGACATGCCACTAGTCTCAAAGCACATAACATGCTTTTAATGTTGTGGATTAGCTTAAAGAGATGGACCTGCCTGGGTTGGCTTGGGAGCATCCTTCTTAAAACGGGTACCTTCACCCAACAGCATGCATTTGCACCAACGAGTTGACAATGCAAGTCACAGTCATACACTGAGGTGTTCTTCAGAAACTCTGAGGAACACTGAGAGATACCCCTTTATGTGGCAGTGACTTGCATATTATGCCAATTACCACCAGATTAAAGCAAAAAACCTAGGGATGACCATTAAATATTCTAGAGATGAAAATGCATGCACAAGTCTGGCTACGGGCAAAGTAATTTTGTACTTATTATCTAACATACAATGATAAAAACATTACCTAGGGAACAGGTGTGTGCTATCAGAGAACAATGTGTGAATCCTACCAACAGCATCTAGCTTGCTGCACTGAGAGCAAAATTGAGATTGTCCTCCTTGCTTCTCTTTCCTTAACCTCGTCATGGCAAAGTTTCCATCAAAGCCAAGTATATCAAACGCATAATTTGAAGCCTACATAGCAGAGCACTCATTCTTAGTCCTGTGGTAACACCAGTTTGGGCTCATAGCGAATTCTTGTCTCAATCAGGATTCCAACTGGGGTGGTGCTACTGCATGCTGGTGAATTTCATCAGCTTAAATCTGGTGGTATTAATGCAGGGAAAATACTATACATTGCATGTTTTGCACCTGGGAATGACGACAAATGCCCTGATTGTGATTTGATCTGTATCTGGGTACTTTAATGCCGCACCCGGAAATACTGTTTCAGAGTGGTTAATTTGTGGGTGGGACCATGATTGTCAGTATTTTTTGGCATTGGGTATTGGATTTATTGATCATAAAATCCTTATGTGATTTTTCTGCATGTGATTTTACTGCATGGAAAAACATGCATGCAAAGAAAATGCCCATCAACAGGAAATAACATACACAAACAGGAAATATGCAACATTTAAAGCCTTCACTGCTGCCCTTGAAACATAAATGTACAGTTTGTGTCCTTCATTGGAGATAAACACCTTTTTTTACAAGACTGCTATTATATGCTATCCCCATGCTACTCCTCTTTGTATGCCAAGTTAGGATTTACAATCCAAATCAATACTTCGAAAACAACAACCTTCCAGGCAGAAAAATATTTGAAACATCCACCATAGTCACGAGGGGAGAGGATCTAGCCTTACAGCTAAAGCTGTCGACCTCGAAGCTGGGGAACTGGGTTTGAGTCTCGGCAACAACGCTCAACATCCTGTGATTCTGGGCAAATCACTCAATCTCCCTGCAGAACCGGTTAAACCAACTTACTGGGTCTCTGCAGCGGGGAACCGCCCTAGTCTTCCATACCTTCCATACTTAGTAAAAGGAGACACAGGAGCCTTTATCTGCAGGAGGAACACAGATTTATTTCAATAGCCCGGGCTATGGAACAGAGCCCCAAGCTAGTCAGAGACAAGACAGAGGAGGCTGCTACTTCACTCTATAGCTTACAAGCCTTTTATACATTTTTCATCCCAGTCTTTTGGTTGTTAGTCCATTGTTTAATCAGGGCAGTGTTTGCAGTTGATAACCAGATCCAGACGATGTTTGTAGTTGGTGACCTCGTCGAGGCTTGGTACACAGATCATTGTCCACTCTGCTTGATCAAAGCCTGTCTTTCAAGTCATTTTTTAATCCCCCTGATCAGGGCCCAACAGTCAGACCATTGTCCAGATAACCTGATCACGGTGTCAAGGATGTTTACCAGGCTGGGAGCAGGAGATGGAAAAAAAGCGTGTTTACTCAGGGCGTGGGTGTCTCATGGCTTTCTGTTGAACTGCAAGTGTGACAGTTCCTGGGCAGAAATGCAGGCTGCAGATGGTCTCTGTCGTGTCAGTTTAGATTTTACTCAGGCATTAGCAGAAATGACCAGGTGGGTCGTGTGGAATTGTGTTGGACACAAGATGGCAATGAAAAAACAATGGAGTCCCGGTACAAATGATGCCGATCAGAAAAACACTTTTCCTCATACCCTCCTTTTGCCATTGAGTGGCAAATACTTTAAGAAATGTCAGTGTTCATAAGAACATCTGTTTCTTGTTGGAGAATCATCATCATATTGGTGTTGTGAATGTTAGAGGGTGGAGGTTTGATGGTCTGGACACACATTGTACAGAGCACTGGCAGGCACTGAAAGCACAAACAGCAGGAGACCAGGACAGCTACTCCCAAGGCAAAGAAGATGAGGACCCTCCAACCCCACTGGAAAAGAAGACCCCAGATCCAGCCTGTGAGGGACCAGTTGCCTTCATCCAGATGAATTTCAGAAGAAAGGCGATGCAGACGTTGGATGGCATTGTACACTGTAGGTGCATTGTCTGGGATGTACACGCAGCAGCTGGAGCTGATCAATTTACACACACCACCACGATCAGCAAGGATGACGCCGAGGAGCATGCGGTTTTGGAGCGTTATAAGGCGGTCCGCCTCTAGCTCTGCAGTGATGTTGGAGAGGGCACCAGCTGTTACTTTGATGGTGGCCTCAAGGACCCTGGTCAGTCCTCGTACAGCTCGACTGTTTGCCAAGCGGCCCCAGAATGGAAGGAAACCTTTAAAGAAGTCCCCGGCTTCCTGGCCCGCTGTATCCTCGGCTGATATGATGCCCATACGTGAGCGGTGCAGGGCGCCCTTCATTGACAGGTGGTAGTCTCCATGGGTGGAATACGTTGGTGGAAGGAGGAAGGCCAGATAGCAGGTACCAGACCAGTTACGGGCTGTAGATATTAAGGCTTTAGTGATATCACACGCACTGGTACCAACTTTCTAAGTCCCTAGGCCATGGATGCTGACACAGCTTTGCACCTTTATGACATTCAGAGTGTTTCGTTCATCAGGCAGTATCCTTCTGGTGCGGAATCTAGAAAATGTTCATCGAGTGGTTGAGTTGAATACTACCATCTCACCGAGTTCATCTGGTGGTAATTGTAATGTGGAAGAGCTGGTTGGGCAAAAAGGAGCATTGGCATTGCCAGATCTGTTCCGCCAGAAGTCATCGCGGAATGTCCCAAGGACAGAATTGGCAGTACCATTGACAGTGTAGGCCTCCTGCATCAACATCCACCATGCAAGACAAGACCAGAGATGGAAAATGGGTAAGGAAAGAATGGGACAGGGTGTATCATGGAATGTGGCATCAGTCCACACACCCAGCAGTTGGAAGTGTTCATGATCAGCTGGTGATGATGCAACATTTGGATGAAGGTGTTGTTGAAGAATTCTGCACGGCGGGGTAACTCGTGAGGTGGTAGCGTGTAATATTGGTGCTCTGCAGGAGTCGGTTCAGGAGTTGGTGAGGTAACAGGATGGTAGATTAGTAACAGCCAACCAAGGATAGAGGGAGACAAACAGCATCACCACAGTGGCCATGAAGCATTTACTATGTCAGAGACTGACATCTGGTGTCTGGATTCGGGCGTTTTCCGATGGCTGCCATTGTGCTAAGCCAGGGACCTCTAGTGGCTGTCTGTGATTGGTGGTTGCTTTACTGGGCACAGGTGCCAAGGAGCCCTATGGCATACCTTAGTCTGACACACCATCACTACTCTCATCTGGGAAGATCACAGCCCTACAGCCTATCGGCACTTGGCAAAGTCAAAGGCAAGCCTTCCCTTGGGGGCGCAAGTTATATCGGTCGGAAGTAGGAACAGTATGGTCGAGAAGCAATTGTTCTTGGTGTTGAGCAGAGTTAAGTGAGGGTTCCACCCTTCCTTTCAGTATGCTGTCACTATCTGCTTCCATAGATGTAGAATGCAGTCTGGCATAGCTGAATGGGACAAACGTCGGGACTGTTTCTGTTTCTGCGTCTCCTTGTCCTTCCCTTACCCACTGATCATAGGGGAGGGGCAGAGGCACACGCCTGCAATGCGACGCATGCACCCAATTCTTCCGACCTTCTACTTTCACAGCGGTGCGGGAGTCCAGTAACACCTGACGGGGCTGTTTCAAGCGGGGCTCGAGGCTCTTAGTCCGTTGAAAGTTCCGGATCAGGACCCAGTCACCAGGTTGGATAATGTGTCCTGGGCCCTCGCTTTTGTCAGGTATGGCCTCGTGCACCTGGTGATAAAGAGTACGAAAGCTATTATACTGTACAGATAATCAGTTAATACAGGGTATTCAACGTCAGACCGTTTCTTAGGCCGTGGGACACCCCATACATTGACAGGCCTCCCGAACACAATTTCGTGGGGAGATAACCCTATCCTGGTGTGGGCCGTTGTTCTTGTGGACAGTAGGGCCAAGGGCAGAGCATCAACCCAAGTGACACCTGTCTCTGCTACTATTTTGGCCATTTTCGTTTTTAGGATGCCATTGTATACCTCCACTAGACCTGCTGACTGGGGGTGGTTAGCTGCATGAAATTTTTGTTTAATACCCAATTTTGTACAGACATATTCCATAATTTGAGCTGTAAAGTGTGTCCCGTTGTTACTCCAGACGGGGCGAACCCAATCGTGGGAGGTACTCTTTTAATAGCACTTTGGCGGTAGCGATAGTGATGCAGTCTTTGACGGGGTAGGCCTCCACCCATCGACTGAAGGTACAGACCACAACCAGGACATATTTTAAATTGTTGCACCTGTCCATCTGGATGTAATCCATTTGGAGGACTTCAAAAGGGAAGGTAGGAGGAGAGAATCCTCCCTTAGGAGTAACTGTGCCTTTTCCTGGGTTATACATTAGGCAAATCATGCATGTTTTAACCAACTTTTCAACATATGCTGGTATCTTAGAGTTGTACCATGTAGGTTCCAATAGTTTACATATCCCTTTTGTACTAATGTGGGCAGGACC
The DNA here is from genome assembly GCF_964261635.1 of Lissotriton helveticus. Lineage (NCBI taxonomy): Eukaryota > Metazoa > Chordata > Amphibia > Caudata > Salamandridae > Lissotriton > Lissotriton helveticus. The sequence goes on along the minus strand of NC_136059.1, from coordinate 293,058,323 downwards.
ATGGGCCATCGTAACTACTGCTTCACATGACTATCAGGTAACATCCATTGTCTTTCCATAGTCGTTCGGACCCAGCAACCATCAATTCCCTCATTTGCTAATTGCTCCTTCCACACCCTTAGTTCCTCAGGAGTAGTATGGGACTGAATATCAAGCACACTCTGTACTGTGTTTTCAACCATGCCCTCGTCTGCCACCCCCCTAACGGGACCTCCTACATACATTCCTTCCCTTTTCCTAAGAGCTGTTTTTCTGGCCGTCTGGTCAGCCAGAGCATTGCCTTTCCCAACATCATCTGTCATTAACTTATGGGCCTTACATTTTATATTGGCCACCTTTCTGGGGAGTGTCAGGGAGTCTAACAGTCGGTGAATTAGGGGGCCATGTTGAATCTTGGTCCCATGGGAAGTAAGGAAATTTCTTTCTTCCCTCCAGAAGTTGTGGGCCACCCCAAAGGCATACTGATTGTCATTATAGATATTTACTGTTATTCCATTGCTTATCTCATAGGCTCTAGTGAGGGCCACTAATTCTGCTGCCTGAGCAGAGCACTGCGGAATATGAGCTGTTTCTGCCACTTGCCCCAATGTCGTGAGGGCGTAGGCGGCTGATGTGTTACCATCTGGCCCTCTGAGACATGATCCGTCCACATACAGTGTACCTTCTGGTTCTGCAATCGGGGTATCCTGTAAGTCAACCCATCCCTTTGTCTCCTCCTCTGTCCTCAATATACAGTTATGTGGGTCTAAGCGGGCATCCTGAGTATCCAGTGGGAGTAATGTGGTGGGGTTTAGTGCAGTGCATCTTTTGATGTTAATGTGGCTGGCAAAGAGTGTCAGTTCATATCCTGTAAGTTGTGTGCTAGTGAGGTACTGTGTCTTGGTGTTATTAAGGAGGGTATCTACAGAATGGGGGGCCATCAGAGTCAGGGTTCATGACGATTCCCGCACTCTGACGGACCATGAGGGTGGCCGCAGCTGTCGCCCAAAGGCATCCTGGGAGAGCCCTTGCAAAAGGATCTAAGGTGGCTGAAAAATAGGCGCATGGCTGTTGGTGACCTCCAAACATCTGGGTCAGGACAGCGCATGCACAGCCGCCTGTCTCATGTACAAAAAGAAAAAAATGTTTGCTATAGTCAGGAGTAACGAGGACTGGAGCAGTACACAGGGCCCTCTTCAAATCTTGGAAGGCCTGCGCATGCTCTGTAGTCCATGGAAAGGAACTGTCTGATATGTCTTTAGTGGTGAGGGCAAGAAGAGGTTTGACCATGGCCGAAAAATTGGTAATCCACTGTCTACAGTACGAGGTTAGGCCTATGAAGGCTCGCACCTGCTTTTGTGTTCATGGGGCCATCATAGATTTGATAATGGCTACACGATCAGCGGTGAGCTGTCTACCCTCCTTCGAGAGGAGATGACCTAAGTAGATCACCTTCTCTTGACAAAACTGAAGCTTTTTCAAAGAGACTTTGTGGTTATGGAGGGCAAGGTGGCGTAACAGACAGAGAGTAGCTTCTTTATATGTTGGGCAGAATTTGCAGCAATGAGGAGGTCATCTACATATTGTAATAGTGTGGAATTATCAGGGAGTTCCAAGGAATCTAGTTGACTTTTTAGGGCTTGACTATAGATACTGGGGCTCTCGGTGAAACCTTGAGGGGCGCGGCAGAATCTAAAGCTCCGCCCACCAAGGGAGGAACCAAAGAATTGTCTGCTGTCAGGATGTATAGGAATGCTGAAAAAAAGCATTCTTTAGGTCTATGACAGAAAAGTGTGTGGTGTCAGAAGGGACCATTGTCAAGAGGGCTGTGATGTCGGGGACAACAGGGTATTGGGAGATTGTTATTTTGTTAAGGGCTCTCAGGTCAATCACAAATTGGTTTATTTTAGGGGAGAGAGCATCTCCATTTGTATTTTTAAGAACAGGAATATTGGGACTGTTACAGATATTGCCACGTGTCTCCCCCACTACGCCCTTGTCCATCAATTCAGATAATATTGCAAAAAAGGGCCATTTCTCTTTCCACGGGTAGTCGATACTGCCGGAGGCGGGGGAGAAGTGCACCTGGCTGGATGTGTACCAAATGAGGGGGTATGTTGAGACACCCTACATCAGTGTCTGATGATGCCCAGAGGGAGGAAGGTAAAGACTGCAACTCTGGTGGGAGAGAACCGGACAGGTACATATAGGAAGCTGTGGTGGGAGAAATTGTTAGGGATACACCTTGGGGACTACATAATATGGTTGCATACAGAGCTTTCAGTAAATCCATGCCTAACAAGTTTTCACTGCAACCTGTAGTAAGGACCAATGGAGCGTCAACATGTGCAGGGCCAATATCGAGAGGGAGGGGTTCAGAGACAGGGCTGGTTACAGGTGTTCCTGCAAAACCCACAGAGACATTCATATTTCAAGAAAGAGGTGCCTCTGGGACTGACAGACGTGCAATAGAAGACCTGGTGGCCCCAGTATCCAAAATAAAATTCTTACTGTTCCCCACATCTGACATTTGAACATACAGGCCCCTTTTATCCACTCGAATTTGCACTCTGGTAATACCCCTTTCCTGGCTGTCCTATGCTTGGTAGGATCCTGTCTCATCAACTTCGTCATAATCATCATTGTAATAAGTGCGTGTTGCTTCGTACCCATCAAACCTATTGGCCGGGCGCGGCCGGACGGGAGCGCCATCCCTGGGCCTACTTTCTTTATCCTGTGGACCCCAGTCGGCCTCGCTTCCCTAGGAGCGCGAGGCCGAGTCTTCCCTGTTCTTATGTTTTCAGCTAACACAGGACACTCATCTATCCAATGGCCGTACCCCTTACAATAAGCACACTGATCAGTTTGGAGTGCTCCCGTACATTGAGGGCTGGTGGGGGTAGATTGGCGAGCCCTCGGAAGGGGTTGGAGTCGAGGTCTAAAATACCCGCGGGCATCAGGACCTCGGGGAGGGTAAGCCTGCTGCAGAAGTGCCCTAGTCTTAAGATCCCTAACCTTCTTACTTTCCCTGTCTCTATCTTCATTCTCCCTATTCTCGTGATATTGTGCCATAGCCAAGATACCAGTCATAGTTTGGGCAGACCACGTACTTTCAACTTTCTTAAGCCTGGTGGAGATCTCAGGAAGCAGGTTGCCGACAAACTTATCGACAAACACTGGGCTAGAACCTGGGGTCCGGGGATCCAAACCACTATGGGCCATATGTATCAAGCTAATTTGTACTCGCAAACGCTGCGATTTGCAAAAACCAGCATTTGCGATGAAAAAATCGCTATTCGGAATGTATGTAGCAAACTTTTTACACAAAATAAGAAATCGCTAAGATAGCGATTCCTTGCGTTGCGAGAGGCAGAATTCTGCGATTTTCCATGCGATTCTTTATTTTGCGATTATCTAAGTATGCGAAAAGCACAAATCGGGTAATCACAAACTAAGGAATCGCAATGAAATGTATCAAAAATTCGCAATTTGCTAATTTCCGAAAATCGCAATTTAGAGAATCGCAATTACCACCAAGTGGGAGCAGGTGGTAACCAGGTGCAAAGTATAAAAGGAGGCCCACAATGCAACTGACTTTTTCCACAATGTCTGGGCTTTACGTGATAGCGAGGAGGCTGCGACTGAGAGCTGCTGCACAGAGGAGGAGACGCCAGGAGAGGACATTCCGTGCGCGCATTTCCATCTTCCAGCGCACAGAGGAGGACATCTACACACACTACAGACTGGATGAAGAGAGTATCCTTTACTTAATTGAGGAACTCAAACCCTTCCTTGAACACCCCACACGCAGGACACAATCCATCCCCACTCACATCCAGGTCCTGTGCGCCCTGCACCTCTTGGCATCAGGCAGTTTCCATGGGGTGATAGCCACAGCAGGAGGGGTTTCACAAAGTGCTCTTTCGCGCTTTTTCCATGCATTCCACAGGCACTGCACCAGACCAAACATGACTTTTATCAAATTGCCCAATTTCCCCATGTCATTGGATGCATTGATGGGACGCACGTTGCAATATCCCCCATCCCACAATGAGTACGTGTTTAGGAATCCTAAATCTTACCGTTCCCTGAACATACAGGTGGTGTGTGATGCTAAACACATCATCACGGACATTGTAGCGAAATACCCTGGCAGCACGCACGACTCATACATCTTCCGCCACAGTGGGATACACCGTAGACTCACTAATGGGGAGTTTGGCAAGGGCTATCTACTAGGTAAATGCATTTGAACAGTGGACACACTTGTTAAGGATAGCATGTGCAGGACAGTGTCTAACCATATACCTTCCTCCCCTCAGGTGACAGTGCGTATGCAGTTCGTGACTTTATGCTGAAGCACCATTGAGAGGACATTTGGGATTTTCAAAAGCAGATTTAGGTGCATACACAAGAGTGGAGGGGCACTGCAATACAGCCCAGAAACCTGTTGCAAAATAGTGGTCGCATGTGCCATCTTGCGCAACATTGCCCCCAGGAAAGGCACACCGGTGGAGGTCAGTGAATCTGACACATCAGATGTGGAGGGCCCAGCTCCAGGGCGCATGCCTGCCGGTTTAGCTGGTGCAGCTGCTGTGCACCAGAGGCGGGATGAGATTACGCGCAACTATTTTTAGGTAAGAGAAAATGACACAATGCTAAATTACAATTGTCAGACTATGTTTTTATTCCTTAACATCAGGAATGTTAACGTCACACAGGCTGAGTGAAAAACAATGTCCTTCATAATGTCCAGCACATGTTAATGCACAGTGCAAGTATCCCTTCATGGGCAAGTGTCCATGCGCAGTGGTTAGCTGCACCCATCCTGTGGTCCCATGTATGTGTCCTTACAAGCGGCCCTGGCGGGAGGAAGCTCCTGTTTGGGGATGCACAGTACCTCCTTCACTTGTTTCAGTAGCCCTACTGTTACGTCCACTACGGCGCCTATCCATGGTTGGTCGGAGGTGGCGCTGCTCCGTACTGATAGGGCATCCTCAGCAGTTGGAGTCAGGACTCCTGGCCCTGTAGTGCGGATTGCGCGCAGCACATCTACAGCCGTAGAGATTTGGAGCAGGGCCTTTGCCACGTCCTGGTTGTTGTGCGCCACCTCGCGCTGCATGCAGATGCTTCGTCTAGCTAGAATGTTGTTGGAAGAGGCCAGACGGTTCACCCCACGTGTGTATAGGTCCAGCCGCTGCATCTCCCTACACCTGGCTGCACGGTCAGCCCTGAGTTCGCCACAGAGTGCCTCCATGACACATGTCATGCTCCTGTAGCCTGCCCTGACTTCCCTTTGTAGTGACTTAATATTTTTTGTTTGCAGGCGCTTTACCTGCAACATGTTCAATTCAAGCCCGGCAAACGCAGACCCATCCCCTGGATCTACACCACTTGTGGCAGCACGGGACCTGCGCCTGTTTGGGACTTCTGGCATTGGCTCTGTTGTGGTTCTGGCTGTGTGTTATCGGTTTGGGCAGCGTCATCAGTGTCCTGGCCCTCGTCCTCCAAAGGGGGTAGTGGTCTCACAACAATAATCCTGTGTCGCTTGGGGGGGTTCACTGGACTAGCCTCGTCCTCACTTTCATCCTCCTGCGCAGCTGCTGGTCTCATAGGGGAATTGCCCTGTCTCCCACTGCCTGTTGCCTGATTTGCAGTAGATGTTGTGGACGTAAAAGCACACATTTAATTTCTGTTCTGACTAGCACTTGACAACAATTAAATTTAACTTTTTGGGATTACATGTATCTTGTTTTTCACTTTCCTGATGTGCACATGCATTTGGGGACTGTCTGGGTGTAAATGTACAAATGTGATGTGCATGTGACTACATCTCCCAGAATGCATTGCAATGTGTGTTTGTGTACCTGCACTGGATTACTACTTTCATCCTGCCCCAGGCTCGCTGTTGGGTGCGTGGGGGTAGTTGGGGAGGGGTCAGGGGTGTGATGGCATGCCTCTTACCGTGTCCTGGTCCTGGGGGGCGGAGCTGTCCAGGTCAGCCACACCCATGACGCTCTCAGGAAGTAGTGTTGCTCCACAAGTTCCTCCAAAGGTGTTGAGTCTGTGGCAGTGGAGGTCCCTGCACCAGTCTTCCTTGCTTGCTCCAACCTGGTAGCCACCTTCTCTTTGGAGCGCTGGCGCATGTCGTACCAGCGCTTGCGCAGGTCCTCCACACTCCTATGTGTCACCCCAACAGCATTCACCTTTTCTTGGATGTCTGCCCTTATGCGCCTCTTCCTTGTCTCAGGCACCCTCAGAGATTTCTTTCCAAACAGCATCTCATGGCTTGTAACCATTTCCTGTATGAGGACTTCCAGCTCTGCTTCTGAAAACGTTTGTTTTCTCTTCCTCTGATTTTCAGCCTGCTGCTGCTGGGGGGTGTCCTGTCCTGGCTGGGCATGTCTCCTGTGTCTTGCATCTTCCAAATCCACTACAGTGTTCCCTCTCCAACACTCCTTCACTCTGTGAATCAGAAACTGAGGTGCAGCATGGGTAGTCACACTTCCTGGTTGTGATGTCATCAAGCTGCACCTGGGTTTCAGATTAGCAGATTCGCGAAATTCGCAATATTGCAAATTTTTCCGTTAAGGAATTGCAAAATTGCGATTTTTTAACATAAAAAATCGCTATTGGTGGAATCGCACTACAATTAGCGATTTTTAAGGAATTGCAATTTTTTTGCGATTTCCTACATACATACCAGTTAGCGATTCTGAAATAGCGATTTCTTAAAAATCGCTATTACAGAATCGCAAACTGGTACCTTGATACATATGGCCCTTAGTCCCTTTTATTCTGTCTCAAAACAGGTGAAGAAGTCAGCCACATTCTCATCTTTTCGCTGACTACAGGTGTTTATTTTATCCCAGTTAATGACAGTTTCCGGCAAAAGTGTTTTCATAAACGTCATTATTTTACCGGGCAGAGTCAGGATGGCAGCTTCTGGTTTAGTCCCTCCTACCCTTGCTTCTTCCATAGCCTCTAGGTCAGCCCATTTACCTCCCAATGCTACTTCATGGTCAGTATGTCGAATCTTGTCCCAAATTTCAGTGGGGACAACCGTACCAAAAAGTAAATCTAAATCCTCAAGAACGAGAGTACCTGCAGGTATAATCTGACCTAATTCTCAGTAAAAGGCAGCCAGATTCTTCCGGAGATCTGGTAATTGTCCTTTTAATGGCATTACTTCTGACCTTTTCCAAGGAACATGAACCCAAAGCCTGCGCCAGTGTGCTTCAACAGCCCCTCGGCCATTATTTTGGGCATCGATAAGTGCATTATCAAAGACAGGGGCCGCCTCTCTCATTGGCATAGCTGTTTCTAGAGGGGTGTTGGAAAAAGCGGTCATATCACGGTAAGCCATTAAAACAGACAGAGCGCCAAACATCCCCTCTCCCTGTACATCGCCTCTTTTTATTTGCGACCTAATGTCCATTAATCCGGTGGGTATCTGCATAAGCACATTCTCAAAGTTTTGCATGACCAAAGTACACATGTATTCAGCCCAGGTTGTCTGTTCCATAATCGTCCACTGAGAAAAGGTAGACCATATTTCTTTAAAGGTATAAATATTTCCGTTATTTATTCAACATTCACACTGTTGCCTCTGTACTTAATTTTCTCGAAGGGACGAAAAGCTGACTGCAGAGCGCAAGGAGGCCAGTCAGGGGGAATTCAACAATTTATATAAATCTTGCTTAACTGTAGACCACGGGGAAGTAGGAAAAGGGCGGGTAGGGGTAAAGCCGCTGGGGTTGGGCGGATGGTGACTTGTTGTCGTTCCGCAGCGAGGACAGGGTTAACGGGCGTGGTTGGTGTCATAGGAAAAGTCGTGAGGGTCGGTGTGACAGAGTGAACAGTAGGAGGGGCAGTGGGGCAGGAGTGGGCGGTGGCGGGGGGACATGCGAGGTGGGAGGCGTCAGGGCAGGGCACATTGGGGCATATGCACGAGGGCTTTCTAGCATGGTATCAACCAAGGAATCACCTTCTTCTCCCCCTTCCATGTGGCCCTTTCCTTTCTCCTCACGAGCTGGATAACATTTTTGTACCCGAGCCCCATGCTCCCTATCGGCTATTTCTACCAATTTTGTCATTTGATTTTGTAAATTTAAGCATGGTCGGCCATTGACATACGTTCCTGTTTCCTTTCTTGGGCCTTTAGCTCTCTGCTCTATCTCTTACCTCCAAAATTGGACAGATTCAAACATAGACGGGCAAGTTTTTCTTTTCATTAATTGTTCCTCTAAGTTGGCGAGAACATGGGAATTAAAGGAGCCATAAAGTGGCCTCTGTAATTCCTTGTTACTTTGTTTGGTATACTGTACCCAAAATGAGGAAAACATTATGGTAGAAGGGCCATGTTTAACATACATCGTATGGCCAGGGGTCCCTTATGGAGGAAGCAGACAGGTACCTCCAGCTAGGACTCCTGCGTACACCTACAACAACATAATTAATTGAACTTACTACTGACTGGCATGCTTAAAAACAGATAACAGACACCAGTGGGTTTCTAAAACTCACCTCGCTTGCTTGGCTTTTGCAAAAGTCAATAACAGCAGAATCATACAGAACAGACACCAGCAGGTTTTTAAAACTTCACCTTGCTTGCTTGGCTTTGGCAAAAGTCAATAACAACTTGGCTTTTGTGAAAGTCAATAACAGAATCATACGGACTTGGTGGATGATCAGTCCACCCTTACCTTACAGGGGTAGGTCTCTTCTGCAGACGTAGGGCTGTGTCCTGTTCCAGAAATTATTTGCTAGGGGACTCCAGCGAGGACACGGTCATGTGGCCCAGACCGGGTAGGGAGGGACAGCGGGCGAGTCGTTCGGTCCATCGGAATACAAGAATCCCTCGGGTAGGGTGCCTCCGTCGGAGTCTCTCCGTACACCGGGCTTGACCTTCGTGCTCGTGGAGTCCCTGTTCAGGCGCCATTTGAAGAACCGGTTAAACCCACTTACTGGGTCTCGGCGGCGGGGGAACCGCCCTAGTCTTCCATACCTTCTATACTTAGTAAAAGGAGACACAGGAGCCTTCGTCTGCAGGAGAAACCCAGATTTATTTCAATAGCCCGAGCTATGGAACAGAGTCCCAAGCCAGTCAGAGACAAGACAGAGGAGGCTGCTACTTCACTCTGTAGCTTACAAGCCTTTTATACATTTTTCATCCCAGTCAATGTTAGTCCATTGTTTAATCAGGGCAGTGTTTGCAGTTGATAACCAGATCCAGACGATGTTTGTAGTTGGTGACCTGGTCAAGGCTTCGTACACAGATCATTGTTCACTCGGCTTGATCAATGCCGGTCTTTCATGTCATTGTTTAATCACCCTGATCAGGGCCCAATAGTCAGACCATTGTCCAGATAACCTGATCACAGTGTCAAGGATGTTTACCAGGCTGAGGGCAGGAGATGGAAAACAAGCTTGTTTACACAGGGCGTGGGTGTCTCATGGTTCTCTGTTGAACTGCAAAGAACAGGGGGTTGGGTGTGTGACAGTTCCTGGGCAGAAATGCAGGCTGAAAGATGGTCTCTGTCCTGTCAGTTTAGATTTTCCTCGGGCATCAGCAGAAACAACTAGGTGGGTCGTGTGGAAGTGTTTGACACGAGATGGTAATGAAAAAACAATGGAGTCCCGGTACAAATGATGCCGATCAGAAAACCACTTTTCCTCATCCCTGTGCCTAACAAAAATGAATGTGTCCATATGTAACGAAACTGGTTCTCATGTAAAGCGCTCTGATACCTGATATCTTCGGGTCTAGTTTGCGCTATATGAAACTCTAAAAAAAAAAAAAATAGCAGTTGAGCGGCTGAGAAAGGTGACATTTAGACAGAACTCACTTGCAGTATAAGTTGGTAAGGTATTGACAAGACTAATTGGGCATTCAGTTTCTAAAACCAGTGCCAAATTGAGAAGTAGAATATGGCAGCAAATAACTCAAACATTTAACACTGTCTTCAAACCCCCAGATGGGGACTGAAACAAAAGGTTTCAAGAATGTAAATGGTGTGTGAGAGATTTACAATCAGAACACAGTTATGAAAGTTTGGCCCCAGGAGGAGGACTAGCACTGCAACGTAGACTGAGCACCTGGGAAGACTAAATCAAGAGTCATCAGTCTAGCATGCATAGAATAAACAGAAGGTGGAGAATAAATCTGATGGATTTGAGGAATATGATAAGTGCATACTTATCACACCTACTCCTATGTTCCTTATATTTATTACTGCTCAGTATTTGCCTAAGGCAAAGTGGAATTTCATTAATACATGTCCACTCATCTGAAATATTTGTCAGTAAAAATTGGATTTGTAACACAACACTGGATTTTAGACTTGGATTAAGAATTGGATTTAGAACTGGATTTTGGTTGTTTATTAAAATGTTTACAAATCTCATGTCTTAACCGCTTAACCGCGGCACGAATACTGCAGCGGTGCGGCGGTTTTAATCAGTGGGCGGGGCCGCGTCAGCCAACGGACGTGCGCAGTACTACGGAGGTAGTGTTTGCGACAGCCGTTGGCCAACGGGAGCACTTAAGGGGTTAATATCAACTATGTGAGTCTACGTCCCTCAATAGGGAAGTATACTATCAGGCAGAAAGTCTATCATTATACAAATATAATTCAAATGCTGTGCTAAACCTATCTCCATGGAAAACAAATACATTATAAATATAATATGTCAAGGTAAATCCATTATTTTGTGTATTTGGCTGCTGCGTGTGCATTACACATTCATTTTTAATGTACTGTGTCACATGATACATTTACTTATAAATACAAACAATATTTATGCATATTTCCTGCACTTGCAGGTGACGCAGTACAAGAGGACATGGAAGAGCCCTCTATGGGCCATGCACAACCACCTACTAGGTAATAAATAGTCAGGACTTCAGTACAACTCCCTGCTGCTTATCGGTCTACAGACACACTAGTGACAACTATTTTTCTTGCTGGAAGCACTACCTCTGCAACCACTGTTTCAGTTGACACCACTGCCACTGCAACAAGCACTACTGCTCTGTCCCATCAAGGTCATCCAGAAAGTGTATACCCTTGCATTGTAACTGTAGTCATTATCTTGCCAATCCTATCTTCTCCCCTTCAACAACCAAGAGCAGAAACACCCATACATCAAGTGGTTGTGAAATGGAATGGGATAGACTTTATAGAGCTTGAGTATTCACCTCAAAAGGCATCTTTGAGCTAAAGAAAGTTTGGACTGTTGCCAGAGAGAAGAAATAGAATCTATCTAACCAATAAACAGAACAGAAATATTTTAGGGCCTTACTGAAGGACATTAATAAATTGATCGATTCTATCCCAAACGAAAAATTATTTCAAAGTCGAGGTCCTAAATAGGACAGGCATGGCCTTCTGCACTTACCTTCACCATACATGCAGGGCCGGCGCTAGGCGTGGGCAGCTGCCCAGGGCCTCGCACTGAGCCCACCAGCATGGAGCCCGCACCAGTGCAACACACAGCTAAACCTCTTGTACCCCTGCCAATCCCATTGAAGAAAGGTATCTGTTTGCAATTGGGATTACAGGAGTGGGCCCCCTCCCTTGGCCTCTCAGGGATGGTGTGTGGAGGTCAAGGGGAGGGGGACATTTCATCTTGTGCCAGTTGCAAGGAGACGCATTTTGTCCTGCAATCAGGCCTCCTGTCTGGCTGCCCATTGAGTGACCCTGCAGGACTTCCATTGTCAGCACTTTACCGTTTGCACAGTTTTTACTCTCAGCACCCAAGCTATTCTCACACCTTCAGCCTCATATGAGCCCCACATGAGCTGCGGTAGAGGTGCTTGTAGGTGGCAGAGATGGGAGCTGCAGCCCAGGAGGAGTCTGCACAAAGCAGCTTCTGGAGCCCTGATGGTGTCACTTATGAAAATTAGAGGGGCCTCGCATATTCCCCTTTGCCCTGGCCCCAAAAATCATAGCACCGACCCTGAACAATTTTACCGCTGAGCTGCGGCGATTTTTACCGCAGATAAACCTTGGTATTACCAAGGTTTATCGCAAATGCGATAAAAAACGGCCGCAATGCATGAACATCGCTGAAAAGTCAGCGATATTCATGCATTACCGAGCTAATGCTCTTAGCCATGTTATCCACCTCCCATTGAATAACATGGCTAAGAACTGCTCAGGGCAGGTGTTAGCTTTTGGAGATATTCGCGCTTAGCACGAATATCTCCAAAAGTTGGTAATAGGAGATAGAGATGGTCGCTATCTCCTACTAGCTGTCGCTAACTGGTGTTAGCGACAGCTAGATAATAAGGAGATAATGTTATCTCCGCTTTATTGGCTTTTAAAGCCAAAAAAGCGGAGATAAACCCCCTTGATAATATGCCCAGGGTTCCTCGGTGTTCTTCTTCTTAATTTGTAGTACCTTTATCATCGCTTTGTGGTACTACTGTGCTAATTCTGACCCACTCTAAACGGGCCAGGCACTGTTTGGTAGCTCTTCGGACAAATGGCTGGGCTAAATTTCATTTTGGCGCTATGAACTATCAAATAAGTCCCGTTATAATGCAGAGTGTGTTAACCATTGCACCTCCCTGATCTTTCATTTTTATTAATGACGTTTCCCCCAAATCATGTTCCAATACTCTGAGAATAAAGCTGAGAGTAAAGCCGAACTCATTAATCTTCTCAGTAATAATGCCCAGGCACCGATTAACAGTTTGCAGCAAAGCAAATTAGGATTTCGCTGCTCCTTAGCTTTCTGCTCCTTTCCAGCGTTTCCTTCTCTAATAGACTCTAATAAGGGGATTGTGTTTAAGTAATCTCATTCAATTTGTGTGATTATGAGATAGAATATAAATCATGCTCGAGTAAAGCCCCTGCTTTCTGTCTGAGACCAACTTTATATTTTGCTCATTTTTTTTTCTTGAAGGGAGATCCGCTGCTGCTTCACTTGTGGATCTATCATTCTTCCCACACAGACCAGCGCAGCTAGAGACGCACACTTTAATGGTTGATATTTATAGGAAATGTCAGTTTTTATTCCTGCCCCAAAGGGACTGATTTATTTGGAGTATATCATGATCAAGAATCAGTATTTTGTGTAGGGGAGGAGTTAAAATAATAAGGGGGAAATTCCAAAGCCGTTTGGACATGTAAATTCACATGCAGGTGGCTTGATTTAGGAACGTAAATTCCTGTTCTGTATTCACCAAACATGAATGCACATTTTTTCAATCTATTTTCTCCATACTCCTGTTCGTGGATGCAGGCCATATTAGGGTAGGGATGCACTGAAAGGTTTGTGCACACCAACAAACGTGTGCTTTTGTGGAATTCTCACACGTTTTTGAACCCATTTTCCCTATTGAAACTTTCTTTTGAAGGATTAAGTCATACTTAAACATGTAAGTTCAATATGGTCTACATGCAAGTTGAACTTGATGTGTGAATCGGGTGACATGAGTGTGTGTGTGTTTTAATCTCTGTGGAAACAGAGCCTCCATTGTTTTTTATTTTTGGAAATTACCATCTTCTGCTTTGTATCAACACAGATTTTTACTTTGACTATATCTGCGGCCTGTGCTGCTAATCAGTGGTAAAGTGTCTGTGATCTCCCTTTCAACATGATGACACTGGCATACCTCTAATTGGCATATTTAGTCGACCACTACATCTCTAGTATATGGTCCAAAATATATCAAGGGCCTGGAAGTTAAATGCCACAAGTGGACTGCAGCAACCGCTGTGCCAGCCACTACAGTGGCAGTGTAAACATGACTGCATGCCTGCCAAGTGTAGCCTGACTGTACAGGTTTGAACTGCAAATTCGACCTGGCAAAATGAACCCTTTTGATAGACCTAAACCTTCCTTTTAAATATTAATAAGTCAATACAAATGTAGGCCTACTGCCTATAACATGGGGTGCATGGCATTTACAAGTAGGACATTGAAAAATGTCATTACAATGTGATAAGGGTCTAAAAGCTATTTTCACTGTAACAGGTTGGTTGCTCCATAGGCAAAAATCGGGCTACAATGTTCAATTTATGATTGCTATTGTCGGCTAGGACACAGCTGCACATTTAATTTTTGGTCTTTTTGAAATATTTATAACGAGCCCAATTCAAATTTGTAATTTATATTTTGGAAAAGGTACTTTAAAAAAAGTTACCTTTTCCTTGCCTAAAACCTCTGGATGACTATTGCCTGAGCCCAACTGTCACCTGGCAGCTGAATAGCTACCTTAATGAGGTGTGAACTGGCTTCTATAGCTTGGTCGAAGGCTTTGGTTGTGGGAAGGTGTTCTGTTCTTCTAGCAGGCCGACGATCTGGACTTTGCCCAGGAGCTTAATTACCTTCAAAGAAGCCTACCCAGTCACAGGCAAATGTTAGCTGCCACCTGTCACCCCAGTCAGGCAGACTCCTATCACAGCAGTTGAGCTGCCCCAAGTACTAGTTTAGAGCTACAACAGAGGAGGGGCTGCTCATTGCCCTGGCCACACCTCTGGGGTGGACACAAAGCCTCCACCTAAAGGGTGAAAGGTCACACCATCTTGGATTTAGGTAGAGAGGGCCAATGTGGGATTGTTTACGGAAGGGCACACAGGAAGTACTACATAAATGGGTAGGGTTTCCCTGGTAAACTTTTACCATGTTGGTAAGGGAGGAGATAGGAGTCACCCCCCCCCCCACACACACACAGACTGGTGTAGGTATAAATGTGGTACCCATAGTACCCTCCTCAGAACACTTTCTTGTCCTGTGGAAGAAGAGAAGAGGACTGCACCTGTTGGCTGTGACCTGAGAAGGGCCTAGAAGACTGAATCTGCTCTCCCTGATGTACCAAGGACAAAGAAGTGGACTCCACGGATCATAAGACTGCCCTTCTGATCATGCTACAGGGACACAACAAGCAAGAAGAGGCTTTTTTCTTCAGCTGACCAGTTGTAACTGGACCTGTCTAGACCCTGCTGATGGCCTCTGCTGGAGTGAGTCTTAACCCCAAGTTGGCTGGTGTGAAAGTGTACTCCTCTAAACCTTTCCTGAAACCTGGGACTTAGAAATGTTTGAGCTTCAAAAACCTCCAGAGGGCGGAGACCAACCTATTAAGCCGATCCAATGCAGGTGCATTGCTGCCTAAGTTTCAGGTTGCTCCTGCTCAGAGGCTTTCCATAGCAGCAAATCTAATTCAGCGGGATATCACAAAGACGGTATCTGGGCTCTTGGATCTTTCTTCCACTACAGCCTGTTGTCTTTTTTTGCTTGAAGAATCCAAGCTACAAAAAAGTGACTTATTCGGAAGGTAGAAATCGTCATAGACTTAGACGTGAAAAGTACCCTACCAGCTGGGGACATTCCCTGGCAGCAAAATTCCAATTTCTCCAGCTCAGTGTTTCCCTGTCAAAAGTAAACTTGTTCACCGAGACCTCATCCAATGACTATCTGGTGACCTGGAGCCCTGTTCTACTATAGCCTGCAGCCTGGCACATGGAGGATTTTTGACTTCCATTCCATAGACTATGTCAAAAGGTAAACCTTTCTGTGTACGACGTGTGCTCCATTGAGGTATGACTTAACTTGCATCTAAGAACCAGCGAGCTGACAGCAGATGGTGGTTAATACCTTTTGATTCTAAGTTCACTTTTAAATGTTCAAAATTCAGAACTCTGGTTTCCCTAATTTGATGTTTATTGTTTTGGTATTATTTTATTGATTAAAATGTACTCTACTTTTCTAAATTATTTTAGGCTTTATTACTGTGTTGGTACTGCATAAATACTTTACATATTGCCTCTAAGGTCTGCCTGCTCTGTGGCATCGCTACTGTCAGGTCCGTGCCATCACATACTAGGTATTTAAGCTCAGGTGAATTTAGTGACTTTAAGGGTTCAACTGGACAAGGGTTGTATTAATTATGTAAGGTGGATACTCACCCTCCTCAGTTGATACCCCAATTTATTATACTTATCTAGCTCATTTTACAACAACCTTACTATTTTGAAGCACAAATATCTGTCTCTCTACACCTTGGACCCGAATACATGTATCCCGTAAAGTTGAGATTACAAGTAGTGCCATGTTATCACACCATGTAATTAATGTGATAAATTAAAAAAGGGAAAAGGCCCTGTAGTTACTGGATCATGTGGGTATCAGTGCACTAAGTAGCAAATTACAACATGTTATTCCCCCAAAGAGTTGCAAAGGTAATAATTATCATATCCAATACATTCCAAACACCGTCAACTAGGTGTTTTACCACAAGCACACGCTCCAAATCTTACACTTCTTTGTTTGTGTTCTTACACACCATCAGCCGTTAGTTGTAATTTTGAGCATAACATTGGAAAAGATGCAGAAGTAACACGCACAAATCACAAGCATGCATTTTATTTGCAACAGTTTGTTCCACCCAGGTTTTTCCCCGGAATTAAATGAAGTCATTTTATCACACATTTTCTGGATTGTTAAGTGTTGTCTTCTACAGATGATTCATCAGTTTACCCAGTAGGGAATGGAAGACTGTGCTGCAGTCAGGCGGTAATCTATGAGACCTTGAGGGACTATAACCATAGAAAAGTGCCACTTGTGGACCATGCCCCAAGGATATGGTCACCATTATCATTAGGCCTGTTGTGTGTCTGCGCTGGGGGCACCCCGAAGGCAAGCCCACCTGAACCTGCATGTGCCTGGAACATTCCCAACTGCATGATTCTTGGATATTGAACTCTCAGAACGTGCATCTCCAGGCACTCGGGGGCTACCAGGTAAAGTGCCTTGCTGTCCCATCCCTAATATAAATACATTACTTGGACCAGAATATTGCGCGACCCGAAATAAGGTATCAGAGCTCTTCACATGAGCATCAGTTGCGTTACATGAGGACACTTTCATTTTGTTAGGCACGGGGAGATTATCAGCCTGATTCATGTACGGGCCGTTTTGCGTGGCCCTAATAGCGAATCATAGCGACTCGCTATTGAGGACACGCAAAACGGTATTCATGTAGGAATTGCTAAATAAATAGCGATTCCTACATGTTCTCTATTTGCGAGTAGAAATTTCCTACTCGCAAAAAAAGGAATAACTCCCCATTCATTCCTATGGGCCAAAAGGCCCATAGGAATGAATGGGGAGTATCCCTTATTTGCGAGTAGCAATTTACTACTCGCAAATAAGATAGCGATTTTAAGGGTGCCAGGGGTGTCCAAAGGACACCCTGTAGCACCCCTAAAATACACATTTGAACAGGTGTTGCGCACACACATGTCCAAAGGACATGTGTGTGTGCAACATGCAACTTAGAAAAATGCTTTTAAAAGCATTTTTCTAAGTTTTTGCTATTTACCGAGAGGTCTGACATCTCGGTAAATAGCGGCCCAAATTTGCAAAATCGCAATTTTTGAAAGTTTCATGAATAGCATTTAAGGAATCTCTAATAGAGATTCCTTAAATGCTAATCCTCGCATATTAGCTAATTCTTCATTAGCGATTTTTGCATTTGGGATTGTGAATCCCAAATGCCAAAATTGCACTCGCAAAAGGCAAGATTCTGAGAATCTTGCCCTTTGCGAGTGCAATTTAGCTTCATGAATCAGGCTGTAAGTGATTTGCCCAGATTCACAGGATGTTGAGCATTGTTGCCGAGACTCGCACCCGGTTCCCCAGATTTGAAGTCAACCGTCCTAACCGTTAGGCTACATCCTCTCCACTATATTTGATATTTACTCTCTTTACAAACGTATTTCAAATTGTATTATATATTGCTGTTTCTCTATACTTTTACTTATTGGAACTATTCAGCACTTTTGGGGCTACTCCTAGGCCTCTTTCACTTCTATCGATAACAGCAGGTCTACAATTTGATATATTGTGGATCTGGTGCCTACAAAATAAGTAATGGGTTAAACCTGTTCACATATGTGTGAGGATCGACTACACATAGTGCTGATCTGATACTTGGATGGTACTCCTATACCGATTTTTTCTAAGCATGCGCTTGCATTTTATTAAGGAGGTTACATGGTACTCCAGACTGTTACATATCTCGGATTACTCACATATCAGGTGTTTTTCTTAGATGTGGTCATATAATGGGGCTCTATGGTTCTTTGACACAATGCATTCAACACTGTTGATCATTGAAGAGACATTGTTTTTCATTCTTACTTACACAGGATTTCATATATGATAGTTAAAGATACTCTTTGTCATGATGTGGCTATTCCAGCTTCTATTCTATATCAAGTTTTTATCAGACTAGTAATTCTCCATATATCTAAATATTGCTCTGTGTCCTATAGGGTGTGGATGATCAATCACTCTAAATGGGAGTAATTGCACGTAGGTTGGTACTTTTTCCTCTGCACCCCATTTCTTTTAAGCAGTTCTTTGTGCTAATGCTAAAACCTTTGCAATTTCTTCTTTTTCTATGGTAAATTCCTTAGAACTTTTCTTTTTTGTGTTTATAAGTGTTAATTGTTATGTGATCTAAAAGAGATTGTCTCACTTGAACTCATATATGTCACACTAGTTTATTTACTTATGCAATAATTTCACTTTTATATAGTCTAATGACCTGGCACCAATGGTCGGTGATGGTGACCATACGTAGCAAGAGTTAGAAACTGTAATTTTGATTCATTTACTGTATACAGCCCTGAAGAAGTCGAGGCATAGTTTGCCAAACGATGAAACAAGTGTTGGGTGTCTGTCTAAGTTGTATCACTGCTGTATGAACTGGAAGTACAGCCACATTCCTTTGGCTTGATTTGATGAATTGAGTTAAAGTGGACAGATAATATACGACCCTTGGATTGGACATTTGACTCTTTAGGAAATTTAAGTGCTCAGAACTTTTATTTACAGTGACTTACCTCCCACCCCCCGCTTTCGAGGATATATTTGGAGTTGTTTATTAGCTGACCCTTAATCTAGAGCACCTTCACTTTAATATACCATTTTCTGCTGCCTTCCTTTTATATTGGAGGGCACCCAGGTCTTTGGTCTGGCTCCCTGTTCTTTGTGGATAACTTCAATAATTCATTAGCATACACAGTGGCCCCTTTCATATTAAAATGTGTATATTTTTCATTATTCGGTGACATGAAATTTCATTTAGATAGCACCCATCACACCCAGTCTAGAGTACATTCTCAAGCATTAGGAATACTTGGGCTTGCGAAGAAAGTCGGGCTTCCCACCAACATTGTAGGACATCTGTGGACTCGGTTTTTATCAACGATAATCAGCTGACCAAGGAAACGCTCATTCCTATAGCCTGCACTGACCACTGTGCCTCTCTGTTGCATTGTTAATCAAAGGGCTGTTCAAAACAGTACAATTATCAAACCTACTATTGTTTGGGGTAACCTTAATTCCACAAATCTCGCCACTGCTCTGCACAAAGTAGACTTTGTCCGTTCTTCGGATATTAACACTGATGCTTCAAATCTAAATAACTGGAACTCTTCTGCTTTAGACACGTTGATCCCTCTCAAACTCCCACAGCCATGGGAGAAAAATTATTTTGCTGCATGGTTCATGGATGAACTGCGTATAATAAAAAACACTTAAAAGCTCTAGAGCGCATCTGGTACTTTAACTATGATTTGGAGGCTAAGCATATATTTAAGAAGTATTTTAACAAATATCAAAAATTGATTAGAGCAACATTCCCCACGTTCTTTCATAAAGAAAACAAGGATTCCAACAAGTTGGCTCATGAATTTTCCCATATTTTGAAGCAGTTACTTATCCCCCCAGTGTCAAGAAATCATAGCTTCTCTAAAATGTTGTGAGGATCTTGCTCAATTCTTCTGTGATAAAATAGGAAATATCTACACTAACTGTTGAGCAGCCTCTGCTAGTTAGACCTTGCTTAGGGTCCTTGTCCAGGTATGATGGAGTTTCTCACAACCCTTCAGGTGGCTTTCTGGATAACATTGAACCCCTTTCTAATGCCATGACACATGATGCTATACTATCCATTGAACTTGACTCAACTGATGATCTATATCCACGCAGATCCTGGTAGTAGCTCACTCCTCACCAAACTACTCACTTTATCTCTGGAGTCAGCTATTGTTCCTGCAGCATGAAAACATGACATGGTTCTACCCCTGTTGAAGAAACCAAATTCAGACCCCAGCTGCCTAAGCACTTAGAGGCTCATAACATTACTTGTGCTCCTGGTCAAAAATTACTGAAAAACATGTAAATGTGCATGTACATTAAGCAGGCTTATTACGATGTCGGTCGGAGTTGCCTCAGACCGACACCATCTCGGACTCAGGACCGACTGACCTCAGGTTGGCGATCCTGGCCACCTCATTACGATGCGACCGAACACTGTTCGATCACATACTCACTTTTCTCCATGGGAGCTTGTGTCATGGCCATAAACCAGCCATAATACAAGCTCCTATAGTGAAATAGGTGTGTGTGTAGGGTTTTACAGGGGGATACCCCCTCGCCCACCAACCATAGGCCGCAGGGTGAAGGGAGTCCTGCTAGAGGCCCCAAGTCACTTTCCAACAGCCTTTCCATGTCGGAAGGCCGGCACAGAAAGTCCATGGGGGACTGCTGTGTGGTATCGACCGGCTGGAAGACTCCGAGCGCCGGTCGGAACCGAGTTGGAATGACCAGCCTGTTTACTTTCTGATTGCTGAATCGTATTCGGGCATCTGGACCGCAAATACTGTTTGGTCCCATACTCACTTTTTCCCATGGGAACTTGTGTCACAGCAGTAAACCAGCCGTAATACAGGCTCCTTTAGAGGAATGGGGATGTGTGTAAAACCTTGCACCCTGTGGCAGACACCCCAAGGTGCCTCCCACGCAGTGTAGGGTTTTATAGGGACCATCAACTGAAGGTCAAAGGGTAAAGGGGGTCCTGCTAGGGTACCCCCAAAGTCGCTTTCTGACAGCCTTTCCATTTCGGAATGGCCGACACAGAAAGGCTGTGGAAAACAAGCATTGTAATCCCAACGGCGGACTCGCCGTTCATAGGGTATGACTGTGCGGTTCTGACCGGCTGGAAGACTCAGAGAGCGGGTTGGAACCGAACCGGAATGTTCCAACTAACGGTCGGAGACTTTCCGACAGACATTGTAATCGGCCCCTTGATGTAAGTCTTGCCATCATTAGGGTTGTTTTAGTTAAATACAACTGTTGTCTAAGTGGATGGGATTCTGAAAGTGTATTGATTTAAAAAAAAAGGATTGCTTTAAAATCGGGCTGCAAGTCTTTAGAACCTACCCTTACACGTGTGTTATTCCCAGAGGTGATGTGTGGTCAGTATTGAAGCTGTACATTGTTAAGTCATATTAAAACTTGTCCAAGGTATTTCTTCGCCAAGGCCTGTTTTGCATGTTTCTGGCCAGATAATTTTGGATACTTTCCACAAGGAGCCACACTCTTAATTTTGTTAAATTATGACTCAGTTCATCAGCTCAATAAAATTGCAGGGACTCTAAACATTGCCAGTGTTACTAAATACAAAAGTGCATCAAATGACCGAGTGTCTTTACTGGAGGGTAGATTGTATAGGATGATAGCCCAAGACATTTTTTGAGAAACATTGGCTTCAATATACAATGTGGAGCAACACTCCAATTATATATCCTGGCATAAGCGTGGCCCCCTTCCCTTTTTTTTTACAAAAAAAGGGTCCGGCCCCAGGGCCCCAAAAATAGTAAAAGAAGGGGGGCCACACAGCCCCCTTGTATAAAAAAAAAGCAGGCATCAGAGGAGGTGGCGGCCCTCTGTGCTGTGGGGGGTCGCGTGCCCCCACGTTAAATTGGCGAAGCCCTGGGGTGGTGGTATTCCCCGGGGCATGTGGGGGGGCTCGAGTCACCCACACACATATTTCTTTACAAAAAATGAGAGCCCTGGGGAGCTCCATGCCCCTCGCAAATCATCAACTAAGCCCCATGGAGGTGGCAGTCCTCGGGCTGCGGGGGCCCCCGCTATATAATTTTGGATTGCCCTGGGACCTAGCCCACCTGGGGGCTAAACAATAACGAAGCGCAGCAGTGAATTTCAAAGGTTTTTTAAATGCTAATTCCTAACTATATCAGGCCTGAAACCTATGTTTTTTTCAGTGAATTTCAAAAGTTTTTTTAATGACAATTTTTAAATGTATTAATTGTTATATTTATTTTCTTGATACTGATTTACTACATTTTTTAAAACTATTTATTTTTAGATATTTTATTTTTTAAATTACATTATACATTACATTACACAATATACTTTCCCAGAATGAATTACTTTAGTTTAAACACTTTGCAAATAGGCAATAGACTTTTAAGTACAGTAGTTACAGTTGTTGCAATGGACAACACATTTTCAAGCACAATGCAACATTGAGATCAATGGGAATTTCTAGTTAAATGCAATTAGTTACTGTATGGACTACTTTTCTAACCACAGGACTGGATCCTAGATTCAGTCCTGGGACATCTCCTGTAAACAGGTGAGTAAAAACATTTTGGTTACAGTAGTGACTTTTAAGGAATATTATTGTATTTTAAAAGTTGACACAGAAACTTTTTCACATTGAATCACCAATGTTATCCTATGGGAGGAAATTTACATGCGTTTAAGTCATACAGGACATTTTTAAGGAATATTTGTAGTTTGTGAAAATCAACACGTAGAAACTTTTCTGGTGAAAAGCAGACAATGGATTCCTATGGAAGGAAATATAAGTTACTGGTAAGTACGGTCAGAATTACTTTTCAGTGCTGGGCTGAAAGATGCAGCACTGGGTTCTCTCCTGTGCTGGGCTGAAAGATGCAGCACTGGGTTCTCTCCTGATAACAGGTGAGTAAGTCGGAATTCGTAGTTCAGATAATTTTAGGTGAATATTTTACAGTTCCAAAACTCCATACTTAGAAGAATTTCCAAGTGAAACCAGTCAATGTTAGCCTATGGATGAAAATTCAAATTACTTGGTAAGTACGGTTAGAATTACTTTTCAAAATCACTACTGGGCTCAAAGATGCAGCACTGATGTCTCTCCTGATAACAGGTGAGTAAATCGGAATTCGTAGTTCAGCTGATTTTAAAGTTCCAAAGCTCCACACTTGGAAGAATTTCGAAGTGAAACCAGTCAATGTTACCCTATGGAAGGAAATTCACTTTGTTATTCTATCTTACTCAGTGGTGGATCCTGGATCCAGCACTGATGCATCTCCTGTAAACAGTTGAAATAATGTGCTTAAATCATACAGGCGATTTTTTAGGAATATTTGTACTTTGTGAAAATAGACACTTAGAAACTTTTCTGGTGAAAACCAGACAATAGATTCCTATGGGAGGAAACACAAGTTACTGGTAAGTACGGTTAGAATTACTTTTCAGGGTCAGTGGTGGGATAAAACATACAGCACTGGGTTCTCTCCTGATAACAGGTGAGTAAACCTGAATTTGTATTACATCCAGTAAGTGCCACAGAGCTGCGTAGCAGAGACACGTAAAAAGGGGCATGGCCTGCACCACAGCGCAGTGGCACTTCCTGGAAGCACCTGGTGGGCTACTTGGCCCCCATGGTCCCTCAGGTTTGTAGTGGAATTTTTTCCCCAACTTAAAACGCGCCACAGGGCATGGTTGCACACATCACATAAGGCCCCGTCCCCTCACTTCACCACTGTGGAAACGCGCCCTGTCACTGTTATAAGTTGAAAGATTAGGTCCCCTTCAATCCTAAGGGTCCCTAGGGTCAAACTAGCCCACTAGGTACCTCCAGTAAGCCCCACAGAGCTGCGTTTCAGAGAGGTGTATAAAGGAGCATGGCTTCTGAAAACCTGCCTGCAACGCACCTCCCTGGCGCATACTGGCGATACCTGTTAGGCTATTTGGCCCTCAGGGACCCTCAGTATTGAAAGATAATTAATTACCGACCTTAAAAGAAGCCACGGGGCGCGTTTGCACAGTGGTGAAGGAAGGGGGCATGGCCTGAGGTGACATGAGTGCAAACACGCCCTGTGGCGCATTTTAAGTTAGAGAATTAATTCTTCCTCAATCTTGTGAGTCCCTGGGGGCTAATTAGTCCACTTACTGGAGGTACCTGTTGAGCTAATTGGCCCCCAGGGATCCTCAGGATTGACAATGAATTAATTCCCCAACTTAAACCGCGCCACAGGGTGTGTTTGCACACATGTGAACACAGGCCCCGCCCCTTCCTTCACCACTGTGCAAATGCCCCTGTGGCGCTTTTTAAGTTGGGGGATTAACTCCCCTTGAATCCTGAGGGTCTCTGGGGTGCAACTAGCCCACCAGCTACCTACAGTAAGCCCCACAGAGCTGCTTTACAGAGAGGTGTAAAAAGGGGCATGGCCTCAGAACACCTCTCTGCAACACAGCACCCTGGCGCATACTGGAGATTCCTTATGGGCTTGTTGGCCCCCAGGGACCCCCAGTATTCAAGGGGAATCCGTTCCCCATCTGTAAACGCGCCAGGGGGCGTGTTTGCATAGTGCTGCAGCGAGGGGGCGGAGCCTCAGCGCGATGCCGGTCTACTTTTCTAATTTTTTTTTAAGAAGGGGGGCTATGTGGCCCCCCTTCTTTTCCTATTGTTTTGGCCCTGGGGACCCCATCCCCCAGGGCCGAACCCCTTTTTTTTTTTACTAATAATGTAGTAGGGGGCTGCGTGGCCCCCCTCACAAGGCCTTAATCTGCACCGAGGACCCCATCCCCCGGGGCATGGCCTTTTTATTTTTATTTTTTATCTTTTGGAGGGGGGCTGGGTTGCCCCCCTCCTCAGGCCACTTATGGTCCCGGGGACCCCATCCCCCGGGGCCGGCCCTTATTTTTTTTAAACATTTTTAAAAAAATGTTTCTCTGGAGAGGGGGGCCGCGTGGTCCCCATCCCTGGCCACTTATGGCCCAGGGGACCCCATCTCTTGGGGCCTGGCCTCTTGTTGGAGACCGTCGGGGGTCCCCAATCCCCCAACAGTCCCAGCCAGCTCTCCGCCTCCTGCGGGAGCTGGTATTGCTTTTCCACATGGGGAGCAGCTAACATGCTGCTCCCCATATGGAAAAGCAATCTGCTTTGCTTCATTGAAGTGAGAGCAGGTTACCCTGCTCTTGCTTCAATGAAACAAAGCAGTTAGCAATGGCAGGGTGGGAGCCGCGAAGCTCCCGCCCTGCCATTGCAAACAGCAGTGCAGGGCAGTGCAAACAGCAGTGTCCCGGGGGTGGGCACCCCGGGAGACTGCAGGAGTCGTCCCTGGGGAGTGGCGGTCCCCAGGGCCTAGACAAGGCTCCAGGAGCCCCTCCCACATTTTGGAAAAGGGGGGTGGTGATGGACAGAGTTTCAGAATGATGCAGAATACTCTTACCAAGTCAATAGATCATGGTTTTAATTCATCACCGTTTTTTAGCTCACTGCACCATCCCAGCTCAGAACCTGGCTATATGCGAATTAGTCTGTTCCTGTCCCAGTGCATGATGGGAACAGGGCAAACCAAACTACCAAGCCAATTCTTATACCGGGAAGGAAACAAGCTTCCGGGGACCGGTTTCTGGCATCACAGCCTTCTTCGGCCCGGCTTGCTTGAATCCTGATGGTGCAATGAGCAAGGGACTCACGTCTGAGTATACCCTCCCACACATAGTGTGGATAAAACGGATTTTGGAAAAGGGGGGTGGTGATGGACAGAGTTTCTGAATGATGCAGAATACTCTTACCAAGTCAATAGATCATGGTTTTAATCCATCACCGTTTTTTAGCTCACTGCACCATCCCAGCTCAGAACCTGGCTATATGCAAATTAGTCTGTTCCTGTCCCAGTGCATGATGGGAACAGGGCAAACCAAACTACCAAGCCAATTCTTATACCGGGAAGGAAACAAGCTTCCGGGGACCGGTTTCTGGCATCACAGCCTTCTTCGGCCCGGCTTGCTTGAATCCTGATGGTGCAATGAGCAAGGGACTCACGTCTGAGTATACCCTCCCACACATAGTGTGGATAAAACCGATTTTGGAAAAGGGGGGTGGTGATGGACAGAGTTTCTGAATGATGCAGAATACTCTAACCAAGTCAATAGATCATGGTTTTAATCCATCACGTTTTTTAGCTCACTGCACCATCCCAGCTCAGAACCTGGCTATATGCAAATTAGTCTGTACCTGTCCCAGTGCATGATGGGAACAGGGCAAACCAAACTACCAAGCCAATTCTTATACCGGGAAGGAAACAAGCTTCCGGGGACCGGTTTCTGGCATCACAGCCTTCTTCGGCCCGGCTTGCTTGAATCCTGATGGTGCAATGAGCAAGGGACTCACGTCTAAGTATACCCTCCCACACATAGTGTGGATAAAACCGATTTTGGAAAAGGGGGGTGGTGATGGACAGAGTTTCTGAATGATGCAGAATACTCTTACCAAGTCAATAGATCATGGTTTTAATCCATCACCGTTTTTTAGCTCACTGCACCATCCCAGCTCA
Source organism: Lissotriton helveticus (assembly GCF_964261635.1). NCBI lineage: Eukaryota > Metazoa > Chordata > Amphibia > Caudata > Salamandridae > Lissotriton > Lissotriton helveticus. The sequence goes on along the minus strand of NC_136059.1, from coordinate 293,031,903 downwards.
GAACCTGGCTATATGCAAATTAGTCTGTTCCTGTCCCAGTGCATGATGGGAACAGGGCAAACCAAACTACCAAGCCAATTCTTATACCGGGAAGGAAACAAGCTTCCGGGGACCGGTTTCTGGCATCACAGCCTTCTTCGGCCCGGCTTGCTTGAATCCTGATGGTGCAATGAGCAAGGGACTCACGTCTGAGTATACCCTCCCACACATAGTGTGGATAAAACCGATTTTGGAAAAGGGGGGTGGTGATGGACAGAGTTTCTGAATGATGCAGAATACTCTTACCAAGTCAATAGATCATGGTTTTAATCCATCACCGTTTTTTAGCTAACTGCACCATCCCAGCTCAGAACCTGGCTATATGCAAATTAGTCTGTTCCTGTCCCAGTGCATGATGGGAACAGGGCAAACCAAACTACCAAGCCAATTCTTATACCGGGAAGGAAACAAGCTTCCAGGGACCGGTTTCCGGCATCACAGCCTTCTTCGGCCCGGCTTGCTTGAATCCTGATGGTGCAATGAGCAAGGGACTCACGTCTGAGTATACCCTCCCACACATAGTGTGGATAAAACCGATTTTGGAAAAGGGGGGTGGTGATGGACAGAGTTTCTGAATGATGCAGAATACTCTTACCAAGTCAATAGATCATGGTTTTAATCCATCACCGTTTTTTAGCTCACTGCACCATCCCAGCTCAGAACCTGGCTATATGCAAATTAGTCTGTTCCTGTCCCAGTGCATGATGGGAACAGGGCAAACCAAACTACCAAGCCAATTCTTATACCGGGAAGGAAACAAGCTTCCGGGGACCGGTTTCTGGCATCACAGCCTGCTTCGGCCCGGCTTGCTTGAATCCTGATGGTGCAATGAGCAAGGGACTCACGTCTGAGTATACCCTCCCACACATAGTGTGGATAAAACCGATTTTGGAAAAGGGGGGTGGTGATGGACAGAGTTTCTGAATGATGCAGAATACTCTTACCAAGTCAATAGTTCATGGTTTTAATCCATCACCGTTTTTTAGCTCACTGCACAATCCCAGCTCAGAACCTGGCTATATGCAAATTAGTCTGTTCCTGTCCCAGTGCATGATGGGAACAGGGCAAACCAAACTACCAAGCCAATTCTTATACCAGGAAGGAAACAAGCTTCCGGGGACCGGTTTCTGGCATCACAGCCTTCTTCGGCCCGGCTTGCTTGAATCCTGATGGTGCAATGAGCAAGGGACTCACGTCTGAGTATACCCTCCCACACATAGTGTGGATAAAACCGATTTTGGAAAAGGGGGGTGGTGATGGACAGAGTTTCTGAATGATGCAGAATACTCTTACCAAGTCAATAGATCATGGTTTTAATCCATCACCGTTTTTTAGCTCACTGCACCATCCCAGCTCAGAACCTGGCTATATGCAAATTAGTCTGTTCCTGTCCCAGTGCATGATGGGAACAGGGCAAACCAAACTACCAAGCCAATTCTTATACCGGGAAGGAAACAAGCTTCCTGGGACCGGTTTCTGGCATCACAGCCTTCTTCGGCCCGGCTTGCTTGAATCCTGATGGTGCAATGAGCAAGGGACTCACGTCTGAGTATACCCTCCCACACATAGTGTGGATAAAACCGATTTTGGAAAAGGTGGGTGGTGATGGACAGAGTTTCTGAATGATTCAGAATACTCTTACCAAGTCAATAGATTATGGTTTTAATCCATCACCGTTTTTTAGCTCACTGCACCATCCCAGCTCAGAACCTGGCTATATGCAAATTAGTCTGTTCCTGTCCCAGTGCATGATGAGAACAGGGCAAACCAAACTACCAAGCCAATTCTTATACCGGGAAGGAAAAAAGCTTCCGGGGACCGGTTTCTGGCATCACAGCCTTCTTTCGGCCCGGCTTGCTGGAATCCTGATGGTGCAATGAGCAAGGGACTCTCGTCTGAGTATACCCTCCTACACATAGTGTGGATAAAACCGATTTAGGAAAAGGGGGGTGGTGATGGACAGAGTTTCTGAATGATGCAGAATACTCTTACCTAGTCAATAGATCATGGTTTTAATCCATCACTGTTTTTTAGCTCACTGCACCATCCCAGCTCAGAACCTGGCTATATGCAAATTAGTCTGTTCCTGTCCCAGTGCATGATGGGAACAGGGCAAACCAAACTACCAAGCCAATTCTTATACCGGGAAGGAAACAAGCTTCCGGGGACCGGTTTCTGGCATCACAGCCTTCTTCGGCCCGGCTTGCTTGAATCCTGATGGTGCAATGAGCAAGGGACTCACGTCTGAGTATACCCTCCCACACATAGTGTGGATAAAACCGATTTTGGAAAAGGGGGGTGGTGATGGACAGAGTTTCTGAATGATGCAGAATACTCTAACCAAGTCAATAGATCATGGTTTTAATCCATCACGTTTTTTAGCTCACTGCACCATCCCAGCTCAGAACCTGGCTATATGCAAATTAGTCTGTACCTGTCCCAGTGCATGATGGGAACAGGGCAAACCAAACTACCAAGCCAATTCTTATACCGGGAAGGAAACAAGCTTCCGGGGACCGGTTTCTGGCATCACAGCCTTCTTCGGCCCGGCTTGCTTGAATCCTGATGGTGCAATGAGCAAGGGACTCACGTCTAAGTATACCCTCCCACACATAGTGTGGATAAAACCGATTTTGGAAAAGGGGGGTGGTGATGGACAGAGTTTCTGAATGATGCAGAATACTCTTACCAAGTCAATAGATCATGGTTTTAATCCATCACCGTTTTTTAGCTCACTGCACCATCCCAGCTCAGAACCTGGCTATATGCAAATTAGTCTGTTCCTGTCCCAGTGCATGATGGGAACAGGGCAAACCAAACTACCAAGCCAATTCTTATACCGGGAAGGAAACAAGCTTCCGGGGACCGGTTTCTGGCATCACAGCCTTCTTCGGCCCGGCTTGCTTGAATCCTGATGGTGCAATGAGCAAGGGACTCACGTCTGAGTATACCCTCCCACACATAGTGTGGATAAAACCGATTTTGGAAAAGGGGGGTGGTGATGGACAGAGTTTCTGAATGATGCAGAATACTCTTACCAAGTCAATAGATCATGGTTTTAATCCATCACCGTTTTTTAGCTAACTGCACCATCCCAGCTCAGAACCTGGCTATATGCAAATTAGTCTGTTCCTGTCCCAGTGCATGATGGGAACAGGGCAAACCAAACTACCAAGCCAATTCTTATACCGGGAAGGAAACAAGCTTCCAGGGACCGGTTTCCGGCATCACAGCCTTCTTCGGCCCGGCTTGCTTGAATCCTGATGGTGCAATGAGCAAGGGACTCACGTCTGAGTATACCCTCCCACACATAGTGTGGATAAAACCGATTTTGGAAAAGGGGGGTGGTGATGGACAGAGTTTCTGAATGATGCAGAATACTCTTACCAAGTCAATAGATCATGGTTTTAATCCATCACCGTTTTTTAGCTCACTGCACCATCCCAGCTCAGAACCTGGCTATATGCAAATTAGTCTGTTCCTGTCCCAGTGCATGATGGGAACAGGGCAAACCAAACTACCAAGCCAATTCTTATACCGGGAAGGAAACAAGCTTCCGGGGACCGGTTTCTGGCATCACAGCCTGCTTCGGCCCGGCTTGCTTGAATCCTGATGGTGCAATGAGCAAGGGACTCACGTCTGAGTATACCCTCCCACACATAGTGTGGATAAAACCGATTTTGGAAAAGGGGGGTGGTGATGGACAGAGTTTCTGAATGATGCAGAATACTCTTACCAAGTCAATAGTTCATGGTTTTAATCCATCACCGTTTTTTAGCTCACTGCACAATCCCAGCTCAGAACCTGGCTATATGCAAATTAGTCTGTTCCTGTCCCAGTGCATGATGGGAACAGGGCAAACCAAACTACCAAGCCAATTCTTATACCAGGAAGGAAACAAGCTTCCGGGGACCGGTTTCTGGCATCACAGCCTTCTTCGGCCCGGCTTGCTTGAATCCTGATGGTGCAATGAGCAAGGGACTCACGTCTGAGTATACCCTCCCACACATAGTGTGGATAAAACCGATTTTGGAAAAGGGGGGTGGTGATGGACAGAGTTTCTGAATGATGCAGAATACTCTTACCAAGTCAATAGATCATGGTTTTAATCCATCACCGTTTTTTAGCTCACTGCACCATCCCAGCTCAGAACCTGGCTATATGCAAATTAGTCTGTTCCTGTCCCAGTGCATGATGGGAACAGGGCAAACCAAACTACCAAGCCAATTCTTATACCGGGAAGGAAACAAGCTTCCTGGGACCGGTTTCTGGCATCACAGCCTTCTTCGGCCCGGCTTGCTTGAATCCTGATGGTGCAATGAGCAAGGGACTCACGTCTGAGTATACCCTCCCACACATAGTGTGGATAAAACCGATTTTGGAAAAGGGGGGTGGTGATGGACAGAGTTTCTGAATGATTCAGAATACTCTTACCAAGTCAATAGATCATGGTTTTAATCCATCACCGTTTTTTAGCTCACTGCACCATCCCAGCTCAGAACCTGGCTATATGCAAATTAGTCTGTTCCTGTCCCAGTGCATGATGAGAACAGGGCAAACCAAACTACCAAGCCAATTCTTATACCGGGAAGGAAAAAAGCTTCCGGGGACCGGTTTCTGGCATCACAGCCTTCTTTCGGCCCGGCTTGCTGGAATCCTGATGGTGCAATGAGCAAGGGACTCTCGTCTGAGTATACCCTCCTACACATAGTGTGGATAAAACCGATTTAGGAAAAGGGGGGTGGTGATGGACAGAGTTTCTGAATGATGCAGAATACTCTTACCTAGTCAATAGATCATGGTTTTAATCCATCACTGTTTTTTAGCTCACTGCACCATCCCAGCTCAGAACCTGGCTATATGCAAATTAGTCTGTTCCTGTCCCAGTGCATGATGGGAACAGGGCAAACCAAACTACCAAGCCAATTCTTATACCGGGAAGGAAACAAGCTTCCGGGGACCGGTTTCTGGCATCACAGCCTTCTTCGGCCCGGCTTGCTTGAATCCTGATGGTGCAATGAGCAAGGGACTCACGTCTGAGTATACCCTCCCACACATAGTGTGGATAAAACCGATTTTGGAAAAGGGGGGTGGTGATGGACAGAGTTTCTGAATGATGCAGAATACTCTTACCAAGTCAATAGATCATGGTTTTAATCCATCACCGTTTTTTAGCTCACTGCACCATCCCATCTCAGAACCTGGCTATATGCAAATTAGTCTGTTCCTGTCCCAGTGCATGATGGGAACAGGGCAAACCAAACTACCAAGCCAATTCTTATACCGGGAAGGAAAAAAGCTTCCGGGGACCGGTTTCTGGCATCACAGCCTTCTTCGGTCCGGCTTGCTTGAATCCTGATGGTGCAATGAGCAAGGGACTCACGTCTGAGTATACCCTCCCACACATAGTGTGGATAAAACCGATTTTGGAAAAGGGGGGTGGTGATGGACAGAGTTTCTGAATGATGCAGAATACTCTAACCAAGTCAATAGATCATGGTTTTAATCCATCACGTTTTTTAGCTCACTGCACCATCCCAGCTCAGAACCTGGCTATATGCAAATTAGTCTGTACCTGTCCCAGTGCATGATGGGAACAGGGCAAACCAAACTACCAAGCCAATTCTTATACCGGGAAGGAAACAAGCTTCCGGGGACCGGTTTCTGGCATCACAGCCTTCTTCGGCCCGGCTTGCTTGAATCCTGATGGTGCAATGAGCAAGGGACTCACGTCTGAGTATACCCTCCCACACATAGTGTGGATAAAACCGATTTTGGAAAAGGGGGGTGGTGATGGACAGAGTTTCTGAATGATGCAGAATACTCTTACCAAGTCAATAGATCATGGTTTTAATCCATCACCGTTTTTTTAGCTAACTGCACCATCCCAGCTCAGAACCTGGCTATATGCAAATTAGTCTGTTCCTGTCCCAGTGCATGATGGGAACAGGGCAAACCAAACTACCAAGCAAATTCTTATACCGGGAAGGAAACAAGCTTCCGGGGACCGGTTTCCGGCATCACAGCCTTCTTCGGCCCGGCTTGCTTGAATCATGATGGTGCAATGAGCAAGGGACTCACGTCTGAGTATACCCTCCCACACATAGTGTGGATAAAACCGATTTTGGAAAAGGGGGGTGGTGATGGACAGAGTTTCTGAATGATGCAGAATACTCTTACCAAGTCAATAGATCATGGTTTTAATCCATCACCGTTTTTTAGCTCACTGCACCATCCCAGCTCAGAACCTGGCTATATGCAAATTAGTCTGTTCCTGTCCCAGTGCATGATGGGAACAGGGCAAACCAAACTACCAAGCCAATTCTTATACCGGGAAGGAAACAAGCTTCCGGGGACCGGTTTCTGGCATCACAGCCTTCCACCATCCCAGCTCAGAACCTGGCTATATGCAAATTAGTCTGTTCCTGTCCCAGTGCATGATGAGAACAGGGCAAACCAAACTACCAAGCCAATTCTTATACCGGGAAGGAAAAAAGCTTCCGGGGACCGGTTTCTGGCATCACAGCCTTCTTCGGCCCGGCTTGCTTGAATCCTGATGGTGCAATGAGCAAGGGACTCTCGTCTGAGTATACCCTCCTACACATAGTGTGGATAAAACCGATTTAGGAAAAGGGGGGTGGTGATGGACAGAGTTTCTGAATGATGCAGAATACTCTTACCTAGTCAATAGATCATGGTTTTAATCCATCACTGTTTTTTAGCTCACTGCACCATCCCAGCTCAGAACCTGGCTATATGCAAATTAGTCTGTTCCTGTCCCAGTGCATGATGGGAACAGGGCAAACCAAACTACCAAGCCAATTCTTATACCGGGAAGGAAACAAGCTTCCGGGGACCGGTTTCTGGCATCACAGCCTTCTTCGGCCCGGCTTGCTTGAATCCTGATGGTGCAATGAGCAAGGGACTCACGTCTGAGTATACCCTCCCACACATAGTGTGGATCAAACCGATTTTGGAAAAGGGGGGTGGTGATGGACAGAGTTTCTGAATGATGCAGAATACTCTTACCAAGTCAATAGATCATGGTTTTAATCCATCACCGTTTTTTAGCTCACTGCACCATCCCATCTCAGAACCTGGCTATATGCAAATTAGTCTGTTCCTGTCCCAGTGCATGATGGGAACAGGGCAAACCAAACTACCAAGCCAATTCTTATACCGGGAAGGAAACAAGCTTCCGGGGACCGGTTTTTGGCATCACAGCCTTTTTCGGCCCGGCTTGCTTGAATCCTGATGGTGCAATGAGCAAGGGACTCACGTCTGAGTATACCCTCCCACACATAGTGTGGATAAAACCGATTTTGGAAAAGGGGGGCGGTGATGGACAGAGTTTCTGAATGATGCAGAATACTCTTAGCAAGTCAATAGATCATGGTTTTAATCCATCACCGTTTTTAGCTCACTGCACCATCCCAGCTCAGAACCTGGCTATATGCAAATTAGTCTGTTCCTGTCCCAGTGCATGATGGGAACAGGGCAAACCAAACTACCAAGCCAATTCTTATACCGGGAAGGAAACAAGCTTCCGGGGACCGGTTTCTGGCATCACAGCCTTCTTCGGCCCGGCTTGCTTGAATCCTGATGGTGCAATGAGCAAGGGACTCTCGTCTGAGTATACCCTCCCATACATAGTGTGGATAAAACCGATTTTGGAAAAGGGGGGTGGTGATGGACAGAGTTTCTGAATGATGCAGAATACTCTTACCAAATCAATAGATCATGGTTTTAATTCATCACCGTTTTTTAGCTCACTGCACCATCCCAGCTCAGAACCTGGCTATATGCAAATTAGTCTGTTCCTGTCCCAGTGCATGATGGGAACAGGGCAAACCAAACTACCAAGCCAATTCTTATACCGGGAAGGAAACAAGCTTCCTGGGACCGGTTTCTGGCATCACAGCCTTCTTCGGCCCGGCTTGCTTGAATCCTGATGGTGCAATGAGCAAGGGACTCACGTCTGAGTATACCCTCCCACACATAGTGTGGATAAAACCGATTTTGGAAAAGGGGGGTGGTGATGGACAGAGTTTCTGAATGATTCAGAATACTCTTACCAAGTCAATAGATCATGGTTTTAATCCATCACCGTTTTTTAGCTCACTGCACCATCCCAGCTCAGAACCTGGCTATATGCAAATTAGTCTGTTCCTGTCCCAGTGCATGATGAGAACAGGGCAAACCAAACTACCAAGCCAATTCTTATACCGGGAAGGAAAAAAGCTTCCGGGGACCGGTTTCTGGCATCACAGCCTTCTTTCGGCCCGGCTTGCTGGAATCCTGATGGTGCAATGAGCAAGGGACTCTCGTCTGAGTATACCCTCCTACACATAGTGTGGATAAAACCGATTTAGGAAAAGGGGGGTGGTGATGGACAGAGTTTCTGAATGATGCAGAATACTCTTACCTAGTCAATAGATCATGGTTTTAATCCATCACTGTTTTTTAGCTCACTGCACCATCCCAGCTCAGAACCTGGCTATATGCAAATTAGTCTGTTCCTGTCCCAGTGCATGATGGGAACAGGGCAAACCAAACTACCAAGCCAATTCTTATACCGGGAAGGAAACAAGCTTCCGGGGACCGGTTTCTGGCATCACAGCCTTCTTCGGCCCGGCTTGCTTGAATCCTGATGGTGCAATGAGCAAGGGACTCACGTCTGAGTATACCCTCCCACACATAGTGTGGATAAAACCGATTTTGGAAAAGGGGGGTGGTGATGGACAGAGTTTCTGAATGATGCAGAATACTCTTACCAAGTCAATAGATCATGGTTTTAATCCATCACCGTTTTTTAGCTCACTGCACCATCCCATCTCAGAACCTGGCTATATGCAAATTAGTCTGTTCCTGTCCCAGTGCATGATGGGAACAGGGCAAACCAAACTACCAAGCCAATTCTTATACCGGGAAGGAAAAAAGCTTCCGGGGACCGGTTTCTGGCATCACAGCCTTCTTCGGCCCGGCTTGCTTGAATCCTGATGGTGCAATGAGCAAGGGACTCACGTCTGAGTATACCCTCCCACACATAGTGTGGATAAAACCGATTTTGGAAAAGGGGGGTGGTGATGGACAGAGTTTCTGAATGATGCAGAATACTCTAACCAAGTCAATAGATCATGGTTTTAATCCATCACGTTTTTTAGCTCACTGCACCATCCCAGCTCAGAACCTGGCTATATGCAAATTAGTCTGTACCTGTCCCAGTGCATGATGGGAACAGGGCAAACCAAACTACCAAGCCAATTCTTATACCGGGAAGGAAACAAGCTTCCGGGGACCGGTTTCTGGCATCACAGCCTTCTTCGGCCCGGCTTGCTTGAATCCTGATGGTGCAATGAGCAAGGGACTCACGTCTGAGTATACCCTCCCACACATAGTGTGGATAAAACCGATTTTGGAAAAGGGGGGTGGTGATGGACAGAGTTTCTGAATGATGCAGAATACTCTTACCAAGTCAATAGATCATGGTTTTAATCCATCACCGTTTTTTTAGCTAACTGCACCATCCCAGCTCAGAACCTGGCTATATGCAAATTAGTCTGTTCCTGTCCCAGTGCATGATGGGAACAGGGCAAACCAAACTACCAAGCAAATTCTTATACCGGGAAGGAAACAAGCTTCCGGGGACCGGTTTCCGGCATCACAGCCTTCTTCGGCCCGGCTTGCTTGAATCATGATGGTGCAATGAGCAAGGGACTCACGTCTGAGTATACCCTCCCACACATAGTGTGGATAAAACCGATTTTGGAAAAGGGGGGTGGTGATGGACAGAGTTTCTGAATGATGCAGAATACTCTTACCAAGTCAATAGATCATGGTTTTAATCCATCACCGTTTTTTAGCTCACTGCACCATCCCAGCTCAGAACCTGGCTATATGCAAATTAGTCTGTTCCTGTCCCAGTGCATGATGGGAACAGGGCAAACCAAACTACCAAGCCAATTCTTATACCGGGAAGGAAACAAGCTTCCGGGGACCGGTTTCTGGCATCACAGCCTTCCACCATCCCAGCTCAGAACCTGGCTATATGCAAATTAGTCTGTTCCTGTCCCAGTGCATGATGAGAACAGGGCAAACCAAACTACCAAGCCAATTCTTATACCGGGAAGGAAAAAAGCTTCCGGGGACCGGTTTCTGGCATCACAGCCTTCTTCGGCCCGGCTTGCTTGAATCCTGATGGTGCAATGAGCAAGGGACTCTCGTCTGAGTATACCCTCCTACACATAGTGTGGATAAAACCGATTTAGGAAAAGGGGGGTGGTGATGGACAGAGTTTCTGAATGATGCAGAATACTCTTACCTAGTCAATAGATCATGGTTTTAATCCATCACTGTTTTTTAGCTCACTGCACCATCCCAGCTCAGAACCTGGCTATATGCAAATTAGTCTGTTCCTGTCCCAGTGCATGATGGGAACAGGGCAAACCAAACTACCAAGCCAATTCTTATACCGGGAAGGAAACAAGCTTCCGGGGACCGGTTTCTGGCATCACAGCCTTCTTCGGCCCGGCTTGCTTGAATCCTGATGGTGCAATGAGCAAGGGACTCACGTCTGAGTATACCCTCCCACACATAGTGTGGATCAAACCGATTTTGGAAAAGGGGGGTGGTGATGGACAGAGTTTCTGAATGATGCAGAATACTCTTACCAAGTCAATAGATCATGGTTTTAATCCATCACCGTTTTTTAGCTCACTGCACCATCCCATCTCAGAACCTGGCTATATGCAAATTAGTCTGTTCCTGTCCCAGTGCATGATGGGAACAGGGCAAACCAAACTACCAAGCCAATTCTTATACCGGGAAGGAAACAAGCTTCCGGGGACCGGTTTTTGGCATCACAGCCTTTTTCGGCCCGGCTTGCTTGAATCCTGATGGTGCAATGAGCAAGGGACTCACGTCTGAGTATACCCTCCCACACATAGTGTGGATAAAACCGATTTTGGAAAAGGGGGGCGGTGATGGACAGAGTTTCTGAATGATGCAGAATACTCTTAGCAAGTCAATAGATCATGGTTTTAATCCATCACCGTTTTTAGCTCACTGCACCATCCCAGCTCAGAACCTGGCTATATGCAAATTAGTCTGTTCCTGTCCCAGTGCATGATGGGAACAGGGCAAACCAAACTACCAAGCCAATTCTTATACCGGGAAGGAAACAAGCTTCCGGGGACCGGTTTCTGGCATCACAGCCTTCTTCGGCCCGGCTTGCTTGAATCCTGATGGTGCAATGAGCAAGGGACTCTCGTCTGAGTATACCCTCCCATACATAGTGTGGATAAAACCGATTTTGGAAAAGGGGGGTGGTGATGGACAGAGTTTCTGAATGATGCAGAATACTCTTACCAAATCAATAGATCATGGTTTTAATTCATCACCGTTTTTTAGCTCACTGCACCATCCCAGCTCAGAACCTGGCTATATGCAAATTAGTCTGTTCCTGTCCCAGTGCATGATGGGAACAGGGCAAACCAAACTACCAAGCCAATTCTTATACTGGGAAGGAAACAAGCTTCCGGGAACCGGTTTCTGGCATCCCAGAAGCCCCGGGGGTGGCAGTCCCCGGGGCTATGGGGGCCTCAGAGCCCCCCTCACCAAATGTTTTTAAGCCCTGGGGGTGGCGGTCCCCGGTGCTGTGGGGGAGCCATGAGCCCCCGCCTATATTAAGTTAGAGCCCGGGGGTGGCGCCCCCCGGGGCAGTGTGGCGGCGATTGGGAGCCCCCCACATTATTTTTTGAAAATGCCCCCGGGATTCGTCCCCCCCGGGGGCTAATACCCTTTAAAGCACGGGAGCCCACGCTTCGTTTTTTTTTCCAGCAGCGGGATGCACAAATGCTATGCGCATGCCGCGATTTTTAAAAATCTTGGACCCCCTGAGCAGGCCTGGGGGTCAGGGTGTGTCTACCCTACCCCCTATTCGGGTTTTGTGGCTTTTTTGGGGGTTTCTTGTGCCTCTATTCTACCAAGGCACAAGATGGCCTGCAACACTTCCTGACTTGGAGTGTTGACAGCCAATTAAAATACAGCTCATGCACGGCAGGGTTCGCGTGTGCTTCGCTTAGGGTACGCCGAGCCCATAGATATATAAATTACTTTAACTGTCATTTTCTCAGGAACTACTAAACGGATTTACACCAAATAAGCAAAAGGCACGAGTCTGAACCGAGGACTACCTCTTTGCCAAATTTGGTGTAATTCCGTTCAGCAGTTCGGGCTGTAGCTGCGGCTAAAGGTCCTATGGGAAATTGCATAAGGTAAATGCGTTTTGGGACCCCCCTTTTTCTCTGCCCCCGCTTGAAGAATCATCCCTAGACTTTCAGGATAGGAGCGGACTGGGGCTGGCCAAAAGTTTAAAAAATTTCACGAAGATTCATCAATCGGCGCCAAAGTTATTGGGAATAGAATGTTGCGGATTTCCTATGGATAATAGGTCCTAACTATAACTACCTACTGGCGACTGCCAGTAGGTAATATACATTATTTTATTTTTGTCATGTCATCAAGGCTCTGCTGGGAGCAGAAACGTTATGGCGGCACAGCAAATAAACGATTAATCAACTGGAATCTTGGGTCTGTGTCTGTATCTTCGGAAAAGGTGAATGCGGAGTGAATTGATATATATATATATATATATATATATATATATATATATATATATATATATATATATATATATATATATATATATATATATATATATATGTATACACACACACACATATATATATATAGATATATATATATATATATATGTATTACAGCTCCAGCCGTCCCTTGTTCCAAGAAGACGATCACGCACTCACGGGGGTATTATTTACTCAGATTTTAATTTACGGCTTTTCTGACAAACAGACAAATAAACAGACGCGTTTCGGACTTAGAGTCCTTCGTCAGTGTCGGTGTGTGCCGTGTTACCCAGCACCCTAGGTACAGAATTCACTTCCTGTTACATGAAAAGGAAAAACGGACACCATTTAAATCTTTGCAAATGGGGCAGCCATTTCTAAGTGGGTCAGATGTTACACAAAATTATAATTCTACAATGTGTATTGACTCTTGCGTTATGCTCATTCCTGATTCACTTAATTGCAGTGAATAGTATTAATCTTGCCGTGGATCGGCAAATTATGGAACCTCAACAGCCCCATTTACAAAATATTTACATATATACAATCATACCATTTCCAATTATGGTCATGTTCCTGTTGCACTGAGGGTTACGTATTTACCATCATTGTTATAATCACATTTGATGCAAACCCAAGTCGGTTAGAAACAAAATCTCGCCGTATATCGGCATGTCACCGACTATGACAGACCGGCAAAGTCATACTTAAAACAAAACTCATTATTTGTAAGAACAATTCCTCAAGTCAACCACTGCATATCCTTCATATTCACATTCATCAGATATTGAATAGGTTGAGACAATCCCCCTAGAATCTACTCTATTTACATTTCACTGCATAAATCAACCCAGTGAAACTGTAGGCCATAAGCCTCTTTGATTGGCCAGCATTCTACTATGATGTTGGGAAAGGTTTAGAAGAGGAGAGGAAGGAAAAAGGTGGGAGAGATAAAGCAAAGGGAGGGAAAAGGAAAACAAGCACAAAGGAAAAAGAATATATATATATATATATATATATATATATATATATATATATATATATATATATATATATATATATATATATATATACAAAGCAAGCAGATTGGATCCAACTTTGACTGAAAGAATACATGTACCAAAGGGACAATACAGAGCAAACACAGTGGCAACAATATCCGCAGGTTCTATAGTTCACAGTTCATACAGTTATACCTGCATCGATACATAAGCCAAGCTCTGTTCAAAGGGATGAACTACGCCCAGATCGATGATTATTTCCCCAGATGAACGCCCAATTCCTCTCCAATATTCAATCCACCAGGCTGTTTCGTCTGCATATCAATTATGTGACGTGATTCTAGCCTACGTAGACGTGTTAGTCTGTCACCTCCCCTGGGATTTAAAGGGACATGATCCATACCAAAATATTGGAGAAGCTCACGATTGCTCTGGTGAGCTTGGGCGAAATGCCTGGCCACAGGGTACGTTGGGTCCTTATTCATAATGGCCCGTTGGTGTTCTAGGATACGCATTATAACCCCATTGATTGTACTCCCTATGTATTTGTGTCCACAGGGACAAATAAGGCAGTACACCACATATGGTGTTGTGCAGGTAATAAAATGCTTGATCTTTTTTGACTGCATCAGGCCTGGAACAGAATAAGAGAGCACCCTTCGACTGTTTTCACATGCGCGGCATTTCCCGCAAGGAAAAAATCCAGCCATATCTCTTAATGTACCCTGTCCAGCAATCTTCATGGGTGTGAGGTGACTCTGTACCACCATATCCTTGATAGAGCGTGATTTTCGGAAAGTGATAAGAGGTCTCTCCGGAACATCACAGCCAATCACAGGATCGGTGCGTAGTATGTGCCAACTTCTAGTTAACATGCCTCTAAGGGCATTCGCCCCCTCTGAGAATGTAGTGATCATTCTAAACTTGTTGATCTTTTCACTTTCTTCCTTTCTTTTTGGTTTACATGTTAAAAGCTGTTGCCTGGGGATCCTAGATACTTTTCTCAAAGTTTGATCTAATAATTCTGGATCATACCCTCTCATGTGGAACCTCCGTATGCTCTCATTTGCTGCAGTCATAAAATCCTCATCTCGGGAACAGTTGCGTCTCAGCCTCAGCAATTCACCATAAGGAATGCTTTTTACCAGGCTGGGTGGGTGACTACTCTTAGCGTGGAGGATACTATTTCCTGCCGTGGGTTTTCTGTAGAGGGCAGTTTGCAACTTCTCCTCTTCTACAAAAACTCTAAGATCTAAGTAGTGGACTTCCTCCCTACTTACGTCGGCAGTGAAGATCAGATGCAGATCATTATTGTTCAGATCCCTGATAAAATTGTTTGCATCTGTGGAGGAGCCCCTCCACACCACAAACAAGTCGTCGATATAGCGACGCCACATCACAATGTTATCTGCTCATTTGTTGTTTTCACCGGCAAGGGCCACCTGCTCCTCCCACCAGCCCACGAATAAATTCGCGTAGCTGGGGGCGAAGCAGGTTCCCATCGCCGTCCCCGAGATTTGTTTAAACAGGGTGTTCTGAAACAAAAATATGTTGTTCTGTAAGCAGAATTCCAGCATCTCTATTAACATGACACCATGTTCCCTATATTTCCCAGGTCTCATATCAAGGAAATACTTAACGGCCTTTACCCCCAGATCATGCCTTATGCAGGTGTATAGGCTTGTGATGTCAAGAGTAATGAGCAGGAAAGAATTGTCCCAAGTGATGAGTTCAATCTGTTCCATGAAATGCTTCGTATCTCTCACATACGATTTTAAATTCCCCACAAATTTGGCTAAAAAAGAGTCGATGTATATTGACAAATTCTCCGTCAATCCGCCTTTAGATGATACGATCGGTCGTCCCGGAGGGTTTATTATGTCTTTGTGCACTTTTGGAAGCTGATAAAACGTAGGAGTAATTGGTTCGGGATTACGTAGGAACAGAAACTCATCCATATCCAACATGGACTTGTTCCGCCATTTTGTCAGAAGGTCATGGTATGACTTTTTACTGCATTCATATTCCCTCTCATTGGAGATGATATAATTTTCTTGGCTTTCCAATTGTCGGAGAGATTCTTTGCAGTACTGCTCTCTGGGTAGCAGGGCGATGTTCCCTCCTTTGTCGGATGGTTTCAATATAATTTTTTCATTCCTCTGGATATTATCCAAGGCCGATTGCTGTTCCATGGTCAGGTTGTGTTTCTTTTTCCAACCCCGCCTTTTGTTGTTATCCATTCTGTAATGTACTAGGTCCTGTATGACTGCCTCTGAAAAAGTGTCTATCGCATCAAAAGGCATTTGAGGGTTAAACTGTGAGGGAGCTCGGAAATTGGTTTGAGGTGATTCTTGCTCAATTCCGGTTTGTATCCCCACTGTTTGTGTTTGTTCTTCCCTCAGATCTTCTAATACTTGGACTGAGTCTAAATCTCTCACGGTTAAGATGTCAGTAGGTTGTGCAGATAGTGTTCTTTTCTTCTTTGTTTTATGATGAGAATCCACAACACTAGGTTTCATCTTGTGGAACTTGTGTAACTTCATTTTTCTCACTAATTTAAACAAGTCAATTCTTGTTTGCGTGAATTCTAGTCTGTCACTGGGACAAAAGGTTAGGCCCAATTGTAAGGTGTTTTTCTCAACATCCGATAGATCATGGTCAGTTAGGTTTATTATGGTTAGATTATCATTGCAATCTACCACCTGTTGCCCTTCTTGCGGGTGTTGTAGCTCGCAACTTTGCCTCTTCCTCTTCCTCTGCCAGCCACCCCTCCTTGTTTGTCGTCGTCCTCTGGGGGTTTGCTCTTTCCCCCTCTCAGCCATGTCTTCTGGATTAGGTTGAACTCCAAGTGAAAAGGGTTCTTTCGCAGTTGGCTAGTCGTTCCCAAGTTCTCATCTCCAGAGGGTTCCTCATCAGTGACACTAGACTCTGAAGTAGCTGCTTCAACTGCTGGCTCGTTGTAGGAAGCACAGGAGGTAACCCATAAACCACGTTGGGAAGGGTGCGTTATGTAAACAAGAACAGGTCCCAACAGGTATTATTTAAAAGACTGTTTCAATAGGAGTATGCCACAAGCATTACTAAGAACAGAACACAAGGAGTCAGAGGATTGAAAAAAGGGTGGTATTATTCACCAAGGACAAGGGGTAATACATTTACAGTTAAGACAGCACTGTAAAGATTAGATCTTGTGACAACCCAGTGGCACTTGGTGCAAGGTGCTATATACAGTTTGAAGTGAAAATGAGAAGTGCAAGTGCTTTTAAAAACAGCCTAAGTGGCGCATACATGAAATTATGTACATCATTTAAAGCTTCAATTACAGAACAAGTTACAATCACTTGAAAAATAGTTTTTGGTAAAAGCTTTAAGTGTGATATGCGTCGTATGATTCAAGCTGTGTGGTCGACGGCGTTTCGATCCCCTTGGTTTGGGATCGTCATCAGGACGGGGTTGTCGATGGATACAGTGCTGTGGACAAAGGAGGGGAGTCGTAAGCAAGGGCAATAGGCGGGCAGGGAGAGGTAGGTGAGGGGTGGGGGATTTTAGTTGGACTGAATCGAGTTAGATCTATCGTGAAAAAGGACCGTGACTGTAGTGGTGGCCAGAGAGGGAAGGAGAGTGCTATTAGGGGTGACTAGTGTGGAAATTGGGCCAGGCGAGGGGGAGACCTTTCAGTGGAATGGTGATCCACCTATAAGGGAATGAACTTACAGTTGCCAGTTGGGATGGCGAGTCTGGCGGCACACGGCTGTTACTAGCGTCAATTGCTGTAGAAAAAATATTGACGTGAGTATTAAAAAAGCAGGGGTGTAACAGGATAGTGCGGGAGGGTCTCTGGATGTGATTACCTGGTCGCGTTCCGTCCTAGGGATGCTCACAGAGTTGGGCAGCGTCTGGGAAAAGAGAGCGCGCATGCGGTCAGTTAGGCTGTAGGACGCTCAATGATAGAGCAGATGCTGACTAAATGCGTGCCATCTGGTGGTGCAATCTCTCTGACACACTCTTACCTGGAAAAATGAAAAGCACAGAAGGCAAGCGCTCATCTGGCGTGGCTGGTCGGCAGTAAATGCGGGAACAGACCGCGCATTACCTGAGTCCTGGCTTATGTCCAGGCTGCCGCGCGAGGGGGGTGGGAGGGCCGGCGGAGTGTGGGCGTGAGCCAGGGGCGGGGTTTAGGGAAGGCCGGGGATGTGTCGCGAGGCCATTGGTAAGAGTAAAGGGAAGGGGCGGGAATGGGAAGGGCCGGGGAGGAGTGGTAGGGCGTGGGTGAAGATTCCCATGGCAACCCAAGTAAACAGGAAGCAAAGCAGTCTCAGGACGCCGACAGGGGCCGGCAGTCGCGTGAAGGGGAATGTCAGCAAATAAATGTAAACAAAGGTTGAAAAAAGCTCAAATGGCGCTGTCGGCGTTAAAGGCATGAAAAACATTACAGCATGTTGCCGACCACCAGCACCGAGAGCAACACAAACACCATCACAGCAGCGTGGGGCATGCCCCCTGTCATTGGACATTTCAAATGCCAGTCCTGTAGTGTGTGCGAATTGACAATGAACACCAAAGAATTCAAATTCATGGGACAAACACACCAGCTCACTCATCTAACCAATTGCAAAACGCAAAACGTAATCTATGCCATCCGATGCCCGTGTGACTTGATCTACATCGGCCAGACAACACAAATGGTGAAACAGCGGATCATACAACATAAAAGCAGAATCAATTGTAAGGTACTCACAGCGCCCCTGGTCTCACATTTCATTGAACATTCTCATACTGACACGGACCTAAGATGGCAGGTCATTGAGAAGCCTACCCTACCCCTCAGAGGAGGCAACATGACTGCTCTGCTCAACAGAGCTGAATGCAAATGGATCGCCAGAGTTGACTCGGTCAACCACGGGCTCAACACCCTTGATGAATGGACCAGTACCATCACCACCTAAGTCCCTCTGTCCTCCCCTGAACTGCGTTCCACGTTACACAATTTCATTTGATCCTTCATCCTGACCAGTACTCTTTTTTACAAATCCCTGTAAATTAACCGCCTGGTTTCACACCAAAAAACCCTTCTTTCGTGGCTGTTAAATTACAACATGTTCTAAGATTATTGTTTTCTATTATGATCACATTTACGTACTAACTCCACATTCATGTCCAGAGCGTCACCGGAGGTACATAAACAGTACACTTAGTCCCATGTATTGCAATTCCCGTATTGTAATTATATTACCTCCACAGTATGAACCTCCGTCCAGACCAAACCCTTGACCTGGCTCCACGTACCCTCCAAGCTTTTATTACATCCTGTAAATTAACCGCCCGGTTTTACACCAATTAGACCCTGTTGCTCCGGTTCTAACATGCCTTATTTGCACTGCGAGCATTATTATTGTTATTTGCTTGTACCTGTTGGCTCACAACATGCTGTAATGTTTTTCATGCCTTTAACGCCGACAGCGCCATTTGAGCTTTTTTCAACCTTTGTTTACATTTATTTGCTGACATTCCCCTTCACGCGACTGCCGGCCCCTGTCGGCGTCCTGAGACTGCTTTGCTTCCTGTTTACTTGGGTTGCCATGGGAATCTTCACCCACGCCCTACCACTCCTCCCCGGCCCTTCCCATTCCCGCCCCTTCCCTTTACTCTTACCAATGGCCTCGCGACACATCCCCGGCCTTCCCTAAACCCCGCCCCTGGCTCACGCCCACACTCCGCCGGCCCTCCCACCCCCCTCGCGCGGCAGCCTGGACATAAGCCAGGACTCAGGTAATGCGCGGTCTGTTCCCGCATTTACTGCCGACCAGCCACGCCAGATGAGCGCTTGCCTTCTGTGCTTTTCATTTTTCCAGGTAAGAGTGTGTCAGAGAGATTGCACCACCAGATGGCACGCATTTAGTCAGCATCTGCTCTATCATTGAGCGTCCTACAGCCTAACTGACCGCATGCGCGCTCTCTTTTCCCAGACGCTGCCCAACTCTGTGAGCATCCCTAGGACGGAACGCGACCAGGTAATCACATCCAGAGACCCTCCCGCACTATCCTGTTACACCCCTGCTTTTTTAATACTCACGTCAATATTTTTTCTACAGCAATTGACGCTAGTAACAGCCGTGTGCCGCCAGACTCGCCATCCCAACTGGCAACTGTAAGTTCATTCCCTTATAGGTGGATCACCATTCCACTGAAAGGTCTCCCCCTCGCCTGGCCCAATTTCCACACTAGTCACCCCTAATAGCACTCTCCTTCCCTCTCTGGCCACCACTACAGTCACGGTCCTTTTTCACGATAGATCTAACTCGATTCAGTCCAACTAAAATCCCCCACCCCTCACCTACCTCTCCCTGCCCGCCTATTGCCCTTGCTTACGACTCCCCTCCTTTGTCCACAGCACTGTATCCATCGACAACCCCGTCCTGATGACGATCCCAAACCAAGGGGATCGAAACGCCGTCGACCACACAGCTTGAATCATACGACGCATATCACACTTAAAGCTTTTACCAAAAACTATTTTTCAAGTGATTGTAACTTGTTCTGTAATTGAAGCTTTAAATGATGTACATAATTTCATGTATGCGCCACTTAGGCTGTTTTTAAAAGCACTTGCACTTCTCATTTTCACTTCAAACTGTATATAGCACCTTGCACCAAGTGCCACTGGGTTGTCACAAGATCTAATCTTTACAGTGCTGTCTTAACTGTAAATGTATTACCCCTTGTCCTTGGTGAATAATACCACCCTTTTTTCAATCCTCTGACTCCTTGTGTTCTGTTCTTAGTAATGCTTGTGGCATACTCCTATTGAAACAGTCTTTTAAATAATACCTGTTGGGACCTGTTCTTGTTTACTCAACTGCTGGCTCAGCAGTTTGTTTCCTGCTTTTGTTCTTCATAGCTGCTCTCACACCGTCATATTTTTTAGAGCATGTTAATACTCTTCCTTGGGTATAATCGCGTTCATCCCTTTCGAACTTCTCCTGTTTTCTTGATCTTATTTTAAGTTCATACTTCATCAGTCTCTTTTTCATTTCATCTCTCAATTGCTGAATCTTTGATTGATCCTCCTCTTTTGAGAGATCTCTCTCCAAGGAGGCAATTTCTTCTAGAGCTTTCGCTCGGTCGCTCCATGCAAATTTAACTAATAAGTTTAACATTGCTTTGCAGGATGCTGCCATTAACTCAGCCCATTGTTCAAGTAACATGGGGTCTGGGTTTTCATAGGCCGGCACAGTATATATTCTGAGCCCTCTCGGGACTCGATCTACATCCATATAATTTTGGAGCGAGGTGGCCTCCCACCATTTTCTAATCTCCTTCTCACAGCATCGTTCAAGCTTGTTAAGTAAAGTGGTAAGGGCGTCCTGAGACTTAGTCCCTGCGCCTCCTCTAGCCGGTATTGCCTGTGCATTAGGTGCTCTTTTTTTGAAGATGTCCAGCGCCGCTTCGCGGCGATCCGTTTCATCACACATGTTTGTCAAGGAATATTTATTTGCCGATGTGGAACAGTTCATCACGTTTCAATGAGCATTACCCCCTCGCCCTGCTCAGCTCACAGTCTTTCTAGATATGCAGTGAAGAGACTCACGTTTTATCCGTCGCTCTTTGTTGCGACCCGTGTAACACGTCTCTCCCTTTGCTGCGTTTCGCGGTGCCTCGGTACACGTTGCTCCCAGCTCCGAGGTGTACCAAAGATCCCGAGGCACTCACGGGCGGGTGCCGTTGTGTGCGTCGGTACCAGCGCGTCAATATTACAGCTCCAGCCGTCCCTTGTTCCAAGAAGACGATCACGCACTCACGGGGGTATTATTTACTCAGATTTTAATTTACGGCTTTTCTGACAAACAGACAAATAAACAGACGCGTTTCGGACTTAGAGTCCTTCGTCAGTGTCGGTGTGTGCCGTGTTACCCAGCACCCTATGTACACAATTCACTTCCTGTTACATGAAAAGGAAAAACGGACACCATTTAAATCTTTGCAAATGGGGCAGCCATTTCTAAGTGGGTCAGATGTTACACAAAATTATAATTCTACAATGTGTATTGACTCTTGCGTTATACTCATTCCTGATTCACTTAATTGCAGTGAATAGTATTAATCTTGCCGTGGATCGGCAAATTATGGAACCTCAACAGCCCCATTTACAAAATATTTACATATATACAATCATACCATTTCCAATTATGGTCATGTTCCTGTTGCTCTGAGGGTTACGTATTTACCATCATTGTTATAATCACATTTGATGCAAACCCAAGTCGGTTAGAAACAAGCTTCCGGGGACCGGTTTCTGGCATCACAGCCTTCTTCGGCCCGGCTTGCTTGAATCCTGATGGTGCAATGAGCAAGGGACTCTCGTCTGAGTATACCCTCCCACACATAGTGTGGATAAAACCGATTTTGGAAAAGGGGGGTGGTGATGGACAGAGTTTCCGAATGATGCAGAATACTCTTACCAAGTCAATAGATCATGGTTTTAATTCATCACCGTTTTTTAGCTCACTGCACCATCCCAGCTCAGAACCTGGCTATATGCAAATTAGTCTGTTCCTGTCCCAGTGCATGATGGGAACAGGGCAAACCAAACTACCAAGCCAATTCTTATACCGGGAAGGAAACAAGCTTCCGGGGACCGGTTTCTGGCATCCCAGAAGCCCCGGGGGTGGCAGTCCCCGGGGCTATGGGGGCCTCAGAGCCCCCCTCACCAAATGTTTTTAAGCCCTGGGGGTGGCGGTCCCCGGTGCTGTGGGGGAGCCATGAGCCCCCGCCTATATTAAGTTAGAGCCCGGGGGTGGCGCCCCCCGGGGCAGTGTGGCGGCGATTGGGAGCCCCCCACACTATTTTTTGAAAATGCCCCCGGGATTCGTCCCCCCCGGGGGCTAATACCCTTTAAAGCACGGGAGCCCACGCTTCGTTTTTTTTTCCAGCAGCGGGATGCACAAATGCTATGCGCATGCCGCGATTTTTAAAAATCTTGGACCCCCTGAGCAGGCCTGGGGGTCAGGGTGTGTCTACCCTACCCCCTATTCGCGTTTTGTGGCTTTTTTGGGTGTTTCTTGTGCCTCTATTCTACCAAGGCACAAGATGGCCTGCAACACTTCCTGACTTGGAGTGTTGACAGCCAATTAAAATACAGCTCATGCACGGCAGGGTTCGCGTGGGCTTCGCTTAGGGTACGCGGATCCGTCCGCGGATCCACCGAGCCCATAGATATATAAATTACTTTAACTGTCATTTTCTCAGGAACTACTAAACGGATTTACACCAAATAAGCAAAAGGCACGAGTCTGAACCGAGGACTACCTCTTTGCCAAATTTGGTGTAATTCCGTTCAGCAGTTCGGGCTGTAGCTGCGGCTAAAGGTCCTATGGGAAATTGCATAAGGTAAATGCGTTTTGGGACCCCCCTTTTTCTCTGCCCCCACTTGAAGAATCATCCCTACACTTTCAGGATAGGAGCGGACTGGGGCTGGCCAAAAGTTTTAAAAATTTCACGAAGATTCATCAATTGGCGCCAAAGTTATTGGGATTAGAATGTTGCGGATTTCCTATGGATAATAGGTCCTAACTATAACTACCTACTGGCGACTGCCAGTAGGTAATATACATTATTTTATTTTTGTCATGTGATCAAGGCTCTGTTGGGAGCAGAAACGTTATGGCGGCACAGCAAATAAACGATTAATCAACTGGAATCTTGGGTCTGTGTCTGTATCTTCGGAAAAGGTGAATGCGGAGTGAATTGATATATATATATATATTCACTGAAAAAACCATAGGTTAGAGACCTTATATAGTTAGCTGGACATTTTATTGACATAAAACCAATGAAATTCCATATATAGTTAGTTGCACTAACTATATATCGCGCACCCGCAATCCACTGCTGATGATGTCACATATTACATCATTCATGACATGGTCAGTGACATCACTGATGACATCACTGATGACATCTCAAATGACATCACTGATGACATCACTGATGACATCTCAAATGACATCACTGATGACATCATCTAGTGTCTGTGTGTTTTTGTAAAGTTTAAATATGTTTTACATATTGAAGAATGAGTGTATGTATGGAAGACTGAGTGTGTGTGTGGCTGGCTGGGAGGTGTGTGACTGTGTGCATATCAATGTGTACTTGTATCAGTGATTGTATAAGAGAGTAAGTATGTGTTAGTATATGTGTGAAAAAGTATGGTGTTCTGTGTTTAACTGTATAGATGAGGAAATCGAAGTGTGATTGATTCTTCACAGGACTGACTAGGTGTATGAGTGCATATGATAGTGTTGTAATAATGAGTGACTGTATGTATGAGTGATTGTATGGGTGAATGAGTGAATGTGTGTGTAGACGTAGGAATCAGTGAGTGCGTATGTAGTAACTGGTATTGGTGTGTCATGATGTCATCAGTGATGTCATTTGAGATGTCATCAGTGATGTCATTTGAGATGTCATCAGTGATGTCATCAGTGATGTCACTGAAGTATGGTGTTCTGTGTTTAACTGTATAGATGAGGAAATGGAAGTGTGATTGATTCTTTACAGGACTGACTAGGTGTGTGAGTAACTCCATGGATGAGTGGCAGTGTGTGAGTGTCTTCATAGGTGTATGAGTGCATATGATAGTGTTGTAATAATGAGTGACTGTATGTATGAGTGATTGTATGGGTGAATGAGTGAATGTGTGTGTAGACGTAGGAATCAGTGAGTGCGTATGTAGTAACTGGTATTGGTGTGTCATGATGTCATCAGTGATGTCATTTGAGATGTCATCAGTGATGTTATCAGTGATGTCATTTGAGATGTCATCAGTGATGTCATCAGTGATGTCACTGACTATGTCATGAATGATGTAATATGTGACATCATCAGCAGTGGATTGCGGGTGCGCGATATATAGTTAGTGCAACTAACTATATATGGAATTTCATTGGTTTTATGTCAATAAAATGTCCAGCTAACTATATATGGTCTCTAACCTATGGTTTTTTCAGTGAATTTTCAAGGTTTGTAAATGCAAATTCCTAACTATATATGGTCTATAACCTATGGTTTTTTCAGTGAATTTCATTGGTTTTTTAAAAGCTAATATCTATAGCTGTAAAATATATTCTTTATTACGTGACGTATCACGTAGCCACGTGAGACGCCTCATGACGCGTCGCATAACCGTGACGTATCGGCTCTGCAGCGCAAACAAAACCCGTAACGTAAGCGTGCCGGAGCACGCTTAAAGATATATATATTTTTTTTAACCTTAATTAGACAAAATCCACACGTGCACATATCTTGAGGCCTTGCAAAGGCACATCAAACAAACAGTCCCTACAATTTTGCCAAGTTTTCTGGAAATCTATTCCCTTCATTTTTTTTTTACTGTTTCTCTTGGTTTTCCCCTTGTTACGCTTACCGGGACGCTACCCGGTACGCGAACCGGACGCTCCAAAAACACAAGATGGCGGACTCCCGTTACGCTGCCGGTTAGCTGCCCGGTTCGCGTACCGGGAAGCGCCTCTACCGCGAAAAATCGCGGGGGACTTTAATATCCCCCTCATCAATCCTAGGGGGTCAGGAGGGGTTTACCTTGCCCCCTTTCCATCATTTCCCCCTTCTTTTTTCACCACATCTTGTCTCTCGATCCTACCGAGAGACAAGATGGCGGCCGCTCCGGACTGTTTAGAATGTTGACAGACACCGGAGAGCCAATCAGCTTCGCTGCGCGAAGTTCCGTTACGCGTCAGGTACGCGAACCGGGGCGCTAACCGGAGCGCTGTCACAGATATATATTTTTTTTTAAACGTTAATTTCTCAAAATCCACTGGAGCACATATATTGAGACATAGCAAAGGCACGTCGGGCAAACCATATCTACAATTTTGCCAAGTTTCATGTAAATCTATTCAGCCGTTCGAGCTAAAAGTGAGTCCAACCGCCCTATGGAAAAATGAATGTGAAAAACGCGTTTTGGGACCCCCCTTTTTTCTCGGCCCCCCTTGACGAAACCCCCCCAAATTTTCAGGGGCTGCTCAGAAACACAATGTGCCATTTTCCTGAAAATTTCAGCCAATTCCGTCCACAAACGCCAAAGTTATTAGACATAGAATTTTCAGAAATCCCATAGAGAAAAAATCCTAACTATATATACCCACTGGCTATCGCCAGTAGGTAATATACATATATAAACATATATAATCTGCATATCTATATAAATATAAATGCATGCATACATATACATATATGCATACATATGCATGTTATTTACATGAAAGTTTTAAAAACACTAATAAAAGCAAAGCTAAAAAGCCACCTCATTACAAACAGAATGGCTTTGACTTAAACGAGGGCGAGATCTATTGCATTTTCAATGCTTGTTTACTTTGGTGCTATCAAGAAGGCATTCAGATGTGTCACACATTTGCCATAAATTCTGAATGTTAGCACTCTAGTTGCTCATTAGATCACTGTAGTAAAGCTAGTGCTCACCAGGGAAGTCTGCTGCTAATCATGGTTTGCAGCCATTTTCCCGCATTTTTTATCCCGCAGACTTTCAGTCCGCATACCATTATCCCGCAAGGTCATTGACCTCGCATACCATTATCCCGCATTTTTTCAAAATGCATGTGCATTTATCGCGCATGCCTTTACAAAGAATTACGTTTTAAAGGCATGTATGGTAAATGCATTTGCGTTGTGAAAACCACGATGACGAGAGAGGTAAGTGGGTTTGTGTTAATTTTTTCGTGGGTTAGTGATTGTGTAGTGTAGTGTTGTGTAGTGTAGTGTTGTGTTAGTGTAGTGTAGAGTTGTGGTGGTTGTTTAGTGTAGGGTCATGCTGGGGGTAGTGTTTTAGGGTTTAGGGTTGTGCTGTAGTGTTTGCGTAGTGTAGGGTCATGCTGGGGCTAGTGTTTTAGGGTTTAGGGTAGTGTTGTAGTGTTTGCGTAGTGTAGGGTCATGCTGGGGGTAGTGTTTTAGGGTGTAGGGTAGTGTTGTAGTGTTTGCGTAGTGTAGGGTCATGCTGGGGGTAGTGTTTTAGGGTTTTGGGTAGTGTTGTAGTGTTTGCGTAGTGTAGGGTCATGCTGGGGGTAGTGTTTTAGGGTTTAGGGTAGTGTTGTAGTGTTTGCGTAGTGTAGGGTCATGCTGGGGGGTAGTGTTTTAGGGTTTAGGGTAGTGTTGTAGTGTTTGCGTAGTGTAGGGTCATGCTGGGTGTAGTGTTTTAGGGTTTAGGGTAGTGTTGTAGTGTTTGCGTAGTGTAGGGTCATGCTGGGGGTAGTGTTTTAGGGTTTAGGGTAGTGTTGTAGTGTTTGCGTAGTGTAGGGTCATGCTGGGGTGTAGTGTTTTAGGGTTTAGGGTAGTGTTGTAGTGTTTGCGTAGTGTAGGGTCATGCTGGGGGTAGTGTTTTAGGGTTTAGGGTAGTGTTGTAGTGTTTGCGTAGTGTAGGGTCATGCTGGGGGTAGTGTTTTAGGGTTTAGGGTAGTGTTGTAGTGTTTGCGTAGTGTAGGGTCATGCTGGGGGTTGTGTTTTAGGGTTTAGGGTAGTGTTGTAGTGTTTGCGTAGTGTAGGGTCATGCTGGGGGTAGTGTTTTAGGGTTTAGGGTAGTGTTGTAGTGTTTGCGTAGTGTAGGGTCATGCTGGGGGTAGTGTTTTAGGGTTTAGGGTAGTGTTGTAGTGTTTGCGTAGTGTAGGGTCATGCTGGGGTGTAGTGTTTTAGGGTTTTGGGTAGTGTTGTAGTGTTTGCGTAGTGTAGGGTCATGCTGGGGGTAGTGTTTTAGGGTTTAGGGTAGTGTTGTAGTGTTTGCGTAGTGTAGGGTCATGCTGGGGGTAGTGTTTTAGGGTTTAGGGTAGTGTTGTAGTGTTTGCGTAGTGTAGGGTCATGCTGGGGGTAGTGTTTTAGGGTTTAGGGTAGTGTTGTAGTGTTTGCGTAGTGTAGGGTCATGCTGGGGGTAGTGTGTTAGGGTTTAGGGTAGTGTTGTAGTGTTTGCGTAGTGTAGGGCCATGCTGGGGTGTAGTGTTTTAGGGTTTTGGGTAGTGTTGTAGTGTTTGCGTAGTGTAGGGTCATGCTGGGGGTAGTGTTTTAGGGTTTAGGGTAGTATTGTAATGTTTGCGTAGTGTAGGGTCATGCTGGGGGTAGTGTTTGAGGGTTTAGGGTAGTGTTGTAGTGTTTGCGTAGTGTAGGGTCATGCTGGGGTGTAGTGTTTTAGGGTTTTGGGTAGTGTTGTAGTGTTTGCGTAGTGTAGGGTCATGCTGGGGGTAGTGTTTTA